>NC_133023.1:23775000-25025000 GCF_048564905.1 Vicugna pacos
GATTTAGCTAAGCACACCAACCAGAATGAGGAAGACCAACAATACAAAGTATTGGGAAGGATGTGGAACAAACAGAACGCTCATGCTTTGATGATAGGAATGTAAATTGGTACAACCACATGGGAAAACTGGCAGAATGTGCAAAAGCTGAACACATGCATTTCCTATGACCCAGAAAATTCCACTTCTTGATATATTTCCAAAACGGAGGTATACATATATTCTCCAAAAGACACTTTTAGGATGTTTAGAGTATCATTCTTCATACCAAATGTCCATCAACAGTAGATTATAAATTTTTGCATATTTACACAATGGAATATTATACAGCAATGAGAAGGAACAACGTCATACAATAGGGATGAATCTAAGTTTTAAAAAGCCAGGCACAGGAGAGTACATGCTGTATGATTCCACTTATATAAAGTACAAAAATAGGCCAGATGAATTTATGGTGTTCAAAGTCAAGACAGTGGCCACCTTTAGAGGGTGGGTAATGATTAGAAGAGGGCACAAGGGGGCTTCTGGGGGCTGGTAATATTCTATTTTTTTTGATCTGGATGCTGGTTAAATGGGTGTGTTCAAACTGTGAAAAATGAATTGTTATGTATAATTAAGACTAAACCTTGTTCTAAATGTCAATAGATTTCAAGAAAAAGTTTTTTAAAGGGGACATAATTTCACTGTGGGCTTTCTGGAGGCCAAAAACAAAAAGAAAACTACAAAAGGAAATATGATCAATTCCATTACTTGGATTATTGATAAGGGGAAAAGAATACAATTTTTTAAGCAAAGCAAAATCTAAATCCTGCTCTTAGGTCTAAACCAATTACTGCATGGATTTTCAGATGCGAGACACTGCATGATGTCAGTCTTCAACGAGATACCTTCAGTAGTTGTCTTTACAGTGTCCCTCAACATAAGCTAGGGGTATGACGCAATCTTATGGAGATCAAGGCAAAGTGGTCCAATAATGCAGTTTTCTGATGGCCAGACCAACAGTAGGGCTAAACAAGGTACAGCGTTTTTCCAAATCGCATGTCATGAACCATTAATAGGTCATGAAATCTATATAGTGTGTCACCACTAAAGTTGTTTTTAATGAAAAAGCAGAGAAAATACGAAAATGAATTCTCTAGTAAGTATAAGCAATGTTTTGTGAAACTCTTCTTTCCATTATACAAATAGATATTTGTAGATATAGATACGTGTTTGTGTGTGGGTGTGTGTGTGTGTGTGTTTGCACTGGGATGGTATATAAAAATGCAATTTTTACTATGGATTGGACAAAAAAGCTGAAAGCCAAAAATGTCTACTGCATAGAGAAATGGAGGGACTGTATGCCTATCGGACAATTACGCTTAAATAAAATTTCTCTAGACTAAGATTTGGAAGTAAGCTAAGAGCAGAGAATTTGAAGTTTTCTTCCCCGGTAAGGGCTGGAGCATTATGAGACACCAGAGGGAAATTAAAAGATTCAGGAGAAGGAATGAGCTAGGGAGGCGTTCATCAAGTCTGAAGTTCGAGCCACAGAGGCGCTGCAGGGGCTGAGAATATGCTTCAAGTTTTAGGGAGTGTCTCCCCTGCCAGCCGTTCCCAAGCGTGGCTGTTTGAAAGTGTACTCAGAATCACTCAGCCCTTTCTTTTTATTCCGAATGGCATGGTGACACTGTCATACTGCAGAAGGAAAAACATTGCTGCTAAAAGTATTGTCAAGGGGAGTAACAAGTAGCTCACACTACTATACACAACTGCACGTTGACTGTCTGAGAAACACGCTTCAAAACGTAAAATGAGAAATAATTCTTCTGCTCTCATCCTGCAATGGGACCTCATCTAAAGCCCTTGCTAGCATGCCCAGGTCAAGGCCAACAAATTGGCAAGTGTATGTCTGACAGAGTGGTGACATTTTAGGGCTGAATGGTCCTCATTCTATTTAATACCTACAAATTCATTCTATTAACTGCTTGGGGAAATTCATCTGAATAAGTGTTTATGAAGACTGGCAAGGATTATAGTTCTACAAAAAGAAAAAAAGAGATTCTTATACGACTATAAGAACTTTTTTTCTTTTTTAATTTTTTTCTTATGAGGTTACATCGGTTTATAACATCATATAAGTTTCATGTGTACAACATTATATTTCATACACAGTTTATGGCTATGGAGATATGACACGTATTAAGAGTAAAAATAATAACAGCTTGAAGAATAAAATTCTTTTTAAAAGAGTGGCCAGCTAGGAGAGTAACCAGAACGGACGTCATGACCATTCTTCAATATTTAATCACAGCAGCATTCATTAAATTCTCAGCAGTAAACGGTTAATCAACTATATTTGTCATCCATATTTTTTATACTTTAAAATCACTAGGCTATGGATACTGTATTTCCATCATTGACTGCGAAGCCACAAACCAACTGCCTAGCTCAGCAGTGGTTACTCACAAAGCAAGAATTATCATAGCACATCTCATTTTACATACACTGAAAATCAAAGTCCTCTCAGTTCACAAAAGAACTTGCTAGTAACTTTTCTCCAGTACCTTGTTATATACTGCAAAATGGACACAAATTCTGGCCCCCTCCCCAGTATCCAAATCTTGCAATGTGACTTTCTGTCCCCTCCCATCAGAAGGTGGAGTCTTTCTCCACCCCTTGTATCTGGAATGACCCTATGACATGACTTGTTTTGGCCAAGAGACAATATCAAATATGACACGAACAAAAACTTGGTAAGTCTCTATGTAAAGAAGCTTGGGCTAGCCTATTGGATGCTAAGACACACAGACCTGGCGGCATCTGTTCTTAAACGACCTGTCAACCAACAGACATGCGAATTAGTCATGACAGTTCATCCAGCCACTAGCTGAACACAGATGAATAAGCGGGCCTAGAAAAGAAGATAGCAGCCCTCCCTCATGTGCGTTCCGGCTTTCCACAATCTCAGTCACCCGCAGTCAGCGGCGGTCTGAAAATATTAAATGCAAAATTCCAGAAATAAACAATTCATAAGTTTTAAATTGCATACCGCTCTCAGTAGTGTGATGAAATCTCATGTTGTACGTCCCGCCAAGGATGATCTCTTTGTCCAGTGTATCCCGCCTGTTAGTCACTTGGTAGCCCTCTCTGTTATCAGATCGACTGTCGCAATATCGCGGTGCTTGTGTTCAAGTCACCCTCATTTTACTTAATAACGGCCGCAAAGCACAAGAATAGTGATGCTGGCAATTCGGATATGCCAAAGGGAAGTCATAAGTGTTTCCTTTAAGTGAAAAGGTCAAAGTTCTTGACTTAATAGAGAATGAAAAAATAACCGCATGCTGACGTTGCTAAGATCTATGGTAAGAATGAACCTTCTAACTGTTAAATTGTGAAGAAGGAAAAAGAAATTGATGCTAGTTTTACTGTTGCACCTCAGACTGCAAAAGTTATGGCCACAGTGTGTGGTAAGTGCTTAGTTAAGATGGAAAAGGCATTAAATTTGTACAATAAGATATTTTGAGAGAGAGTGAGAAAGACACCACACTCGTAACTTTTATTACAATATTGCTGTTAGTGTTCTAATTTATTATTATTGTTAATCTTCTACTATGCCTAATTGATAAATTACACTTGATCATAGGTATGTATGTATGGGAAAAAACACAGTATATATAGGGTTCGGTGCTATCCATGGTCTCAGGCATCTACTGGAGGTCTTGGAGCATATCCCCCATGGATAAGAGGAGGCTGCTGCTGTAGTAGCTAGTCTGGACTACCAAAATAGCCCAGGACATCCATCAAATAGTGAGCGAAGTAAGTCGTTGTTGTGTTAAGGGATCTACAAACTATGGCTCATAGACCAAGTCTGGCTTGTGGCTGTGTTTATAGCCTACCACCTAAGTATGATTTTTACATTTTTAAAGAGTTGTTTTAAAAAAAAGAATATGCAACAGAGACCATGTGTAGTAAAATATTTAGTATGTGGTCCTTTAGAGAAAAGTTTGCTGGCCTCTGTGTTGGGGTAGTTTATTATATAGCAAAAGATAGCTGGTATACATCTACTACTGGGAAAGAATGTGAGAAACTAAGATTTTCTCACAGAACTCGGATGATATATGTGCTCAGTTTAGTCTTGGTACTTGCCAACTAGCTGCTTGTTAACTAAGATAACACTTGAACACAATAAACAAATACACACATAACCCGTGACGTTATTTTTATAGTGTGCTTCCCAAAATTAAGATTTCTAAGTCTAGGTAGAAGAACAAGTATACAGTTTTTAGCAGCTTTATTCATAATATCCCCCAACTGGAAACAACCCAAATGTCTACCAGGAGATGGATGGATAAATAAAATATGCTATATCCATACAATAGAAAGAACTCCACAATGGAGAGGAAATGAACTACTTATTTTCAAACTACTGATATTCAAAGTCACTATGTAAGAAACCAGCCACACAAAAATATCGTACAATTCCACTTGTATAAAATACTCAAAAATGCAATTGAATCTACAGTGACAGAAATAAGATCAGTGGTTGCCTGGGGCCAGGGGTGAAGGGAAGAACGGCCTGCAAAGGAGCACAAGGAAGGTTTTTCAGGGATGAGAGTGTTTTGTACTTTGATTATAGCAGTGGTTTCATGGGTATGTATCTGTCAAAAAATAGTAAATTGTACACTTTAAATGGATACAGTCTACTGTGTGTAAATTATCCTTTAATAAAGATGATTTTTAAAGTTTTTTTTAAAAGAATTTACCCTAAAATCAAATTTAACATTAAAAAAATGTATACAGTTGGACAGAAAATGAGTTACATTACACAGGATGTTTATATAAATATAGGACAGATTCAGGTCATGATGTCAGTCCCTTCTGATTAATTCTGAAAACATCAAAACATTAGACTCAGAAGCGACCTTAAAGGTTAATGAATTACATCCTCTCATCCAACATGGAAATTGCCTTTAAGGGTGAGACAGTCATTTTAGCCCTGAATATCTACTGTATAAGGAGTTTACTGCTTTTTAAGGCAGTAGATTCTGCTTTTTGATAGCTTAATCACAAAATTTTCTTTAATATTTAATTAAAATTTGCTTTCTTGCAACTTCTACATATGCAGCTGAATCTGTTCTCTGGGCAAAACAGGAAAAAATAAAATGAGAAAGAATAAACAAAAAAAAACAACAACCAAAATGCAACAAAACATATTTCTTCTAATCTTCTGAATACTTCAGACCCCCTATTGTTATCTTCCTTAACACTACTTCTCTCTAAGCTAAAGCTAAGTACCCGTGTCTACTTCTGTTTTGTAAGTCTTATATGATATGGCCTATAGACCCTTGGCTGTTCTGGTGACACTGTGAGAAACAAGATCCACTTAAAATGTGATATCCAGAACTGAGTAAGTGGGATGCTTAGGACCCTTTTTTCCTTATTAATGCCATCTACATCTGTTGCAGCATTTTAGTTTTATAAATGCCATCAAACTTTTGTTCACACTGAATTTGTGGATTACTAAAAACCCAAGGATTTTTAAACGTAACCTGGTATTAATAAGGCCTCTTCCTTCCCATGTTTTTAAATTGATTACTGAGTGTAAATGTGACAGTTATGTCTTAGTTAAATATGCTTTCATAGGTCATCTTGTGATAAGAAATGTTCTAACTGATTTCAATCTATTAGAATTTTTATATATTTATCACGTAAAGTATTAAAAACTTGTCAATTTCAAATTTTATAAATAGAGCTATTACCTACAATCATTCCATTAATAACTGAGCACCTATTACAGACTCAGTTATATTAGGTAGTAAAGAAACCAAAATGGATCCAAGTGGTCCTTATCTTCTTGGCATTCATACACTAGAACAAGAGACATATGTATAAGCAAACAATCACAATTTAGTTAGATAAGTGCTGGTGAAAAGCTGTGCTCACTGAATACAGCCAAAGGAGGGTTCACAGAGGTAGTGATGCATGGATAAAATTGGCTAACTGAGGTCTTCAGGTAGAGGGCTGAGATTATGAAAGGAAACATGATCGAAGAAGAAATAACCATGTGCAAAGGCGTGGATATTTAAGATACAGGGCCAAGGACAGAGACTCTATTGCAAGTTAACTCTGATCTACCAATTGACACTCTTTGAATGTCTTTATCAGCTACAAATTCACCCTACTACCCAGCCCACTGTTCTTTATCTTGTTCCCAAGATCCTCCAAAGAGAACTTGAAAAATGTGGTGTGAAAATCATAAAATACAGTCTGTCTTCTCATTTAAGTAGCCATAACAAAAATGGAAATGAGGTAAATTTGGTATGGCAGAGTTTGAGGATATCATACTGACTCCCAGGAGTGTGTTTTTCTAAGTACCCATTATTCATCACTTTAATGGCATTTTCTAGAATTTTATTGTTTGCTAACGCCAAGCTTACTGGTTTATAATTTTACAAATTCATCTTTGTACTTTTTAAATGTCAAAATACTTTCTTATCTTCTTGTATGACATCACCAATTCCCTTCCCTTCCCATGTTTTCTCCAAGACTACCACCAGTAACTCTTCCCATGGAAGGAATAAGGTTTTAATTGCTAGTAGGTAAGAAGAACACATTCCCATTGAGTAGAAAGAGGGGCTGTGTATCCAGATAGAGGTCTGACATTAGCATCACATGACAGCACTTCTAGCAAATCAGACCTGGCCTCTGAATTGATTTTATTTATTTTACAACAAAAATAGGACTTGATACTGTCTCTGAGACAGTCTAGAAAAGAATCTTGTTCCCATTAAACTTGAATAACATTTTGATTGGATTTATGCCATTTAAAAAGCCAGGATACTTTCCTAAAAAATAAGTGATTTGAATGTTTCAGATTGTATTAGCTTGCTCCTTATTCATCTGTGACCCTCTAACGAATTTATGTCTTTCAGTGAAGAAGTGGTTCTCTATGTCTGACTTGTAAGTCATGGCAATGGCAGTGGAGGGGTTGAGAAGATTACAAGAGATTTGTTTCATTGCTTTTTGGTGGTTGGTTTTTGTTTGGTGAGTAAACAAGATAATATACCTGGGTCTTTTAGTCACAGAGGAAAAATAATGTTTATTTACTTTTTTGAAATTGCACCCTAAATCTATGCAAATTTCCAATTTGCATCACCCACAAGCCTCCATATATTTTAGCAGACTTTAACTAGAGCTAAATAATTGGCATATATTTATATTCAATTATAGTCAAATGTAAAGACATGTATGCAAAACATAGACTTCACTCAAAGTTCCCTTTATAAATGAAATGTGATTGTAGCACTTGACAGCAGATCATTCACTGAGGGGAAAATTGGTTGATCATCTCTTTGCCTCTACTTTCTACCCTTTGGTGACACTGGTTATATTTCAATGTTCTGAATACTATAAGTGAACATTTTACTGAGGAAGCAACTTTACCCACGGCAAAAAGAAATGTGCTACCAAAAACTAATAAAGTTGCTTATGAGTTTCAATGAAGAGCAAATGCAAATGGTAAAAATAAAAAATCCATTGTTTATCAGCAGTAAATCCAGTATTTTTTTTGTAAAACAGATTTCACAGAAGCTCTACTTGTGTTAGCTTTTCCTAAACTTTGCTACAAAGTGTCAGTTCTTTCTAATATATAATCAAGGGAATTTTGTGTCGGGAAGCAAAACTTCTTATCTTTGTAAAGGACAGTTAGAGGAGAGGTAGGGAAAAACAAGAAAGACCATGCACACGGATTAAGTGTGAAGGTACGAACTGAATACATTTCAACTATTATCTTAAAAAGACTTATCCAAAAAAAGGTATGTTTTGAATCATGTGGAGACTGACTTTCAGTTTTAGAATATTTTCAAATTTAATAATAATATGCATTATTCTGAAAATGAAGGCAGCAATATATGTATGTCATAAAAGAATTATAAATAAAATTCATCCTTGGTTATTCTTTTTAATTTCTATAATTTTCTGTATAAATCTATCAACTCGTATTTTAAAATTTTTCTAACTAAAAGAAACTTCAACAAACTTTAATAATAATGAATTTAATCAAATTTTAGGTGAAATTTCTTACTGAAAGAGCAAACCTCTTTGATTAGGTTGTGCCTAAATTTCAATTTCTACATAAAAATTAACAAATGTACAACAGTTGAAATCCAGCAAATTAAAAAAAAACCTTCAGAGGAATGAAAATGGTTATGTTTTTACAGATGGAGTTTATATTTATATGTATCTTTTCAACTTGGAAAATTTAAACCTAAGATAAAATTCAGACATAGTGTCTGAACGGTGAGGAAAGCCCCAAATATGGCCAACCCTACAGAATTAAATTTTTTTTGAAAAATTATATTTTAAGGTCAGGAAATACCTTTCTTTTCTGAGGTTAGCTCTCTGAAGCAAGTGCCACCAACTTGTTAAAGATAGTAGTTATGAAAGTTTTGCATTGTACTGTCATAAAAATTCACACTTAGCTTGGTATTCCTAACTGCTTTCTCCTGGTCTACTTTTCATCTTAGTCACCATTTATCCTCTGATATGAGAGTAATGTCAAGGACCACAAACGTTATGTTGAGAATGATAAAACATGTGGGCCAATTTTTGTGAAGAGCATAACTTTAGAGAGAAAAAAGAAAATGAAACTATCAAGCAGATAAAGAAAATCCTGTTTTTGACCTCATCTAGGAATGGCAGTGTCGTCAACAGACTCTTAACACTTTCCTACCCAACGGAGGCATTACAAGCAATACTTCTGCTCCAACCCAGATATTTTATTGATAACATCCAGCATTGGAAAGAAGACTACAGAGGAGAAAGAAAGTCCATGAAGACAAAAAATTATTGGTGATATGGTCTTGAGAAAGAAAAAAAGAACGAACTAAAGAGGTCCTGTGGCACTCAGGAGTCTGGAATCTCAACCTAGAAACTGAGTGTATGTTGAGCCATGGAAAACTCAACTGTTAGTCGGTTATCATTTCTTTCCTATCACTGCAATAGTTATTTTGTCAGAAAGGAAACATAAACTCCTTCCTCAAGAATTGCAATAAAGAACTGTTTCTTATGATTAAGTTCTGTTCTTCCTACTCCAATTCCCCTTAAAATTAATGCTAATGCCACACACACACACACACACACACACACACACACCCGTTCCTCTTTTTATCACTCTCCTCCGGTCCCTTTTACACCTTGCTTTGGAACTGACTGGTGCTTTGCATCTCCAGTCATTTATCACACGTTGTGTAGACTCGAGGTTTTAGATATTAAACCATTCAGTCTGTCAATCTACGTAGAAAGCACCCTCAGTGTCTTTAAAACGCGATTCCGAAGCATTTAAAGAGGGCCATCTGCAATAAGAATGATCATTAGATGATGATAAACAGTACTGGGTCACAGATGGAGAAAGTAATAGTATTTGAGAGCCATTTTCATGTTAATGTTATAGATTACATATTAAAGAAATGTGCCAGGAATGAAGCAAAAAACAAAGAGGGCCATTGGAGAAGAACAGTGATGCTATTGAGAGCAATGATATAATAAGCTGAATGGCCCCGAGCCATCTGCTTTTAAAGCTTACCATATTTAGGCTGTTAGTACCATTCTACTGTCCATGGAGGTGCTATTCTGAGATAACTAGGAAGCGGGAAGAGCTAACATAAATTAAACTATTGTCAATAATTTAAAAACCTTTATTACAATTTTTCCCCCCCCACAAACAAATCTAACACTCCCAGAGCATACCAGTGGGATAATACAACCCTTTTCTCTAAACTTGGATCTTTTGCCTTGGTCTACTTAGGGCATTAAGGAGAGTTAGTTCAACTTGAAATACTTACTGTTTGTGTAAAAAGAAGAAAATTCTTAAATACATAGACACTTGTGAGTGAAGAGACAAAAATTTCAGCTGGTTCTTTCAACCTTAGAAGCGAGCCTCTAAGGGATATATAGGGGTGTCTAGGCATATATACACACACATACATAAAATGTATGTATATATATTTACCAATAATAAATATATATGTAGTTCTATAAACACAAAATAATTTAACCAATGGAGAAGATACTGGAAAATACCTCAATTTCCACCTTTCTGATTAATGATCACATATGCACTACAGAATACATGACTGGTTGAAGGGAGTTAACTTTTACATTTGGGATTTCCCCCCCCCCCCATTTCTTAGTGTTAACTTATGCACATCGCAACTCTGGAGAGACTAGAAAAGCATAAACTATGGGGCTCACAGTCTTAAACTGAGGCTCTCAGATAATGATTTTCATTAATGCTCTCCTCTAAAATGGTTTCAGCGTTTTGTGTTTCCAAAGCTAAAACTTTATCCTTGGGTTTTGCAATTTGGGTCTTGTAAGCAGATAAAGAAGGAAGAAAAAAAAAAGTTTATGATTCAGGGGCATAATAAACTCCACCTGGCATGTCATGAACCTAGTTATGTCAAAATAAATAAATGATCAAAAATAGTCTTATTAAAAAACAAAATCATATTGGGACTTTGGAAAATAAATTTAGGTAAAACAAGTGAAATGAAAATAGGAAGGATATTAAAATTCAGAACCTGACTGATTATGCATTAGCCAGATCAAAGCCTCTGGGTGACAATGAGCCACTGAGCAGGGATCACCGCCTGTCCTGCTCAGCTAGCAGCTGGACCTACCAAGAACAGCTGGGCAAGAGCACTTACATAAAATTAGCCTTTAGAAGCAAAAGCTAAATTTTTTCACCTGCCTCTCAGCTCTGCATCTTTATCACTCATGCCAAAAGTCAAAAGCTTTTTATATTTTGATGCTGTTTTCGCCTTAGGGAAAACACCGCTTTGAACACCAATATTCCCAATAGCTCGCTACCAAGTTACAGAGGTTGTCTTCTAGACCTGATAAGCTAAGATGTCAAATGCACTCGGGTTTTCCTGTCACTGCCTCATCTTGTGCTCTTGTATTTAAGCCACGGCAAATTCTTTCAAAAGCCCGTAGAAGCACAAATTCTAAACAAAAACCAAATTATTAAAAGTCATTTATCTCTATATTCCTACTCACATATCATTTCATTGGAACCTATTTTAAATGACAATAGATATGCACACCTCGAATGTTTTTCAAATAATTTTGATTCAAGGTGGTACACTGAAAAATGAGGCACATGACTGTTTTTATTTGGTGCTCTCCATTGTTTTAGAGTCAGCAATCTGTTTTCAGAGTTATCATGGAACAAGTGAATGAGTAAATCAAAAATAATCTACTGCCTTGCTGTTCAAGTAACAGCAGCAGCAGGGTGGCGGCACCACCACCTAAGAGATGATTAGAGACACAGAATCTCAGATCTCACTCTAGATTCACTGAATCAGAAACTGGATTTTAACAAGATTCTCAGGCGCTTCATATGCACATTTAAATTTGAGAATCAATGTTTCTCCGTGTCCAGTGAGACTCTCTCTTTCTTTCTTCAATTTGTATTGGAATGTTTTTATTTGACTAATACATTTTAGCACAAATCAGAGCCTAGGAAGCCTGGGTACTACAATAACTAATACTTACGGTATGTCTACTATGTGTAAGCGTGGCCCACACAGATTGTACATACAGAAGAAGTCAGTAAGAGTTTTATATAGGAGGTTTCATGATGTTAGGACATCTGTACATACGTATCATAGAATAGTTTTTTTCTCATTAGACTCTAATCTGAAAGTGTCTCTTTCAAAAGGAAATGAGAATAGAATCTTTCCACTCCCACAATGCAAGGTAAAAGGCAGAAGAAGGGAAGGGGGAAGGAGGGAAGGAGAGGGAAAAGAGAAGGAGGCAAGGAGGGGGAAAGAGAAAGAGCTAAAGAGAGAACATTCTAGGTGGCAAGTAACTGGCAGCTGGCACTCTGTACAACATTGGAAATAGCATCCCTTAGCAAGTTGATGAGGAATCTGTATTTCAAATCTGCACCTGGTGCAACTGCAGAAACATCAAGAATACTCATCAATGAGTATTAAAAGTTCTGATAGTAGAAAGCAACCTACGTGGCTCAGGACTGGAATGAAGCACAACGAAGTGAATCAATAAAAACTGATGTTGGGAGCTGCACTGGCCCCCTCCCCACTGACAGGACCCTATAGAGCAGCCCCGCCCACAGCCTGTCCTGGCAGTGGCGGGGGGTGGGGGGGGTGGGGGTGGGGGGTGGGGGGACGGATGGTTCTAGAGCTCCAGCTCCCATCTCCCTATTCTTTGACCAAAGAATAAAGCTTTTCTTTGCTTCTGAACTGGAAACAAACAAACAAAAAAACGATGTTGGGAGAAGAGTATAATATACAGTGGGAATGGGATAAAAATCTCTTTTTCTGAATTGTCTACTTCCTGCTAAGGAGGAACTGAAAGCTAATGTCAGAATGCCTTGGTATGCATTTAGTCATATAGGCATTCATTTATTTATGTGTTCATTTAAATTTTCTACTTGTATGTTTTTATATCTAATCAGGCTTCAATTAAGTGTATAGCCAACGATAAATACTTCTTGTTTACATAGCATGGGTTCAGTCATTCTCAATGAATCTTTTCTGATGCCTTAAAAGCTCCAGTTAAAGACTCCTTCAAATACTCTAATCAAAGACAGTGATTAAGGATTCCTCCTAAAAGACAAATGTCTGAACCAGGCAGTCTTCAAAATGGTAACTAGTGTCAGGACTCTAGTATTCAAAAGACAGATAAGTAAGCCAACTGACTGAAGATGACAACTTTATCCTTGGCCGAGGCAGAGAAAGGGATTGCTTCAGAGCATTTGGGAGAACAGTGGAAGTGGAAGCAAAGGGAAAAGGGAGAGGAGTGAGATTTAAGTGGCAATGGCACAGTAAGATGTGTAATGGTTTGAACCTGGACACATGTCGGGGAACAGACTGTCAAAAGAATACAAGAGTGTTTTTGTTCCTCTCAAAATAGAAAATTCCACATACTTTAGACAAGCACTTCACTAGTTAAGTCTGTGGGTATCGTCTACTTAGGGCAAGTAGGCCATTTGGTATCTTCAATCTTTTTCAAAGGCTTGAAATCCAGGTGCATACAGGAATAAGAAAGCCTTTCCCTTCACTACTTGTAAGATAAAGCTGGTCAATCGTTGAGTGAATTTTACATCAGTTAAAGGAAGTAATGTGGGTAGGTTGCCAACAACTTATCAGATAATCAAGTACAATTCCATTAAGATAACAGTTATATCCTTGAACTGAAGACTTATAGAGCCATACAGAGGTGGCTTTTATCTTGAAAGGACAAAGGAACTGAATAGTTCTCTGCCACAGCGACATTAAGACAAACCAAGAGATTTTAGTGTGCTTTGCCTATGTTATCAGAAATAAGAGGTGATTTTATTACACCAAATCTTGTTCAAAATGCTAAGAATAACTGACAGCTGCCAACTTTGGAGGAAAGATTCCTATCAGAATAATTAAATTTGTGCTTTTCTAACTTATTCAATTAGTCTAAGATCTAAAATAAATAAATAAACAAATAAATTTACTTTCCAAATCTTATTTGTAGGTTTTTGGATGTATAACTAGTACTAACATTCTCTTTCAACTTTTTTGCTATTCTTAAAGAAATAAAGTCATAACATGGTACCGATTCTGATATGCAATTATAATTAAATGTTTATTATAACTGACAATACAGGTATAGTTGTGTTTATTTGGTTGTTTTGATAGTTTTAAATGGAGAATGATTTCTAATTTTTATTAGTTCCATATTGAATTTAAAAAGTAAATAGAACCTTTAAAGTTATGTTTCATTTATTAGTATGCTTAATAGAACACTTGAAAAATAGAATACTTAATGGAACAGTATGTGAAAGGTTGAAGACCAGGCCTGAACCCATTCTGCTGTCTCCTCTATGAACCTGTGGAGTGTCTTACATGAGATGAGAGAGATTTGCAGACTTGAGTTAGAAAATGCTGGTTTCAATCTAGGGTTTAACACTGTGTGATGTTGGAAAAAAAACACCGCTATGGTCTGAATGTCTGCCTCCCTAAACTTCATGTGTTGAAATCCTAACTCTGCAAAGGTGATCATACTAAGTGAGGTCTTTGGGAGGCAATTAGGTCATAGGGGTGGCGCCCTTCTCAATGGGACTAGTGAGACCCCACAGAGCTCCCTAGCCCCTTCCTTATTGCAGTCACAAATCTGTAACCTGGAAGAGAGCCCTCACCTGGCATGCTGGCACCCTAATCTCAGACTTCCAGCCTCCAGAACTGTAAGTACTAAGTTTCGGTTGTTTACATAAACTACCCAGTCTGGGGAATTTTGTTTCAGCAGCCCAGACTAAGACCTCACGTGATCTCTTTAAATACCAGTTTTGTTGATTATAAAATGAGAACAAAGCAACATATCCTACATGCTTTATAATGTTTCTAAAAGATTTACTGAGATAATGCATATAATGTACTTTATATACTAGAAAATTAAATAGATTATTTAATTTTTTAGTTTAGTAAATTATACAAAATGCTTAACTCTTTATATACCAAATATTGTCACTTATTTTATTTTAAATTATTTTTCTTTTATTCTAATTTCTTGAATTTTCCCTGGAAGTATAGATAAATAGGTAATTTCTTTGGTTATGGTGGTAATAATGGGATAATACCTAATCCTGAAATTAGTTCAAAAATGACCTTAGGCACAGACTGACTCTCCAAATACATCAACTGTTGTATATCAAAGAGACACAATTTGAAAACAGTTCAATTATGAATGTTCTTATAGTTTTAGTGTACTATTTTATACTTACACTTCTGTTATTAGACTGCAAGAACACAGACTACAGTGACAGTATTCTCTTTGCATTTTTGTGGTCTCCACTTCCCTAGTACAGTCACTATAAATACTTGATGAACAAGTGAAAATGATACTCTTAGAAAGACGTTCGTATGAATAACTTTTCATGCATGATGCTTCTGTCCTAAGTTTCTGAGCTACAGAACCTTAATCAAAAGTAATCTAAATTCTCTGCAAAAATTAAAAGGAATGAGATTCCTTCACCACGTAAAACCTTGAAAACTAGGCAAAAAACCCCCAATAACCTAAAATGAGACTAATTAGCTTTACTTGAGAAAAAATACACTAGGGCTAGACAATTGTAAACTTTGACTTTTACAAACAGATCCTTTGAAAAATACAAAAGATAATGTGTTTCTCATCAAAATAAGATTTAGGGAACAGCAAATATGAAAACATGAGAGTGAATGAAAATATTTTAGCTGCTCACGGGACTTGGGTGTTTCAAAATCTAAACTTTAAAAAAAATAGTATTACTTATTTATCATTTATCAGTAAATGACAAACTAACAAATTCATATTCAAGTGTGAGTTAAAATAGATAAATGTCAAATAGAAATGAATTTAATTATTTAAAAATTAAATTGTATCTGTACCATTCTGGTTTTTTTTTAGTTTGGAGTAAAAGTTGCAAACTAGCAATCCATGGGCTAAATTTTGCCCTTGAAAACAATGCATTCAACACAATGCATTACTCAAATAGTACAGCCTAATGATTTGTAGTTGTTCTGACGGCACTTAGGAAAAACTACACCATATTTTTGGATTCATTTATTGAACTAAGATACTTTAATGTGGTAATAAGGCTTAGATTGAAATTACAGTGTCATAGCTTCACCTGCTGGATGTTTTCCACACCCATAATTATATACTCGCCTCTGATGTGGAGATAAACAATTTCACCATGCTTGCTGCTTTTAAGATATATATATATATAGGACAGGACTGTTTAGGGTACAGAGTGGGATACAAGGCAGGGTTGGGGGGTTGGGAGCAGTATCGAGTAGGTATCAAATGGTCATATCAGTTATGTGATGACACAACACAAAACATAGTTTTGACCCTCAAACAAATGGTTAAACCAGCAAGCTAAAGAAAGGACATAGTATTTTCCAAAGCTTAGGTGAAAAGCGGAATGGCTGGCCTGGGAATGAAAAGAGATGTGATTATAAATGTTTCTCCTTTATGTTGCTTACCAACAAGAATGAATTAACAACACAGCACAATACTACAAACCCTCAGCTTAGAGAAAAATGACTTATGCCTCACTTTTTACTCCACAGTCTGTGATCTTAGGTAAACGAAATCATCTTAGAGCCTCAGTTTCCACAACTGTAAAAATGAGGATAACCATACATGCTATCCAGACTTTTCATGGGACATTGCAAAAATCAAATGGGATAACAGGTGAGAATGGGTTTTTAAAAGTGCTATACAAACACATGGGACCACTTATAAATTCCCTACTTGCCTATGCCTTCTATTCCAACAACCAAGGTTTTGTAGAAGGACCATGGGATCAGCTATCATAAGATCTGGTTTTCTAAGCTGGTTTAGCTATCTTACCAAAATTACTTTCCCCTTTGGACTTCTGGGTCTTCTTTAATCTATAAGATGAAAATTTTGGGTTGGATTATCTCTAAGATTCTTTCTTCCTCTTACATTTCATGATTTTATCTCTTCACACCTGAGTAAACCCATTCCTGCAGTCGTATTAGCTGACTGTAGATACCAGACTGATGCCACATTACAGAAGTGTGTGATCAGAGATAAATGAAAGGACAAGGTCTCAATTCTAGGGCTCTCCTAGGGTCTTTGGAAGAGACCTGATCCCTTGAATGATAACAGCAGAAAATGACCACTGAAGAAAGGGAAGAATGATCGGGTTTCTGGCATGATGAATCTATTTCCTTAAATATAACTCAAATGTAAAATTCCAGTGCTGAGTTGGACAGTACTGATTGAGCAGTGCTGATATAGGAGATGCTCTTAAAGTGTCAGTGTACATGTGTGTTTCAGTAGAGTGTACTTGAAATTTAGTATTTGTCCTGTGTTTGTAAGAGACATTGTAAGTTGGCTTCCAATATACTTTCAGGGTGTGTGAATTAAGTCTTGTATATTGGTAATACATGCAGTTGATTCTAATTTTTCGGCTGCTCTATTCAGGGGGAAATGTGTTAAAATAAATTCAGAACTGTATACTAGCCAAAGAACAGGAAGCTCTTGGTTATGAAGGCTGAGAATAAACTTATAAGAGAAATTTAACTTTCATGATATAATAGATAGATTCATTTGCATTAGTGAAGCTTGAAAGCAAAAGCCAAAGTGTCAAGCATAGAGAACCATGTACTCTGGGTATGAGAAAAACAATCCAAAAAGTGACTGTTTACAATGGGAGACATTAAAAAGTTGGTAACTAACTCTTCAATATGTCCCTGAGGACAGATCACGTATTTAAGATCAGAAGAAGCTATGAAGAAAATCTTCCTGAGGTGTTAAACACTGAACATGGGCTATCCATGAAAAGGTGGGACATCTCCTTCCTGAATCAGAAGATTCTTGTGGATCTGGAATGGTTTCAGTTCACCTCTGCCATGGGAATAGACTGAATGCCTGCCCTAAAAATGAACAGTCCTTTAAACTGGATTTTATAAATGCTACAACTATCTGTAAGTATGACATCTAAAAATAAGACTGATAGCTTGAGGGCTCTTGGTTGTGAAAAACGACTGAAAGTACGGCTGAGAAGGCCCAACTTTTTTCATTTTCAAAAAGCTGATGGTAACCTATTTTTTAATCCAATGGATGATGACTTCAGTAAAGACAATTTTATCACAAAGACTTTTATAGAGACCTGCAGTATCCTGAATGATTCCCTTGAGAAAACTCTGTTTATTGCTCCCTTTACAGTGGGTCAAGAGACTCTGACTTCCAGGAGAGGACTATTTTATAGGCATCTTTCTAAACCCCATCTAAAGGCAGACAAGTGGGTCCTAATGTTACAAAGAACTACTCTGAGCTAAGTGAAAGAATTACAGTTGGACAAGTGGGAACAAATAAGAGGGCTCATAATTACAATCATTGCTCACATGAATTTTACTCATAATATGCCTGGTGCCAAGTCATAAATGTTTTCACATCTCATCCTATTGGTAGAACTTTCGTTTTGGAACCAGAGGCCCAGGCTTTTTTTTTTAATTTTTTTTTAACATTTTTTTATTGATTTATAATCATTTTACAATGTTGTGTCAAGTTCCAGTGTTCAGCACAATTTTTCAGTCACTCATGGACATATACACACTCATTGTCACATTTTTTTCTCTGTGATTTATCATAACATTTTGTGTATATTTCCCTGTGCTATACAGTGTAATCTTGTTTATCTATTCTACAATTTTGAAATCCCAGTCTATCCCTTCCCACCCTCCAGGCTTTTCATTATCCTTTAGGATCATGCTCTGCACACGGGCTAGCATGGCTCTAAACTGGATTAAACCTTAGAGCACTAGAGGTCAAGGAAGTTCTTTCTAAACCATTCGCTACTCTTAAATCATTTGCATCTCTGTGACACAACGCATACTTTGGCAGGTGTAGCGTGATCTACTCTTGGGAAAATTACTCTTTTCTGAAGCCTGCACTTACTTTCCTACCCCCTCATATAATTGTGTATGTGGGAAGCATGGTCACTTGTAAATGCTAATGTCTCAGTCAGGAAAACTGATCAATGGAAAAACAATGGAGAAAAGGCCGTGAAAATGAATTACATACTGTGATTACATACTACATCCGTAACTGCACTACCTGTGTAATGTTTTACCCCACATTCCTCATACGCTGTTCAACTAAGCCTTGCCTGATGCTCTCTACGCCTAAGAAGGAGAAGAGAGCAAAGGCTGAAAAAGAGCAAGTGGTAAAGATGTAATCCAAAGACCACTACTCTCAGACAGAGCAAGTGACTAGTAGTGGATGTGAGAGCCTTCTGCTGGTGTGGTTTCCTTACAAGTCTGTAGGACAAACAGCCCTTGAACTTACGTGTATAGTATAAGGTAAAGCATCACAACATTGAGCTCAAAGAATGTTTGGGGGTTATTTCCGTTGGGATTCTAGTTAGTTTTTGGCTTTCTAAGATCTGTTGGAATGAAAAGCTAACTTTGAAATCTTTCCATTACGAAAGAGAAAAAGAAAGATAGTAGGTGCTTGTACCCTAAGGTGAGAGATGGTTTTCATACTAGACAGTCCTGGATCCTTGCTTAATGGGTTTGAGTTACCCTTACATAGTGTATATTATGAATATAGACATCTGATTGGCTTGTACTGCCTCTCAACAGGGTCAAGGCAGATGGAAAATCTAAAGTAAAAGTTATTTTCTGGTCACCATGTGATGGCCAGCCATGGGCTGGGTAAAGACTGGGTACAGCATCAGAGAAGTAGGGGGTGCATATGTATGTGTGCACAGGTAACAGTTCTATGGTTCTGTGGTCCTGGAGCACACAGTGGACTATGTGGTTTCTGAGAGTTGCTACTTTTCAATACCACAGAGACAGTGGGTTACAGCCCATTGGCTGAACGGCTCAAGTGATCTAGAGACTCATCCACTGTGAGAAAGAACTGACCACTGTGTAGATGCATCCCAAACCCAAGCCACGTCCTTTGCTCCATTTTGTTTTGTTAGTGTGGGCGAGCACAGGCTTATCTTTAGACACCTGAGTGGAATGTATAACTTCTTGTCCTTACATGTAATGGGGAAGACAGCTATGATTCATGCTGAAAAATAAAAGGCACATGCATGCATACCTGTATACATCCAAGCTTGGGGCAGCGCTTCTAGGTTTGAGCTATGACATTTTTGTATAATAAATGAAAAGGAAATTTCATTTGAATGTCATAATTACCTACTACTAGTGTGATTTAGAAGCAGCTGGTAGGGCAATATGGTGCTCTTTTATGCATTTCAGTACTGAGAAAAAAACATAAATGCTAGGTATACCACCATTAAAGTTCCCCAGAATATTGCAATTTAAACAACACACACACACACACACACATACACACACACACACAGTAAAAGTTTGATACCATGCTTGAGATTAGCTAACACTGATCTCTATTTGAGTCACTTTTTAATTCCTCCTAAAGATGAATGAGAATAATCATTGACCTTAACCTACAACATAGTTCTATTTTTTTTCCAAATGTGCTTGCTAGAGGACCTTACAGCATGAATCTATTTCCCACAAATTAAATGCAAAAATCATGAATGCATATAATGCTTTTAGATTGAAGCAAGTATTTTCAAAAACACAGATCCCCCTCCGTCCACGTAGGAAACCGTATTGGTGAGCAGCAGGTTGGCAATGAGTAGATGCTGCTCAGCAGGTCAGACGTGTACAGCTGGAAAAAGATCCTGAAATTTAGCTGGTATACTAGGGAAAACACAAATCTGGAAAGGAAACGATCCACATTGCAATTAAAAACATTCTATATAGACTTCAAGATGTAGTACAGTACACATGCACAGGAGAAACGTAAATATCTACCAATAGAGTTTAGTAGGCATTGCCTTTTAAGATTTTCTTTCTTTTTTTGGAAAACAAAACACAACAAAACACCTCCTGTTGCCCTGAATGCTAATAATGGAAGACTGTTGCTATGGTGATGCTAATTTCAACACTGTTGCCTGTGGACTTCATATGAACTCGCTGTTTTAACTTCTGCAAATGTCATTTACAAAATGAAAATCCATTAATGATTAGCGAGGGCACAGTGTTCCACTTTAATTAGAATAATAAGGAATGCTGATGCACAAAGTACAGGTTTGTGAATCGCTACTAAGCCTACACTGTCAAAATTAATTACTACCGATGAGGATGTGGTTCTATTTTTTTTTAAGGAGGCTTTACATAGAATAGTTGCATTTTGACTTAAAAGGAATTAAAAATGCTTCCTATTTTAATTTGAAGGTTAAAAAACACAAAAAGAACATCTCCCAATAGTACACATAAAAACGAACTGTAAAGAGCAAAACAGAAATTACAACCAAGGGTCAGATATTTCCAACTGAACAAAAACTGAAGAGAAACCAACTAATAGTTTTTAAAAGGGGCAGGGGGGATGATGAAGATAAGTTGCTTAAATAGTTTACAATCAAATATTTGAGGAAAGACTGCTATATATGGCAAATAGCCTGATGCTAGATGTACTTTGATTTATTTGTCTACATAAGGAAATATGGAGAAGACCTAAAAGAACTGAAAACAGGTAAGAGGAAACAAAAATAAGTTATATTCTGTCTGATGGCAAAAGATTTACCTTGAGTCAAAGATTTTTTTCACCTGTACCAATTATGAGGCAAAATATAAAGATGGATTGGGAGGGGTGTATTCCATATTCAAATAGGTTTCTATGTTGTTTGCTGCAAGGATTGTCTTTGACAGTTTTATTTTCCATGCTCAAAATTGCCATTCTGGGTCATTCTCTCATCAGTGAAATCATTTTAAGCCACCGGCACTGGTAATCAAACACGGGAGGTGTTTTTACTGGATGTATAGAAGAAGCAAAACACATTTTCAGTATTAGGCAAGTCTTCCTACAGAAGCCCCAAAGCTGTGGGCTTTGAAAAGATATGATGAAGGGGAATGACACTAATACTTTATAGTCTCTAGAGTGATCGTTGAAAAACCCCATCCCCATCATGTTCTGGGTCTTGGGCCGAGTAATATTATAGGGTCTGTAGAGAACTATCAAATTACCTGTGTGTTATTGAGGTGAAAGTAGAATTTATGGTAGCCTTACTTGCCTTCCTGATATGAAGCCAAGAGTATTTCACTTTGAAAGATAGCTGACATCTGTCTTCAAAAGAGTAAAGTAAGAAGTTAGAGCACCTTTGTATTTAAGTGTAAACTTGCACTGCTCAACAAAAGGTAGTACATACAATTATATAAATGATATCTTCCATATTTTATTAGGAAAGTTTAAAAAACTAGAAGAAGATATTACCGATATGTTCATAGCAGTTGTCTGGGTGGTGATAGGTGACTCGAAGTTTTTTTCTTTATCCTTTTCTATGTTTTCCACAGTGAACACTTCCTACTTTTGTTATGAGAGAAAAAAACTTGTAAATGTTAATTTTCTACAATATTGCTCACATGTTGAGTTCCAACTGAGAGATGCAGAGAGCTGCAAATAGGTAGCTCCCATACCGACAACAAGAACAAAGCTGGACAGGTAAGTTAATGACTTTTCATCAACCTCTCAGAGAAATGGGGTCATGGGACAAACAGCAACCCTGAAATCTGGAGAGAGAGAGTCATTTTCAGCAAGACACAGGACCTGAGCATTTGGATACCTGGGGCAGAAGCCACCAGCTACTATATAAACTGGTAGGGAGATTAAATTCCTGGAGGCCATATGAGGGCCTGAGAGTGTGAAGCTCCTAGGGGCCATCGTCATAGCAGGGTTCCCATCTTTTTGCTGGCTTTTTCCTCTAGGAACTGTATCAGGCTCTCACAGGGAGGATGGGGAGAATCTGGAGAAAGCCTCCCATCCTTAGTGGCGCTGACTGGGGAAGGGTCACAGCAGACAGACACTGTGAACCTGCCCCAAATCTTCTCCTTTAACCTGCAGAGGGAAGGGCACGTCACTTGAGGGCACTGGTGAAACGTCGTGACGGCTGGAATAAGGGAATACCACCTAGATCTAGATCCCCTCATTTCATTTAAGTGAAAAAATATAAGAAAAAAAAAGCTTCAATCTGCAGGGGAAAGAGCCTCAGATTTACGGGTGGATACTCACGACAGCCAGAGGAAGGGAATGGGAAGTTGTGGAAGTTCTTCCCTTGGAGGAGGCCACACCCCCAAGATCCAGGCCAACTGTGTTAATCAGAACATTAGAGAAAACCCCTACCCCACACTCCATCACCACACTAGCAAGCCTCCAGTAATAAAACAAGGTTATCAGAGGACTCTGAATACTCTGGCACCCATAGTAACAACATATCTCAACAGTGATAAACACAGCAACACTTCAAACACAGCCCATCTCCCAACCAGGTTAAGATAGATTACCACACTAAATGTCTGTTTACCTCAGTATCTACTACTCTACACAAGATGCCTGGCTTTCACCCCCAAAAACACAAGGCATTGCCTAAAAAAAGGAAAATCACAGCCTACAGAGTCAAAGCAATGATCAGAACTAAAATCAGATGTATTTCAGATGTTGGAACTATCAGACAAGAGATTTAAAATAACCATAATTAATAGGTTAAAAGCGCTAATGGAAAAGGAAGACAGCATGCAAAATCAAATAGGTATTTTCAGCAGAGATGGAAACTAAGAATGAATCACACAGAAATGCTAGAAATCAAAAACACAGTAACAAAAATGAAGAATGCCTTAAATGGACTCATCTGTAAATTTGACACAGACAAGGAAAGAATCAGTGAACTTGAAGATAGGCAAAAGAAATTACATGAACTGAAAAGGCAGAAAGTGAACAAAATTCTGCAATTTTAATACAAATGTAATAGTTTTCTAGTATTAATTTGGGCTCTAGACAACAGCTACTTGTCAGATTAAATAACTGGTGCAATTATGCTGATCAAGTATAAAGAACTATAAATTTTAGAGTCCATTCACAGAAGTAAATTCTAATAGGCAATTAAGTTGGCACAAAGTATTTTACGGGCTGCTGACATTACAGTTGTTTACAATGATATATTTTTTAAATGCTTTAGATTAAGAATTTTAGGAAATTAAAAAAAGGCTCATAGTACAAAATAACAAGAGTGTTTTCTCTCACTGCTCAAAATTAGTAGTAATGGTTAACATTTTGTCTCTGCATAAAGCTTCTTTTTAAATAAAATAAAACACTGAAGATGAAATTCAGGTCTCCTCTTATGCCCCCTCCCCTGCACTACAACTATTATGATCACGTAGATATATTTTTTCCAGGCTTTTAAACTATTTTATTTCTTTAAAATCAGTCTTAAACTTTTATTTTTAATACTGCAGCTGTATTTCAAAAAGTAAAGAGCTGTAAGAATTGCCCTTCTACAATTTAGCATTAGAATCTCACTCACACCCATGGTTTCAGTTACCAGTTATAGCCAAATGCAATCTAAATTAATCACTTCAACCAAGGCCCAACTACTTCTCTTTGAACTCTAGACACATATTATCTGTCTACCTGGCAGTGCTTCTTGGATGTGACAAATCACCTCAAATTGAAATGTCAACAATCAAATTGTCGTCCTAAATCTAGTCTTTCTTCAGTGTTCCCTGTCTCACTATAAGGTATCATCAACTGTCCACTGTCCAGAAATCTAGGTGGGATCCTTTGACATGTTTTTCTTCTTTGCAACCCTGGCCATGTTCTCTATCCTCGAGCCCTAAGGATTTTTACCTCCTAAATTTCTCTCAAATCTCTCTCCTTCTCAACATCTCCAACCATTACCATGGTCCAAGTACCATCATCTCTTACTTGGATTTCATCAATAAATTTCAAATATTTATATCCATGTGGTCCCTATCCAATTCATTTGCATTTTCTTTCCACTCCCTCCAGCAATAGTCACACGGTCATTTTAATTCCTTTTATTGACAAATTCCCATCTGCTGAAGTGCCGTGACACATTATCTTCCCTCTTTTCAGTATTAGTACTTATTCATACATAGTATCTCAACTCCATCATCTGCTCTCTGGGTATACTTTAAAGATAGCATGGCTGTTGCTTACCAGAGCTATCCTCTGCACCTAGCACAGTATCTGGAACACATACCATGGTAAATAAATATTGAATGAATGAATGAATCAATCAGCCAGTCAGAGCTTATCCTGAAATGACCACCTGAGTTTTTCCTTAGGCAAGGAGAATCCAACCATTCTTTATGCACATTAGAATTAAACATTTGAACATTTGTGACAAAACTTGAAAGCAGTAATAAATAGCAGTTTGTTTTTACAAACATAACTGAGCTTAAACAGAATATACTAAGTAAAAAATAACTTCATACTAAATTGGCTAATAATGGGTGAAACTGGCCATTTATGCTTCAACAGTGACAGAGACACCCTTATAAACTATGCCTCTTTAACGAATAACAACACATTTTATAGTTTTATGCTTTCATTTTAGCATTTCAGAACAGTTCCCAAGTACACCAATTAATCTGCAACGATATTGTACTCCTGTATTACAGGCCAATTCAAGGAAGTAAATAGCACAATGGATTTTAAAAGCATAGGGAGAATCTTGGAAGCTTGAGACAAAGCTCTCTACTTCCTGCACCTTGTTTATGTTTTTATAGTGTTATATAGCTCTTTAATATAGAATTAAGATAAAAACAAAGAGAATTATTTTAGCTATTTTATTTAAATCCTTAATAAATTTATTACTCAATTCCTTTATTTTGGGGGCATTTTTTAATTGTGGTAAAATATATATAACATAAAATCGATCATTTTAACCATTTTTAAGTGTAAAATTCAGTGTCATTAAGTACTTTCAAAATGTTGTACAACCATCACTGCTATCCGTTTCCGGAGCTTTTCATCATTCCATCATTCCAAACAGAAACTCTGTATCCATTAAACTGTAACTCCCTTTCCCTTCTTTACCCCATTCCTAGGCAATTACTAATCTACTTTCTATCTCAAGAATTTGACTATGGTAGGTACCTTATATGAGTGAAATCATATAATATTTGTCCTTCCGTGTCCGACTTCTTTCACATAACGTAATGTTTTCAAGGTTCATCCATGTTACAGGATGTATCAGAATTTTATTCTTTTTTTAAGGCTGAGTAATATTGCATTACATCTATTACCACATTTTATGTGGTCATTTATTGATGGACCTCTGGGTTGTTTCCTACCTCTTAGCTATTCTGAATAGTGCTGCTAGGAACACTAGTGTACAAGTATCTGTATGAACTGCTGTCTTCAATTCTTTGGGGCATATACCTAGACGCGCAATTGGTGAATCACAGGGAAGTTCCACATTTAACGTTTTTGAGGGCCTACCAAACTGTTCTCCACAGGGGCTGTACCATTTTACATTCTGACCAACAATTTCCAATTTCTCCACATTCTCACCCACACTTTTTGTTTTCCACTTTTTTAGACAACAGTCATCCTATGGGGTGCAAAGTGGTATCTCGTGGTTTTGATTTGCATTTCTCTAAAGACTAAATGTTGAACATCTTCTCATGGGCTTAATTCCTTTTTGAAGGTTGTTTCCACTCTAGTTGAAGATTAAAATTTTGAATAATCAGTTTTATTTCTTTGAAAAATTTGCCAATTTAAAATATGCCAGCATAGGTAATACCAACTACCTATCACATTGGCTCATCTTAGGCCCCTATTTGTTCATCTTAGATCCTATTTGTTCCATGTCTGTTTCCTTCATTAGGCAGACAGGGACTATTCAGGAGTTGCTGGAGTTCTAGGACGGCAGGGGCTATGGATGTATTGCTTGTTATCATATTTTTGGGTGTCTAATGCAGTATCTGGCACAGTAGCCTCCAATAAATATAGTTCGGTTGATTCATTTAACAAATCTGTTAACACATTTGCCTTTGGCAGAGCAGAAACAGGCTTAACATTGAGAAATCCTAGGGTTTCCTCTGTCATCCCAATGTATGGCATCTCATCCCATGATTATAAAAACCATATATATGTTGATTACTTCAAAAGTTATAGCCCTTGGCCTGACCTCTTCTTTGAACTTTAGATTCATACTTCCAGCTGCACACTTGGATACCCAATAAGTGCCTCAAACTTTATATGTCTAAACCCAGGCATTTCCAGGATTTCTATATAGAAAAGCAGCTATCTAGCTGGCAAGCTCATTCTTTTGTTAAGATTATATGTTTGCCTGTTGTTGATAGGGGTAAAGAATGGCCAGTGGGCATTACTGAGCCCAAAAGCTCTCCAAGTCATCTGTTGGTGCTGTCAATGGTGTCTAAGACAGATCCCTTGTTTTTCCCTTCCGAACTTGTTCATCTGCAGGTATGTGTTTCAGCCCAAAGCCCAGGAGACATCTGCATTGCCTTCTTTCCACTACTCCTGACCTCCAGCACATCAGCAAGAGCTGTTGATTGTTTCCAATACATATCTCCAACCACTTCTCATGACCTCCACTGCTGCCATCATCTAGATCTAATCTACCACCACTGCCTTCCACGCACCCAGCTGGTCTCCCCACTTCCATTCTGGCTTCTCCTATTTCCTCAGCCCCATCCCACATGTTGCACCAGGTCCATTCACTGAGCAGTCATTTACGTCCTGCCAATCTAGTCTAGCCTCAAACTGTACTGAAACAAGGCATCAGTGTAAAATACAACAAAAAGAAAACACTTCCATGAAACGTTACTTGGACACTGAAAAAGGTTATGCTTATATTTCCAAAGTTTTCCTTGTTAGGGTTGCAGAAAAGTGTATTCAGGGCTTAACTTCAAGAGCCTTCTTGCTTACAAATCAGGTATATTTTCTTAATTTGTAACAGAATTGAAAGTAAGGTTTGGCAATACATGTACTTTATAGTGTGAACACTGAAACGAGCAAGCAAAGAAAGCATACTGTCTGCCAAAATAGTTTTCATTATGGTTGTATGCTGATAGTTCAAATGCTATCATAAAAAGATAATCAGAAGAAGTCCCAGGGATTTAGACATTTAAAGGATTGTTCTTTCTTTTTGTAAAGGGTACATGAGACTTCGAAACTGGAAAAATACATTTACTGTAATACTCAAAGTATCAAGAAGTGCCCAATTAGGGTTTATTTTAAATTAGTTTTCAAATTTAAAAATAACAGGATGAAATTATACCTTTATAGTTCATATTATGCACTTAAGAGTGGATTATCTATCTTCTGACTGGTTTATAAGCAGACGTGATGCTGCCGTGTTCAGGATCACTCCCCTTATTTTCAAGAATAATGAAGTTCAAAGTGTAATAAAATTATGTAAGGGCATACATGTTATTTCATAACATCTATAGAATTTACACCTTTAGACACATGCCTATATATAATCTCACATTGCGTTATTATTTCATCTCTGCTTTACTGTGTGTTTTATATCCCAAATTACATTTCCCACAGATTTCCTTAAGTGTATTATTATTATTCGATACAACAACAATAATCTGTTCACTCCAGCTATTACTATTAATAATCTTTGTAATCATTTACAATGTCTCTATTTTTATTTTGTAATACATATACTTAGGCAAGGAGAAACACACAAGAATCCTCAATGACAGAGTACTATGAATGAATTCAGTAGAAGTTGGTATAGTCAAGCATCAACTCTGAACAAAGTTATCGTCTTTGAGAAATATATCCAATAATCCTAAGTACTCTTTTCTTCACTCTGCTGTTTATAAAACTTGGTGATAAAGGGTTTTGTTCACTACAGAACTAGATGTTATTTGGATAAAAATATTGCTGGTCTGGGATTCACGCTTCCCCAAGCAATACAGATTTGCTGAGGGATTTTTTCCCCCCTGTTCTTAGTCAGTATTTTTAATTTAAGATATATTACGTTTATTTTTTCCCAATGTTTTGTTGAATTAATTCTATATTATTTGGGCCACAACAAAGTGTCAGATGATCTTACTCAGTATTCCTCTGCTCATTCTCGATCCTTCAGACATAGCTATTTTTATATATTCTATTAGATATCAGGATTTTAAAGTTTTAATTTTAAAGAAATGTGCCACTTCTGAGCCCTCTGACATATCCTGAGTTATATATATACAGCGACACTCAGATAACTTCTCAGGAAAAAAAAAGGACTCTGTAGTTTGAATATGTTTTCCCCATCCTTCCATATTAATTTTTTCCAGCTCACAAGTCACAACAAGATTAGTATGCTGTTAATCTACCAGCCAGTATAGAAAGATCAAACTTCTACCTCAACGTTGAGCTGCTTCCTTTCAGCTTATACATCTTCTCAAGCAACACAGTCGACAACGTGGGAATCTAATTGGCAATTTTGTTGATGATGAACAAGGCTGAGCAGAGTAAGGATGACTTTTGCTACTCTGCAGTGTTTACTGTAAAAAGAAACGGCTTGGTGGCTGAGTGTATGAAATACAAGTTAGATAAACAACTTGATAATACAGTATATTTAAAAGGATACAATGGGATGACTTTCCCAAACCTAAAAATCAAAACACCAAAACAAAAGTGTATTTTTTAAATGGCTATATTTTTTCAATATTAGACATTTATGCAATTAATCTATTTTCTATGTGCTTGATAAATGACGTCTAATATTTATCAGCAAATGGAAAGAACTGGTTGAGTATAATTCAATGCCAAACTTGAAATCTTTCCTTCACCAACGGATGCCACTATGGCTCTGCCTTAATGTGTGTCTTAGACTCTACCACCTACCTCATCCTAATCTCTCTCAAAATCCTTTAATATTAAGACGTAAGCTTACATGCACTCACTGAACAACCTTCGCTCTTGAGGTAGCTTGTGTGTTTTGAGAGAAACAGAATTTGAAGGCATTTTCCTAAAATAGTCTCACAATAGTTTCAGCAAAGGAACTTCTAAAGCAATTTATTCACTTAAAAATGCTTTCTCTAGAACAGCAAGTTTCAGAGACTTTCCATTTATAGGACAGCTCAACTAGGCATCCAATCCCATCAAATATTTGTGTGTGCTCTCAACCAACTGAAACACAGGAAAATGAATGAACTGGTGGTTTAAACTGCTTCCAAAATATAATTTAATCAACTGTAATTGCAGTTAGATTATCTAGAATAAACACACTACATGGAATATGTTTAATCTCTTTTTATCTATTTCCTTATAAGAATGCCTATTAGGATCATAGCTTTGTTCCCAAGAATGTGCTTAATCCTCAAAATCCAACAAAACAAATTATTCAGTATTTATTCTCAGTTTCTTATGTGTGAGATAATAAAGTGCTAAGGATGATGTAAAGATGCATAATGCACAAGGGTTGTCAGGGAGCCTGCAGCTTAACTGGGGCGACAAGGGATCTGAAAATGAACAAAAATATGTCAAGAGTTAAACAGTGAAGATGACTTCAGGCTTCAAGGTAGTTAAAGAAGTTCTTGCTATCTCAAAGATCTATTCTAAGTTATCTTAAAAGATTAAATGTCATTTATATAATTTTCAATATATAAAAGTATAAGTGTTATATCTTTCACTAGTCTTGACCCTGACATTTTCTAGACCTGTGATTTCCTTGAACTGCTCTTCCTTCCTTTCTCTCACTGCAAAGAGATTTTTAAATTAAAACAATTACACATTGTATAAGTATAAAGGGTTGAACTTCAAATTGGACTCACATACATCACAGATTTTATCTAGTACCAATCTTTACTAATGGGAAACACCCAGGCACAGATAAAACATTCTCTCCCTGGAGGAACCCGAAATAATCAGATACAGGGTCCCAAAATGCGCTCGTTCTTGCATATTACGGTATGTTTTGGTTTCTTATTAACAGAAAAGCTTTTAAAACATTTATGCATAAACAGTGATATATTCAAAGGAAGCCATTCCAATCTCCAGAGGTTTCCATTTTATAATCTGCTAATGACAAAAATAGGGAAATGCTCATGTGACTATGACCTATTTTCCATCCAATCATAACTCATAAATCCAAAAATTCCAGGTTTATTTACACTAAGTACCTAAGACCAGGTATATCTTGCTAAAGATATTTTATAGATAGGGACTTTCAGTTAAATGCCATTAACAAGATTAACAAGGAGGTCTGGGAGGTCATTACCATGTTGATAAGGTGGTCTGCTGAGCTGAGGCCATTCATTCGCCTCATCCCGCAGGGAATGAATCACTGGCCTGCTGCTAGGACTCTTTCCTACTCCTCTACCCCACTCCTCCTCCCCTACCTTCTCCCTGGCCTCCTCCTTCCTCTCTCCCTCCTTCCCTCTCTGTTTCTCTCTGTATGTGTGTGTGTAAAATGTTCACAATTGTTCCTTTAATTTTAGCTGTAAAGATAATTACACCTTGAACTTTTGCTATACCTATGCTTGGCCCCTCCTGCTCCACCGATGGCTCATTCTTCTCTATTATTTGATGGTTTTTTTCCCTCTTTTGGCAGAAAAGTTCCTGTAGCACTGATAAAAGTAAGAGTGAGGAAAAATAATTAATCTGGCCTTACATCTGATAAAGCACTGATATTTATAGATTAGTACAGGATGAATGTATATATTCAGATAGAGACCTTTCTTAATCTGCAGGAAATACAAATTATTCTTCATCCTCAAAAATGTATTAATTGCCCAAAGTGGTTTGGTGACTTTAAATTATTACAAAATAAAGTATAAGAAATACTTCTTTGCCACCATGTATTTACTGTACTTCAACAAAAAGATAGTGATATCATTCTGCAATATGATGAGATTTTCTACACGTACTACGCTGCTCAGTGCCAGGGGAAGTCATGACTTACGGTCACAGGCCATATGATTTTGCCTTGTAAGGTTAGAAGCACAGGCCTGGGATTTATGGACAAGATGAGACTTTGTTACTGGAAGGAGGGAATGCTATCAAATTCAAGGACATGCTCTAGTGTTGAAAAGACTCCTGAAGAGCTGTCTAGTCCACCTGAGTTGACCTACCCTTCCAAAAGGCTTAGAATTGGGAGTGTGGGGAGTAACACACTCTGTAGCACCTGTTAGATTACCTGTCTTGCCATACTCTCATCTTGGTGAAGCCCTGATGGAGGTGGCAGGATGTGACTCAGAAATCCTCTGCTTTCTCAGCTTCCATAGGGGCAGGAAAGTGCTCATATCAGAGCTGACCAGGTTTTTGTTTCATTTTATTTTTTGTTGCTCTTTATTGCCAAAAGCAGTAAAGGGAAACTTAGGTCTCTGCAAGAGCACAGTGGCAGAGTTGACTGGGTAGGTAAGCCAAGGGGAAAAAAAAGACATCAGCAATATAGGGAAGGACGGATAGGGTAGTGGTGGTGGTGTCCAAGATGGCAGTTCTACAGTGGTGGACTGGCCATACTTGCTTACACGAAGGGCCAGTTTTCAATCAGCCATACTAGGATGTTGAAACAGTTGGGAGCAACAGGTGAGATATTATATTATTATTATTATTTTTTTAAATTTCAATTCTGTACTCCTTTATTATTTTTTTCCCCAACATTCAACAGCTACATCACCAAACGTGTCCCCACCTGCATTCTCGAGAACCCTGGCTAAGCTGGCCTCTGCCCTCAGAGGGTAGGCAACCAACTCCCTCCCAGGTAGAGCGCGCCCAGCAACTTGGAGCTGCTGCAGCATGCATGCGGGGGGCGAGGGTAGAGGTTGTGGGGGTTCTAGGCTGGGGATGAGGTGGGACAAAGCCAAGTAAGGTCACAGGGTTGGTGGGAAAGGCACAGAGCCAGGTCACTAGCATCATGATTTGGGAAAGCAACCAACCTCTGAGTCTCAGTTATTTCTTCTTTTTTAGATAATAATTGGCAGTGTTATCCTCAGAAATAGGAAGATACAGCTAGTCTTAACACTTAGCACTTAGTAGGCACACATTAACCTTTGCTTTTCATCCTGTCTAGGAGATTATGTGGACGATAATTATGAGATATTCCCTTAGTAGAAGACTCAAGACCAGGAAAAGGTGACCAAACCTAAAGGAAACAAAACCACAATAAAAAAAACTTCCTTCTAAAACAACAAAGAAGCAAGTTAAAAATTACTCTTTGCACTGACTATCTGACATGCAATGGCTTTGGGGACCAAGATGGATGTGGATAAGCTGAGAAAGAAACACAGAAAAAGCAATTGAAAGTTTCAGGAGAAGCAGGGAAGCTTCTCTGTTTCAGCCACCCAGCAGTTAATGACATCACAGAAGACGTGATCATTCGCTGAACGCCGACAGCAGGCCAAGCCTCACATAGGACTTGTTCTTAGGAGCTTTGCAGAATGCTGAAGGCAGAGATTTTTTTTTTCTTTTACAAGGATTTTAAAATTTTGCAATGTGACATCACTGATTTATACAATGCAGTTTATTTTTTAAAAGAAATTATATGTGTGTCTGTGTGTGTTTGTGTGTGCATGCACGCTAGTAATCTCCCAGGAAGAAGTATCTAATTTCTTCTCCCTACCTTCCCCCCTTCCCCGATTTGATCCCCTGGAAAGAGGGAGGGGAAAACTGAATGGGATTTGGCGTTTTCTCGCTGAGAAAGGGACATTTTCTGCAACCAGGTCAATGTTCAAAGGACTAATGCTCTAAGGAAATTATCCAAAGGGGAGAGGCAGTTCAGGGTTATTAAGTTATTTTCAAATGCTGTCTGGGCTGCTGCTGCCCTTTGAGAAGGCAACAGGATGCTGCTTCCCAGGGGGACAGGATAAGGAGCAATTAGAGGAGCCTAGGAGAGGCTCAGGAATGTTTGGGAATTTACATATACCCCAAATTATGTGGGAACTCCAAGAATGAAAATAAACTAATTTGATCAAGGACATATTTGTGTCCAAGAAAATATTCTAAACATGTGGCTAATACTGGATGTATCTTTAAGAGTGTTTTCCTGAAAACCCAGCACTCAGTATCTAGTGGAGGTCAATCAGGCTGCAATTCAGTTTCAAAGAGACGGAAAGCTAGTTCATATCCTTTGTGTGCCAGAAAGTCGAATGGGTGTGAGGTTAAGTAAACTGTCCAAATAATAGAGTCAGAATATGATAAAGCTGGGTTTCAAATCCAGGTTTATTTGAGGCCATAGCCCATGTTCTTTTCTACCACACGACTAATGAAGAAAGTACATGTTTAGCAAAGTTAGAAAAAGAAAATAAAAATGTAGCCAAACTAATTTACTCCTCTGTTTTGGGGAGGGGGGTGGACAGACTTAAATATATTTTATGAATCCTCTCACGTTCCCCAAAGTGCCATGAATGAGGCAGGGGGAATATTATACCTGTGTAATATATCAGAATTTTTGGCCTGTACGCATTATATTTTAGCTGCTGCATATATGTACGTACTATGTCGCCACCTTTAAGCATTACATATAACGCACAGAATGTTACAAAAAATTTTTCTGTAAAATAAAACCTTAACAATGTCATTCTCTTAAGACTCAGTGGCTACTAGATCCCAGCCCCCAAAGTAAATCCTATATACAAATGCTTAGTGAAACACAGTGTTGATTAATTTAAAGCTCTAATGAGCACTGTAAAACCAGAAGAAGGATCATGAGTGGCATTTAGGAAAAACAAAAAGACCCCAGTTCTACAGAAACAAAGAAAGCCAGAGCTCAAAGTGATCTCAGGCATGATTTAGTTCTACTTCCTTATTGTTGATGGGAAAACTCAGTCCCAGATGGGCTGAGGTATACCCCAAATCATATCGTTAGCTAGAGACGGAACAGAATCTGGATTTAGGATGTACCATTTAGACACGCAGGCTAAGGACTGTCTCCTAGGCACCAAGTATAGGAGACATGAGAAACTCTATAAAAGACTCAGGGCACTTTCTAACAGTGAAGTTGATGTTTAGAGGATATGAGAGACACATTTGGGTAGTAGATCTAAATTGATACACAGGCATTAGAAGATTTTTCGAAGGTAAAAGGAGTATGGAAACTAAAGCATGTGGAATTGCTAGTATGTGTTGTTCACTCATTCATTCATTCAAATAGCTACTGAGCACACACTATCTGGGAGGCATTATGGTAGAAAAAGAGATACATCAGCTAACCTCATGGAGTCTGTTATTTCAGTCAAGGTTATAGGTACCAGCTTATGTAACTGTAAGGAAGGTTGTGAGCTTTCCTTTTGAACCTCGTGAGACACAGAAGATACCAACATCTACATCTACCAACTAGGCCTACAAACCCAGAGGCCAGAATAAGTACTTTGTACAACACATGGCATCTCTTTTACTTTCTTTCAGTCAATATCTTAAACTGAGTTGTTTTCATGATTATATCATCAATTATGCATTACTGACCATTCCTTTATTGTGGTTCCAGAGCTTAATGAGACTCAGCTAATGTGACCTTTGGAACCATCAAACTGTGGAGGAGAAAGCACAGCAGAGAGGGCTGACCTCTGGGTTATCTTTGTGTACAAAGCCTTTTGAAAAGTCAGAGCACCAGGCTTCTAGCAGTGATTTCACAAATTTAATTACCCAGAGATATTCACCAGTATCCTCAAAGACTGACAGCTGAAATTAGACAGCTGATTCTCTATTAAACCCACTTCTTTTTGTCAATCGTGCTAAACAGTTAAGTAAAACATTTAATATTATTTGTCCTTTCTATCCTGGTAAGATTGATGGCCGCAATAAGAATCCTCAAGGGTGATATGGAGACTCATTTTCACTCCTGGAAAACTGTTATAAACAATTTCTATCTCAAAGCCAACATTCATAAAATCAGGGAATGTCAGGACTGGAAATGACCTGTGATATATGATTCGGCCCCCTTAGACGACAGATGGAGAAACTGAGGCTCAGAGAATGTAAGAGATTTACCTTTGGGCAAAAAGCTAGTTAACAGCAAAGCTGGATTAGACTTCAAGTCTTCTGATGCCTGGTCTGTATACTACTTCTGCTATTTCATACTGTCTTGTCAGCTGCTAAAGGGCGTATTTTGAAGGAAAACATACACGTGAAGGATCTTACTAGAAACAGCACGAAGTTAAATACTAGATGAGGTGTTCATATCCTAAGAAAAACTAATAAAATCTCTACCAATCTCAACCAACATTCAAACTGTACATCAGAAGACTACAATCATTCCTAGAAAAGTGAGGTATCGGGAATGAGACACAGGCTAATGTTTTCTAAGCTAGACACCATCATCCGGTGTAGTGTTCTTTATAATAAAAGCCCATCTCATTCTCAGAAGATGTATCCACTCAAACTAGCCAGCACCGATGTTTAGCATGCAGACTGCTGTTAAAGCTAAGACATAGCTAAGCACTGCTTCCTCTCTACAGAAGTGCCGGCACTGAAATGGTAGTCAAGAACTCCAAAGTACAAAGAAACTAACCAAAACCCGAATCAGAGCAACTCCTGGCACAAACAGTAGGGAGCTGGAACCAGAATGAGGGCAAGATATACTTTAAATATGGGAGGGATTTGGAATCAGGAAAATTGCCCAGAAAATAATGATACAGGCAATATGGTGTGGATGGAGGTGGTGTCAAAACTCAGATGCTACTGGAGTCAGAGCGTGGGTACTCAAAATCAGAGCAGGGTTCATCAGTTTAACTGTGAACAGACTAACTGGATACAAGAAGACACAAACACCAAAAGGTAAGTGTAGGCAGAGGGCCACAATTCCACGCAGAGAGTCAAATACTTGTCCTGGCAGACTCCTAGGAATGGCAGCCATAAAAAGACAGGAGAGTCAGAACTCCAACCAGCAATTTTAGCAGCAGACAGAGCAACAGTAATACAAAATGTTGACTGAATCGACTGCTGGCTTCAGCCAGGTTGGTTTTATACTGCATTTTGCTAAGCAGGAACCACCAGAAGTTTTGAGCAACTCAGATGTAACCGGTGGCTGTAGAAACATGCCTGGTATTGAGAATGGAGAGAAGGGTAGATCAAGGTCATTAGACATCTATAGCAATGCATACAGCATCTAAAATAACCAGTAGGAAAAGGCAGACACTCCTTCAGGCATGAGCTGTTTCTTAAGCACTGCATGTGCCAACGAGCTGAACAGTTAGCATTCTCCCCGGAACCCCATTTTTCATTCTTCTTGAAGTACTTCAGAGATATTTAGAAATGCAACCTGATGAAATACATCACTGGTGACTGAGTCAGCAGGTTTACTAGCAAGTTGCATTAGTGAATGCCTCCTACTATTTAGCAGCCCCAGCGTCTTTGAAGGAGGAAAGGACCAGCTTGTCTAAAAATCAAATTCTTCCTAAGGGACAGCTGGTAGAAATGTAAGGACAAACGCTTTACATGGTATTGCAGAAAAGGAACCACAAACCAACCTTCAGCAATAACTAATATATGTAGACGAGGTTACAACCCCAATTGGCTTCTCCCTTTCTGCACCAATTGAGAGACAGTGAATAGCATTTACTTTCTTCATCAGTGAGTGGAGACTAGAGACAATTCTAACAAATTTAATAACCAATATTTGGGCCGTTCAAGTCACGACATTCCAAGGAAGACATAACAGAGCTGGAAAAGATCCAGGGAAAAGCAACTCAGATGATCAAGGGGAGTGCTTAGCTTTCATTCAAGGACAGACTGAACCTAAAAAGGATTAGAATTTCTCAGACTGGGAAGATGAAAATGAAACGAGGTTAGTGAAGGGATGTGAGATTAAAGTCGACTCTGGGTAAATCTAATTGTAGTCACTGAATTCTGTAGCACTTAATTAGGGCCATCCCTTGAGGTTAAAGGATGTAGATTAAAGAGAAACTGAAATTTATCTTTATTTCTTTAAAGAGAAATGACTAAGTTTATACAACTTATTATTTGTAAGACAAGGTTGAAGTAGAGAATGGGAAAAGTTTAAGAAACCACTGGATACACTCAATCCCAGTAGATTTACACTGTATTATTAAGAAATGGTCACGATGCATCCTGTCTTCCTTAAAATGAAAATTACTAGGTTAACAAACAAAACAGCCATTGGTGCCTGCATCTGGGACAGAGTTCTGGGCTAGCTGCCCTGTTGGTCTGACCCACTGTGCTATTTCTTATGCTCTTATTATGTCATCTATGCAAAAACATATTGCGTGCAAGTTTGGGATTCCAAAATTCTTTTGACAGTCCCAGAACACAGAAGAATAATTTTCTAACTCATTAAGAAAGCAATAGAGTCCCAGCTCTTGGCTGCGTTTGGTTTACCCATATGGGACTCTGCAACATAAAAAGGTGAAAGAAATCCTAACAGAATGCAGCAGCTGGTTAAAGGCTATTATACTGAAATTTTCATGAGTTTGACAGTAGGCCAAAAAACTACAAAATGGCAGAGAGTGGAAAAGGCAGTTGTAACAGGTTGAACATTGTTGGTGATTATTTTTTTCAGTGGCAATGAAAACTGTAATCAAATAACCTGAAAGAGATGCTGGCAGGAATAAGAGAGCCCAGAGGGAGAGGGAATGTGAAGACTGTAACAATGATGTATGCTACGGACTAATAAACCAGACAAACATGTAGTTCGAAGTATCAAAATCAAGGTTCTTAGCATCATATGAAAAGCCGGTATCAGGATACAGGCATAAACACTGTCTGATTTGCAGTTTACAGCAAAAGGTGTCGCTAATGACTTACACCTCAAGGAAGAGTGCACGACTCCACAACTAACTGGAACTGTGCTGTTGGTACAGAAACCTCTTGCTATACACATGATCAGTTGATCTCAGCGTTGAAAAGGAAACATCGTAAAGCATTTAAAAATATCCAAAGACACTTGCCTTTGCAGCTGGAAATATGTGGTTAAAAACTCTTGAATGGAAGTCAGGACAAATAAGATGAGAAAGAGGGAAAATGAAAGAATGTCATTATAAACTTATTATTATTGTTACTAGTGGACCAACAAGGCATCTCAAATTATGGACGGCATTTGCCAGTGCATCAAGTCCACTGGGCCTTGCACATCAAGGTCATTTGGTGTAAACAAGTATTTCAGACAACAGTAATGTTTAATAATAAATCACAAAGGACATTAACAATCTATTGACAAGGTAAAGTTTCTGAACAGGTGTTCTCCCTATATCATGGCTTAACATTTTAGAGGTATATTTGAGAAATTATATAATCTTTAATTTCAAACAGATTGTAATTATAGAGAGAATTGATCTCCATAAAGTTTCAGGGATATCTTTGAGAAATCATATAATTCCTCATTCCAAGGAACTAATCACTTCAGAGGCTTTTAAGGCCTCCATACCCACATTTCTACTAATTTTTCCTGTCTCTTGTTCTCTGTCTCTTACTGTTAAACTAGGGATAATAATAGTCCTAAACTAAACACCAAAATTTGAGATTTGAACAGGTACGTGGAGAAATCGGAGAGGACAACTGAAGCTAAGAAAACAGTGCAAAAATAGACTTCCTGTAGTTTTTTTAAACTAAGAATTTATATTAATAACGAAAATAAAGAATTAAAAATAAAGATAACCTTCTTGGAAAAAAAGCTGAGATCTTTAAGTTTTTGAAATTGAATAAGACCATGGAATGAGTCACACTCATTGATTTCTAGAGCTACAAAGGAACTTAGGTATCATCTAGTCCAACTCCTAGTTCTCTAAGTGAGAAATCAAGGTTTGTGTAGGTTAAGGGACTTTCCCAAGGTCACACACACACAATCAACAAACGACAGAGCCAGGACTTGAAGTCAAGTTTTCTGATTCCCAGATCTGTGCTCCTACCAACGATCTTCAAGTTGGTGAAGGAGCACTGGACAATTAAGAGGACAGACAGAGAGTAGCTGTTCTCTGATTTCATCAAGGAGCAGCAAGAGACTAATTTACAGGAAGGAATTACCGCTTTTCTGGAATCTGTCTCCTTTTTGTTTTTTGGACCAAATTCATTTTCACTGCTTCACAGAAATGCACTGGGGTCTTTGGTAGTAGGTGCAACATCAGGGAGAAGATACGTTCTTTGGGAAAGGACAGTGGGACTGGGGGGGCACTCTAGGAATCCCTTGTCAGACACTTAATGGGCCCCAAACAGGAAATAATTTGGAAAATGATGGCTTCCAGATGTCTTAGATTCTCAAGTGATTTTAAAATCTTGACTACAAAAGAAGTCTTTAGTTTTTAACTCATAAAGGGATTGGATAAAGTGAGAGCTTTATAAATGGGCTGAAAAGTAGCAGGTCTCAAACATCTTAGGCAGAAGAGGAAATCTGTGATGATGAAAACAATGATGTAGGAGATGACTGGGAAGAATCGGAATAAAATGTTTCCACAAAATACACAGTGGATGTAAAGCAGCATAGTGCATGTCTAAAGCAATATATTATTTAGGAAAACAGGTGATTTTAAATAGGTATTTAACATATGTACTTCAGAGTGACTAAATAATTATATATTACAAAATTAATAAAATAAAGTTAAAAATAAGAAAATGAAAAAGCAGGATCAAAGCATATTGAAGGAGAGTTTTTAAAGTTAAGAGATACCATGTCTGGGAAAATTCAGTAAGACAAACCTTTCCTAAAGGACGTATCTCTCCTTGAAGAGCCAAAAAAGTCCCCTGACCCTCATTTCTCTGAGCTAACAAAATTGAGGCATGAAATCAAATTTCTTGAGAACTGAGGTAATGAAGATCTAGGACTTCTGTTATTGCTTTAGAACTGAATTATGAAGAATTGATGGGCAGTAGAAGAATAAAAACAGACTCGATAAAAGATGGCAGGCTGAAAAAAGGGGAAAACGTTTAATATTTTCAGTCAGACTCACAGCAGAAGCAAGTTCAAAGACTTCAGTTGGCATTGAGACTATTTCATGAATCTGATTAATTTAAATTGTTGTTGAGGTCGCCGATTCAAAATTAAATTTAAGTTCGACTCAACTGCACAACTGATGAGAAACTGTTAAGGTATCATAATAACTCAAAATCCTCTCTCCTCTCTTCCGTGGAGACCCAATGGATCATACTTTGTATTCCATGCAGCAACTTGCAGAAGGTGCTTCTACGCACCTGTATTCCTTTGACTGACACAAATGATCCGAGAAAACGGTATCATTTTTGTTGTTGTTATGTGAAAAATGCCGAGTGCTGTGTATTGAGAATGAACACCTCAGCTCCACAAATCTGGGACTGCTGCCTTTTGGGCACATGAAGTATTTATCCACATAAAACAGTTTGTGTACATATAGCAGCAGAAATCTTCCATCTTTGTCTAAAGAAGAAATGTGGGAAAACCCCTAAATAAATAAAACTGTTCTTGTAAATATTCATTTCCACTATCAATACTGTTTGTTATCTGCAGCCTTTTGTTCTATTGCGAAAAACTCACACCATCTCCAGTCACAAAACACAACTTATATGCTGCATGACATGGATTTCTCCTAAAGGCAACTCCCTGTTGCATCAGCAAATTTTCAGTGGTAATTTTAGCATGAGTTGCCTATCCAAGCTTCCTCAGGGAAAAAGAACTAGATATTGTATGTCCCGCTAACATCGAGTTTTAAAAATAAATTCATCTGTGAATATACAGATTAGCCACAATAAATGCTTCTTTAAGAACATGATGCTTTCAACTTACTTGATGTAATAGGGCACTTTGTTTGGCGAGATGGCTCTCTCCCAGGGACCCTGGACAGAAGCTGGAAAAGGAAAAACAAAAAAAGGGCAAAGAGGTCAAGTTCACGGCAAACAAGAAAGACAACATTAATCTCCAGAATTACAATTTTACACTGATATTGGTCTGTTTGTTCAGTTGCCCATGAAGACAGGACGGATTAACCTGCTGTTCTGAAGTTTCTGTCCTAATCTAAGTGAAATTGAACTCATTCAGGCACAAAGATAAATGCAAAGGAAAGAAAAAAAAAAAACCCGTTTCACAGCTAAACCTATAGAGGAGATAAGACACTGAATGAGTAAACTGGCAGGTTCTCTCCATTGGGTGCTTTTCTTATAACACTTCCTGTTGCTGCTTCTCAGTATCTTTTACAGTTTGATTGACAGGTTTTATTAGTTTAGTAGCTGAAACATCCCTCTGTGATATATTTACTTTCTGAGTTATTGAAACTAAAGTCCTCCACTTATCACTCTGATATGCTTATTTTTCTCTTTATTTGGTTTAAGCAGAATCTAATTTCATTTACTGATTATATGTTTAATTGGTGCCTCAAAATGTCAGCTGACCAGCATGATCTTATTAGAAAAGATAACCAAAAGTGAGAGAATGGTACCTGCTACCAGAATGTAATAAAACTTTTGTGATGAGTGATGAATCCTATAGGTGAAATTAAATTTCACATACTGGGAATTCATTTTATAACGACTTTATTGTGTATCAGTCAAATCAGTCATCTTTAAACTGTGTTTCAAATGTAAGTTGTAGGGTTTTTTCCTTTCCTGAAGTTGAACTCAAAAAATACCTTTCATGTACTGTTTAAACTGAAGGGTTTTTTTTTGTTTAAGACAAAATAATCATGTTAGGAGACACTATGCCAGTTCCTCAAGAATTAAAGCTTCCTCTTGAATAGAGTTTTAAAAAATTTGAGTTTTTGAGACACTGAATAGCATCAGGAATATAAATAGAAGAAACATTCTTAGTAACATCTAGCGATTTTATATGTATGTCCATTTTTCCTGAATTTTCATCCTGCTTGTTATAATTTGAAGCACAGCTGATGTTGACCATTATTTCTTCTTATGAAAAACTTCCATCTAAATTAGTCTCACAGTAAATTCACTCCTCAGTGTATTGAGATGTAAGAAAACGTCTAAGCTAATATATCCTTGACTACACTGTATAATATGAAAGAACAGCTTCTAATAAAACTTTGCCCACTGCCAGACAATTTAAGGGTAATGAAACTACAGATTCTTTGTTTTACATAGAGTAATAGAGTGATCGAATCGCCCAACCTTCAACCAGACATGCTACTTTAATACCTTGGCAATATGTCATTTAAGAGATATAGGACACAAATCTGTATTTAGCCGCTAATTATGCCTTTTCATTTTGGCAGACAGATCTTTAATATGGAGAAAAAAGACATTTGCCTGCTGTTTTGAAGTAGTCCCTTGCCTTCAAGTTCTTTCTGTCCTTTTTCTGTTCTTCTCTCCCCTGCCTTTCTCATTCTCTGCCCAACTCCCGTCTTGTCCGTTTTTCTTCTCTAGGACACAGCTCTCTTGACCGGATTAGTTCACAGAGTACTAAGACCTGATCTGAGAACTTAGGCTGAACTCCCTGAACTGCCCGGGAAGAGTCTGATGTTACGGAAACCTAAAAACCCAAATCCTCTCTAGCATGCAGCATGGTGGAGAGCCGGACGTCACGGCTCCTGGTTGCTCAGTACATCCTCTTCTTAAAGCCACAGCGTGCAGAAGGGAGAAGAGAGCTCCAGTCCTTACTGGCTGCATTGCCAAGCTTAGGAATGTCTAACCGGAGAAAGAATGGTTATTCTTTCCTTAAAGGTCTCTATGGGCTGAGCCCCACAGTTTTTCTCAGTATCCTTTTCCAGTTCTTTATCATTCTAATGGCCAGAAAGTCTTTCTGATTTGGAGGATGCTGAGTATATCCTCTGGTAGCATTTCCTACGCTACTCCTAAGGCATCTCTCAGAGAGAAGTGGGCTACTGGCTGCCTGGTTGGCTCAGGGGGGCTCTGCCTAAACAGAGCAACCTTTAGGCAGAAAATCTAGCAAGAAGCAGAGGAAAGGCGGCGGCGCCCAGCTGAGCTAACGGCCAGACCTACAGCAGGTATCTCTAGTTGACTTTGCACTGTTAAACATTAAAAGAAAAAAAAAATCCCAATAAAATGCCAGAGGAGTAATAAGAACATGCTTGAACTAAAGAGCTGAACAGATTTAATAAGAATTCCCCAAAAATGCTAAGTTCCAGATCATTATGAAATTTGAAGCTTTTGTACTTGGAGTTCTTGTTAGTTTTTATAAAGAGTATATAAATTATATGGGAAAATTGTGAATTTTTTACACTTTAAAATAAATGCTGGTTGTCTCCATGTGTAACTATTAAACAGATCCAATGGTGAGATTCAGTGAATTTTTTGTGCTGAAAGACGATCTTCCCCCTCTTTGACTCACAGTTTATAAATGCATCTGAGCAACTGCTTTGCAGTCATCGTTTGAAAGTCTGAAATTTTACACTAAAAAACGTCCTTGATGCAATAAAAAAGGAAAATAACAACAACCTTCCCCCAGCCCTTTCCTGCCCCACGGACACACACACTGGAACTACCTGCTGTAGAAATAACACACAATCGGATGATGGTTCTATGTGATTGGATTCAGTGCCCCTTCCCAAGAGATTGTTAAAGGGTTATTGGCAATTTTGCTTGACACTGCCAGATGATTCTGGTCTTGCATATATTCAAAAGTTGATCAAATATATGGTAACTCTCATAAGTGTGTCCCAGAATTATCATTTCATTTCTTGCAGGAATGCCAATGCCAACAACAGCTGTTTCTTATCTCAGCGTACCAGTGGAAGCTTGTCATCCTTCACAAAGCTAGCCTACGTGACAGACACAAGCATCTCTTACGTCTGGTGTGTCCATTTTTAGTAGCCCAGCCAAAGCAGATTTATTGGCAAATAGTTTTTATATGACACTTTGGTATCTCCTTATACAGATGCTTCTATAACCGCTGTATAGAACTGTACAACTATAATTCCAATGCAGCTATGTGACTCAGATTCTCAAGTGTAAAAATCATCCATTATCCTAGGGCAGCAGCACTGTGGGGTATTGTCTACTGAATTTAAATAGCAAACTACACATGAGTTTATTTATTCCAAAACCAACCTCCGATTTTCCCCTTGCGTTACAGATGCAGTATGTTATTAAGAGCAAGCAAGGGTAGCAGTTCTATCTTTGAATGCTTTTCCTCCCTCGAGGTGACAGGATTCAATATTGTGCCCAAGGTGTTTTTGAAAATCACAAACACAGGCCCCACTGTCTAGGGAAAGTTATTATTTCAACCATTTTCTAATGCGTGAAGAACAGAATGGGTCAAGTGATGCACCCCAGTGTTAAGCCATATTTCAATCGACACAGGGGCCTAACCAGAAAATTAAAAAGAATGCTAATGTTATTTAAACTGTGCCAAAAGAGTGCTCTCTGGAATTCAGACCCTCACACGTTCATTAATCTTTCTACTTTTCTTACATTTGGTGGATTTGGAGTTTAATAACATAGTTGGGTCAAAAGAAAGTGGGGGCAGTTTATAAAAGTAAATAAAATACAGCATTCATTGGGGACAAAATGGAAACCTCCCTTATGGCGTTACGAAAAAGGCATTAGGGAGGGTCGACCAGCCACGGGCACTCAGAAGGATGCAAATTCCTGTAATGGTTTTATGGACAGTCTATCAAGATCTACTCTGGAGCAATGTTACTCGACCTTTTCCCCAATGTACCTTTGCAGACATTTTTTTTCCTGTATTCACCCTGTGCCTATGAAATTTTAATGCCACAGGTATACTGTATAGATGTCTCTTTATGTATTGTATGTGTCTGTGCTTTACCTAAAGAGAGAAAGATTTTTGCACCCCCCAGGAATCAATTTTTGCCTCCTTGGAGGCAATATCACTCCCACTGAGGATGCTTGATCTAGGGGAAGCAATGAGGGGTCGGGGAGGAAAACGTCTTTCGTGCCTGAAACATGAACTTGACTAGCTCATTTGATACTCATAATCATCTGTGAGCTAGGTATTATTATTTCTTTTTTTATTTTCCAGATGACAAAACAGTTAAGATGACATGAAACGGCATGTCTAAGGTCCTAAGTCAGTAAGTATTAGATCCTAATTTTGGTTTATTACTCAAAGTGAAGTCAGATGATTCAGGAGATGGAGAAAACAAACATGCCATATGTCTACTCCATACCATGCACCATATGTTCCTTAATGTAACCCTCCCACCCTATGCAATCACACTGTTTCATTGTTACACATAAAGAAACTGATGCTCAAAAATGGGTCAGTAAACTAACCCAGCTAGTAGAGTCATGCAGCCAGTAAGGAGCACACCCAGGATTGCCACCAGGTCTCCTCTTCTTTCATGACAGAATTCCTAACTGTTGGGTACAGCAATGTTCCCTAGGCCTATGAATTTCAGTTGAAGATATTCAGGCGAGGCTTCTGGGAAAGTTCTTTAAAAGTGGCTGACTAAACTGAAGAGCAGCTTTTGCCCTTCTCCCACCCTCCTTCTTCCTGCCTTGGAACGTGGATGTAATGATGGCCAGAGCTGTGGCAATCAGGAGAACAGAAGCCGTCTTGGTTGCAATTCCCCAGAAGCAGACAGAGACAAGGATGTGAGTGTAAGCAGCTGGAGCACTGATTTAAGGAAGCACTGGTAGAAGAGCCGGAAGTGAGACAGGGAAGGGAGGAAAGCTGATAAAGGTTGCATTACTGCTTTGGGGCACCTGGGGCCAAGTGCAGCTAGGGCTTCAATGTAGGACACACTTAAGAGTTGTCCCCCAGACCCCCTAGGGGCAAGGGAATGAGGGTATTTATCTACTATTGCTTGAGGGCTATTCCTGGGATATAGGGGGTCATGAACCCCCCAGTACTTCTGGCCACTTGTGCTGATGAGCCGGCTCCCACGACCAGAGAAGGCCTTAAAGACAGAGTCCCAGTATGAGTAGTTGGAAGCCTAGGGTTGCTATGCCTGAGCACGATGACTATCAGAAGGGACATGGCAGCACCCTGACAATTTATACTACAGGAGCTATGCACTAAGAATGGCTGAGAAGATACGACAAATCTGCATTCCTAATGAATCTGTAGTTACCATCCCAGTTTATCCCTAGATTCGTATGTGAGAAACTCAAAAACCTTTACTTTGTGTAAGACATTGTTATTTGAGTTTTCTCTGACATTCTGCCAAACCTGCTTCTAACTGAACCACTCTCGCCCATCCAAACCATCTGTGATTGCTCATATCATTCCTGGCTTACATTATAAATTGCTGAACAGTGGTCCATTAATGGATGCACCATGATTTACTGAGGAAATACCTTCTTTGGGAATATTTAGGTTGTTTCCAGGTTTTCACTGGTATAAGTAAGGCTGCAATGAACATCTTTGTAGATAAATCTTTGAATCTATTTTTTGTTAATTTTCTTAAGCAAAATGCCTAGAAGTATATTTACTTGATAAAGGATAGGAATATTTTAAAGGCATTTTATACAAATTACATTCCTGCCAACAGGAGTCTTTTTTACTGATCCAGGTGGAAAGAGGAACTCCATTTTCTTCAGGTCAGTGGCATCTGGTTGGTATAATTCTCAAGGCACATTTAGATGTACCGCATGATACAGTGGATTATCTGAGAACACGCCTTTCACATCCTCTCTTCCCATGATAGATTGTAAAATTTTTGAGTTCAGAAAGGCACTCAGAATAAGGGCTTTTGATCTCACATCATAACCCAGAGTCTTGAGGGGTATCTGAATCAATAAGGGTGCCCAGAATACAGATTCAGAAGAACTGGATTTGAGTCCTGACTCCATCAGCATAGCATGATCTTAAGCAAGTTTTGTTTTCTTCCTGAGCCTTATTTTTCTTACATGTAAAGTGAGAATAGTATCTCCCTTACTGAAATGTTACCAGGATAAAATGAGAAAATGAGTATGAAATTGCTTTGTAAAATGTTAGCCACCATACAAATAATGTTTGTAACCACATACTTATGGGATGTTGCCTGAATGATGGTAATCCTGGAATCAATCTCTCTGCCTCACCTGGGAAGCATTTGTCTTTAACCTTTGGATCCACTCCTAACTCCTATTAACATGCCATATATAGTATACAATGTGGCAGAGAGAAATGCCTTTGAACGTCATCTAACTGCCTGTATTTTTTTCTACATCTCTGTCTGCCTAGACCAATGGCATTGGCCCAGCAGAACCTTCATTCTTAGGTAGACCATTATTCATCAACATGAATGATGAATAGACTAGTTCATATATGATACAATGGGAAATAGAGGACCAAAGACTGTTTTATAATCAGAGAGTCATACTGATGGAAAGATAAGAAGATTATTTTTGTGGTACTATATACTGTGGATTACTGGTAGGAGAGCAGAGTTTGAGAGGTAGTGCATAAGGGAATTTGGTGTCCAGTAAAAGTAAGAAATCATGGATGACTCCATACTTCTACGACTTAGTCACCAGGCAACTGGGAGTTCTACTGGCAGGAAAAAAAATACCTATTTAGGTTAAAATATTTGCAAGGTTGGTCTTTCCACTGAAACTCAAGTTAAAGGACAGGACTGTTAAGTACCATATGACAGCTGAAGGCATAGAAATGGCTGGACTCTTTAAGGAAAGAAGGATGTTAAAAAGAGAATTGTACCCTGGAGAATTATCCCCTGGTGGTGGCAATAGAAAAGCCACCAGAGAAAGACACTACCGAAACTAGAATGAAGTAGGGTGAAATACAAGAAGGACAGCCACATGGTGAGGTACGATCTCCAGTGGATTCCAACTGACTAAAAGTATAGAAGAGAAATACATACTGGTCACAAGATCACTGGTGATCTTAACAGGGCAATTTTCTAAGAGTGGGGAAGACTGAACCAGATCATAGAAGTGGAAGGAGGAGGTAGACGGAGGTGAAGCAACAGAATTAGATCCACGCTAAACATTTGAGAAGTTGGGTATGAAGGAGGAGAACTTAAATGCAGAGGGGAACACCAGACCACTTGATTCATTTACTTATGAAATTTGTTTAGGGTCTTCTTTATAATAATAAATGACGTGAAAAACTTATTCTACCCTTTTCACTTCCTGTGGTCATAATCAAGATTATAATACAGTGTTTCAGTTTTCATGTAGTTATTAATGCTGAATGTCTAGGTATGTATACATCAATTTTCCCCACTGCAATTGTTTTCTATATGATTTCTATTTTCTATTTGCTTTTGATGTGATGCATATAGTTCCTACAGCAAGAGGAAGTTTTCTATCATTTAACTGAAAGGCCAAGTTAAATTTAACACTTCTCAAAACATTAAATTAAAATAAGAATAGTCCTTTATATGCCTATACCATATATCAAAAGTAAAGATTCAATGAAAACTTTGAGATCACTTACAAAACTTTCAAAGACGGGCAGATTTTCCACAAAGATTTCAACAGCAGAGACAGATGGGCTACATTCCAGAGGGGAAGGTCACAAGAGTGATGAATGAGACCTCTGATGTCTGCCATAGCTGTGAAAATCTTTATGGCTAACTAAAATTCCTCACGAATAACAACGTGTAAATATTATATGAGCTGTCAGACAGATAACACTGAGCTCTGAGGCCATCGTGCATGGTGAGCAGAATACCACACCGTGGGATTTGTCAGTAGATTGCCAAGTCATTTGGAGTATCAGGCTTACATTTGATCTGGGAAGTCGAGAGTTCGCACTAAGCTACTTGGCAAGGTGACTGAGCTGTGGAGATAAACACTATATCTAATATCCAATGCTGCTGGCTGCACAGTCCCACAAAGTCTAATACCCAATATTTGGTGGCACTGCTTGAAAGAAAAGCTCCTGCAAACCGACTTGTACAGAACTCGAAGAACCTCACTGTGATTATTAGGACAGTAAGAAAGAAATCAAGTCTCATAAGGACACATCAGGAGGACAGGTGTCTATATAAATAGAGCCGTGACTGACTCACGGAATTTCTGAATGATTTCCAACAGAAGTGGCTCACTGTATTACCATCGAGCTTTCCTCCAGGTAGAAGTGTCTTTAGGCCATCTGGGTTAGCCAGGTTACTAACAAGTCAGTGCAATATTGCCAGGTGCCTTTAGTGTCTCTCCAGATGTGCTTTTAAAAGACGGCAGGCAGTCGACACCGTTAGCTGAATGTTCTCCGTGTGAATGATATTGTACTGGGCACCAGGGAAATTTCAAGGAAAGTAAAATTTGAAACCTGAGCCAGTAGGGATTAACTCAGATATTAAAAACCAAATGACTATAGATGGGATGTACCTCCATTTAGAAAGCAAGGTAAGAGTGAGAAAGAGCTAAGAATATGAGAGTAATTAAAGCAGCAGGAAAGTGGCAGATATTCCATTTTGGTCTCACTTCTTTATTTTACTGTAAAAGAACTAAACATCTGTATCTTAGTCATAGCCGCATGGTCAGCAGAGTGTGCTTCCCAGCCCCCTGACCTTGGGGTTGACCATGGGACTTTCTTTGGCCAGTGGGGCTTCAGCAGACAGGACATGACCAGAAGCTTGTCCTCTTCTGCTCTGGTGATCTGCCAGGTGGCCTCTGATCCTTCAGCCTGGGCCTCAAAAGACCCAACACATTTAGAGACAATCTGAACTGATCGAGCAGCCAATCTGCAGATCAAACCGAGCCAACCTGTGCCTGAAGCAGAGCTCCCCAGTCAAATGTGATCCAGGTCACGAGAGACCAAGTGTGATGATAGGAGGCAGAGGGATAGGAGGGGGTGGGGAGAGAGAGAGAGAGAAGAAAGAACATCAAAGAGATTGGAGAATAGAAAAATATTCACAAGCCAAGTCTCCCCCATTTGTTACTAGCCACTTCCTCTATGATCATCCAACGATTAATGGGGATTTTCCCCTTTAGTCTATGCAGTTGACACTTGCCACTCACTAGTCCCTGGAACCCCTTCTCTAAAGCTGATAATCCATAGTGATTACAAGCGTGAAGTTACATATGTTATTAAACTTGTCCAGTCTCAATTTTCTCCTCTGTGAAATGAGACAATAATAGTCCTTATTGTACAGGATTGTTTTGCCGATTAAACAGGTAAATTCATGTGAGATGCTTCCTCAGTGTTGAGAGCAAAAAGTGCTAAATATTTTTGTCTCCTTACTCCTACCCTTATTGTTATTATCATCATAATCAATATAGCAAGTTATCAGGATATTTCTTCCATTAACGAACGCCAGTGTGAGGAATCCCAGGGTAAAGGAGAGGCTATGGTTCTAGAGCTACCGCCAAAGCATGGGCCTAGGAAACAACTCCAGTAAATCATCCCTCTTCCCAGCCATTTTCTAACTCTTCAAAAACCTTTATGCAGCTCTCAGAGTAGTAAAACTTGAAAGTAGACAAATCTCCCTTTTGGCATTCTGATGCTGGTGTCAACTACAAAAGTCATTGTATTTTATCATTCCATATCAGTATTGCTTAGGAACTCAAAACAAACAGCTAAGTATTTTTGGAAAGAAAGAAAACAGACATTTTCATTTTCATTTCTAGTTTTAGCTCTGGGTTTTAAATTAAATTTCACATTATCAAATTTAACTATCTTCTTTTTTTCTATTTAAATTGGTGCAGCTGGTTCATGTTAGAGGAGTACTCTGACCTGTCCTGTCTAAGGCATGAGCCTTGGTGTCTTTCATTTCGCCCTACGAGAGCAAGGGTTCTAGTGAGCTGCTGTGTGGGGCTCCAGGACCAACCGAGAATTTGGCTTCAGAACTTTCCCTCTTCTCCTGACACCTCTAATAGACGCATCTGCTCCAGATCACCTAGGCCAAGTCTTCTGAATTGGTCTCTTTCCCTTGATAGCTGGCCTAGGTCAAGTTCTACAACATGAACTCTCACTTTCTTACCTTTGGAGACTAAATCCCTCTGCCCTTAACTCACATCATAAATGAGCTCATTCCATTCAACTCCTCTTCTAATTTTTTTCCCAGACATTTCCTGCTTAGATTTTCTCTTTCAAGTCAAATTGCCCCCATGTTGACTAATCCTTCAATTATTCTCTCTCTTGTCTGCCTATTTCTAGCTCATTAAAACATTAGCACTCTCTAAAACCTATATTTATATTCATTATACATACATAAGAAATCCCTCTTCTGGACAAAAGGGCTATAAGGAGGGTACATAGAAAATTGGAAAGGGGAATATTCATCATATCAGATTGGCTAAGTAGAAGGGAGAACCTGATTGTCATCACTGAATACATCTTGTGAGTCTTGCTAAGAGAAATTAAGGGCCAGGTAATCAGAAGCATTCTCTGCTAGACTCCTATCAGATGAAATAGCCTCTAGCTTGGCTTTGAATGCGGCCTCAGGGACAATGTGCAGGAATACTAGTCTCTATAGAACATCTCATTTGACTCCCTGTAGAATTAATTCCTCCTTCACTCCACTCCTCTAACACCCACTATTTACCACAACTATAGAAGGTCACGATTTTTAAAATAGGACTATCTACCTCTTCTCATGGGTCCAACTCAGATAGTTAAGAATTTGAGTGTTTCAAGGCCAAGATTCTGACTTTCTCATCTTCCTGTTCCAAGTGCCTAGTGTTAGTAAATCTATGAATGAATGAATGGATGCTACAGGCAGAGTAAGTCACACCATGTCACTTCCTCGCTCAGAACTCTCTTAAGTCTTCCCTTCTTACTAGGAACAGATTCCATAGGCTTTCAACTGCAGTAGACAAGACTCCACCTGGTCTGGCGATTGGTTGTTCAGTGACCTCCTGTTATTCATCGTCTCGCTTTCTCAGCTTCAGTCATACCAGCCTCCTTATTGTTCCCCAACCTCCTTAAGCATGCTCCAATCTTGGGGTCTTTGCATTTATTGTTTCCTCCACCTGGGACCCTCTGACCCTCGTATCTGCCTGGCTTGCCTCCTCACTTCTCTTTCAAATGTCACCACCCTAACCACCCCATTCAAAGAGTCCCTTCCCCCTATTACCTCCATCCCCTTTAGTCTGCTTTATTCCTCTTTATCAAACTTATAATGATCTGATTGCCTTCTCCTATTAAAATTCAAGCTCCATGAGAAAGAAATTCTCTTCTATTTATTACTGTTTCTCCAGTACCTAGAACAGAGTTTGACCGATATTGGTCACTGAATAGGTATTTTTGAGTGACAGAATGAATCAACTCATACTTGGCTGAAAATAGAGTGAAGCTCACAACTTTCTTAGGACTTTAGGCTAGGCACTAGACTAAGTTCTTTCCTACTAGAACTTAGAGTGGGAATAATTTTATAGTGTGAAGTTACTCATTCAATCAAGGTCTATCCTGTGTCTACCTGCAAGGTGTCAGATGCATGAAATTGAGAAAAAAGAGCCAGTGCATGCCCTTTACCCTTATGGTGCTCACACTCCAACCCATTTCCTTTTACGACCTATTTTATTGAGTATCCTTCATTCTAACTCTTGCCTGTCATTGGTATGTATGCTGCTGAGCTTTAGGTGTAAGGCAAGAGGCTGACGTAATTTTATGTTGTCCCAAAAGTCCTTACCCATTAATGGAGATCATGAGGTCAGACACCTTAAATAATGATCATCACTACACACACTGGACAAAGTCATCAACCTCATTATGAAAGCAAGAGTAAATCAAATTATCCAGTGACTAGAATGAACCTAGTACAATGCATTTTTCTCAGATGCTTCTAGATGTCTGTGAGTTACACTACCCCCTCACCGACTGCATTCCCCAGGAAGCAGACTGTAAGGTAAAGGTGAGAGATCAGGATGTAAGCTGTGGCTTTGCAACCAACACCTGTGTAAGGCAGAAGAAAGGAAGCAGGAACAGCAACCTGGAGAAGTCATGCTAGGATGCAGGCCCAGTGACGGTCTCACTCAACCCTCAGGAGCTCTTCAGCTAGAATGATAGCGTTCTCCTGAGTGAGGCCAAAATCACCACATCTTTAAACTCTTGCATTAATCAGGAGCTGCCCGTGGAAGGGGCATGACCTTGGGTGAGGCAGCTGAGGCAGCTCCTGAAGGGACAGACAGCTGAGCATTATCTGCTGCAGCTCCTCCTCCTCACTCAGGGGACCTAGGAGCACAGAAAAGTAGTTTCCAATTATTCCTCAGATGCAGGTCAGTCTACTCTGTGCTCATGTGACCCCATCGCTATGACCACAGACTGTCCAGGAGTTGGTATACAGGAGTGGCCCTCAACCAGGGGCAATTTTGCCCTCCAGGAGACTTGTGACAACATCTGGAGACATTTTCGGTTGTCACAACTGAGGGAGTGGGGCGCTACTGGCATGCAGTGGGTAGAGGCCAGGAATGTTGCTCAACATCCCATAATGCACAGGATAGTCCCCACAACAAAGAACTGCCTGGCTTAAAGTGTTGACAGTGCCCAGGTCAAGAGAGCCTGGTTACAGTCTAGCCTAAGGCCTATAAGGTAGCCTTCATTTTAAATAAACAGTAAATAACTGAACCAATCAGATGGTCTCTTAGAGAGTTTGACTGTAATACATAGAGAGAAATTCAGATGGGAATTTAGAAACAGTCAGGAAGCTAAAGAAGAGAACAGAAGTCAGCAGGCAGGAGAAGCTCTGAGTAAGGAGAAGGCGAAGGGAGGAGAGAAGCCAGGTACTGTGGCAGTTTGAAGTCTACCGCCGCAAAGGCAAACATGGAGACAGGCAAATACATGCTTCATGGTGACTGTTGTTCCCCGTCCTTCTTTAGGTCCCCATGTAGCCTTAAAGTGCTCCTCATCACCTAAGCCCATCCCTGTTCCTTACCGCCTTAAGGACACACAGCACAGTCCAAAGCACACCTGCAGTAGACTGAAGTCAAGATGATTGTTACTGCTGATATCTGAAAGTATATTTAAAAGTTCAAAAGAGTGGTTTTTAAACCAGGAATTGTTTACAGAAGTCTACAGAAACACCAAAATGCCTTTTGTTTTCACCTCGAAGTTCTCATCAAAAAGTATTTTGTAATCCCACATTGGCTGTGTTCTGAAAATGGAAGACATCCAAGTGGAAAAACTGAAGTAATGATTTTTGCCCACAGGGATGTGATTCCACCATTTCTGTTGGGCAAAGCTTTGTATTTTGGAACAGATGACAAAATGCTACCCTAGGCCAAACGCACAAATGCCTTCATTTTCTGGGGAGTGCAGAAATATACCTTTCAGAGCCAGCACTCAACTAAAATAGTGTCCATGTGTCATGCAACTGATTCAGAGCTCTGATCCTGGTTTTCCAGCCCTAGGTACTCCATGTCGCCCAGAGGAGACTATCACGATGAGGAAGATGAAAAAAGAAACAGGTATTTGCCTCATCTCTGCCATCCCACCAAACTAATTTCCAAGCAGGAACTTGATGAAGGAGAGGTGGTTAGTTAGTGGTTAGATCAAGCTAAGCATCATCATTTAGCTTGAAAGCCAGAGCATGAACAGGCTATCATAATAGCTTCATACACTCTAGAAGAGGTTAATGCTGTCGGTGTCGCACTCAGATCCCTTCTTCTGGCAAGTGTACCCATCCCCAGCTGCTGTGAGCATTGGCTGGTGTGGGCGCATTGTACTCATCTTCAGAGAACCTCCCTCAGTGAAATGGAAACTGCCTTGCTGACCACCATTCCCTAGAAATCCACACCCAATGGCTGACTGACATGGGGAAGCAAAAGCTCAGCTCCCTTGCCTCGATATGGGGCCAACTCCATGGACCAATTTGTGCTCCAGAGTTCCTGGTGTGATTAGGCTGAAGTTAGTCTCCATCTTCTTGCTTATTTTGACTCCCTGACCAGTCTTCCCCCAACTTTATTCTGCTTCCCTCCCTCCCCTTCACCTGAGAGCTGCTCTCTGGACAACTTAACTTGTACTAGAATCCTCGTGTAAGGCTCTATGTCCTTGGAACTCTACCTAAGCCTAGGATGTGCAGCCGTCCTTGTATGCTTAGGTCTGAGGAGGTTTCCTGGGACGTGGCAATTTAAGTGCTAAAACCAAGAACATTCTGGACAAACCAGGACAAGTGGGCAACCTACATAAGACAGATAGATATTTGGGTCCTGAGCTTTGTCTCCAGGAACTTGGCTTGGGGGATCTTAATAACATAAATAAATCTGGTGGTGTTCTGGTAAACCAGCTATGTCAAAAAGAAAAAAAAAATCTTGATTTGCAGTATTTCCCCATTTTTGTGGGGGTAAGATATTCTCACTATGGCTGATTTCAAGCTACCAAAGTTCAGTTTAACAACCAGTCCACAATTTCTGGTATATGTAACAACTGGCTCTCCTGAGCTAGTATAAACCAGTTCCAGCACACATATTCCCCCAGCAGAAACTGAGAACTTGCCTAAGCTTTCTCATATGTTGAAATAAACGGATGTGTAGAGCCAATGAGGCAACATTCTGTTATTAAGGCAAATAAATTTAAGGTCTAAATTGGAGAATACAAATCTGAGCTCAAGGAGAAAGGGCCATAGAAATAGGTTCTGAGAAGACAGTGTAATTATCGTCAGTGTGACTGCTTTGCGCAGACATCTGCGAACTTACGGAGGGGTTACCAGGATCACTGATAGGTTAGACGGTGTTCGTCCCAAATTCCCAACACTCGGGACGGCACGTGACTGCTGAAGGAATTGGCTCAAATTATTTTGCCCTGAGATTTTACCTGATGGCTTTGGGCTGAAAGTCATCTCACATTGTACCTGCAAGCCTCTTCCTGACTTTTACCATGATGGCTTCTTTAAGCCGATCTCAGCTTTACATTATTGGCCCACTCGTATTTCAAATTCATCCATCCCCTGAGGACAATGGTAGCAAGGACTGCAGCACTGTTAGGTGAGATGTCAGCAATTATTAAACGTGCTTCAAGTTCTTCCCCCCTATCTTTTTTGTTAAGTGTGTGAGTGGGGGGGAGGGGTGGTGAGGGTGAGGTTCGGGCAACGCTCAAGATGAAAATAAACTTTTTAGCCTTATGTAGCAAGGAGAAACTGTAAACGCTTGGGTTGGTTTAACAAGAGAAAAATAGTTAACCAGGGATTTGATTAAGGCAGTTAAGATTATAACGCCTGCAGGAAATAACTGATCAGTTCTTTCTTTTTACAGTGTCTCATAATCTGAGAACAAGAAAATCACTCAATGAAACCCACAGCTTTTAAATTCAGGACCAACAGTAAAAAGAAAATCTGTCTTACAGAGTTCCACAGCCATCAATAGAGTTTAATACTGCAAGAGGTCACTGGGTTAAGAACCAGAGAATAAAAATTTTTGCCTTTACAGTTTTTTTCACTCATCATAAAAGAAATACATGCTTATTAGTAAAAAATCTGTAAAAGTAAAGAGAAAGTGAAACACAACAGCTGCATTTTGATGTTATTTGATTTTCAGTCTTTTCTTTATGTGAACCTTTCTGCTGTTTATATTTGATTTTCTAGTATAGTTGTGATCATGCTGTAATTTCGAAGACAGCTTTTCCCCTTAATACATTACATGGCACAGTAGACATTCAGAAAAAGGACTACGTCTGGTTATGAACGCTATTATTCTCTGCTGAGAGGCAACATAAAAGGTCATGTTATTTATTGAGTGTCTACTATGGGGTAGTCACTATGCTAAATCTCATGCCACTGTTTGTGTGTTAACAATGGGAGGAGGAAATTTACCTCTCTGCTTTTGGGTATAAGACAATTTACTCTGTATATGATTTTATTGAACATTTACCAAGTACAGATACTACGTTAGGTAGCGGAGGATATAACTGTCAACAAGACTAAAACCATCTGGTCCTGACAGAGATTAGGGTCTGCTCATTGATTATTCACCTACTTGTTAGTTACACAAGTAACTGTTGAGCTCTTATAATATGCAAAACACTGCACATTCAGGTGAGATCCATGAAAAACGTCTTCAGGAAGGAGAGACTACTTACATTGAGAATTAAATGCAAGAGAATGAATGCTACTTCTACGTGTAGCTTGACTCTAACAGGTAGATACTAAATTATACTATTGAGTTGATAGAAATGATACCAACGGTAATAACAAACACTTGTATAGCACTTACTATGTAGGCACTGCTCTAAGGGTTTTACGTAAAGTAATGATTTGATCTTCATTATAACACTATGAGATAGTATTACCATATTTCATTGAATTCAAAACCCCATTGGATATAAGCTATATTCTGATTTCACAGCAGTTAAAACATGTGGGCTATGTCTTAAATTTGGTGAAATATGTTATTATTATCCCCATTTACAGATGAGGAATAAAGAGATTAAATATCTGAGCCAGAATTTGAACCTGATTGATCTAGTTCCAGAGCCTGCACTCTCAACCAATATCCTACCCCACTGGTGAGATGACACCTGGCCCCGGAGCACTATACCCATCTGCGTGATCTTGATTATGTCATATGGTCTCTCTGCCCCTATTCCGTCATCTCTAAAGTAAGGGCAGGGCTAGGGTAGTTGAGTACCCTCAACCTTTCTGGACTGCCACCCACAGAAAGAACACATTTTACATTGTGATGTAGTGTAAGTATATATACACACACAACCCCCTAACTGAAACCAGAGTGTCAAAGTGATACTTAACCTTGCTTGTGCAATGTACTCTGATATTTTCTAATCTGTTCCATTTCATTCCATTAAAAAATTGCTGGTTGCATGTCATTAAACTGATTTCAGGATTCACTAATGAGGACTCTGAAAACAACTCATAGATATTCTCTAAGCTTCTCTCCAGTTAGGAAATTCCACAGCATAAGGGGATTCCTGGGGTAGGGTAGGGGCTGGAAACCTCAGGAAAGAGCTGACCCTTTTGCCTCATAAATACTCATTTTCTTTTTAATTGGATCATGTTTTTACTACCTTCAGCAGAAAGTTCTCATTATTAAACTCTTCCGCAAATACCACTTTAGGGCAAAGATTCCTATACTATTTTCCATGGCATGTTTAGTGAGAAATTAATTGGTGTCCCTGAAAAAGGCTTCCATAGTCCCATAAGTAGGACATAAGAGTCACTGACTCGATCCCCCTCTTAGAGTTTCAATGTCTATGAAAAGCTACAAGAATTCCAACAGGAAAGAAACTTGCTTATTTTTATAACCTAGTATTTTTCCAATCTTATTGACCTCAGAACTATTTTTTCAATAGAGAGTTATTAACATCATACAGAACATTACTGTTCTGAGGAACGTGGCTTGGAAAATGACCCTTTAGGTAATTCTAGAACTTGCAAAATATTAAGACAAATGTAAGTTCTTTCTACTGTTACAGAGAGATTTCTACCTTTGCCCAAATATATAGTTATCCTTGGTGAGAAAAGTAAAATTTAGAACAGAAGCCCAGAGAAGTGAGAAAATAGCCAGAAAAAAAGACCTTAAATTTGTTGTTTTTTTTAAAGTCCTTAAATTCTTGAAAATAACAAAAGATGGACAAGTTTCAGACTCCTAATCTAGCGAATACTATAGTACAGTTTTCATCATTGACAGGAATATATTTTAAACATACATAAAATTTTAAGGATAAATAAACTTTTAAATCACACTATTAGAATGTCTCCTTTTTCTTGGTTTAAGTCACAGAAGTCAATCAGAAGTAGTAGAATATTAAAGCTAGTATTAAAGCAAGCTAGTGTCTATCGATGGATAGAGGTCATATTTTACAATGTTTTTCTCCTCCTTTTCTCTCAGATCTAAGATAAAAGAAATAACTTCTTTAACAAGTAGAGATTGGGCCACCAAGAAGAAACAGTGAATACTTTTCTTTAGTAAAAGGCTGCCTCTCTCTACTGATAAAATAACAAAGACAGCTGGTAATGTAATTTTCAAAGGGGAGTGTGTGTGTGTGTGTGTGTGTGTGTCTGTGTGTGTGTGTGTGTGTGTGTGTATGAGAGACAGAGAGAGAGAGAGAGAGGATAAAATGAAGAGACAGACAGACAGACAGCGAGCACGTTTAGGGGGTGCAGTTAGTGGCTCATCCTTATTTTTCTTTTCGTTGTAACTTCTAAACTTCAGAAATCACTCTGCTATTATTCCTAGTAACCTGGAAGCAAATTACTAGACATCTAACAATTCAGACTCACTTAATATGACCTTAACGGTATTTTTTAAAATCTACTTTGATTTGTTTGGAGGAAAAGCTCTTTTTCTTTTGAAGAGCACAATTTAACAGCACATAGGACTTCAGAGATGACCTGCCTACAGTATGGTTTTGATGGTGCATCCAATTTTTGGTGCAACTTTCCAGAGATCCATTTGGCAATACGTATCAAAAGCCTTATGAATGTAAACATCCTTTAACACAGTAGTTCCATTTTTTAGGGATTTATCTTGTAGAAAGAGTTTGAGATGTCTAACAGGTGTACAAAGGATGTTAGATATGGTACACACATAACTAAAGAAAAGTTAGATAAAATAGTGAAAATTCTGAAATAACCTTAATATTGAGTGATTTAGAATTGTCTTAGTAAATCCGGTCCAACCACAGAAGGCAATACTACCCTGCCATTTAAAAAATTACTCTGCAGAGGAATAAACACATGAAAGTATTTTTATTACAGTTCTAAGGGAAAAAGGCAGGTCATAAAACTGTAATATATTTTTATCCCTGTTTGGTTTTAAAAAAAGGAGAGAATCTGAATTCACACACACACACACACACACACACACACACACAATCCTCTGCAAGAAAGTGTGTAAACCACATTTTTTAGTAGTGGTTATCTCTGAGTGGTGGGATTACGGATAATTTTTCTTTTCCTATTTGTGCTCTGTGCTTTCCAAAACTTCCTTGAGGGGTATATATTACCTTTGTAGTTTAAAAAAGGATAACACAAAGAAATAATCTTTATTCAGTCCTTAGTCTCACTGCCCTACTTCTCAAATATCCCTTAAACCAAATTGGTTTTCTTTTTGACAGATGTCAAAGTAAGCAAAGTTTCTAAAGCATATATTGATGTTCCACATGAGTATTTAAGAAATTGGAGAATTCCACTGGAGTACTTAAGAAATTGGCAACTTCCAGGGCTGGCTCCATTTAAGCAGGTGAATTAGTGTCCTTATGAGTGTCTGTGTCTACAGGCCTGACCTTCCTGGAAGTGAGCACCAGTGTGAAAGGTGTGGGGTGCCCCTCCTGGGCCCTCAAAGTTCTTCCCTCACAGCTCAGAGATTACGGCTGACGTTCCACCTCTAGAGAGCCATTCTTCAGGCTTATGGCTTTTCACCCTATTAAAATGCAAAAAACCCAGGAGAAGAACACAGTAAACTTTACCTGTCACCTGGGTTAAATGAGTATAACATACCATTTTTGGAGAATAGGTTTTAATGGGGAAGACACAGGCATTTGGGTGGGGCAGACAGAGAGACTAAAGAATGAATGCATATACGTGGTGTCTGAGGAGTCATTAATATTTGTAATAGCAATATTTTTATTTATGGTTTGTGAGTCACTTACAAGTATGTTATCGCCGTTAATCTCAATTAAATTGAATAGAATGGCTGCCACTAAGGCGATTTAAGCAGACCAGAAATTGGGAAAAATATAGAAGCCAAAATCTGCAGGGTTTATAATTGTTCTAGAGACATTCCAAAAAGCCACAATGCCGCTCAATTATGTATATTGCTTTAACTTCCCCCTTTTTTCTTGGCACCTCCTAAGCATGTGCGACACTGTCCAAATAATGACTGCATGTGGATAATAAGGTTAGGCCCAGTCAAGAAAATAAGACAACTTCTTACTTAGTACATTATCAATGTATAACAAAAAACACAGGACCACCACCTTCTAGTAATTTTTGCTCTAAAAGACAATGGCCAACTGGAGGTACCCATGAAAGCATCAATTCAAATACTTTAAAATGTCTGTGAGCATGGATCTTTTTATTAACCTATGGAAAACAGGAAAGAAAGAAAAGGACTAGAAAATAAAAGAAGGCAGAAGAATAAAGGTAGATCATATAGAATTGCTTCTTCTCTATAAAATATATCAATTAAGTAAAGCTGACTTCTTTGGTGTGAATCCTGCCTGGCTCTGTCATCCACTTGCTGTGTGACTGTGTGTCTCAATTTCCTCATCTTTAAAATGGGTATAATGATGGTATCTACCTTATAGGTTGCTTTAAGGATTAAGCTGGGTCATATTTATAACATTGCCAGGCACAAAGTAATTGCCTTAAAATGATGGTTAAGCTTTCATACATACTCATTCATGACCAGAAGGAAATACACCAAAATGTTAACAGATACTAATCCCATGTGGTAGAAGTATGGCTTTTAAAATACCAACCTCACCCCAAACATATATACTTTCATAATCAAAGAAAAAGTGGTATAAATTAACAGCATTAATCAGAGGAAAACAGGAGCTTGACAATTTAATATGCATTGTTACATTAACAAGATGTTCTAATAATAGACTTTCAGTTAACCCAGGCTATTCCTCTTAGTATTAATTATAAAATGTATTTAACTATAAAAGATATAATATTTCTTAATAATAAATAATATAATTGATTATAATAAAATAGTAACATGGAAAAGAAAAAGAATGAACAGAAGTCAAGGATAAAGGGGCATAAGAATACTTAGAGAAAGAAAACATAATGGGCTGAAGTTCCAAGTTGTAGGCAGGGAGTAGCTGATGAATTATATAGAGATAAAGAATCAGAGATTCACCGTAATACATACTGAATTATCATATAATAATGATATTATATTATAATTATCAGCTTTATGAAGTGAACTGCTATAAGCAGAACTAAAGATTCAAAAAGATTACTAGATTCAAAAGTATTACTCAAGTTAGTACTTGAGAATACATTACAGGAAATGATTATGCATTAGCTGAGGACCAGACAAAATGATCTAATTGGTCCTCCTCTTCTTAACCTTCTTAATTCACCCACTAAGTTGTATTTCAGGATGATTTATGCTTCCAGTGTATTTGGCAGAGATGACTGTAATTCAACTCTTAATTCTTAATTCTTAGCCACCAAGATGCAATGAAGAGGTTAAGCAAGGAAAGTTGACAACGACTTACTGGAAAGGAAGTGCTGGGACGCTGGGCCGAAGTCTCTGTGGGCTTCATGCAGCTGCCTGATGCGGTCCTCAACGGCCACCTGGGAGGAAGGGGAGAGAGATGATATTCTACCATGGTATATAATGAGGAGTACTGAAAACAATGTATCCTTTTTGGTAAGATCTTTCAGACTTCTAAGGCTGGAACAATAAAGCAACAATTCCTAACTCTGTTCCAATATCTGTTTTAATTCTGTATCTGGCCTCTAGGACCCATTTTTATCAAACCAAGGCCAAACAAAAAAGATTTGCAGCCTTGACAATGTTAAAATGAGATTTTTTTTTCCCCTACATTCTACTCATTGGTAGCCACAAATGAACTACAGCTCCAATTCATACCATCAACAATGCAAATCTTCCATGAAAAGATTAGGGAGGTTGCCATCTGCTACTATACTAGGTGACTAAAGGATCTCAGAAATGATACATATTTTCTCTTAGTCTATTGTTTTTGACATGTTTTCTGGAATCATATTGACTGATAATGAATGGATCATTATGGGTGAAACGGTATACTTTGTCATCTGGCACTGTACCAACCCTGTATTAGTGGTGGCTCCAGGCATCCTAGCTTCTTACCTTGGGCTCTTGATTTGGTTCTGAACAGCTTATGCGAAACTAGAGGGTGGGCAGAACTTGCCCAGAGAGATCAGAACTCAAGCAGGTTCACTCATGTGGAGTGGATAATTCCTAAGAGGTAAACAAGTCTTGAACTCATGTGAAAAGTGGCTCAGGTAGTCTGGTCTAAAGCCAGCTCTGACTTTCCCATATCAATCACGGACCTAGCATAGATGCAGAACAATCTTCTTCTTATATGTTCTATCTAGCCTTGTCCATCTTTGCTCGGACCAAATATTTGGATAACTAAGTAGATTTCCAAAAAAAGTAGGGTTTACGTCATTGCTATGCACACAAAAACATGAGGGGCATTTCAAACCTACTTTCCCAGCCTTATGACCCTGCACTCCCAGCCAAACTCCGTCTGTCCTGTGATACTGCATCCTATGTAAGACCCCGGCGACTTATTCTCTCTTCTCCTTCTCTCTGGAATGCTCTTAGTCCTCTTCTTTCCCTTTTAAGGCTGTTCTGTGTTTATATGCTAACTTTCCAATCCCCCCAGTTAGAAGTGACTGTTTCCTCAGCATTCTTACAGCACAGGGTTTACACTTGGAGCACTTCTAGCATACCCATTTGTTTTCGTTATACGCATATGATTATCTCCTGCATGGACTGTAAACTTCTTGACGGCAGAAACCATTCTTTGCTTATTTCTCTTCTCCTCTCCTCCCTCCCACAGGATGCACTGAACCCTGCACACAGTAGTAAGTGTAAGAAATATTTGTGGAATGACTAGTTGATCAAACCAATGGGTAAGTGTATGTGTATGTATGTATGCGTGTGTTTGAGACAGGGAGAGACAGAAACAAATACAGGAGAATAAACTAGAATGCTCACTGACACTCACTGCATGCTGCATGTCCCTGGGTAAATTATTCTAATTTGAACTTACTTTGTCATTAAAAGGGGACAACAATATGTCCTACATCATAGAGTTATTAGAGGAATTAAATAAGATGATACATGGGAAGTGTTTAGGCTGGTTTCTGTCACATGATAATTGCTCAGTAAATGCTAGCAGCTACTGCTGTTGTTGCTATTATGGTTAATAAATGGAGAGGAATAGGTTATAGTCTGCAAGGCACCACCTACAAAACAGAAATGGCTAATATTTATTAAGCACTCTGTGCATGACAATATGAAGTAACTTACTTAATCTTCACAATAATCTGTGGTAGGAAGTAATATTATCTCCCCACTTCATTGATGTAGAAACTGAAGCATGAGAGGATTGAAAAAAATAGACAAAACTTGCCTAAGCTTAAGTAGGTAGTAAACTGACAGATCTAGGATTCAGGCTCATTCAGTCTGGCTCTTGCTCTTAACTGCTATTCCAGAGATTAAAGTTGAAAAAAAAAAGTATTATATAAATACTTAATAAGCAGTTGGCCTTTTATTTTAAAATTAATTTATTAACAGTAGACTTAACCTAGTGTACAATCTATGAAACTTTTAGTAATCAGTGTATTTTATGATCCAATGCAAGGTCAGTTCCTGGTCTGGAAGAATGTCATATCATAAGATTATAGAGAAGAGTTGTAGAAGAACACATGCAAATGAATGTTTGGAATACATAATTATTTCTAAATGCAGAATGGGTCATTTCATAAGCAAATCAATCGAGAGATGAATGTGAAAGTTTGGGAGTGGGGAGGAAAGGATGGGCGTGGACACTGACTGGAGAGCTTTGCACATACTGAGACAGAAATCCCCAAGGGCATGTGTGGATGGTGAAGGAACACCAGGGTGCCACAGGCCACCTCCTCTGGCAATAAGGTTGATAGCTTCATGAAGACCACATGGGTATAGCAACTGAGCCCATTATAAGCCCCGATCTGAAGGTTGCTTTCTTCTTATACAGGGAAGATCATGGTGGTAGTTTTCAGCGTATACCCAATATTACCAAGCATTGAAAAGAGATAAAGGTGAATTTCTGTTCCTATAACTCAAACTTAAGAAAATGTATGAGAGTGAGACTGAAATTAAAAACGTATTGTGTGATGAAATGAAATATTCAGAAAATAGTCTTAAAATAACTAAAGAATTAAGCATAAAATACTTCTTTCCACAAATTATCTTTACAGAAAGGCATAGCATGGAATGAATGCACAATTGAATAAGCAAAGAAATAATTTTAAGAAAGAGAAAAACTTGAAGGCAGACAAGATCCTCACAAACTGTAGAGACTTAAGAACAAAGCACTTTATTCTGTGAGCCATTAGGCAAGGAAATGAAATTAGATAAACTTTTGAAACAATAATCTCCATGCATTAGACCTTACTAAGTGGATTTTTAAAACCAGTATACAATACTATATACGCACTAGGAAGCAAAAGCCAGAAATTATACACCACTACCTTGCATTCTGGCACAATTCATCCTTTACTTGGTTAATTACTTGTTGACTTTTTTTTAACATTTTTTATTGATTTATAATCATTTTATAATGTTGTGTCAAATTCCAGTGTAGAGCACAATTTTTCAGTTATACATGAACATGTATATATTCATTGTCACATTTTTTTCTCCGTGAGCTACCTTAAGATCTTGTATACTTGTTCATTTTTTAAGTATATGTTAATACTGAAAGAGATCTGCCAGAAAAGAATGCTGCAGTCTTGACCTTTGGAAGCATAAAGGGTTGGAGGTGAGGAATGGAAACAAGCCAAGGAAAATCCTGGGGTAGCAGAACGCTGGAGTGAGAGAGGACAGTGAGACACAGTAGGCTAAGTATGCTGGAAACAGGTAATGCAAAACAAGACATTGCAGACACTGAGGCTCAAGATTTACCTCAGAGGCAAAGGGAACCCCTGAAGACTTCCTTGAGGTGATTCATGATTTGAGAGGGAAGTTTAGCATCCGGGAGATGAATCTGTCAGTGTGGGGTACAACAGATTCAAGAGGGACCTGGAGCCTGGGACCAGCTAGAGGCTGTTGCAATTGATAAGATTTGGGTGACATGTGTTGGAATTAAGATTGTATTGCCTGGGATGGAAAAGAAGGTATAGATTAGGAGGTATTTTGAAAGAAGGAAGAACTAGTCACTTTGGTGTTGGAGTGTAAGTTTTGTAAAAGCAAATGAAACTTCAAGATTTCCAGTGTGCTAAACTTGGAGATTGAGGACATTGCTGATGGAAATACGGAAATTAGAAAAGGGAGGAGTGGCAAAAGGGTGGATGAATTTATTTGGAATATGATTAATTTAACCTAACACTGAAACATTTAACTTAGATGTCATGCATAGCCAGTTAGAGAAGAGCAATTTGTCCCAGGCATTAAAGGAAGGATTGGGAAGTGAGACTAACAGGGGTAGAATCGAGCATTAGAAGGTGAGCAGAGAAGGAAGAACCAAAGGAGTTCGAATAGAATTATTTAAAAAGGCAGAAAGAACCCACTTTCCTCTGAATTAATAGGCCATATCTCTGTTTCCTTTCATAAAAAAGTAATGCAATTATAACACCCTTTTGGAAGCATACATCTTGTATCTCCTATTAGATCATAGACCAAGAAAGCTTAGAACTGGAAGAAACTTTATGTATTGAAACACAAGGGTCTACTCTTTAGAACTACCCCAGATGGGCAGAACACCGCCATCTGCTCCGTGAGTACTCATAATCTAGTCTGCAGCAATTCTTCAGAAAAAGCATGTCAGAGGGAAATAAAAGTTCTTTTTAAAACAACAGACCATGAAGGCAGGGACACATCTTTCTTTGCCTATGATGTCCCAAGTGACTAAGACAGTATTTGGCGTATAGCAGGGACTCAGTACTAGTTGAATGAATGAATGTATAGTTTATTCAAGGATCTTCACCATAACCACTATATTTTGAATGAAGAATTTCTTTTTCAAGATTCCCAATAAAAGTTTTTGGAAATATCTTTCCCCCTCTTTCCCTCCCTTCTTTCTTCCCTTCTATTTTGATGCTTAAAGCTAAAAAAGGGAAAGAAGAAAACCACTTAGATTCATTGTGCTTACAACATTAGATTTAAAAAATTTAAAAAAGCAGTAATTTATAAGACAAACCAAGAGCCTAAATCTCTTCCATATTGTTTAATTCCAATTTTTAAATAATCATATTTGAGAGCTATGAGGACTATATTATTTCCCTTTGCTTTCTCCTTTCCAGTAAGTTCTGTAGGCAGCGCACTCTTTGCAGAGACATCCCTTCTTTCACTCCAAGAAATGTCTCTATATTCATTCAAAAGATATTTACTAGAATGTAAGTTCCTTGTCCATGAAGACAGGAACCTTGTCTGTCTCGTTCACAGTTAAGCACAGTGCCTAATACAAAGAAGATGTTCAATATTCAATAAATGCATGAATGAAAAGGCTTTTTAAGTTCCTGTTATGTTAGGCATTATGCTAAGTATTATTAAGGTATTCTTGAAAGTGTAATTTGGGGGATAATGAATGAGCATCAAGTCCTTCAACTAAATTAATGATAATTAACTCCATTCCCAGCTGTGACTGTTTCCCAAAGCTTAGTCCATTCCTGTGTATTTTGAAGAATATCTTTATTTCATTTTCTTCCTTCAAAAACGCTTTAAGTAAGCCAAAAGGAGAAGAAAGAAAATGAGGTAACACTGTGGCTCCTAGAAATGATTTCAAATACATTTATCTAAATGCAAATATTTGTTACTTAACTTTGTTTTAAGTTCTCAAGGGCTCTACTTTTTCTTTTGACCTGCTAGCTAATTACTTTTAAGTCTTTATCCTCACTGGAGTTTTAGAAGAGCCAAGAATTCCCTCCTGAGGTGGAAATACATTGCTAGACAAGGTGATTTTTTCCTAGTGTCCAAGTGTTCTTACTGGCACTACATATATAAATTGTATTTACTTCGGTCTTGGGAAAAGATGTAACTGGGAGTGTACATTTCAATTTTCTGGCGCTTAGTTTGTCTAGATCCTTGATAAATATCCATGGGCATGCAAGAACCAGACTTCACACCTACTCTAATGAGCCCATAAAAACAAAACTCTCCTTGTGCTGCAATGCTAGTGAATAAATGATGTGCATGCACACAAACAACTCTCTACAGTCTATTTGTGAGTTTTTGCCTTGAAATTTTACAGTCTGTACACTTTTCTGTATGCATTTATCTCTTGGGGGAGGGCTTCATAATTCATTCTTACTTCCAAATCCTTATTTGTAACACTCAAAAATACATGCCCAAACATTATCCTGGAAACTCTCCTGACATTTATTACAGTTCCAGTTAAAATCTTTTTAACTAATTGTAATCCTTTCCCAATAAAATCCAGTCATTGTTCTCCTAATTCTGATTGCTTCTGAACTGTGACCAAAAAAAAAAAAAGTGGTCTGAGATAGGTTTGGAATGAGGATCTGTAACAGGTACAGCTCTGTGGCAAAACAATCTGGGCTCGGTGAATGCAAAAGTTGGCTGAATTCTGTTTTCCTTGAACTTAGTTATGTATTTTCTTGATACTAAGACACTTACACATTACACAGAGCTTCTTGCATTTGACTTCAGGATAGATCACAGGAAAGCAACCAGTGCTAACACAGTGCCCACTCTGAGTAGGAGCATAATTATTACTTGATTTTGTGTGATTTATGGCATGGATGCTAATGCGTGCCATCTGAGACCATCATTAATCCACCTCTTTTTTATGTTGTTCTCTCAGCAGTTTTTTTCCTGCTTCCATTGTTTATTTCTGTGCTTATTCCAGTCTTCTTAATCTCTGATTCCTTTTCTTAGTCCCTCTTTTCTTTCCTCTCTCCTCCATCCACCTTTTCACCCCCCACCCACCTGCTCTCCCCACCTGTGTTTCTGTACAACATACCAGAAGAGCACACAGACTCCGCTGAGCACACAGAGAGCACCTACAATGAAGTGGCTGTACATCCCTGCGAGGCAGGCGAGGCATGATGTGAACAGGGGCCCCAGCCTCGAGCCAGCCCAATGCTTCTCCAGAAACATTAGTCCTCTAATTGTGGCGAACTCTTCCATCAGCCGGGAAGCAAGTGAGGACACACAGCAAGTCCTTTGTCCATTGTTAAGCTTTTCGCTTTCATCTCACCAATTTCCAAAATGCACCCTGGAAGTTTATTTTTTAGTTTTCATGCTCGTGTAACTGCCTCATTCTGTGATATTGGAGTCAGGTTATATCAACATTAAGTCAACTTCATAGACCCAAGTACCTTAAGGGTATCATTAATTTTAATTTAGAAAAGCAGCAATCAGCCTCCTTATCCTGCTTCATTTGTCAAAATCTTTAGTTTTTGTTACATCTACACAGTTACAAAAAAAAATGTGATGGAAAGGAAAGAGATCATAGAAGGTATTTCTTCTGCTTTTTTTTTTGTTTGTTTGTTTCAAAGAGAGAAAACTTGAATGACTCTGCTTGGATGATGTAACTTGATGCAGATTTTATCTTAAAAAATAGGTTCCCTTTTAAAACCTTTCCTCATGCATCTCATGATTTGCAGCATGAACTAAAGTCAAGTGGCTCACACCTTGCAACACCAATACCTGAAATCATTTACATTTCAGCTTCAGCTATTTATTCTTAAGCTTCATTTAGCCCACATTTGGAAGATATCACTCTTGCAAAAATTTTCCGAGGCCATGGGAGCATTCCTTTCCAGTGGCATTTTGGGTCATAAGGAGCATAATGCTCACATGATAATTACATAATTACGCCTCCTGGTAGCAGAACACAGGAGTGTTCCCGAGGACCAGAAGTGGCAATTTCAAATAATTATCAGGGGGATAAAATAGAACTGGTCTCATCCAAAAAAGAAAAAAAAGACAATGTATACAGCAGTTAGCAAATTCATACTAAAAGATGACTAAAGCAGGTTGACATCTTGAAGATAAATGAAAAAAACAAAAGCAGCAGAAATGTTTAATGGTTTTAAGATCTCAACGGCAAACCCCTTCTATGCTGAGTAATCATACACTTGAAGATTTGTTTGTTCTCCTAATCACCTTGACGATGCTGGTCGGGAGGGATAACCTGCTGAAGTATACTGGCAGCAGTCCTTAACCAAGGGAATCAATGCTCCTGAAATCCCACACTCTCCTCACAGCATTCCCAAAGCTTCCTGACCTTGACTCCCTTCATTGTTAATTTGACCACATATCAAAGAACCTTGTCTGCCAGAGCTGCTGTTTCCAGTGCCCAGCTCTCCTCCAGGCCACTGAAAAGAGCCTTTCTTTTCTCTCACCGTCACAGAGTTGCCAAACCAGTATCAGGCCATTCTTTACAAAGCCATAAACCGGAAGATCTCCTCTACTGAACTTCCCAATCCTGCAGCCTCCAGTCGTTCTCTTTTCTTTGCATATCAGAAAAAGAGGCATGAGTTAAATAAGTATGTACACTCATGCTTCGAAATAAAGGTTAGAAGATGCGGCGATGCACCTCTGCTGTTTCTCAGGGTAGATTTGTCAGAACTGGAGTTAAAATTCTGACATATATCACCCCCTCTCAGTCTATACAGCCCAACCCCCCCCCCAGCCTCTTCCTTCACTCGACCTCACCCCAACCTCGAGGTGGTGTGTGAGCTCCCTGAATAGTCCTAACACTTCCCTGAACGATTTGAGATATTTTCACTTCAAATCTAAAGGAAAGTTATTTGTTTTTTAATGGGACTCTACATAGTGCGGAAAACTACAGGAGAGTAAAAATCTAAAATACAATGTGATCTTTTATAGGAGAAACAAAAGATTGAATTTCTAGGTCATCACAGAAGTAGGTATACTTCCTTAAGCAATAATCTGAGGTACTTTATGAGATTCTTCCTTTCACTAAAGCAAGAAATCCTAAAATCCATCAGGATACATGCACTGTACCTTGACTTTCTTTTTAATCCTCAAGTGAAACCAAGACAGTAAAGTGTAATAAAAATGCATATAGCCCCAGGCTTTGCGCCTTAGCAAAGAGAGAAAAAATAAGCTTCTTGACTTAATATGTCTACTGTGAATAATCAGCCACTGCATTTGGGGATCCTGCTTTATAATCTTAACGTACAGCAGTGAACTCTATGTTCATGGTGTGACAAGAATAAAGAATCTTTCTTCTTTCTTTAAAAAAGAGATTTTTTTCTCCCTATTTTCCAAAACAGATATGTGTGTCAACTTAAAAGAAACAAAAATGGGAGGGAGAATTCCCTTGATTTTTCGTAATATATTTCCTGCATTTTTACGTGAAGTTGTCTGTGAAGTGTGGGCAAGGTAAGGTAGGGGTCCTAGGCTGTGGAATGATGGGGCTACCATTTGGTTTGGAGGCTTTCTCAGTTCCATTCCCAGGTATTTAGCCTGTCCTTCCCAAGTACTGGTTTTTAGCTGATTAATAAACATCCCCAGGAAGATCAATGATAGCTCATAACAGGCTTCTAGTACTACAGCTGTATTTGCATTTTAAGAGCAACTTTAATTAAATAATTCAGCAATTAATTACTCAAATACTTATTGAGTGCTTATAAGGCACTCTGCTAGGAGAAAAAGGAGAACAAAATAAATAAGCAAACAAGGAGCCTATCTTTAACGCATTTATGGATTAGCTATTTATAAATAGGCATAATGAAGTAACATAAGAAAGATTTTAAGGTGGGGCGGTCATTCTCCGATTTGGCAGAGTATCACAACTACTTGGAAAGTTTTTTAGAAATACAGATTTTTAGCGCATCTCTAGATGTTCTGTCTTAGTCTGTTTGGGGCTAGGGCTTGAGAATCTGTACTTTCTTTAAAGCTCTACCCATTCTGTTTTTGGAGCCACCGGTATATTGGAAAGGCCACCTGTTCTACGGGTCAAGAAGACCTGAGATGGAATCCCCTGCTAGCTATTTGACCTTCAGCATCTTATCTAATAGTCTATGAGCATTAGTTTCCTTATCTATAAACAGAAAGACCGAATAACCACAACACTGACAACAGCAATTAACAGCTAACATTTAGAGAGCACGTATTACGCTCCAAGCACTGTTTTAAGAGCTCTATAGGTATATTTCATCTCAGCCTTTCCTACCCAAAAGTAAACTTGATGAGTGCAGGACTTGGTCTATTTCATTCCCTGCGGGATCTCCAGGATCCAGGTCATGCCTATCTCATAGCAGGAATCCAACTAAATACTTGAGAGAATCAACAACCCCGTGAGGAAGGTACTCCTATTTATGAGGAAACCGGTGTACCGAGAATGGGCTACTGTACAGTGCATGGCTGGAGACTCTACTTAGCACTCAGTAGATGCTCACTCCTTTCTTTTCCTGGCAACTGTGCTAGAAGTGCTAAAAGAAGCATAAATAGCTATGGGGCTTACAGACTATCTGGACTGAATTAATGAAGGAATGAAGCTTTTAAGTTGGGCCCTCAAAGTTGGGTAAGATTTTGACGGGCAAAAACAGAAGAAACATTCTGTGTGGCAAAAGCAGAATGAACAACTTTTTTTTGGCACTGGTAGAGGCCCAGATGTGGGGTATAAACAGAGGCAGAGCTGAACAGTATCAGGCTGGAAATGTATCTTGGAGTCAAACCAGAGCAGTACTTGACTCTCAGGTTTAAGAATAGAGACTTCACTTTGTCTTTCATGGAAGTCATTCAAATATTTTTGTAAATAATCAATTGCTTTAAACATTTACTGTTATTTCTCTTTAATGCCTTCATATGATAACAGAATTCAAGAAGAACAATGAAAATCTTTAAAAAGTGAGCTTCCCATATACCATATCCTTCTAGTCACCTTGCTTCCCACCCTGGCGGCAACTACTGCTAACATTTTCATACTCTACATAAAATTTTTTAATAAAGAAATAACAGGGTCAGAGTGGTGTTTTAGGATGAACTGAAGCCTGGAGAAAGTAAAGAAATGGGAAGTTCCCAGAAAAAAATCCCAGGAGATGGTATGATGGGATATGATGGGTTAAACGTAAGGGTACCAGAAAGAAGGAAGAGTCAAGGCGATTTCACTTTCATCCTAGGTGACAAGGAGATGTGTACAAATTAGGAGGGACAACTGGTGTGCTGGGGCGCAGTCTGGTATGATAACTATCCCAAAGCAGCAAATCACAAATGGTTGAACAAAGACTAGACAGAATGATGGAGAAATTATAAGAGAGGTGGCAGTGAATTCTCTTCAAATTCCCTCACATCATTCCTCCTGATGGTTAGCAAGATTCCTACAATGGCTTGGGCAGAAATACTACATTTTACTAAAAAAGAAGGAAGACCTGAGAAGTATTTAGCATCTGCTACAAAGTAAGTACTGAGTAAATGGCAGCCATTATTCATTTGTGTTAAAAGGTGGGTGTCATAGCGGAATAGGAGGGGGTACATTTGGCAGACACGTCTCTGGGGGAGTTCCATATCTAGCTTGCCTCTTCTATAATAAATACTCAAGTTGGCCACATGGGGGTGGCTCAATGATTTCTATCCTCTAGCAGGACCTAAACAAGTCGAGAGTGGAGCGCCTGCAAGATGAGCTTAAGAATCGATTATTCCCCAAGCGTTTTCAAGGTCTGTTAAGATACACCGCACTGTGTTCATCTTGTGGAGGATAGCAAAGATGAGACCTGAGAGGTTCCTGCTCTCGAGAACCCTCTGTCCTATGGGAAGAAGGCTGCACATGGGACAAATTAGAAACTTTTTAAGTGATGTCTGTGTATTACTAACCCATAAGAGTATTATGAATTTCTAAAGAAGTGGGGAAGCAATGACACAAAACACCATGGACCTAGATCGGGCCCAGAGTCTATGTAGCTTAGCACCACATTTCCACTTTTTCACATGAGGAGTATTTTTTGAACAGGCATTTTGTATGCTGTTAGTGACACAAATGTTAATGGATTAGAGATTCCTGAAATTTCAAGTCATAACATTTATGCTGTTGATTTTTTTGTTTTATTTTGGTAAACAAAAATTCATCATTCTCCCTTCTTTAAGCATCTCACATTTGTTTACAAAGAGCTTTCAAAATATAGTGATTAAAATGGGTTTTTCCCCTGTCTTTTCCTCACTGTGTCATAATTGACTTTTTATGGTTATGTTAATATACATCGTTGGATATAAAAGCACTTCATGATTTTGTGTTTAGAAAAAAATAGTGGATTTTGCCTGAGTAAAGAGCTGGCATCATTACGCTCCTCCTTGAAAATGATTTCACTGCACTGATAACAAACTTTCTTCTAGACTTTTCCAAAGTAATGTTAAGCCTCATACATAGAACTTTGAACATCTAGTCCTTGATCTAGGATTGAACACACGTTTCACATCTTGGAGAAAACTTTTCTTCTTTTGGTTAGCTGATCTTTTTATCCCTTCAGGCATTAACCAGTCTTTTTATTTTCTTAGCAGCAGTTCTGGAGCGAAATTCCCTGAAGGCTAAAGTGTCTATTGGGCAGTTCAAAATGCATAGTGCTAAAAAGTTTGCTTTTGTTGTGTTAATTTTTTTAGCAGAAATCCCAGGAAGAAAAATATAACCGTGCGTATGAAGTCATACAGCAGTAAATTTACACTGATTTCACTCTAAATTTGAACTTTCAATATTTCAATCTGAGTTGCCACTGAGATTCAACTCTGAAGTATATAAAAAAGAAAGAATACATCAGAGTAAACTTCCACACTAGATAAATCTATAGTCCAGGTATGTTTAAAGAGATCAGAAACAAATTAGCACTTCCGAAATAACACTTTATAAAGCAATTCATATGCTAAATGTGGATGATTCTTATGAGTCACCAAAGTACATTCTTTAAGGATGTTAAACACTAAATAGTATATAAATTAATTTCAATTACTATTTGTCTTAAAAACACAATTTTTTTAAAAGTTCAGGATTTAGAAATTTCACTAATTCAATCGAGTCTTTCTGCCCAAAAGTTAAATGAGCTGGACGGAATCTCAGCAACAAGTATTGATAGATGCAAATAAGGACAAAAAAGTCCCTGTTAAGAATTTATCAAAGACAAAAGGTTTTCATGGCCTCCCTCGGTTCATATGTGCACAGAAGATATGTATCTTTATCTATAGAGCAGGGCTTCTCTACTTCAGTACTACTGCCCTGTGGCTCATATAATTCTTTGCTGTTCTATCCTGTGTGCTAGAAGATGTCTAACAGCATCCCTCACCTCTACCCACTAGCTGCCAGTAGCACCGCTTCCCCAGCTGTGATAACCGAAGTGCCTCCAGACACTGCCAGGTACTCTGGGGAACAAAAATTGTCCCGGGTTGAGAACCACTGGTCTGTATTAACCGTCATTCTCTATTTCATACACATAACGATATGGATATTTAAGACCTGAGTTCTATTCTACAACTCTTCAATAGTAAGGAAGGAAAAGTGACAGTCCTATTATATTCAGAGTAATCTCAGTTCTGCCCAATTCAGGATCCCCTCTAATTGGCAATTTCTGCTCTGGGGCTCCCCGCTGGGCTGGTTCAGACTTCATAAAATCTGCATTGTGATTCAGTGGCTCTCCCTGCCCAACCCTGTTTTCAGTTCCTTCTTCTTCACATGTGTTATTCTCCAATTAATCTGTCTTGGCATCTATTTCCTGGAGGGCCTAACCTGCAACATCAATCAACCAATCAGAGCATTCCATTCCCTTAGCCTAGATGGGCACATGACTCCATTTGGGCCATTAAGAGTCAGGCTCAAACAGTTTTTAAACTCCTGGCTGAGAGTAGCTCTCTCTTTTGTGCTGAAGATGTTACAGACGCTAAAAGGAGGGCAGGTGGGTCTGCAGCAGTATGGCTGCCTGAAAACCTCTGTCACGCCACACTTTTTTTTTTTCTTGATTAATTCATCTGAGTTGAGTTTTCTGCCACAGCCAAGAGTCCCACCTAATAGACTTTACAGTAAAAGGGAAAGTACAGAAACATTTAAGAAAATTAACACTGAGCCTAGAAATTATTACAAATGAACTCATCACAGTAACTATCAAGAGCAAGGTATACAAGTTGCTCAAGATTACAAAGTCTAAAATAATAAAAGTCATAAATCAAGCTGATAAACTATTAAAGAAAATTAAAAAAAGAAGAATTACAAAATGTTCCACCTTCTTAAATCTCAAGATACTTCATAGAAGGGTGGGAGAGGACAGAATTATGCCTATTATAGTATAATGATTTTACCAACTGCTGCATTAATTCTTGGAATATTTTCTCCAATCTCATCACAGAGAAATAAAGGGTATAGAATACTAGACAGCAGTTGCCACAAGGTTGTCAGCGCACATTAGTTTCCATTTCCTATCATGAGGCTTTAGGCAAACTTGGATGGACTCTTACTCAGCAGCCGCCCCCTTCCTATTTCCCATTCTTTGTTGCTGGTATTAGGAAAAGAGAACATTTTCATGAGTATAATACTTGATTTGAACCAATCTCTCAGGCTTAAGAATATCTCAGTAATATGTGTGCATTTAAGACTGTGCAGTATGCCCATTTCAGTACTTTTTTAAAATAGGAAGATCTGTTTGAAAACGGAAAGCCACATTTTTCCACTCAAAGTTTTTGAAAAGCCTCATTTGTGAAAAGTAGCACTGACCAGATCTGCTGGGGATCATTAGTGGGAGCTGGATCTTCAAAGGAGTTTCTGTGTTAGGAAAAGGTACTTGGACATTTTAGCTAAGCCACTGACCTGGGATTTGGTCATTTAAAAGGATATTAGTTTCCAGTTTAAAAAAAAAATATTCCACCTATGCGTGATATCATACAGTATTTGTCTTTCTCTGTCTGACTGATCTCACTTAGCATAATGCCCTCAAGGTCCAACTATGTTGTTGCAAATGGCAGGAGTTCCTTCTTTCTCATGGCTGAATAGTATTCCATCAGGAGGTCGGGGAATAGGAAAGATGCAGTTTATGGGTACGTACTTACAACTAGTAGGTAAGTAAGTCTTCACTTACTGTGAGGTCAGTACAGTGATTACAGACAACAAAATTGTATTACAAACAATAAGCTTGTTAAGAGACTAGATTTCAATAGTTCCCAACAATAGAAGAAATGACCCTTATGTGATACAATTAGAGGTATTAGCTAACACAACTTACGGCAATCAAATTGCAATATAAATATATCTAAGCAATATGTCATACACCTTAAACTTAAATAATGTTGTATGTCAAGTATAACTTAATAAAAAAGGAATGAAAAAGGTGTTAGTTGTTGACAGACTGATCTAACAGGTACCTTCTATGCCTTAAAAAATTCACTTAAGAGATTCGTATTATGGGCTCCCTATTAAAACAAGGGCTTGGGCAGCTGTCCCCTTTACTCTATCTAGGAGAGGTACTTTACATTTTCTTAATTGAAGTATACTTGACATACAATAGCATGTTAATTTCAAGAATACTGCGTAGTGATTTGACATTCATGTACATTATGAAATGACCACCATAATATGTCTAGTAATCATCTGTCCTCAAAGTTATTACAATATTATTGACCATCTTCTTTTATGCTGTATATTACATACCCACGATGCATTTATTTTATAACTGGAGGTTTGTACCTGTTAATCTCCTTCATCTATTTCACCCAACATCACACTCCTCTCCCCTCTGGCTACTACCTATTTGTTCTCTGTATCTATGACTCTGTTTTTACTTTGTTTTGTTTTGTTTTTTAGATTCCACATATAAGTGAGATCATATGGTATTTGTCTTTGTCTGACTTAATTCTCTTAGCACGATACCCTCTAGATCCAACCATGTTGTCATAAATGGTAAGATTTCTTTTTTCTTTATGGCTGAGTAATATTCCATTGTATGTATAAACACCACATTTTCTTTATTCATTCATCTATAGATGGACACTCGGGTTGCTTCCATATCCTGGCTATTGTGAATAATGCTACAGTAAACACTGGGTGCATATATCTTTTTGAATTAGTGTTTTTGTTGTTTTCTGTGGATAAATACCCAGAAGCAAAATTGCTGGATCATATGGTAGTTCTATTTTTTAATTTTTTGAGGAACCTCTATACTGTTTTCCGTGGTGGAGGTGCCTTACATTTGCTAACATCAAGTTTCCACCAACATCTGCCACCATACCAAAATATCCTTCACTTCTTGGCTGGAGAGTTTGGTGTCTTGGTCATGTCTTCTGTTGTGCTGGAGATAGCAGCGACACTCGTGGGTGAACAAGGCCACCCACACTACTTGTCTCAGTCTGAATCAATGAAAGAGGAATGTGTGTCTATTTTCTCTCAGATTGGGAGAGTCCAGGAAAAAAATAAGCCAGGCAACAGAAGCGCTGCCCAGCTGCACAGGGAGTTGCTATTATCGAACAGTTGCATAGCAGTTTACGTTTCAAACTCTTTTACAGTCACTAGTTACTGGCAGGCACTCTGCTGAAAGAAGTAGAGAACTCTAAGCTGTGTTTTGAATAAAGAAACATTCCTGGAAGTGACTACCACCCCCCCCACCCCCCCCCCCACCCCCGCCAAATGCCTGTGACCAAAAGGCTTTCTGAATATGATTTTAATTGCAAAAGGACCACATCATGGGCTCCTCGTGTTTCTTTAGATGCTAATCATATTACTTAGAGAGCTGGCATAGGTCCTGGATTTCTCAGGCTACGCACCACTGATAACACAAACTGCAGGCACAGGAGCAGAACAATCTGAGGGAGAAGAATGGTGTCTCTGAGACCCTGCGATGAGGCTTTGAACCACTGTGGAATTTATTGGAAGGGGATTAGGAGAACACCACTGGGCAAAAGGCCACTCTGTTTTTCTTAAGGTTTGTCCACCCTTTAAAAAAAAAAAAGGAAAAAAAGTGGAAGGAAAGTCTGGAGTTGGTAGAGGCGAAAGGATCAAAAATTTTACTCTTTGTCTTGCTAAAGACGATGAAATTCAGTTTACTCCCCGCTCATTCCTCCTTAGAAGCTTTTCACCTTCATTTTAAATGTTTGCATTTAATCTGTGTAATAATCACTGCATTTCTCCTTCAGTGTCCTTCTGTATTTTTTTCTTGTGCTATAGTCTATTCCTGTCTCTCCTTGGTTCTTTTTTCCTTTATCTTCTTTTCTAAGCCATTTTCCTCCTCTCTTATTGCTTTATTTAATGTTTCCCTTCTGTTACAGCATAACTGCCTTTTTTCTCCACCTGTATCTCTAAATTAGGGGGTCTTTCTTCCTTTTCTATGCAGCACCCTCTCTTCAGCATGATGTCTTCACTTTTCTCTATTGTAGTTCTTTCCTGATTGGTCAATAACAAAATGAAACTTACTAGAATCCAATTCTAAAAGCATTTTAGAAGGATGGAATCTTACCATTTACTCCCTGAATCACTATCATCAGTATAGTTGGTGCAGAACAGTATTCCATTTTGGGGCTCATTGGATAAGTATGAGTTCAACCTGGAGGCCATAAAATAACTGGGGGAAAATTTGTTCTTTTTCTACCTTATAGCTCAGAACTTTGTGACTGACCTTGATTCTCTATTTCTAATTATGCCCTGTGGAAAATAACATTTTTTCCATTGATGTTGTATAGTGCCTCAGATTTTCCTAGGCCTTTTATGAGGAGCAGTACAATTTCATTTTCATTTTACAGATTATGCCATTTAATTTTGGAAAATTAAACTACATGCCCAGGGAAGGGTTCAACATTTCTGGAGAATGTGCCATTTTCTGTCTCCCAGAAGACTAAAATTAGACCCTGTTTTAATGACCGTCCCTGCAACACTGAGTTCTATGTAATGAGAATGTTTCCATGTTCCTGCTGACAGATCACTTACTACTCTTCACTGATGTGGGTGTAACGAATTTTGACAATCAACAATAATTGTTGTATAAACATTAACATTTACTGACTGCTTGCTTTCTGCAGGCACTGCGCAAAGTGCTTTATAATGATTATTTCATTTGATCTTCCCAATAACCCCATGAGTTAAGAAAACAAATGCTCTAGCATATTAGAACGAGTCACATTTAATATAGATTTGAAAAACTGTCTAGTAAGCTCCTCTTGCACTTATTGCCTGTATTCTCCACGCCACTCCAATGACATTCTGCTTTGAATTCTTGTGTTATTTTTTTCAGGCATAGAATATTAAAAAAAAAAAGTCTTCCATTGATACTCAGAAGGAAGATCGACACTGCTGATACCCTGCTCCACTTACCGGTTCGTAGCAAATACTTCTGTTGTTTACACTGTATCTCGTCAGCCCACTACTGATTCCACTGTCATCAGCAGTGAAGAGTTCCCTGCAAACTCAACCTCATCCTGTAGAGCCAGCATCCCCACCTCCAAAGTGAGCACCGAATCTTTGTTTTCTGCTCCAGGGTATTTTCCCCAGTGCTGTGGGTGCTTACTCCTGGGTGGGCAGACAGAGCTACAGGAGAGGTAATGCCTTGGCAGCAACCCTCAGCCAATGGGGGACATGAGCAGGTGGATACATGCTCTGGCTCGCTGCATCTCAGGCTCTAGCTACTGATATGCAGATGTATTTTATCCTGTACTCTTCTCACGAGTTACAGAGAGGAGGTTATTTTTCTTTGTGGTTTCATATTTCTCGCTCTCTTAACTCTTACTTCTTAGAATCACATCCCAAATCAACTTCTTACACTGAAGTCCTTGTCTGAATTCTGCGATGGTGTAACCCTAAGACACCAGGTCTTGGGACAGGCTTCACTTCCATTAAACAGGGACACTTAGAGAATGCAGATGTGAACATTATTAAAAATGGGATCTATGATGCTGACAATGGGATGTTTGTTTCACCCAAGATTTAAGACTCTAATAGTCAATAAATAAATATTTATGGCAAGTCAGGCACTGTGTTATGCGCTGCTGCAGAAGCTGGAGATTTAATCCAGAGTTTGGTGAAAAGGTTTATGAAGTTTTTGCCTTAGGGCAGCAGGAAACAATTGAGAGACTTTAAAACAAGGAGGGTTACATAATCAGATCTGCATTTTAGGAGGATTACTAGGGTTGCATTGCGAAGAATGGATTAGAAAGCAAGACTAAAATTAGGGAGAAAAATTAGGAGGCTGTGCAGTATTTGAGGCAAAAGATGCTAGAGACAGGGGAGATCTAAAGAAGGGGAATGAGTATGAGAGATGGCTTGGGTAGAGAGTTGAGAAGATTTGGTAACATAGCATATGTTAAATTTAAAGATAGGGTAGATTCCTGGATAATGACTTGGACAATGGAGTTTGTGGCTTGGGCCACTAGATGAAAGGTAGTGTTAACAAGAATAGTGAAATTACGAAGAGAAAAATGCTAAGGATGGGTTAGGAGAAAAGGGGAACAATGATGGGCTCTGTCAATTGGATATCCAGATGCAGAAAACGAACCTCAATCTATACTTAGCACTTTAGAACAAAATTAACTAAAAATGCATCACGGACAAATGTAAAAAGTAAAACCATAAAGCATATAAAACAAGAGAAAATCTTTGGGATCTACATCCAGGCAAAGAGTTCTTAGACTTGACACCAAAAGCATGATCCAGAAAAGGAAAAATTGGTAAATTCACCCTCACCAAAATTTAAAACCTTTGCTCTGTGAAAGACCCTGTTAAGAGGATAAGAAGAAGAAGGAGAAAATATTTGAAAACCACATGTATGATAAAAGACTATTACCTAATATATAAAGAACTCTTAAAACTCAACTGTAGAAGAAAAACACATTCAAATTAGAAAATGGGTGGAAGACATGCACAGAGATTTCTCTGCAGAGGATATAGAGATGGCAGGTAAGTACGGAACAAGTTGTTCAACATCATTAGCCAGTAGGAAAATGCACATTAAAACTACAATGAGATATTCCTACACATATCAGAATGGCTAAAGTAAACCTCGTGACAACACCAAATATTGGTAAGGATGCAGAGAAGCTAGACCACTCACACATTGCTGGTGGAAGGTAAAACAGGACAGCCACTTTGGAAAAGATTTTAAGTTTCTTATAAAACTAAACTTTCAACTACCATCTGACCTAGCATTTGCATTCTTGGGCACTTATCCCAAATGGAAACTTACGTTCACGTAAAATCTGTACATGAACGTTGACAACTTCATTCATGATACTCCAAGACTAAAAATACTCTAGATGTCCTCCAAGGTGTGAATGGTTAAACAAACAAGGACATATCCAAAATATAAAGTACTACTCAGTGATAAAAAGGAACTATTGCTACAATGTAACAACAATTTGGATGAATTATGGAATTATACTGAGTGAAAAAAACTCAAGGTTTGGAGACTTGCCTCATTAGGGGGAGAGCATCTGTTTGGCTGGTTTGGGCACAGAGGGGGAGAGGGAGGGCACTGATCATGGAGGTATTATTGACATGTCAAAATTACAGAAATGGAGAACAGATTAGTAGTTGCTAGAGGCAGGGGGTTGGGGGGTAAGCGGGTGTTCCTATAGAAGGACAACAGGAGGGGTCCTTGCATGACGAAAATGTCCTGTATATTGACTGTATCAATGTCAATATCCTGATCGTGGCATTGAATCATAGTTTTGCCAGTTGTGCTATTGGAAGAAACTGGGTAAAAGGTACACACGTGGTTTCTTTCCGTACTATTTCTTAAAACTCCATGTGAATCTACAGTTATCTCAAAATATAAAGTTTCGTTTAAAAAATGTGGAGATCTGGTAGTTCCCAGTAATATGAGAGAATTTTCATAGGATTAGATATATTGAATATTAATTATAAGGTCCTGTACCTTTCTCTTTTCAGAACTCTACAAGATTAGATTTACTTTTAAAGCTATGTATCATTACTTCTCATATTAAAATTCAGGAACAATATTTTTTTGGCAAAAAGAGAAAAAGAAGTAAGATTTATTTTTTGTTAAAAAAACACACACACAGTTCTTAAGGAACTTACAGGCCAAGTGGAGAACCAGACACAGATGTGAGAAACTGAGTGGTGCATGGTTCAAGGCTAGGGCCACAGTTTCCAGGGTAAAGTTAAAAGGCACTCTGGAGGAGGCCAAGCTTGAGCTGGGTCTGCAATCACATCGCACTGAGGGAATCCTTCCAGCACTTAGAAAATAGCAGGAAAAAGTGCCCGGAAGCAGCAGGTGTCAAGATTTGGAGACTTGCCTCATCAGGGGGAGAGCATTTGTTTGGTTGGTTTGGGCACAGAGGGGGAGAGGGAGGGCACCGATCATGGAGGTATTTGGACCTCATCCTGAGAATAACAGTGAATCAAAGTTTTTAAGCAGGATGATTAAGAACTCAGGCTCTGGAGTGGGAATGCCTGTATTGACTAGGCCATTTCCCAGCTGAGAGCCACTGTGAAAGGCACTTAACCGGTTTAAGTATCAGTTTTTGCATCTAAAAATGAATACTCTTGAGCGGTACCTCAGAAAGTGGTTGTTAGGATTAATCGAGATAATATATGTCAAGCCTTTAGCACAGTGTCTGTCTGCCTAGTAGCTTCACTCAGTAAATATTAGCTGTTATAAGTATGATGGTGGTGCTAGCGGTCACAATAGTGCTGTCTCCCTCCAAAGGTTGTGAACAGCTTGGGAGCAGAGATCATGACTTATCTGTGACCACCTGACCCCTCAGACACTCCTGGGTCACAGAAGGAGTCTTGCTAAATTAAACTGGAAAAAGTAATGCTCTTCGAAGATTAATCCGACAGATGCAGAAAGGAGAGACCTCAGGCATGGAACACAATTAGAAGGCTACCATGATGATACGACTTCACTCCTCATGACAAGAACCAGGAGGAAAAGGTTCGTGTCTGCAGGAACTGTAAGGAAGAGGTAAATAATGGAAGACACAATGAAGGGGATACTTTCTGGACTTCGATTCCATTTTAACCACGAGCAGATTCCAAGTTTAATTTCACCATGGATAATGGATCTCTTTTGGAGAGAATGTCCAGTTGAGTAGAAAGACCATGGGTTTTGAAGTCAAATAAACACTGCTCTTCTCCATATGTCATTTCTATGACCTTAAGAAATGTAGGTATTTATTCTTTCAGCATCTGTAGTATTACTGTGGTGCTCCACACTGAACCCCTCCTTCAGTGCTTTTGCCACCACAGTCCAGTCACTGCTCTCAAGGAACTACCTCTCACAAGGTTCCATCCTCTCCCTGAGAGGGGGAGACCTACGGCCAGTGACTGGTTGAGGCCAGAATACAAAGTCTCTACCCATTTGACTCATTTGGAACAAGTTTGAATGAATGGCCAAACCAACAAGAGTGCTTGCCGCAGGCCTGTCGGCAGCCTTCATCGCTACTGTTACGTCGTGGATCTGCGTTCCCCTCTGCCTAATGCTACCCCCAACATCCTTAGCAGTGTAAACCCCGAGAGCACTCCGCAATGCCACAATAATCCTTCTGCAAGCAGCTCTCCAACTGCTTCTGAGTCAGCTCTGGAGCCCGTTCTTGGAGACTGGCCTTTACTCCTAATCTGTAAGATGGAAAACAGCACGGCAGGGGAATGAAATGAGATCGCGTGCTTGCTACAAAGCTGTGCTCCAGGCGTGATGGCTTGTGGATGAACCTTGATGACACTATGCCAAGTGAAATAAGCTGGTCACAAAAAGACAAAAACTGTAGGATTCCACTTATATGAGGCACTTGGAGTAGCTGAACTCATAGAGACAGAAAACAGAATGGCGGTTGTCAGGGGCTGGAGGGGAGGGAGAAAGGGGCAATTGTATCATGGGTGTAAAGTTTCAGTTCTGCAGGATGAAAAAGTTCTGAAGATCCCACGTGTAACAGTGTGACTATACTCAACAATATTGAACCGTACACTTTATAATGGTTAAGATGGTAAATTTTATGTCATTTTTTCCCACAATTGAAAAAATAAGAAATGATGGCTACCATACCATTGGTTATATTTAACTGACTTCAACCCACAAGAGGGTACCTTTTCTGGTTTCTTCTCCATCTGTGGATCCCCTTGGGACCTACAGTTCCAAACACAGCTGAAGCTCCTTGTCCCAGCTGGTGCCTTGGATCTTGTGTCTCCATAATCTATTCTTTTCCACCGATGGCTCTTATCTCCAAAGATCTCTTAAAACTCTCCATTCTCTACTGCTCTGAAATCATCCTGAGACAGGCTCTAAAGAACGCTATTATAGCCACCAGCACTGTCACACCTACTTTCCCAAACAAAACAAACACTCTTTCAAATCCTCACCATAACCTTTTGAAAAGCACATCAAACTTCATCATGATTTAAAAGGAATTATACTGTGTCAGTGCCAGGTCACTGAAAGGAGGGGACTGAGATCAGGAGTCTGGTGAAGCTGACAGATATAATGATGTGGTGAGAAATCCTGATGGATGTTGATGCAGATTTTCTCTCTGCTTGGGGGTGAGTGTGATTACAAATTGTAGAGAGAGCAAAGTCAAGGTCAGAAAATACAGGGGACGGGCCGTTAAGCTAAAGTGGAGGGCTTTCAAGTAGCCAGGGAGTATGTGCGATTCAAAAATTCAAAGTGGCCAGCAGGACCCAAGAATACACAGGGTCAGGGTATGGGCAGTAGTTAACATCCAGACATTCATAACTAACAAGAATGGAGAGCAAATATCTGAGGGTTGGAATTTAGGATGAGGCTGTTGCATGAGGAAACAGACATGATACAAAACAGGAGCGGGAGATTAGGGGTGACACTGCATGGTTCGGAACGAAAGGGATGGTGCCCAGGACTGGTTCCAAGCCAGTGGTGATCTCTTCTGCCCTAGTTTTAAGTAGCTCTCTGGGTGGGGGTAGACGAAAGTCAACTACGCTGGGCTTCTCCCCAGAGTCAAGCAGGGTTCTGCAGGTTTTAATGATTACAGTAGAGAGTTTCATCCCCTGGAAAGCACTTGAAATTCCAAGTCAGCAAAATGCATTGAATCTGACAGGTCAGCGTTTGCCATCTCCTGTGTCTATGCATGGGAGAAACAAATTGTTCCCTTTGCACATATTGTATGTACATGGGGTGAGGGGTTGCCCTACTTGTGTAAAAAGTTTTTATATTTTAAGTAACAAAGTCTGGCACTAAATTTATACTTTCTTCTTGTTTTTGATTTTGATGCCTGTATTCTAAAGAAAGACTGGGTAGTAATAGTAGAGTTGGGGGGGGGGAACTGAATGCTTCCAAATATCTGAAGGGCTGTCTTTGTCAAGAGAGTTTACACTTACTATGTATAGCTTCAAAGCATACATATAGACAAAAGGGCAGAAGTTATGAGAAGATCAATTTTAGCTCAATGCAAGAGATAACAGCCTAATGATCAGGATGTTTGCAAGTGAATGGGTGGCCTTGCAAAGTAAGAAGTTGTCCATCATTTTAGCTTTTAAGGCCAAAGCAAAGGCTTTTCTAGCAGAGATGTGTAAAAGGACTCCGGCATTGAGAAAGGACTTAGACTAGATCTTGATGGCCCCTTTCAACCTAAGATTCTATTATTCAAACTTGTTTAAATGCCACAAATATTAGCTTTAATAGGTTAACTATTGAGAAGGAGCCTAACATAATGCTTAAGATCACAGGCTTTGAAGCTAAGCTACCTGGGTTTGAAGCTTCACTACTTACTAGCTGTGTGATCCTGGGCACACTGCTTATTCTCAGTATCCTTCATTCAGTTTTCTTACTTGTAAACTGGGATTTATAACAGTGTCTACTTACAGGATTAGTGAAACAGACTGGTGAATATACGTAAAATGTGTCAACAGGGCTTGGTGTGTGGTACTTAGTATTACTACTACTACTACTACTACTACTACAACTGCCGTTATTACTGCTTTAGGTTCTTAGATATCAATTCTAGACTCCTTGTTGTGACTTCAGTTCTCTGATGACCAGAGAAGAGAACAAAAGATTTGTAGACTAGAAATTCATGATGAAGTACTTATTATAATGTTATCAATTCACCGAAAACCCCTAACGCTGGCTCCTTTTCCCCATGCACGTTGTTGTTTTTCTAGGAAGGAAATGACAACTGTGAAACAAGTCGAGACTGTGCTTAATTCTGAGTGTACTAACCTACTGTTGGAGCAGTACCAAAGCAGAGACATCCATGATTCTGCCCGGCAACGCCTACTGTTCCTCTCCCTGTGTAACAGCAACCAAGGTCTGTTGCCCTTTCTAGTCCGTAATCTGGAAAGCCCTGCCCTCATGGTCACAGAAATGGGCAGGTTTTACCATCCACTACAGAGAAGATCCTGTTTCCGAAAAACAATGTTCCGCTGCAATTTAATTCAGAGCTGGGAAACCCCTGACCCAATGATTATGGGTCCACTTTTGTGATCTACCTGTGAGGAAAAGAGAACATTGTTTTGATGGTGCTTGCAGAAATCTTGTGTTAGGAAAAAAAAGATAAACAGAAAGGTGGATGACTTCAAATACGTCTCCAGAAGTATGTTGTTAAAATGGCAAACTCTGAAAGTCCCTTGAGAATACTCAGGTCTCAGTGAGAAGAAAAAGCAGTTGAGAAAATGGAAGATTTTCCCCCAACTGCCCTTTTCTCCTTAAAATTCTTACATCATGAGGCTCATAAGGTTTAGCATACAAGTTGTTGGAAGCACAAACAAATCTACCTCAAGAGAGTTAATTCACCTCAGGACCAATTTCTCCTCTGTTCAAACATCTACTATTCATTTAGAAACCCTGTGTGGATAAAGCAGAGAGCCATTTCAACGGCAGAAGGGAGGAACGGCCAGGGAGCTATCATCAGTCATTTATGTCTGCACTGTTAGCAACAGAATCGATAATGTCAGCGCCACGAAGAGCACCTTCACATCCTAGTTAGGATGGCTGCAGTCGTCGGCTTAGAAAGGTAAGAAGTTTTGGAAAACTATTGTGTCTCAGGAAATGTTTGAGTCTTCAATATCCACAGAGTTCTGCAACCATCACTGTTTATAAACGTGGACATATTTACAGATTTAATGAGCTGACTTATGAAGGTATTCATTGTTGCTTTTCATATTAAGAGGTGATGTTGACTGGGATGGTTTTTTATGTCTGTGTGAGGCTAAAAAAACTGATGATATTTTCACTTTTTCCCAAGGAAATGTCTTCTTTTGGGGTCTTCTGGGTTCTGTATTATCATAATCATATCACTTTAATGCTTTTCTTCATTTAATTTCTTTATATGGGAGGGAGTTCTACCCTTGATAGTCCTAAAGGCCCTGGGGACAGGAATATAATCTAGTTCTGGATTTCCAGAGCTTAACACAGTGCTTGGCACATAATGGATGCGCAATACTGTTTACTAAATAACTGACTGTATGATGAATGAATGAATGAATGGTATCTTAGGCTCCTAGTCTATCTGATGAGAAAAACCAATCTGCCTTTGACTGCAGTCTGTGAAGTAGTTGTGGGGTCACAGTGGCTTCCAGCTATCTTAGCTCTGCAGCTATCTGTGTAAGCTTCATTGTAGACACATATACCCAAGTGTTCCTGAGCTGCTTCCTTCAGACACTTCTTCGGCTGGATCCACTTATGGTTGACATCTCACCTCACCTAACACCATCACCTTGGGATTATTTTTCTTCTCTGAATAATGTCTGGACCAGCAGGTTATGGAACAGAGCATAGTGATTAGGACTAGTAGACATGGGGACTCCCTGGGGGCAGAATGGTGATGCAGAGTCCTTGGCTGACATCATTAAGTACATCTGTGAATTTGATGCTTACAAATCCAGCTATGACATCCATGGCAAGTTCGCCTTATAATCTACAGAAAGCTAAAAACAGCCATTGTTCCATCAATATTTGGGATGGCCTAAAATCCACAGCCACGCTGTCAGTTTTTCAAAGACATGTTGACCTTAAATGGTAGCATAATTTTGAGAGGGGTTCGGGAGAGTTGAATTCTTATCAGATATCACATTAACTAGCTTTGTCACCTTGACCAAATCTTAGCCTCTTGAGCTGTACAGGAAGGGTGTTAGACTTTATGATCTCATGATGCCTCACTTAATTCTTTTAAATGTTATATAAGCAGCTTAGCCTGGCCTCAGAGACGGCATGTGCAGCTCTGTGTGGAACAGAATTCCTCATGAACTTTCAGGCTTCTCTCCCTCCTTTCTTTCAGTCTCTGCTCAAAAGTTACCTCCTCAGAAGAACCTTCTCTGATCACCTTATTATGAAATGACAATCCTTTTATATCCAGCTCCCTAGTCTCTTCTCTGCTTTATGTTTCTTCATCCATCACATTATTGCTCTCTGAAACTGTATTATATCCCGAGTGCACATCTGTTCATCGTTTGTCTTCCCAATCGGAACCCAAGTAAGCACCCATGAGGCCAGGGGTTTTATCTTATTTCCCACTTTATTCTCAGTACTTAAAACAGTACCTGGCATATTATAGGCTCTATAAAAATATTACCTGAGTAACTAAATGAATATTTCAACTCCTAAATAAAAAGTCTTGAGGTTTCTGTAAGTATAACCTGGTTTAACATACTGCTCTAGTCCACTTGGGCTGCTATAACAAAATACCATAAACTGGGTGGTTTATAAGCAACATATTATTTCTCACAGTTCCGGAGGTTGGGAAGCCCAAGATAAAGGTGCTGGCAAATTCAGTGTCTAGTGAGAGCCTGCTTCTTGGTTGATGGATGGCCATCTTCTTGCTATAACCTCATTTGACAGAAGGGGCTGAGGGAACTCTCTGGGGCTCTTTAATAAGGGCACTAATCCACCCAGAAATGAACCCACAAACTTTTGGTCAACTCATCTTCGACAAAGGAGGCAAGAATATACAATGGAATAAAGACAGTCTCTTCAGCAAATGGTGTTGGGAATACTGGACAGCAGCATGAAAATCAGTGAAGCTAGAACACTCCCTTACACCATATACAAAAATCAACTCAAAATGGGTCAAAGACTTAAACATAAGACAAGATACAATAAACCTCCTAGAAGAAAATATAGGCAAAACATTCTCTCACATACATCTCAAAAATGTTCCCATAAGGCAGTCGACCCAAGCAATAGAAATAAAAGCAAGAATAAACAAATGGGACCTAATGAAACTTACAAGCTTCTGCACAGCAAAGGAAACCATAAGTAAAACAAAAGGACAACCTACGGAATGGGAGAAAATTTTTGCAAATGATGAAACTGACAAAGGCTTGACCTCCAGAATATATAAGCAGCTCATACGACTTAATAAGAAAAAAACAAACAACCCAAGCCAAAAATGGGCAGAAGACCTAAACAAGCAATTCGACAAGGAAGAAATACAAATGATCAATAGGCACATGAAAAAATGCTCAATATCACTAATTATCAGAGAAATGCAAATCAAAACTACAATGAGGTTATCACCTCACACCAGTCAGAATGGCCATCATTCAAAAATCCACAAATGACAAATGCTGGAGAGGCTGTGGAGTAAAGGGAAGGAACCCTCTTATACTGCTGGTGGGAATGTAGTTTGGTGCAGCCACTGTGGAAAACAGTCTGGAGATTCCTCAAAAGACTAGGAATAGACTTACCATATGACCCAGGAATCCCACTCCTGGGCTTATATCCAGAAGGAACCTTACTTCAAAAAGACACCTGCACCCCAATGTTCATAGCAGCACTATTTACAATAGCCAAGACATGGAAACAGCCTAAATGTCCATCAACAGATGAGTGGATAAAGAAGACATGGCATATTTATACGATGGAATACTCTTCAGCCATAAAAACAACAGAATGCCATTTGCAGCAATATGGATGTCCCTGGAGAATGTCATTCTAAGTGAAGTAAGCCAGAAAGAGAAAGAAAAATACCATATGAGATCGCTCATATGCAGAATCTAAAAAAAAACAAAAAACAAAAAACAAAACAGAAACAGACTCATAGACATAGAATACAAACTTGTGGTTGCCAAGGGGGTGGGGAGTGGGAAGGGATAGATTGGGATTTCAAAATTTGTTGATACTGACAGGCATATGTAGAACAGATAAACAAGACTATACTGTATAGCACAGGGAAATATATACAGTTCTTGTGGTAGCTCACGGGGGAAAAATGTGACAATGAATATATGTCTGTTCATGTACAACTGAAAAATTGTGCTCTACACTGGAATTTGACACAACATTGTATAATGACTGTAACTCAATTAAAAATGTAAAAAAACCAAAATGCACTAATCCTATTCATGAGGGCTCCATTCTCATGACCAATTACTTTCCAAACGCCATCATACTGGTGGTTAGGATTTCACCATATAAGCTCTATAAGTTCTGGAGGGACACAGACATTCAGTCTATAGCACACATTGACCTGAAAATCACAGAACCATTAGATCATTAAGCTAAGACGATCACTGAGGTAACCTAGTCCAAGACCTCATTTTGAAGACAGAAAAACTGACAGCCAGGATGGTTAAGTGACTTGCCCAGTGCCACTGAACTAAGTATTAGTAGTAGAACTCAGATCTCTTTACTTCTATGCCACTCCTGTAGCCATTACTTCTGGTGGTTAAAACAACATAATGTATATTCTCCAAGATACTTATTAATTACAAAGGGAAAACAGTAACTTCACAGTGAAGATCACCCATAGATACCACCTTAACCAAGTAGGCAAAGTTAACATCATCGGTTATAAAATATATAAAGATCTACTTACTGATCAGATAGACTGGAAAGGCAGCATCACCTTTGTGTTATTCTTCCCCCAAATCCCTAACCTAAATGTGATGATGATGAGAAAACCTCAGACAAGCCAAAACTGAGGGACATTCTACAAAATAACTGACTAGTACTTCTCAAAAGTGCCAAGGTAATGAAAGACAAACAAAGGCTAAGGAATGGATTTGAGGAGACTAAGGAGACATTACTATTAAATACAATGTTAAATATTATTAAATGATCCTGGGTTACATCCTGGAAGAACAAAAGGACAGTAAAAATATGGTAAAATATGAATAAAGCCCATGGCTTATAATATTGTACCAATGTTAATTTCTTGGTTTTGATAGTTAGACTATGTTACATGGTATGTTAATATTAAAGGAAGTTGGGTAAATGTATATGGGAACTCTCCGTGATATTTTTGCAACTTTTCTGTAAGTGTAAAATTATTTCAATATAAGAAATTTAAAAATGAAAACAACATAATGTGTTGACTCCGGATAAAAGTACATATGTCCATTTCAAGGCACCTATAATGAATGTCTGAGCTTAGACAGTTATAAGATGATGGTTTATAGGACTTTAGAATACTACTTTGAACTTAATTTGCAAGAATTTTCCCAATGATTAAAACAACAGGTACAGAAAATGGTTGCCCGAGTGCTCTTTAGAAGAATTCAAAAGACTGAAAATGAGACCACTGCACAACATGCATTTCCTTTATCCAAAACATCTGAGACCACTGAGAGATCAGAATCCTAGCATCCCAAGAGGAAATTAATTTGTCTGTTCAGGAAATGTCTCCAAGACATTGAATGACAATTTCATTTTGAGTCTTGCCATATTGAAACTTGAGATGCCCCAAATGACTTATTTATCATCACTGGGGAAATGTAGGTGATTCAATTAACAGGCATATTCTTCCTTTAAATTATTTTATCCAACTGCATTACATGATTTAACAAGAGACTTTTAGACTTGTTAGAATATGCTTCCTTATAAATAACAGGAGGTGCCTTAGTTTAGGAATGACCGGCATATATCATGCACTCACACCATTATTTTCCAATTTGATAGCTATGGTAGACATTAATAATCAGTCTATGACACCATTTTTAGCCATTCTCCATCTGTTTCATGCTCTTTCACACGATAGATTACTCCAGGCAGCTGATACCAGTTGATTCAAGTTTACATGTGACATGAACACTTCACCATTCCAGATATAGTACAATAAGGAATGAGTTAAAAATCAAAACCTTGGATTATAATCCCAGATTTTCCCATTTATTAGCTCTGTGATCTCCGTGAGTTTTTTTTAAAAAAATCATTTAGGGGCCTTCATTTCCATATCTATAAAATGGGAATCCTAGTACATGCCTAGCCCACATAGCTATGATGAGGGTAAAATAGAACAGCACACACAAAGGTGCTTTGTAAAGTATGCTGTACACATGAAACGAAGATGTGGTATATTTATACAATGGAATACTACTCAGCCATAAAAACTGACAACATAATGCCATTTGCAGCAACATGGATGCTCCTGGAGAATGTCATTCTAAGTGAAGTAAGCCAGAAAGAGAAAGAAAAATACCATATGGGATTGCTCATATGTGGAATCTAAAAAACAAAAACAAAAACAAACAAACAAACAAACAAAAACAAAGCGTAAATACAGGACAGAAATAGACTCACAGACAGAGAATATAGACTTGTGGTTACCAGTGGGGTGGAGGGTGGGAAGGGATAGACTGGGATTTCAAAATTGTAGAATAGATAAACAAGATTACACTGTGTAGCACAGGGAAATATACACAAAATGTTATGAAAACTCACAGAGAAAAAAATGTGACAATGAGTGTGTATATGTCCATGAATGACTGAAAAATTGTGCTGAACACTGGAATTTGACACAACATTGTAAAATGATTATAAATCAATAAAAAATGTTAAAAAAAAACACAGTATTGTCAATCGACTATACTTTAAAAAAAGGAACTATACAAATGAAAGGCAATCTTATTAGGATAGTCAACAAAATCAACCAAAGAAATATATTTTCCAATCCACTTTAATAATTTGTTTTCCTACTATCCATCCAGTCTTCAAATGCCTAACTATTACTCCTCTGTCCAAGAGAACAGGGATTAAAGTATGAGTGACTTCTTTATTCACCTTAATGGAACAAATGATACAGAGCTCAATGGACAAGCATGTGCTCTGGTGTTATTTCAGAGTAAGCCCTTATGACAGCAAAGTCAGTGAAACATATTTTAGTCTCTTCCTGACCTCATTGTTTCGAATCTCAGATAATTCAGAAAAAGAAGTGCCTAACTTTAAAAATGACTGCTTTATGTTGAAGCATCAACGGATATCCCCAGATAATTGGGAAGGATGCGGGATCCTCAGCTGGATAACAGTAAAGTTGCAATTTAAAACGGGGACAAATCCCTGACCGAAAGGACATTTATTTGCTCTTGTGTCTTCTGAGATGTCATATTCCTTTATTTTTTTTTTACTTTTTATTGAAATATAGTCGATTTTCAATGTTGTGTTAATTTCTGGTATGCAGCATAGTGATTCATTTATACATATATATTCCTTTTCATATTCTTTTTCAATATAGGTCATTGCAAAGTATTGAAGATAGTTCCCTGTGCTATATGGTAGGACCTTGTTGTTTATCTAGTAGTTTGTATCTGCTACTCCCAAATTTCCAATTTATCTCTCCTCACTCCCTTTCCTCCCAACCCCAGTAACCATAAGTTTCTTTTCTATGTCTGTGAGTCTGTTTCTGTTTTATAAATATGCTCATTTGGATCATATATATATATATTTTTTTAGATTGCACATACAAGTGATATCATGGTTTTTTTCTTTCTCTTTCTGGCTTACTTCACTTACTATGATAATCTGTAGGTCCATCCATGTTGCTGCAAATGGCATTAGTTCACTCTTTTTTATGGCTGAGTAATATTTCATTATATGTATATACCACATCTTCTTTATCCAGTTGAGATGTCATACTCCTTTGATTTTTGTTTTCCTCACTGATCTTCTCCTACTTCTATATGACTCCTTTTTCTTGGAGTTTATCAGAGTTTGAGATTAGCCCTCTTCTCTTTTCTCTTTACATGTTGGGCGATCTCCATTTTCAATCTACATATCAACATCTTCCTCATTTGTACCTCTAGCTCAGGTCTCTCTTCTCAGCTACAATTATATTTCACTTCTCCACTTGGACATATCACAGGCATTTCAAACTGGACATGTTTATAACTAAACTCTATTTTTTTTTAAAAAAAATCAAGATACAGTGGATATATTATATTAGTTTCAGGTAAATAATATGATTCAGTATTTGTATATACTGCAAAATGATCACCACAATAAGTCAAGTGAACATCCATCACCATACTTAGGTACACATTTTTTTCCTTGTGATGAGCACTTTTAAGGTCTACTCTCTTAGCAACTTTCAAATATAAAATACAGTATTATTAACTATAGTCACCATGTTACACATTGCATTTCCATGACTTATTTATTTTGTAACTGGAAGCTTGTGCCTTTTGACTGCCTTTACCCACTGCATCCCCCCCCCCCGGCTCCCTAAAACGAAATTCTTGATTTCTCCAATCTTGCTTTCTCCTCAGTCATTATTATATGAGTAAATACTGCAACAAATTGTTCAAACAAAAGCCTGGCAGCCATCCTTAACCCCTCATGCCTGACATCTAATCCATTACTGAGCTACATAGAGCTTACCTCAAAAATACATCTCAAATCTGTTCAATTCTATGTCCACTGCCATCATCTTGGTCCTAGCCACCATTTTCTTCATCAAGACAATTGTGAGTATCTCTTAAATGTTTTCCTTGTTTTCACTTTTGTCACCTTCAGCCCCTTCTCTATACAGCAGGTACGTAACATCATACGGTGTTTTATAGATTCATCAGCTCAGGTGTACTTTTACAGGTAAGTCAGATCATATGACTTTGCTACTCTCCAGCCTTATCCTGTACTACTTATTTCCTTGGTCTTTACATTCCAGTCATACTTGGCTCCTTTTAGTTCAGCATCTTGGAAGAATTATTCCATTCCCCTCACTCTTCATATGACTGACCTGATTTTCAGGTCTCAGCTTAAATATCTCCTTTTCAGAGACACCTTCGACCATTAAGCAGTTCCTATATTATTCTCTCAAAGCACTCTATTCTTTGCATTCAGAATATTTCTCATTATTTATAATTATATAATAATATTAATATTTTTGTTGGCTATCTTACTCACCAGATTGCAAGTTTCTTGAGACATTCAAAAATATTTCTTATCTCTTACTTTGTGCCAGGCAATATGCTAGATGCTGGAACTATAAAGATTTATTTTAAAAGGCCCCTGAACTAAGGCTATAAATTTGGTAGGAAAAAAAAAATCAAGAAAAGAATGGTAGATATTGTTACTTGCTTCCTCAATAGTCATTCTAATTCCTCTTTTTCCATAGTGATAGGGTTTATTTTCAAAAAGAAAAAGAAAAAGGTTAAAAATGCCAGACACACAATTCCTTAGCCTACTTTATAGATGTAACCATGTGACCCACTTCTGGCAAAGTCTGTTGAGGCTTCTGAAAAAAATGCCAGTCCCCTCTTCCTGTCATGGTGCAAGTTCTGGAGTGCAGCAGCTATTTTGTATCCATGAGGTGGTCAGCCCAAGGACCAAAGCTAAAGGCTAAGGGAACAGAATGGAAAGACAGAAGAAAAGCAGGTCCATAATGATACTACTGACTTGCTGAACCAACTCTGGGAATACTGTTCTTCCAAATTCTTATTATATGAGAAAAATTAACATCTATCTTTAAAGTTTTCATTGTATATTCTGTTATTAGAAGTTAATTTCTCCAAAGTGACACAAGTTGTTCCTGCTGTTACAATAATATAGCCATTACAGTCCCTACAAACTACAGATACCCTTGATCCTGGCTCAAGATTGGGTCTCCCTCATAGAGAACAAAATTATAGTTACCAGGGGGAAAGGAGGTGGGAAGGGATAAAGTGGGAGTTCGAGATTTGAAGATGCAAACTAATATATATAAAATAGATAAACAAAGTCCTACTCTATAGCACAGGGTGCTGTATTCTATGGCTTGTAATAACCTGTAATGAAAAAGAATATGAAAAAGGAATATATATATATATATATATATATATATATATATATATATATAACTGAATCACTATGCTGTACACCAGAAACTAATATAACATTGTAAATAAGCTATACTTCAATAAAAAAAAGTTTTCAAAAAGTTAGATACTAATAAAATTTGACTTTCTTTATGCCTTAAAAAAATTGGCTCTCCCAATCCCACATCTAGGTATTCCAGGAATACGTGTAGCCTCTCATTTATATGACTGAAGTGTGACGTGTGTGTCTGTATGTGTATGTGCTGGGGTAAAAGGACAAAAAGATCAGTTCACAAGAAACTTGAATAAACTGTTAAGAGAGCTATATGCAATAAAGCACTAATCCATTATTAGGCTTCTGAAAGCTAGGTTTTATGATTTAGTGATGTTTTCATTATTTCAAAGACTCAGACTTCATTTCCTCAGAGGCATCACAAAAGCCTCCATAGAAATAGACGGAGAATGAATTTCACACCAAGAATAGGAAACGAAAAGGCAGCAAAGGAAAATGTGCAGTGAACTACTCATTAATGGAAGGTGTAAAGGGTAGGTAGAAAATATTAAGAAATTATAAAAATGTTAGAAAACTCTCCTGGCAAGGAAGAGGTCTGTGAACCAGAAGGGTGATAATTACAAGATGGTGCCTCATTCAGGCGTATCTTATTGTCACTCTTACATATCACTGTTTTGCAATTTTAATATGGAAAAGCAAGTGCACTCCTTTGAAAAACTGGATGGCATTTAAAATCAATATATCTAATCAACACAGTGAATTGATTTTAAAATGTTTTTTCTTAAAAACAAAATGTTCGCTTTTCTTAAAAATCAAATATTCCATAGGATGGTATGGTGAGCAAAGTAATCACTGATCAAGAGACATAATCATGTATTAATAATAATATGATTATTACCAACAACTACAATTTATTGAATACCGACTATACACCAGGTGCTCTATGTGAATTACACACATTATCTCATCTAATTCCTACACAACTCTTAGTGTTGTTATTATTCCCAAAGCACAGAGGAAAAGTAACTTGTCAGTAAGTGGGAGAGTTTCAATGTAAGCCTAGCGCATTGAATCTCAAGCTCTGTGAAAAGTTGCAGAGGAAGCTTAAAAACATAGAAATAAACAAATGAATAAACTGGGATCCTTATCTGGCCAAAGGGGTCTTCAATTTATGTATGTTAAGCACTGTTACTTGTATCCAAATTACTCTTCACAAAAAAACTTTATATGGAAAATAGGGATAATATTATCTATTCATAAATAAATAGATGTCTTAGATTAATTCAGGCAGTTGTGGCAGACCCAGAACCTAGACTCTCATTTCTTAATTTCTAAAGCTATACTAATATTTGCTAATTCTTGCTGTTGGTAGTATTACAGTGGCATACGATATCCATTTTAGAAACATAAGATTACCTCATTTGTATGCGACTTTAAAAAGAGGAAGTTATTTGAAATAGCTTCGAGATATGAAGATAGTAGTATAAGAATTGTTATGTGACTACAACTCTGATGAAAATGTTTATGTGCACTAGAATCCATGCCCTTCAGGTTTGAGAAATTTTTGGAGAAAGAACTTATAAAAATATGATCCTGGTTAGCAGGATAGCTAACATTCATTCTTGTACCATTGATGGCATTTGAAAGGTACTTAACAAATAATCAATTCAGGTTTTTAAAATACTACCTTAAAAATAATTTTGAAACCTGCGGATAAACAAGACAGATTTTTTAAACAAGTGCATTTTCCCCCCCAAATTTAATTGGTTTCTCATTTCTTTCCTTACACTTGAAATACAGATTTTTGATGACCTCATAAGAGCATAGTGAATGTCTGTAATTTAGTGTTTTAGTTTTACCATCAAATGAGAGAAAGAGAGTGACAGAGAGAGAAAGAACACAAGTGAATCAGCAATCTTGGTGAGTGGGACCTATGTAGTCTTCAACCATCCAGTATCCCATCCGTCTGCTAACTGCTTATTTTTTTTTTCCCTTCAGGGAAGTGCTCCCCTCATATTCCCTATGGTTTTAGTAGAGCTGCCAGTCATGCCCCCTTGTCTTCCTCAATTGTTCCGAGTGAGTGGTGAGTTCAAGGACCCAAACTAGGCTACTCCAAGGAAGCTGACAGAGGAGGAAATGATACAGGGTCCAAAAGAGTTTGGAGCTGAGTTTTCTAAAGACTACACTTACAAAGAACGTACATCTGTTACTGCTTCAGAGATGTTAAAACTTTACCAGTTTGTATCCTATCCCAAGATCTCATTTTTAAATCATTTCCTTCATTCCATGAATGTCTTTTTGATAAATACCTGCCTCCCAACCCTTTTGTTTTCTCTGACTTGAATTAGCGAGTTAGTTGCTGATATTTACAAATGAAGACTGGCAGACTAACTGCTGGTTAGCTACTTCAGCCCCCATCTACAACCGCTTCTCCCTGGCCATCTTTCTGGTGGTGACTGTCATGTGACACAGTTCTGTCCAATGGTACGTAAGTGATGGTCTTCTGTGTATGCTTTCTGGGAAATCTTTGGCTTCACGACAAAAAGCTGATACATCCTTTTTGCCCTCTTTTTCTTGCCCTGTGGAAATGGTGGCTGGTTGGCAGCAGCCATCTCATGACCATCAGGAAAAGGCAACAAAACAAAACAAAACTGTGAAGATGCCAGTCCTGACACTGTTGGGCCTATTTCACCTTACTTCCAGATATCTTAATATTTGAGACAAATAAAGCTCCATTTATTTAAGCCACTATAGATAGCTTTTGTGTTCTCTGGAGCCCTGCAATCCTGATACAAATCCCAGCTAATAAAATAGGTATACAGAAAACAAACAAAAAATACGAATCTTTCTAAACATTGAGGAATGTAGGGGATGAAGTTTGGGAGTAAGAGAAGATACAGCCAGGTGAATTTAGACATATCTCTTAGTACCTGACTTCTATTCTTTTCCTACTGGTTTTGATTAGTCTTGGATTGCAGTGAGGCTTGGGGTTGATATTAATGCAGAAATGAAGGATGTTACCTTCTGGATATAGGTACACTCATACAGGGCTTTTGGCTTCCGAAGATGGGGATTATATGTGTGTACATAAATGTGTGTGCACTTGTACAGAGGACGATAAAGATTGATCTCACCCAGAAGTCAATTCTACTCAGACAAAGGAAAGCCCAGGGTTTTTTTTATCTTCCCATAATATGGTATTAAAATAAAATGCTATTTTGTCAGAGCCTTTTTCTTTTGCTTCCAATCCTAGGCTGTAGGCAAGACTCACAAATTCTCCTCAGAGATTAAAAAAGGTCAATATTAGAAATGTTTTCTTCCTTTCACTAACTGATTAAATAACTCATGGGCATACGTATAGCTACACATGCATTTCTAAAGAAAATCATTCAAGGACTGCATGATTTCCCAAGATGACCTCCAGGGTGCTGAAAAGTTAGAAAATGCGAAGTCTAACATAACCAAGAAAATAAACAATCTCTTTTAGGCACTTTGAGGGTTTTGGGGTAAGTGACAATTCAGCCAGGGGGTGTAGTCCCTGGGAGAGGCAGGCAGTGAGTGTTTATGCAGCTCTCTCTTGATAAGAAAAGTCTTCCTAAGAGAATAAACTAGATTTAGGGCTTGTCCTACTAAAATTGTTATTTTCCCCCAGTTAACTCACTTGCATAATTTCAGGACTTCAGCTTTGATGGGGCTACTTTATTTGCAGCATTTAGACTTAACTTAATGACTGTTTTCTCATAGCTAAGGGCAGTTGACTAGAATTAGGAGGTCACTGGCTATTAGCATTTGATTTCCTTGCTGATGCCAGAGAGATGAGTTGGTGGTGAGGGGGGAGAGTATGAGCTCAATCACTCACATTTTAATTTAGTCTCATTAGATGAGCACCCCAAATGATATCTCAGGGAGGACTCAAAATTTCAGATGGGATATGTCTGCCTTTGCCCTGTGTCCAGTCCTTTGCATGGTGGGCACATCCAATGATAACACAATTGTCAAGGGAATAAGCTTTCAATTCCCAGTCCCAAGGGAGAATGAGCTCAGGCTTGAATGATCATTTACGGAGATTGAATTGCTTTCTGACAGGGGAGCCTTGCTTGCTTGTGGACTTTATGGACGGCGCTCTCCAAAACTGGCCAGTTAATCTCTTTAACTGTTGCCTCTTTCCTAGATCCCATTGTCTTCTCTGTAAATGCTGTAAAATTTGAGAAATGTAGTTTAAGCAAAATGCAAATATGGTTCTGTCTTAGGAGGAGGGAGTAGCTATCCGCAATATCCTGGGATGGAAAGAAGGAGAACAGGATGGCTCTTTTAGTATCATGACATAGGAAATATGATGCAAAATCATGAAGCGGATGTGGGAATATAGCAAGAATGTTTAGTGAGACATCCCGCAGGGAAATGTGAAATTGGGGGTGAAGCACAGTGACAAGCAGGTCCAGTTACTCAGCCCACCTGACGTAAAGTTTCCTTTTCTCATTTCAGGCTCAGGGAATCTGAGTTTTGTCTTATGAACAAAGACAGCAGGTCCCCTTATGATGGCAGCAGTTCTAACAAATGTACGAATAAAGTAATGGGTAAACACATAAAAAGGAGCAACTGACTTTGCCTGGGGAAGAGGAAGTGTAATTTGAGGTATGTACTAGGAATAATGAAGAAATATAGCTAACACTGAGTACTTACGTGCAATGACCATAGTACGTACTGTGCTATGCACTTAATGGTTATATGTGTGCCAGCTCCCTTAATCTTTATTACAACCCTATGAGAAAAGTATCATTGTATTATTATCCCCATTTTCCTGATGAGGAAACTGAGGCACAGAACATAATTTGCTCTAGGTCATCAAGCTGGTAAATAACAACATGGGATTTTGAAACCAGGGCCTGGCAAGCCAAGCCACCGAAAGTTACTGACTCAGAATTTTGAATTAAGAGCAGGAATTTCCAAGTTTAGAAGGACTTTTCAGGTACACTAAGAGTATGTACAAAAGCATGAAGGAGCGGAAAGAAATGGTGAGAGGATCAGAAGCCGAAGAAAGGATAAGGGCTGGGGGTGCATGGAGGAGGGAGCATGATGTGAGGCTAGACAGGTGCATTAGAGCCATATCTGCACAGGCTGTGGGTACTGACCTGAGGGAAAGAATGATTGTCACTCTAGAAGATTCTTTTTAAGGGAGTGCCAGAATTAGATCTGTGATTGAGCAAGACAATTATTAATAGGGATAAAGATGGACAGAATTCTGGGATTGGGGGGCTAATCATTAAAAGACCTAATAATAAATACTGAGAGAGGGGCAGTGTTTGGAAAGGAAGTGTTGAATATGAGCATATTTCTTTTAATGAAAGTATAGTCAGTTTACAATGTGTCAATTTCTGGTGTACAGCACGATAGTTCAGTCATACATGAACATACATATATTCCTTTTCATATTCTTTTTCACTATAGGTTACTACAAGATATTGAATATATTCCCTGTGCTATACAGTAGGACCTGTTTATCTGTTTTATGCATAGTAGTTAGTATCTGCAAATCTTGAACTCCCAATTTATCCTTTCCCACCCCCTTCCCCCCACCCCTCGTCACCATAAGTTTGTTTTCTATGTCTGTGAGTCTGTTTCTGTTTTGTAAATAAATTCATTTGTTAAATGAAAGTCAACCAACAGGTTTTGGTGATCAAATAAAAATGGAAGATGATGGAGAAAAAGAATCAAAGATGACTCCACATTTTCTAATGAGCATTGACATCAAGGGTATAGAATGCAAATGCGAAATGCAAAACAGGTTTGATGTGATATGGTATGTAGGAAATGCTGTAATTTCCACTGGTCAGGCCATGACTGGACTACGATGAGCTCTGGATGGCTTACACTGAAAGGGACCACTGATAATTCTTGCAGAGAAAAGACAAGCAGAAGGTAAAAGTCTTGACAGTAAGAATAAAAGAGGGACTGGAAAAATTCAATTTAATTGAATGATTTTACAAAAGCATTTATCTGAAGTGTATACTCTGAACTCAAGTCTTGATAGTGGAGTTATGGAACAGTGATGAAAGACTCAAGCTTTTCTTAGCTTTTCAACTTAGCAGGACAATAAACAAACAAAAAACCCTCTCAATTGGTTTGCATTAGCACAAAAACAGGGCACTTGGAGAAGACAACTTGACAACAAATATTTGAGACATAGAAGAGTGACAATTGTTTTTGGCGCTAGTGGGCAGAAATGGATCAATACACAGACATTTCAGGAAAGCCAATTCCTATTTAATATAAAAACTCTGAAACAACCAGAGCAGCTCTCTGGGAAAAAGGTGATTTTATCATCAATAACTGTGCTCAAACTTGGTTTAGATGACAGAGATTTTATAGAGGGGAGTTCTGCCTTAGGAGGGAGACAAATGATTCCTAAATCCCATTAAATCTAAGATCGCATGTCAGAAGCGTGATGCAGAGCAAACTTCCTGAGAAAAGAGGATCTGATTTCGGGTGTTAGAAGGCATGATTTTCCTGGCCCCTAGCTTCCATATCCATAGTATGAATTTAGATTAGTTATTTCTAAGGTTTCCTGTCGTTTTAAAAACCCGAATAATTTTTTTATTAAAGAGTTGCTTGATACTGTTGAAAACCTTGAATACCAGAATGTGGAATGTTTATTTAATAGAGTAAGAAATACAAAAAAATTGGCCCAAAAATTTTCCCGAGAATGTCAGCATTAAAGCCACACTTACAGACTACTTATCTGGCAACAATGAGTAGACATAATGTCAGCTAACATTTATTAAGTAAGCACTTTCTATTCTAGCAACTGTGCAAAGCACTTTATGTAAATGACCACATTTAATTCTCATCACAACTCTCACATAGGCACTATTCATAGTTAGGGAAACCAAGACTTGGAGAGGTTAAATAATTTGCCCAAAGTCATACAGCTTAAAGGGCAGTAGAAATACCCTGGCAGTTTGATAAACGTTTTCTGCAAAGGGTCAGAAAGTAAGTATTTCAGGTTTCGAGGGCTATGTAAGTTCCCAGCACTTGTTCTTCTTTATTTTTTTAATAACCTTTAAAAAAGTAAAAATTATTTTTAGCTCCCTTGCTGTAAAAGACCCAGGTCCCATGTTGGATCTGAACTGAAACCTAGAGTTTGCAGACCCCCTGCTCCGCTTTCTTATGATACAATATGATATGATATCCTATTCCTTCCCCCCAGAAAAAAATTTATTGAGAACTTATTACGGGCCATGCACTGTGCTAAATACTCCTCATGTACTATCTCATACAATCGTCATAAACAGCCTCTGGGCTCATTTTATAGATGAGAAAATAGGCTTAGAGAGTTTCAGGAGCACGTTCACCGTTATAAGGCTAGTAAGTACATTCCAGAACTGTGTGGATCTGGAGCCTGCGCTTTTATCCACTGTAGGAGAGACCCAGAGTAGCACAAACTGGGCCTGGGCCAGGGAGGGATTAGAATGAAAAGACCAGTGTGTAGAGTTTAGCAAGAGCCTGGGCAGTTAGGGTATGGTGTGAAAGACACGACAGCTTCATAATCAACTGGGCTTTTCAATTCACTAGCTAACAGAAGGGATGGATTAGTGGAAGATCACCCTAAGGATGGAGTGTGAATGATTCAGAGAACAGAAATAAGGAAGTCAGGTACTGGCCTGGTTTGAGGGGATAAACAGACAGACTGATAAAGTGTGGAGGAGTGGCAAGATCCTACAGAGCTTCGGCTGCGTAACTAGTTGTGTTCCCACAGGCAAGTAATCTCACATAGCTTGCCTTCAGCTGCCGAAAGTACCAAATGAGGACATTGAGTTCGATGGCCCCTAGGTTTCCTTCTAATAATAACATTTTGAGTCAGTGAGGAGCAGAAAGGAGTTCTAGGAAATTGCAAAGAGAAAGAACCTAGAATAGGCTTCCTGGGAGAAAGACTGCAGAAAAAGAATTAAACAGAGGATGCTAAAAAGCAGACTGTGATTCATCTGCCATACTCCTCTAAGCAAATAAAGACCAAAGACGATGTTTATGTTTGCAAGGTCAAAGTAAATTAGTGTCCATCATCAAAGGGCTGAACAGCCCTTTAGTGGCTCAGAGAAAGATTAGAAAATGTATGGGAGAAAACCAGTGGAAAGAATGACTAACATGATAGTGTGATAGTTTCTGCTTCCAAAGAAGAAGAAAAAAAGGGAAATAAAAAAAGATGTAGAATTACATGGGCTAGAATCGAAGAGAAGATAGATAAATGAACGGGTCACTATGATTATGTGGGTTGCCCATGCAGGCAAGAAAACAGAGTATCAATAACCCATCCAACTACCTAGTACAATTTGAAAGTAAAATGAATATTAATATCCCTGGGAAAAGACAAAGAAGAATTAGTTTTAGGATTATAAGAAAAAGTTTGTAAAGTTCTTACATTAAGCACAGAAGTAAATGTTTGGAAGCAAATGAAACCAGAATTATAATGAGAAACACAGCAGTTTTATAATCTGCCTCTTGCATAAAGTGGCAGAGAACAAGAACCCTGTTACTTTAACATGCTTTATTTATATGGTGCCAACACTGAACTTGACATGAAGGGAAGACCATTATTTCTGATGATAGCATGTAGTATCAGGACATGTTCCTAGAGTTCATAATTCATTTTAAAGGTCTCCAAGGAGAAGATATACCCAGACCATCTATGATGTTAAATCTCTTCTGAAATAATACCAATAGTATAAAAATAAATCCTAGCTTCATGTACATGAATTAAAAACTACCTATTCGAATTCATTCAAGGAACAAATACTTCGAATTGGTGTCAAGGAGCTTCCTTTCAATTATCATTTATTCTACTAGATATAAATGCTGTGTTTCTCAACACTGCATACAAAAAGAAAAAGAAGATTGTTAGAAAAATACAAATCAAATACACTTCTGAGAAAACAGGAAGCTATTAAAATTATGTCAATTAAATAGAAATCTATTTGCAGAAGATAAAACACTATGAATGAGATCATCCTTTGTGATGCCATCTATTCCTGCATTTCTAAAATTCTGTTTTGGAATCACTGCCTATGTTCATCGCCTAAAATAGCTTCTTCTTTGATTTTTCGATGATCTTACGAAAATGAAAATATGTATAAAGAAGTTTTGCAGGGAACTGATTAGACATGGATAAATATTTACCTCCAAACAGTTTGGGGGTAGGGGAACTAGTTCTTTCAGAGATCAAACAATGAAAACCTTAGACGGATTTAAACATATTATTTTATATGCCAGTTTAGGATGATGAATAATGTTATCACTGGATTTCTACACTCTCTCCTCCTTCCTCCCTTAGTTCTTTCCTCCTTTATTCCTCCATTTCTTTCTTAACATACACAGGTGGAGTGCTCTCTTTCTCCATCTTTCTCCCTCTGTGTGTGTGTCTCTCTCTCTCTATTTTCCTCTCTTTCCTCTCCCCTTTCAAACTAACTCCAAGGGAAGAAATGCTTAGGTAGTCAAATGAAAAAATCTAGGGTATGGAAATCTCAAGAGTTATTTACCTAAACACAGCAGCACACCTATGTAATATACAAAATTAAAGCTTACATATACAATATTTCCATTTTTCAGGCCTTCTATGTCAATGATTTTGTAAGAAAACCTCATATACATTCTAGACTTTCTGTGTTTTCCAGCTACAATCTTCATTTGTTACTCTGACATAGCAAACTGTTCCTACATTTGGTTTATGTGGGTGCATGCTGCATACCAATATGAATTTCCTCTCTCTATAACCATCTACCACGTGGATGCATTTCTTTATTAGTCAATATATATTCTGTAGGTTACATTCTGCAAATTCAAACACGGACAAAATGCAATGATATAATCCATAACACTGCACAGATGTCTTGAAGAGATTGGTAGAAATCAGTCACCAGGAGGCCGAATATCTAAGAATTATAAAATGCGTTTGGATGGACAAGTAAGAAAACAGGTTCAAAAAAATCAGTAAAACTTGTAATTTGTGATTTCATTATGACCATAGGATAAAGTTAAAGAATAACTGTAGTCAGCAACTTACATTTAAATACAGAAAATGCAAAAGGCATCCTGTGTATAGGACGAAAGGAGATATGGATGTAAGAAGGACGAGGAGGGAGAATTCTAAAGCATGATCTTCCGATGAAAAGAATCAATGAGAAATATCCAGCTGTGGTAAAATGCTTTCAAATTGCCATTTATTCAATTGATGCATGGAATAGGTATTTTTCAGTGTAGAGAGCGCGAACAGAAAATTCTTACGAAACAAAGCAGAATTCTTGGCAAAATACCAATGAAATATACTTTCCAATAGTAAGGAAAAAGGAGGGTGTGAAATACTGTCAACTGGAGAGAAATGCCTGCTCCTGGAGACTTCCAGCACTATTCCTGGAAGAATAACCACCTCGCTTAGAAATCCCGAGAGTTCTGGGAAACGACAACCACAGAAACAAGACTCACTGATTTAAATGAAGACTTTGTTTATGTGTAGGAAATATGCAATGATTACGGTTATATCACAAGACAAGAAAAATAAGTACATGCAGGAGTGATATTCAAAAAGTCACATATAATCATTAGTGTGAGATGGACCCAGAATAATCAGGCACAAGCAATGACCGGAGCAAAATCATAAGGTTCACAATGAAAAGGCAGGAGTGTACAAGAATATATTGGCTGAATATCAGCGCTTGAGGGCAGTGGCTGATAAGCAGATAAGAGAATTTTCAATGCATATTTCTGAGCACCCCATCCATCGCCCTTAGAGCAGAACTTTAGTTTCCAGAAAAATTAAAAGCTGTAGAAGCAAATAGTTCTAAAATCTCATGTTTTTAAAGATTCACCTTCATAAGAAATTTGGCAAACAGCAATATCTTTTACTGATAATCATCTATCATTGACAAGATACATTGACTCCAATTACTAAGAGCTACAAAAGACTTAGAAAGTAGAAAAAATCTAGTATTACAAAAATTGTCCCCAAATCATTTGCTTAACCAAAATCCAGAACAGCAAATTATCTGCAATAATGGATGTAAATAAGTTTCCACCTATGGATTTAAGTGCCCTTTTGAAAAGAGACCACAATGGTAAATTGTATGCTAAAAGCAATCTATAACGATTTCCTCAGAACTCTGCAATCATTCTATACAAGTTCCAAAGGTACTATTCAGAACTGAAAGCTCCAATAATAGATGTTATGCTTTGAACAGTATTAAAGCAAAGACATAAGAGGGGAATGATGAAAGATATAGAGGTTCCACACCTAGGGAAGATTTAACAGCTAGAAGTTGTCATAAATTATTGTACTATACTAAAAAAAAAAAGGCATGAATTTCAGCTTTTCAACTTGCAAAAGATGTAAGATATAGCCAAACTATCAACATGAATTCTTGAGACCTGAAACATGTTGATACCAAATTAGAGACTAATTAAAGAACATACATTATACCCATTCATTCAATACAGATTTACTGAACATCTACTAAGTGCAAAGGCAGGAAAAATACCAGTATTTTCCCAGCACAGATCCTAATTTTAAGATATGTACAGTGTATTGAGGGACAAAATAAACCTAGGAAAGAGGTAAGTGTCAAAATGAGAATTTATCATTTTCCTCTGTTGGGAAAGGCTCTATGATGGAGTAGGGTCTTTCCTCTCCAGTTTTATTGAAGTATAACTGACAAAAATTAGTATATACTTAAGGACTTAAGGTGTACAACTTAATGTTTTGATATACATGTACACTGTAAAATGATCACCACTATCTAATTAACACATCTGTCATCTCACATAATTTCCCTTTTTTTTTTGGAATAGGGTCTTGACATACAGGGTTTATGGAACTGGCGTTCTGAATGGAGGAAATAATATTAATCCCAATAGCAACGATAATGAGAGAGAACACTTACTGTTTCTGACACCCCCAGGATCTCTATTCATGAATTATGCAATTTTAACCCTCCAAAAGCCTCATGATAAAAATTCTTATTAATTTTATTTTAAACATAAGGAAACTGAGGCATAGAAAGGCCAAGGTCATATACCTATCAGAGGGGTGGATTGGGATTAGGATTTATCTGTCTGATTGCAGTGCCTCAGTTCCTAGATTGCTCCTCCAAAAACAGAGCGAGAGCAGAGGTGCGCGGTTTGTGAAAGATAAGAGTGACAGGCCGGAAGGGTGGCTTAGGGCCTACTTGTTGTGTATAAAAAGGTACATTTGAAGTACCCTCATCCAAGGCATGTTCATAGCTAGTAGCTTTACCTCAACTTTTCATTAACACTATAAACACTACGAGAATATAATACTATCATCACAGAATTCCATATATGTTATCATCAATAAACACAACACTTGGAAGTCCTGAAACCCTGCTGATGAAATTAAGTTATCCTCTGAATAGCATGGACCCAACAGAAAAGAAATGTTTCAAACTTTCAACATTTCAGCTACATCTTACTTGTGATACTTCTAGTTTTTTTTTTTTATTATCACCCAATGCATAACTCAGGTCTTTCAGAGTATCATTTTATTGAACTAAGAGTGGATTTGCCGTTACTTTCATGACCCCTGTTTTTTCTCTGGACTTTATTCCTTATGCATAGAACATTTAACCAGAAGAGAGACCCAATAAACAGTTTCTAAATTTTAAAACAGCGTAAAACTAGACATAATGAAACAAATGCCACAAAAACTCAAAGTGGTCCACCATCTTTCTCTTTAACAGTAATAGCATAACTTGCCATCCTTCATATATGAGAAGAGGCGTCATTAGAATATCAGGATATCAGCTTTGAAATAGTTTCTCCAGGAAGGAAATTAGAGCATTAGCCCAACCCTTTTATTCATCATCCTTGTAAGCAGGGACAGGCATTTATAAGAAGTATGGCAGAGAGAGTAGATACGGACTAGAACAAAACTACGCGGCACATAGGCTACTACAATGGCGTCATGCTCACGGTATCCACTTAGCAATCGACCGGGCAGTTTTAAAAACCACAGATGTTTTTGGGGGCCTGTTGTCTGTTAGGTCTCCCTCTCCACTGCAAAATGCCTCCTGAAGCCTGGTGAAATAAATTATTTTCCTTTGTACTTTTGACCTTGGTATCTCAGTGTTATCTTTTTCCATCCAGAGAAAGGCATATAACTCATTTTGCTTGAGTTTACTTCCTCTAGGTGATCTAATTAATGGCTGCTTCTAGATGCTAGGAGTCTCCATCCTAGAAATGCTCACATAGTATGCAGGATCATGGCAGTTTTGCCTAAATGATTTGTCTTATTCCCTGTAAGTCACATGCAGCATTATTTAAGCTTCCTCCTCAATACAACCGCATGAGCTCCAGAGGGACCCTCCTTTACCTCACTGGGGGTTTCCCCTACTCTCCAGTGGGGGGGGGTATGAGGTTCTTCTCATGATTTCCTAGTCTCTCAGGACTATTGGGTCAATTTGCTAAGGTAATCATTTGAATGCGCTCAGTCAACTCTGAAGTGCAATGCACGTATAAAGTGTTATCAATAACTATCCATTTAATGTATCTTTGAATCTTAATACAACTCTTTACCCATTAGACAGTAAGTCTCCATTAGTCAGCCTTCCCTCCAGCCTCTGGCAACCTCTGTTCTTAAAGTGACATGTTATCTGTAACCTTTAATGCAAGGAACATGACCATAGAAAAGTACTGAAATTATAACCTGATTCATGTAACGCTTTTGTTGTGAACTTCAACCTAATACCCTCTCCTATGATCCCCAAGCGCACACACATCACTCTTTACTCCAGAAATCAGCACCAGCAACCAGCAGATATAACGTAGATGATTACTGAGAGGCAGAGTCTGCAGCACTGTATTTCTACCCAGACACAGAATTGCACAGTATTTAAGGAGTTGCTCATTATGTAATAGGAACTTTGTGCTTAGAACAGCTCCACAGGGAGAAGTGTGGAGCTAGATGTAAAAATTTGTTCCTATTTCACAATGCAGAAGTTTAATTTTTGCAGTAAATTGTTCTTACACTGTTACATATTTTTACACATCGGTTAAAGGTTACTGCGAATCCGAGATTGCGCGTCGTGGCCTCCCGCCAGCTTTACTGCGCCCTGTTCCCTTCTCTCATAGTTGGAACGGAGCAGAGGAAGGAGTGGACAGCACGGCTTTCATCTGATCTTGATCTGCATTACATTCTCAGAGTTTAGAGTAATATTAATCAATCAGTAATTTTATACATTTTCACGTGTAAGGGAACAGGTGCTTTAAATGCAAAACGAGAAACACAGTATTACCAGTGAAGAAAAAATAACGCTCCATTAACTTACACAAATTCATTCCTTCTAACTTATAATGCTGGTTCACCTCGCTAGAGTCAACAGACTTTTCTATTTACAACCTTAGAGACAGCAATAAAGCTCTCAGGCCCAGCAGAAGCAGGGCAATGAAGAAGGCCCCCAGCAGAGGACATTTGTACTTATTTCAGTCTATTATGTTTTCTTAGCCTGTGGCGTGTTTTGTGTGCATATTTTTGTAATGTTTTATAAACCTTATTATTAACCCCACTGTGTTCCAAAGTACAAAATACTGAGTGTTGTTTCAAGAAAAGACATACAATTACTGTGGCAACAAAAGAGAAACTTAGCTTTTTGTAGAGAGATGTACATTGTATACATCAGTCACTTGTGTATGTCATTTTGGACTTAGGAAGAAATTAACTTCCCAATGGTCCTTGAGAACTCATTCTGTTAGTAGCTATAAGAGATTCTTTACTGCCTATATATTGCAGGATCATAGACTCTTAAGAGTTTATAGGATCTTAAAGTTTGTCATGTTTATCTACAGTAACTCCCTCTGAAACATCCTTGTGGCAAAGACCACTGATTGCCTCCAATGTTTCCTCCCCTTCTTCCACAGCATTATAACCCATGATTTTTGGTTTGGTAATATGGATACCTGAAATAAAGAACACATTTCTTAGCCTCACATGCAGGTAGATGTAATCACGTGGCAAAGTCCTGGCTGAGGAACTGTAAGTAGGTACATTATGACATTTCCTGAGAGTTTTCCTTAAAACGTTGATGGCACATGCCCTCTGTGCCTTCTGCCTTCTTCCATCCTGCTGGGGGCAGGAACTCAGACGTGATGGCTGGGGTTTGAAGCAGGCATATTGTGCCATGTGGTGACAGTAAGAATTGAGGCCAGCATGGCAGAAAACAAGGTAAACAGGGACTGAGGACTTTGTGAAGCAAAACAGTCTCAGAAGTCCTGACCTACCTTACTTTTTGGACTTTTACATGAGGGAGAAATACGTTTGTTTCTATATTGGTTAAGCTATTGATGTAGTACATTGTATCCTTGTCAACTGTAACTGTAAATGTAAAATTCCTATTAGCTGATCAGCCGAACTAAAAAAGGATGGAAATTAGCGAAGCAATCTATGTCACATAGTGACAACTCTAATGCTTAGGTTTTCCATCCTCATATTGAGCCCCCTGCAACACTTGCCTATGGCGTCCTTCTCCCGTCTTGCACAAGTGTACTAACTCCTTTACCCACTCTCCCCAAACGCACGAAGAAGTTGCTGTGTAATTTTCAAGTTGTCTCCTTACTGAACATTCTATACTCTTTTAAACATTCCTCACATAACCATCTCTACAACCTTCCCAATCTTGTTGCCCTGCTATGGATGTCTTCTCACTTGGCAGTGTCCCTATTAAATGTGCTGCTCACAAGTCAGTACAATGCCACAGATGTGATTTAACCAGGGAGGAATATACTGAAACCACTGTTAATTTCATTAATGCAACCTAGCACTGTATTGCCTTTAATAGCAAGACACACCTTATCACCCAGGGAATTAACACTGAGTTTGTGGCTACCTAAAATCCCATTCTGTTTTGCACATTGTTAAAAAGAAGACAACGAGCCCCAAAAGGAATCTCTTATGCTAAGCCTCACATCACCAAACCAAGACTCAATTACAGTTTTGCCTCTCCCAGAGATGGAATCTCTAACTAGTCAGTCAGGAATTGCCTGATCAGCACTAGTCAGATACCCTAGCTGATAGACCCTTGCCATCCCCTAAAGGAAAGTAACCTTTGCAATAATCAGTCTGCTTTTTGCCTAGAATAACTTCCCTGTTTCTGCTCCCTTCTGCCTATAAAAGTCTTTCATTTTGAACAGCTCCTAGGAGCTCCTTTCTGTCTCCTAGATTGGATGTTGCCCAATTTATGAATTGCTGAATAAAGTCAGTAGGAGCTTTAAAACTGACTCAGCCAGTAAATTTTTAAAACAATATGTAACAATATTTTTTAACACTATGAAGTGCTATGATGTCATGTGTTTCTTAGTTTATATTTGTACATAGGATTTTAAAAATCTTAAGAGCAGGACATCTCACTTTTGTTAAATTTTATTTTATTCTATTTTTCACAAATTTAGGTCCAGCATCCTAACCCATTGTAATCTTACTCTGAATCTTGATTTTGGATCTTTCAGTGTGTTAACTATCATTCTCACCTTAGTGTCATTTGAAAAGTTGATAACTACACAGTCTATATTCTTATTTAGAGCACTGACACAAATCTGGGTTATGTATAGGCAGGGAGGCTGCATATGGTCATGTGGGTCATACAATGTGCAACTTTTAGGGGGTACCATTTATGTAGATGTGATAGGGAGTTGAGCAATGCAGAAGAACTGGATCCAGCCTGTGGTTGACAGTGAAAAATCTCTGACATTGACAGCTTAAGACAATGCTCCTCCTTAGGCATGGTTATTGAAACACCTCCAAATCTACATAACTGTACTTCTCTCAGTATATAATTATTCATGTAATTTAAGAAGACATTGCAAGGATCCATGTCAAATGCATTGCTAAAATTCAGATACACTGCTGCATCATAACACTGCTTAAAAAAAGGAAGTTGGCAAAGTAAAAACAAATCCACAATATTGAGAAGAAAACTTTACAACATGACTCTAATGACCATTAAAGTCAAAAATAAAGGAAAAGAAATATTTGCTCTAAGTTTCAAAATATGGTTTCTACTAGATTTATAGCTCTTTAGATAAAAGTGACAAGCCAAATTAATGTTTAAAAAACTGGAAACTATAGGGACAAAAATTCAACAAAGTGCCAAGTGGTGGACATGTAGCTAAATAATAAAAAAGTACTTATGCTGATGCTTTGTTATTTAAAATCCTTTTCCCTCAAAGAGTGAGAGTGATAAATTGTAAGGACTATCCCAATACATTTTCAATTAAATGACTAAATTAACATAGAGACATTTAATTAAAGTTCCACTAGTTTTTCCAAATGCTGTTAATTATGCTGCTATCTAAAATTAAATCTCTCCCCAAACCCTTTTACATTTCTTCTGCTCATCTGATACAGATATAATTAAAATGCTGCAGGTTCACCTAAATGCATCCAAATATTATAAAATACAATAAGAAAAACAGGAGTTTCAGTAACTATTTAAGAAGCTGGTATTTTAATGGGATTTCTACAATCCTTGGGGAAAACCAATAGATGTTAAGTATGCACACACGCACGCTCACACACACACAAACCTGTCTCAAAATTCCTCTGAAAATAAATTTCTCTCTTTATATCTAAGGCACTGCAGTGAATACCATGGACAAATATAGTTTCAAAGGTTTTCTACCAGCAGAAGATAAGAATTGTTTAAGGCTCTGGCTAATTAATTTCAGGAACAAGGTGTACTCTACTTATAACAGTTCTCTGCTATCATTTTCTAAACAACACAGATTTGCTAATGGCATCTCTGAAAGGCACTCTTTCTAAGAGAAACAATTCAGAATTCAGGCTTCCTGGTATTGGGGTCAAACTCCCAGGTAGAAAAAAGCCAACTCAGACAATCTTAGCTGGGTTCCCGATGCAAGTTACTCTCCAGTGACTACGGAGGTTCATTCTAACTCCCAAGCTTGTTTTACTGCACATACGCAACGTGAAAACACACTGATAAAAATTAGTCTGCAAACATCAGACTTCTGTTATTTCCTTTCTCTCAGAATCTTGATTCTGGCAGTTGTCATTTTAATCTCTCTGTAAGGGACAGTATTCAGCCATCTGAAATGAAAATGTTCTCTATTTACCCCAATCTGTCTCCATAAACGCCGGAAAGTCCATTATGCATATGTTTCTTTAAGAAACAAGGATTCCTAGTGAGTCAGATGCAGGCTGCAGTCTTTTCAAAGTGTCTGATCTCTTGTCTCAGATTCCACTGGAAACCAAGGGTGGTCATCGGTTAGATCCCTTAAACTATAACTTGCTTAATAAATAATATCCTTCACCGACCAAGCTTGCTGTAATTGTTCTTGCAAATTGCATACCCTCCAAACTTCATGAAGCTTAAGACAATATATCACAAGACTCCTTTAACTGCCCCCTATACATAACACCTCTGACTATGGCTCACTATAGTAATGGTTGCTCAAGTTGTTCTTCAGGAAGAGAAAGGTAGTCTTGCCAGTTGAAACCAGTCGAGACCATGAACGATTCAACTTGGCCTGCTCAAGTGTCTGATGGATGACCTTCTGACATAAGAAGGCCAGAGACTCCACCCTCAGATCATGCTAATGCCACCATTTTCTGAACACGTGTCCCATGAAGAAGCGTGTAACTCAGATATCCTTGCACAGAACACCAATTACTTCACTTTTTTCTTGCCTCCAGTCCCCTTTTCCCACGCGTCAGACCACTCAGCTTCTTTATCCCATAAATATCCCAAGCCCCTCGCCTTTGAGATGGACCTGACTTGTTCTCCCGATTGCTGCTCACTTGGTTGTCTTTCAAATAGATCTCTTCTGGGCTGTAAACCTCAGCATCTCAGTGTTTGGCTCGCTGTATGTTGGGCAAACAAACCTGGCTTAGTAACACTTTTAGTTCTAGTCTAGAAGCTGGCAAGCTGGGAGGAGACTTTTTCTAACTCATCCTCATAACTGAAATCTGGGTCTCAGAATTATGATTTAGTGAAAATCACTTATAGATACATTTTATTTACCAATATCCTTTCTATTCCTGGTTCTGCTTTGCATACAGTCACTCTTTCTTCCATTCCTTTACTGCAAAGGTTCTCAAACCTGACTGCACTTTGTTATTGCTTGGGGAGTTTTAACAAATACTGACATTTGGAGTCACCTCCACTCTGCCCACCGACTGACTTGGTCTGGGTGCAGCCAGGGTATCAAGATTTTTCCAAGCTCCTAGGTGAATCTATCGGGTGGCCTGTGCTTTAGGGTAGCAAAGTAAGTTGATAATGAAGGTTTATTGACTGATCGATTAAGGGGTTAACACATCTCAAAGGGATGTTTGGCATGCTCACAGGCCACTATTAGAATTTAAGTTAAATAGTGGTGTTATAGGGTCAGTAAGTAATTTTGAATACTTCAGCATAGATAGTATGACATTTGATGAGTTAGTGCGAGCGTCAAATCTAGAGGCAAACAGTTACCTTAATCAAGAACTCACAGTCCAGGAGAGTGCAACCCTCAACACACGTGAAAGGCTAAAGCCGAAAGACTGAGTGCTACACTGCATTTGCAGTGCCCACACGGACGGCACAAGTGTGTGCGTGCTATGGAAACTAGTGGCCTGCAATGAAAGCTCCTTATGGGCTCTGAAGGGGAGCAGAAAATGCCACCCCCAAAACACGCCTCTTTGGCATAAGGATTGTTTTGAGTGTGTTTGTTTGTTTGTTTTAAGAAGCAGACTCAGGAGAAGTTCTGAAAACTGTGCAGAAGTTACCCTTGCATAAGAGACATTGACCTTTGTACGGGAAACCTCCGTTTGTGAGGTGGTCTCCCTCTCTGTACCAGGAAGAGAAGGATGACTAAATCTGTAGAAGCTTATCAATGGAGAAGGCAGAGACTTACATCTTCGTAACAATCTTACCCTTGTTTACTGTGCTTTTGGGGGTAACCTGTTAATCTGTCCTTTATTACAGGGGTTTCTCAGGGTAGAAGGAAAATTATCTCTCCTCTCCCACAAAATTTAGTCTGAGGTTGTGCTTGAGGCTGTAATGAGGTAGCCACCTCTCATCCACCTCAAACTTTTCTGGGGCTTTCTATTACTCACAAAAGAGAATCAGAGTCCTGCAGGACCAGACTGATTTAGGTCAGTTCACAGCAGGTGGGGGTTCGAGGCACTGTGCCAGTAAAGAGTGCTAATGGATAAATATTTGGGGTCAGGGAATCTTCTGTACGACTATTAAATAACTCTAGGTGATTTCCTAAACTCCCTATTTATAAGAGGGGACTTAGCAAGAATAGAGACTGAAATAAAGCGGGTTTTATTTAAGCTTTCAACTCATAGTGCTCTGCATTCAGCTACTCTGTCAACTTATTCAAAGACACACTGAGAGGAAGCAGGAGTCCCTGTTACCGCACAGGCTTTTAAGTTCGTCAATATGAAGAGCCAGGAAATGTCTTGTTCTCCAGGCTTCTTTCAGTTAGCTTGCATTCCAAGAATGTTAATTTGTTCCAAGCAACATTAGAAATTAGTGGGGTAAGTGCTGGGTAAGTGTAGGTGATTGGTATAAAGGCTGCCTTCCTGAGTTAATGCCTGAGAACTCAGTAAACCTATAATTTCTCAAGTCCTGTTTCACTCAAAGTTAGAATGCAGAAGTACTAAGGACTGAAGTGGAGGGATGTCCTCTATACCTTAAATAAATAGGTAAATAATAGTTCCTGATAGTACTACAATATAACCATCTGTAGCTAATTTACATAGAAAATATGTCATCAAATCTTATGTTTCTGCAGAGACCTCTAGGAAAAAACAAAAGAAGCCTGGCTAGCAAATAAAGTATATTGTATATGTAGTGAGTTATTCATAGTACAGGGCAGTTAGATTTAAGAGTAACGTATGGGGTAAAGGGGTGAGAATCACAAGAAGAGAGTGTGTCATCAGTTCCAGAGAAGGTATTTAACAACTCCAAGGCCACGTGACTTCATATGTACCAATAACGCCTTTCAGTCTTGATCTATTGACCAATAACTCCCTCTAGCTCCTGGCAACCACCCTTCTACTGTCTATCTTTATGATTTGGACAACTCTAGGTAACTCATATAAGTGCACTTACACAGTATGTGTCTTTTTTTGCAGCTGGCTTATTTCATTTAGCATAATGTCCTCAAGTTTGATCCATGTTATAGCATGGACTGTTACTTAAAATTGTCATCAACCTTGAGAAATGTACAGCTGCAAATAGTTTTAAATTCCTATTCTGTTTAATTAAAATTTAAGATGTTAAAAGAAATGAAGACACACAAAAATAAACCTGCAACATCACAGGAAAAAAAAACCACTGTGGAGTTAGGGGTAAATTCGTGGAAGAACATGTGAATAATATGCATGGTTTCTTGAGGTTCAAGGAAACTGCCAGAATGGAAAGAGAAGGTGGGGATGGTAGATTTCTTACTTTAGTTGATTTCATGTAAGACCAAAAATGGTTTGTTATTTCTATTGTGTGGAATCCAAAGACTACTGTGAACAGTTATAAGACTTTCTTTTTTAAGCTTAAAGATAGATCAAGGCTATAAGTGGCAGTTCCTGGACACTAAACAAAGCAGGTAACTTTCATTTTTTTGTTACTACTGCTTTTAATGATGCACAGACAGATATATTAACCCAGGCCAGACCCTTGCTGCAAAGGTATATGTATTTTTCTAGAAAAGGTCAAACTAAAATGAATTAACTGCTCGGTATCACGTTATCATCCGTCTTCCATTTTCCACAAGGATGTATTCCACTTGCTTAGGCTTGGGCAATTTTAAAATTCGTGATCTTCATGTCCTCTGAAATGTACAGATTTTATAGCTTAGATTTTAAGAGACATCATTACCTGACAGGGTAATGACAGTTTTATCTGCACTGGTGACTGGAGTTGCTGTGATACTTAAATAATAATCCAAATCAAATGATAATTTTTTGGAGAGGATGTCAGGAAAGGAGAAAGAAAAGAACAAAATACATAGCATTTAACTTGGTTTAAAAACACAACACATTGCAGCTTCCCAAGGCTTCTTATTTTACTGGAAAAAAATCCCTTAGCAATTCATCCTCCTTTGGGCGCATGAATGACATTTTACTGTGATGTGATTATAAGAAACAAAATCCCTCAGAGATGCTGCCTTAAAATATTTCTCTTTATAATGTTCTGAGCTCGACAAACCTTGGGAGAAAACAGAATACTCTTAATTATGAATAAATTAACTAAATTAGTAACATGAGATGGATATGCAATTAAGGGATTGTTAATTGAAACTGGAAACACAGCTGTATACAGCTTCGAGATGAATCATACCAGTAATGACGCAGATGTTTATAAAATGTGATTATCTTTAGTGGAGACAGCACTGCATCTCCCAAGCCCATTCTTATATTGTGTCATTGAAATGGTTTTTAAACCCATGAACACCAGGAATCAGGATCTCAGGGATGGCAAATTAGGCTCCCTGGATATGGGAATTAGTGTTGTCTGAATGTCAGCAATTTGATTCTCCAGCGTTCAAAGAATGTAGATATGGAGCCAACAACAAACATCTGTTAGTTGCATGGTCTTCAAAAACAACAACAACCAAAAGTTGCTGGCAAACCAGTGCCTGCTTTGATCTGAGAGATAGTCTAGTATCTGTAAGCAGTCACACCACACGTGAGTGTGAGAAACTATAGAGAATGCAGCCCCAGGGCACAGTGCCGGAGACCCAATGCACAAATGGTAAATGCACCCTCTGCCGGCAGAGGCTCTCAAACGTCTTTTGCTATTTTCCAGGCAATCAACTCTGAAGGGAAAACAGCATCTTCACAACTGAAGGAAGCAGGAGGGAAAGGCTGTCTTTGTCTTGCTGTATGTTTAAGTGTGCTCAAATTATCAGTGATTCGACAGCACTTTGGAAGCTTCCCGTTTGTGATTATCATGCACATTTTTGCCCTGTGTGCATTTGCCATCTATCCCAGGGACGGGGTGTGTCTATGAAGCTGGATTTCAATGGTATTGTATGGTCTTTGCCCAGGCTTTTCTTGGACAAGGTCAGGTGAAGGGTCTAGATACTATGTCCTAACCAGAACTTAATGATTATGGAATGGGGTGCCAGCTCAATCGACTATAATCTTTGAAACTCAGCTTCCTGGTCTCTGGACACAAGACTGGCGTTAAAATCAACAACCCAGTCAGGCTGGATGGGGCTTACAAATGTGGCAGACGTCAGTTTTGCTATGTTGAAGGGTAAACTTATCACTAAATTGTGGTTTAAAAAAGTCATATGAAACACTTTTAGATACTGACCAATAGGAAATGTATCTGTCACCTTAGCTTCCCTTTCAAAGTCATCAATTTTCTTAACAAAAGCAAGTTCTTGAAAGGAAACAAAAATAAAACAGGAGATTGTCTCACATTAGCCACTATCTTCCACTATCAAAAGAATGCAAAAAGCTTGGAGAATTTTCCTTATAATTCAGGAGAGAATTTATGCATTCTTTAATCAAGTATTTAAATGATGTGAAACCCAAATAAACAACTGTTTTCTATTCTGCAGTGGCTGTGGCCATTTGGGGCATAGCTGAGTTATGTGTTTACAAAAAATATACCTTTAGGAATGAATGAAGAGAAAGATGCAAACATATAAAAACACACAGCACTATATATTGTTTTCTCTCTATGTTGGATACGTGTAAGTGTGGGATTTGCTAAACTTCGGTTATGAAGTCTTTCTATCCTATGTGTTAGTCTCCACAAGCGGAGGCTTTGCCTATAACTTCAGTATTGATTTGCTGTTACACAGGTTCCAACTTGTCTAAATTTCATTACCTGAAGGGACAGCTTGCAATTCTATATACAGGTATAATGAAAGCAGGATGACTACAGGTATGCAGTGAGCTTTGGAAGGGCCCTTTCCCCCAATAGGCAGGGCCAAATCCTTCATGAGACCATTAGTCTGTTGCAAACGGCGATAACAAAGCTAACATCATATATTATTTACCAGTATTTGTATTAATATTTTCAACCCAGACGCGACCTCTAATCACACTAGTATTAGAACGAATTCCCAGCTATTTGCCTACCTAACAGCTATTCACTGCTTATTCCTTGGTAAAGACTCTAAATTATGATCAGATATTGGGAATCAGTGGACCCAGGGCTAGGGGGAAGAATTAAAATGGTACACAGCAGCACCATTCCTTGCAGCCAGTGGCTGATTTAAAGAGGTACAGAGAGACTCAGCTCTGGCTGACACTTAAGGAGAAATCTGCCAGGGAACTTCTGGGAAATTCTTTTTTCTCCAACACACACACACACACACACACACACACACACACACATACACCCACACTCTCTCTCTCTCTGTGGAGTTATCCTCGTACCTCATTTCTTTCCTGTCTTGAATATTGTTGTCTGAGGATGTGTTGCTCGGCGCAGTGGAAAGCCACCTTTAGGTCATGACGAGAAAGCCAAGAGACGCCCAGAGAAGCTGAACTGAAGTCCTAATATAGTTCAGCTGCTGAATTAAATAGCCCCAGATCTAAAGCCCTTTGGACTTCAGGTTATGCCAGGCCAGTGGTTCACAAAGTGGTTCCTGACGACAGTAGTACCTGCATCGCCCAGGAACATACCTGGAAATGTAGAATCTCAGACCTTCCTCCAAACCTACTGAATCAGAAACCCTGGGTGAGCCCCTCAGCCTGTAGTTTAACAAGCCCTCCAGGTGATTCTGATGCATGTTAAAGCTTGGAAACCACTGTGTTAGATTATCAGATGTGTCTATTACTTAAGACAGCTTTTTCAAAACTTGCCTGATTTCACCGGAGTTCATGTTAAAAACACAAATTTCCCAGCCTATTGAATCAGATTTGCAAGTGAAGGAGTTTGGGAATTAGTAACATAATCAAGAGCCCCTGGTGATTCTTATAACGAGAAAAGTTTGGGAAAAACAAGCACAAGGCCCTTTAAGTCGGGCATTCTGCTAAGGGCTGCTGAAAGCACTCTAACCAGCACACCACCTACAATCCCCTCCGCTCCAGCCCAAGTAAGAGAAACAGACGTGAGCTCTTGCCTTGGCGAGGATATTGCAAAGTCCTAGTTTGGAGAGACTCTGACTTAAAGTAAGGTTTACATTTCTAAGATGTTGGTTTCTTAACTTTCAATTTGAATTCCTGATCTTTTATATTCAGAACCTGTTAACTCCCCATCACAGCTCCAGCCTGAATTCCTAACCTCTTATACATTCTTGACCCCTGCTATCTGGTGGCCCCATCAACCCCATTAGGACTTCAGAACCCCTCTCAAGTAATTACAGGAGTAATCACGCATTCCTTAACACTTAGGCTACATTCTCAGAGGCCAGAGTCCTACCTGCTGAACTTGAACTTGCCGATGCCCAGGAGACTGTCATGAACGCAGTAGTAATTAGTTTGTTACAAACAAAACATGTATTTTCAAGTCTGAAAAAAAAGTCTGCTCATTCAAAGAGAAATAATCTAGAACTCTAAAATATTTAACATTAAATGGTCTGGAATCATCAATGTTCTTTCAGGTTGAATGAATATTTTACATTAAAAAGTTTCTGTGCCTTGTTTACTTGGGCCAAATACACTTTTAAAAAAAAGGTGAAAATCATCTTAGTGTAATAGTTTCCTTATGAGCGACAAATGTAAAAGGTCAAAAGGAGATTTGAAGAAACTATTTAATTATGTCTCCTCTACCCTAATTACATGTACTTCGTTTGCTTAGATTTTACTTATTTCACCTCTGCTACCCTCTTCACCATACACCCTACACCTTATGTCAAATTTCCCTGGACCTCTAAACCTTTGTTTATGCTGTCCTTTCTTCCTAGAAAACCCTTCCATTTTTTTTCTTCTATCTTTTGAAACCCTAGTTATTAAGTCTAAGCTTAAATGTCATCCATGGGGCAAAATTAATCGCTAACTGTTCTGCATGTTAATTACACTTTTTCCCCTCCTCATTTCTAGCGGGGCCCTTTTCATGTATCAGTCATCCTTGAAGGAGATTAGTGCCATGAACATCTTTGTCCCTATTGCCAAATAGAGTCTCTCTAGTATAGTCATTTACAAAATACTAAATTGAATTTCAGGCAAAACGGATTTTTGGATATAAGCATTAACCAAATAGTGACTTAATTTACTTGCTTTTTAGGTTTTACATAATTCATTGCAAGGAGGAGGGTAATGAATAGAGTTTGGTTTTTGCTACGTGGTGGGTGGGGAGTGGGGTCCCACCTTGAGTGGCACTGGTCCCAGCTTAAGTCTGAGAAATTCAGATAAGTATGGTAAATTCATGGGATGGGGACTTATGGGGACCGAGAGAACGCTCGAGTTACAACAGTTCTGGAGTTACATATTCAGAAGTGTATTACAGTCAACTTTAAGACACTGGTGGCTCTCCAGACACCTGCTGTAGGGAGAGCAAGGAGGCCTCTTGGGAGAAGGACTAAGGAAAGAATATATTATAAACTAGCTGCTTCACTCAGGAAGGAAGTCTCAGTCAGCAAGGAGAAGAATGGTTTTGAGAACATCATGGTGCCTGACACTTGGATTCATCCTCTAGTTCAGTCATGTCTGAGTCCTATGGCTGCAAATTAGAATGATCTGCAAGATCATGTGCCAGATGGAATGCCTTCTGCTGCAAGTAATAGAAAACTCAGCACAAAAATGGCTTGAACAGGAGTGCAGAGGCAAGAGCAGAGAACTGGGACATTCAGAAGCACAATGGCCTCATTAGAACTCAGGTTCTTCCTATCTTTCCACTCTGCCATCCTTAGATGAACTCACCACACACTCACAAAAGGCTGCTCAAGTTCTGGTTCATTCATTCACTCATTCAGTCATTCAGCAAATTTTACCATGCCAAGAACTATTCTTAGGTGCTTTGGATACAGTACCAAAAAAAACCAGACAAGACCCCTGGCTTCACGAAGCTTGCTTTCTCATGTTGGGAGACAGACAATAAAAAAGGCACACTAAGTATGTTAATTCGAGTGGTATAGAAAGAAGAAAAAACAGGTCCGCTATTCCTATTGCTGAGAACCATAAACACCCTGGAACTTATTGGCTTGAAACAAAAATTGATCACTATTGCTCCTCGTTCTGTGACTTGACTCTGCTCAGCTGGGTGTTTTTCGTTCGGGGTCTTTCATGTGTTTGCAGCCAGATGGCAGCTGGAGCAGGAGTGATCTGAAGGCTCAACTGACATCAACGTCCCAGGCAGTCCTTCTCTGACTCACGTCTGGTGCCTCGCACGGGATGGCTGCAATAGCTGGGGGCTGGCCAAGCATTTCTGTCTTTTCATGTAGCTTCCCTTTGTGGCTAAGCTAGAGCTTCTCACAGCATAGTGGCCTTACGGGAGTCAGACTCACAGCAGCTCCCTTCCCCAAGAGTGAGTGTTCCAAGTCACCAGGACAGAAGCTGCAAGTCTTAGATCTTACAGTGTCACTTCTGCCTTCGATTTGTAATACAAAGCCAGCCCAGGTCACTGTGGGAAGGGACTAGGCAAGGTGTTCTGCTCACATGATTATTGGTGATCCCGGAGTGGGGGCATCTTTGTACAAGAACTACCATGACAAGGTAAGGGGGGTTGAGATGGCTGGGAAGGGGGAGGTAGGGCAGGTTGCTGTTTAAATAGGGTGGTTAATTTTCAAGGAGCTTTCTTTAAGAAGCTGAGATTTGAGCAAGACGTGAAGAAAGTGACAGAGTTACTCACATAGGTAGCTGGGGGAAGAGCATTCCACTTAGAGGGGAAGACGTAGGTATAGTTTCCAAAAGAAAAAGCACGTCCGTTTAGTTCCCTGGGTGAGGAAAACCTTTCTCAGATGCTCCCCTAAGCCGACTTCCCTTTGTATCTTATTGCTTGAGATTGCATTAAATGCTCATGGCTGATCCTTGGCCAGGAGCCGGGGACCACCAGATCACCACGAAATAGCTCAGAACCATCAGTATTGATTGCCTAGGGCGAGGCCTCCCTCCGCGAGCACAGTCACCTGGATGAGGGTAGATCAGAACAGGCCAGGTCTCTGCCAGCAAGAGAGAAGGATGCGCGTGCATAGGACAGAGGGAATGGGTTTGGAGAAACGGAAATAATAGCGTCTCCACTGAATGCTGGAGATTGAACAATACTCCTTTGGGACCTGTCTAACTGAGGACGACTTGCCCCACCTTCCCACAGATAGATCCCAACTACCAGCAGGGCACTCTCATGCTTGGCGGAGGAGCAGAAAAGGCTAGAAAGGAAGCTGCGGGTGACCAGGATCAGCATATAATTTGCACAGCAGGCAAGGGGCCACTCCCCATGGAGATGGAGAGGGTTTAACAGAGTACACTCAGCAGACAGGCAGCGGGTAGTGTTCAGAAAGGGGAAAGGTGACTCTGAATGAAAAATTCTATGTATTGCACAGAAATCTACTGAGATATGTGATGGATGATAGACCTAATTCAAGGAGGCTAATGTTTGAATTCCCAAGTTTTAGCACCGTAGCTGTAGCCCTACAGATAACTTCACTGCCTCTAAAGTTTAAGCATCTGATGGGAAAGCTATGTCTGAGAATCGGGGGTGCTGACTTGTTTGAAGCAATTCGAAATCTTTTTTATACTTCCTAAGTGCCATGTATAGGCATCCACCCACATTTGAGTTTTCTATGTTACAAAAAGAAAGTACGTTAAGAGGTAGTTCAGTAAATATTTATTGATGGAAACAGAAGTGCATATTTAGAAAGACTAAGTCAAACTGAGATAATAAAAAAATGTAAGCTATAATTCAGAGGAAAGGAATGCCAACAGCAGAAGGAAAATACGATTATGCTCTCATATCTTCTTTTCCTTGCCAGCAGAGACAGCTGTTGTTAGAAATTATTACATTAACCTGGAAATCTGTTCAGTTTGAACAGAGATGCAGATATGATACATCAACTGAATTTAAGGCAGATTAAAACAATTTTATTGCAAATATAAAAGGGCACAAGTTACCTAATCTTTGAAAGCATTGTTCTTTTTAAAGATCAGAATAGTTTTCACCCTCACATGTCTAGAAAGAAATTTGGTTCAATTTTATCCGACACGTACTTAGTGAGAATCCACAAGCTGTATAATAATATAAAATAGCAATAGATTCTAGAAAAGAAGAGAGCCCCTCTTTTTACAAACCAGCTGGGCAGAAAGGATTAAATTCTTACACAGGAAGAACAAATGTATTAGAAAAGATACTGCATAATCAAGTTCAGAAGAGTGAAAAAGTTTATAAAGGTTTCACAGAAATGAACTACAGTTCTAATAATAAAACTTCCATTTTTATAGCTTTTAATAGTTTCTGAAGCACTTTCACAGTCTTTATCTCATTGTTTCACATGGGCCTTGCAAGACTGGTGGGATTTGGATACGTAATTCCTTTTTAAAAATGTTTTAGAATATAGAATATTTAAACCAAGGGGTGCATTTTTAAGAATAAAACTAAAGGGTATGAGAAGAATAAAGAACATTTTTGGTTCTGGTTCCATTATTAACTAGCTGTGTGAACTATGACACATCATATGATGTCTTTGTAAAATCAAGGGTTGGGTTTCTGGACTTTCAGAACTAAAATCCTCTGAATTGATGAGCAGTAGCAACTTAAACTTACATCTTTCGTAAAATAAAGCACGTTGGTCGTTAAATGATACAGTAGTAAACATAACTAAACAGAAGCTTTAAAAAGAATGATTGATGAAGTGTAAAGTTAAGAATATGAATATACTCAGTAATTCAAAGTGGGTATTTTTAAAGCAATGAAACACATTGACATAATCAGCTGGTTTAAAAGTAGATTCAGCGGCTGTACTATTGGCTAATTTATGCTTGGAGCACCTTGCTACATAGCCTTGACTTTAGGCCCTGGCCAGATGCTTTAGAAATAGACTAAGGCCTGAGGCTTAGCCAACTTGTTTACAAAGGCAAGGACCTAAATACAACTAGGCAAAAAGTATCATGGACACAGTGCAAGGCAATCACTGCTATTGTGAAAGAAAAATGAAGTATGTGCAACGTTGGTAAGTGCCTAAAAGCATCTCTGGGTCTGGAGGATTGCACATTATCAACTAATTATGTGTTTCCCTCCAACATTCTTTTCATGTGATCTCCAAATCAAGGAAAAAAACCCAGTGCTTCAAAAGCTATTTTAGGACCTCTGCTACTGAACAAGATGAAGTACTAAGGACCAAATTTAACCTATGTCTTGAAATAAAAACATGGACAAAATATATGTAGTAGTGGAGTGTAAGCCAATGATTATCAGACAAGGAAGCCTAGGGACCCCTGAGAGATAGAAAACATACAAGGTGAGCCCTAGGGTAGTCCTAGCTCACTACTTTGAGAGAGTTTCCAGTCCACAGCATGGGAAAGAAAGAAGAATCCAGGAGGATCCTGGCAGACTCCCTGAGTTTAAGAGATGGAACTGAGAGTCTGGGAAGACCAGGGTAGCTTGAGTTCATAAGACAGAAGCCAGAGAGAGAGAGTTGCAGAGAGAGAGAACCACAGAGATCTATAGAGGGTCTCCTGCAAGTATTCAGCTAAGTACTGATTAGCACATGTGTGAGGAAACTACTGGAAGCTTGGGGAAAAAATCACTAGGAAGGATTAGAAGTAACATATATGGCAGAGAACAGTACCTACTGTCTACCAATTATACTGGGGACCTCATGATTCACAGGGCATTGGGCAGAATACCCAGAAGACTTACCTCAGTAGTGAGGAATAATCAGTCCTAGACTGTCAGTCCAATCCCACCTAATCTTAAGAGACCCCAAAGGAGCAAACAATAGGACACACTTTGGAAAGGTAGAAATAGAAATATATTATTGAAAGTTTCTCATAAACTGTAAGTGAAGTGGTTTAATTCCACTTGAAGGTATACTGTGGTAAGTTAAAGTTGTATACTGTAAACTCTAAAGCAACCACTAAAAAAAAAAAACAAAGAGAAGTTACAGCCAATATGCCAACATAGGAGATAATGGATCATTAATCCCAATTAATCTAAATGGAGAGACAGAAAAAGAGGAACAAGCAAACAAAAAACCAATGGGATGAAGCAAAAATAAATAGCTTGATGATAAGTTTACACCTAACTATATCAATAATCACATTAAGTATAAATGGTTTAAAAACTCCTAATTAAAAGAGATAGTCAGATTGGATTTTGAAAAAGCTAAATCCAATTATATGCTGCCTATAAGAATGGACATTAAATATAAAGACATAAATAGGCTAAAAGTAAACAAAAGTTTTCATCACAAGAAAAAAGATTTTGTAACCAGGTACGGTAACGAATGTTAACCAGACTTACTGTGGTGATCATTTCATAATATATACAAATATCAAATCAATCAATATCAATCACCTGAAATCAATATAATTATATGTCAATTATACCTCAACTAAAATAAAGTGAGGCAGAGGAAGAAAAGCTATTTTATGTCATTTTCCTCCAAGGGTAATATTAAGTATATCCCATGTCATTTAGAGCACACAGATCATTCATTGTTGGTAAAGGTCTAGGGTATGAGTGAACCATGTTCACCACAGACTGAAGGATGCACATTTAATTTTTGATCAATTATTTTTCTTTTGAAAAAATTTAAAGATTTAAGCATTGGTTAATTTTACAAATCCACAGATCTAGACATAAATACTATTTCTTCAGAAATGGTAGTTTTGTTTCCTAATATACCACCTGTGGTGTAACTTTCCACTTATTTTGTAGTTTACAACAACAACCTTTTTGCTTAATTCCATGCATCCAGCAATTCAAGATACATTTATTGAGTGCCTATTATGTAAAAGGTACTGCCAAGTATCAGTAGACATGGCAGTTAGAGCCTCTGTCCACATAGAGCTGACATTCACATGGTGCAGACAGACTTTAAATAAACGAACACACAACTATAGTTTCTCCTAAGTGCCATGAAGAAAGCAAAAGGGACGCTGTCTGTGATAGAGAATGACAGGAAATCTTTCAATGTGACTTAATTATACATTAACTCTGCAGTCCATTACTTCAAATGATTCATAGTTATTAAATTTACAGACCGGAATTTTACTATTCTGTTTAGTTTCTTAGTCCCAAGCTTCAGGCCATTTAAAATAAAAGCTACAGATGATGAATAGAAAAGTCACTTACTAACTTGTCTTCATCCTTTAGGTTTCAGCTGGAAGGCCACTTTCTCTGGGAAGCCTTCCTGATCAGCCTTCCCTGCCTCCCACCCTCTCTGTAACACACACACACACACACACACACACACACACACGTGCACACAAATGCACGTGCGTGCTTAGGTCCTCATCTATCATATCAACATTATGCTCTGCATGTTTTCTCATCACAGGAACCAGTTTATAATTATCATATCGGGATTTCTTAAAATGCTTGTCTTCCCAAGAAACTGTAACTTCCATCAGGGCAGACTGTCTGGGGTTTCCATGACTGTATCCCTATTATATAGCATAGAGTCTGGCAGACCTAGGGACCAGGAAAATATTTACTGAATGGAACATATTTATTGAATGAAGGAGTATTTCTGCTCACTTCAGGAAGAATTTCATGAGTAAGTCCTCCTGGTCTTACAGATGAGATTCTCCTCTTTAATCTGTGAACGATTCAGGCTCTGGGTTCAACAGGCTCTTGCTGAGATTGTGGTCCGAGATTCCTATAATCATCCTACTTTCAATCAGCATTTCCTAAACTCTTAATGCGGGTGATTCCTGACAAATTAATGGTGTAAAGAAGTTATACTTTCTGTTTAAAGGGCTGAATTGTAAATGAAGAGGAAATATTGTCACATCTACATACCTTTATAGCACAGAGGCAATTCTGCACAGTGAGTAGTTCTGACAGACTCCCCAGCCAGACTGCCTGGGTTCAAATCCTGGCTCTCTCACTTACCAGCTATATGACCACAGGGAAGCCACCTAACCTCCTAGTTTCTCATTTTTCTCATCGGCAAAAGGAGGATAAAAATAATATCTACCTCATAGGGTGATTGTGAAGCTTAAAAGCATGCATACAAGTAGATGCTTAGAATAGTGAATGGCATGTAGTAAATACTAGTTGAGTGCTCATTACTAATTTCAGTAATGCATAATACTCAGTAAAATTGTAACTGCATTGGCCTAGTAAAGTATGGCCCTTTGTAAAAAAAAAACTGTATTTCTAATATAATAATCACTTTATAATTTATTGTGTTTTCAATCCACATCCCTACTTCCTAAATTAATGTATATATTAATTGAGGGGAGACATAATCATAACATAACGATACTTATTTTTCAGGACATTATAGAATTTGTAAGAATAAAGAAATATGAAGACAAACCACAGTAATTAAAAATTCCCTTTGTGGTACTGACCTTTAAAAATAGCCTTTCTGTATTTCATAAGCTACTTTCCAGTTGGAGTTACAGAGTTGGCTTTAACATTCAGCTTTTCACAAGGTCTGAAAGGGGGTTATTTCTAGAGGAATGCGGAGGGAAGGAGGAGAAGGGAAGTCTTTCTGGGGGAAATGTGAGAACAGCAGCTCTTTGAATGCTGTGCATGACGTAGCATGGGAAATGTGAGCAGCTGCAGGCGGAGGGTTTCACACGCAGCGGGACAGTGGGAAAAGCAAAGAGGCGAGCCACCAGGGCAAACAAATGCAGAAGAATGGGTGGGGCGGGGTCAGGCCGCAGCGAGGGACGGAGGTCAGGCTGGAAGGGGAAGAACACTCAGAAGACTAAAGAATAAAGCAGTGAGAAATTTGAGGGAAGGGCAAATGTCAGTTGTGCAATAATGGAGAAGGAAAAGAAAACGTGGGCATTATAGCAGTTTTATGTACATATACGCATATTTCTCAAAAGGAATTAGAGAGGTCAAGAAGCTAAAAGAAATCCATCCATCCATACACAAAACTGCTGTTTAAACACGGCTAACAGGAATCCATTACATCTTTAAAAACAATAATAAAACACGCATCTGGATTGCCATAGTAGCTAGCTTCAGAACTAGCAAAAATAGTTCCTGATGAAAACACATCAGAAATCAAGCAGTCCAGAAAGATCAAGCAATCAGGTAGCTTAATTAATATTTCATAATGATTTTGGTTCACTATGAAATCTCTGAACAGTTCATATGCCCTTCATTCCCTCTAATAAAGATCTCTTTGACTCCTACTGGCTTAAGTCTCATTTTGTAGCTCATAAAATTCTTCTGGTCACACTCCCATCATTCATTTTTCTCTCTACAGTCCCACACATCCTGATGCCTGTCTAAAAAATACAGTCTGCCCATGAAAACTAGATTATTCTTCTTTGGGGTGAAGAGGATAGACTTTGGGACATCTGGGCCACGTCACTTTCAAGGTTACTTGGGCGACTTCAATATCATTCCTCTTGAATAAAGTACAATTACCTGTAAAAGCACTGGAAACCACACTGACTGAGGAAACTGTCCCCAAGGCTTAACATTGCACTTGGACCTCAGCGTGTCCTAAGGGCTGTAACTATCCTAGACATTCAGATTTACACATTCCTTTAAACCTTTAAAGGGCCTTGTTCACTTCCTTTAAAAAAAAAAACAGAGATGAGGTTAAGAGGATAAATAAGATGTTTTCCTAGAACTTAATTGTCCTTTTTTTCACGGGTCATTCCATTTCTAATTTCAACAAATCCTTCTGTGACGTAACCTTTTCTAAAGCAAACAGCCTTCTTTCCTCTTTGTCCTTTTCATTTCCTTTACCTTCAACTTTTTAAAAACTCCTGCCAATGGGCACATCAAACTTGATGTTATAATTGAAATCTTTTTATAAGAGCTACCTACAGTTTAGAGCGGGTTATTTTTTCCTACATTACTACAATAGTTTTGGATATTCTATTGGCTTTCAGTCTTTTCAAACCTGTGGATCCCTTATCAATATTCCAAGAATTAGAGGCTGCCCACATAATAGAAATACCACTTAATTGTGAAAAAGTGATCAGCTTATAAAAATCTGTATGAGTTTAGTACCACAAATGCATTTACATACTTATGAAAAATAGTGGCATATGGGCCAGGTAATTTTGTATTGAAGCTACAGACAATGCTTGATGCAAAAAATACATTTGTAGACCTCTTTGTAAAACTCTGTGACCCATAGTTTGGGAACTAATTTTTATACGTGGTCACAGATCAATAGCATCTCCTGGGAACTTGGTAGAAATGTAGAATCACAGGTTTCAGCCAATACCTACTGAGGCTGGGTGTTGGTGGGGCGGATGGTGTTTTAAGAAGTGCAGCAGGTTAATCTTATCCATAGTAAGAATTGAGAACTACTTTCCAGACCAATACTATCCAACAGAAAAATAATCAGAGCTGCATATGTTATTTTCAATTTTCCAGGAGACACATTAAAAAAAGTAAAAAAAAGAAACAAACACTGTCAGTTTGTTCTACCTGAAGCAACAGGCTCGTAAAATTCATTTTCAAGAAAAATAGCAAAGTTTGAATAATAAAAAAGAAATGAGTGAGATTAATCATAATGATATATTTTAGTGACAGATGCATAAAAATATTATCACTTCAACATGCATTCAATATAAAAATACTGAGATATTTTACATTTTTTTTGGTTCTAAGTCTTTGAAACCTAATGTGTATATGTGTATGTATATGCCTAGTGTGTATATTACACTTCCAACACATCTCAACTTGGACTGGCTACGTTCAAGGGCTGGTATCTGCATGAAGCTACTGGACAGCATAGTTTTAGACCATGTGGCTTGAAAGAGAGCAAATATAAATTCGCATTTACATTATGTTTATTGTATTTATCCATATTTATATGTATGGGTTTATATTTGTAAATCCATATAGCTGCAAATAGTGTTACTAAGAATGACTAAAAGTTTCCCTTTACTCTCCTCTTTCTGTCTGAAAGACATGTTAAGTGCTTGGGTCTCCATGTTCCCATAGTACTGTAACACTCCTCTAATATTCAATTTTCTGCATTACATTATACTTATTTTCGACAGTCTAATTCTAATCTTCTCAAAGTGTCTGACAGAAGTCATATATATAAAATCATTTAACCTGGCTATACCCAGCAAGTGCTTAAGGTAGGACAATGGTTCCCTAAAGTCTCAAAGTGTGGGCCCTGGATCAAGCGAATCAGCTTCAGCTGGGAGTATGTCAGAAATGCAGAATCTCAGGTCCCACCCCAGACCTACTGAATCAGAAACTCTGGAACAGGGCCTAGTGATCTGTGTTTTAATACATCTTGCAGGTGATTCTGATATTCATGAACATTTGAGAACCACTGATGTAGGAAAACATATTTCCTTTGAGCATGGCCGTTTCCTTTGAGCGTGAGCTTAGACTAACCATTTTCTCCTGAGTTCTGTGGTCTCACCACAAGCAGAATCTTTTTTGGTCTTGTTAAAGAAAAAGTCAAGGAAGGACATGCTTAAGAAGACTTCGGCAGAACTAACCCTTACCAAAACTGAAGTGAAGGAAGCTGGAAGTCCTTGCCTCACCCTCAGCTGGTAATGGGCCGATGGTACTTGTAAGAGCAGACAGACTGGCTCATCTTTGATTCCTGCCCAGAAGGGACCTCATAAACCATAATGCAACATGATTAACACAGGATCCTTAAAAAAACGGGAGTGTGAAGAAAATGTTCAAAATCCATTAACACAATTAAAGGATCAAATCTGGTATATCACGGGGAACTATATTCCGTATCTTGTAATAACCAATAATGGAGAAGAATCTAAAAAAGAATATAAATATATATAACTGAATCACTTTGCTGTACTCCTGAAACTAACACAACTTTGTCTATCAACTATACTTCAACAAAAAAAAAAAACAGGAAAAAAAGGATCAAATCACGTGCTCAATGATGATAAAGACATACATATATAGAGACCAAAGGCTGCTTCAAAAACTTATCTCACCAAAGAACATAAAATGCTCTGTTGAAATTTTTAATTTTTTAAATTAAAAATCTTCAGTTTTTAAAAAGATAAAGCCATGCAAGTATTTCTGTTGGACAGCCAAGTGTGATTTCATGTCCTTCCGTGAATGTTACTAATTTGATTATATACACCAAACTCACAGTCAGAAATTACTGAAGATTTTGTAAACCAGATACTTTTATAGTACTAGTGTTGTAATAGCATATTTTGTGTGTTTATAAGATGAATTAAGGGGAAAAGGGTGGGTCATTATGGAAGTAATAGAAGAAAATTTATCTATAAAGCTTTGCTTAAGATGATGTAAGCAGTGAAAGGAGTTTTGGTCAGTATGTCCTGGGACCAGACAGGACAACTACAATGTCTCCTTGGTATACAGTGGGTGCTTAATCAGTACGGATTGAAGAAGAAGGAAAGAATGAAAGAAGGAATGGAGTGTACAGAAGTTGAGGGTCTAGATCCCTGTGACAGAAAGTTACCACAGCGATGTGAAGATGGTGTATATAACTGTCCATATGACTTTGGAAGAATCTCAGGAAACCTTTAAAACATACATAATTCATGATGCTGTCCTTAAAGATATTTAAAGAGTACATGGAAATGTCTTCATATTTAATGTTTTTCAAGTGATTACATTTCATACATTCTACCGTCAATAAAGCATTTATTCTTTAAAGTGTATATGCAGCTTCTGTTGCTATTTTTGGGTTAACTCATGATGCAGAGAAACGGTTAGAACCTTTCCTAGTAGCACAGTAGTAATCCCTACAGAACATTCCCCCACAGTACTTGTGCTTGGTGAATAAACAGCACGACCGTGGCACTAAATGTGTGTGCACTGCTTCAAAATTTGAGAGGTTTACCATCGGTTTAATTTTCTTCCCATTTGGTTTTAATACTCATTTCTACTGGATCAGACATTAACATTGGTTCCACTTTAAGAGCTAATTCATTAAAATCACTTTTGGTCGATTTTAGTACAATTGCGTAGTTCTAAAGACAATGAGCAATATAATGGTTTATAATTTTATATTTGAAACGACAGGTGTGATTTTAAGGAGTCCACTGAACTGGGCTCATTAATCCATTGGTTTGTAAAAGGAAGATTTCAAAGTTAATATCCCTGAGAATCATTTAAGAAAAGAGGGGAAGCATGAAAAAGTGAAGTATTGTGTTGGCCAAAATAGCTTTAGAGTATGACTTTGTTAAGTTCAAACTTAATAGGAATGTTGAGAAGGGGCAACAAACCAGGGCAGGGGAGTTGCAGTTCTGATCTGATTCAGCTCATGACTGACACTTAAAAGCTGTGTGACTGCAGTTGTGTCACGTGATGTTTCCAAGGCTCAGTCTCCTTACTTGTAAAAGGGAAGAGTGATCATATATAACTGTAATACACGATCATCATGTTTTGAGGATTGAATGAGATAATGTAAATGAAAACTTTTTCAACTACAGGGAGTGATGGTTTCCTATGCCAAAAACACACTGTTGGATGGTCTTGTAGAAATATCCACACCGTGTCCACTCTGAGGGAGAAAACAGGATTTGATTCCCACAGAGAGTTTCCAACAGGCAAACCAATGTCTTTATACTTCTATCTGTGGATTCAAAATAAATTCAGAACTTTCTATACCTTCTGTTTCCATGTACAGATGAATTGTGACTGGATTCTTACACTACTGTTGATGTTCACATACACATGGTTATCTCTTTCTATCATTTTGAGTGTTATTACACACAGCTAAAAAACCAGCATGGCTTTCTTTTAAAATAAAAATTAATGGATCATGTAACTAAATCCAGGATATTCTGATATCAAGTAGACATAGGCTGGTAGTACGTAACTCTGTTTCTTCTATTACATGATTTGCTCAAATATAGGACTTTTTCTTACGTTTTTATCTGCCTTCTCCCTACCCCAACTCCCCATTCTCAATTTTCCTTTGTCTCAGCAGGCAGAGAAGCAAAGATGAACTCATACTTACCTTTCTCCTAATTATAGTTAACTGACATAGCACTGTAACCGAATGAATTCTTTATTTTCATAGAAATATGATGTCATAATAATGGTGGGCTCACACTTCCCGCCACAGAGGCTGGGTAGTCCTTCACATACATTCCTCTAAATGTAAAATGCTCTCAGCATGATGTATGAGTTGCTCTTCCAGTGATGGGGATAAAGTTGTTGGATGTGAACCTCATTTCTTGCTTTGTTCCCTTTCTGAACAAGGACTCACGTTTATAATACAGCAGAGTGGTTAGAATTATGGTCAAAGAAGAGAATGGAATCAACTTGACTCAGTTATGTGCAACCCGAAACCTTGGATTTATCAGCTTTCTGCAAAAATACACTTTTTAAGCAAATTCTTAAGGTCACATTCAAAAATAGCAACATGTGACATTTGCCACAATAAGATCATATACCACAGACTGAACTGTTTAATATGAGAAGGCTGTGTATAGATGTGTTTGGGAATGAGCGGTTTAACACTTAGAATTATAGAAGGAGGGACATAATTCCAACAAGCCACAGCTCTATTACAAGCAGGAAGCAACTCCACTGATTCCAAACTAAATTTTGTTATGGCTATCTCCCCCAGATATCCAGATACAGAATCATAGAATTGAACTGGATGTGACCTTAGACAAAATGGGTTAAGAAGGAATAGAAGCTGAGAGAGGTCAAATGGCTTTCCCAAGATAACAAGGTCAAATAATAGCTGAATTTTAATTTGAAGTTAGGTTTTCTAATATTCACTCTCATGCTTTGTTTTTCACTATATCACACTATCTTCTTTTATGTACTTTTGTATATTTATAACTAAATCCCTATTCATTTTAAAGAATGGATAAAAATTAAGCTATTTATATTTTGTCATACTTTAAATACATGGTACAACTATAATGGATCATTTAGCATTGATTTTTTTTGTTTTCTCCTATCAGTCATAATCTTTTTATCTCATTTGTAAATTTATACAGCATTGTCACAAATCTTGTACCATATTCTGAAGGCAAATGTGGTATTCAGCTCGCTGAAAGAAGTTTTAAGATAATAGTTCAAGAGTGTTTAAATGGAACAAATGTGTCCTTTGGTATTTCCTGGACATTTATTACTTTCCTTATGTATGTTTACAATAAAAAACATACTAAGGATGAAACTGATAAGATTTTAATGGCACTTAACCACTGTGGAGCAAATAGACATAGAAATGCATGTCACCACTTAACTATATTGCCTTGCTTTAGTCAATGCCACTTATAACAATCTATCATACAAATATTTCAAGACTATCCATCACAACAAGAATTAAATTATATGAGATCTCAAGAGGTCTTGAGTTTGGAACTTGGTTTCATTAAAGACCTAGCAATTCTTTAACAGGACTTTCAATCACACCTCTACATGGACTGCAAGTAGAGAAAGTAATCTGGTTCATCATTTTTTTCTCGTTAAAACACTGAAAGCAAATATTTTTAAACCTAGTTTCTTCTTTCCTCCCTGTCCTCAAGAGCCTACTCTGCGCATCATATGAAATTGGAAAAAGAGAGAAAACAATTCCCTAATTTTATGGTCAGAACAGTTTTAGGGCATGGGAGTGTAACACAGTGTCCTTCCCACAGGGAACACGTAGACACGCCTCCGCCATTACCTTTTCCGAGTTCTTACCATGAGCCAGGTAGTATACTAACAACTCTACATGAATTAGTGCCTTTAATATGACAGCAAGCACGTTAGAGATGAGGAAATGGACAGAGAGGTCAAGTGTCTTCAAGGTCACTCAGTAAATCTGACTACAAAACTTGTACATTATAATGATAATAACTTTAATGACACCAGGAACTAGAATTTATACAGCGTTTACTACGGGGCTATTACTGCACCAGGCCCTTTCCATGCATTTTGACTTACCTGTCCCAATGATAGACCGGTATTTTAGAAACACTTGATATTCACATTTTCTTCAGATGAAAGACTGAGGCATAGAAAGGTTAAATAACTTGCCAGAGGTCCCATGGCCAGTAAGCATGACCATGAGCACACTTATATCCCCTGTATTTACTATGCAAACCTATGAAAAATTTCCATGTGTAGGTTTGTGATAGGATCTCTTTCTTTAAAAGATTCAGAAGCCTTACTATTGACTCTTGTTTGAATTCGGATTCCAAAAGGAAAGATGTTTTAAGAATCCAAGCAATAACAGTACAGAGTAATTGCATGCCAGTAATTTAGTTCTTCCATCATGATTCAGCATTATCTCCATGTTTATTGCAAGATAAAGTCTAACTTTAAGCCTTGTATAAAAATTCATATTAATAGGTTTGAAAACATATATATAGGGACTTATTAAATAATACAAAAATATCCTACACTCACAAATTATTATCATGAATATCACATGAAGAAATTACTTTTTACTGTTCCTTACAAAGAAGCTTTATCTGTATAGTCAGAGAAGGAACTGCAATGTTATAATGTGCTTACCTGCAGAAGCTTCCATCTGGTGTTCAGGTCTTCCAGAGTGCTGAGGTTATATGGTGACAGCTGAATGCCCAATGTGGTGAGTTGGCGAGCAAGGTCATTGACGTGGCTTACATTCTCTTTGAGAGGTGCAATTTCTCCTCGAAGTGCCTGTGTGAAACAGTCGAGGGCAAAATGGAAGATGAGAACATTCAAAGCAAAAAAACTCAGACACATGGGAACTACAAGGCATCTTATTCTGTTTGGGGTGTCACTGATATTTGCTCTATCATAGTGGTATTATAACAATAAACATATGTTAATGAGTGGATAACTAATGTTTTTTCAGCACTTCTTCAGTGCCTAACCCCGTGATGAGCTCTGTCCACACATAATCCGATTTTATTCCTACACATTAACCCTATGAGGTTGGTAGTTAGAGTATTCTCATTTTACACACGAGAGAACAAATTCACAGAGGTTAAACCTTGCCCAAGGTCCCTGGGTCAAAACTGAGGAACCTGGGGTGCATAACCATGTTTGCCTGCCTCCAGAGTACATATTCTTATCAATTACATTATATACCTCGACAAAGAAATTCTGGATTTACAAAGTAACAGGAAAAATATAATGCTGCTAGATTCTAAATTCCACTCATCTCACAACAAAAATGGATCTTATTCTTTTTATAACAAAATATGTACTCAATCATAAAATATTACATTCCTACTTTGTACCAACTACATCATAAATAGATTCATTTAGAGATTAGGGTATTTTGTCAAGTGCTAAGAATGACTTCTTGGTCTCCTGGTATTTTAGCCCTTGTAGCAATGACTTAAGAAGGCTCCCATGGGGCTTCTCAGCTGTCTCTGAAGCACTAGAGCAGGATTCTGTGATGCAATGCATCATGGCAATCTGTTGAACAGAAGAACCCTATGCAGATATGGGGACGATATTACCATGCATCATATCTACCCAATTGAGATGACATTTATGGATCTTTAACATGATGCATGATGTCCAAATGTTCCAAAGAGCAATTTCTAAGGGACAAATTTCCTCACTTCGGAGAACAGTTTGTGTAATGTAATGTCTGTGCACAAGGACAGCATCACTTACTTGGCAAGATGTGCTGTTTTAACTTGCTTGATCTGGGCAGGTGTTATTTTTCTTGTTCACTACATTAATAAAACTATTGTTTACATTGACTGCACCTATAACCCTCCAATTCCCTCTGACTCCAAGTGGAAGGACCCTGTATGTACATTCTAAATAACAACAGCATTATCCCCTCAAACCAAACTGGATATCTCACCACTAAAATGTGGTATTATATGGCATATAAGACACTTACATACTTCTTAGGTAATATGGGACACTGTAACAATCACTTTGCTGAACTTACAGTTTTTTTAAAATATATAATATAATATTAAAATATTATATTAAAGAACCATGGAGTTTCCTTCTGGGATTGGTGACAATATTCTGGAATTAAACAGTGGTGATGGTGGCACAATTCTGTGAATATACTATACACCACTGAATTATATACTTTAAAAGGATGAATATTATGGTATGTGAATTATGTATCAAAGAATAAAAACAAAGAAAAATAAAAGAAACCCTTTTGACTGACTACACACACAACAAATCATATCTGATGTCTTCATCTTTATTTAATTTCATGTCAGTGGAATGTCATAGGAATCACTTTTAAACTAAGAAAATTATTATAGGAATTGATAGTAAATTTTTATTCCATTTCCTTATAAGTAAATATATGCATTAAAAATCATAGTAAGTGCCCATGGAGAGAAGTGGTTAAAATCCATAAATGTGAATTCATATCTCTAAAAGGAAATGATGCATCACTTTGTTTTATATAATAGAAAGGTTAGAAAACAGATTTCTTAAATGTCAATGGGGAAACCTGGACAAGGACAATGCTTACAAAATGGAACCATTCTCTTCTGGATCATAATACGTGTTTCCAGTAACCATAAGTAAATAACATACGAGTGGGATTATAAATAGGACCCATTGCAGAGACGGTGGGATAGCCAGGCAGACTCTGACAATGCTGCACATTAACCCTGCACACTCATCATTGCCTTTGGGAGTGTGGGTCTCAGCCACTAAGCTGAATATGCATCTCAGTTAAGACGTAGCTACAATTCAGCTCCCCTTGGATTACATAATGTATATGTTCAAATTTCTCTTACTTGAGTATTTTGATTTTCACTTTCTCCCCCAAAGTCCTGGATACAGATTTTAATCCTTTGTCAATGTTTTAGAGGATGAAGGAGATTAAAAAGTAAGTTCCAGTATTCATAATTAATCACAACACTCACTCTTCCTTTCCTTCTCTCCTCTCCTTCTCTCCTTATCTCCTTCTGTCTCTCCTTCTCTCTCTCTCTCTTTCACACACAGCCACACACACTGTCATGGGATCTTGTGGCCTCTTATTTTTTTGGTCCTATTTACCAATTATAGTAGACGTTCCTTTAACTGATCTCCATTTAAGACTCATCAGATTAGCCAGAGTCTTCATTGGTCTGGGAAACACCCCAACTGGGGCCTCTAATGATCTCTGATTAAAATGTGAGAGGTATAGGTCAGTATGTATGTCCTTCAGCTTTCATTAGCTGAGTCATCAGTGTCTGTATGTTCTTAAACCTGCTTTTGCCAATTAGTGTAACAACTGCATAATTTAATTAAAGACTTCCTAACCAAAAAAAAAAGTCTAAAAAGAAAATACGTTATTATTTCTATAAAAATAAGTTTAAATATTCTAGAAGATTGCTTATAAAAAAGAAAAAAGAAGTATTGTTGAACTGGGTATGGACAACTGTAAAACATTAGGAAAACAATCTGAAATTTTTAAAAGGATTCTGTATTCAGAATGCTTCTCATGTTTCCCAATGGCATTAAAGAAACTTGAACTGGAAATCAAGAAGTTTGTATTATCAGGGTGATTTATGGAGAACTCTAATCATTGAATCTCCACTCAAAGAAAAAAACCTTCACACAACATTGAAATATTAGTGACTATCTTAACATAGAAAAAAATGTTGAAGATATATTTTGTACGACTCCCTGATTTAACTGATGTTTTCAATTAACTGTTGAACTCTAGGTCCTAATTGACTTGGAATAGAGAGTATCCACTATAAATTTTGACTGCCAGTCTTACTACCACTGCTACTGCTACCACGAGTATTATTAATTAGGGGGGGAAGCCATTTGTTCAGTTTAATCTGCATGCCTAAGTTTCTGTTAAGATAAAAGGAAGCTTTGATTAGGGGGTAGTGAGTTAGTAAAGAGAGAATCTGGTGCAACAGTTCTCTTTGGGGAGATAATCATGAGGGTACTAAGGGCATGAGGATGGAGGAAAGGAGATAAACTGAGGGAAGAAAAGAGGAAGAGAGAAAGGAGGCAGGAGAGTGTCTAAGTTAGTCTTTACTTTGACACTTGACCTAGGTTCTGGTGGCAGCTCCATACCACCCGAGGGTGGCTCACTGCTCCAAGCTGTCCATGCCTAGAAGTGTACACAACAAGAAGCATGGCACCCTCAACGTTAAACCACAGGACATACTATGTCAAAATGAATACAGGCACCATGTCATTTAAGTGGACGTAACATTGGGTTTGACTCTATTTCAAATATTAGCACTTTTAATATTGCACATATACATTTATGTTTAAATTATTAAACACTAAACATAACATGTCAAAAAGCACAGTTAACACTGAACAATATGGTGTGCTATTTACATACTATCAGAATTTCATTAGGTTTTATTCTACTTTGGAAGCAGTAAGTGAGAAAACATTGAAGGGAGCCATTATACTCTGGGTTTTCTTTGAATCACTTAAACATCTGGAATATGTTCTTCATGAAAGAACAAACCAAGTCTCATTTTATTATGACTAGTTTCATGCAGGCAAATTTTTCACTTCATTAAATGTTGGCTGATTATAGATAGAAAAGTACTGATATAAAAGTACTGATTTAGATAGAAAAGTACTGATTTACAATCCTGTAAGTCTGATATAAAAGTACTGATTTAGCATGATATATAAGTCTGATATGTCAAGTTTTTCTTCTTTTTATGACATTAAATTGCTTGTCAGGTCTTTGCTTATCGTTATGTAGTTAAAGATTTGTTCAAATATAGATTTAGAATTACAGTCATCAACCACTTTGCAACAAAAGAAAGAGACTGTCTAGTAACAAGGGAACATTACTTTTGAGGGAGCAATTTTGACTTGACAGTGATAGGAAAAATCCCAGACTTCTTCACACTGGGCTAGCAGCTGAGGGGAAGGAAAGAGAATTCAGGTCCTGCAAATCCAGGTCTATAGTACTGGTATTGAGGCTTCTACGTGTGGCTCAGGGAAGTCCTCACAGAACCCAGTTACCCAGGAATCGGGGGTAGGTACAGCCCAGCTGTGTTTTGCAGCATCTGCATTTCTGGATGGGTGTTATCATCCCGATGGGAGTGAGTGGTTGCCACTGGAACCAAGAGAGTCAAGGACCACATTCTGCTTTGCCCAGAAGGTCAGAGGCTTACTGGAGCCTCTAAAATACCTAGGAGAAATGAGCTACTCAAATGTGGTTGGACCAATAACGAAGAAACACAGGATGAGGTGTAGGCAAGGTTTTCATGAAATGCATCAGACTTGGAGACTTCCACTGTTATCAGCAATTCTTGGCTCTTTGCTCTGGTTGGTCCCGGCCTGGTGTAGTGTCCAGGATGTAGGTTTAGCTTTTGTCTCAGATACCTACTGCCTTCAGGAAGTAGAGTCTGAGTGCTTTTAAGAGAATAGGAATGAGAGAAGCAGGAGGTCAGGACAAGAAAGCTAAGTAAGGATGTGGTCTTAGATGGAAAACAGCAAGTATCAACCTGGTGCCGTGGGGAGCTCTGGCGCACAAATTATACCATAAAAGGTCCACCTTGAGACAAAGGTGTTGTCTTTTAGACCACGATGTCTATCAGTTATTGTTGGCTAGCTGCCCTCTGGCAGTCTTTGACGAGAAGGGGTGGTGTAACCTCCCAGGCAAGGGACCTTCCTTTTGAATGAGGAAGGTTTTCTGGAAAAGGGCGCAACTATGAGTGTTTACTAGCCAACGCTCAGAGCTGCTGTGAGACGAGTGCACCACTGGCCTGTTAAAGGAATCTGGCTGGGGCACCAATAGCATCCACTACGTATAATAACTTTACCCAGTTCCCCAACCTCCTTTTACTGCTGGGATTTTGGGTGTCAGGTACTTTTTTTTTTTTTTTGCAATAAACTTACGTGAATTCTTTTTACTAACATTATGAGGCTAGCCCATAGATTCCCAACAAAACTGAGACATGTCACCCTTTCCATAAGATGAAGTTCCTGATTTCTGCCAAATGCTAAGGAATTCTGTGGCACTAAGACACACAGGACAATTTGCAGACTGAACGAGTACCTCCCGCTGCCGTTAGTATTACTTTTACCTCTGGTAGAGACATTCTTGACAATAAATTATGGCATCGAAACATGTACTCCTTTTTTAATAGAGATGTGACTGCACAGCATTCCAGTATCAGTTTTTATTGTGGCAGCCTGAGGGCAAAATATTATGCTGTTTTTTTTTCATTGTCTTCCTTGCGTTCCGTTTTCAGGGCAATTCCTGTACGTGTTCATATTTGGGCATAATCACTTTGGATGAGCAAACTGAATAAGGACATAAATAATGAAACAGACTCAGAACTAATGACCTAGATGTAGCATAATCAGGATGACTTGGGGTAAGTTAAATTATAAAAAAAAAAGCTTTTAGGAATATAATGTGAAGTTTGTAGGCAAGAAAAAATCTGGTGCTTTTATTTCCCAAGCAATTATCAGTAATTATATTTTAACTATGGTTTCCCCTCAGAGTCACCACACTCCCAAATTTGTGGCACTAAAAGAATAGCAATTAACTGCTGCATTTTTTCCCATAAGGAATCCTCGTGTGTTTATGAAAAATGATTTCTAGTTTCTCTTCATACTATTGAAAAAGAGTGTACACCCAAATACAAAAGCATAAATTTTTTTTAACATTTTCTCATTCACATGCATCATAATTCTTCATCTTTCAGGACATGGCTTCACTAGAAAGCCGATAACTCCAATGTTCTTAAAGGCTGAATTATAGATTACCCACACTAACAGTGCCCGTCTTTTTACTTTCTTTCTTATACATGTTTATTTTGCCCTCACAAATATAAATTGGAAATGAGGAAGAGGACAGAACTGACCACAAGGGAAAGATTTTTACTTATAAGAACAAGCTGTACACATCTGAGTTATTTTAATTTCCTTGGAAACTAGCTTCCATAATCCTAACTCTGATCATTAATTATTTCTTTTTTATAGAAAAATGAAGCTAACAAACCAAACAAAAACAGAAACAGTTCAAGCTTTCCACAGCTTTCTAATGACACAAGTAAAACAAATTTAAAAAAAGGTAGTTCATGAGAGTTTTACAGAGGCTAAATGCAAAATATCCACCATAAAAATAAAAGGTCTCTAATGAGTATAAATAAATCATTTAAGCAGACCATGTCTTAGGCTGCTAAGGAAATAGAAGAAATGCCAGTATTTTCTTTCTGAAAAATTTTAATTTGACAAAACATCAAGCAAAATGTCAATTAATGAAATCTACTTACTTATTTAAAAATAAGTAATAAATAATCCATAAACCATTAAAAACATCAGCCAAAGGGATTTTACTATTCGAATTCAGGAGTTGCTTTAGACAAAGTTCTACATTTATCAGATTTTTCAAATTTGCGAACATTTCTGCCAGTCTAAATGTTTATGGTCTGTGCCCACATTTGCCACTACCATCGCCCTGGCGTAGAGAGGCTGTCTTGCTCTCACCTCCTCCAACATGGCTCAAAACATCTGTCTAAGGCAGTGGTTCTCAAACGACAGTGTGAATCATAATTATGTGGAGGGCTTCTTAACACAGAGATTGCTGGGTTCCTCTCCAGTGTTTTTGATTCACTAGGCCCAGGGTGGGCCTGAGAACTTGGCACTTTTCACAGGAGCTTTTAGAAGAACTCACCGAGCTTATTTTTGACTTACACTCTTCGTGCATGTTGTGACCTCAGCCCGAAGTTTTACATTTGCATTCTCTGCCTAGCTGGCTTCTATTCATCTACCTCAGATCTCAGTTTAAGGTGACTGTGAAAGACAGCGCATCCCTGGTCGCCTTATCTAAAGCAAGCTCCCCCTATTTTTTCTCAGTCTTAGAACCCTATTTTCCTTTTTCACATTGATCACAATTGATAAATGCATATTTATTTGCCTATTTATTAATTCATTATCTGTCCCATCACAAGACCCTAACCTTCATTAAAGCAATTCTATATTATTCTTTTCCACCAGGGTATGCCTGTCCCTAGTACATGATAACCCCTCAATGCATTTTATTAAAGAATAAACAGTCAAGATCATTAGGCATTAATACTTCAGATCAGCAGCTATTCTCAAATTGCTTTGTAAGCACAGTTTCCTATAGAAATCTGATGCCGAGTTCCTAAAGAAAAGAAGAGAAACCTGCTTATTTCCTTCAGGTTCCATATCTGAATTCTTTGTATCTATTACTCGATTTATTTTATGTTAAAGTATATGTTAATTTCTGAAGTATCTCTAACGTTCTGAGCAAGAATGCAATGTTCAAGTTTTTGGTACCAACTAGGGGGTTTTCATAAAAGTGAAGCAAGTAGGGGAAAAAGGGAAAGTAATCTGTTTAAAGAAAATATGTTCTCTTGGTGGTGATACACTTGATGTAGCCTTCTGCAAGGCATTTTGTCAAGTCTGAATAAAAGCTTTAAAAATACTTTAAAAATGTCTAGGAAAAGACAAGAAGGCTACACACCAGAGTCTCCATGTGGAGCTGTAGAGTAGCCTGGCCAAGGGGACAAGGCGGCTGAAATCCAACTTGGGCTCCTCTACTGAATTGAGGAGCCTTGGCAGAGGGCTGGAGATCTCGTCTATGAAACAGGTAACTTTTTCTACTTTGTCCAAAGTGGCACTTGCAGAGATTGAGATTATAGATACTGAGGTTGAGAACACAGATAATCTCTCTCTCTCCATCTTTTTTTGTCTCTATTTCTCAGTCCTCTCTCTCTCATTTTGGGGTTTTCCACTAAGAAAAAGTTCATTTACAAATACTTTCCAAGCATTTCCTCTTGTGTATAAAGGGGAGCATAACATGGACACATAAAGGCTGCTGTAAAGATGAATGAGAAGGTAGGGTCTATTTTACCTTCCTTTATTCCACCTGCAACCAGTTAGGCATTCTGTCCCACAACATAGGGAATACAAAATCACACGAATCCTATTCAGTCTAATTCAGGGAGACCTGGCAAAGCAGAGGGTCCTAAATTCATCCATGACAAATCCAAAGACTAAGGCTGACTAAGAATCTTTCTCAGAAAGGGGACCCTCCTACACTGCTGGTGGGAATGTAGTTTGGTGCAGCCATTTTGGAAAATAGTATGGAGATTCCTCAAAAAACTGAAAAAGCAAAAAACAGGCCTATCATATGATCCAGCAATCCCACTTCTGGGTATATGTCCAGATGGAACTCTAATTAAAAAAGATACATGCACCTCAATGTTCACAGCAGCACTATATACAATAGCCAAGACATGGAAACAACCTAAAGATCCACTGACAGATGACTGGATGAAGAAGTTGTGGTATATTTCTACAATGGAATACTACTCAGCCATAAAAAGAATAAAATCATGCCATTTGCAGCAACATGGATGGACCTAGAGATCATCATTCTAAGTGAAGTAAGTCAGAAAGAGAAAGAAAAATACCATATGATATTAAAAGAAAAAAGGAAAAAAAGGACACTATGAACTAATCGACAAAACAGAATCAAACTTGCAGACATAGTAAACAATCTTATGGTTATCAGGGAAGGGGGTGGGAAGGGATACAGTTAGGGGTCTGAGATTTACAAATGTTAGCCACTATATACAAAAATATTTTTTTAAAAGTTTCTTCTGTATAGCACAGGGAACTATGTTCAATATCTTGTAGTAACCTATAATGAAAAAGAATCTGAAAATGAATATTATGTATATGAATTATGTGCATGACTGGGATATTATGCTGTACACCAGAAATTGACACATTATAATTGACTGCACTTCAATAAAAAAAGAAAAAAGATCCTTTCTCGGGTAGCTTAGTCTTTGGAGCCAACTTCTAGCATCACCCCGGGGTAAATCTGTCTTTCCTCACTCCTCCATCATGTAGCTTTGTACAGCCTCCTTGAACTAGACATTGAGATGTAGGTACATGAAATTGATTAAGGAAGAGGAAGTATGATGCGAGGAGGAAAGATATTTGTTCAAACTTTGAACAAAAGCTAAGGGGTAAGAAACCTTAACATGTTTTGAGGTGTAAATAGTATTTAATAAGTTGAAGCATGAGGTACAGGACAGTCATAGTAGACAAATCCTGGGCATTCTCTTGGAGTAAGACTGGTGGGTTTGAATGATCTGGCTTTGCAGTGCAGATGATGATGGTTTTTGAAAAGGGGGATGGCACAGTCTCAGCAACTCTTTTTGTTAAACTTAATTACTACTCACTTGAAAACACTTACTTTATATCCACTAGGTACTATGTATACAGCTACCATGCACTGGGAAAATGGAACCCTCAATGGATTCACAGTCATTAGCAGAGAGACAATTTTAGTGGGTTATTACAAAACAATGAAATCATGTTATAAGAAGTTCTGTCACCAGATTTGAAAAGTGCAAAGAAGGATGCTAAGGCAGATCAAGAGAGTCTCCCTGAGTAGATAACATGACTGAAGTCATCTATAGAGGGGACATCAGAAAAAGGCAAGTTCATCTGGGTGTGGCATGTTCAACTGGAATACTTCAAATAGATCCTGTAAGCTAGTGGCCATTTCAGAAAGGAGAAAGAATTGACAATGAGCATTTGTAGATTCAGACACGAAGCAAAAATGGCTAGAAATAGGATGTTGGCAAATGGGAGCAGATTACACGTAAATTAATTTTTAAAGGAAGAAAGTATTTGCCCTGTGCTTTTGTGGATGTTTATTTATTCACTCATTCCAAAAAGTATTATTGAGCACCTATTATACGCCAGGGAATGTTCCAAGCACTAGGCATATAGCAGCGCACCATACAGACTAAGTTCTTATGATCCTGCAGCTTAATCTAATGAATATAATTTCATTTAAAGGATGACTGCTATGTTAAAAGTTTATAAAGAAACAAATCCAAGCCAAAATGTATCCACAGCTGTAAAATGCAACATTTTTGACCAAGAAAATGGAGGACAAATATGGTATTGTATATAGCAGTTCCCAAAAGATTCTTTTTCTCCATTAAAATCAATTAAGCAACCTCTGCATGTATGAATAATAATTAATAGAGGAATCTAGGGCTGAGTTACCTGTGCAATATACTACACCTTGTTTGCTTTATACTGGGCACGTTTATTTAATTTCAGTTCTTTGGGGAAGGCACTCACTATTGAAACAAAATGGATTTTTGCTGATTTGATTTTCCATTCAATACATTGTTATCAACTTAAAAATACTAAAGCAGAACTGAATCAGAGATGAATATAAATTTTCTAAGAGCTGAGATCAAAATAATTAAATGGAAGAGGGCTAAAAAGGATTGTAAAATGCCCTTCTATATAATTTTTAACTTTTACTTTCAGATTCTTGTGGCTCCTCAATTTAATACATGTTTTTAGTCTTTCCAAAATGCCTTTCTTTCCTACAAATAAAAAAACAAAAGAACAAGATGTTCCACCACTTAAAGTCAAATGAAATGAACATAAAATGGATTTTATTCATTAAAATCTATGCAACAGCACGTTTAGAAATTAGATTGGTAAATTTTTAATAATGGTTCCTCTTCATTCCATCATATTCCTAGGCTGAAAAGAAAGTCTTATGTATTTATCTCCAAGCAATGTTTCCCCTCCAGATTTATTAGTAGTTACTATTTTTATCTCAGTATATGTATGTGTGTATGAAGATTTAGCTTCTTAAGCGGAGTCAAGAGTTTTCTTAGTTTTTTATTTTTTTTTTTTACCATGCTCTGAGAATTTTACTTTCAAGATATTCCTTTGATTTTTCTGATCACATCTTAAGGTAAGATCTAAATTCACATCCTGTTATGTTCTGTTATGACAACTGCTATCATGGTAATGTCCACTTAAGTACATGCAAATGATGAATAAATTGCTACTTATAGAAGTGTGCCTAAGTGTCAACCTGTCTACTTAACGGACTCAAATGTTATTTCCAAAAAAACAAATTCAGTCATTGGCTAAATCTACCCTTTAAAAAAAGTGATTAGTATTCAACTAACAAAGATATAATATTTTAATAGTAAGAGATTTCCTTTTTTCTTTTTCAAACAAGGAGTGTGACTTACTATCCTCAAAAATCTGTGGGAATGATGCTGTATTGATTATCTAAAGAAGAATACTATTTTAGTTGAAAAAAGGGTTTAAAATCTTAAAAAATAATCATTTCACTAAGAATTCCAGATTTTATTTGAAAGTCATAGGGGGTCAGATTTCTTGCACAGGACACTCAACCCCAATCTCCAGGCAATTTTAACACTGAGACAACCTTGTAAATGTCTTCCTTTAACCTTTATAACAAAATGTCAGGGTGGTTCCAAAGGTAATATTTTATTCACCGTATAAGTCAAAGGATCAATAGAACTTATGCTCATTTGTTTAGATTATTTCTTTTAATCTTATGCTTTACTGGATGCACAAATCACCACTATAGTGGATCACCCTTGCGGTGATTCTACTATGGGGTTTGTGTAAGTTGAAAACAATGAACCATTCTTTGGCTTTAGCCTTGCTCTGCTAGAAATACTGAAGGCCAACAGCCAACTGATAAGTAGTGGGGGAAGTAGGTGAAATGTTTCGTGTGGTCTACTTGTCCTTGGGAGAGATAAGGGCCTTCTGCAACTGCCAGGCAATTCAATGGATATTATTTAATGAGACCTAGTAGGATTTAGGTTCATAACAATGTATAGACTCCAAAGTGGGTTAAAAAGGTTTTAAGGGTAGGAAAATAAGTGAACAAAATGAAACTCGGTGGTGGTTTGTCACTAGTTCCCCCAAACAAATCCATGTATTGTTTACTCTTCATTCACTTTTGTTTCTAATTACTATACTTTGGCATCTATTGCTGATAGATTGACTTTATTCTCTTTGCTAACTTGCTTAATGCCATGTCAAGATCATGATGGTAGCATTTGAGAATTTGATAGGGAAAAGTTCCAAATGAGCCTACTGAGTCTATAATAATGTAGAATCCCAAAGAACAAGACTTCTAAAAATAAATGTGTTTTGAAATAGGACCAGCAGGCTCTTCACCAGATGAAGAAAAAAAATCACCATAAAAATCAATTCTTTAAAAGGAAGAAGAAATCTATCTTACTGTTAGATTCTCCAGCCTCATTCTGGTTAAGAGAGTTTGACATTTCAGGGCTGAATACACTGTGGAAACTTAATAAGTATTGAAGTTTACAAACAAAAACATAACAATGATATGTGGACCAATTTTCAAAAACATTGAAAATCAATGTGCCCTTACTCTGCCTAATTCAGTTAACTCAATTATTTAATGTATACTTGATTTGAGTGGGTTTATATATAGCTATTTCAATTTTACATCAAACATTTATCAATTTACTTTTAATGTAAAATTGCCTTTATTTCCACCTCACATCCCCCTAAGATTCCAGAATAAGGGGGAGATGCTGTTTTGACTATTGCTTATTTAATGTTAAAGTATATTTTGAAGTACTTGTTTCTATTATATTTAGTGCACAGTTTTCATTACATATATCACTCACCTTTTACCACAAGCATAAAATTTTTTTATAGGCAATTAATAGAGTGATTTTATACCACCTTGGGTAAGAAAACATCCCCTTTCCCAACGACTGAAGTTAAGATTATCTCCTACTTTCTCCCAGTTTCACCTCACATCAATCTCCATTTCTACACACAAACATATGCCCTCTTCCCCTGAACACAGAGCCTCAGTGGGTTGACAAGATAAATTATAAAATGTAAGAATTCCTGGATAAGCTATCAGCTAATCATATCTAGCAAGCAGGTTTTAACTTTAAAAAGTTGAATAATCTTAACTATTCTGAATGTTCTTGATTTCAGAAACCCTGTAAAGCAATTGCTTATAATCAGTATGTTTGGCAGAAAACTATGAGAATTTTTAAATTTAATTGTTATTGGTAAATGTAATAACATTTAAACACAGTGAACATTATGTGACTGAATGTATTAATTTTAAAGTGTTAATAGTGAGAAGGCAGGTGAAGTTCTAAGTCAGTTGAAGCAACTCAAAAACTGCATGAGTGCCACTAAAATACCAACAGGAAAACTGGAATAAATAACTGAGACTGTCTTTCACAAGAGAGATTCGGGAAGAGTAGGCCATTATTCATTTCAAGGTTTCAGAGTGAAACCCTGCTCCCTACCTATACTATCTATCATTCTCATAAGAGGCCACGTGCTTGAATTCATTTTTAAATTAAATGTTCTGGATGTTGTTAAACATAAAAGCAGTAAGAAATGACGTATTTACTACTTATCACTGAAGAATTACTAAGGATAAACAAAGTATGTATTTATATGTATACACTGTAGCTTTACTATGGAATGAAGGCTTTCAAAGTGTACCTGGACCAGTAGCATCACCATCACCTGGGAACTGGTTAGAAATGCAGACACTTAGCCCTACTCCAGACCTCCTGAATCAGAAATTCTGGGGAAAGTGTTCACCAACCCAGGTTACCACAAGCCCTCTAGGTGATTTTGATGCACACAAAGGTGAGAATCACTGCAGAGAAAATTCTTGACATTCTCAATGACTATGTCTGAATACTTAGAATCTCCAAGTTCATGAATATCTGATCAATTGAGGCATTTACAGATTACATAACTAGAAAGCCGAAGTTGCTTATACAGCCCTTTTCTTTACTAAAAATCACCACTTTCTTAGACCTTTTCATTAACTCTTCTCTTCCATTACCAATTCCAGTAAGTACTTAAGAGGTAGGTTGGGCAGGGGGAGGGTGGATTTTTCATAAACAAAATTTTCATCACTTCTGAAGAATTATTCCATGTGCAAGAACAAAACAGCATTGAGAAAGCTGTTGAGATATGCAGGCTGAGTGGATTACTAGGCTCGCTCACCAGTCGTAGGGGACACTTTTCCTGGTCTGGGCATCCAGCCCACAGCTGCTGTGATTGTTGGCTTCTAATGTCTCACAGCTGGCTCTCTGTTTTTTTTTTTTTTAAGAAAGGTGATCTCTGCTGATGGGAGTCCCCTAGCCCAGGAGGTAACACACACCCTTGGCTTGGGAGGTAACTCACATCCCCAGCGGTGGGTCACAGTCAGTGGTGCGCTGAAGCAGAGCCCAGGAGTCAATTGCTTGTGTCTCTTCCCAATTCACTGAGATCATGTTGGTAGTGAGAATCAGCCATGGTGGGAGTATTTACACCATGACAATTGGAAAACACTACAAATCTGTGTTCACTCTACGTTAGAGCTAGTTGATAAATATTTACTAGCATATTGCTGGCTACAGCCAGTGACCGGCTGGGGTGTAAAAGGACAAATCAGCTGTGTGGTTCATACTCCAGAGCTTTCTCCATTTGGATCAATACACAAAGCTAGATATTGCCTGAGATGGCATGCTTGCTTGGCTCTTTCTTCTCTCTTCTTAGGCTTCCCTAACTCCCACACAGGCTTCTCCTGAAAGCAGACCATCTATAAATCCTGTGCACCCAGAACCCTGTTCTCAGGGTCTGCTTCCAGGGAACCTGACCTGTAGCGCCAGTTAAATCATTATTAAGTGACTGCTGCACAAAAGCCTCAAAGAATACGTGTTCAAAATCACAAAGAGCTACAAACCATGGACCTTTTGGATCACAATGATCAGATGAAACTGCAAACGATAAGCATGAAATGGCGAGGATCAACTCTTTGCGTGTGTGTACGTAAAAGAAAGAAGTTGATGGAAAAAGGTGGAGCTTGCACAGAATGGGCAATTCTTCCTATCAGGCTTCTCAATAATGCTTTCATACCCATAGGTGAATATACTGAGGAGTCATTTGACTTAAGATCTTGGAGAAATACCTCTTTATATTAAAACACAACAAATACATTTTTGAGAAGCCCACAAGATTGAAATGAGATTTTTAAAATACAACAAGAAACATCAAAGAAATTATATGCTCATGGAAAAAGGAGGAAAGCAGGGAGAAGGGGAAGATACTAGGCTTTATGTTCTTTGCCATTAAGACAACTGAATTAGCACAGTTTGAGAAGCACTGCTTGTGGCAAGGGCTGTTGATAGAAAAATCTAGAGTCATTGTAAACTATAACCCAAAATATTATTTTAGTATCAAAACATCGTATTATGAAAAAATTTACTCTTCTTAGGCCCCATTAACATGAGAGAGTTATATTAGTATCATAGGCACATCTGTTCCCATAATTCCCAGAAAACGGGTTAATTAAGAACAGTTATTCAATGCCATTGCTTAACTTAGATAATGTAACGTTGCATAAGGCATTATACTGGTGCCAATGTTGGCTGTGTAATTTTAAAAATTGTAATTGCCAAGCATGACAGAAACACAGTAGGAGCCCACTCCTTGGGCTATTTGCTCTTAATTCATTCCTTGTGCTTATGGTAAGAGAGTAACATAATTGTGAACTTTAAGCTCGGTACAACTTTGGTAGATGTCAAAGGAGAACAAAAAGACATACTGACTGTGAGCTTCCATTTTCTAAGGAAATACAGAAGTTCTGTTAAACAACTGATGCATTTTAAAACTGTTTCTAGTTAATGTGTTACATGCACACATGCACACAGGCTAATAAAAATTCTTGCTCCCTCAGCTTGCTGCTAAATAATAATATTCCCAGGAAAAGTAAGATGCCCTTAATATAACTCCCAGGACAATTTTATTCATGAAATAAATTAAACGTTCACACTCTGTAATGAGGTCAGACTTCTCTGAGTATACGTTTTAACCACATCATAAATGAATGAATGATTGAGTTTTTAGATTCATTAATGCCAGTACTATATAACTTAAGTTTTCGTTTTGAATAGTCTTTTATTACCCAAGACTCTTGAGGAATAGTGTTTATAATTACTACCAGCCCCAAACAAAGCTTGCGGAATAAATCCTCAGTAAACAGGACTGGCATATTAAAGCACTGGTTTTTGATATGGTTGTTTTTAAATAGTAGGAAGGATGATATTCTTGGGAGGAATTTTTATTATCTAATTAAATACTTCTTTAGTAGAATAATGTCAGATGACCTCATTAGCTGAACATTTTGATTAGCTATGTTCTCCTAAATATCCCATGACCAGAAGAAGAGCTGTACCACTGATTTAAGGCAATAAGAATGGTAACCAATTCTAGCTCCTTCTTTTATCACAGTCCATCAAAGGACTACAAAGAAGTCCAAATTAAAATCAGTTCAATAATAAAAAATAACACGTTCCTTTTCCAACTGTTCCAAAGCCTTTTCCTATCTTTAAGCAAAGTTCACTTACTAATTATCTTATTTATGAAAGTAAAAGCAAAAGGATGTTTCTCTTATTAAATAAATGGCTTTACGCTTGGAATGTGGAAGGCATCTCGAAACAGTCAAAAAGAAAGCAGTGTTGAATGTCATCAAGTTATTTCCTCCCACCCACTGTTTTAAATCGTTTGCTTGGTTCCAATGTACACTACACTTACATAAGTTGTTTATGAAGAGCCAAATTAATAGTCTTCGCAATTGTTTTCCTTGGAATTTGGAGAGCTGACAAATGAATTAGTAGAAAATGGCAATTCTACATGAATTAGCTTTTAAGTCTCCCTAAGAGGCTGATGCAGAACTTAATAAGAGACTTATTAGGAGAAGTAGGACAACTTAATTCAGATTGATTATAGACTTCGGTGAAGACAGCTGGGGTTCAAATGAAACTGAAAAAGAACTTATATGCACTTCAAAGTATGCTAAGCAGATGTCTGAAACAATTACTCCGCACTGCCTTTTCAGAAGTTTCAAAGGCAAGATGGGAATAGCATGGTAAACGAAGGTTCTATTTGCCCAAATCGAGGTAGGGGCTTTTAAAACACACACAGCACTATCTAAAATCAGATGCCTTGGGTAAGGAACGTGATTTGACATCGCTGTCCTAAGTCATTTGCTTTCAGCTTTGTAAACAAAGCAGGAAAAGAGAGCAAATATATGGGAACTAAGTAATAAGGTCTCCTGGCAAAACTAACTTACACTTAATTTTATACTGAACAAATAATTTGGTTAGGAACTTTAAGAAGATTAATTTCTACTTTGGTTTCGAAGCTCCAGTAAGGCCAAAAACGACCATTCTATTAACAAAATAAATACTATACTTGTAAAGGATGTAAGTGAGACTTTACTATAATATGCCTTCTTATAAATATATTCCCAGATATTAAAGGCCAAATCATATGCTTTTAAACATCGTAATTGCATGCTTTGAAAATTAGGTAAAACCCTGGGTATTCCATATGACAGGCATTAGTTCCATATTTAACCCAGCTTTACAAAAGTTTAAATCTATTTTGTTTGCATTTTCTTCTCGATCAAAGGCTTACATAATACTCAGAGCATTCATATAAAAACAACAACAAAAACTGCCTCAGGGCAATTCATTTGTAGTCAATAGCAATTAAGGAAATATTAGTAAGCTTTCCTTTTCCAACATCTTATTCATTATGGAGCATCTCATTCCTTTATTCAGAGTGAGGAGAGCTTACATATTTCGAATCTTTCTTAGGGCTGCCCTATTTGTGACGGTTCTGCCTAACCATGCAACACCTCTCTCTATCAGAAAGGATTATCAATTTTCTCTATAAAACTCATATATATAAGAAATGATTTAAGGATGACTCATATAAATGACAAACAGAACAAAATTAATAAAATAATAATAAAACATTAGAACCAGGGTGTAGATGAGAAAAGCAGAAAGGGAAGACAGAGCCGTGTGAACATGGCAGAAAGTTTCCTGCTTGCCAAAGTGAAGATGAAATTCTAATACATTATCTCACATTTCATACTCCCTGTAAGGAGGAAGCATACTTGGTTCTCTCAGTGTCTAATTCTGAGATAGCATTTCTTTGACAAATTTCTCAGATAAACCAAGCCACAGGGACTCAGGCTAGTAGCCTGAAGAGAAGCATTTGCCAGTTTTCTTCTTAAATTTTTAAATGTAAATGTTGAACATTAAATAAGTCAGGACGGCATGGTGGCTTCATCATAGTTCCTGTTCTACCATGCACATCATTACATTATTCTCTATTATAATTCCAAAAAGCTCTAATTAACAAATCTCATTGTAAGAACTTTAAGGAAAAACTCACAGAATCCCTGTCCATGACTTTATTGTAAGAAATATAAGTTAAAAGTCTGATGGAAAACAACACATAAAATGCATAACTACATAGGTGTGACAAATTCGCACATTCCAAGATGGCAGCCTGGGAGAGTTCACCTATGGTGTGCGAAAAAGTGTGTTTCAAATCAGCTGGCAAACTAAGGGCGGTGAAATGTTCCTGGCTCTAGAATGACACAGCAATCTGTGTCGAGAAACCATGGTAGATGAGAACAAAAAGAAAACTCAGAAAAATAACAACTCACACAAACTTTTTCATATAGGAACTGTTCTCAAGAACAGAAATGTCATACGTAGACTTTAGGTTCAAAAGTCATTCTATTTTATTAAAATTTGCATATATTCTACTTATAAGATCTATGTAGAGCACCTAGTGATTCAAGGAGTTATTCTCATTCCCCATTACTACAAGGAAAGTAAGAATATTTGTATAGTTACATAAGCATTGGTGTTATTTCCAGTTAAGTGAGAAATCATGATTCTATCCTTAAAATATTTGATAAGCAGTATAAATCATGAATTTTAAAAACAAAGAGGCATTTGAAATTTAAATTTTACTCTAGTGGTTATTTCTATGGGAGCTATATTTGGAAGGCTGAGATTCTCTTAGCTAAATAGTCAATATTAACATTTTGTTACTTTCTCTTGATTTATTATGTGTATGCTATCCTGAAGATGATTACGGGTAATAAGGCCATTTCCATAGTGTTCCAGGACTTAGTTTTTGCTCTTTTATCCATTCTCCAAATTCAAGTCACATTTGCTAGTGAAATGATATAATGTTAAATCTTACAGAAACACACATTCCATCATCACTTGAATAACAACTTCTTCAACAAATGAGGCCCAAATGGAGGCGGGCATGATGATAGAGTCACTAGGGTGATGAAAAGGAACTGAGATGGGTATATAAAATGTTCTTCTTGGGACACGTCTCGCTATCGGTTTGGAGTTCCCGACAGTGTGGAGCTGCTGAGCGCTTAAATCGTTGACTAGAAAAATGGGACAGTGGGTTTAAGCACTCCGCTCTCTCTTTTTAAAGTAAGTTTCAGTTAATAAAATTCACTTCTCCTAAACCCCCACTACCAATGTTTCAGAGTTTCAAATCTGGTGTTGTTGAGATGCAACAGGAAAAAAACTGGGTTTTTATTTCTGCTACAAAACGAAGAGGAACTACTGAAGGGAAAGAGATATTTATGAATTCATGTAATCCATAGTTTTAAAATATGCATAAAATGTTCATACAATACTAAGTTAGAAACCAAAATAATCACATCGATTATGACCAGTACATACATATTCTGATAGGTACTATAACTTATGTGTATTTTTGGCTTAAAAAAGACAGCACTGATATATATATAAACTCTTCTTGAAGAAGCATTTAATGTATATATGTTATAACTGGCATCAGAATGAGGAGCCTTATCAATTAGGGTACGGGAACTGTAGTCGGTCTTAGGATGAAGAACAGCTGAGACGGAAACTGGAAAGAAAACTGCAAATAGTGTTGGGTTGGAGCCCATTGATATTTGAGCTGTTCTACTTTTAGTTAGTTTTCGTGATTGAATCGTGCTGCAAACATTCTCCATCCATGCTCAGCATCCTGTAAACGCTCCGGTGTGACAGATACGGCTAAAAATGAATCCCTTGTGTCTGCTCTGAAGTTTATACATTCACCCACTTAACTGATTTATTAACTTAGTTCCTTTGGGACATTCTTTCTCTTAAGTTTATTTGCTATTTGGGGGAGGAGTTTCAAAAATTTACTTCCTATATTTTTGGATAGAAATAGTATTTTTAATGCTGAGCAAATACAAGGTAATACATTGCAAAATATTACTTTAATCCTTTTCCTGTGTGCAGAAATGTTAACCATAGCTTTAAATGTTAGGTGCAGAGTCATCGAACGTTGGAGTGGAAGAGATTTGAGAAATTAGGGAGTCACATTTTAATCCCCTTTTAAATCTTCACCTACTGTTTAATGAAGAGCTTTTCAATTCAACAGTAGACTATATAAGCTTCAGGAGGAAAAACAGCAAGTCTGTTTCCTTTATAACTACCTATATAGCATATTCATAGTAGCTCAAAAACAACTGTTGAATGAAGGAATAAAGAAGCTGAATTAGATTCCTTATACATTGCCGGCACTGTACTAGGAACTGCAAATTCAAAGATGTACAGCATGACCCTTGCTCGTAGGAACCTCACTTTCTATGGGAGAAAAAAAGGACGTGCGTGACTTACTACAACATACGTGAAATGTAAGTGTGACAATTTAAGCATGTGTGGTGATCTGTGAAAGCACTGAATTGAGAGCCATTTCTTTTGCTTGGTGGAAGTTGGAGGTGGAAGACACTCAGGGAAAACTACAAGGACAGGGGTCATTTGAGTTGGGACTTGAGGGCTAAGTAGAAGTTCACCAGGCAGATACGGTGGCATGAGCCAGGCAGAGAGAAAAGCATTTGCAAAGGCAGAGTTATGGAAGAAGACAGCATATTTGGGTAAGGAGGGGGTGTGGTCAGAGTGTGTTGAATGGCTGGGATGGGAACAACAGTCAGAAATGCCAGCCATGGCTAGGAGGAAAATGGGCCACCTGCTCTCTTCATTCATTGGACTTCATTGTCAGGCAGACTGTTTCCTGCAAAGAGTTTGGATTCGAGTTGGAAGAGAATGGGTAATGCAAAAACATCAGTAAAGAAACTGTTCATTCATTCATTCACCAAGTATTTCAAATGCAGTGTTTGTGACATGCCAGGTTCACTGACTGGGGAATGGGATTTAAGGATGTATGATACAATCATCTGAGGAACAGATGCTGGAGCCTGGAACACGACACTGGTTAAAAAGAGGAGACAAAATATAAAGGAGATATTCTGAGGTAAAATGATCAATCAAGTACAGTCAGTGAAAATGTAGAAGAATTTAAGGACAGACTTCAAGTTTCTAGCCTGATCCACTTGTTGGATTATGATCCATTAACTGAAATAGGAAACAGAAGAAAGGGCAGGTAAGGGGACCGAGAGGAGAACGAATGAATTTGCTTTCAGAATGGTTGCATTTCGATTCTAATGGCATATACGTTACGAGATCAGAAAAGAGATCTAGACTTGAAATTGAGATTTGTCACCATCCTGCCATTTCAAACTGGGAGCATTCAGACAATAAAAAGAAAACTGAGGAAGGTTAGAAACTCGGGCATGCTAACATTTGAGAGTTTCAGAATTGAGGAAAATAAAGGAAGAAGAGTGTGGATGAGACAGTGCCATGAAAGCCAAGGGGGAAGAGCCCTTCCAGAATGAGGGTGCCAGCTAACAAGCCAGGTGCAGGTGAGCATGTCACTTCATCTGGATTGGACTCTCGGAGGACTTTTGTTGGTTGTCACACCAGATAAGTAGACAAAATAGGTTTCAAGTTGCTGGTTTCCAAAATGATACTCCTAGATATATTTACAAAGAAAGAAGATATTTATCATCGTTGTGCCAAAAGGGAATTTAACTTTGGTCTCATGGACAGTATTCTAAATAAATAAGTGTTCCCTAATATCTGCAGCAGACTAATACAGCTCAGAATTGTATTACATACATAGCCTTCTAAGGGAAGGGAAGCCTTAATGGCCTCGGTTCACAGTACCATGACTCACCCAAGTCAAGCAGTTTAATTGGCAAGAAGGCCAAACCTAGACTCCTGGCTCTTCATTAAATGTTCTTTCTCCTTACTCTGATACTAAGAACCACAAAGAATGCACGTGCGTGCACACACACAGAGACACACACAAATCTGACTACTTTAGTACAAACACTTAACTTCCTAACAGCAAAGTCAAAATGGTATTTTTTTCCCCTGTAACTTTTCAAGATTCCATTTTATATTAATGAAAACAGATCGATGATTAGATCACCATCTTAGAGAAAACAGTGTGCAAGAAGACTTTGCATTTGTGAAAGATGGACTGATTTCTAATGCTTAAGGGCCCTATTTTTAACTCTGTGAGAAGAAAATAACTGCACATAAATTCACATTAGAACGTCTTTCATGTCTCTCAAAGGCCCCTGAAGCAAAGCAGTAGACGGTACCTTGACTTTTTCGAGGTGATCTTGGAGAGAGTCAATGAGGAGATCACCCACAGGCTGCCACGATCCCTTGATCACCTCAGCTTGGCGTAGTTTGAGGTCCAGCTCATCCGTCGCCTCCTGAAGTTCCTGGAGTCTTTCTAGGGCCTCGTCTATTTTTCTCTGCCAGTCAGCAGAGTGCAGGTTCAATTTTTCCCACTCAGTGTGGACCTCCTCAGCCTGCTTTCGTAGGAGCCGTGTGACATTCTGGGCCTTCTCCTCAGGAGGCAGCTCTAAATTGGTAATATGACAAGGTTTTAGGCCACATTCATTTTTGTGTTAAAAAAAAAACATTGTTGAAAAGGTCATACTGGAAAAAAGAAAGAGAGTATAGTTTAACCAGAGGCCAATCTACTGATTAATGGCTCTTTTATACTTCGGCATAAATTCTGATACAGTTTAGCACATCTGACGTCTGTCCTCCTGAGAGAATCTGTTCTACCTTATATCAATCAGATAATCCAAGATTCATTCAAGCTATTGAGTAGAAAAATGTTAGGATACACATCACAAGCTCTAATGTACTTCAGTAAGGCTCTTAAATTGAAAATTAGCTTGTAGTCCTTGTGAAAATAAACTTCCTTCTCACAGATAATCTCTTTTGTTTATTATTTTCTAAATGTTTCAATAACTGATTGCTAATCTCTTTTAATGTTTATTTATGAATGTGCAAACAGATTTATGCATGGTGGTTTATGATTACTTTGTCTCTTTCAACATCAAGGTTTAATTTGAATCGATTGTATTTAACTTGGAAAATATGAGAGTTACCCAGAGCCTGTCAGCAAGAATGGATGGGTTGCCCTGTCACCACTGATCCTTCTATCAATATGTGATTACAGTTCCACATTCAATTACCTCTGGGCTCCTGGTAGAGTTTCTCCAGTCCTTCCAAAGGCTGCTCTGTCAGAAATATTCTTACAGTCTCAAGAGTACTCATGATTACAGGTTCTTTCGTTTTCAATTCCCTCTTGAAGGCCTGTGAAATGAGATGAAAAGAAATGCTTATTTGGCTTGTGACATTCTTCTCAGAATTAATCCTGAGTGCTCAGAACTTGGCTATGAAATTCCCAGGTCAGTTTCTATCTCCTTTATTTATAAACTGATAGTTAGAAAATGATAAAGAAGGCTCGACGGATCTTCCTGTTAATCAGGAAACTAGGAACTATGTTTGTAAAACTATTCTGGAGAGGATAGGGGAATTTTCAAGATATGTTAACGCCCTTTAATTAAGATAAGAGTGATTTACTTATATAATTTGACTGCCAAACTTGAAATCAGAAGCTAAAGTTGTAAGATATGTATTGCAAAACCCTAGCAGGGCTAATGAAGACTCACACATACCCAAAATAATGGATACCCAGAGCATAATGGGAGACCTAAAGAGTTATTTGGGAAAGGTTAGGTTGTATTGAAGTATACAACCAATCCAATTCATACTCTCCAGGTAATTCTGTCAAAATGTCTGATAATGAATATAATGATGTACAAATTGTAAGCTAAGTAAAAACTCAATACTTTAAAAAAAAAACACCCATTACATTATCCATTGTGACTTTTTTGAGAATGGTAGAAATGTTTTGAAGTATACTGGCGGTTGGAATTGTGGGAACAAGTTTCTATAAAAAGAGAGGGCCTAAAATAGGTATCTTGAGGTCATCTCTGTTATCAATTTGAATCTCTAATCTTCTTTGATACAAGGATTAAAAGAAAAGCAAAATGCATAGTTTCTGCCTTCAAGAAGTTTCTGAATCAAAATAAGGGAGTAAACTAACATACTAGAAACAATGAAAAGAATACAATTCATATATAATCAAGTGCTAAGGGTTGTGAGACCTCCTGTGAGGCTGGGATAAATTAACAGATAATCTGAAACCTCCGAAGATCCGTAACTGACCCAGATTCTGCAATCTCAGAAGTGAAGATGTGAATTAAAGTATTGAGTATCACATAAATGCTAAAAGGTTACTGTAAAATCAACAGTGATAACATCTGCCCCGATCTACGGCTTAATTATTCATATTTTTTCAATTCTACCCTATTGTTTTAGTAATGTTGCCTATTGAATTTAAGCCCTGTTCTGTTACTGGGAGAAAAGTTAGCAGTATATCCTTTAAACTTCAGATATACCATGTTATAAGAGTGCTCCAGAAATGTATTACATGGCATATTTATAAATAAAATCCTAATGGTGTTCACCAATCAAAGGAATCCTTCGTCTGATACTTTGCAAAATGATTCATCTTCCAAAGCTATTTACAATTCAGTAGGGAGGCAAGGTGACTGAGCTGAAATAATGAAATTCTTATTGGAATATTACGACTCAGCTTGTGGATATGGAAGCAATTTCTACATAGTGGGATATTCTTGCACCCTTGAAATCATACAGAGTAGGAGGGTTATTTACTCTGTTTACATGTAAGGCTGATTCTCCCTCTAATATTTCGTTTGAAATCTCTGTGTGTGTGGTGTGTGGGTGGGTGTTTGCATGTGCTCACGTGCATGCATGTGCATATAAATATATATATAGTTCTTGTATTCCTGTATTTTTCTCAGGTATCTAATTTTTCTAACTTCAAGAAAATTATTGTTTTTGTCTAGTCTCTCTATTTGGGCTTGATAGGAGGAAGCTGATGCTGACATAACAATTATAAAAATAATAATGGCTTCCCTTTTTTTTTAACTACCATGTGTCAATGGTTATACTAGAGACTAGAAATACAAAGTTGAACGCAAAACAGCCCTTCCCATGTAGGAACTTACGTTATACAGTGGAAGAGTTGAACACAAAAAATTTCAACACAATGTGGAAAGTGCGATAGACTTGCACAATATAGGAAAGGAAATTGGGAAAGGCTTCCTGGAGAGATAGTGTTCATAGGAGAATTCTAAAGCATGAACATGGCACTATTTACAATAGCCAAAACATGGGAACAGCCTAAATGTCCATCAACAGGTGACTGGATAAAGAAGATGTGGTATATTTATACAATGGAATACTACTCAGCCATAAAAACCAACAACATAATGCCATTTGCGGCAACATGGATGTTCCTGGAGAATGTCATTCTAAGTGAAGTAAGCCAGAAAGAGAAAGAAAAAATACCATATGAGATCGCTCATATGTGGAATCTAAGAAACAAAAATAAAAACAAACAAAAACAAAGCATAAATACAGGACAGAAATAGACTCATAGACAGAGAATACAGACTTGTGGTTGCCAGGGGGGTGGAGGGTGGGAAGGGATAGACTGGGATTTCAAAACTGTAGAATAGATAAACAAGATTACAGTGTATAGCACAGGGAAATATACACAAAATGTTATGATAACTCACAGAGAAAAAAATGTGACAATGAGTGTGTGTATGTCCATGAATGACTGAAGAATTGTGCTGAACACTGGAATTTGACACAACATTGTAAAATGATTATAAATCAATAAAAAATGTTAAAAAAATAAATAAAGCATGAACATGAGTTAGCCAGGGAAGAGCAAGTCAGAGGAAGAAGAAAGAAGTAAGACGAAAATGCAGATGCCAAGACATAGGGCATAATACAGTGTGGCATTTGCAGTTATCTCAAGTCAACCAGTGTTTCTAGAACATAAAGCACAAGAAGAAATGTCCAGAGATGAAGCAGGGCACTGTTATTATCACAAACTAGATTAGACTTTTAAGTCAGGATCTGAAGCTCAACCTATGATCATATGTGCCCGGCTAAGAAGCCTAGGTGCTGTCCTGTAGGTAATCAGAAGCCTTTGAAGGGATTTAAGCAGGGGAGTGGCATGGGCATGTGTATGCTTCAGATAGATTTCTCTGACATTAGTATAGAGTAAGTATTTGGGAAGGACAGAAATGGAATCAGAAAACAGGAGGCAATTTGGAGAATTCACTGAAAGATCATGAGGATCTAATCCAGGGCAATGGTACAAAAAAAAAAAAGAGAGCAGGGAAATGTTTAGAGAGTAGAGATGTGAGAATTTGGTGAGTGAACAGATGCTGGAGAAGAGGGAGGAAAGAGCATGGATGACTCCTAGTTTCTAGGTTGAGGAGAGGAGTGAATGCTGGGGGCAGTTAAACTCAATGTGAGGAAATAAACTCTCCAGGATTTCTCAGTACATCTATAAAAGCTCCTGAACACCTTCTCATACCATGTGAATTAGATCTGTAGTCATGTGGCTAGTTAATTTCTCTGATCCAGGAGGGCTAAATGGTTACAGCCCTAGAGGAGTTTGGTTGTAGAGCAGTTTCCGAGGTTAAGCCCCAAGCTGTCAGAAAGGCTGGAGCTGCTATCTCTGTAGGTATTTACATTTCAAAAATATAAAGCCCAGATCTTGGAGACACTTCTAGGTTGTAAAACCTGAGATGCATGGGGCTAGTTCTCCTAGACAATTTGGAGTTAGGACTCAGGCCCATTAGAGTTTCCAAGGAGACCCTTTCAGGGAGAGAAGGGAACAACTGCCACCTTCTCCTTTATAAGCAGAGAAAAATCATTTTCCCCCTGGTTTCTTGCCTATGGAGTACCCAGCTACTCATAGGGGAAAATCTGTCATCATCTCTCACCATGTCTTCATAGGGATAAGCCGTGAGCAAAGGGGGGAAGGTAGTAATGATATTTACTGTAAAGTAACTAAAAGAAATCTGATTGTGGTCCAAAACACCTCACATGCACATTCAGGCTAAAATGAATAAAGATGAATATTAAAAACCCAACACTGGTATGAGGGGGGATCTGTACAGGGAACAGAGTAAGGAGGTATGATACATTCAGCTTGGAGAAGTAACATTTATTCCAGAAAGAAATAAATATCAAGCCCAATGTTTAGGGAGAAGAAAGGAGATTTAGGAGTCATTCTCTCCCTAAGCTAACACCCACTCAGTGCCTACAATCACGCGTACAGGCAAGGATTACAATGACTTAAGTAGATGAGATTACTCAGTGGAGTGAGCTGAATAGAAAATTCTGGAAAACATAAATATGTAATGAGCAGACAGAGGAATCGGATCCTATGAAAGGCTGAAAAGGATTGGATAAGTGGAAAGATTCGGGGAAATAAGGAGTGTAAAACTATCAAAGAGAGAGTGAGAGTTTGGGAGTAATATAGTGACCAAGAGTGTCCAATCATGACACACAGAAGTAAAGCAAGATCAGCACTGAGAAGTATTCCTCAGACTTGGTGGGAAGACTTTCAGCCTTGGAAGTAGGTTTAGTTGAGGAGTGAATGGTATAAGAAAGAGTAGGCATTTCAAATGACAACTATTTGTGCAGTATCTTTCCTTCTGAGAGGGAAAAGAGGAAGATGGGACAGAGAGAATCCCAAGGTAAAGAGAGACATATTCTTTTTAGGATAAGAATGGTTTGAACACAGACTGGAAGATGGAAGCTAGCAGTAGGGTAACCAAACACCCTGGTTTCCCAGCTACTAAGGAGTATTTTATGACACAGAACATTCAATGCTGAAACCAGGAGAGCATCAGGTAAACAAGGAGAGCTGATTACTATAACGGAGAGGAATACATTAAAGACCTCAGGGGAAAGTGGAGAAAATTGTTGGAACAAGGTCTGCAAAATAAGGAAATGGATCTTAAAGGTCCCATCAAACTGAAAAAGTCCAAGACACTGATGATACAATTCCATTGTTAAAACCGAACAGCAAACAATTCAAGGCTAATGACCACCCATCCATTGTGAGAGACCACTTCTTTGCCCCTTGAGCTGTTGCCAAGGGCTTAGCTTCATCACAGCTGCACAGTTTATTTCTTAAATATGAGTCACTGTGATTAAAACGAGTCTACAGGAAAGACAAAGGAAGTTCTGTTGTTCCAAAGACACAAGCACCATTATTTTCACATCATTGCCGGAAATTAAGAAAAGAAAGTAGGTGGAAGAGAGGGTTAAATGACTGCATCTTCAAAATTCAGGAAGATTTAGACTAACTGCAAAAAAGGAATTAAAGCCCACAGAAAAAAAGGGAGGAAATAACCATATATAGGAATGTCATTTTAAACATGGTTAGATGAAAGGTTCTCTGGCATTTATTCAAGTAACAAATTTTGAGCACCTACTACGACCAGACACTGTTCTAGGCAATGGGCATCACTGGTCCTTGTAGCATGGAGTTTAAAAGAGAGAGGCTCATGGAGTAAAAATAATAACAGCAATGACAACAACAGCAGCAAAAACCCCATGAAGATTCTGCATTAAAATAATGGAAAATCGATTTTTCAATATCTAATCAACTTACCATAGGCTGCATGTTACAACAGTTCACTGCTTTTTAAAAGGAAGGAAAATGGAGCCATTTTTAAATGACTTTTAAATGACAAGGACATTCAATGCCAAGAGCCTTAACTCTTTGATAAGTGTCTTGTCTCTCAAAGGAAGTCTACTTGAATGACATTTGGGAAAATCTGTACTCACATACAACACTAATTTTGTATCAAAGACTATAATTAATATTTTAAATTAGATAAGTTGGTTCATTCATGTGCTGATATGAAAAGTTATCAGATATAAAGCCCTTCTCCCACACACATACAGAATACATTTTTGCACTATTTAGATGTCAGTATTCAAATGTTAAGATATTTCCTTCCTGAATTTTTTGAACAGATAAAATTATTTTCTTTAAAACCCATCCTTTCCCCCTTACTTTTTTCTTCCTCTTTCTAAGATAGCCAGGCCCAAGGGTCTGAAACAGTGATGTGGAAGAATTAGAAGCAATTACTGAAGACTTAGAGTACCTCTTTAAAAGAAAAATAATATTCTGTCTTATAAATGAGCAAAAATTAGGCACACTAAATTGATATTTTTCCTTCAGCTTTTCAAGGTTCACAAAATAAACTTACATGAATCATATACTGCAAAATTACACGAGCAGTAAATCCCAAGGTAAATCCCTTTATTGTGAAGGTTAAATTACCTGATGGATAGTATTTATACATCACAGATAGTAACCAACTGGGTGACTTGACTGTTGGCTGATTAATTTATTCATTCACAAATAATTATTTTGAATCTATTATGTATACGGTAGGGAAGATGTAGGGACCTGATCTTGGTCCTTAAGGAGTCAATAGTTTGGTTGAGTAGGTATGTTTGTAGAAAAGTGTACTCTTACAAAATTAATGTTTTAGCAATGCAAACTGAAGTACAGATAAGTTAGGATTTACCCAAGGCCATCAGTTCTTTAGCCACTGAGAATCCAAATCCTGAAATTTTTAAGCCAGGCTGAAAATGAGTAACAGCAAAAATATAAAAGTTTCCTGAATTACAAGAAATTTGGCAGCCACATAGGAGAAAATCCTAATGATGATGAAGCAAATCAGAAACTTTGAAAACCGGAAAGTAACAGAGAAGAAGCAAATCTTCAATTATTTGTTTTTTTTCCCTGCCTGTCCTACTTGTAGAAAAAAATATTGTGAATATTACCATAAATATCTAATTATACATAAAAAGAAGTACCTTATAACCATGTATAGAGGGGATGAAGGCTGAGATACTCGGAGAAGAGAGGGACAGAAGAGAACTCTGGGCACAGGCACGGACATTACAGAGGGAAAAGCTATGTTGCTTTCACCAAGAGGCAGGGGCCCTATTACTAAGGAAGTAGGTAAATAAAAACCTGGGCATTTCAAAACAGAGATCTCTTTCAACTATGTACAGTGTACAGTTTCCACGGAGCTGGATTCTTATCTATATTCCCACCGAAGTGGCAAGTCTATATCTGTGTGCATTCTTTGGACTGAAATCTGAAGGAACGACAACACATTATTTCCACATTTGTTAGGAGAACTTCACAGAACCATTCCGAGAGGCAGACTGAAGCGGTGAAAAGAGCACTGTCCTGAGTGTCAAGACACCTAAAGTTTAAGTCTGGGCTGGGCCAAAAACTGGCTGCATGATCTAGAATGGATCATAAAACCTCCCTGGGCCTTTTCTTCCTCATTTGCAAAATGTGGAGGTTTTCTAAGTACCTTACCTAACTTCTAACACCCAGTGATTTATTCTATAATCAATACATTTAGCTCATTAATTGGTCACAGGCCTGTTACACGTGGCAGTCTGAGCCAGTTTCTCCTAGGCATCATTAGCAATGATAGAAATTGCAGCCATAGCTTGGCACATAGTAGATACTCAATAAATATTGTTGAATAAATGAAAGAACACCCAGGTAGAACACCAGAGCGTGTTATAATGAAAGCCAGTTAGATTTAGACGCAGACCATGCTTGAGGGTGGAAGCCTGGTCTCATAAATTATTAGAGAATAAAACTTAATGCAGTCAATAGGGAAAAATGGAGAGATGTTTTTCTGGGTCTTCTCTTATGTTCCAGATCCAAAGCTGGGTGGATTTCCCTCAAGAGCAAGTTCTACTAGCCCTGCCTTCTTAATCCTAGTGATTTCTTCCCTAGAGGAGATATTCATGCCCACACATTCAGAAGTTCCATGATTTGACTTGCTGGTTGGGGCTTTTCCCCTGGTCTGTAGCATCAGCTAGGAGATGAGAGAACAGACTTTAAAATTTACAGTGATCCAATGGTGCCATTCATTCAACAAATGGTTACTCAGTGGCCATGGGACAAGGACATCAACACAATTGTATCTGCAAAGTACTTTAGTTTTGCTATCCTGTATTATCATTCTAGTTTCCATATTATTTCTACTTTATCTGTATGCCGCCTATACTGTTTTTAATTCTGATGAGAAAGTTGTTGAATATATTCTGTCACCATAATGACCTTCCTCATTTAAAGAGCCACCATATTTGAGTCTAAAACACATCAGAAATATTTTATTTCCTAAATGCTGACTTAGGGACAATCAGTGCCCAATTAATTTAAAATCAAGATCATGGAAAAGGTCAAACTCCAGAAATATGGTTATCTGGAGTAGCAGAAATTTTGCCTCTAAGAATCTAAGGCAAATTCATAGAGATTTATGAAACAAAGAAACCTACAGAAAGTGGCAACAGCAAAAAAAAAAAAAAAATCCAGAAAGACAAAGGACTCAATTAATATCCATTCAAGATAGTTGGTATTAGAGAAGTTATGAAAATGGGGCATACGGGCTATAAAGAAAAGGTCATAATCATCTTTTTTTTTTTATTGTTCTAAGAGCACTTAATATGAGGTCTGGCCTCTTAACAAAGTTGTAAGTGTATAATACAGCCTTGTTGACTACAGGCACGATGCCGTATAGCAGACCTCTAGAAATTACTCATTTTGCATAACTGAAAGTTCACACCCTACTGAACAACTCCACATTTCCTCCTCTCCGCAGACCCTCACACTTTTCTACTCTGTGTCTATGAGTTTGACTACTTAATCATCTTTAAACAAGATAAACAAAGTTCCATCTTATTTTCCCTCTATAAGGGATTACAGTATCAGACATATCTACCCATTGTTTTAGATAGCCAACAGGAAAAATGACATTAATGTATAAGTGAGATTAAATCAATTTGGAGCAAAGTTGAAAAGTAAATGGACATATTTCAAGCCTGAAATTATTTTTTAAAATATCTAATTTTACTACATGAAAAAACATCTTTGAGCATCTAGGGGGAAAATGTGTTTTCCAAACTCCTTGGTGAGACTTATTTTTTGGAAGTCTTTTAAACAAAAAGTTGGATTCTTTGAGATCAAGGGCACAGACTAGCATAGAGTCCAGCCAGCTTGTAGGTCTGTGACACTATGGAGGAATAGTTCAGTACCCACACAGCATCTTGCACAGCTGTTTGACTCTCAATCCTAAGGTTGGGCTGCTTACAGCAACCACTGGGGAAGTCACTTCCTACTGACAATCATGTTGCTGAATACTGAGTTGACTTTGAAAAATCACTGGTGAAAATGCAATCTGCTCTTATGGTCATTTTGACAATTTGGTCTTAGGTCATTGAGCCTACATCCTAAATCTTGGAAATTCTTTCTGAAGCAATAGTACAGATGAATAGATTATTAGGAGATCCTGTGAAAAACTAATTTATATCCATTCTCAAGAGGCTCAGCTAAAATTTGAGATTGTCAAGTGTTAAGTGGTGAATAATTTCTGAATCATACCATTTGTTTGTCTATCAATGTAATCCAGAAATGGAACTCTTGTTTTGCTCCATGTACACACCCTCAACCATGATCATTTTGAAGTCTTTCCCATATCCATAAATGGCATTCTCATTTTCCCATTTGCTCAAACCACAGACTTCAGAGTCATCCTTGTCTCTTCGCTTTCTCTCACATTCCATACAATCTATCACAAGGTCGATCAGCTCTACCTCCAAAATATATCTTATAATTTTTCATCATATCTATTATTTCCACTCCAGTCCAAGTCATCATTATCTCCTTCCTAAATGACTTCAATAACCTTCTAACTTTTTCCGTGCTTTCAGTTTTGCTCCTACTATCATCATTTCTTCATATAGAGGCCAAAGTCAATTTCTGAACACATAAATCATATCACATCATCCCTGCTTGTGGTCCTCCTGTGACATCTCATCACACAGAGAATAAAATACACCTCCAAACTACGGCAGAGAAGACCATTCATTATCTGGCCTTTCTCTCTCTCTACAATCTACCACTAACCCATTTGCTATCTTTGTTCTTACATCTCGGCCTTTGCATTTGCTGCTCCTTCTGCCTAAAATATATTCCACTCAAGGCCTTTGCTTGGCTTGCTCACTTACGCAGCCCTTTGCTCAAATATAACTTCTTCAGGTAGGCCACTGCCTCTCAGTCTTTCTCTGTCCTTATTTTCTTTACTTTCTTTTCATAGAACTGACCCAACATGATTTCATACACTAATTTATTGGTTTACTGTCTGTTTCCCTCACTAAAATTTGAAGGTCTGTGAAGGCAGAATCTTGTTTTGTTCACGACTGTACCCTCAACCCCTGGCTTAGAGTAAGCACTCAATAAATAATTACTAAAAGAATCAATAAACTCTAGGAGAGTCTGAGTTTTGGTACAGTTCTTCCTAAAATATTTTTTGAGGAAATAGAATAACATAGAAAAAGATCAGGAGTTCACTGGTAATTAAATGCATGTGTGCGTAAAAGTGCTTTGTAAAAGCAAAGCACTATACAAATAGTATTTGTAAAGCTACCAAAATATTCTGACATGGTTAGAAAGAGGGCTTTGGTAGAGAAGTCAATTGTAAATTACTCATATTTCATTTTTATTATATTCATTAAACAAAAGCAGCAAATCCTAGATGACTCTCTTCTCAAGTCTTGATGATATAGCTAGTTTTCAGAAGACTTCCTCAAATGACTAGAAATATAGTTCTAAAAATAATTTAAAATCTTTTCTATTCAGCACTCCTAAGTATGACTGCATAAAATACCAAACTTATACAAAAGTTGCTTACTCCATTAGTGATTAAAGAATAGATCAGAAACGTCTATTTCCTCCAACATAATCAAACAGACATCTTAGAGTAGACATGACTAACAGTGAAATCTGCAGGGGAACCAAACTTGTCTAGAAACTCCAAGAGGCCAGATCACTGAATCCTGGAATGAATCACTCTATCAGCAACTTTTTATGTTGTTTTTCAGAGGCGGTAAGGAACAATGCTTTTTTTTTTTTTTGGTACTGCAGAGCTGACTTGAATCTTAATGTTCACAAATGGCACCTAAAGACGTTTTCTGCTTCTGTGGAAAGAAAACACAGGCAACTTATCAAGCTAACACATACTAAAATGTACCCAAAGGAAGCAGGCCAGCATTGATAACAGAATTAGCTTAAATAAATGTATAATGTACAATGGGATTTCAGGATAACTTTATTGAATTTCTGAACCTCTCCCTCACTTTGTGGTGACTTCTGAGGAGATCGAACATGCAAAATATATGACCTGACAAATGAACAAGTAAACTACTTTATTCAAGCCTTTTCATTTGTCAACAGCATCCATGCAATAATGGCTTTCTGTCCACTGTTTTAATAATGTATGTATTGATTTCTTCCATCTAAATCTTAACCAGAAAAATCTCAGGAAGCTTTGAAGGAGTCCTTAATGGTCTCTAGGGAAGGAATTATAGAGATTTTAAAATGGAAAGATGAAAACCAAATGACAAACAATTTCATTAGTGAAAATGCAAACAAAAAGTCATTACCTACAGTGTTCTTACAATCAAGACCCAATCTCCATTTAAATTTGGGGTAGGATGAAGAAAATTAAATAAGCTCATGGTTTACTGCAGTTCTCCTTAGAAATTCCCCACTATGATTTGCTCCTTTAAAACTCTCTCTAGGTTAATCACAGAAGTAGACAAGTAATAAATATCACTTTAGTGACTGCTCAAGTAAAACCAAGGAAGTCAGTTTTAAAAATATATCTGGGCCAGAATAATACACACTAATTGAAAACGAGTCAGTCTAGTGAGGCAAGTAATGAGGAACCGTAAAAGCCAGGATAATGTATTCAAAAGATATAAAAATTGGTCAGTTTATATTTGCTAAGGCACATTTGAGCTTTAATTATTTATAACACTCCACCGCATATTGAGCGTTATTTTATTAATTAATCTTCAGAGTCATTCCAGTTGTAGTTGTTATGCTGCCCAGCTGGTTTGGGGAACACAGATCCACTCCCATGGTGTTAAAACCGCTTTGGGGAGTGAGACTGCAGTCCCCAGCTACCTGTGTGGACTGCCTTGCAATTTTACCTACAGCAGAACGATATACTCTTCCATCCAGTAATTCAGACTGACGATATGTTTTTGTTTTAAGTGAAGAGTATGATGTGATATTTTGCTATAAAAATTTTTTATCATTAATCTGCAATGGTATACAAAGAAAACGGGTGGCCTGTTTTATCAGCATTCTGATTTAAAGAAAAGTGAAAAATACTTGATTATGGTTTACACTTCTGATATTTTAATGGGATTTGTATTCCCATGAAAAGCAACAACCAAGGGCATTAATCATTTACAACAGAAAATAAGCAGGTGTCTTAAAAAGTGACACATCAAATACATGGGGAAGAAGTTTACAACCAAAAGTGACCCATCTTGATACCAAACATTCCATTTAAACAGTATTTGAAGCAAGAAACTGGTAAAGAGGAAGACAGTTTATAATCCTGGCAAAGCACAACAAAAGTCTACAAATATGAAATCTGTCAAAGATTAGTTTTTGATGGAGTTCTGTACTGATTGTTTGTTTCCTTTACGTCTTCCTAAGTGGGTTCAGAAGATCCAAGAGAGAGACCCAGTTTCAAGAATTTTCCTTTGTTCTTTTTGTCCACAGGCAACAAGAGAGTTTCTAGTGGACAGCCATTCTACAAGAACTATAAAAGGGCTTCTGCAATAAATGTGACAAAACTTAGTAAATAGGGTGCTAAATTGTTCTCTCACAAACACTTAGGAGTGATAATGTTCTTTGAGGGAGGAGAGTGTTCTGTGACAAGGGTTTTTCTTAAGGATACAAAGAGAAGCTTAGGAAAACATTGGGCCAGATCACAAGTAAAAACAGTGGCATCAAAGTAGCTTTATACACTACAAAAGGATGCTTAGTTGGGAGTAAACAGAAATATCCTACAAGCGAGGAAGGAACATTACCCCTTTTTCTTTCCTTCCCTGCCCACCCTTGATCTCAGTAGTCTAGAGAAGAATGCACAAAAGATTAGTTCACTGGTTATTTTTCTCCTTCCTTTCTGCCTCCTCTCCTTGCTTCCTTAATTCCTATGTTCCTTTATCTATTCAATGTCTGTCATGTACCAGACGCCTCATAAGGTGCTACGTTAAAAATGATAATCCTTTTCCCCAAAGAAAGTTTCTTGACGTACAAGGTTTAGTGAAAGTGGTTGACATTAATCAAATAGTCACACATACCCGTGATGATGAGGAACGTTATATTCTAGAAGGAAATGTAGATGGTATCATGAGGGGATAGAGGGAGAGATCTGGTCAAAAGCGGGCATCAGAGAAAAGCTTGCTCCCTGTCTGAGCCAAGATGTAAAGGATGTTAACCAGGAAATTATGAGGAGGTAGGATGAGTAAGAAGGGTTTCAGACAGAGGATCAGCACGTTCAAAGCCCCGCCTGAGAGGAACACAGAGAAATGGAAAAAACCGAAGGCAATACAGCTAGTGTCCAGAGAGTAAGAGGAAGAAACAGTAAGAAAAGAGGAGGTTGGAGCTAGTCCAGACAGATGGGACTTTGGGGTCCCTGCTGAGGAATTTTACTCTTTTCCCAAGGGCACAGAAAAGCCACTGAAGAGTGTTAAGATTAGGACTAATACAATTCAATTTATGTTTTTACATAGAATACTTAGACCAAAATGTAGATTGCATTGTAGGATGACAAGAGTAGATGCAGAAAGGTTAGGAGAAATAATCTCACATTTAACTACGGTGATGACAGCAACAGAGTCAAAAAATATTTTCTTTTTTTTTTTTTTTACTTTCTAAAAAACATTAAAAAAATTCAAGTATAGTCAGTTTACAATATTGTGTCAATTTCTGGCATACAACACAATGTTTCAGCCATACATGGACATACATAAAAATATTTTCGAGGTAAACTGACCTAGTGATGTGTTAGTGTTGGAAGGCTGGAGGTTGTTCATCCTGACAAGGTACTATATCCGTCTGTTCTGTTGTTGTTTGGATAGGAGAAACTATTTAGTTAGGTTCTCCAAGCTTTAGGGTTTTGTAGATTACAGCAACAAAAACACAATGAGGCAAAGAATTTTAGGGTTTCAGAAAAGAGTTATTAAAATGTTTGATGAATGAATCTAAATTGGGCTTGGAGGGCGGTAAAGACATAGTGCAGTGGAAATAGTGTATAGAACACAAGTTATTAGAGTTATGTCAGAGAGACGTAGTAGGTGGATATCTCAATAAGCACATTAGCCAAGCGGAGATTAATTCACTTCAGTCTGGTGCATGTCACCCATCTCTAGCATCACATCTCCCCAAAGCATGTTCCTGGTAGTGAGATTCCTGAGTAAGAGGACTGAGAATGGTAAGTACTAACATTTTACCACTGCTAGCAAGCAACCAAAGCCAAAAACCAGGGGTAACGAGGCAGTATTTATAACAAAATGCTGGCTAGAAGGGATTGTGGAAAATTATGTCGACCAAATTCCTCATTTTACAGCTGAACAAAGTAGCAATTACTGTCTAATTTCTGGAGGAATATGGCTAGAATCTCAGTCTCCTGAATCTTAGTGCACTTGTCCAGTGATTCCTCTTCTTGGATTTCTGGAACTAAACTAAAAATTATACCTTTTGCAGAAATTCTGTCTCATTTCACTATATCATTTAATGCATTCTATTTAAAATGCCCATGCTTCTCAATAAATTTTCTTCCACATGTACACCAGAATGTTTTCACTATTTATTCAAAGTTAGAACATTAAAAAAAATCACTATTATATTACACTCTACTACAAAAGCTACCTTAATTTTCTGAATTGTATGAAGAAGAAACTGGCAGCTTCCTTGGCAGTTTCTTTTTTTTTTTTTTTAACAGACTCCTGGGTCTTTTTGTAATCTTCTATATCCTCTCCTCCGGAATAATACAAATCCTTGATCTTTCTTCAAGATGCCACTTTTGGCTCTGTCTCCAAAGAGATTTTTCTTTTAAGCAGTGAACATACAAAAGTGGTACTATGTTATCAAGCTTTTGTTGTTTGGTAGTAATTTACTTTGTTTTCTATTCCCTTCTGTTCATGTACCTTTTCTTCTCATTTTAAAAACACTTATCAGTATCCACTGTATGTCATGCCCTTTGCTAGCTACTAAGGTCTTGGGGGTCACCAAGACGAAATCTCTGCCTTCCCTACTCAGAGCCTAGCAGACAAGACAGAAATATAATGAAAAACAAACAAAAAATTGACAATTGATCAGTGTTGGCAGATGCTAGTGAGCAAGTTGTTATTCTGAAAACTGGTAAAGAGAAACGTTTATCATTCCTACCCTATTCGAAAAATATACTGGGTATGCAAATAGTGGATGAGTGTCTATTTTCTGTTCATAGAAGTACTTCAGCTAATAAATGAAGAAGAAGTGATAGAAACAGGCAATCATCACTGATCATTAACGGTTGCCAAAAATCACACACACAAAAGAGAAGACAAGACACTGTGCACCTTCTGATGATGGAAGAATACATTACCACCTACAAAGCAGCCTTACCAAAAACAGGCAAACCTAAGTATGATCAAACCGCAGAACTACATTGTTTAACAGAATAGCCACTAGCCACATCTAAGCACTTGAAATGTGGCTAGTCTGAAATGAGTTATGTTGTAACTGTTATAACTGTAAATTCTTATATTGATTATACACTAAAATGACAGTAATTATTGTTCTATAGTTATGTAAGATATAACCATTAGAAGAAACTGGGTGAAGTGTACAGGGAAACTCTATGTACTATTTTTGTAACTTAATGTGAATCTGTAACTACTCCAAATAAAAAAAAATTTTGAAAAAGTGATTTAAAAGACAAATCAGCCAAATGCAATATGTGGACCTTTTTCAATTCTTATTTAAAACAAACAAAAAAAACCATCCCAAACTCAAAAACCTGTTAAAACATTTAAGATATGTATGTAAGAAGTGGAAATTTGAATACTGTCCCGGTATTTGCCATGATAAAATTATTGACATTTTAAAAGTATCATAGTAGCAATGTGATTACTTTTAAAGAGTGAATTCTTATCTTTCAGAGATAACCTCTCAATATTTATGAATTAAATGATCCACGCCTGAGATTTGCTTCAAAATAATGGAGGATGAAACAGAGGCAGAAGAAGTAAGGCTGGTCATGAATTGATAATCGTTCAGGTCTTGATCGGTACATGGGTGTTTACTATAGGTTTCTGTCTGCTTTTGAATATATTTAATCTTTTCCAAAATAAAATATCACCAAAAGACATGGGCAATTTCTTAAATGCTATTATTAACGCAGATGCTTTTGACATTTAAAATATAATGGCTTGAATTATTTCTAACTGACCCTTAGACTAGAGAAGTAAAAAAGATTTCTATTCAACCTGGTTTCTTTCTTTTTCAACCTAATTTCAATTGAAACTAATTTTAAAATAGTCACTGAATGCTTACTACGTTCAAGACACTATACTTTAAAATGTCCTACCCTGTGAACATCATTTTGCTTCTGAACTGCTGGGAAATCGCCTCCAATAGGTGCCTGCCGGCTCAACTCGTCATCTTTCAGTTGTAGCCACACCAGAAGTTCCTGAAGAGAAAGGTGCAGACGCTTCCACTGGTCAGAACTGGCTTCCAAATGGGACCTGAAAAATAATGAAAGGAAATTATGCCAGAATATCCAGAAGGATAATTGATGGTTCTAACAATCCCATTAAAGGTACATTGGTTGGTTAGTTCCATAGTGTATAGACATACTGTAAAAGACCTAGCAGTCCTCAATGAAAATGTGACTTTTGAGAGCCACAAAATGGGGTATTTTGATGGCAACTTTAAGGGAAGACAGTGTTTAGCCATATGTTTATTTCCACATGCAGAATTCTGAGATTTTTGGCATGAAATATACATCGGAATGGATTGCTTTCCTCCAGTGTTGCAGTCAATGATTCTTGATGTTTCTGGCAAAAAAAAAAAAATTGAACCCAGTGACTAATATAAACCACTCAGTTTTCATGTGACTCATGCTAGTACTGGAATTCTTTCTGCTTTGAGAAATGGAAAGGTCTCTCCCCACATTTTGACTTTTCCATTTCTACACCCTAGGCAGCCTCTTCCATTGACTCCTTCCATCTGGCATCTGTTCCTTTCTGCTCCTCTTCCCATATGCTTCTCCTTTCTACCCTTCTTTATTCGTGTGCACCTGGGATTTGTTTTCACCAAGTTCCAACATTTTCCGCTTTGTTTCCTTTGTGTAAAATGTACTGAGACAACAACTCACGTGGAAAAGTAAAATCAGACATTTGCCTGAGAGCCTCCCCAAAACATGAATAATTTAGGCAAGAGACTGAGTGCTTTACCATCAACTGTATTTAGAACATGTTAATCCGTAGAAGCCATTTTAGAATACACAAATGAATGATCTGTGCTATAAAATCCACATTTCACTTGAGGATGAGAAGCTAAATTAAGAAAATAAATCATAACCCAGAAAACAAAGAAACGCAGAATGTTAGCAAAGCTTTATCCTCAGGTCAATTGAGAATTATGCTGCATTACTTACATCTTATCAGCAATTACTAATTAATTCATAAAAATTAATGCTGCCTATAACATAAATACAACCTAGTCTCGAATGCTGTAGAGATTGAAATGTAAAGCAACCTGGTAGGGCAACATTTCTCTTTGCCATTTGATAACTTAGCGTGACATTTCAAATACAATTCTCCTGCTGGCCTTAGTCAAACATCATCAAATCGTACCTATGTGCTGAAATTAAATTATCCCAAGCTTTCCAAAGGATAATTTGATGATACATAAACATCTTTAAAATGTACAAATACAATGACCCATGAGCTTAAATTCAAGGAACTTATACTAAGAAAGTAACTGGGAAAGCATGCAAAGATATAGGCAGAAAACTGTTATTTATAGCATACTTAGGATTGATACAAAGTAGAAACAACTTAAATATTGGATACTAGGAAATTGGCTACATATATAATGGTGAATTCATATAATGCAATGTTGAAATCCTATGAATCCTGTGCAATGTTCAGTGTTATGACATAGGCAAGTATTTACAGAAATGGAAAAGATCACCCTGTCATCTGCTAAGGAAGTAGGTGACAAAAATGTATACAATCTATTTTTCTAAAATGTTTGTGTGTGTATTTGTGTACACATGCTCCACCACTCATAAAAAAATTCTGAAATGACAACTAGTTTATCCCTCAGACAAGGATTTACTGGTGATTTATTCCTTCGTCTTTATACTTTTCCAAACGTTCAGAATTTTCCTTTTATTATGGGAAATATAAACATTATATTCAGGAAAAACAAAGGCATTTCCAGAGAAATTAGATTGTTCAAGACTCTAACAGCATTATTATCTAATAAAGAAATCACGAAATACCATAGATATCATGAATTAAATATAATAGTGCAGATTGCATATGGCGTAGAGGTCAGTTCTTTTATGTTTCTGTTCTTTCCTCCTATTTATCACTTTCCCATAAAACTAAATGAGAATTCCCTACGCAAGATTTTAGCTGTTTAATGACATGTAATGACTGCTGGTTACAGAGCTTCCCTGGGGTGTCTGGAATTTGCAGCTTGGTCCCCTTGAGGGTGAAAGAGGCTGTCAAGCAGGACATTTTGAAAGGTAGGGAGAGGCACAGTCTAGACATGGGAAGGCAGCAAATGGTAGATGAGATACTGATTCAATAAATACTGATTGAGTGCCTCTCAGTTCCAATCAGGCACTGGGGAGTAGGGCGAGGGGAAGGTAAGGGAGAATACAGAGATGTCTAAGAGTCCGTGTGTCTGGTAGAAGTAATAACGTATCCCTGCGGTGGAGAGGTCTACAGACAGGATGGATAGGCTGAACGGCAAGCTGCCTAAGGTGAGGGCTTCCGCTGCTGCTTGTTTACAAAAGGCAGTGCTACAACCCCGGTTCCAGGTTAAATGATGCTAATTATTAGTGGGTCAATGAAAACTTTTGTGTCCCCTAAGAGACGGGGTAAAAAATGAACACTGAGACCCAGGGAATTCTTCCTAAAAAATCTAAGACAAACTCCATAGCATGAGATAGGGAGGCTGTGAAGAGCCAGAAACACAGGACAGTCAAGAGAGTTAATAGAGGAACAGAAGAAGGACCTGGGATCATGAGTGAAAAAACACCAAACTCTCATGTATCTGGGTGAGGGGGCCTTCCTTATTCATCCCTAAGGTATGGAGTTAGGTCACTTTTCCAAATGTTTGATCACCTTAACCACATATCAAATGACTTTCTTTCTTTTCCTTGTTAAAGCAGGAGAGTGAAAGGAAACTGGTGATATGACGATAAAAACTTAAAAAGCTTATAAAAGGCAGGGGACACCGGGTAAGGGCTGGAGAGGCGGAAGTCAGTCAGATAAAGGCTGCTGATTTAAAACAACACTTACAAAGATATCCAATCTAAAGCCATGGTCCTCAAACTGCAGTGTGCATAAGAAACATTTGAGTAGCTTGTTTAAAGTACAGACTCCTAGGTTCCATGCTCAGAATTTCTGTAACTGAAAATTTTTTTTATTAAAATATAGTTGATTTACAATACTATATTAGTTTTAGGTGTGCAGCATAGTGATTCAGTATTTTTGCAGATTATACTCCATTATAAGCTATTATAAGATAATGACTCTAATTTCCTGCGCTATACAATATATCTTTGTTGCTTCTCTATTTTATACATAGTCGTCTGTATCTGTTAATCCTGTATCTCTAATTTGTCCCTCCCCTCCTCCCTCTCCCCTTCGGTAACCACAAGTTTGAAATCTAAAAAATAATACAAAGAAATGTATATCCAAAACAGAAACAGACACACAGATACAGAATTTCTGTACTTTTAACAAGAACTTTCACAATTCAGCAGGTGAGCTCCAGGACCACTGTCTGAGGAAGAATTTCTTAAAGTATTTCCTATGTGCCCTAAACATTACTTGCTGGTCTCCAAAGGGCAAAGGTGTTATTTGTCAGTGACATGATTTTGAAGAAGATCTAAATGTAACGAAATGCTCTGAGGTCAGAAAACATTTTCTCTGGCCATGCTAAGCTTGCGAAGTGTTTTCAAGACACATTTCTAATGCATTTGTTGGAAGCAGCTGCCCTATTTTTATTTCCAAGACAGTATATCAAGTATTTCTAAATGATTAACCTGTTTGTATTTGGGATGCCTTTTCCTGCTTTTCCTAAAAATGTTTCTTTGTATTTGTAATGACTCCCCCTGCCTTGTTTTATCATAGGCTGTTAGGGCTGAAAGGAACCTTAGAGATCATTCAACCTTCTTGTTTTGCCAATGTGGGAACTGAGATGCAAAGACTCCTATACAGACACCTGCTGAAGCACATAACTTGAGCTGTCATATTTAGACATGGAAAATTGAAATGACAAACCTTCCTTACATGAGGAAATCCTTAACCTTAAAGGTTTTCACCAAATGTTTTGGATCCCAGAGCAAAAACACTTCCTGCTAATTGGCAAATAGACCCCATTTACCCGTATCTACCCAACAGAAAATAAAAGGGGAGGTTTGAAGCAGCAAACTTAGCCTGTATTCATTTTCTATTAGTCTTTACTAGTGAAGACAAGAGCTTAGGAGTTACTAGCTTTTAACAAGGCAAGTACCAATCTTTCATAATCATATAATTTTTACAGTTGGTAAGGTTTAGGTAAAATGCAGAACCTTGGGATATATAGCTTGGTCTTTAAGAAACTTTTTGGTGTCAAGATGCTAAGAATTATAGAGGCTGCTAAAGTGATTGCTATTTCTCTAGACACAGATATTTCAAGTGTGATTTGGTTGATGCCTAGTTTGAAATCCTTAATAAAACTTTACTCTGAAAGGCATCTATTCTTAAAGCAAAATGTGTTCTATTGAATTCATTTTTCACTTTGACTTCCTTTATAAAACTAACAATATCCCTGTATATCTTTGGTACCCTTGTGTAATAAGATAGCACGTAAGCGTACAGAAGGAAAAGGTAAGAATGCAGAAAAAATAAGGAACCACAGAAATAAAATGGGGGCTATGAGGCTTTAAATAAAGAAACAGAATTAAGCCCAAAGAGAAGTAAACTTTTTGTTGTTGTTGTTGCTGGGCCATGAACTCCAACTTTCAAACATAATTAACATCCCAAGAGTAAGAGAAAGAAGGTCAGAGATACTCAATGTCCAAGTGGCATTTTTCTCTCAAAGGTAGAAAGATTCTGCTTTTTTTTTTTTGGCTCTTTCTTTGTTCTCCATTACAGATAAACCTCTAATTATTTTAATTTCTAATACCGAGTACTTTCTAAGCGATTTATTGCTGCTGTGGGTTAAATAATGTTGGTGCCCTCACCTCTCAAATTAATGTTCAAAATTTCATAGAAGGGATTATTTTATATAACATTTGCAAGTTTTTCCCCCAAGTATAAAAATCTCACAGAATGTAAATTTTGCTGAAATTATGTGAACATCATATATGATTCTCCTAATTAATAGTACATAAATAATCTGGAAAATATAATCTGGTGCCAGATTCAATTGAAATCTTCATACATATTTCTTATGTAAAAATTTACTTGATCACTTCTCAAATTATTCATAATTTCAAAATTAAAAATGCAACATTGTAGGCACGGAATATTTTAGAATGAGAAACACAACACCATCCTGATGTTGGATAATATAATCAGTGACTGTGTCTGTGTGTGTGTGTGTGTGTGTGTGTGTATGTATGTGGGCACATGTGTATATATATATACACAAATAAAAAATTTTCGCTTTATTTTTCTCCCACTTATAGCAGTTAATCTTTTGTTTTGTTTGATGACACTCAGCTATCACTGAGTATTTACATCTCCTTCTTATACCTTTTGGACAAAATGTGATGTAATAATGCATGTGGAACAGATGGCACATACTTTCCTTCAACTAAATTATGAGTTACAGTCTCAATTAAAGTATTCTTTTTTCTCAAAGCACTGTATTTACTTTCTTTTATACCATGTCTTTGACTTTAATCAGTTATTTTAAATATAAGAAAACCAAGGTAGAAAAATTCAAGAATTTGCCTAGGTTTATAAAGAGTGACTGTAGAATTAAAAATAACAGAACTGTAGAACTGCCAGGGGACGTGAAGAGACCATCATGTTTCTGGTCAAACTTCCTCATTTCAGTGAGGGAGAAAACTGAAGTCTGAAGCAGTTAAGTGACTGGCTCACGATTAGATGCTAGGTAGCAACAGAGCCAGAGGAGAAACTAGGTCGCCCAACTGCTGGTCCACGACCCTTTCTACTGTACCTCACTGACTCAGTCAAAGCTTGGCATTTCTGTATGTACCTAATTCAGCTGAAGGCAACCAGTATAGCCCTAGGAAACAACCCATGAATACTTAAAGGGACTTGCCATCAAGTGAAAATGAGAATAGTACAGGGAAGATCTAGTAAAGGAACAGTCAGAAAGGGAAATCTCAATTATGGAATTTGAGTCAAAATTTGGAGGATGAGAGGAGAAATTGTGTTCCAAGTTTGAGGATCGGGAAGTGTACTCATTCATATGAGGACAGTGAGAAAATTGTTGGAGATCAGGAACGGCATCAGAAAGTAGAATTTACTTGGCTCAGAGAATCCACGTTGGGGAGTAACTAGACGGCTGCTTGGCGAATATATATGTATGTATACGCATGACTGGGACATAGCGCTGTACACCAGAAAGTGACACATTGTAATTGACTGTACTTCAATTAAAAAAAAAATAAACAAATAGACTGCTGCTTGGTGAGGAAGGAACTGGGAGGCAGAGGAAGAACAGAGAAGGAAAGGGGTTAGAAGGGGCTAATTAGAAATAGTTGGTAGAGAGTGGAAGGTTCACTAGATTCCAATGACTAAATATAAGCTTCATGACAGCAATGATTTTCTTTTGTCTATTGTTCACTGTTGTGTCCTCACTGCCCAGAAGAGTGTCTAGTACATAGTAAACACTCAGTAAATATTTGCTGAATGAACAAATAAATGAATAAGAGAATTATGGGAACCATCAAGATGGAAGTTCTTGACCAAAGGAATAATGTGATCCAGTGTCCAAGGAAGAATATTTTTGTAAATGTGCAATGGATGGCCTCAATATAGAAAGAAATAGAGACAAATCTATCAGTTTGGAATAACGCGATGAAGACAAGAATCACAATCACAGGAAGAGGAAAGACAGTGCGGAAGGGAAATAAATGGAGGGAAAAGGACATAATGTGGATTTAGATCACGATGATGCCCCTTCTGAGTCGATGGAATGCAAAGGGAAATTTCAAAATCATTTTGGTTTGAACTCAATTTTATTTCATTAACAGTGGGCACCTATGAAATGACATGCTAATGTTTTATATTTTAAAATGCAAAAATGGTTTCAGAATCTTTTATTAAACAATGAACAACCGTAATTTTTTTTTAGTATAATATATTACAGTTTGGGCAAACAGAGGGTTGTTTTCCAGGGTAGCTTGGGAATTTTTTAAAAACAATTGTGGTGACTTTTCACTGTAAAATAATGTTGATGGAGGTTTTGACCAGATTTGCAATGCAAGCTTATGTACCAAGGATCGTTCTGTATCTAACTCTTCCAGTGCTCACCTGTCCTATTTCGTACCCATCCTGAATTGCTACCTCTATTCTGCTTCTCTCAGCTGAACCCTGCCATTCAGCGTGGACTGACTGATATCCTTATTTCAACTAAGTATCAGGAAATAAACTAAATCATTTTGATGTGAAGCATTACCTTGCTTCTTATAAGTGAGTGCTTATAACACATTATTATTAGCGAGGCCTATTTAAAAGCCAAAACCATTGATCTGAATATTTAAATTCTAGAATTTGCAGTACCTTAGATGAGCTAAGGTAACTGTTTTCTACTTGATTAATGACAACAAGAATTAAACTGCAGTAGCTGGCATCTGGGAAATTGCTGAGAATGAAGAGACCACATTTTGGCTGACATGCTGTTTGCCGCTTTCAATTCCCCTTTTATTTCATCAAGTTCACATGAAGGAGAGAAAAGGCACGAATGATGTTCAGAATAGTTATAGCATCTTTCTTCTCCTCTCCTGCCAAAAAATAGCTTTCTTTTCTTTATTTTACTTTATCTATCAATACCTTTTCCATCTCCCATGTTTCATTCTTTTTTAATGACAGATGTTATGAAGGTGGCCTTTGTCATGACATATACTGACCTCTCTCAGAGTTTAAGCTATAGAAAGCAAATGGAGCCTCTCTCTCTTTGAAAATGCCATGACCCGTTGTTGCTCGTGACTCATCACCAACACATCGATACAAAATTCATGGACCAAACAGGGAGATAAAAATGAGGGTCTTGGAAGCTGGGATACAAACTTCGGCGTGGGGGGGGCATATAAATAAAAATGAATCCTCTCCTCCTCCTAGAAATCTGCTTCTCTATTTTATCATTTCACTTATTACATGTCTATGTGTACAAGTTGAGTGAGTCTTCCCTTTTTCTTCTTCCTTTATACTCCACGGTATAATACGATGGTTCAAAGCTCAGACTCTGGAGCCAGACTCCCTGTGTTCAGATCTCAGATCTGGCACTTACTAAGTGACCTTGGGAAACTTATCTAGCCTCTCTCTGACTTACTTTCTTCAAATGTAAAGAGAGGATAATAATAGAATCTGTCTCTTAGGGCTGCTGAGAGCATTAAATGGGTCAACAAATATAAAGTGCCATGACACTGGCCAGTATGTGGTGCATCAAATGTCAGTTACTTGCTATCATCATTATTATGTCATATTAAGCACTGATTTTTCAAGAGCACTTACAAATCAATGAATTTCAGTTTTATTTTATCCCCTTTGTAGAAGTAAAGATACTACGTGTCTAAATTTGGGACAATTTCAAACAATGATAAAGAAGAAAAATAATCTCCATTCTGTAATCTTACAAACTAGAGGTAGTAGTGCCTCCCAGTGTTGAGTGTGTTCCCTTGTAACTATGATGAAGTCCCCTTGTCTTCGTCTACCTCCCTCCACTACCACTCCTCCTCTAGACACAGAAGAAAACACAAACAATTTTTATAAAAAGACGTGGATGACAAAAAGCAACTGATCAGAAAGCAGGAAGCTGGACTTCCACTCCCCGTACTTCCTGCGTCATTTAGGTGACCCTGGGCATTTCACTTTCTCTCTCTGCTCTTTTCCCCTCCACTGAACTCGTGTAAAACGGGATTGCAAGAGCCTCACTGTGCTCTCCTTACAACAATGCTGAGACGCATTCACTAACTTTTCCAGAGAATGTGGATCCACAGAAGGGGACAGAGTACAAAAGAGGCGCGGATAGGGCAGCGAGGGGCTTAGTTCACTGCGGTAACGCAGTCTGAGAGGGAGCCAAAGGCAGGAAGTTGCTATCATTTCTCCTGAGCTGTGGGAGCTGTGGAGAGGTCTCCGTTCAACTCTTCATTATAATGTGTTATGGTATTTAAAGAATGTCCTCAAAGAAGGAATTCCATAATAAACATACATTAGTTTTATCACTTTTTGAATAACCCTGTGATAAACCAAGAGAGAATCCTATGAAATTAGCATAGCTGTGCTCCTCATTTAAATTCACTCTAATATGTGTCTCTCCTGTGATTAGAAACCATCACCATTCTAATCGAATCCGAACCCTCAAGTATCATCTCCATACCAAGCAAATAAATGATTCATTTACTCAAAATAAAATACATCATTCTGAAATTGGGTGATTTACATAAACATATGAGATATTAGCTACTTGCTCTAGGAAAACGAGAGAAATGTCATTTTAACTCATTTCTGGCTTCTTTGGTTCCTGATCTTTTCTTACCTAATGTTGAGAGACTTTTTCCGCAGCTCACTCCACTTGAAGTTCATGTTATCCAAACGTCTTTGTAACAGGACCGCATCATCAGAACCCTCCAGGGATCTCAGGATTTTTTGCCCATTTTCATCCAGGTTGTGATAGATATCTGTGTGAGCTTCGATTTCTCCTTGGAGGTCCTACGGGGCATCAGGGAGAAAAACACATGCAGAATTACAAAACAAAAGAGACCAGTTGTGACTGTGAATTTAGAGAACTGCAAAAAATTAACTATTTGTTCAAAAGGCATTTCGGTCGGGTCAACTAACAGGAAGATACACCTCTAACTTTTCTTGGTGTACTGTCTTTTCATGTTATCACATAGATTGAAAATGGGTATCTTCCTAGGTATAATAAATTTATTCCTTTACAAATTTCATAACTTAAGTCTTCTAGTCCATGGATAAAATACATTGTTTTATGGAAGTGATATGAAATAAAACTCCATGACAAAATACACCCCAGTGCTAATCATTTCATTACACTATGGGTCAAGCCATATTTTCCAAGCACATAGTCATCTGTAGAATTGACTCTGACCACAAAAGCACGGAGAGACTAATAAACAAGGTTGTAGTTGGTTCACAGCATCAGCACATTAATGGGATTCTATCATAGAAGAATCTTCTTGATAATACATATTAAATTCACTTTGGTATTCCAGCATCAGAGATTTATTACAGCATTATACATTTATTAGTAAGATTTCCCATGTAAAATATCATCTTATTTTTAGGCTCGACAGGTAGAAAGTCCATAAGACCCTGATACGAGTTATGATAAGAGGTGATGCATTCAACCTCATTTGCATATACACAGATCAAGAAAATTATCACAGTAGAAGAATCTGACCTTTACATGGTATGTCTTCCTATGTAACATTTTCAGCTTGAACCGGGGACTACAGCACTGATCCTGTTGCATAGCAATCCTGAGAAAACTCAGCAACTGAAAGCGCCCTGCTTTAAAATGCCAACTTTGCTTACATTCTGTTGACAGAATGAATTTCAGAGCACAGGCCTCACCAGTCAATAACAATAAACAGCCACTTTGTACTCCTCACTCAACGGTAGCCAGGCCTGTGGATGTGGGAGGGACCCCAAAGAGAGGAGGCCTGGAATATGCAACTGACAGTTTCTATCAAACAGCCAACTTTTCTTATCATTTTGCCATTATAAGCCAGAGACATTATAAATTCATTTTATATATGTGTTTCCCTCCTTGTTCCCAGCAGAACGGTCAAAGCCAAAGGAACATTCCTTAGAGAGCTGCCGGGTACCAGCATTCCTTTCTGCCTACACAATGAATGGAGGCTTTGTACATTATCTGACTTGCTTTTAGAGATTTGTATGCCTCTGTTCAACAAGTTTAAAAATTCATTCTGAAGCTCCACACAATTGGATTGATCTGTATAACTAGAAAAGTTTTTTTACTCCCCTCTCTCTCTTTCTAAAATTGAATTAAATTACTCTTCTAAAGGAAGGAAGGAAAAGTGGCAGCGATAACACGTGAGAAAGTCTGAAAAACCGGCCCATGTTTTCAGTCATAGCCTCTTCGACGCAGAATTTTGAATGTTGCAGAAGTGAGGTAGATGGACGATGAATGTCTCCTGTCACCATTTTTGGCAGCCAAAGTATCACTGATGGACTCTAAAGAGAATTCTGTCTCATTCTCTTTGACTGGAAGACAGCAGGGGGAGTATGGACAGAATCACATCTGAAGTTGAAAGAACAGAAATACGAAAACAGACTGAGGAGGATCTATCTCTAGTCCATCAAGAACAGGCTTGTTCTGGAAGGAAACAGCCTGCTTTCAAAAGCAGCTTATGTGGTAGAAAACTAGCATTGGGCAGCTTCTTCCTGAATGGAGTTTGGACATGGAAAAGACACACCCTGTTGAATCTGCCACTTCTTCAGCAAAAGAGAGAAATGAGCTTATTATATCTAAACAATTCAAGACTAAAAACCAAACAGGTTCAAGTTAACGAGATAATTTCCCCAGTTTTCTCTTTTACTTTACTTTTCTTCTTGTTGTATTTGATTCGTACGCTCCTTCAAACTTTGCCTCAGAGTATACACTTAAGGGATTAAAACCAAACCTTTTGTTGTTCAACAAAATAAGATATTTTGACTAATACAATCCACTGTCTCCATTAGCATGCATATGAATTACAGTACATTTGAATTTTTATATCTTACATTTCTAAGCAGAGACCCAGGCTCAATCAATAGTTCCTTAAGGTTATGCATACCGCGGAGTCATCAATACTTTGTTGGGTAAGTGAGAGGTCTTCCCAAGCAGAAACAGGATGTTGATTCATGAAGTTGCTAATTTGCATCTTGAACATTTAGATTACATCGCATATAAATATCTTTGTTGTATCATCAAGAAAGAAATGAAAATAAAATTGATAAACCAGTATTTGTTGAGGACCGGCTATTTGTCTAGTCTTAGTACTGTGGGAAACAGAAAAGGAGTGCAAGAGACAGTGATGTCTTTGCTTCTCCTAAAATGTAGTATGCACTTTTTATTTAACTCATCCCTGTTACCAACTACATATTGAGAATTCCTTGCCAAATTTTACAGATACTGGGATGAAAACTGCTCCCCTTGGAAATTCAGAAGTGGCTGAAGTAAAGTCTTAGCACTGGTAGGAAGGTAAGTCAACTCAGTATTATTTCTCCAGTGCATGATGGTGGTTTACAACAACAAAGGACACACATATAGCAAAGGTCCTCACAGTTTACAAAGCATTTAGAAATGTATTGCTTTAGTTATTCCTGCTTCTATTTTCTCTGTTTTACAGATGAGAGCACTGAGGCTCAGAGATGTTTAACAGACTTGCCAAAAGTGTTAAATGTGGGCAAAGGGTCTAGTTCTTTTGACTCTGGGAGATCTTAGGCTGGCTCCACACACCATTTATTATAAGCATTGGCTGTAACAGACAGTAGTTACTGAAGCTGAACAAGGCTACTACGAACAAGGGGAAAAACAAGTACTGAGGGAAAAGCACACAGAAAGACGCCATTACTGGTTTTGATAAAAAATTACCCACATGGATTGGTTCGGTCGGAATGCAAAATGGAATCCTGACTATCGTTTTCACGTTTCCTTTTGCAGCTGGGCATCTAGGACCACCTGTGAGCAAGAGCTGTTGGCACTGAAAAGGTCACCTTACTACAGAATATCCCCTCTGCCAGAACGGAAATTCTTCCTTCAGTAATTCATTCCTTAGTCTAAATGTGCCATGCGAACATTACATTAGGTAATCAGCTGACATGGCATAAAGGTAGCTTGGCCATGTCCCTTCGGGATGACGGGCTGGTAGGGAGTCTGTCAAGCTGCAGGACTCAGGTGGGTTGCTCTAAAATGGAGCTGAGTATCAGTGAGGAACCTAAGGTTTTCTTTAGGAAGCTGGCAAGCTGTAGTGGAGATTTCTCAGCACAAGTAGGCAGCGTGAGTCTTAGGTGGCGAAGACACAACGACAGGGCAAGCGGGGAAGGAATACACTCACACTCATGTTTGCATAAAATTACCACCATGGCACTTATCTTAAGATTGACCCTAGACTCGGGGGCTCCAAAAAGCAGGAGGCTGGAATGGAGAAAATGGAGAATCAAGTGGAGTTCTCAGAGGAGAGCCAATCTGGACAAAAAGTAATTTTCAAAGATATTTTTAAGCAGCTTTATTTTACTTCTGACTTGACTAGAAAAGATGCCCTCAAGCCTTAGGTGCTACATTCAGTGTAATTTCTCCTCTTCTTTTTTGTGATTGTATTATTCAGGAAAAACAGTAACTAATGAAGAGGGGGAAAAAGTATTTGTTACATAACAACAGAAGCACGAGCCTAGCAGCAACATATATAAGACTGACTACACCAGACACTGTCCAAAGCACTGCATATACATGAGCTCATTTAATCCTCGCAGTAACTCTCTAGGGTAGGCATTATTATTATCTTCACTTTACACATAAGAGAATGAAATTAGAGAGAGGTTCAGGAAAAAATGAACAAGGTCACACAGCTAATAAACCATGCAGCCAGATTTCAAACCCAGGCTGTGGGACTCCAGGGACGCGCTCTTACCCACCAGGCTTTATTACCTCTGAGTTTTTTCCTATTAATTAAAAAATGTTTCCTATTAATAATACTCCTGCCTAAATGTCAGCAAATCTAGCACTGCCATTAGACAAGGCCGACTAACATTGCTTTCAGTCCTCAAAGAGTCATTTTACGGTTTTATTAATGTGAAACTGTTACGTATATCTGAAGCAGTGAAAGGAGATACATCAATACAAGACAGACCATAAAATAATTGGGAAAATGGGTGCAGATGCAAAAATAACATGTAGCCCCCTTCCCGCAGAAAGATACACAGTGCCTAAAGTTATATACAATTATGGACCAAATTTCAACTGTGAATATCAAAAAGTTCAGATACGAGGCAAGCATTATGCTTACAATAGAGCAGTTTTAGGACTTGGCCACACCCTGCATCCTGGAAAGCTTTTTCAAGTTTCACAGTTCCTTCTTTTCTCAGAGTTTAGCCTACTTCTGTCATAAGGACCCTTGCTCAGCCTCCGGGGAAAACTAATAGGAAAGTACAGTCAAACAGACATAGTAGGAGTCTCTTCCTTCTCTTTCCCTCATTAGCTGCATAAGTTTCAAAACTCTTCAATCTCTTTGGCTTCACTAAATATTAAATAATAATACCTACCTGCTGGGTTGTTTTGACTATTACATGGAATAATTTTTGTAAAATACTCTGAACGTCGTACAGAACACAACAAGCCTTTAATCATTAATAGCTAACGTAAGGATTTCTGTTATAAGAGAGTCGATGTGGAAACCAAGTGATAGAAATAGACTTTACGAAGTCATGGAATTTAGTTTAAGCCTTGAAGGATGGATAGGCTTCAGAGAGGTGGAGGGAAGAAGGTATTCCAAGTGAGAAGAGTAACATGGAAGTGGCAGAAACGTGGAGAAGAGTTTGGATTGTGAGCAGGGACAATGAATTGTACAACCAGATCAGAATGGATGATGCGTGCTGGGAAGAAACAGGTAGAAGGCAGTCAAAGTTCTCAAACTAAGTAGGACAAAAACCTTTCAGGAAGTCACTGAGAATAAAAGTTTATAAAGAAAAGGACAAAGACAAGTAGAATGACCCATGGTGATTGTAAGCAATAAGACAACAAAAGTTTTACTAGAAGAAAAATAAAGGAAGATGCCAAGAATCAGTTACTGCTACACTCTTTTTTTTTTATTATCCAAACAAATAGTCATCATACTATTCACAAAATATCACAGATAACAGATTCCACATATTTTCTTTCCTATGTACATGGAATTAATGATCTCTGCAAAATCACTCAGCCAATGATAACCTCCTTATCTTGAATATAACCAAGAAGTGACCAGTAAAACAAGACAAACAAAAAGATGTCAGAAGAATAAGTGGCCAAATGTCCCTACAAAATTCATCATAGACACACCATCTCTAATCTTTTCTGAAAGCAATTAGCATGTGAATAATGATAAGGTCATTAGTTCCTCTTCACTGGTAATTTTTACCTAATTCATATAAACTTGATAGGGAAAAAAAGTGATGACCTGATTTCTAATAACTTAAAAGGTCAAAAACAGAAGATTCAAAATAGGAGAGAAGTTATCCCTTCAGGGCTAAACTGGGAGTAGAAAGAAGTGACACCTGATGGAGAACCATAAAGGTATAAAAGTTGCTGCGGGCACTCAGAGTTGACCAAGGTCACACAGTGTGGAAACTAATAGCCTTACATGTATTATTAGCCCTTGAAGGCATCATCTAACTTTAAAGGGAAGCAAAATAATTAATGTTAATGATAATGACCCTGAATTAGCCAGAAAAAAGCAGATTTGTGTTCAGTAAACTCTATTTAAGAAGAAAGCAGTGTATGTAAAACTCTTTATTTTTTATTTTTTTAACTTTTTTTTATTGATTTATAATCATTTTACAATGTTGTGTCAAATTCCAATGTAGAGCACAATTTTTCAGTTATACATGAACATATATATACTCATTGTCACATTTTTTTCTCTGTGAGCTACCATAAGATCTTGTATCCATTTCCCTGTGCTACACAGTATAATCTTGTTTATCTATTCTACAATTTTGAAATCCCAGTCTATCTCTTCCCACCCCTCGCCCCCTTGGCAACCACAAGTTTGTATTCTATGTCTGTGAGTCTATTTCTATTCTGTATTTATGCTTTGTTTCTTTTTTTTTTTTAGATTCCACATATGAGTGATCTCATATGGTATTTTTCTTTCTCTTTCTGGCTTATTTCATTTAGAATAACATTCTCCAGGAGCATCCATGTTGCTGCAAATAATAGCCAAGACATGGAAACAGCCTCAATGTCCATCAACAGATGACTGGATAAAGAAGATGTGGTATATTTATACAATGGAATACTACTCAGCCATAAAAACCGACAACATAACGTAAAACTCTTTAAATAAATTTATCCAACATAGTTACTCTTAAAAGGTGTTTATGCTTTAAAGAAGTTAAATAAAACAAAAACAAACATGCAAAAGTAAAACTCCCTTAGCTTGGTCATCCAAAATGACTTGTTAAACACGGGCTCCAAATACTCGAAATTTTGGAATACACACAAGCGTGCGCACGCACACACACACACACACACACACACTTTCCACTATGAGAACAGAAACAGAGTAAATCTTTAGAAACATTTATAGCTATCTAAAAATAAAAAGCATGGGCTTGCATTTTGTATCTGGTTTTTGTAATTTTTAAAAGTAATTTATTTTTATTGCATGTTACAAAAGTATCAGTCTGCTGTGGATTGGAAATGAAAATTAGAGAAACAAAACAGCATTATCCTTCTTAATGGATTTTTTGAGAAGCACCCACATAAAGGAGTAGGACCTACAAACTTGACCTTACAGGGACTCGACTCTAACCGCTAGAGGTTCCTAACTTGCACGGGAAACGCAGTTGGGTACAGATTCACAGTGGGTGTCACTCTATTTTTTCTTTGTCTATTCTATATGTGGCCATTGCAATACTTTCAAAGCAGCAGAGTTGTCATCCCAAGAGAAGCAAGAGTTAATTTGAGGACTGCCGTTTGGCTTGGAGCCTGGTTGCTCTAGGTAGATAAGGAGTGTGTTTTCAGGTCCACTGCACTGCAATGCATCTTAAACGAGCGGCTATGGATTTAGGAGTCCACAGGCTTTGCTTTAAAAATGGTTGTTATGAAGGTCCTCAGAGACTATCATCCTGCAGGGTTTGTTGTCTTTGCTTTCACATCTTGTTCAAAAATTCTCACACTTAAGCACTAGAACAGTGGAGCGAAGGGATATGTTCTCCTGCCTCAGTACATTCCCAGGTGCAAAGCTTTATTTCAAAATCTAATCTTTCAAAATGCTTGGCCTAGGGTGGATTACCCCGGAGGAAACCGAGCAAAATCCCATTTGTCAGACTGCCTTAAGCAATCCCAAACTCTGGTAACCGTTGATGCTTTCTCTCCTTGTCTGACCCTCTGGTTTACTCTATTCTCAAAATTACTTTTTTAGAATTGAAGAGTCCATTTCAGATATAAGTAAGGTGGGCCTTATCTTTTCCCTTCTGCATCTTGGTTTTCCCAGGTTCTTCTTATTTTGTCACAGGGCAAAAGTAGTCTGCATATTTATTCACTACACAAACATGCATTAAGTGCTTATTGTTCAGTTCAAGATTTCCTTAGGACCCATGGGAATACATCTGATGTAAGAAAGGTATAGCACCAGGCCTTAAATTAAGTCGTTCCTTCATCCTTTCCTCCCTCCCTCCATCCCTTTCTTCTTTCCTCTCTTCTTTTATTACCTTCCTTCCTCCCACAAATATTTAATATATTAGCACCCAGCTCTGCAGTGGTGAAAAAACCCCAAACCTCTGCCTTTTTGATGTTCACAGCATAAAGGATAAAGAGAGAAATAGGATAAACAGGGGAGAAATATGTTAAGCAGATAAATAAATGTTTAATAAAATTAAAATATGCTCTGAAGGTAACAAATGGGCAGTTACAGTGAGAATGAAGGTGTACACATGGTGGTGACAGGTGCTCTTTGGTTACGGTGGTCAAGGAACACCTATGTGAGAAGGTTCGGTGTCAGCTGAGACTTGAAAGATAAGAGGACACCAGTTATAGGAAAACCCAATAGCACAGAATTCCTCCCAAGTAAAAGGCAGGCAGAGGCTTTTGCATCAGCTCTGTGGTAGGAAAGATCTTGGCTAGAACTTACTAAGAAAGAAATGCGGCTAGACATGAGGTAAGAGAGGCTTCAGATAATGTGGGGCCTCAAGTCCCATAGTATGGGGTCTGAATTTTATTTCAAGTGTGACGGAACACAATAGAAGCTTTTAAAGCAGGGTAGCAACATGATATGATTTAGGTTTTAAATAAATAAATGTGGAGATTAAAGAAGGCAGGAGAGGAAACAAAAAGACCAGTTAGAGGCCAGTCTCTAACCCAGGCAAGAGATAATGGTGGCCTGGACTAGGGAGATTGCAGAAGGAGAGAAGAGGACTTGCTGTGAGATATAATTTGGATGCTGGATTTCTTACAAATACTAATGGATTGAGTGATGAGAGTAAAGGAAAGTGTTATCTCAAGGATAACTCCCAAATTTTAACTTGAACAACAGATGGATGGTAGTGTTATTTACTGAGGTGATGAAAACTGGGGGGCAAGTCCATTTTGTGTTCTATTTTCATTTTATGTTTCAAAATGACTGTGAGACATTCAGGTGGAGATTTGAAAAACATGTGTGAAACTCAGTGTGGGGTTCTGGGCTGACTATGAATTTGGGATTGTTCAGCTTACTGATACTAAGACCATGGGAATGGGTAAGCATCCTTATGGAGAAAGAAAACAGAGAGAAGAAAAAGGACCCTTGGATCACATCCAGAGGACCGCCAACATTCAGAGGTTACATGGGGGCAGACCACCTAGCAAAGGAGACACAAAGGGAAGAACCAAAGAGGTAGAAGAAAAACTAAGAAATTACAGTGTCATGGTAACCAAGAGAGGACAGAAGGCTTCAAAAAGGAGGGAGTGGGCAACTGCGTCAAACGTTGCTAAGAGGTTGGTTACATTAGAACAGAACACTGTCTATTGGATTTGGCAACAAGGAAGTCATTGGTGACCTTGATAAGAATAGTTTCAGAGGCGAGATGGAAACAGATGTAAGAGTAAGAAGTCTTAAGAAGGTTAACTGAACACACAGCACTGTTGAAAAGCTGGGCTATGAAGCTGAGATAAGAAATAAAATAGCACCTGAAGGGGGATGAAGGACCAAAGGAGGGTTTGGGGAATAATTTTATAATGTTTGTTTTATGTTTAGCGCTCATACTCTAGGTGGGGAGTCTGATTTGAAGCAGGTGAGGAACAATTACAAAGGCCCACATAACTAAAGAGTATATATCAGTATGTCTTAAAAGTCTGGAGTGGATGGGGGTAATTAACACAGAGTGGAATTAAGTACTGTGCAGCGGGAAGGGCATGGCCTTTGGTGTCATAAGATCTATATAGCTTCTAAATTCCCTCACTCACTAGCTTTGTGATTTGGGGCAAGTTATAAAATGCTTTAAAGCCTGTTATTTTCATCCATAAGTAGGGCTCATAATATCTACCTTATAAGGTTTTGGCAAAGATTAGATGAGGTGCCTGATCTACTGAGGGTTTTCATTAAAACTGTGCCCCTCTGTCCCTCCCCCACCTTCCTCCATGACTCCGAGCTTGCTAGCAGATGCTATTTCAAGGAAAATGAACACCAAATACATAAAGATAAGAGCCAGAGCTGTAGGCAGGATCTAAGAAGTAGTGCGGCTGTGAAGGGTCAGCAGCGGGGCTCAAAGGGTACAGAGTGGCCATTGAGAACTCTGAAAGCAGCCTAGAGATTATATCTGATTCTATAATGATAAGATTCCACTGTAGCTTCCGGTGCAGGCATGACGTACTTAAAATGCTTTTAAGAATGATTATTTAGGGGGGCAGTTTTCAGGGTAAATGCAAGCAGGGAGAGAATGGAGACAGGAAGTTTGGCAGACAGGCAGCCCCAGCCATTCATGAACCAACAAAGCTGTGGCTCCAGAAACAGGGAGGACGTAAGGAGGAAGGATGCTACCATCATCGAGTGCTCATAAATTATAGAAATAGCTGCACATGTGACTCAATTTCATCCTCCTCTTGCTCTACCTTTGGAAGGTAGAATTCGGCCAAGTGGTAACTATTCACAAAAAGCATATTAAAGATAGAAATGTTATTTTCAGTTTTCTAAGGAGTAAGACAAACATTATATAGGCTGTGTTTCAAACACACATACACACACACTCACCCGCTGGTGCCAAGTAAATTACAATGACAAGGCAAGGGCAATGACCCCAAAGCTCTAGACAGGCCCAGGAGACTTCTATCTCAAATATACCCTATTAGGCATTCCCAAAGTATGTGGAAGTGAGTTTTAAAGGACACAAAATCCTGAGAAAGGGTAGGCAGAGTAACATTGCATCGGATATTTTTAAAGTTAAGATGCCATCGACCCAGTGGGGAACTAAAGTTGGTATCCATTTGGCTCAGTATTTGAGTTATAAAAAAGAATAGCATGCCTTCATAATGTTGGTGTTGGAAGATAAAATAAGTCCCAAGATAGGCTGGGTTTTCTTTTTTACTAATATATCTAAAATTCATATAAAAAGCTATACTGTGTTGCAATATTTTTTCAGATATTGCTCTACTGCTTCATTGCCCATAATTGGCTGAGCATTTCCTACATGAGACATCTTTCAGAAGATCACTGCCAATGATAATGTTGAAAGGCCTTCACACTTAAACTCTTGATTGTACATTTCAATCACAGAGACAACTGCATATGAAAAGTCTACAACGTTGAAGGTATTTTCGGTTTTATATTATGTTTTATGTGCAGGAATCAGCCTGTTTGAAGATAACTATCCTTATCTGAGAAAGACCAGATGGACCTTTACGACACTGAAACGTATTTATTATTGCAGAGCCATGATGGGGCGAGGGGTGGAGTAGAGCGATGCAATGGGGCAGGAAACTCACACTTACACCCCTTACATCAACTCTACAAAGTACGCCTTCTTGTTCCGCCGTTGACAATCTCCAAACTACAATTTGGAGAGATGAAGTAACTTGTCCAAATCCCAGAGCTCTCATGTGGCAGCAGCAGGCTTATAGCACAGATCTGTCTGAGTTTATGCCCCTTTTACCCTCACGCCCATCTTCCTCCACTTCTCAAATAGAAAGTGAGCGAATTCTGACGTGGGCTACATGTAACACAACAAAATAATTAACTCATTAAGACACATGTGAGCTATATGTTTTGGGAAATACATTGTGATGTTCTGAGGGGAATGGCGAGGCAGTGAAATTATTCTCCAGTTAGGTATTAACTAACTTTTTTTATTCCTCCTCAGTCAACTCGGAACTAATACCTTTCATGATTTTGAATGGCTCTAAATGAACAGAATACATTCTTATTCTTAAAACAGACAACTATTTTCCCATGGACCAATACTCATCTGGTTATATTTATTTGTACCATTTGCCTCTATTATGTATAGCGTTAAAAGTTAGAAAAGCTCTTATTTCCTGAATCTCTTTGTCACGGAGCTGTTTTTTCCCTCCAGAGAGACACCGTAGCTCAAGATTGTATATTAGAAATAAGCAGTTAGTTGATGTCAAGTCTCATCTTATCCCAATAGCAATCTGTAAGAAGAAGGCAAGAACATATGGCAAAGTGCCATAATCATTTTTGATAATACACTAGAAATCATAACAGCCATGTAGCTAATTTCCTCTGGCTTACTTTAATTATGGATGTTGTAAATGCAGAAGAACAACTTTATTCTATCCCCCCACCATTCCTCCTACAAAACCCTTATAATATATCCCGACACAAGCACAAAACAACCCTACACTGAGGCAGCTGTTCAGAACAGGTTAATGATGTAATAAATCTAAGACAATTCTATATTTTCTTTCACTTTAAATAGCAGGACAATTTCTAAAAAATTCACAAACACACATAGGACATAACTGTTTCACTGGTGGGTACTCTTTAGCCTAATGCTTAGAAATGCTACCTTTAAAATGAATTATAGGTATTCATAAAGTTTGAATGTTAAAGAAGATTCTAGAATCATGATGTTAACTAAAGTCTTGCTGAAATAATTGGGTCTAATTCCCTGGTGTTCTTTGGTGAGTTTATTTCTGTCTACTATCAAGTAGAGTAAATTAATTCTTCTGGAGAGTGTAATGGTCTTTTTGTGCCTAAGGCGTTACTTCACCATATTTAGCTTTCTTCTCTCATGGAATAGGGTGGATGGTGATCAGGGGAGAACAGTCACTCTTTTTTTAGTGTATGAGGAAAGGAAGGGATATACATGTGGATATTAGTATAACGGTCGGTGCCACTAGCACAGCTGCCAAAGGAAACATGACATAGCTGAGAAAACGAATTAAAACAAAATCATATCTGGTAAAATATCTAGGCTATTTTTTTTCATTCCTAGAACTCACTCTGCTGAGGCAAAAAAAATCCATTCATGAACTTTTCATTGTATACCTACTAATCCTTCCCACAGCATCCAGTTCAGTTCATAGTATCTTCCTGAAGCAGTCCCAGGGCATTCTGGGCCTTTGGCCACGAGATGATGCTACTTTCATCTGAGATCATGCAGACTTAAAAAACTATTACTAGGCGAGTGAGGTTTGGGAAGGCTTAGGTTGTTCCATGCCCATGAGATAAATTACGTAAGTTTTAATAAAGAACTAGACAGAAAAAAGGGTATCTTTACAGATTATTTTACATCATAAGAATTTTTACATGGCAACTGCATGGTATTATCTGTTACAGAACAGTGGAAACCTGCCTCACAGTGTTCTGAAGTAAGGAAAGAAATTTTTCCATTGGATTTCATCACTGTCATTGATCTTGAGTACAAATGAAGAAGCCTGGCTACCCCAAGAAAGAGAAGTGGTAAACAGGTCATGCCCACAGTGCTTTCCCATGGACAAATGTTTTTGCTCTACTCTTCTCAGACAGGAGCAGAGCAACTATATAGTAGTAGCAAATCTCTGCTCAAATTTCTGATATAGTTTGGAGTTTAAAAGAAAAAAATCCTCACCAATAGGAGACCAAGAAGCCAATGTGGGTGATACCAAATTGTTAATGTTGAGTAGAAAATAAAAAGACTTGCTAAAAAAAACCCTTTCGCCTGGTTCTGTCAGAGTTGTGCTCCTTTCCGGGTGTCTGATTTTGCACTTTTGTGCACTGGTGGAAAGATGGGGGTCTCCCCTAAACTATATCTGAAGATACCCACAAAACAACAAGATGTAACTCTCCTGAAAGAGTCTTAAGTAAACACACAACCCAAATAACATGTGATATGGTTAAAGTGGACATATCCCTATAGCAACACAGAGCAATTAGCCCTGTTGCCAATATTTATAGATGCTATTACACGAGTGATGATATTTGAGTAGGGTCTTGAGGGATGAGTAGGAGCCGACCAGGAGAGAAGTAGGAGAATGAACTTTGAAGAAAAGGGAAAAGCATGAGTAAAGCTGAAGATAAGAATACAAGTCAGAGCTGAGTAAGTCTTTGTGGCTGGGGGAAGGTGGGGAATGGGCGAGGAAGCTTCATGGGAGGCAGGAAAGAGGGGTTCATTTTCTCTGTGTCATCCACATATGCCTGTGAACATGAGCTTTCATCATGTATTAGTAGTCTGTCTAGCAAAGTGGTTCTCAAACTTGAGCTAGCTTGAGAATCACCTGGAGGGCTTATTAAAACACAGGCTGCTAGGCTCCAACCCTGGAGTTCATGATTTTGTAGGTCTGGGGTAGAGCTCAGGAATTCGCATTTCTAACAAGTTCCAAGGTGGTGCTCTGCTACTCCAGGGATCACCCTTTGAGGACAAACCACTGGTCTAGCATGATGGTCCTTAATCTCCTGGAGGTCATGAATGCCTTTGTGAAAATAATGGACTGTCTCCTGAGAAACCTGCAGAAATATTCCTAAATGCAAAATATGACCTAAAATGTCATGGGCTTCCGAGACCCACTAAGAGGAACGCGAGTGCAGTAGCCTGTTAGCAGCTATGTCCACCTCCAAGAACTACAATGGATTAATTAAGACAATGTATCTTTCAAGTACCACTTTAATGGAAAACTCTCAGGAAGAAGAACACATTGGAAAATGTCACTGAAGTGTGATTTTTGGCTTACTGGGTATCTTGGAATTAGTCATAGTCATCTCGGGCACAAAATGACTAGATTTGGGGAAAGGAACATCTCAGAAGGCAGTCCGTGACTGCTACAAAGAAATTCCTGTCACTCTAACCACATTCAAGTAACCTGGCTCTTTCTCATTCTGACCTGCCATCTATTCGGGATGGTGGGTAACATGGAGGAAAAGGGTGCATTTAGCCAGGGGCCTGGGAGAAAGACACAGAAGTCTGTACCTCAGGGAAAGTAGCTATGGCTCTAGATGGAAGAAAGAGATCATTAAGAACGTGCTTAAAAGGAAACTTCAAATGGGTCATGCTACACAAGGATAGGAGACAGTCCCTGTTGCAGAGATGACTTTACCCTTTACCCAAGAATCCTCCTCACGTGCCTTTCGTAAGCCAGCGGTACAGATATTTTTAAATGACCCTGAAAAGGAAGCAGAGGTGTTCTTTATTTCACGCGAAGAAAGCCATCGCTCATTCAAAGAACCTTAGGCCTGCTCTGCATGCATGCATGGAGTCTGAACACGAGGCACATATTGTGTTATTCATCTTGGTACCTATAAATTCAAGTGATGGCTCTGATGCTGGGGAAACAAAGACCTGCTGAGTTTGAGAGCAGCACTCCTCCTTCAGTTTCTCGAAGAAGTGATAGTGCTACAGGCAAAGAGCCCTGTAATAATTTGAGGAAAATACACGTCTGAGTCAATGAAGACTTTCTGTTACTGCACAGGCTGTTTTGCCTAAAGCCAGGAAAACTCTGTCTGATGATAATGTTTTAGCTGCTGATTCATCTCCCCTGTCTTCGATTCTTCTCAGCAGACTTTTATTGGGTCTCATCATGGGCACATTTACAGAGCAATTTCCATAATGATAAAATCTCTTCAAATGAGATTTAAAATGTAATTAAAGGGCAGATTTGATGTGGTAAAGGCGTTGTTGTGCAGTGGGCATACATCATCATGCCGCAGAGCACTCTGCAGCTAGCCTATGGCACGACCCCAATTTTGCTCTGGTAAGATTACATGTCCTTGTTTCATGCTAATGGCTTGATTAGGGAAAAATAAAAGAAGATAAAATAGCCTCACGATTGCAGAGATAAATCCATGAATATGAGCTAGATTTTTCTACCCTCCTCCATCCATTTTGAATCTTAAACTTCAGAGGCTGCAAAAAACTTCTGAAATACAGAGGCGAACACTGAGAAACTGACAGGTGAAAGCTGAAAGGATCTACTTGCCCCGAGAAGTGGATCTCTGTAAATCCTAGGCCTGTTCTCTTGGTTTTAAGCGCAATTGCTAGAAAAGTGGAAACGAGAGGTTATAGCTCCCTGAATGGATGAATGCTTGCTCCTGGAAAACTGCCTGGAGCCTGAGAAAGGAAGAAAATATTCCTTGGGCAGTCCATTTTTAAAACCTCAAAAGTAACTGAGACTATTCTTCACTATAAAATCAATATGATTTTAAGCTTTAGAATTTCTCAAACCCCCAGATATCTGGCCTACCCAGATCCTGAATCATAAGTATCCTCAATCCTGGTATTTCCCAAATGATATAAAATGATTTTTTACTGGGCTACTGGCTTACATATTGACAGTTAACCATATAATAGGATATGGAAATCATATTTTTTTAACACACAGGACAAAACAAATCTTTCCAAAGATCTGACTTTAGATCTAAGATCATAGTTAAATAATAGGTTCTGAGGCATTTATAAGAGGATTTGGGCCTTTTAAACACTGTATGTCCATTACCTTAGCAACATATCCTGAGGATACTCACAGAAACAAATGCCATATCATGTTTGAGTTATATAGAGCATGGAGAGTTTCACTGATATTTTTGTGTGTGTGTGTGATCGTCCCTTTGCAGAAACGAAAGATTCCTTTGGACACAATACTTTGTCTATGGAATGAAATTCATCTTTGTGATGTTGGGAGCTACAAAATAACTCATGTGTTTTAAAACAGCATTAAATCTATGGAATTAAATTTTTAAATGTATGGAATTAAATTATAGTTAGTAAAAATACTTTGAGGGTCTTTAATTTGCTGCTGCTGATAAATTCTTGTCAAATTGTTACTATGCTTTTAAGTGCAATTATGTTTTCATAGGCAGGAGTAAGACAGTAGGAAAAATAACATACAATTTTGAAGAGAAAATGGCCACTGTACCTTTGAAATAAAAGCAATTTATGTCTCTTTGCTAAAAAAAAAAAACTCACAAGTTAAGCCACAAAGTTCACCTCTCTTATCGAAAATGCAAGGCTATTTTCAACTTGCTTTAATAGCAAACAATTCGCGGCAAATTTTGGCTTCACTGTAACAATGACCTCTTTTGGCCAAATAACCCTCGTCAACCCTGGATAAAGTTTTCTGCTAAACAACTCCTCTACTTCCCACTCACTACCAGAGATAAAACAATTGAAGAGACCTCACCATTCTCTGTAGGACTGTTTGTTTGTACTCACTCACTTAGCCAAGCTTCCACTGCCTGATTTCATTGCCATGGAAAGTCCTACAGGATAAACTTGGAAAGCAGCTACCTGTCACTTCTCCAAACATCCCACTGCTTCCAATTACTACTGATTTTGTGTTGTCAAGTAGCCTTGATACTTGAACTATCCAACTGTTTTAAATGCAGAAGAGAAAATCCTAGGGAAAATGGGGAACAAAAAAGTGTTCTCATGTTTCTGAAGAGTAGCATTGTGCTTGCATGATTGCTTTTCATCAGTTTTGACTTCTCTGAGAGGCAGTCTTTCTTTTCACGCTCTAGGCTGATGTTTCATCTCACTAAATAGTTCATGAGCATGATGCAAATCCAGCATTCTTCCTTTTGACAGCTTTACTCCTAAAATAAGTAAAAGCAGTCCCCAACTTGCAAAGAGTTCTATAACCAAAAGTCATTTGCAAGTCAATGGTTCGGAGCCCAAAACTCAAATTGCCACTGGAACAACAGCCATATATGTCTCAGGCCGGATCTCTAACATGGATGATCTATGTCATTCCGACAGCATTACTTTGGGTTATGTGACTTGAGAAGAATACATCTTTTGGGGGTACAAAGGGGAATGAAATACGAAAAGAAAAATATTTCTCTTTGAATCCTGAGTCTGCCTGATGCAAAACAGTCAGCAAAGGGATCTAGCTCATCCCACCTCCTGGTGCCCAATCTTTTCCACCCCCCACATTTCCTCATGTCCTAATAACCCTTCTTTCCTACCTGTTGAAAACCATACTTCCAGAGCATAGTCTGACCACTTTCACATTCTGGGAGCTTTTTATATTTTAAAAAGAGGAAGCTGAGTTAAACAAATGAATTTCATTCAGATTGGTAGAATTTCAGAGAGTATAAGAATGCAAGGTGAAATATTCAGATGGTAGCAAAAGTGTCTGGGGGCAGAATGGCTTCAGTCATTCTTGCTAGGAAATCTGCATCGGTTAATACTATGGATTGGCTCACTCAAACCTCCACACTACCGTTCCTCCATCTAGTTTAACAGGCTGGAAATTAAAGGCTGTATTTGCCAGACTTCGATGCAGCTACGGTTCTGGATATGAATTAGGTTTTAATAAGTTAGCATTGTGACATAAAATAAAGGGTGTCCAGTTCAACGTGAATTTCAGATAAACAATGGATTTTTAAATTGTGTTGCATGCATTACTTTTATCTGCTAAATATGGCAACCGTACATCAAGTAGATGTACTTGTGAGTGATCTGGAAGGTGGAAGTGAGGCAATGGCCATCTCCCTGCCCCTTGTGGCTGTTTCTGTTGGTGAGCATAGTACTAGAGGCACAAGATTGCCCATATCACAGTTCCAAAGTGGATTCTCCAGCTTCCTGATTGAAGAAAAGAAGTTGCTAACAGAAGCTACAAAAGTGGTAGCTTCTAGATTTCAACTTCCTTAATCCTAGTTCATAGTTACAGAGTATGTTCTTGAATTCACTGCATCAGTGGTGCTCCTAGTGGATAAGTTCCACCTGGCTTTAGAATTCAATGCTGGAAGCCAGATCTCAAATTTGCTCCTTCAGCCTTTCTAAACATTTAGTATGCATCTCATCTTCTGTATTAAATCATTCTGTGATTACCACACCTAGAGTAGTTTCTCTATTTTGAACTGAACTCTGACTGCTCTATCAACCCTCAGAGTCAGCTTTTCTATTTGTTTCTAGTGATGGCAATACTTTCCTTTAGTCACTCTAAAACCTACAAACAATAAAGCTCTACAGTTTTCTCAACATGGCTCTTTGTCACAGCCACGTGATCCCACGTGACAGGAAACGAGGATAGCAGAGGGCTTTGTACCTCTGGACTGATGTGTTATTTCTAAAGAAAATACTTTACAGGAGACTTCAGAAGATACTTTTAGGTTGTGACAACACATTTAAATACCTACATATTATATCATCATCCTTTACAGAAATCTCACTATTATTTTCCTTAGCTCTTTTGTTCTTCATATCTAGATGTCCAATTTATACTGACAACATATTTGATGCCTAGGGAAAAGATCTGATTCAACAGTTTCATAACATGATGTTCTATTAATTAAAACATGATACACCGACACTGAAGTACCAAAAAAAAAAAAAACCCAGAAGTGGAATATCACAAACTTGTCTCATATTTAAGTCATGGGGACGAGTGAAGGAATACTAAGGAAAGCCTGAGCTTTCAGGCCTGGCTTGCACATATGAGGTGAACTCTGGAGAACAGACCATATCTCTCTGCTGTTAGCACCTGGCACAGTGCTGAGCACATACAGCCACACAATAAACTGCGCTGAATTTTTAATCATCCAGCTACCTTCACCTACTCTGCATGTCTTATGCACGATTTCATTTCCTAAAAGTACCAAGTTCTAACATGAGGAGATACGGACGTGGTAAGCACTGACCATCTCTGGTGCTCGAGGTTTTCAACGCACGGGCCCATGTAATTAGGGTGACTCTATAGTTTACTGTCCAAACAAGAACACTTTTGAGAGTATACAGGGGTGCCATTAATAATTACATGAGAACAATAGGCATAAACTGGGTCTGTCCTGAGCAGATCAGGATGGGTAAACTTACAGCCATCAGTAAAGTGGGAAAAATGTCCTGATTGAGTCTTTATGTTTTCTCAGTATCAGCCAAGGCAGCCTTTCTTTCTACTCATTCTCTTCAAGTAATGAAAAGTCCATGACAGGACGTTTCCTTCCTGCCTGGGATTCACTGAGGGGGGTCAATCGATCACTGCATCTGTTTCTTACATCCAGGGAATGACAGGCAGATAAAAGCCAGAGGTTCATGCCACTGTGTGTACACCCAGGTACCTCCTCACTATGGGGAGCAAACACTTTCAGTTCTGTTTACCACAGGAAGGAAAATAAAAAGAAAGTCAGTAATGGAAAAACAGGATACTATGAACTCTACAAAACAAAAACAGACTCACAGACATAGTAAACAATCTTACGGTTACCGGGGAAAGGGGGTGGGAAGGGTTAAATTTGAGAATCTGAGATTTACAAATGTTAGCCACTATATATAAAAGTAGATTTTAAAAAAGTTTCTTCTGTATATATGAAAATGAATATATGTATGTATATGCGTGACTGGGACACTGTGCTGTACACCAGAAATTGACACATTGTAACTGACTGTACTTCGATAAATTTTTTTAATTAAAAAAAAAAGAACTAGTAACAAAATGCCCTTCAAAGAAAACATTTTGTGGGTCTGTGTGTAGCAGAGATGAGAAGTAGGACACTGTCAAGAGAAGGATCCTAGAATAGCTTCTTGAAAGAAAGGCTATTTTTTTTTCTTTGAAAAAAAGGAGTATAAGTGAATATTGCTACAACATCTATTGTGTATCATCTACCATATTTCTCTTAACAAATGAAGATAGAAGTTCCTGTATTTTTCAGCAATGCAAACTAGAAAGAATTCACTTTCTTGAAATTTAAATTCTCCTTTATGGAGAAGTAACCCATTCTATACATATTTCATACCTGACATTTATAATACCAAGTTTACATTTACAAAAATGGCTTTGTAGGGCTCTCATGCCAATCAAAAGTTTCTTCCAAGACATTTCTCTTCATATAGAAGGAAGACAGGGACACAAAAACAAACACAAAAACCAAGAACATGAACAACAAGATTCAGGATGTTGATTCATAAGTCATGGATTGAGAATTGGTTTAAATCTAAAACTCCTAATCATAGAACTTCAAAGAGATATGGCGAATTATACACATTAGATTTTCCCTTTTAAAGAAAAGCAGAGAGAAGACACTGCAGTGGAAAGCTCTTGCTAGTCTGGTGGCTTCTGAGAGCAGAGCCCTATCAGCCTGGCTCACTGCTGTATCTCCAGCTTCCAGGTTGGCAATTGGCACCCAGCTGCTTTTGTTTCTGACAAAGTTAGCAAACAAATGATTGGATCAAGTAATGAATTGATAGGTTGTGAAAGAAGTCAAGTAACTGCAAAACATCAAAGAGGGTTGATAATGAGAGTCAAGGAGTTGGTTACCTTGGTGTGCCATAGCTGGTAGGTAACCTCGGAATGTGACTAAATAATGCAGCACCAGCTCTTGACAGCAGCCCAGCTTACTGTGTGATTGTTTTAACCATTTCTTCCCTCCAGTTTTCCAAGGCAGAGCAGGTCTCCTCACTTCCCCTGGCATGAGGGGAGGATTATCATTTGCTCTTGTTCATCCAGTCATTCACCCATTCATTCATTCATTCATTCTATAAATATTTACTGAGCACCCACCAGATATCTGGCACTGTGCCAGGGCCTGGGATGAACATGACAGATGTGATCCCAGCCTGAGCTTTTAGAACAATGACATCCTGGTTTAGATCAGGTACTCTGACTACAAAGCACTGGGAAAGCTGGACAACTCTTGGCACAGTGGAGATTCTAGGACAGGACGAACAAGACTTCTGAGAGAATCTTTTTCAATGTAACATTTAGAAAGGGTGAAACTGCACAGAAAACAACACCATTTAAGAGGAGACGGAGTAATTATTGGGTTCTTTTGATTAGGTAGAAAACCTATCCTGGGAGTTCAGATCTCAAGGTAGACTCTTCTTGGCCTATATTACCTGCTTGGACTAGCCACATGGCCCTAAATGAATGAGATAATTGAAAACTATTCTTCCTTACTATAACCCCTCATCTTATGATGGGTCTTTTATCAGATTGCATGGCAGCTGGTGTATATTTAATTCAAAAAAATAGGGAAGGTTTAAAGTGTGGAGGTGAGAAAAAAGGAGGGAAGAGAGACGGTGCAAGGAAGATTCTGAAACAGTTTTCATAAACTTAGAAGCAACGAAATGGACTTAAGACTACAAACAAAAAGAATTTCATTGCTCACTGATTCTGTATTCAACACTTTCTCTAACATCCCAGAGCAGCCATTTCCAACAAACTAACACCATTGCCATGACTCCGTGTTTAATGACTGCTTCCATTTCAGTTAGAAACAGTTATTCAATAGAGGGACCTTAACTTAACCTTTCACCAAGCTTACAAAATTACCAGCAACTACAACTGTTCTTCCCTCCTCCCCTGCAGCTGCAATAGGTGTGCCTTCCTTCCTATCTGAGGCTATCAATTATCCCTCATTTCCTCTGCATCCTCAGCCTCTTCCTCTCTTCGGCCCCTTTCCTGCTGGCATTTACACACGCTTAAGCCCCTCTTGTCTTTAGACCATGCTCCTTCTCTTGCCCCCACATCCATCTTCTGTTACTATGGTCGTTCTCTTTTCCCATCACAGCTACAACAAGTCTCGGAAGAAGTGCTTTACATTGGCTCCTTGATTTTCTCAATTCCCAATCATGTCTCAACCCAATGCAATCTTGGTTCTCTATTTACCACTGAGTAATTACTGGCTTCTGCAAAATCAACACTGAAATTACTCACATCAAGGTTATCAGTACCCTCCATGTTGCTAAATTAATGGAATATTTTTGGTCTTATCTTTTACGTCTCTTTCATAGCACTTGACAACTCTGAGTGCTACTTTTTCTTGAAAGCCTCTCTTCCCTTGATTTGTGACATCACACACACCTGGTTTGTCTCCTGCCTACTGAATTGCTAATTTCCCTGTCTCCACTGCAAGTTTATTTTTCTCTGTTTATCCTTGAAATGCTGGTGTTTATCTCGGTTTACTCCTGGACCCTTTTTTCTTCTGTATCTACAAACTTTCCCCTAAGCTATTTCAAACACTTGCAGGGTTTTAATTACCCTTATACTGAAAAAATCCAATTAAACAACTCTAGCTCAGAACTTTTTCCATAGGTACAGCTCACAGACCTAGCTACCTGGGCATAGCCATTTGCATGCTCCATGGGCAACTCAAACTCAACACATGCAAGACTGAACTCAGCATTACCTCTTCTGTTTTAACCCCTCCATCTCCTTCAAACACACTGCATCTCTTGTGTAAAGCGTTTGAATAAATTTACACCCATCTACCTGATTGTTTGAATTAGATACCTGACAGCTCTTTCCTCCCAGTCACCCACCACAATCTAACAATCATAATAGCATTGATTCTACCTTTTAAATAGTTATCAAATCTGTGTGCTTTCTACTTCTCTCCAAGTCCATCACCACAACTTCGTCTACATCATCATCATCACCACTCACCAGGGTAACGTCAGTAGTGTCCTGAAGCTGTCTCCTTGTCTCCAGTTTACTGAGTTTCCTTCAGTTCCCTGAACTGCCATGAAATTTCTCAGTTCCGGGCCTTTACACAACTGTTCCCTCTGCCAGGAAGACTCCTCCAAGTCCCCAACTTGACCTGGCTAACTCCTGCTCCTCCTCAGGTCTCAGCCATGGTGAGACTTCCTTAGAGAAGCCCTCTTCATTCCACCAAGCCAGGACCGGGCTGGTTATCTTCACGCACGCTCCTAGCACCACCACAGCACTGCTCTCACCAGATAGTAGATGCTTGTTTCATCTCCTTCTGCCCCCGTTAGACAACAGATCAAAGAAGATCGAGATCAACCTGTTTTGTTTATTTTTAACACATCTCCAGTGTCTAGCATAGTGTCTGGAACATCAAAGATACTCATGAATAAATGTATAAATACATGTATGCTTGCATCAGAAGACTATTCGACCATACTCCCTTCTAATCACTGGCAGCTAACATTTTTTGGGTTGTTATTGTTTTATATGCAAGGGCTAATGTCTAATGAGTTGTCAGTACATATGTTTCTGTTTAATTTTTTAAAACTATAAATTCCTATGAATCAAAAGCATGTGGTATCAAAAATTTCCCCAACGGTGATATTTTTCATGTATCACAAATCTTCCAGAAACAATATATAAAATTAAATAAATCAGAAGTCAAGGAAATGAAGTATAGCTATTCAAAAACAGATCTGTGGAAGCACAGGGCCATGAACACCTGTGCAGGTTGGGCACTGAACAAACCAAAAATGAACTGTATGCTTTACAACCTGAACAACTCTTCATGGTGACCCTGAGTGGAAATAGAAGTAAAAGAAAAAGGCTATTAGTTTAATTTTTTTTCCCAGATTCTCTCCTGATGGTGAGAAATGATTCTTATTGTACACTAGATTTTCAATCTTTTTAATGGAGCTACTAGAATTTTAAAGCCAGAGAGTATCTTCAATGTCGCATAGCCTAAGAATGACAAGGAGGTTTCATCTATGCACAAACTACCCTAGTTTTCAGAAATATTCTGTTACAGCACTGATTGATTAGTGATGTCTCCCATGAGCGAATGAGGGACAAGTGGAAGACATTCACTTACTTGTTTTCCCTGATCTAGTTCATCCTTTTACTTTCCAGGGGAGAAAATTAAGACCCAGAAAAGTAAGGCAGCTTGCTCAAAGTTAAGCTCAGTGCCAGAGCAGAACCCAGTTTTTTGTTTTTTGTTTTTTGTTTTTTTTACTTTCAGCCCATGTCGCTTCTTTGACACCTGGTCTCTAGATTCCTTACTGAGATAAATTATAAATCCGAGCCCTGTGATTTACTACCTTTCAAATTTTAACTTATTTTCAAGGTTAACTTCCTGCCTTGGGTCGCAAGCATAAATAAAATCTAGATTTGCCATCTGAGAACACAGCATGATCACAGGAAATAGTCTTCAACGTCGTAAAACTATCACATAAAATATAGTGACAGGTGCACCCCCTAAAAGGCCAATGTTATAAGTAGTAGGGGCCATTGTCAGTCAGGTTAAGCATTGCAGGAGGAAGAGGAATTATGAGTGGGACAACAGAGATATCATCTGTAATATTGTTATAAGCCCTATTTGGCTTGAATCTACACACATGGTGGCAAAATACTTGCAAAGCCTTTTGTCTCAGTGTGAAGAGGTAAAGAACAAGATTAAATGCCTTTTAATCCCCCTAGACATGGAGCTGGGCCCTACTAGGGATATAGTGGTAGAGAGGACAGACGTGATCCCTATCTTTGTGGTTGTTACACTTAAGCGGAGAAGTCAGGCACTGAGCAATGATGTGAGCATTTCAAATTAGGAAGTACAAGAAACTTATTGGTGGTGGTGGGGCGGTGGTGGTACCCAGATAATCCTGAATTTTTGGCAACTGTGACTCAGCACAGATTCTAGAGATCACTTTGTGATAACTTTCGACAGCCATTCTGTGTCCAAATTGGATATTCAAACTAGACACTAGATTCTTATGGAAAAGTTATAAATTTAATATTCATAAATTGCCATTTAAAAATAAGTGAATACAAACAGGGAAGACAAATTCAAATTGAGTCATAATCACTTACCTCTGAATAAACACTGGTTATAAAAAAATACAGACCCTTAAGTCATTCTGTCCTCTGATGTCTGAAAGATGCTCATCACTATGCACTAGATGCTTTTCCACTTGCTTTGCAAATCAGTTTAAACTTACCTAGTAATCAGGAGTCATTATTTTTATTCACTCGGAAAGCCAGAAGTACCTTTTCTAACTGAGATTTTCAAGGAAAAGTAAAACAACATTTATTGGGAGATTTTATGGGTCTTTTAACGCATGCTTTTATAAACAGGAAATGATTTATGACTTATCAAAAGGTATGCCTCTGAGTCTCTTACCTAATCTCTAAACCCAGCTGACTTTCCCCATTTCTCTAACACTGATCATAGCGAGAGGAGACATTCTTGATTAGCCAAGAGACACTGCTGCTCATACACCAACCTATATTTGACTCAGGGTTAGGGGATTGTGAAATAACCCAAATGCAGCATTTCCAGATGAAAATTGCCCTGAGGATTTTCTACTCTGAAAAGTAGAAGGAAACTGAGTAGTTCTTATAATTCCATAAAACTCAGAAATTCTTCTTGGGCAATAACATATGACCTACAAAATAGCATGTGTACAATATTTACATATTAAAAAAACAAAAGAAGGGTTGCTGGTGTAAATTAGAACACTACTAAACTGCTGATCCTGGAAAATTGAAAAATGGTTTTAATATCTAAAATTGTTTCTGCCTAGAAAGAAGTAAGTGAAATATCATTAAGTGATACAAAACTCAGCTCTCTGGAGGGTGGGGTATGAAGCGGGTGAGGGTCTCTCTGTTCTGATATAACTACTGACAATTTCCTGCATCGTCATTGATTAGTGTATTCAATAAGCATTGATTACAAATCACAGTTCTATTTTGAAGCCATTTTACAGTCATATCTTTGGAGGAATGTTTGACTTAGCAGTTAGCCTATCCTAACTAAGATAGATATGAAAAGTAAAGAGCTGAAAGTATTTTTTATGAAGGAAAAAGACAATGATTGACAAGATATGGGCATGATGAAGAAAGTTGCCACCAAATTCTTTGAGCTGCAGAGTCTCAAATGTTACCTTGAATGCAAATATAAACAGTGAACCAACAAGTATTTTCTTTGTGACCGTATCAAAGTATATTTAGACCAGTAATGAAAGGAGTAAAGCAGGAACAGAACTGAAAATTTGATTAGGCTGAAGAAATCAAGCATATACCTAAACTTAGCAGAAAACAGGTCAAGTTTCAAAAGAAATTGGGAAGTCTGGGTGACCCTTAAAAGTCTGTACAAGAAGAAAACTGAGAGAAGTCAGTTGGTTAATGTGGTTAGAGTCAAGTAGATTCTAAAATTCTAACCAAGCAGGTTTTTGGATTCCCAAAGATAGAGGGTTAGCAAGAGCAGTTCTGATGTATCCAAAGCTATGAAAATTGAATTCTGATTTCAAGGCAAGAGCCTTGTATACTGCTGGGTAAATAGGCAAGGGTTTCCTGAAGGAAAGTCAGGGCTTGGTGGCTCTTCATCTCCAGAAATCTCGATGTGCCTTACTCTTGGAATGAAAAAGGGCTAAATCTTCTCAGGGCTCTAAGAACTCTTGTTCTGTATAATGGAAAAAAGAATACATCTTCAAGAGATTTTGCAAAATATGGTGGTTCCACTGAGTCAAATCCAAGACCAAAGTCAAAGGTCATAGTCAGACCCAGCATCAGGCCAAGAGCCTTCAGCTCCGAGCCCCTTCCCTTTCACGCCCACACCAGTTCTAACCAGCCGGGCAACTCAGCTGAAGCTCGCTCAGGACCAGCGTGGAAGAGATGTGAGACGAATGTTGTTGCTGCCATTCTGGTAACTGGTGTGAGAGCTCTAGACTTCATCGTGATTATTATAATTCCTTCTGCTTTCTGTGACTTCTTTCTGATACTTGTTTCAGGTTAAGAACCATATTTCTTTCTACTACATTTCTGAAATCATTTTCCTTATGCTGTTTCTTCACAGAAATGATACATTTCCCTCAACACAGTTTTTGAAAATATCAGGTGAAAAAACTACTGTGTGCTATCTGTAGTAATTACTCTTTCCCTTGCCTTAGAAAAAGGATTCCACGGGAAAAAAATGACAGATACTATAAAAGTTGTGAAAATGGGCACTTATCGTTTCTGACAAGGTTTTGTTAGCCCCTGGCTGCTCTGGACTTTACCAGCCATAGATGCTAAAGACCCATGGGCTGAAAGATCAGCCCTTTTCAGCTCTAAATCAATGAACCCACCGCAGTGTCTCAGGACATGGGTGCCCGCTCAGACAGGATCTGAGATTCACTTGAGCACTCACTATGTGTCAGCTACTGTCCTGAATGAGTTCCACGTATTAATTCACTTAATTCTCCTACCAACCCTATGAGGTTTGCACTATTATTTCCACTGTGCATGTAAAGAAATCGAGGTATAGAGAGGTCACCGAGCAAGACAGTAGCACTCAAGATACAGCAAATCATCACTCTTTGCCTGACCTGGTTTCTTTACAGCTGCTGTTCCTGAAGTAATGACTGCGTCTAATCCTGGGTGAATAAAAATCAACCAAATATGAGAAGCCCCAGGCCCACCAGCAGATTTTTACTCCTGTATTAATTATTTTCCTGAGTCTTGTAACATCAAAAACAGTAGTGACAGCAGCACTACCAGCAAACATTTATCGAGCACCCACTGGTGCCATGCCACACACCCGTTATCAGGTACTTGCCACGGGTTACATCTATTTAATCTCCCTATCCAGTGGGTCTGAGCTGAGCTTCCTTGGGCTGGAACCTCTCTCTTTAGCTACCACTTAGGTCCTCAGGCATTTAGGCTGGACTGCTCTGGTGGTGGTTTATACCTCAGGGCCCATCTTGAGTGGAAGTTAGAACTTGGCTCTGAACTCTGGGTACCTGACTACATTTTGCCAATTTTCTCTCCCTAAGGAACTGGACCCTAGTTGTGCAATAGGGATTGCTTCTCTCTGGATAAAACCTACCTTTCCCTCCCTTCCCAAACCAAAAATTCTGTAACAGAAGGTAATTAATATCTATTCGGGGGGAGGGTGCTGACTCCCTCCTTTTAGTTATTCAGATCCTAGTTATTAGACCTAAGTTTACAACATCCTTTTAGCTACTGTCATTGGGCTAGCTGATCCCTCTCCTTGGGGACATGCCACATAACAGCCAGGACAGTCCCTCTAGCCTTCTCTCTCTACCAGTTAGCTGTTGCAGCCATCATGTTTCTTGTCAGAGCCAATGTGGCTCACACGTCACCTACAGATGCAATAGTTCCCTATCTACCACATAGACTACAAGATACCCGCAGGCAGGGGCCTGGTCTTAGCTTCTTATCTCTAACATTCCCCCAGTGCCTAGCACATAGAACCTTCCTAATACTCATTTGCTAAAAGCATGAATAAATGAATGAATGGATATTGAAAGGTACCAATTTTCATTTTCCCACCTCACTGCTAAAAATCAAGGAGGTAACTCAAATTTCTAGTGAAAATAAAACATACCAATTCTAGTTGATAATCTGACAGAAAAATTTACACTGCAGGTTATATTTTTACAGTAAAATTTTCCATCACGTAATTGGAATTAGTTTATTCCAAGATAGTAGAAATATACTGGTGTAGGATGAGATGAAGGGGATTTAAAGAACATAATGAAAAGAAAAACATTACAATATGGTTAATATAGCCTAACCCTGGGAAGATTAATAGCTTTCAATTCATACAAAGGCTGAAATCTACAATTTGACATATACATGGCATTATTAAAAGTGAAGGCTGATTATAATGAAATGCTACCACCATGCACAAATTACCATGGTGTGTAAATTAGATAAACCAACAGTGTGGCAATAGTCGGAGCAAATTCCTTTAAATGGAATTCCATAGGATAGTTTTTTAGTTCCAAAATGGTCAAATCACACAATAGTTGGAGATATAATTAAGAATTATGTTCTAAAAATATTCTGTAACAGAAGGTAATTAATATCTATTTGGAGGAAGGATGGATTTTTAATAAATCAGACGTGATTCTGCAGAGAAATGCTCAATGTTGCCCTCGACTCTCTGTTGAGTTAAAAACACATCAGACAAGGGGCCTCCTGGTGCATGGGATGGAGTCTTGTAACACATTTGCGATGCTGTGGAAGGACCAGTGAATTTCCGGAACTGTACACTAAATCGAAAGTCTTCAGTTCTGTACATTTTTAAAGCAATGAGTCATTTTCAGACTTGGGATTTTTCATTTCCTTCAAATTTGCTAAGTTATAAAAATCTCTTTTTAAAGAAACCATACTCAGAAGCGGAATATGCGAGAGATAAAAGATAAAGGTGTTGGGGGGGTGGGGTGTTGGGAGCCTTGAAAAGAGCTCATATGACCCCCTCCTCCTATCTCCCCCTTTGGCCTCTGAGGCACCCTGCAGTACTTCTAGAATGCCTTGGAGCAGGGTTTGAAAGTCATCTGATGTGGAGCAACTCTCTCACTTTTCAGTTGTGGTAACTGAGATTTAAGAAGATAAGGGACTTTTGCAAAATCACACAGACAAGTGAATCAGCAGAGAGAGAAGAAACCAGAGATGTTTTCCAGCAGCCAACTTCAGTGCTTTCGACCTCGCTCTCTCACTACGCTGTCTCAGGGAACAGGGCTACTCGATGGTCTGTGGATGGGCAGCATGAGCATCACCTGGGAGCCTGTGAGAAACAGAGTCTCCGGCCTTATGGCCAACCTGCTAACTCAGAATGTCTGGGGTGGGACCCAGGAATCTGCATCTTACCAAGCTCTCCAGGTGACTCTCAAGCACCCTGATACCTGAGTGCCCCTCCTGCCTTGCCTTTCCTTCTGGCCCTCACTCTCTGACTCCCAAGCTCTTAAAGTAGAGGATGTTTAAATTATTAGGAGTGAAAATGTTGTCGTGAAGGAAAAGAAAACAAGTCAGGGGAGGAAAAGAGGGGAAAACTATTCCAGAACTGTTAATCCTTCACCTTAGGCCCATTTAAGTCATTCTGGAATTTAAGTATCTTTGTTTAATGGTGGCGTTACGAAAAGGACTAACACATTCTGTTACTCTTCTTTCTTGGTACTCCAGCTTTTTTATGGGTAAACTAGAAAATCTTTTTTTTTTGTACAAAATGTCTTCATGGTTTTGACATACCATTTATTATATAATTCAATGTTTAAAAAGGAGGGCTAGGGCATGGGGCTATTTGGCGTACGGAAGACAACATGCACACACATGAACACACAATTAGTGAACTTTTTTTTAAAAAGTATGTCTACTACTTTGCAGAAAGATATGCTAATTAGATTTTCACAAATAAAATGCTAGATGAACTCACTAAAGAAAGACACTATTTCAAAGTAATCGCTCGTAACTTCTGCATCATGACGGCTCGTGAAATGAGGAGGATATGAATTACGGAAATGGTGTGATATAAGAAAACTATGCAGAAACAACATTTTCAGAAATGCAAAGAGGGAGAGCAATCAAATGCAACCTCTTGGACCCCTTCCTTATCTGTTTCTCTTAAAAAAATCTGCATTTCACTCACTGACGTTTTAAAGTTAGAGTAAATGATTTTCTGAACCTTCTAAAAATCTTCTGAGTAAATTAAAGATGATCTGAAGTATCACAAAACCAAGACTGAGAGTAACTACCCTGAAGGAATAGAGTATTTTAGAATGTGAAAGAATAGCCAAGGTCTATGCAAAGTTATTTTTGCTTTGAATAGAAACCCTGAGTGCAATGTGTAAGAATATAAAGCTATTCCCAACATGTAAAAATTCTGTAGGCTTTTTCAGATGAACCCTCGAAGTATTTTAATTCTGCTACTGTGAGAACTATGTATGTGCTAGGTCTCCCAAATGGAATTCTCTATTCCCAGAACAATCTTTTCTGAAGCCACAAAAAATAAAGAGAACTCAAAGTTTTTATGCCAGATATATTCTGACTATGCCCTCTTTCATAAAACACATCACCTAGTTTTTATGTTTCTCTGCACATTAAATATTGCCACAAAAGATGTATTTCTCCTAAGTTAGCCTAAAATGCATGGTTTTTAAAAACAATCAAAATGAAAATTGCAGACCTGAAACATGTATATCAATTCATACCTATGAAATTAGGACTTAGCACACGTTCCACTAGATATTTTCAAAAAATCATTATGGGTTGTTGACTTCACAAATCTTTGACAACACATTACCTCTGAATAAGAGATTGTGTGGGGTTATAAAATATTTTCAACAAAAAGCTACAGTATTTGGCTTAACACATACACCACACCAAAGGTTATGTTTGAGATTATTTTGAAATCTCTACACTGCTCAGCAGGCAAAAACAAGCAATGCAGCCCACTCATAGCTCGCCAGCCCCTGGCTTTGAACCATCTAAGCCGTAAGTCAAGGAAGGTGAGAAAGAACATTTGCCACTTGCCAAGGTGGCATCTGAACCTCAGGAATCCCCTGGAGATACAGCCAATTGATGCCTTGGATCTCCCACCATGTTCTGCCATCAACTCTCCACTGGCATGGCGTCCACAATGGAAATGGTCACACTTTTCATTTCAGTCCTTTTATATACACCCTCCCTCTTCGCATTCTCCTCCCAACTGAATTAGCTACTGTTTCAAAGAATGGGGGCCCTGTGCTTGGGAAGGGTGGGGTATAATGACAAGCAAGTCCATTTGTTTGGAATAAAATGGTCAGAAACAGAACAATAAACACAGAAGTCTGCTAGAACAGGCCTTTGGTTTATCAACACAAAGAGTTTTCTTCATGACTTCCTTGGACATCAGTTGCATTTAAAGATAGAGTTGCTAATTATTTCCTTTCCCCTTTACTTGTTTAATTATGCAATCGGATGTTAAAGCATTTGGCAAGTATTTGGCCCAATTTAACTATTTTGATTTTAACTGCTTCCAATTCAGATTGGAAATCTTGATCAGTAAATAAGCCTAATAAAGCACAGCTTAATATTACACAGGTTATATATATACATACACAGTATAATATTGCCAACATGTAACTATGTCCACTAAAGCCCCAAAGTAACTATCTCCATGCCCATCATGGTATCTCAGCCGGGGTTCCCACTAAAACAAAGGAGGATGTGGGTGCAAGTAGTTTATTTAGGAGGTGATCCTAGAAAACACTATGAGGAATAGGAAAGTGAGACAAGAAGGGGAAGAAACAATCAAGAATGCTTTACTGAGCAGATTACTGATGTGGGCAAGTGGAACTTAGTGCTCCTGGGAACCCTCTGAGAGCTTCTGAACATGCCTCAAAATTATCACAGGGAGGGGAGAGAAAGCTGGGATTTTCACTCATCTGCTCTCATTCCTTACTTTTTTCATTGCTGTATAGTCAGTTTTCAATATTGTGTCAGTTTCTGGTGTACAGCATAATGCTTCAGTCATGCATGAACACATATATTCATTTTCATATTCTTTTCACTGTAAGTTACTTCAAGATACTGAATACAGTTCCCTGTGCTATACAGTATGAACTTGTTGTTTATCTATTATCTACATATCTATATCGATAGATATAGACATAGTAGTTAGTATCTGCAAATCTCGAACTCCCCATTTATCCCTTACCACTTCCCTTCCCCCCTTGATAACCATAAGTTTATTTTCTATGTCTGTGATTCTGTTTCATTCCTTATTTCTTCCTAGAACTTCTGTCTTGGTCCATGTATCTATCCACTACCCCAAAGCTAAGGGGATATAGACAGGATATCCACAGCATCTGTTCTACTTGATGTTAGATGTTAGCCCCAGTCTGCACCCACAACACAGTATACAGGATCTTGTGCTCCAAATGACAGCTAAGAAAACAGATGCATGCACCGTATATACAGGATGAAAGGGTTTCCAAACTTCCAACAGTTCTCTGTACATAAACTAAATTCATCCCTCAAGTTTTAAAGTAAAATCTTACCTATGGGTCGAGAAATGTGGCATAGAAATTCCTCAGAGTTTTAAAAGATGTGCTTTGGGTTCAATTCTGACTGCATAAATATAAAACTATTTCAGTTTCAAGGGTTACGCTAGGGTTATTAAAGCCAAAGCAAGTCTCAAACCTCAGGGCATTTTCATAACTGGATGTTCTGTATTTACAGGCAAAAGCTGCAGATGAGAAATTATAATGTGTGAGCTGAAAAAAAGAGAAATTTCCTTAAAGAAAAGTGCCAATAAAATGTGCATGTAAAGATTGGTCATTTAACAATGAAGGGCAAAAAAGCCCATCACTGACATGTAATTCAAGGTCTGAGGTCCTTTTGCAATTCACATCACAAAGGACATCTTGATGTGACATTTATATTATTCCTAGAAAACTGTAAAGAGTATCCCCATGAACACCGTGAGCATCTCAGATATATTCCAGGAACAAATGCCCAAACGCTGTCCTGCATAGAGAAACTTCTGGATCCTCTTGAAAGAGCTGCTTGTTACTTCACTGATGCTGGACAGGATGAGGGGTGGATGGCAGCCAGGATGGCATTGGAGGAGGAGACAATCACTGTCTCCTTCTGTTATTAGGATGCTCAGGTCCCCTCACAGCCACCCTGCCAGCATAGTGCCTGCTCAACTGGGCTGTCCCCTCCAGGCCAGCTGCTTCCCTCAGACTCACATTCAGAATGCTCTGGTTGTGAAAATCACAGCACAAAATGAGCTTATTGGGAACAAACTAAGATTTGGGCTCTAGAGCCAAAGAGACATAGGCTTGAGTCTCATCTCAGCTCTGTGACCTTTGGTGAATTTCCGATTTGTTTCTTCACCTGCAAAATGGAGATAATAATAGTTCCCTCCCCAAAGGTTTGTTGTTATGTGTGTACAGTGCTTAGTACTCAAGTATTACAAGCTGTGGCTATGATGATGAGTATTATGGAAGGAAGGAGGAAAGCAAACATAGGAGGTACATGGGAAACTGGAACAAGGCTCAGGGAAATCTAGCAAACAAAGAGTTCTCTCCCTTTCTCCAGAGCAGTGCTTTCTAAATTGTGGTCCCTGGACCAGCAATACCACTTGCGAACTTGTTAGACATGCAAATTATCAGGCTTCACTCCAGACCAAAGGAATCAGAAACTCTGGGGGTGGGGTCCAGCAGTCTGTGTTTTGACAAGCCCTCCGGGAATTCCGGTGCATGCTCAACTTCTGAGAACCACTGCCCTAGCTGGAGAACAGGAAGGGTAAATGCCGAGCTGAGTTTAGTTCTTAAAAATGAACATTCCCTCCCTCACCGATGGTCCCCTTCTGGACATGTCTGTCATTTGAAATTTTCATTTACATTTTTCACTTATATACCATTGAGCCCAAGGGTAGGGCCTTTTAAAGATAGAAGGAGAAAACTAGCTTCAAGGGATTATCTGTCCTCCGTCCAAACTAACTAGAAAGACTCTCCTCAGGCCATTTTGAATTTTATTCTTTGTTTTAAATATATAACACACTTCAGTGTGTTAGCAATCATCATATAATCAAGCCTATCAGAGTATCATATAATTGACATCCCACAGCCGGTACCTTTAAGGTAAAAATGAGAGTGATAGCTGCTCTTCAAATATAATTAGAAAGCATACATGATTGTGCAATAAAGTGTATGCATTAATATAAAGTTAGATTTCAAATCTTAAGGCTTGTAGAGTAACATTTTCTCAGCCGTATGTTTAATAGCTGTAAAGAAAAGACTGCTTTCTGCTGCTGAGAAATTTGATTACAGAGGAATCTTAAGTATTGTCCTTCATTTAAAATCTTAAATGATATTATTACATATGTCCTTTTGATTTCAAATGCACACATATTTACAGAAAATGTAGTCAACTCTCCCACTTCTTCATTGCTGAAATTGCCTTCGCCAACAGTTCTGCAGTGTTAAGATGGGATCAGAATGCGTGGGAGCAGAAATGTTTTGCAGTCAAGCTTTGCTAACATATGCAACTATTCACAAATTACCAATGAGACAATATATGTGTCTAAGAAAGAGCATGGAAAAGCTGGCTGTTAAAACTCTTTCCTTAATTCTCACCTATGCTAAAAGGAGAAACTATGAGAGTGAGAAGACCATAGCTGGGACTCAACTTTGGCTACACTGGAATCACTAGGAATAAATTTTTTTTTTAAAACCCTGATATGTGGGTTTCCTCCAAAGAGTCTGGTATCATTAGTCTGGGATGCATCCTGGGCATTTTGTTTCCCAGGTGATTCTAATGGTCTTCAGAGCCACTGCCTTAGAGGCTTCCTCTAACTTAACCACTTCACATGACTCAAATATGACTATAATCTGTACTACCTGGCAGCTGGTGGGCACAATGACTACTGTTGGGTTCTTGGTACTTCTGCCCAACCAGATGCTGGTCTCATCTACATTAGGATTTTCTTAAAAGAGGCAGGCCAGGCAGTGGCCCTGTGTTCCTTTCCCCATGTGTCTTAGTCTCTTTGGGCTGGTGTAACAAAATATCACCGACTGGATGGCTCACAAACATCAGGAATTTACGTCTCACAGTTCTGGAGGCTGGGAAGTCCAAAATCAAGGCTCCAGCATGGTCACATTTGGTGCCTTCTTGCTATGTCCTCACATGGTGGGAGGGGCTAGGGACCTCCTTGGAACCTCTTTTATAAGGCTTTAATTCCATTTATGAGGGCTCCACCCTCATGACTTAAGACCTTCCAAAGGCCCCACCAACTCAATATTATCACATCAGACATTAGGATTGCACATTAGACACTGGAGGAGACACATTCAGATCATAACACCATGTAAGGTAATATACAAAATGTGTTATCACTTTGATACACAATGAATCAGCATTGAGCATCCATTCACTCACTCCATTCAGTTATTTATTCACTCAGTCATTAAGTAAATATTTATCACATGGCAGATATATGAAAGTACAAAAATCTATAAAAAGACCTCAAGAAGCTTACTGCCTAGAGGTGAACACAAATCCATGGACAATTAAAATACCATATGACAAAGGGTAAGAGAAATGGGTGGAGGTAGCACATTCCAGATGCAGGAGAACCAGTAGTGGATATTCAGGAGTCTCTGTATAAGCTGCTGTCTGAAAGGGGACTGCAATCTAGCCAATCAAAGGTAAGAGAGGAGGGAAAGACTGTTCCTAAGAGAGGGAGCTATTTGCATGGAGGGGTAGAAGCAAGAAATAAAGATTCTTCATTTGATTGTGGAATTCAGCAGAGGGGTAAGGCTTGAGGGAGAGTCACAGAAAGTGAGAGCATGAAGGGCCATGGAAGCAGTGGAATGCTGGTAAATGTTACATACCTGGCTTTGGGGCTTTGGAGTGGAGCCCTAATTATAGCATTTGCCAATTTCTGTGGTGTAAATACTCCCACCATGGCTGATTTCAAGCTACCAGCTTGATGTCACTGAATGAAGAGCTCGGTAGAAAGAGATGTACACAATTGGCTCTCAGGAGCCTATATGAGCCAGTTCCAGCACACCACTGCAAGGTTATGGTTATAAGCCACTTTTATCCTGGGGCAAACTAGGAGCCATTCAGGGCTATATTCAGGGGATAAAGAAAGCATACATGCTAGCTATTGTTTTTTAAGCAGTGTTGCATTCCTTTGGCACATTCATATACTCACACTTCTGACTAAAGACAGGTATTTATGAACTGTCTGGTCCTGAAACAATCAGCCCAAATAAGGATTAAAACTGGGGGTAGAGAGTTATCATCATACCCTAACTGAGCAAAAACATTAGAAAAGCATTCTTCATGTCCTGAGAAAGGTCTATCAGGGTTAGGTAGGGAGTATCAAATCCAGTTCAAACACTATAGCCCTTGATTTTTGTTTAATAAGCAGGGACTTCTGGTCAAAAGGAAATGTGCAACAGAAACAAAGACTACATATTGGAGTATAATGTGTATTTGCTTTTGTGAATATTCAATAACATTAGGTGAGGAAGTTTGAGTTTGTAAAGCACTGGCAACACCTTTCAAGATGTTTTAGGTATAATTAGCTAGCAGAAAGTTTGCTAGACATTGGCATAAATCTCAGAATGTGTTAAGTATAAGGTGGTCAACAGGTAGAGCAGGTTTGGGTTAAACACAGATAGTGAGGAATGGAAGGACCAGAAGGTAATACTCATGAGGCACCTGGGTACTAAACATTCATAATGTATTAAATATGCATGAGATCAAATAGAAAAGAGACACTAAATACACAAGAGATGTTAAATATTTAGGATAAGATATGCATGTGCACTTAATATTCATGAGGTCTTAATCCAGCCACCCATTGGTGACACCCATTCTAGCCCCATAAGTCGTCTGTCCAAGAACGACTTGGCTATTTACCAGGCTAACTGGCAAGCTACAGCTGTGGCCATGCATGTGTGTCTCTGCCTCTGACAAAGTACAGGTCACCAAGCCAGTCACCACCCACTGTTGGCTCCCTTGCTGGAAACTCAACTTGTGTCCTTGAAGCACACCATTACTGGGGAAGGCTGATGCAATAGACAGAGAGAGGACATACGACCAATATTTATCCCAGAACTCAAGTGGAGTAGCCCTCCAACCTGCTTATACTCAGTCTTAAGTGCATAAAGTTATCCCGTATCTTTCCCTTTGTTTCTCACTGCATGTTTTAACTGATTTTAATAAACTGTGTGATTCGAGTGTTTTAGTTTGTCTGGGAGTCCTTCTTCTCCATGACCTCTCAAATAGGTTGACTGTTAGTGTACCTGGAGGCAACAATTGCATTAGGTTAACTCCTCATATGAGAGAGGAGATATGTGAAGTTAAAAAAAACTCAAAAACTTCAATTCCTCACGAAAAAAAGAAACTTGGAGCTGATGATGATAATTCATCTAATTCACTTAATCATTTGCTGCATTTTTAAGGAATAGATGATTTTCTATGAAGTAAAAAAAGCACAAAAGAAAAACATCTTAAAATGGACTGACTTCTTTAATGACTTGTGACACCACATTTATAAAAGAATTATAGGAGAAAAAACGCACAAATATTTCATCAAAGAAATATTGACTTAAGAAAAACAAACATCATATTCTGATGATACTTGCTTACTTTCACTTATCCATTCAAAGAATATTTTAAAAAACCCGATATGAATCACTTGATGACACTTAAAACAATATAAAAAGAAATTCAGATCTAAAGTATCACTGAAGGACGTAACTCAATTGGATTAAAATGTTAGTATTTAAATAATAATCAGAAACAGAACTACATCTTGGAATTTATTTCAACATATATAATCACTGAATGCCAGGGTAAAATTAAATACACAAATTGGAGCAATTTAACTTAACATTTGTTGAGATGTATTTACTGCCTATTTATTTAAGGCACTCCACTAGATACTGCAGGGGGCTACAGGGATGAAAATATATATTCTCAAAGAGTTTATAGTCTAATTATAAAGACAGAGAACGTGTTCCAAAAACTAAACACAATTTAGTTCAAACAAAGTACAAGTACAAAGTTACAGAGGTTTGAAGAAGGGAGAAACGTAACTGTTTGGAGGATCAGGAACTGTGCAGCTGAAGAGCTGTGGGACATGGTCCCTCAAGGATGATTAGGGTCTTGGCAGGCAAAGGGCAGGGAGAAAGCCAGGAAGGTCCAAAGAATTATAAGATGCAGAACTTAGATTTTTCCTTATAAGAAGGTAAGACAGTGGCTCATGTGGACCATGAACTATTTTGTATGAAGATAACCAAAAATCTGTGGGTAATTTCTATGGTAGTAGCAGATCTTCTCATCATCCTCTCAACCCAAACACCGTAATTTACTTGACCATTAGGTTTCTGAGGGCAACACTGCCAGCTCAGGGTATGTAGACTTCGGCACAAATCTTTGTTTGAACACGGAACATGTTGTACTGTGACTGGTTTGCCCATTTTTCTCTCCGACTATAGTCTAGGTTCCTTGGGGGCAAAGGTTTTATCACCTTCATCCTTAAATCTAACAGTACAGGGTTTAACACCTAGCAAGTGCTCAATTAATGCTATTGAATTAATGCATGACTCTATCAATCAAACAACAGTGTATCAAAATGACTGCCCCAGTCTGCTTATTAATAACTTAATGTTCCAGTTAAGGAGGGAGGGGAGGGAGAAAAGGTGGAGTACAGAACAAAAGAGAAAAGAAGATTTTTCTAACCAGCACAAGGAACAGATCTGAGGTTCACATTTATGCACATATAAAATCAGCACAGACATGACACATACAAATACAGATTAGAAAAAAAAACAATTGGGCTCAAAAGGGTGGAGTTTTCACTTCTCCCTGATATTAATACCCTCTAAGTGTCCTTAGGTGATGTCTTTTCTCTTTCAAAGCTGCCTTAGACACTCCAGGATAAAAACACTGCAGAATTAGGAGGAGACAAGCATAGTTTTTGAATTCACTCCCTGAATAATTTTGCTTATAAAAATGACAGGAAATACTGGAGGATAACAAAGTGTCTTATGAATCGTCGAAAAAAGATGGTATTAAGGTGGAATGAAGAGCTCTAAGGAGTGGTAATCTATGAATAATACATATTATATAGAGAGAGTGACCCCTCTGTAGGTAAATATCTAATTGAGTAGAATGTAACACTGCTGGAAAGTAGAGCTTGCTCTCCTTCGCTCTACGCGTATGTACATGGAGGACAGATACATTGTTGGGATTATTATTACTGCAATAGAAACACCTCTACTCCATAAGCCGAATTTTCTTTCATTTTGCTGCTTCTTGATTTCCTTTCTTCCTTCTTCCCCTGTAACTGAATCTCCAGGTCTCCTTGAAAGGGGAAAATTCAGTAGAGTGCTTACCGGCTATCTAACTATGGTTGGTGACTGGCTTGAGTTCAATGATATTAAATGCAAATCTCAGGGAAGTTGCCAGGACACACTCAGTGGAAAAATCTGCCACGGGAGCTTGTACAAATCTTAACAATAAGTTACAGGAGAAGTAAAATTACCATTTCCTCTTTATGGTAAGAGAAAGAATTCAAACTAAGAAAAATAAGAAATAAAAACAAAAAGATAGCACTGAAGAACATCTCACTATTGAAAGGCTTTCCTAAGCAATGATCTCTCTAAAGAGCAAAGATACATCTCAGCTATTATTCTGTGAGTCCGTAAGTTCCCATGACACTGTGAGTTTTAATTAGCAGATCATTTGTTAATGACTTCAGAAACATAGCCTTTCCATTGTTGGGGTGGTAGTTAAGTGTATTCTTAAATTGCCCCATTTCCCAGACTCCTGCCATGTCTTTCTCTCCATTCCTAATTTCCATTTCCCTAGTCCTCGGCTCACCACAGTCAGAGTGCTCGGCTCTGGTTCCACTGCATATTCTTAGGTTACATCATCATGAACCTCTTACTTGCTGAAACTTTCAGGGGTAGCGTTCACACCAAGCTTAGCCAGCTGCCTGTTAGCCCCTGACACTGCTAGCTACTCCTCTATCTTCAATTTTTTACCTCACTCAGCTTCCTATTACCTTTCGTTCTTCTTTGCTTTTAATTTCCTGGTTACTCCCTCTTAGCACCTACATGAACCCTACTACCTTCTTCTTCACAATGCTGTTTTCTGTCAGACATTCTGCCTGGGAAATCACACCCCTACTCTTGCATGAGTGGAAACCGCTTAAAAATCTTAGGTGAGAGAATCTTGGGTGTCTTCTTTTTCAAAGTGGCCTTAGACACTCCAGGATAAAAATATTGTGAAATATTGTTTAGGGTCCATTTTATACAGATGAGGATTTTAAAGGTCACAGAGATAAAGGTCATGCAGTTGTAACTCATCTTCATCTGAGAGCTTCTGGTCTCACATCTTTCTCTCTCTCTGGCAGTGAATATGATTCCATGTGTGCATATGTGTGATACTGGGGTGCTTCTCAAGCTTTAAGGCACATGCATATTCCTTGAGGATCTTGTTACAATGAAGATTCTGATTCAACAGTTCTGAGATGGAACCCGAGATCTCACATTTCTAACAAGCTCCCAAGTGTTGTGGAGGCTTGTGGTCCGTGAACCATGCTTTGCATAGCAAGGCGATTCAGTTTTAAGAAAATAAAGCAATCAACAACAAATAGGACATGTAGCTCTCTAATTGTGACATGACAGAGTCGATGAGCATTTAAAAGAGAATGACTGTGAAAGAAAACTATGTCTGAATTATCATATCTTCCACACGACACTGTCTAAAGTGGCACAAAGATAAGCTCTACACACAGCTGGACGAGCTTCACGATAATCAGGGTGGTAGGATTCCATGGTGCCCCAAACTCGTTCTCATTTATATCACTGAAAAGGACATATCAAAATAGGTGCTTCAAAGAGAAAGTACCTTGCTCTGTAAGGTTCTGAATATATATGCACACTTAAACCTGACAGTCATTGGCTGGACCCAGAGTTTACAATGAAAAACTAAAAGTTTGATTCTATTGAAATAAAGGTACTAAATTATGAAATCTAGAGCTAGAGGGGCCTTAGAGATCATCTAGCTAAGCCTCTTAATTTAGTTATGAGGGAACAGACTGTGTACAGGATTTACTCAAAATGACACAGCTAGTTAATGGCAGAGACGGCAGCAGAATACAGATCACCTGACTCTCATAGTCTAGCACTCTTTCCATAGCAGAGGGAAAATTATTTTTAATAAATAGAGCTCAGTGAGTATTTTCAGGCACCTGTGGTATCAATATATTAACCACAAATTGCTCCTTTTCCATTGGCTCACTGTACATTTGGGTGCCTAGTGGGACAGTTAGGTACTGAGGATGGAAGAAGATGCTTCAAAAGCACAGTCCTTTCCAAAGGCTTCCCTTTGCCCTGTTCTTACACACAGCCCAGCATGAATTTGCAGCCGTCCTTTTATGAGTAATATACTGTTTAACAAGTCGCATGCTAATTATAGTAACTCTGGGGTGACGTTCCTACTTCACAGGCACCAGCAGTTAGAACCTCAGAACTTTACCCAGGATTGACGGCAAGGATCCTATCTGCAGGAAGCCAAATTTGCAGCTGCCATACTGTCCCCAAATTTCCAATTTGTCTCAGTGATTGATAAAAAGGGAAGAGTCAGTTTTCACACCTCCTTCCCCTTTGGACTAGACCTGAATACACAACAATGGGGTAGGGTTAGAGAAACAGGAAAGGAGGGCCTCTGCTCCTTGGAAAGGTCCTAGGACAGCCTGTCTGCAGTTAGACTCTGACTTGCCTTAAGCACCACCCTTCTATCCCCAGGCCAATATATACACCATATTACTAGATGGTCCTCCTTCACCAGTGCTAGTTATGGAATCAAGTATACAATTAGTTATGTAATAGTAATGACATTTGTCCGTTAGATACAGGCTCAGAGCTGTCAGGTGGCAACCTAAACATATCACAATGCTGAGTTATCATTCTAAGGATACTAAGTAGCTACTATTTATTGTGTCTACATGGCAGACACTGACCTTGTCAGTGCTTCTCCTCTACCCCATATTTTTTTTTTACAGATAAAACATAATATTAAAACAACATTCAAAGACAAAAAAGTCCGTAATTCAACCAACTAATAATAAATTAACATATTCAGTCTTCCTTGTTAATTTGTATCATGTCCATGCATATGTTTGATGGTTATATATTTGTGGTACCATTTTATCCCCATTTTTTAGTTTTCATACAATTTGATACATTCTTTTTTCTCCCTCTTGTTTTCCTTTCACTCTCTCTCCTTTCAGCATCCAAGGTAACAAAAACGACTAACTTGGTATATATCCTTCTGTTCCTCCTCCATGTACATGTAATCCCAGAGGATTCATTTTGTCTTTTTTCTTTTTTAAAATGGGTTCATATGTTTATTAAAACTTGCTTTGTTTGCTAAGAAGGTATCCTGATTAACCCTTTAGGAGAGCAGGCACAGATCTAACTAGACTGACAAATAATTCACTCTGTAGAGCCATCATAATTCCATTATTTATTCAATAATTTCCCCATTAATGGATGTTTGCTACCAACCATGATGCAGTAAACATTCTCTACATTCAGCCTTTTCACACAGGTACTTTTATTTCTGTAGAACTGATTCTCAGAAATGACAGATCAAAAGTTACATGCACTTTAAAATTGTAATACACATTCCTTTCCTCAAACAGCACAGCAATTTACATTCCTACCAGCAATGTCAGAGTCATCTTTTCCCTCATCCTACGTTATCATTCTTAATTTTTGTCCATCTGATGAATGGAAAAGGGTGTCTTGTTCCTTTATTTTCATTTTCCTGACTACCGTGAGGTTGCATATCTTTTCATAGTTTTGTGCTTCAGCTATCCTTTTCTGGGAATTACATATTCTTACATTTTGACAGGTTTTCCACTGGGTTGTTTGTCTCCTTATAAATTAATTTATAGAAGATATGTAGATTAGGAGTATGAATCCTTTTATGTCATATATGCTGCAAATTATATCTACTTTATTTGTCTTTTGACTTTGTTTTCTGTTATTTTTTATGTAGTAAACAGATCTGTCTTTGTTTTATCATTTCTGAGTTTCCTATCTTGCTGAGAAAACATCTTCATCCCAAGGATTTTTCTGTTTATACTTAAAACTTTCAAGTACTTGAAATTTATTTTTATATTGCATGAGCTAGGAGATAAACTATGTTCTCCAGGAGGGATTGCAAAGAGAGCTGGCAGCATTTATTGAATAAAACATCTTTTTTTTTTCCCATTGAATTAAAGTAACACTTTGGCCATATTATGTTTCCAAAAACAATTTGATCTACTTCTGGACTTGAAATTTTGTTTGAATGATCTGCTTGTCTCTTTTTTGCGCTAATACTATATGAAATAGATTACAGAAGCTTTATAGGAAGTTTAATATTAAATAAGGCAAGCCCCTTCCCTGATCTCCAACACAGAGACTTTTATTCTTTTTCACAAATCCTTAGGCTATTCTCAAGTATTTTTTATATGGATTTTAAAAGTCTCTCTTCCTCCCTTAATATATAAATGTTGTCTTAAATGCACTTGAAGTTTATAGGGGTAGTCACTGTTTAAATATCTCAGTAAGTCTTAGATACTATAATTCTTTTTTATGAAACTTATGCTAATATTGGGAGGAAAACTGCCTTGAAAACAATAACATATCCGTGGTATTGCTTAAATGAATTATGATACATCATCATAATGGAAAATTATGTACTCATTAAAAGAGTGGCTAAGCTTTAGTTATGGATTGAATTGTGTCCCCTCTAAAACTCAGATGTTGAAGTCCTAACACTCAGTACCTCAGAATGTGACCTTATTTGGAGATAGAGTCTTTACAGAGGAAATCAAGTTAAAATGAGGTCATGAGGGTGGGCCCTCATCCAATATGACTAGTGTCCTTATAAGGGGAAACTTGGACACAGACATGCACACAGCAAGAACGCCATGCGAAGATGAAGGCGGAGATCTGCAGGCCAAGGAATGCCACAGATTGTCCACAAATAACCAGAAGCTAGTGGAAAACATGGAACAGATCGTCCCTCACTGCCTTCAGAAGGAACAAACCCTACCAACACCTTGATCTCAGACTTCTAGCTTCCAGAATTGTCAGACAATAAACTTTTGTTGCTCAAGCCACCCAGTCTGTGATATTCCATTATGGTAGCCATCACAAACTAATAATACACTCTTTATGTACTGATATAAGACAGTGTCCAAGACACATTACTGAAGAAGAAAAGCGTGATTCAGAACAAGTATGTATTATATGCTACCATTTGTATAAAACTGTATATACATAGAAACACACACATATACATGCCTAAGTTTATGGGTATTTGCCTGAAAATTCATAAATATCTCCCGAATGATACACAAGAGCTGATAACATTGGTTGCCTCTGGGGAGAGGAACTGAGTGGACAGTGCACAGAGATAAAGAATTTTCACTGATATGTTTTATTATCTTTTTGATTTCTGAACCATCAGAATGATTATCTATTCAAAAATAAGTATTAAAAAAGAGAGAAAACCCCATGTAGTATCACCTTTTAAAAAACTGCATTATGTCAAAATCAGCTGACTCTTGAACAACACTGCTTTGAACTGTGCAGGTCCACTTACATGCGGATTTCTTTCATTAAATACACAGAACTATGCAGAACCACAGGTATGAAGAGATAACTGTAAAGTTATATGAAGATTTTCAACTGTACAAGAGGTCAGCACACCTAATCCCTGGGTTGTTCAAGGGTCAAGTGTAATTTGAAAAGATCTTTTTTTTTTAATACTTTCTATGTGCAAATTTATATCAGAATGAAACACGTTAATACAATGTTTACATATACAAGTAGATCTCTATTTCTCCCGTTAACTCAGACAACGAAGTTTAGAGTGCTAGTATATGTTCATCATTACTTGAAGTCGTATGAAGGTTAAAGGAATACAAGACATAGTTTCTTTATTACAGAAGCTTATAACTGAGTGAAATGGAAGTTTTTATAAAAACCTTCAGTGAAGCATGAAAGCAAGTCACTTCAACTTTTTGTACCTCATTTCTCACTAGTAAGTTAATAAGTGAGAAAAAGATGATGTCCTAAAATTCATGTGTTCTCTTTATTTGATTTTATTTGCTTTTTAAAAGTACACTTTTGAGATAACTGTAAATTCATATGCCATCGTGAGATATAACACAGAGAAAGCCAATGTACTTCTGACCCTGCAAGGTAACATCTTGCAAAACTATATAGTTCAGTATCATAATCAGGACAGTGATGCTGGTACAATCAAGACAAAGAATACTTCTGACACCAGGAGGATCCCTCCTATGTCACCCTTTTATAGCCACACCCACCTCTCTCCTCTCTCCCTGCTTTTCCTGACTCCTGGCAACCACTAATCTGTTCTCCATTCTATAATTCTGTCATTTCAAGAATGTTATATAAATGGAATCCTGTAGTATGTAACCTTTAAAGATTAGCTTACTTTATTCAGCATAACTCCCTAGAGATTCACCCAAGCTGCTACATATATTGCTACTTCATTTTTAAAGAATTCATTAGTGAAAACCATCAGCGTTGTTTCCAGTTTGGTGCTATTACATATAAAGCTGATATGAACATTTCTGTACAGGTTTTGGGATAAATGCTTAAGAGTACAGTTACTAAGTTGTATAGTAGCTGCATATTTAGTGCAACAGGAAAGTGGCAAACTGTTTTCTAGAGTGGCTATACCAGCCTACATGTTTACCAGTAACGTATGAGTGACCCATTTTCTCTGCATCTTCACCAACACTTGGCATTGTCACTCTATTTTTTTCGTTTGTGTTAGCCATCCTGTGAGGTGGAGGGATATCTCATTATGACTTTAATTTGCAGTTCCCTAATGGCTAATGTTGTTGACAATCGTTTCATGTGCTTATTTGCCATCTGTATATCCTCTTAGGTAAAATGTCTCTTCATGTCTTTTGCTCATTTTCTAACTGAATTGTTTGTTATTTAATTGTTGAGTTTTGAAAATTCTTTATATATTCTAGACACTGGTCTTTTTAAAGAAATTTTATTTTGTTATAAGAACACAACATCAGATCTACTCTCAATTTTTTTAGTGTACAATATGTTACTGTTAACTATAGGTACAGTGTCGTACAGCAGATCTCCAGAGCTTATTCATCTTGCTTAACTGAAACTTTGCCCACTGATTAATAGCTCCCCATTTCCCCTACCCTCTGCCCCTGGCAATTGCCATTTCACTCCTGATTCTATAAATCTGGCTATTTTAGATATCTCATCTAAGTGGGATCATGCACTATTTATCTTTCTGTGACTAGCTTATTTCACTTAGCATAATGTCCTAGATACCAGTCTTTCAGTGGATATATGGTTTACAAATATTTTCTTTCATTCTGGAGCTTGTCTTTTAATGCTCTTCACATGGTATTTTGCAGGGTGAAAGTTTTTACTTTTGATGAGATCCAGTTGATCTGTCCCTCAAATATTACTTTTCAGTGAATAAAGAAGACACATGATTATTTGACTGGTTGCTGGGAAGCCTATCTCATTTTTCTCCTTGTCTAAATTCATAAACTGGTTTTTGTCTTTTGTAGGTCTGGGTAATATAATGTTTGTTTTATCTTATGTTACCATTAATTTATTTGTTTAGGTGACGAAGATATTTTTTGGGTAGGGTTCTGTCACTCAAGACTTAAAGTTTTCCCACATTTTTCTGTGGATACAAATTGTACCCACACAATGGGAAGGGAAATGAGCTGCCAGTATATGCATCAGTTTGAAACACTGGGTATCCTACTGGGGATATTGAGTTACTTAAGCTTCAAAGAAAGATGTGACAATGGCTAACCATATTTTAGATTCAGATTTTAATGTTCTTACAGCCTAGGTGGCTCATCAATTTTTTAGATGAAGTTTTTTTCTTAGGTTCTCCAACAATTTTTCTGGGCAAGATTGTTTCAAATGCAAGACTAATTTTAAGCTCGATTAAAATGTTAAAGAGACTGTCATGCCATTTGTATTATCCTTTATGAAAAAATCAATAGTTTAATAGACTTCCTTGGTAAATTATTTTGAGAAACTCGATAGGATTGTTAAATAAAGCAGAACTCCCCATCAGATTCCAGTCAATTATATGTATTTTCTGACCAAAGGGTAAAATAAAATGAAGCAACGAGTTATATGACAAAAGGTTTAAAAAAATTTTTTTTTGCAAAGAATACAGCTTTTACACATTACAATGTTCTGAGCTAAGAGTGGAAATTTGCCTTAGAGAACTGTTAATTGTTTGAGTCCTGACGCCTCAAATTTAGCACATTATTCATCCTCCGTTATAACACTTACCACATTCTTTTACAATAAGTTATTTTTAAGAATCTGTCTTTCCTACTAGACCATGAGCTCTGACTTCAAAGACTGTAAAGACACAGTCATATTTATTTCTTCAGTTTGGTGCTTTATAACTGGCACACAGTCACACTAGCCACATTTCAAGTGCTCTACAGTCACCTGTGACTAGTGGCGACAGCACTAGGTAGCACTGATATAAAATATTTTCATCATCACAGAGAATTCTATTGGACAGTGTTGGTTTAGAGCAGTTTCTCAATCTTGGCATTACTGACACATTGGACAAAATCATTTTTCGTTGTAGGGGCCTGTCTTGTATGTTGTATAATGTTGAGCAGCATCCCTGGCCTCTACCAACTAGATGCTAGTAGCACCCTCAGCCTCAGTACGACAACCAAAAATGTCTCGAGTTACTGTTAAATGTCCTCTAGGGATGAAACTGTCTTTGGTTGGGAATCACTGAATTGGAGAACTGCTTCTCGAACTAGAGACCTGGAAAACCTTAAGTTGCTAAGACATACTCCTGGGAATTGCTCAAAATCGTTTTATTTTAAAAAAGCTCCACATATATCCTAAACGTTTTATGTAATTGCATAAGGTGATGCTGTTTAGTAAAAAGAAAATGTCTTAGAGTACAATTGTGCTATAGTCACAGGAAGCCACCTTTCCCCAGTTTCTCTTAACCAACACACCCTGGGCCTATCAAAATAAAATTCTTGCCTATGAAGCAAGCAACACAGGGCTCTTCCTTAAATCTATGTATTTAAACAAAACAAAACATGCTCACCACTTCAGTGCACACTAGCCAGGCTTCAAACTGTGAGAACCCCCATCATTTTTCTCTGATAGCTTTCTCTAGCCACAAAAGTGTTTTTCTTGCCAAGATGGCAGGCCAAAAATGCTGGGGAAATAACTTCCCCTTGAAAGCAGGCCTCAGTGACTATGAGGAGTTGGTACACAAATACTCCAGCTCGCTTGTCACTTGGGTAGGATAATTCTGTAGCACACGATTTCACCACACCCAGGGTTTCCCCAGTGGGGTCAGCTTCAAATAGACCAGTGGTAGTGTGCTTGATAGCACATCTTTCACTGAATGCTTTCCCTTCATTTTCTCAATTTCTCTCTATACCTGTGGATATTTTATTCCCCTCCCAAGAGAATCCTTTTCTCAGTGTCTGCTTTTCCTCAGAGTCTGCATTTCCCTTCTTGACTCTGGGTCTGCTTCTGGGGACTCTAGAATAAAATCTACTAATTAGTTAATTGTATAACTATTTATTCAGAATCATTAAACCCCTGACTGCACGCTAGATTAGTTGGCACAGGTACTGTCTTGTAATTAGAACAAACAGATATGCTAAAATCAGGACAGATGCCTTTTTATTTATTTTTTGAACATCCTCTCAATTTTTTTTATTGAAGTGAAATTTGTTACATAAAATTAACCATTTTAAGGCAAACAATTCAAGTGACTTTTAGTTACACAACTATCTTCTCTAATTTCATTGAACTACCATCTCTAATTCCAAAAGACAACTCCATACCTGTTAAGCATTTACTCATTTCACCCTCACTGTGCCCCTGGCAACCACCACTCCACATTTTGTTTTTTATGATTTACTTACAGTGAATATATCATAAAAATTGAATATAGAACCTTTAGTGTTTATCTTCTTTTGGTCAGCATAATGTTTTCGAGGTTCATCCATGCATCAGTACGTCATTCCTTTCGTGGCTAAGTAATATTCCTTTGTATGTACAGTGGACCCTTGAACAATATGGGTTTGAACTGCATGGGTCCACTTATATGCAGGTTTTTTTTCACTAAATATGTACTACAGTACTACATGACCTGCAGTTAGCTGAATCTGTGAATGCAGATTTACAGATGCTGAGGACTGACTACAAAGTTATCCTCAGGCTTTCAACAGCATGGAGGTTTGGTACCCCTAGAGCCTGAACTGTTCAAGGACCAACTGTATATACCACAATTTCTTTATTCACTCATTGACTGATGAACCTTTGGGTTGTTTCCTCCTTGTGTTTATTACAAATAGTACTGCTATGAGCATTCATGTACAAGGATTTGTTTGAGCACCTGTTTTCAGTTCTTTTGGGTATATACCTGGAAGTAGAATTGCTGGGTCATATGCTAGATCTATGCTTAACTTTTTGTGGAACTGCCAAACTGTTTTCCACAGTGGATGAACAATTTTACATCCCCAGTAGCAATGTACAAGAGTTCCAGTTTCTCTATGTATTCACCAACACTTATTTTGCATTTATTTTTTGATCACAGTCATCTTCATGGGTGTGAAGTGGTACCTTCTGTTGTTCTGATTTGCATTTCCCTAATGTCTAATGATGTTGAGCATCATTTCATGTGCTCGTTGGTCATCAGTATATCTTCTTTTGAGAAATGTCTATTCAAGTCCTTTGCCCATTTTTAAATTGAGTTGTTTGGTATTCTTTTTTGATTGTTGTTTATTGTTTAACTTGTAAGAGTTTTAAAATATAATCTGGATACTAGGTACTTATCAAACATACTATTTACAAACATTTTTGTCCATTCTGTAAGTTGTCTTTTCACTTTGTTGACATTTTAAATAACATACAAAGTTTTGAATTTTGATGAGACCCAATTTACCTATTTTTTCTTTTGTGGCTCATGCTTTTGGTATCATATCTAAGAATCCACTGCAAATCCAAGGTCATGAATATTTACCCCTCCTTTTTATTTTTAACAAACGGACTTTTAGCCTTACTGTGCCTTGTCAAAATATTTGGATCTGCTTTTTTTCAACAACACAGAGTAATTGTAGTACATGTTCTTGCCAGAGAATTCTCTACAACTTCACACCATCTACAACACATTCCTTTCTAAAGCTAAGGGCCAATATATAGTATTTATGGATATCTGCTACAAGGACAGATAGTGAATCCATTTCTCATGTCACCACAACTGTACATGAGTCATTTTGCTTTGGTCCCTTGTAGAAATGTTTCCTATTCATTACAAAATCTTCAGAAGAAACTTCTCACCCTTAATTGAAAAAAAAAGATAGCCTATATTCAGTCCCTTCATGTCTCGTGGTTTCTGTGAAATATTTTTTAAAGAGAGCAGGTGGAAAAAAACCTATGTTTCCTGTTTTGACAAGAGAGCTGGGAATTTCTATTTTAGTAATAGTCACTGATTTTCATTTATACTCAAATATACAGACACACGTCAAGGTAAGGCTATGTAAGTAAAAACTGAGTTTAATCTTTATCAGTGAGTAACATAAAATGGTATGTTTATCTTTTTAAATAAAACAATAAACTTGCTTTCTTCTATATTATGATGCATTACGTACGGTAAAGAAATGGAAAAGAAAAAATGGAAGGGGGATAGATAACACAGTCATACACACAGAAACTATGGTGCAAAGAAAGAAATATCAACAAAAACAAAGATGGAAAAATAAAGAAAAAGAAGCAGTTCACAAATAGGTACACATATTCAGAAGGATGTATCTATTTAAAGATGGTAAAAAAGACATCCATACTTAATATTTACACAGAGAAAGAGAGGGTGGTGAAGAATCACACAGAATTATAGAGAGAAAGAAAGATAGCAAGATAAATGATTTAAGACACAGACAGATATAGAGTGTTCTCAGATTTAAAAAAAAAAAAAGAGGTTTATTGAGCAACCTCCATATCCTACAGCCTTCAGGGTCTTGCCGCTAATGTCTGTTGAAGCTTCATGGTATTTCACAATGTGGGCACAAAGGTCATAACTGTTCTTGGCACCTGCTCCTTGGATCATTAACCACCCAGTGGAACTTCCAGTAGAGTTACAAGTCCCTCACTCCAGATTGCTTTGCACTGCCTTTTGAGCTTTCTCCACAGAGACAAGATGCACATGGATAATTTTCAAATGACTTAATAATTAGTCTTCAGTAGGTGGGAACATTCTTCCAATTTAGAGGTCCTAGGTGAAGCGAGTGAGGCATAAAACGGCTCTTTTAAGTAGTATTATACCATGATCTGCTCTGCTCATTCTTTGGTTCATAGAAATAAACTCTTTTCTCAGCAAAAATCATAAGACAGTGATTTCATTAGCTCAGAGTAACTTATCCCCTAACTCTTGCTTCCTGATTTGATATGAACACTCTAGGAGATTTTAGAAAATTTCATTATGATCTGTTTATATGGAATGATTTGATAAAGATGATGTCTGTCTAGTATGGAAATGGTTGAGCTCTAACTCAAACTCATATCTCTGTTCTAGTCTCAACACCTTCAATCCCCGTGCATAAGGTATGAAGTATGAAAGTATGAGAAAATATATGCTATTATTAGGAGAGCTACTAAGAAAACAGGATTCAAAAAGATGGAAATTTTCACGTAAAGATGTCTGCTATTGACAATGGAGATAAAATAACTGTTAGCAACTAAAATGCGTAAACAATTAGATCTATAAATCTTACAGGTTATGCAATGCAATCAATAAGAAATCAATATATAAACTACTTTCTGATCCTAATGGAGTTTGGATTCTAGAATTTGGTTTAATAATAAGCCATATGTTATAGAATTCAGTTTTATAAGTTATGGAAGTATTGTGTACATATAGTTGCAAAATATAAAATAATACTTTAAGACTTAAAATGAAAAACAACATACCCTTTCTACCTGAGTTTTTCTTTATTTCAAACCCTCTTAGCTATTCTTTTCTGGTATTTACATTCATATGCCTAAATATTATGCTTATAGTTCAATTTCTTAATTCATTAATTTTAGTCATTACCTATTGATTTCCCATTATGGAAAATAAGAATCTAGCACTCTTTTATCCATCAATATTCCTACTTTCTCTTGTGCATGTGTGTGTAATATCAATAGTTCAATAAAATCTCTAAAAAACACATGGGCAAAATATATGAAGAAAGAGTTCCTTGAAGATGGTATCTGGATAGTAAATGCTCAAATGAAAAAATTCAACATCACTAGCTATTAGGGTAATGCAAATTAAGACCATCGTAAGATGTAACTACCCACCTATTAGAACCGCTAAATTTTTTTTTAAAAAGTATGTTGACAAGGATGCAGAGAAACGGAATCACTGATACACTGCTGGTGGGAATATAAAATATTCAATGATACAGCCACCTGGAAAGTGGCAGTTTCTTCAAAAACCAAACACAACATCTACCATATAACCTGGCAATTTTATTCCTGGGCACTTATCCCAGAGAAATGAAAATTTACAGCCACACAAAAAATCTCTATACATGTGTTCATAGCAGCATGATTTGTAATAGCCAAAATCTTGGGAACAACCATAATGCCCTACAATAGGTGAACATTTGAACAGAACTTGGTAATCCATACCTCGGAATACTAATCAGCAATTAAAAAGAATGAACCACTGATACACTCAACAACTTGGTCGGATCGCAAGTACATTATGCTTAGTGAAAACTTGTATCTCTATTCTGTGTTTTGAATACTTTCTTCAGATCATCTTCAATTTCACTAACTCTTTTTCAGTTTTGTCTTAAGGTTTTATTTAAACTGCCCACTGAGTTTTTTATTTCACTGACTATATATTTAATATACAGAACGACAATTAGGTACTTAAAAAAATTGCTTGTTCTTTTTCTTTATAGTACCTTGTTGCTTTCCCAAGTTTTTGACTCTTTTTTATCTTTAAAATGCTCATTCAAGTTTTTGATTTTGATCATTCCATTATCTCAAGATATGGGAGGAGAATCTAGTTCCCCTATGCTCAGCTGATTCTTATTCATGGCATTTACATGCAAGTTTTACAATTTTAGATTTTGAGCGTATGTTTAATAGGGTATTAACTCTGGAAACCCTCCATGGCTTTAGTTGAGGGTCTATTCCCTCAGAAAGTATTCGATCCTCAAGAATACGTCATGTACATTTCTGAGTCTGAAGTCTTATGGAACCACAAAGATAGTATCATTTCAGACACCAAACATGTGAGAGGAAGTTCTGATTCTCCAAATTTCTCCAAGTAGATCTTTTACCGACTCAGAACCTAGGCTGAGTTGCACAAGTTTTCTTGCCATCTCTTCTTGCTGACAGATGGATTTTCCCCAGGCTTCTCTTTCACTAAGGGTATAGCTCTTTGAAGATTTTGATCTCTTACAGGGATCTCAGTTTTAATTCAACCAAGCCTGGTCTTTCCTCCTATCCCCAAAAGACTATTAGAACCTGAGCTTCTTGCTTATCAGTAAAAACCACCAGGGTGAGATTTAGATTCCTCTTTTATTAACTCTTGGGTACTTTCTACTGATTTCAGCTCAGCCTTAAATGGATATGTACTCTATTTAATTCAGCATTTCTTCTTGGTTTGTATAAGAAGTTTTTTTGCTATGATATTTTCAGAAATAGAATATTCTCTAGACCCTCAGTACAACTATAATCCTAGGTCTTCCCTATCACCTCTCTCTTGTCTAAAATTCTAGCACCCATGTTTCCTCTTCATTGTTTAATTCTTGAATTTTCATAGGGCTTGTCTTTTAGTGGCTTCTGAAGGAAAGAGGTACTTGGAAAGTAAATTTTTGACACTCTGAACGCCTGACTATATCTTTATTAATTCTAAGTTGAACAGTGTTTTAGCTCAGAATTGTAAAGATATGGATTCTTTCGCCTCTGTCTTCAAGTACTGCTGTTAAGACGTCTGATGACATCCTGATTTCCAATCCTTAACTAGGGATACATTTTCTCTCTGTCAGTTCTCTCTCTCTCTCTCTCTCTCTCTCTTATTCTCTCTCTTTCTATAAGGTTTTAGAATCCAATTGCTATTCTGAAATGTCACATGGTTATGTTTTGATGTGAGTCTTTTTTTTTTAAATTATTCTGGGAATCTGAAGGGCACTTTTGACCTTAAAACTCATGTCCTTCATTTCTGGGAAATGCTCTTATATATACACATATATTTGATAAATTCTTCCTTACATTTTCTCTAGAACACCTTTAGTCAGATGTTGGATTTCTTGGATTGATCCCTAAATTTTATCATCTTTTCATTTTTATTATTCATTTCTTAGCCTTTATTTTATTAGTGCTCTTAGAGATTTACCTTGCATTTTCGATGTAATTTTATATCTTGATTATTGTAATTTTATTTTCCAGGAGCATATTCTTTTTCTTCAAATTTTTCTTTTTAATGAAATCTTTTTGTTTCATGGAGCCAATACTTTCTCCTGCCTCTCTAGGGATATTAATTATAATTATCTGTTTTCCATGACTTCTTTCTTTTCCTCTGTTTTTGTATTTTGGTCTCATTTCCTCAAATGTCATATAATTCTTTGTTTCTTATTCATATTTAGGCAATAAAAAATTAATCATGAGCTTCGTTTGCAGGGTTTCTTGACAAGTGGCTTTCATCCTATGTGCATGGGCAGAGATTTCCAAATGAGACTATCGATAAGTCTTTTTCTCTAAGCCACTCAGTTTCTCTGGAGGAAAACATCTGATCTCCTATTTGGGAGTATGGGGGTGATAGGCATACTCAATCATATGCCTATGATTAGTAGTCAATCATAACTTGAGTCTTGGGGAAAGTGGGTGATCTTATTCAGTATATTTAGTTTCACTTAATACTTATTTTCAGTGTGGAAACTCTCCCCTGCTTTCGTTTCTACCTCATGTCCCTAGGTGTTGAGCTGTTCTAGCAAAATTTCTCCGGAGAACAAACCTCTAGTCTCCCGGTTGGGCAGGGAAGGGGCAACAATTTTGATTCCATGGAGAGGGCTGACAGGCTTGGGGATCTAACTGCTGCTGAGACACATTTTGATAAATCCCCTTACTTTCAACCCCATGCTTATCCCTGCTTTCTGTAGTAGCTGGAGCCTCTAAGTGTAGGATTTCCTAGGTTCTAGGGACTTGGTATTTAATTTTCCCAGAGGTGCTAACTCCCCTATTCCCTTTACATACTCAAAAATTCTGTCATCTCCCATATTCTATTGTTTCTATTTTCATATTCTTCCTCCTTGTAGGTAAATATCATTTTAATTGTCCTATTCCCATTCATAGTGAAGTTTCTTGATCTACCATTTCTATCCAGAAATTTCTATAAATGATCCCTGAAAAGAAATTTGCTAACAAGGTATCTGGCCAACTGCATGGGTCAGAGGGTGAAGTGAAGGGATTTATGATCATTTAAACTTGGCCACTGGAGGAATGCAATTAAGTACTGCTTTATATCAGAGTTAGAATTTTTTTATGACCTTGAATTTCCTAGGTGTAATTTACTAGCAGTATTTATTTTCCTCACTACTTTTTGCAGCAAAATATTTGGAAACAATTTGTAACTTTAAGTTACATGAATTTCTTTTAACTAATGGGTTGAAACTTGCAAAAACTCCTGCTATTTTTGTCTAAAACAAGTAAATACTGGCAATGTTATATGGTTCAAGCTAATATTTTAATATAGTGTTTATGGACCTCCTGGAAATTATACTATGTATGCTAACTTCCACTGGGGGATCTGGATTATCCCAAGTTTTGTACCTCTGGATCTTTCTCAGGCAGTGGATATGTATATACAAGATGGTACTCTGGTTAGTATTTTGTTCATCAACAGATAGATGATATAAGACATGAGAAGATTTGAGTCAGCTAAACTGAAAAATCCACTGAAAAATTGACTTCTCTGAGTTGTACTATTACAAATTTTGGCTTTCTAACACTCACTTTTGAAAGCTTAGTAAGATCCGATAAAAGAGCTCGGTAAGCTATAAAGGACCATCTATAAATGAGGCACATTATGGTAAGTATTTATAATGCACCATAAGAAATAAGAGGTAAAAGACCCTTTAACCTATTTTGACTATGAGACAAGAGAACAGAACCAACTCCCCTAACAACCAGGGCTCATTGTTATTAATAACTATAACAACGATAATAATAAAATAAAGCTTCTAATACATACTAAGCCTTCACAATATGCAGGGCACTGGGGTAAGCATTTTATATAAAAGTCATCTTATTTAACCTGCACACTAGTAACTTTCATTCCTATCTCCCTTGTAGAAACTAGAGGCCAAGAGAAGGTAAGAGACTTGTAGGAAGATTACACTGTGAGTTTGTGGAAGTAGCAGAGCCAGTGTTGAGACACAGAAAGACACTTTCATGACTAGGCTCCACTGCTGGAGAATTTCAATACAAAGGATTGTCTTTGAGTGAAACTTAGAGATATACACCGAAAAGGGAAATTAGAAATCCTAAGTCTATCACCAAGAAATCTAATATTCTGCAAAGCTAGGTTATTTGTCCATGAATAGCCAGCTACATGGGGGCAGAGCCAGAAAGGTGCTCAGATGGCCAGTTTACTTGACCACTAAGATGTGATGCACCTAGCCAAAGGGGAACGACTTCTTTGGGAACTTAGGAACTCTACTTTTTTCTTCTTTTACTCATCAAGTGATCTGTTACCTTGCAATCCTTTATTTAACCTCTCTCCTCTTTTCAGTCTTTAATGAATTGCACATCATATTTGGCCATATCAGATAAAAAATTAACTCCAATTCATTTCCAAGACACAAAAGAAAACTATGATTTTATTAACAAAGGTGCATTTCTCTGAATCTTTTACAGATGTCACCATCTCTGTAAAAATTCCCTGTTTAAATGAGGTGTGGAATATCTCATAGTTCCTGTACAATCCCAGCAAAGACACTCAGCATCATGATAAAATATATGTTAATAAGTCTATCTAAAGTTGCTAAGTTTACAGTATTGAAATGTAAGATTCCCCAGGGCTGGAGAAACTGTCTACCTGTCCCTCCTTTCAAATGCCTGGTGGTGCTATATACATATGGTACTTCAGTAACTTCTTGATGATAATGAGGTGGCTCTCGATGTAACTATTTTAAAATTTTTCTCTGCTTTTTTCATCTATTTTTTAGATAACAAAAACTAGTTTATGGAACTTCTATGAGATTCAGCTAAATCTTTTTTCACACAAAATTAGTGATACAGAAATAATATCCAGGCTGTCTGCTTTCATTGTTGTTGAACATTTGAAGTTCTCTATGAACTCCTGAGATAGCTGAAAAAAGCCACAGCTTGAAATATGTCTGAATTTAAGTCTGCAATTTAATTGCAAAATTAATAAAATAAAAATAATAATCATCTCAGCAGGAGCTAAATCATGCTGGTACAACTGCTGGGTTTGTTCTTAGATGTTATTAACTCTGAAGGCTGTATTCATTGCGCCACCTTTTTTGGAAGGGAGGGCACATCAGGATTTTGAGTGCATATTTTAGAGTTTTTCTTTGATACTGTACCATGTAATATAAAACACTAAAATCAAAACAAAATGTGTCTGCCTCATGTGGAAACGAATGCAAAGCTCACTGTAAGGCATTTCAAATCTCAAGCACAAGATCTTTAAACTTCAGTTAATTTACTTGGCTGTTTGGCTGTGCTCATTTTTATAATTACAGTAGCTTCCTACATAAACAGTGTTAAATGGACCCACAGCAACATGCCAAGAAATAATTAGCTTCTATCATTTTATCTTACATATTTATATATTTCATAACATATGTTGGCACACATATTCACTTACTAATTCAAGAATCATCCCTTAAGTCCAGGTCAGAAGTGTAGTTAATTTAGCAGTTCCCAACCACCTCTACATATTCTTTTAGACTGAGCAGTCAGGTACTAGTTACAGAGGGAAAAACCCACTTTCTTAAAATATATATTTAGTTTTATTAAAAATAACTTTTAGGTGGTGGGTTTAGCTCAGTGGTAGAGTGCGTGCTTAGCATGCAGCACGAGGTCCTGGGTTCAATCCTCAGTACTGCCATTAAAAAATAAAACAAAATAAAAAGTAACTTCTACTTTGAAATGGTTTAAGGCTCACAAGAAAGTGCAAATATAGTACTGAGAGTCCCCATGCGTCTTTCACTTAGGTTCTCCCAAGGATAATATCTTAACCACAGCACATTATCAAAGCCAGGAAACTGACATCCACACAACGTTATTAGCTCAAATACAGACCTCATTTAGACTTCGCCAGTTTTTGCATGTACTCTTTTTAAGACACAATTATTTTAATCTAGTTTAAATGCTAACTTTCATATTAGACAAATGTGTTTTATAGCTACTTTAATGCCATTCTAAATTTAAGTTGTTCTAAACAATATTCAATGTAGCAAAATTGTAAGAGTGATGTTCTGATCAATTAACTAAAAACTCTTTGCCTTCTGCTATGGATGCGTTGCCGCAGAAAATTTCAAAAATAACTTTAAAAAAAAGGAAGAAAAAGCACCTTGACTGAGAGTACCTGACTTTTTATCCCCCTTGATAGGTGTATGCTCAATTACTCCTTAGAAATTGTATATGAATACTTTAGTTCTGCTTCTCTGCTCCCAAGTGTCAGTTCTGAGTAGGGTGTTCCTTAACATCTGGTTCAATATTCACTGCAGATCAACTTTCAAATACCTTTTTTTAAAACAGAAATTAGTCAGTGCTACATCTACAATTTAAAGGCCCTTTAGAATAGTCTATGGGAAACTAACAGAAATGCTGAAAACAAAATGCACATTTTCAGGTAAAAAGATAAGAATTAATAGATTATATATACACTCGGTATTATTCATCACTGTCCCTATAGTAGTAAGTCACTCAAAAAAAGCTACATAGCTACTTAGCAAACACAAACATTTGCTTCCTAAACATTTTAAATACTAGTCATTATTAATTTTTATAAAATGTATTGCAATCACATTAATCCCATAGTCTCATATCTTAGTAGTGTGGATCTAAGTAATTCAACAGTTCATTGTGCTTTTATTTTAATTAATACTCGCTTATTGTAAAGTATTACTCGCCTTTTGATGGTATGGCGCTTAATGACCATGCCACTCTTGGTGAGTGCCAGATCGTTGTCAATTCCTTTTGTATTCATTATAACAACATCAATCAGGGAAAGCTCATTTGCTATTAACGTGACTATAACAGGTAATTCCATTCTAATCTAGTAATGATTAATGTTCACTTGGTAAGTAATTACAATATCACATTTCAAAGTGCTAGCATTGGACAATACTTATTTTGTGTGGCCTCTCAAAGAACCACAGCAATTTTTCTGAGCTTAGATCTGAAAAGGTTCAAGAAAGGAAATCAACCTTGGGACAAAGAGAAAAGGCTCCTACATGCTGGGAAAAGAGAATAATGGTTAAGGGAGGGGTTTGCAAAATCTGTTACTTTTTAAAATCAGTATGTTTCATATACACTCAGAAATAGCACCACAACATTCATAAAACAAAGAAAAATGAAGCCGAGAGGTTTCAAAAGCCACTGTTTTAGTTCCATGGTGCCAATGAATTTTCAAACTGTATGGTTTCCTTGTCCTAAATAACAGATTAATTTCAATGTAAGACATCTTATACTTAGAAGAATCTCTTTGAATGTCATCATAAATTTCATTTGTAAATAAATCAAAATTAAAGTGGTCTACCTAAATTGGGACTGAAATTATTTTATATTGAAAAAATAAATCTGCTAAAAATATATATTGACTACATATTAATATTAGAGTTCTGCCCCACTTTAGGTAAACTATACACACTTCCATTAACATCAATAAGCAGAGAGACTCCCACACATACCGACACTTAACACATTAGTATGATGTTAGATTGGATCAACGCTGATCATTGATTTTAAAAATCCTGGGAAATATTAAGGTTACTATAAAACACTATCGGTTATCTGTATGCATCTGAGATTTATAGTCTATATGGTGGGAATGCATATGAACCTCAAAACAACCTTGAAGTATAGGGAAGACAGGTATCATTAATCTTATTTCATAGATGAGGAGGTTGATGCTGAAAGAAGTTAAGAGACTTGCCCTAAATCCCACTACAGAGCTTTTACTGGAACTCAGGGCTTCTAACTCTTAGTTTTATGTTCTTTCTGCTATAGCCCAGTGCCATCCTGCCTCCACTCACTTGTAACAGCTTTTAGAGAACAAATGTAAGAAAAACTGCCAAGGGTTTAATAGTACTCAAGTAACTAAAACAACAGGGAGGCCGGCGGAGAAGTGGGAAAAGGGAAGTCAGGAATGCTGGGACTTTCACACCATTTGGGCACCCCAGGTTTATTCCAAACATGTTCACTACAAAGTCTGTAAACCACAGAATTTTAAGTACAAATCCCACCAGACAGCATGCTTAGATTTCCATTGTGCTATCAGAGACACTAAGCTTAATTCAGAAACTAAGATGGGCCTGGCCTATAGATGTTGCCTATCAGTAGATGCAACTGGCACCAGAGGGCAGCAAAAGAAAGAGAAATAAAGCTGCATAAATATTTGACCTTGGAAAAGTCATTTGCTATTCATTTAATTTTATTTCAATCAACAGTTATGGACACCTACCATGTATCTTATGAATTATGAAGAGAAGGAAGAACAGGATAAAATCACTGCCTTCAAGAAGTTCACAGTTGATAAATGCTCTGAAACATGATTTCTCAATGGATGTGCCAAAATTCATGTGACTGGGTTATAAGTATCTCAGATATTGGTTCCCCTCAGCTCTGGGACATATAGGTAGGGACGGCGGGCAGCTTGGAGTCCCCAGCCGTGAGTCACCTTATCTGTGTATCATGATATCAAAATGACTGAGGAAATGACAGCAAAGAAGTTTGGGCTCTTTTACAGAGAGGAGTGAGTATGAATCTTAGCTGGGAGAGAACTGGGGCTCAGAAGATTTTTCCAAGAAGAAGTGTGATAAACCTAGCTTACACCAAAAGACCGCTGAGTCCTGGTGAACATTTCATCCAGCGAAAAGAACAAGCCAACAGCATTAAGACATGTCAAGACTAGCAAACTTCAAATTACTTGATACAAATGCAGATAGTATGCTACAGCCATACTGAATCATTTGCCTTTCTCTTCTACCTTTGTCTGCCAAAAATGTTACCCACTGGCCAAATGCCTCCATCTCTGGGAAATTCTCATTTTTGTACTGTCTCCTGCTCCTTTAGGTCAGCTAGATCCACATTTCCCCAAATGTGATTGCCTAACACTAGTGGTAAGGAACTGATCTGTGATATTATACAGATGAACAGTTTAAACTTTAACATTTATTTATTTTCATATGCATTATGAGAAAACACACTAGCACATCAAAACATAATTTTACAGGTATTATTACTTATGGCTAAAAGCAAAAAACAAAAATGAGCTGATTTTTTAAAAATATTAACTAATAGTATAGATGCTGCTGAAAAGATTGGACAATGGAGGGTATACTAGTTTTCTTTTATTGCTGTAAAAAATTACCAAAAACTTACTGGCTTAGAACAATACAAATTTATCCTCTTATAGTTTTGGAAGTCAGAAATCTGAAATGGGTCTCATGGACTAAAATCAGACTGTTGGTAGGGCTGTGTTCCTTCTGGAGAAGCTAGAGGAGAATCTGTCTCCTTGCCTTTTTCAGCTACTAGAGGCCACCCACATTGTTTGGCTGGGGATCTCTTTCTCCATCCTATAAGCCAGCAGCATGGCACCTTCATCTCTCTCTGTCTCTGACTCCTACTCTCCTGCTACCCTCTTTCACTTATAAAGACCCTGTGATTATACTGTACCCATCTGGAGAATCCAGTATGATCTTCCAGTCTCAAAGTCACCTGATTAGCAACCTTAATTCTATTTGCAATCTTTTTTTAATTGAAGTATAGTTAGCTTACAATGTCACGCCAATTTCTGGTGTACAGCGTAATGTTTGTCATACATGTACATACATATATTCCTTTTCATATTTTATTTCATTATTGGTTGCTACAAGATATTGAATATAGTTTTTGCTATATAGCAGAAACTTGTCTGTCTATTCTATACAGAGTAGTTAGTATCTGCAAATCTCGAACTCCCAACTTATCCCTTCCCACCTCTTTTCCCCCTGGTAAGCATAAGATTGTTTTCTGTGAGTCTGTTTCTGTTTTGTAAATAAGTTTATTTGTGTTATTTTTTTAGATTCCACATATAAGTGTTTTCATATGGTATTTTTCTTTCTCTTACTGGCTTCCTTCACTTAGTATGATGATCTCCAGGTCCACCCATGTTGCTGCAAATGGCATTATTTTATTTTTCGGGGCCAAGTAGTATTCCACTATTTGTGTCTATACATACACATACATATATGTATATATACACATACATACATACACACACAACACAATTTCTTTATCCAGTCAACTGTTGATGGACATTAAGGTTGTTACCATGTCTTGGCTATTGTAAATAGTGCTGCTATGAACACTGGGGTGCATGTATCTTCTTGAATTAGAGTTTCCTTCAGGTATATGTCCAGGAGTGGGATTGCTGGATTATATGGTAAGTCTATTTTTAGTTTTTTGAGGAATCTCCATACTCTTTTCCACAGTGGCTGCACCAAACTGCATTCCCACCAACAGCGTAGGAGGGTTCCCTTTTCTCCACAGCCTCTCCAGCATTTATCATTTGTGGACTTTTGAATGATGGCCATTCTGACTGGTGTGAGGTGATACCTCATTGTAGTTCTGATTTGCATTTCTCTGATAATTAGCAATATGGAGTATTTTTTCACGTGCCTATTGGCCATTTGTATGTCTTCACTGGAGATTTTTTAAATGGTTAATTTAAAAAAAAATTTTTTAATTGAGGTATTGGGGATTGAACCTGGGATCTCATGCATGCTAAGCATGTGCTCTACCACTGAGCTATATCCCTTCCCCATATTTGCAATATTAATTCCCCCTTGTTATGTAGCACAATGTATTCACAGCTTCTATGGGGATTTGAACATGAGCATCTTTATGGGGCCATTATTCTGCTTGCCACAGGAGCGAGTAGTGGGAGGTAGGGAATAAAGTTTGCTTTGGCCAATGGGATACTAGCAAGCCTGATGCAAGCAGAGGCTTAAAACATTGTTTACATGTTTCCACTCTTGCTCTTCCAACTCTGCCTTTGCCGAGAGAACATGCTTGGGCTAGTCTGCTGGAAGAATGAGCAAGACATGAGCAGCAGAGCCAGTTCAACTCAGCCATCCTTAGACACATGAGCCCTCAGCCACCCTCTAGATTTTCAAGCTAGCCCAGCCAAAGCAGAGGAACTACCCAACTTAAATCAAGCCACAAACTAGTGAATTAAAGAAATACTTACTGTTTTAAACTATTGATTTTGGGGGTGGTCTGTTAAACAGCATTATCGTGGCAATAAGTAACTAATACAGTTACCAAATGATATTTCTGCCAAGTAAGCTATAAAAACAAACCCCACCATGTACTGTTATCATCATAATGTCAAGGAAGGGGCATTTTAACAACTAATAAATTCAGAAGGATGTAATCTCAAAACAAAGGGCAGGCTTTCCTAAGAAAGGAGGGTGAAAAGCTTCTATGATTTCTCTGTCTTCTCCCTCCCTCTCTTTTGCTCCTTGAATTTCTCTGTTTATTGTGGAAATATTCACAGATCATCTGCATTTGTGAACTTCTTCCATACACTACTTAATGTAATGCTTTTCACATCGTAAACCCTCAAGAATGCTGTTGAATGAGTAATCACAATGTGAGCTGAACCATTCAGGATGGTGTGCTGCTAATTTTGGAACTGAATAATGTGGTCATTGCAATATACTAAGCATCATAACAATGTACAGAAAAAAGACACTTTATATGGAAGATGTTATAGTCTTCACTATTTTAGCAACACTACTGCAGCAGGTAAAGTCATGCTGTGACTTTGTGGAAACTGTGCTTTACTAATTTAAAAGGACACACTGACTACATGTCGATTGGCTTGAAGGAGGGCTTACCAGGTTGATTTCTTTTCATTTCTCACCTGCCTGTCTGAGAATTTTCTTTAAAATGGTAATAGATACAAATTAATCAATAAAGAGTTACGGGGATTTAATGGAAAAGGAACTAAAATAATCCAGTGTCAAAACTGCCATATCTATTTAGCACGTCATATGTAGCTTAACCCATAGTGTGTTCAAAATATAGGTCAAAGTGAAATTTTATAAAGATGTGGAATAAACAGTTGTCACAAAACACTTCATTGGAATAGAAAACTTTAGGCTTTTTCTATTCCAATATTGGCAAACCCATACATTTTAATTATAACAATTCTTCCTAATGGTCTACACCTAATCAGGTACAGTAGAATATTAATAAAACATGTTTTATATTCTCTGGTACTAGTTCCAATGGATACTTCTGTGCATTGAATTAGAAAGCACTACAATTTGTTGTTTTAACAGTAACAATTTTGCTTTACTGTGGTAGAAACTCCTGTTACTTTTTAAAAGACAACTTATTATTTAAAGGTAAGACTACCAGAATATTAAAAATTAATCATAAAGAGGGATGGATAGTTGGATGGATATGTTATAAAGCAAGAATAGTAAAAGGTTTATGGCAAAATATAGGTGATGGGTGTACAGATGTTCACTGTAAAATTCTTTCAACTTTGCTGTCTGATTAAACATTTTCATATTAAAATATTAGAAAAAGTCAATAATAAGTTGAAGACAACATACCCTTGCATATTTTTAATCCAAGTGCCACCATTTTGTTGCCCTTTCCTTTTCTGTAAATATGATTATTAACCATTTAGCTTAGAAATATTTAAATAACAATTTTGGGGGGCAAGCTCATCCTGTAACTTACTGATTCAGACATTTTTGGATCCCCTGTGGACTAGAAATCCATTCAAGAGTGTGAGATTATTTTGAAGAATAAAGAAGAATTATTTGGGCTAAGGAGGTGAGGTTAGGTAGGTTAGGTGGAAGGTCTTCCCAGCAGACAGAGGTATGGAGACATAAGGTGAGTAGTTTCTAGGTAGCTTCGATTTTTTGCTATAGATCCCCTTCATGGGGAGTTAAGGAAATGGGGCCATGGAGAAACTACATCATAAATGACTTTGAATAATAATCCAAGAAAGTGGGAGTTTATCTTAAAGGTAAAAAGGAGTTTTAAAGGAGGGAACAGGGTCAGCCTTCATGTTAGAAGATGACTCTGGCTGAGGAACTGAAACTAGAGGTAGGCAGACCAGGTAAGAGACTACTACACTTTTCTGGGTGAAACCAATAGCAATAACATCATTGACAAAAATCATGGGATCTATTCTTTTTTTATTGAGTTTGATGTAGCTGACTCTTTATGCGGCAAACTCAGTAAAATCGTAGGATACAAAAATCAGTTGTTTTTCTATACACTAATAACAAAATTATCTAAAAAGAAAATTTTGGAAAACAAAAAAGGAATTTGGAAAAGAATTCCATTTACGGCAGCCTCAAAAAGAATAAAACACTTAGGCATAAACTTAACTGAGGAAGTGAGGACCTGACACTGAAAACAACAAAACATTGATGAAAGAAATTAGAGAATACACAAACAAATGAAGAAACATTTCATGTTCATGGTCTGGAAGACTTAATATTGTTAAGATGTCCATAGTATCCAAAGCAATCTACAGATTCAATGCAATCCCTATCAAAATCTCAGTGGCATGTTTTACAATAACTGAGAGAAATATAAAATTCATATGAAATCACAAGAGGCTTCACATAGGAAGAGAGAATCTTGAAAAAGGTGAGTGAAACTGAAGGTGTCTCATTTCCTGATTTCAAAATATAATACAAAGCTGCAATAATTAAAAAGTATGGCACTGGCATAAAGACAGATATATAGACCAATGGCACTGAAAAGAGAGCCCAGAAATAAATCCATATCGATCTTCTACAAGGGTACGAAGAATACACAATGGGAAAAGGACAGCGCCTTTAACAATTGGTGATGGGAAAAACTGGATATTCACACGCTAAAGAATGAAACTGGGCCCTTATCTAACACTATACACAAAAATCAACTCTAAATGGTTTAAAGATGTAAATGTAAGACCTGAAACTGCAAAACTCCTAGAATACAACATAGGGGAAAAGCTTCACTACGCTGGTCTTGACAATGATTTCATGGATATGACACTAAAAGCACAGGCAATGAAAGCAAAAACAGACATGTGAGTAATCTCACTTAATCTTTTCAGATAGCCAAAGAAGTAGAAATTTTATGAAGAAACTGAGGCTAGAAAAGATTACGAAATTTGCCAAAGGTTACAAGATTTGAATCAGGTGTGCTGTACTCTACATCAATAATGACATGAAATGAGGGACAGTCACAGAGAAAAGTCTGTTTTAAGAGAGCCTTTAGGAGATAGAATTAGCAATATTTCGTGTAAGTGTAGATGTGTGTACTGAAGAGAAAAGTCTGGCTGAACCCAGAGGCTTCTGGCTTAGAAAACTGGGTAAAGAGTGGTGCCATTTTCTGAAATAGGGATAGAAGCAAATGTCCAGATTTGCTACGAATTTCAGTTTGAGACATGCTAGTTTTGAAATGACTGTGGACCAGGGTAAGGCTCAAAATATTTAACATCTGTTCTAGCAAAAGCCCAACCAATTGGAGCAGACACTAGCCAGTACTTCCTAACTGTGCTTATCAGTATCAGTCCTGTGGCCTAAACACAGAGGTTCACTGGGAAGTTACAGAAATAAATGTGGAGCGACCAAGAGAAAGATAAAGGAAACAGATAATGATTTGGGCGTCATCTGCTTATAGGTACTAAATGGGGCTTTGGATGAAGATGAGACCATGGCAAGGGTGTGGGATGGAAAGTGAAGAGCTAAGGATGGGATCTGGGGAGCATCCGTACTTCTGGAAGAGGCAGAGGCTGAATCACCTGGTAGAGAGACTGAAAAGTAGGCAGGTCAGATTTGAAAACGTGGGTAAGAGGATGTCAAGGAAATAAAGAAGGAAAAACTTACAGAGAGAAGCAGAGTGAGGCAATTTGGCACGGAAGAGGGCACTGATTTTCTTACTGAAAGCAGTCTTCTCGGAACATAGAAGTAACAGCCAGATCATATGGGTTGAAAAGTGAATTGTGGGTAAAGAAGGGGAGTTAGCCAGCTGTGCTACTCTTTCACTAAGACTGGCCATGGAATGAAGGGCAGAGGTGAGGTGAGGCCGGAAGGGGATGGGAGAGGAGTCAGGGGAGGTTGATAAGTGTGCGTGTGTGTTTGCTTATTAAGATAAAGGACAGCAATCGATCAGAAAGAAAGACTTAAAAGTTATGAAAGAAGGGGCTTTCTGACAGAGCAAAGCCCTGAGGGGATGGAACGCAGAACGAGGCATCAACTGTACCCGTGCTCCTATCGTATCTTATTATTCTTGCAGCAGCCAGAGTGAGATTTTACAAAACAAACATAAATCACGAATGTATCAGCTGTTTTCCCAATGAGAATGTAAACTCCAGAGGACAGGACCCTTGTCAGCCAAGCACAGGGCTGGGAGAGTACAGGTACTTAAACAGAAGCGTGAGTGAAGAAAGGCATAAATCATGTCTGGAGGGGAGGCCATGGATCCTTACCGTTTCCTGTGTGCCTTTTGAGGCAATCAGTCCTTGTAAGGCATTTCTATGTCTCTCCTTTGCGACTGTAAGGGATCGGCCTTGCTGAACCAGTCTAAGAAATTTCTAATTATGCTGTCTCTCTTCATCCAATAAACAACTTAATGTTTGGCTGCTGCTGCTGCTTTTTTAAAAAAAGTTTTCCTCCCAACTTACCTCCCCCTCCAAAACCAATCTCAGCTCTATCTAAAATATCCCTTATAACCACTGGGAACAGAAACAACCTCAGCTCTGCTAGTGCTAATTTAGCCTACAAGAAACAACTGGCCAAATTAAATCAAAGTAACTTTTCAGGTCTCATTATGTAGTAGGCTTTGCTGGCCTACATTTTTAAATGATATTTTAATATATCAAGTGTCCTTCTCCACCAGCAACAACAGCATTCCCCAGGAATTCGTTAGAAATGCAAATTCCCAGGCTCCACCCAGACCTAACCGATTACACTTTTGTCTGTCTCTTTCGCTACCTAACTATCTTCAGTAGCCAAAGTCAAGAAAGCACATTTCTGTGTCTAGCTTCCCTTCATTCGGTGGTTCTCAGAATTTGGTCCCTAGACCAGTAATGCCGATCTCAACTGGAAACTTGCTAGCTATGCAAATGATCAGTCCCTACCCCAGCCCTAACTGAATCGGGAACTCTGGGAGTGTGATCCCTCAATCTGTGTTCTAACAAGTCCTCAAGGAGTTTCCATATATGTCCAAGTTCACCCTAAAATAATGGATTTGTGGCCTTTAATTGATTATTCCTGAAACACAGCTATGTCAGGGGAATCAATAGAACCAAGTTTTCTGTTCATCAAAAAAGGTAGAATTCCAGAGATAAAGGAATCTCAGGACATGGGTTAGATAAAACACATACACAAAGGAATATAATGTAAAAAAAGTAACTGAAAATGACTGAAGAGAACCTGAAAGAGCATATCATATTTGAAACAGTTTATTTTTAAAAACTATGTATGTGCTAAATCTCAGAACTCTTTCTTCTTTCCATGTGCTAGTTTGAGTGGCAATTCCTTTCTGACACAACTGCCATAAGCATTTATATTAACATGAAAGGCTTCTGGCAAAGAGAAGGTAACACCTTGCATTCAGTAAACTAATTTCCAACATGTGGAAAATGCTCTACGTGAAAATGTTACCCTATGAAAATCTTCCCCCAACTCTTCCTGTCTACATTCTTGATAATAGAATCGTTTGGAGAATACTTCTGAATAGGAGTCAAGAGTTTCTGCAAAGACAGGCTGACAAGGCTGTCACAATACAGTACCCATGTACCATGAATCTCAGAATTAAGGGAAGTTCAAGTCGAGATATTTCTCTGAGCCATTCTAGGAAATGTATATCTGTATCTGCATCTATGAGAGATGACTATCAGGTAAGAAGACATTGAAAACAAATTGACCAAGAACATGTTCATTCAAATGAATGTCGGCTTTTAATGTAGTGAGTAATATTACACCATAGGAACTAAACTCCACTTTTGAAACTGTCTTCAAAGACAGTTTCCAACAACATAAGAAGTTTTAGTAGGTGTCTACTTTTTTTATTTAAGAATTGATTGCATCTAGGTTTATGATTTATTTATTTTATAAACCATAAGAGGCTTCTAAGACTTGACGAGAAAAATCAAACCCACTTCAAAATATGAAAATTTGATGCCTCTGAGGACATTAAAAGAAAAAAAGAAACATTAAGGAAAAAAAGCACTGAAAATGATCCCCCCGCCCCACAAGAGTACCAAAATGATTTAAGTGGTAACAACTTCCCAGGATTAATTCCACAGTCTCTTAAGGTGACTATTTTAAATTCTAATGAACAAATTTAACTTTTTAATTTAAAAAAATCAGCTGCATTACTTTAGTTGTTTATTAAAACGTGTATTTAGAACTATAATTAATAGAAGTGAATATGAAGCAGTTAACCTGTCAGATCATTCACAAGCGCCTGTCATTTTGGCAGTGAGTGTCTCCTCTCCTTGGCTTCCTAAGGCCCATCTGAAGTGTTCTGGGTCTCCTTTGTGGATTCCTCTCGCTCCTCTACCCTCAAGGGTCAGTAAGGCTTGAGGTTTACTCCTTTCTACTTTTCTTTATACACAGACCTCTCCGTCCCATGTACTCCCTAAATTTCAATTATTATTTTGATGCAAATGATCCCTCAAGTCTTTATTTCAAGGTTAATATTCTACCCTGAATTTTAGAGCCACATCGCGAGTTGTCCAAAAATACTCCCTGAATTTATGCTCCATTGAGACAGTCTCCAAATTGTACATATCCTAAATCAGTGTTCTTAAAGTGTGGCATTCCACCATCAGCAGCAGCAAGGGAACTTATCAGAAATGCAAATTCTCTATGCCCTTCCCAGACCCTCTAGAGTCAGAAACTTGGAGGGTGAGACTCAGTCATCTGCATGTTAACCAGCCTTCCAAGTGATTTAAATGGAGCTGACACTGTGAACCACTGTCCTAAATTATATACAACATCTACCCTGTGTATTAGTCATGTTTGTGAATTTTCTACATTTTATGACACCTTGACATTTTGGGGGCCTGGCTGGCCAGGGAGAGACTGCTCTCCCCAAGCCTAGCTAATTCCAACCAACCAATCCAAAGCCCACATCCCTAAAGACCTCCTTTATCTGACTTGCACATACCAAGCCAGTATTTCCAGGGCCCAGGTACCAGACAACTAGACACTATCCCGACAGCCTCGAGCCTGCTGAAATTATTCAAACTACCCAATCCTAAATTTGCTTAAACTTGTCTCCCTTGCCTCACCCACTCCTTCCCAGGGGAAGCACAGTACAAGAGAAACCATGCTTTCTCCTTTGCTCCTCCTGCTCCCGGAATGACCCTGGTACCTCCCCTTGTAGGCTTGCAGAGTGTCATGTGTCCCCTTCTCTTGGGAAGTGTGAGTAACAAAACTTCTTTTGTGGCGTTGACCTCTCTATGTAGTCACTCAGTCACCTCTATAAATTAAATAAGAGGCACAACTAAAACACTCTATCCCTTCCAACATATTCTAAGCCTTGGGTTCCATACTTTAGGGAATGTCTCCAGCTGTGCAGACCAGAAAACACTGGCCTCTCTCTGTCTTTTAACCCTCCACATTAATCCATCATTAAATATGGCAAAGTCTGGCTTCAAAAACAGCAACAATAACAACAAACAAACAAACAAACAAACCCTGGAATCAATTAATATCTCTCTACTACAGACACACCACTGTGTCCCGTCTGGATTTCATCAATACTCTAGTGAAAGATATTTTTGCCTTAGAGTTCATGCCCCTCCCACCTCAAGCCAATTTTCATTCTATATGAAGTCACTCCTCTCCTTAACAAACCAACCCAAGAACAAAGAAATTTAACTTGTTTACCACTATTCCTCAAGTGCAAAAGAAAAAATCCTGCCTGGCTCTTGCTAACTTTCCAGCTCCATCTCTCCCAAGCCAAACTCCAGCGTTATCAAGTCGCAATTGTCTCAAAATTATTTTTCCATGATTTCAGAGTTGTGCATAGTATGTTGCCCAGCTTAGAATGCTCCTCACATCTCCTTACCCCTACTTGAGAAACTCCTCTTTTGTCTCAGTTTAGATATCATGGAAGACTTCCCTAACTCTTAAGGCTGAGCTATTTTATCATTCCAGGATACCACCTCATCATTCCTATTTCTTTCCTGCCATCTTCCCACCTTTCGTGAGTTCCTGTTCCTGTTAAATCAGAAAAGGAAAGGGCGTGGGAGTCAGAGGAAGAAGGAACTGGGGGTGAGAAGGAAGAAGACAGCAGGCATCAGGGGAGAGAAGTAAGTTCCTGGTATTCTTAACTGAAACTCTAAACATTGAATATAACAACTTTAATAAGTTGCACAAATTACCTTCAGAACTACTGCCATGTTTGTTCCCTTATTTATGTGACATTTTTCTGTAAGTTGACCTACATTGACCCATTTTTTTTTAACTTATTCTCATTCTAAACAATTATTTTTTTTTATTGAAGTATAGTCAGTTTACTATGTTGTCAAGTTCTGGTGTACAGCACAATACTTCAGTTATATAGGAACATACATATATTCGTTTTCATATTCTTTTTCACCATAGGTTACTACAAGATATTGAATATAGTTCTCTGCACTATACAGTATAAACTTTTTGTTTATCTAAGCAATGATATTTTTAAATCAACTGTTTATGGTACTAGCTACATTTTTCTAAAACACATTAAATAAATACTTAATTATTAAAATTTGTAAAAGTGTCAAACCACGTACTATGTAATAATACTCCACTTTCATTATTCTAGTGGGAAGTGAACACTTGGGGAAAAAACTATTATAAATGACAGTAAAGTAATGCATTCAGGCATATTAAAAATTAAATCAGATAGCATAGGAAATTAATTATAATTTATAATATTTCCTTCTGTGGAAAATTTATTTCAAACATCAAACATCTGAATTATAAACTATAGAGGGGGGAAAAGACAACTTATAAATTAGAAGGCACCTGATAATTGACACACACTTAGCAAATAAAAATCAAGTTTATTTTGCTGATTCACAATTCACAAGTAATCTTGAGGTCAGGAGTCTGATTGCTTATTAGTAGCTTTTTTTCAAAGTGTTGATACTTTAATTTTATTTTGAATGGCTCTAAATTATTCTTTCATTGCAAAAAGATCTCAGTGGCCTGGAAAAGGTAGATAGGTTTACCTGAAAATTAAGACTGACTCCAGCCACAAGGGAAGTTTCTTGTTAAGTCGCTAAGAGTCAAGTAACTTTCCGTAACTTAACAAATGGTGGGATTTATTTTCAGGTTAGTGTTTCCCTAATGCACCCCTATGGATGACCTAGATCAGGTTTCTATTTTTTTAAAACGCTTTCATTCTAGTTATCAATTTTAGTCTGGAACCTTGTTCTTAAAGACTGTTTTCTTATCACCAAGTTCTCACAATATCAATACCCTAACAAAGACATATTCAAGACAGTATTCTCAGAAGTGATAAATGACTATGGTTTTTGTGTTTCTAAAACAGGCTTGGAAAATGACCTGTATTTTGCATTATGTGCATCATAAACTTCTAATTGCTCTTTCACAGTATTCCGTTAAAAAAAGAATGTCTGACATTTTTTATGAATACTATGGCATTAAACTGAAGCCCTCAGAGATGGTAAGATAGAATATTTAAAATCCATAGGCTACCTCTGGAAATGTCCTCAAGGTTAGCAGTGAAGGACTACTTAGCAGTGAAAAACCAGAAGTTCTTTTCTTTTTGGATTAATGGGTATCTCTAGAACTGTACTTTGTAATACAGTAACCACTGGCCACATAGGGCCACTGAGCACTTGAGGGGTGGATAGTCTGAACTGAGATGTGCTGTAAAACATACCAGATTTTAAATACTTAATATGGAAAAAAAAAGAATAAAATATCTCATTAATAACTGTTATAATGAATACATGTTAAAATAATATTTTAGGTATACTGGGTTACATAAAATGTTATAAAATTACTTTCACCTCTTAATGTTTACTTTATTAGTGTAGCTACTAGAAAATTCTGAATGACATACATAGTCCCTAATATATTTCTATTGACAGAGCCATCCTGGACAAATGAAGAGAACAAGAACAGCCCCAGAGATACTGTGGTTTTCACATTACGAGTCAACAATTTATTAGCTAATTTTCTCTGACTTGATGGTACAGAGAGAGATCCTTTGGTTGGGACATTGGAATCAAGGACTTATTTTTATTTGATCATTGTTCTGGTTTAGTTTAGTAATTCTACTACAGTGGAATACGATAAAAATTCTTTTTGTATTTTATTCACTTGTCAGCAAGATGAGCATTTTATGATTAATATCCTATAAAATAAATGGCGTCACCACTATAGAAATCGTAATTTTTAATCATCAAGTTTATACATATTTTGGCAGAAAATAATTAAACAGAAGCAAATAAGAGACAGCATTTTATAAATATTATAATTTATAATTAACTTCCTAAGCTATCTAATTCTTTTGTCTCTTTTATTATACTAAATTTTCTCCTTGAATTAACTCATTTAAGAGCTAGAAAAATAGATTCAAAATTTTTACTGTATTTCTGGTTTTTTTTGAAGGTAAGAGCAAAGTAGACCAAGTAAATTGATAAATGGTATTGATTTGGTACACCATTTATTTCTGGTCTTATGGCAAATTCTACTGAAGTAATCCCTCTTAAGGAGTTTATTTCAACCAGTGAATTTCCACTCAGTCTTTAAAACCCAACTCACATGTCGCCTCTTTTAAGAAGCCTTGCCTGATCTCACTGGATAGTTTTCCAACTTCATATTCTATTAGATCATATGTCTTACACACACTTCTATTAAATTTCCCTTCGTCCTCCCCAACTACAGCGTGAGTTTCCTGACAACATGGCTGAAGTCAACTCAAGTCTTATTTGTCTCTATATTATCAATGACTAGTTCAGTGTCTGGCATGTAATAGATACCTAAAATGTGTGTATATTCCAGTTTACAAGTCCATCTGGTGTTTTATTAACTCTTCTCATCACTCTTTGTTGACTCAGTCTACTTGTAATCATATCTCTAAGACTTCATGAGCAGAGCCTTTCCAAACACATCGTCATTCCCCAGGGGTTTGCAAATATGTCTGGGTGTTCATATTATTAAAGATAGTAACGTATATGTGTGTGTGTGTGTGTGTGTGTGTGTATAAAATTTACAATGCCAAATACATGGTGGGGAGGATCAAAGAGGTGTGCACATGAGTCAGTTACACAGCTGGTTTAATCACTCAACTCTGTTAGTTACTAAGTGAATTGTGACTGTTTTAATTGTCTTAAATTGTTTTTATTCTTATAATTTACACCCATATTTGGACCACTGGCTAACAGCAGGAAGCATAAGTAACAGTGATGGTGAAATGTAGAAATTCACTAAGGAAATTATAAATGATATTAATTCTGCATATTTTCCTCAAGATGATCTCTCCACAGTAATTTGTAAATGGTATATATAAGATCCCAAAGTAGACATTTTGATTGCCCCCATTTGGCAGAGAAGGAAATTGTGGCACATGGTCTAAGCAGTTTGCTCTGTGTGAGAAAGGCAACTCGTAACCGGTCAGAAGGGCACCCAGGCAGTCTAGCTTGAGAGTCTTCCCAAAAAAAGAAGTTCTCATACTTTGCTGAACATTAGATATACCTGAGCAGCTTTTAAGAAGCCTGATGCCCAAGCACCACAGCCCAGCAATTAAATAAAAATCTCAGAGTGAAACGGACGGCTTAAGTGTTGCTCAACGTGTAATTTGCAAGATGTGCTTGAAAATGAAAGGCTTGAGCCTCTCTTATCTCATGATTTAGAGACCAAAAGAAAAAAAAGATCACCCAAGTTTTAGTGGGAAAAAAGGGGAAAGAATTCCAATTATCTGGTCGTAAAGTTGGTGTTTTACTTTGGCTTTATGTAACAGTTAAATTTTAGTCTACATTTTCATGTATATTTGGTCCCCAAATCAAGCATGTAATTTAAAAATATATTGATTATTAATTTATACTTTTTCTTGTGTAGAGTTAAGAATCTTTGTTAAAAGGAAACAGAAACAGACTCACAGCCATAGAAAACGAATTTATGGTTACCAGGGAGGGAAGGAGGTGGGAAAGGATAAATTAGGAATTCGAGATTTGCTGATACTAACTACTATACATAAAATAGATAAACAACAAGTTTATATTATATAGTACAGGGAACTATATTCAACATCTTATTGTTACCTATAATGAAAAAGAATATGAAAAGGAATGTATGTATATGTATGACTGAAACATTGTGCTGTACACCAGAAATTGACACAACACTATAAACTATACTTAAAACAAAAAAAAAATCTTTGTTACAATGAAAGAGTAAAACATTTGTCTTATATAATGAATACTACCATCAAGTATATTAAATGAATTTTATGAAATCTTAATATACTAGTATAAACTAGTGATAAAGTTTGAATAAACAATATTTATATTATCAATGTTTTATGATATAATAGATTAAATATGCTAAATAATTAAAGCCATTTCATTATCCTACAGCATGCAAAAATTACTAAATTATTTTTGAGTTTCTTGGGTATTTATGATTACTATGAAAAAGGGCAGAAGTTCAGGAAAGGTAAGCAAATACTACATTAAACCAGGGTTTTTCAACCCCTAGCACTACTGACATTTTGGACTAGATAATTCTTTGCAGTGTAATGGAGGTCTATCCTGTGCATTGCAGGATATTTAGCAGCATACCTGGCCTTTACCTTCTACAGTTCAGCTATGACAATTAAAAGTGTCTCCAGACATTGCCAACTGTCTCTTGGAGGACAAAATTACCTCTTCCTTTAAGAGCCACTGCATTAGACAAACTAGCTCAGTTATAGCAACTCTAACCAACTCGGCCTAAACAATCTGGAGACAATGCTTCTGACTTCTGACTTGGAAGAATCAAGACTTAATGCATGTCTATTATATAGGTTTAATTAATATGTATATAAGTTATTCTGAGATGATGCAACTGCATGTAATTCTTTTTGAATCATCAAAAAATACTGTTTGACTATGCTGTACACCAGAAATTGACATATTGTAACTGACTATACTTCAAGCAAATCATTTTTTAAATAGTACAAAATACTAAAAAATGCTGTTTGAATGTTCAACATGTTTTATAGTACAGTATCCCAAAATTTTTGAAAATTGATCATCCATTTAAGTCATATGATGGTTTTTGTAGTTTATTAACTAAGCATCTTAATGCAACCTGAAAATCTTCCAATACATTTTCCAAACTAACTATTTTCATAATCCTGTCACCGGCATTCTTTGGTGGGATATGTCATTTCTCCATGGCACTGTAACTATTTATTTGTGCCTTATTATATAAGTTCCTATAAGGTAGGATTTGAGTTAGGTTAACTGCCATACTCTCCAGGGCATATCATAGAGCCTTGCATTTAACAGGTGATTATGTCTTTTAATGGTTTACAAATTGGGGAAGACAAATTATTCAAATATTTCTCTCATTGTTTAAAGCTCACATATAATATTTAGACATATGCTTATACAGGGATAGGATTTTTAACATTAATGCATTGAATTCCACACGGAAAAAAAAGGCTGTCTAATTGAGGGGCCTTAAGCTGCTTCCATTTTTTACTCTAGAGCAATTCTTTTGGCTTATGGTAAAGACATCGTTAATCCTCTGTTCCTATATGTATTGGATGAATTAACTACCATTCTTTTTAAGGGGAAGGAGGGATAAGATAAATGTCTCCTGTACCCTTGATCCCATCTTAACAAGTACCACTAAGCAGCAACTTCTCACCTTCTCTGCAGAGGTTATCTTCAATTAAAAATACACCAGAAAGGACACTGAGTAGTGCTTGCAGCTAATTGGCAGTACATTCCTTCCAAAATTTCAGAGGTACCTCCATTTAATGACTCCCCTGAATAAGGTAATTGCATGAAATTTACTTTGCAGTTCTTAATATAAATTTGGGTCTATCATTAGCAAAAACTCTTAAAAAAAAAACTGGGGTCAGTATCCATTTAAATGAAGCACAAGAAAAAAAGGTATTTCACTTTCAAAGGACCTATGCTGTACCTTTTTTTTTTTTTTGGAAGATTGCAACTCATCTGTTTTATATCATAATGGCAATAATATTGCCTCTGAGTTAACTGTGTAATAATTCACTTTTGGTACTGCAATAATTGAGCAAACAGAAGCTGGTACTAGAGGCATTCCTTTCCTTTATTTATTGTAATATTTTTCCATAATTTAATGAGAAACATTTCGAAAGAAACATTTTTATCCTTTCATGTTAAATTAATTTACAATGCTATGAGCTATAATAAAATGAGAGAAATCATCAGCAAAAAGCAAAAGTTAATAAAGACAGATATTCTCAAAGTTTCAAGGACTGAAAAAAAGCCTAAATCACAAGAGTATTTGCTTTCTTCTTCTTTTTTTTTGGCTTAGTTCAATTTGTCATAGTTTGCTCTCAATTATTTTGTACTTACTAACATAATACTGACGAATTGTAAAAGATACATTACTAAAAGAAAACACACATAATTAAAATCACCTAAGAAACAACAAAAACATTGTGATGTATGTTAGTAAGCTACTCTACACTTACATAAAGAAAACTCTGATTTTTACTAGTATAAACCTACTTGGGAAAAATTTCAAAGAATGATGAATAAGGCATGAGGAAACTTCACATTACTGGAATGAACTTTTCTGCTTAGCATATTATGGACACTTAAATTTGATAGAAGCCACTTCAGTATATCTTAGGAAATCTTTACTCAGATTCTGAAATCTGAGGAAGAATTAAGATGACCTGGGCTGTGGAATCTTTGTCAAGAGACTCACATTCTCTGAATCTGTTTCTTCATCTTTAATTAATGGGATGGGACTAGATCAAGGAGGGAAAGGTTTGCCAGCACCTGGAGTGCTGGCACTGGGGAGCTCCTGAGGACTCTGAGGCCCCAGACAGGTTAAATGGGGACAAGTGCTCTAGTACGTGTATCAGCTGTTTGCCATCCATAGAGCAGATCACAGCAAAGGTCCTTGCACATTTCAAGGTTCTATGATTTAATGAGAATGTTTATTATTTAGCCAGCGAGTAAGGACACCTCCCTCTATTGAGCCTGTATCCATACAACTAACAACCTAAAGAGGTACAACTCAAAGAGTGCTCCACTGACCAGCAGCAGAGGCATCACCAGTGACTTAGTGAATCAGAATCTCTAGGGGTGGGACCAAGTAATCTGTGTTTTAACAAGCTCTCCAAGCAACTCGTATGTACGTTAAGAGAAACACTCATATAGAGCACTGTAGAAAGAACAAAGAAGCTACATAATTTCTAGTCCTTTGCCTAAAGGACCTGTTTTGGGGGGAGAAAATAGATGTGAAACAACTCAGAGTAAAAGAAGGTCATTCATTCATTCAACAAACATTAAGATCCTACTATATGTTAAGGACTGTGCTAGTTGCTGGGGATATAATGGTTCTGCCTTTGTGGAGCTTACAGTCTAGTGAAGGTGACAGACAATAACTAAATAAACAAATAAAATAATTTCAGTTTAAAGAAAATGCTACGAAAGTCAGAGTGCTGTGAAAAATAGTAACAGGGATGACAATGAGGTGTGGAGAGGGATACTTTCAATTTTATCTAGAATCTGAAAGTTTTAGTAACAGTATGTGTTAAGATTCAGTTAACTGATAAATCAACAAATACCAACTGCATGCATGCTGTGCACCCAGGTAGGCAAGGTGGGGAATATGAGGATGGGTGTGCCCTGGAGAAGTTTATAACTGTTAGGAAAGACAAGATTTAATTACCAGCTATAAGCAGTATGGAGTCCACAGTAGGGAGATATTTTAGAATTGGCCCTTTGTTGAAACTATCCCCTCTCTGCTTCTTGGTTAATACTCTTCTGATTTTTCCAGTTCCTGGCTTTCTATTTCAACTATGCAAGAAGAATTCAAAAAAGAGAGAAGTCAACATTGGCTGAAATCAGTGCAGAATGTTCTATGGAAGAGGAATTTGAGATGGGCCTTGAAGGAGCAGTGAAATGCCTTTATGCATTTTTGTCTTCACCTTTATGTGACGACAAATAGGAAAGGCATTCCAGGGATACTGCTATTATTAGCATTCCTAACACCTCCATATGACCATTCTATTTCTGTTAACGGGTACTGTCAGAAAAGATGCTCTATTAATATCACATAACGTATCAGAAGAGTTGTGGTTCAGTGCAGTACAGGATACACTGTGTTTATGCTATTTCTCAGAATTTTGACAAACTGTCGTTGTTTTGGTGTTAACTTTCAACGACTAAGAGGGACTTAAATGAGTGTGGAGGTAGAATTGTCCAAGAAAAGATGACTCAGTATTTATATACTGACAGTCATATTATAAGCACTATCCAAGTGGTTGTTACATATAAGAAATCATTAAAGTAAAATTAGAGGTACTAAGGTACTGAAATGTATATATGTGTCCTTTAATACTAAACTTCTTCGGTAGAACTGCTCAATAATTGGTTTCAACTGCTTGCTTTGAAGAGCATAATGCTTTACTGAATAGATATCCCAAACCTACCTAATTAAGTAGAAATTAAAACAAATAAAACCTTTTAATGATCTTATTTAATAAGTACAGAATAAAACTGAAAATAATACAGTGGAAAAAGGAAAACGTCTTTATACTAATGTCACTGCACAGTATTGATATTAAGCAAATTACATCTCAGGAATGACAAATCATATACACTTTACATAGTGTGAGATGTAGCTAAGGATTATCTCTAACTAGTGAATGCTAAGAAAAGGAAACTATTGTCACTGGTGCGGGGGTGGGGGGGGAGGAATCCTTTTAAAAATAGGACTTAACTGTCAATAAAGCTTTTTATAATAAATTCTTATCAAGTTTAACATGAAAGGATTGTAAAAAGCAGATGTTACTCAAGAGAAAATCTGATTTTTATTGCTACAATCTTTCACTGACTTTTGTCTCATTTTCATGGAGGCTTTTAACTTTTAACAAAATATAAAATTGAAGAGCTTTTTAAAAGAAGAGATTTTACAGAATGTATAGAAATATCTTCTTGAGTTATAAAACCCTGATCACCAGATACACTTAGGAAGTGATTAGAAGGTTGAGTGATAAACATAGATTTTACAAATGTTGTGATTATAATTTTCTCTCTCTACTTCTAATTATTAAAAAGTTCCATTTAAGGTCTTAAATTTGCCAGACTAATCTAAATTTATTAGTGAGAGGCATCCTTGAATTCTCCTTAATCTGTTTAGTTACTTGAAATGTTTAATAGTTTCTAATCAAGAGAAACCTAGAGTCTCAAAGGCATAATGTTCCCTCCCAAAATTGGTTTAACTTTAGATTATTTAATTGGAACTCCAAAGCATTAGAAGTTCATCCTATTACCTTGGCATCCTTCAGAGCACCTGGCACAGTGTTAAGTACATATTAGATACTCAATAAATATTTCTGAAGGGCTGAATACTGCTTAAGAAGGAAATAACAGGAATTATTTACATAGAAGATACTTAAACTCCTAAGAGAAACAGTTCTTCCTTATTTATAGGGAAGACATGGCTAGAAAGTCAATTGTATAAACTATGGCTTTGATAAAAATCTATTTTTGTTTTGTTTGAGTCATTCAACAAGCTATTGTTGAGTATACATTGTTTTGACAGAGTGAAATGCTGAAGATATTTTTTACAAATTGCAGACTCATTTAAGAAGCTTAAAGTTTAATGGTGGGTTGTTTTGTAGGTGATTTGATTCTGATTTTAACTTGTTTAAGGATAATGATCTCTGGGAATCCAGTACTGAGAATACGACAGGCTCGTAAGAAACAATTTCTGAGTGATCTTATTAACTCGTTAGTGTATCTCAAGTGGTGTATTTCTTAAAATCTCCCAATTAAATATGGTCATTTTTTCCTCTCTAGAATGTAAGTCCTTGAAATCAAGTTTATTCTATACCTTACAAACTAGCACAGTAACTAGCAAATGGTGGATACTCTATTGACAGATGAATATTAATCCATTAATGAGTATTAATATAAATTATAGCAGCAGAGTTACATTTCTGAGCCAATTCAGGAGAGTTAAATATTTAAAGAAAGACTACTATTCTTAGGTTGCTAAGATTGTTAATGAAATAGATCTCATTATATTTCTCTAGATTTTTGTATCATACAGAAAAAAATCACAAAACCATCTGTGCCAGCTATGTTTTCTTTGTCTCTTCAGACCCACTCCCCTCCCTTTGCCCACCGTCCAAGGGACGGACCTGTAGGGTTACATCACTGGGCTCCCACGTCCTCTGGTTTTCTGGTTGGACTCCACTGACAGAAAGAACTAGTAAGAGATCGGGAGGAAGGAAGAGACTGAGGTCAGGGTATTGAATCCCTTGGTCTCCTTCCCTGGCTGTCATTTTAAGGCTAATTTTATCTTGCAAGAAGGTCATTGTTTCACTTAAGGCAGTAAGATCTACATGATCGCTCTTATTCTAAGTTCTCAGAAAGCTCTCTTTCCTCGGATCCCTTCAGGACTAGGAGAGGTGACAGCTCTGCCCCTGCTAGCCCAGGGATCTTGCACTATCTTCTGTGAGTTCCCTACACCCAGCCCACTCCTGGATACGCGGTGCTTGTAAGTCAACACTCAAATTATGCTAGTTCGAAGGTGTCACGTGCTGTTTCCTGTTGGGACCTGAGTAAGACACCAACACAAAGGGGCAGCAAGTAAGACCGACCATAAAACAGACAAGGATTCAACACTTCACAGAGTTATTATAGTATTTGTGTTAATGGAAGTGGAATTGGTCAGTAAACTCTAAGTACTATACAGAAGTTGGTTATTATAATTCATCACAAACTATGGGAATTTCAGACTGTGTCTATACAGGTTTCCTACCACAAAACCAGTTGACATGGTCTAAGGTGACAACAGGACTGATGTGGCTGTGCTGTGTCAGCTGTAAAATAATTACACTGAAAACACATTTAAAATGTGTTAACAATATATTACACTGATACATAGGTAATTACACTGGGTTATCAGATTTAGCCAGTGTTTATATGGCTAACCATAGACATGGCCTCAATATTCCATTATCCACCTGACCAAGATCACTGGCCACTTTAGGTTTCCCTGGCCTGAGACTGATTAAGAAGAGTCCAGGTCTGTAAAGGGACAGGGAGCGCAACCTTGTCTGAGTTATCAGTATAAAATTAGCCTTGCAGTCACTCATTCTGGCTGTGGTTGAACTACAGTTACAAATCTTTTCCTCTGTCTCTTCATGCTTAGGAGAGCCTGCAGGCAATTCTCTAGAAGATGGTTTTATCAAAACAGTCATAGTGATGCTCAAAGTGTGCTTTATAAATATTTTGGGGGCAAAAGTGGCATTAAATAAATTTGCCCAAATAGTTCTCTTAATGTCATATTTTGGAAGTGACACCTATACTACAAACATATTTTGGGAGGCAATTAACTACCTCATACTGATAAAAAAATAATATTGATTTCTTCCTATTGGGACTGGCAATGCCTTATAAAAAGAAAAAAGCATCAAGGAAGGCTGGAGTGATGCTTTAAGGGATCTTTTTCCTATAAAAACCTCCAAATTAGCTGTCAATGGGCACAATTGAACTTATTTTACTATACTCCAGGGCCATACGTAAAGAAAATTTTGATACTATTTTATTGGAATAGCTTGTGCTGCCTTAGATGATGCTTACACACCAACTTTTTAAATTTATCACCGTTTGTTTCACTTTCGGTGGCTTCTTTTAACGACAATCCCTTGTCAAGCAGTCGGCACTACTTCATCAAGGAAGACTTCAATGCCTTGACCTTCACATTCATGACCCAAAGAGCAACGTGCTTCCACAATCTGTATCACTTCTCGATATTGTCCTTTTTGGGAAATGCTAATGTTTTGTTTTTGTTTTGTTTGAGGTTCATTTACTGGCTCCATTTTCCCAGTTTTTTAAAAGCAGTTTTGAAGCTATCTTCTCTACTCACCAAAGGAAGTCTTTTTCATTACATGCTTGCATTGATCAAAAGAGGAGCTGTACAATTTTTATTTTCTTAAACAGACACAAACAGGTTGTAAAAATTACTATCATGCCCCTTGAATTTTAGGTGTTTCTTTCAAATTTAGGTCAAAAGCCAACATTAATAGTCAGATGGAATGACTATCATATGAAAGAGCTGCCAAGCAGATAATAAGTTTAGAACTCCTAATTGAAAAATGAACACATCCACAGTTGTATTCCTAAATTGAAGAAAATGGCTGTTTTGGTTATCACTATAATGAGATGCTGCATAGTTCACATGCTGAATCCCGAAGGAGGAGCCATTCATTCCTCTCTGATGGATGTTTCTAGGCGTCAGTATAACTTGGAAGATGAGGGTAGGAAGTTTAGGCACAATAGGAGGGATCCTACTTTTTTTTCTAGGGGTTGTAATACCCCTAAGTATTAACCAGCCTTCCATTTGTGTGACTTGCTCAGATTGTCTCCAGCAGACTCTGTAACAGATTCAGTTATTGGCATCAAGTCTTTCATATCCCTAATAGCAATATATATCCACATCCCTGCCATGAGCTCACGAAGGTGGAAAGCATTTGCCTACCCCTTGACTTCAGGCTTGGCTCTATGACATGCATGCTATGGCCAAGAGCAGAAACTTAAAATATGTTGGTTGTGCTTCTGTCATTTTCCTGGGAAGCTGCCACGCCTTCATCCCGAATCTCAGAATAAGATAGAGGGGGCAGAACTAACCTGGACCTACAGCCTGAAGACAAGCAGTCAAGCTAAGCCTAACCAAGATCGACCAAACCTCACTAAATTGCAGATCTATGAGTAAATAATTTGTTTTGTTGTTTTGTTATTAGCCATTGAAGTGCTTTTGTTTTTTTATTATGTAGCAAAACTGACTGATACATACTATAAAGTGAAATATGGTCTATAAGTAATACAACCAGGAAAGTTCTGCTGAACTGAGATCTGCTAAGTAAAAGAAGAAAAGATCAAATGCTTAGAAAAACCAAATGATTAGATATTCATGCCAGGTACAAGGATTAGGTAGCAATAATTGGCTAGAAGCAAGGATTAGAAATAAAAAAGCAAAACACTAGTCAGATTTAACTTACTGGGTCATATTTCCTAGTTTTCAAGCAGACTGTTCTAAATGGCAATATCTGAAAGAAACCTGATGTGATAGTCTAATGACTGTGAATTCTATGGTCTTTGGAATACCTCCCAAATGCTAATTTCAAGTTTAAAACAAAACTGGATTTGCAAATAAACTTTTTTTGTACAGAAAGGGAGTAACTCCTTTTGTCTAGAAAAGGACAAGGAAGTGATAAGGTACTTTCCGGCATTTATATTAGCTGTTTCCAAAGAGTGGTGAAACTGGCTCTCTCCTGCTGTTTAGTCATTTACAGACTTCTTCTTATGTATGATTAACTGCTAATGGGTAGAAGATATATTTCACCGCCAGCTACCACAGCTAATTCAAGAGAAAAGGTTTTCTCGGGTAGAGTTCTAATTTCATTTGCTGCTTCAGATGTTTCCTCTGATTCTTACATAGTCTCTGAATTTGAACGACAGCTTCCTAGCAGTAATACGGGAAAAGTACAGGAGACCAAGTGAGGACCCCAGGTGATAATTTCTTAACATCAAAATTCTTAAAACACAGTTCTTTGTTTTACATTGGAGGCTGATGAGACTGACATGTTTTTCGTTTTGTTTTGTTTTATTTTTGGGGGGAGGTGATGGATTTGTGTATTTTCTTGATTGCAGTGACAGTTTCAGGATGTATACATATGTTAAACTTATTTAGTTGTACACTTTAAATATTGTGCTGTTTATTGTATGATAATTTTATTTCAATAAAGGTACTAAAATATTAAGTGCCTCAAAAGAAATCATGCTAAATATGGGCAAAGTCTCTACACATAAAAGTCTAACATGTTGTCTAAAGACATTTAGATAGGTCTAAATAAATGAAGAAATCTACCATAGTCCTAGATTGGACAACTCTCAATATTGCAAAGATGTAGATCGGCATGTTTTCAAATAGGTATCTCCATGGGTTTAATTTTCCTCATTTGGTAAGTTGATTCAATGATTTCTAAGATTTCATTTTCAACCCTGTGATTCTATGATTTATGGATTCTGTAGTTTGAAGCCTCAAGAGAAGAGCACATATAATTAAAGTTCAAAACAGCACCACAAGTCTAGCAGCTACCATCATATTTATGAGCAAGTCTCGAGTGAAAGAATGCTTCTCCTTGTCTAGGGAGTCATTTCAACAGGACAGAAGATGTATACTTTCTACAGTCTTCACCTAAACTGCTCCTCAGAGTATTTTCCCTTTAAGTGTCGAAGAGGTATATGAATTTTAAATATTAAAGATTATAAAGTTGTGATGATTGAATTTTTCTCCTAAGTTTAAGCACTTAAATAATTCACTAGTGATAAAACTAAATAGTGGTAAATAATGCAATTTTTAAAAAAGACCATATGGGATGAGTTGAAAAATCGAGGCCCACTGGGTATCACTGAATCAGGTTCCCGTCAGTCTATGGTAGCTGTAGTGGGGGCTAATACCTAGTCATTAATCAAAACCGCATTTTAGAGGCTTTCCAACAGGTTGCTTCTATGGAATGCCTTTATGTGAGAAGACTAATGAAAATGGTAAAGCTGAATGAATACTTTGTTTAGACTATGTTCAAGAAATTTTATTCAGAAATAAGTAAAAGTTCAAATCTGGGCTGCCCAAAAGACAAGGAAGTGGCCCCCCTTCAGCCAAGGATCATAGGCCCCTTTGTGCAGGTTTGGAAAAGCTAAAAGCCAGCTAGTAGCGTGTAGCCCCAGGGGAGGGCTGGCTGACCAGACTGATTCTTTTTCTGACTGTGCTCTGCCAGGCCTACGTCCTTCAGAAAGCCATGGTTTTCATAAGAAACACTAAAGTTGTATACTACATCATTTCCGTTACTGTGAGGTTTTTACAAGCTCAAATTACCATCTGAACTTAAATACACAGATTGAATTCAAAGAATATGAAGAAATGTGCTGGTAAGCTAAGAAAAACTATTGCTAGACTTCTAAAATAAATACTAAGATGCCTAATTCACAGTGTATTTTGTCTTTAAATTCCTATCTCAATTGATCTTTACCAAAAAAATTTTTCCCTAGATAAAAGAGAAAGTACAACAAACACAATTTTAATTTTTTGGACGTGGATGGATCTTCTGTGAGATGAAAAAAATGGAATCGGTTTCTAGGCTTCACCAATAGCCTAGTAAAAAATATCTGTATTTCTTGCTCCAAATAAATCATTTAAAAATATATCTGAATTGAATTTATCGTAAGATCTTAAAGTGAGCTATAAATATGGTAATATCAGGCACAGGGATTTTAGGTACCCTAATAACATTTAGAAAATATTCATATATTATTCTTAGCTAAAACTACCATAGTTAAGAAATAAATCCCTGAAAACAGATTAGATATTTTACTAGTTTAATGAAACAGCACTGAATGGATGTTGAAGATGTGGTTTTATGAAGAAGAAACTTCAGGGAACAAAGTTTTAAATCCTATGCATTAAACAAAACAGAAAACAAAGTATGTAGCTTGGTTTAATGAACATAAAAATATTTAACGGAAGAATACTCAGTAAAACTAATAATTTGGTAAATGATATAGATTGATAAGTTGGTCTTACTGATTAAGGCTTTGTCACAGTTTTGGTTACAAATCAGAAAGTAACATAACATCCAATGTACACTGATTATTACTGAGTTTAAGAGGACTTCATCTATAGTTATAATATTACGTGTAATATCATAAAACAGTTGCTTTAGTTATAGAAATAAAATAATATGCACACCCTACCTAAGAGTAAAAGCCCAATGGTGAATACATTCCTCTTTATAGAATCACCACATTAAATCTATAGCTGTCATTAATTTTTTACTGAATTTTCTATTTAATGATCCACGAATGTAGCTTTTTATTCTCCTACCAAACAATGAGTAGATATTGATTGGAAGTGTTCTGAAACTATTTTGTGAAACTAAACTGTGTTTTGACTTATTTGTGTCAATCATTTGTTTGAAAGTTGCTCTTAAGGTGGGAAAATACTTTCTTCCATTTTAAGTCACAATCTCGTAGGACTACAGTTTTTCTTTCTCATGGGAACAAAAATATTTTCAACAAATCTGGTATAGAAATCTCTGGAAGAGAGCATTCACAAATGAATTCTGATCAACAGATTGCATACATTTCCCAATCAGCTGTGCAGACTGAGCATTTTCACGGCTCCAGTCATTTTATAAAGATGATGCAGAATTAATCAGTCTTCCTGCCACTTTTATTATTTATATATTCACAGTATTGACAGATTTCATTTTCTTCCCACTCTCTACTCCTCTTCTACAGAAATAACACTCACGACATGGAACAGGGAGCAGCAAGACACATCATCTGACCTTCCTTCTTTAGGGCATTACTCAGCTAGTCCTGAGAACCTACAAACAATAATGTGGGATATACAGATCTACATCAAATGTCATTTCACTTCTTCAAGTGCTTTCTCTAGAATATGAAGTCCCCTTACTCTTCAGGCTGCAATATAGGTAGGCAAATAATATAGTAATAACTGTGACTGGAATAATACAGAAATAGATATGGCTGCAACTGCTGTAAATACTGGAAGAGAATTCCCCTAGGAGCAATGACATCAGGAAGCCTTGCAGAAGACCAGTCTCTCAGAATTTTGAGCAATCACACTCAAGACATTACAGGACGCATTGTATCTTCTCCTGGGATTACTAAAAATCACAACTGTACCCAAATCACCTAGCAACAGTTTATGCCACTAATTCATTTTAAAGATATATTAACAGTAATCTTTTCAAATGTCTCTTTGAATTGATTAACAGTGTCTCTTGGAAGTTCTCAAATTTGATTCGGCCAAAACGATGGAGGAAATTAATGTTATTCTCTTGGGTCATTTCCCTAAATTCAGAAAGGTAAAGAAATACCAATTTAAAAAACAGACATGTCTAATAATAAATGAAGTCTGAATGCATAAAAAGATTGTTGTCAAGACAAATCCACTGCCTGGTAGTCTTCGGCTAACATCTGTTGTTATATAGACAGTATGACTTAGATCCAGGAGCTAAATATGAAGAAATACTGAATAATCCAATTATTCAAAAGGTATGCAAAATGTATTATTTCAAAAATCCCTTCCCATATTATTGCTGTTTTGAATACTTTAGCTTTAAAACATTCAATTAGATACATCTATGGGTTTAGTTTTAATTATTATGCCAATAAGATAGTAACACAATAAATCCATGTCAATTTTAGAAGTATTTCTAATATTACATAACTAATTGGAGATGAATTTCTCATGTAATTATCTCTATGAAGACAAACCACAAGGGTAATTAACACAGCTATGATTCCACACCACAAGGGTTAAGCCAGATGGTGATGTTCATTATTTTTATCTTTCTCACAAAACCAAACATCACTTACTTTCTCCTAGCAATGTGTGCTGTGTTAAAATTAAAAACATATTATTATGCAATACCTTGGTGTAAGGATATTTTTTAAAAAACCTAATACATAAATGTGTGTATCCCCTCAAGATTCATGGTGTTTTCAACCATGACAAATGCTACTCACCAACAAATTAACAGAAACAGTGTATTTATGATATATAAGCTTAATACAATGACACCAGACAAGGGAAGATCTAATTATTTAAAAATTTATGTTTAACAGTGAACCATTAAAATTAAAATATAGGCTTTATATTTTTAACTACAGAAATAGTTGATATTCTTAATTTTCAATAGGCAGTCAGGAGAAACTAAAGCTTATTTCCTGTTTCAATTAGCTATTGTCACAATAATGCAGAATAATGTCTTATGGTTTCAAACAACACTGCCCTTAAGGAGTTTGGATAAATTTTCTTTTTCCAATACCATATAAAAGAAAATATCTCACATCATGAAATTTAGTCACTTTCTGTGAGAAGCCTGTAGCAAAGGGACTTCTCAATCAGATACACCATGTAGGCAAACTATTCTCTCATTGTGTGTGTGTGTGTGTGTGTGTGTGTGTGTGTGTGTGTGTGTGTGTGTGTGTATTCTGTCTCTCCCTTAGAATTCCCAACATTTTTTGTCTTGTCTCCCAAATTCTTGCTTTTCTGGTGATGTTTCATTTTTGTAAACAGAAAATTAAAAGAAGAATGTATTTGAAAACCTGCTCAGAGAATGAATTTCAATTTGGCTCCTCTGTTAGAGGACTAATTTGCTTTCTATGTGTAATTCTGGCGTGATCACTGTTGCATATATTATGGGATTTCAACTCCTATGCCTCTACCTAAACTCATTTTGAGGTTCTCACATGGTGGATCAATTGTCTGAGTTTTCCTGAGCCTACATACTGCCACAACTTGTCTCAGACTTCTTGGTAAAGCAGCAAGAGAACTTTCTACCATATTTCTTTTTCCTTTATTTCACTAGGCCTGAGTAGGCCCTTCTCTGTTGTCTTGACTTACTTGCAAGAATAGAAAAGCATGCTGTGGTTTGTTTGTTGTTTTTCTCTTGCTTGTCCCCCCGCCCCTTTCTTTCTGTTAACTCAACTAATTATTTTCTACTTTAATCACATTCGTAACACAAAACATTTCATATGCAAAGAAATAGAGACTCAGGAACAAAGTTCAAATAAGTAAAATAACAAAAACTTATTCAGAATAAAATCTTCTTTGCTTGAACTAACTGAGGATGACAAATTTTATTTTTTGAGCCCACATGCAAAAGGAAAATAAACACAAAATTATAGGTATAAAATTATTTATTCTGGATAAATGTGATTAGGACCTCACTGACTGGCTAGTAAAATACTGCTGAAGGGGTCATGCCTTTCTGAGGATACTTAGATAATGCACTCAAGTGTACATGATACACACACACACACACACACACACACACACCCCAAAGCAAAGCAAAAACCTTTTTTCCCATTCTTAACTTTACTTTTGAGACACAGATTATAACCTTGATCTTGTTTAACAAAATGCATTTCTGTGGAAGAGAGTAGCTTCTTTAAGTCAAGGCTAAGACATAATTATGAAAAATTCAGCCAATAATACAGTTGGTTTAAGGCATACAAAAAACCTGAGAAAAGAAACTTTCTGATACTGTAATTTGGTCATGTTAGGCTAAGTTATAATTTAATGTCACGAGCCATTAGATCATAACATTAAATTAATGATCAGGCTCAGATGAAGGCATGGGCAGTTTTATATAATATGCAAAGGGAAAAAGAAAGAAAATGGTAATGTAAATCTCTCTCAGCACCATCTGGCTTATTTTTCTCCCCATGCCTCTCCAAAACAGTGGGAGGAATAAACAATACCACTCCTGATTGGCTAGGCAGCAGAGATGAGGATACCAAATGAAAAATTCTCCAAAACAAGCAGAAAATCTAATATTTTCTTCACTTCTTTCTTCCGCATAAGCACTGAGAATCTGTCTTGCAAAATCCAAATTTGTCAAATTTCAGAGCTGAAATGGCCGTAAGCAAGCATCTGGCTTGGTGGTTCTCAAATTTAAATGGGCACAAGAAACACCTGGGGGCTCTTTAAATATGCAGATTCCCTGGCCCATCCCTAGAGAGTCAGCTTCTGACATTGCATTTTAAATAAACTTTCCAAGCTAAGATGGTGTAGAATGTCTGTGAACTTGGAGAAACATTTCTTTTGTCTGGCTTCAAATTTTTCAGAGGATAAACCTGCGGTCCCCAATGCCACTGATCACCCAGGTTTCTGGTCAGGATCAGAACCCAGATCTCTTGGCCTATAAAATAAGATACTTTGCACTCTGTTATACCGTGCTACTTTCATAAAAGTCTGTTAGTGCATGTCTTTGTAGTGTGACAAAACATTCACAACACAAAATTCACTACGTTAACCATCTAAAAATGTACAGCTCAGTGGCATTAAGTACTTTTACACTGTTGTGCAGACATCACCACTCTTCATCTCCAGAACTTTTTCATCTTCCCAAACTGAAACTCAGATATTCATTAAACAAGAAGTTCCCAATCGGCTCACCACCAGTGCCTGGTAACCACTGTTTGACATTCTATCTTTTATGAATTTGACTATTCTAGGTACCTCATATGAGTGGAATTACACAACATATATATATCCTTTTGTGTCTGGCTTATTTCTCTTAGCATAATGTCTTCAGGATTCATCCATAAATCTCATGTTTTGACTTGCTGAATTCTTTTAACTGCTTGCTCAAAACAATGTTCTAACCCTTTAAAAATGAGGTTCTATAATTTGCCCAACTTCAATTGATGGCTGCTAAATGGGAGAAAGAATTCAGAGAGGACAGTCCTGGGTGAGTGAAACAGACAGAGCCTGGAGGCAGGCACAGAGATGTGAAATGCATTTTCCGCCTAGTTGAAAGTCACTAAAAAAGAAACAGAAACGAAAAATGTGAGCAAGAGAGGGAGGTAGAGAGAGACACAGAGAGACAGACACACTAAGAAAACGATAGGAGAGATGGACAAAATGGAGGAAAATTAAGACGTCCTTAAGGCTAACTTGTGCCCCGATTAGTTAGTAGAGCTATGCAAATGAGGTATATTCTAAAAACTTAACTGGTACACACTGGTGTAGAGGAGACCTTGGGGCAGAGTAGAGAAAGAAAAGCAAATAGGGAAGCGAAAATATAAGCATCTATATTGTTATTTGAGAGATACTCGATTGCACTTAAGATTTATTTTTATTTTATAAAGTTACTGCCATGAGTCTTTCAAAGCTTTTAAGCAAGAAAGGAAGTTATTTATGTTCTGTTGTAGAAAAAAAATTAAATTAAAAAAAATCAGTATAGTAGTATATATCCAACTTTTCACTTGGGGGCAGGGCCAGATAATGCTTCTAAGAAAAGGGGAGTTTAACCAAGACTTGAAGCCCGAGTAGGAGTAGGCCAGGTAGAGAAGAAGATGAAAGGTATTCTGGGCCAAGAGGACCTCCTCTCTTGACCTGGATAATGCCTACTTGCTGTTTAATACTTAGCTCAGTGTCTTTTACCAGAAGCTTTCTGTGTCTGTGTTATAACATGGTCCCCCAAACTTTTTGACACTCTTCCATGGCAAGGCGGAGTTTATGCCCCATCCCCCTGAATCGGGGCTCTGTGATTGCTTGCACAATAGAATATGGCAGAAGCGAAGCTATGCTAGTTTCCAGGCCAGGCCGTAAGAAGCTGGCAATGTCAACTTCTTGTCCCTTGGTATGGCTGCTCTTAGGACGGAGCGATTAACAGCTGACAAAGCCCCAACTGCTCCATGAAGAGGCCCACATGAAGAACTGACAGCCGGCAACTATTTGCCAGATATGTGAGTGAGCCCACATGGAAGTGGATCCTCCAAGGGCCTGTTGCTCTGCCTCAGCTAATACCACGAGGAGCGGAGACAAACAGGTTCCACTGAACCTTGCCTCAACTGTAGATTCACGTGCAGAACAAGTGATAACTATTGTTTTAAGCTGTTCAGTTTGCGGCTGGTTGTTTTGGAGCAAAAGTCCACAAGAACACCTACCCTGATCCTTCCCATAAGGTATGCAGGACGTGCCCCCTCTTCAGGGAGTCCAAAGGACTCTGTACTCACTTTAATTATATCCCTTACCTCCTAGACTAGATCTCTTTGTCTTCCTCCTCCCAAGATTCTCCCACTATCAATTCCTCTTCGGGACCAAGTATGGCTCTTATCAATATCTGCATCTTCAAACCTCTTTATTGTTTGTCGGCAAATCACATGTCACAGTAGCTGTCCTTAAAAGTCACATCGAGAAATCCACTCAAAAATGTTTCCACCATGTATATACATTGCATGAATATAAAAATTTCCTTTAGGCCATCAATGGGACATGAATGTCGAGTCATCTAATCAATCCAATGGTTGCATTCCAACAATAATTATTTTGTACTCCAGAGAGAAAATGTCAACATTTGCCCACAGCAGGTAAAAATGCTATCTACTCTCATTTCAGTTTTTAAAAATTGCAGTGTACAATAATTTTCCAACCATTTGTGAAACTACTGTAAAAACTAAAAATAGAATTTATGGAGTAAATCATTGAGAAGCACACCTGGTCAAGCAGTATGTAAATATCAAGGTCTCATTCTATTTGGAGCCACAGCCAGGAATTAAATGCAATATTGAATTGTTGAATTGAGAGCAAAGGATTGAGGTGAAATGTGGTTGGTTCCTGAGAGCAAGTGAAACGCTGCTTTCTGCAGACAATAACTTTTTTTGGTAACTCCTAAGAATAATATATTGTAAAAGGTGATGGAGATGAATAGAAATTAGGGAGGAAAAACTGAAATCTTCAGAGAATTTAAAGATTATATTTATACTAATAGTAATATTGAATTGTCAACTTGCTAGTAGACCTCAAGGACAACAATGGATGCAGGAACAAACAAAAGTAATTTGTTGTTTTCTCACTATTAGGTAATAGATATTCTTTCACCTAGACTAATTTTGATCTCCAGTGGGGAATGATTTATTTCTCCCACATTCATGAACTCTCTTTCATAAGCAGGTGTAATGGCTTCTTGTACCTCTACAGGTAGTGACTGACTTATGCATAGACCTTTGTTCAATAACCTTTCTTCAAAGACTGATATTGTTAGAAGTGAAAAAAAAAATGTGAACTTTTTGACATTTTTTAATGTAATTTAGAAAACCATGTAAACTGCAAATGGACCTCATATGGAATGAAAATCACATGCTGATAATCTAAATTATTTTGAATACTATTAATCTTTGATTACTACCTGAAAAGTTTTGTTATCGGAAATATGAAAGGCACAAGATTCACACTAATGAAGTTCATTTTTAAAATAATTTGTAAATACAAGACTGGAGATTGTTTTTTTGATCTCCCCCATTCCACAATTTCAGAATTTTCCAACAGTAAGGGGGGCTTTGCTACCCACCATATAAAGGGATCTCTCTCTCTCTCTCTCTCTTTTTTTTTTTTTTTGCCTAGAAAGTCTGCTCCCAAAGGCCACTAACCCTCAAAAAAAAAAAAAAAAACCTTTGAGGTTAGAGGAATGGAGGAGGAGAAAGTGATGTGAAACTCTTCGACTTTTTCTGTGGTCAAACTTGTCCTGACCTTATGTATTCCTGTTTGGAGAAGAAGGCCTGAAATTATATAGGTTTTGTCCAGGTTCTCATGGAGATCAAAGAAAGTGAGAGAACAGTTGCATTCTTCTCACTGTCTCCAGTGCTACTGCCTCACAGGATGAATTTAAAACAATTTTATTAATTTTATTAACGTATCTTTAAGCCATTTATGTGACTTCCAATGTTGGTCAGATCATTAGAGAAAAATAAACTATTTTTACTGAAGCATGTTTCAGGGAATCTCAATGTCTGGTGTCTGGTTGAAAGAGAAGGGTGGCAAATTAACTGATATCCCCCAAGGAGGTCATTACGAAAGACAAAATACCTCTTTTTAATTTTCAGTGTAGTATGTTTATTCTCCAGAATGGGAGTATTATGGTTTGTTTGTATCTGAAGACTCTGAAGAGCTTTTCAAACATGAGTCAATATTGACATTTCAGAACTAAAATCTATTGAAGATTATTAATCTTTTCTTGATTAGAAAAGACAAAGCTTAAAAAAATCAGAGTTCCAGTACTCATGGTAGCTAATATTTCTGGCACAGTATCATTAATTCATCCATTTCTTGTCAAGTAGTTTCTCACTCAACTCATAGGAGGATTGCACCATTAAGGAATCTATGGTGAAATAAATAGAAAAGCTTACTTATAAAAATTTACATTTTATATGCCTGATAATAGTAATAAAATACTAGTAGTTACGTTTACTGGCTGCTTACTATGTGTCAAATGCCGTTTTATTTTTTTATTATTTTTTTTTAACATTTTTTATTGATTTATAATCATTTTACAGTGTTGTGTCAAATTCCAGTGTTCAGCACAATTTTTCAGTCACTCATGGACATATACACACTCATTGTCACATTTTTTTCTCTGTGATTTATCATAACATTTTGTGTATATTTCCCTGTGCTATACAGTGTAATCTTGTTTATCTATTCTACAATTTTGAAATCCCAGTCTATCCCTTCCCACCCTCCACCCCCCTGGTAGCCACAAGTCTGTATTCTCTGTCCATGAGTCTATTTCTGTCCTGTATTTATGCTTTGTTTTTGTTTGTTTGTTTGTTTTTGTTTTTGTTGTTTAGATTCCACATATGAGCGATCTCATATGGTATTTTTCTTTCTCTTTCTGGCTTACTTCACTTAGAATGACATTCTCCAGGAGCATCCATGTTGCTGCAAATGGCATTATGTTGTCGGTTTTTATGGCTGAGTAGTATTCCATTGTATAAATATATCACTTCTTCTTTATCCAGTCACCTGTTGATGGACATTTAGGCTGTTTCCATGTCTTGGCTATTGTAAATAGTGCTGCTATGAACACTGGGGTGCAGGTGTCATCCTGAAGTAGATTTCCTTCTGGGTACAAGCCTAGGAGCAGGATTCCTGGGTCATATGGTAAGTCTATTCCTAGTCTTTTGAGGAATCTTCACACTGTTTTCCATAGTGGCTGCACCAAACTGCATTCCCACCAGCAGTGCAGGAGGGTTCCCCTTCTCCACAGCCTCACCAGCATTTGTCATTTTTGGATTTTTGAATGACGGCCATTCTGACTGGTGTGAGGTGATACCTCATTGTAGTTTTGATTTGCATTTCTCTGATAATTAGTGACATTGAGTATTTTTTTCATGTGCGTTTTGATCATTTGTATGTCTTCCTTGGAGAATTGCTTGTTTAGGTCTTCTGCCCCTTTTTGGATTGGGTTGTTTATTTTTTTCTTATTGAGTCGTATGAGCTGCTTATATATTCTGGAGATCAAGCCTTTGTCGGTTTCACTTGCAAAAATTTTCTCCCATTCCGTAGGTTTCCTTCTTGTTTTATTTCTGGTTTCCTTTGCTCAGCAGAAGCTTGTAAGTTTCATTAGGTCCCATTTGTTTATTCTTGCTTTTATTTCTTCTAGGAGAAAATTTTTGAAATGTATGTCAGATAATGTTTTGCCTATGTTTTCCTCTAGGAGGTTTATTGTATCTTGTCTTATGTTTAAGTCTTTAATCCATTTTGAGTTGATTTTTGTATATGGTGTAAGGGTGTGTTCTAGCTTCATTGTTTTACATGCTGCTGTCCAGTTTTCCCAACACCATTTGCTGAAGAGACTGTCTTTATTCCATTGTATCTTCTTGCCTCCTTTGTCGAAGATTAGTTGACCAAAGGTTTGTGGGTTCATTTCTGGGCTCTCTATTCTGTTCCATTGGTCCATATGTCTGTTTTGGTACCAATACCATGTTGTCTTGATGACTGTAGCTCTATAGTATTGTCTGAAGTCTGGGAGAGTTATTCCTCCAGCCTCTTTCTTTCTCTTCAGTAATGCTTTAGCAATTCTAGGTCTTTGATGGTTCCATATAAATTTTATTATGATTTGTTCTAGTTCTGTGAAATATGTCCTGGGTAATTGGATAGGGATTGCATTAAATCTGTAGATTGCCTTGGGCAGTGTGACCATTTTAACAATATTGATTCTTCCAATCCAAGAGCATGGAATATCTTTCCATTTTTTAAAGTCTTCTTTAATTTCCTTCATCAATGGTTTATAGTTTTCTGTGTATAATTCTTTCACCTCCTTGGTTAGATTTATTCCCAGATATTTTATTACTTTGGGTGCTATTTTAAAGGGGATTGTTTCTTTACTTTCTTTTTCTGTTGATTTATCGTTAGTGTAAAGAAATGCAACTGATTTTTGAACGTTGATTTTGTAACCTGCTACCTTGCTGAATTCGTCAATCAGCTCTAGTAGCTTTTGTGTGGACCTTTTAGGGTTTTCTATGTATAGTAACATGTCATCAGCATATAATGACACTTTTACCTCTTCTTTTCCAATTTGGATCCCTTTTATTTCTTTCTCTTGCCTGACTGCTGTGGCTAGCACTTTCAGGACTATATTGAATAGGAGTGGTGATAGTGGGCATCCTTGTCTTGTCCCAGATTTTAGTGGGAAGCTTTTGAGTTTTTCACCGTTGAGAACTATGCTGGCTGTAGGTTTGTCATATATAGCTTTTATTATGTTGAGATATGTTCCCTCTATACCCACTTTGGCGAGAGTTTTTATCATAAATGGGTGTTGAATTTTATCAAATGCTTTTTCTGCATCGATTGAGACGATCATGTGGTTTTTGTCCTTTCTCTTGTTGATGTGATGTATTACATTGATTGATTTGCGTATGTTGAACCAGCCTTGTGTCCCTGGGATGAACCCCACTTGGTCATGATGTATAATCTTTTTTATGTGTTGTTGGATTCTATTTGCTAAAATTTTGGTGAGGATTTTGGCGTCTATGTTCATCAGTGATATTGGCCTATAATTCTCTTTTTTTGTAGTGTCTTTGCCTGGTTTTGGTATCAGGGTGATGGTGGCTTCATAGAATGAGTTTGGGAGTATTCCCTCCTTTTTGGTCGTCTGGAAGAGTTTGAGAAAGACTAGTATGAGTTCTTCTTTGTATGTTTGGTAGAATTCCCCGGTGAAGCCGTCCGGTCCTGGACTTTTATTTGTAGGGAGGTTTTTAATTGCTATTTCTATTTCCTTTCTAGTGATTGGATTGTTCAAGTGTTCAGTTTCTTCTTGATTCAGTTTTGGTGGACAGTATGTTTCCAGAAACTTGTCCATCTCCCCTAGGTTATGCAGTTTGGTTCCACATAGTTTTTCATCAAATACCGTTTTATGTACTTCACATAGCTCAGTTCACAACACCATCACAACAGCCTGATGGGGTGGATGTTATCATGACCCCAGATTTTTAGCTGTGTAAACTGAGGGCAATTAAGCAATGTGTCCATGGTCAGTAAGTATCAGAATCATGAGTTAAACCTAGGCAGTTAGGTTTCAAAGCCCACACTACTAAACGTTATCCTCTTCAGCCTCTGTAAAACAACACAGAAAGCACTAAACATTATTTAAAGTGCAAAGAAGTGCCTTTGGGAATTGAGAGGGAGACAATACAACTCGTGGCTTGGCAGCTCAGGGACCAAAGGAGGATGTGAATATGGCCTTCACTGAAAATTACGCGGCATCTGGGTAAATCGAGATGAGGAAAAGGAGTCCCAAGGGAAGAAACAGGTCAGCAAAAGACACAAAAGTGAACTGGCCAGCTGTGCATTTTAGTACAAGTTGAGGGTGTGTGTCTGGAGGAAAAATAAGAAATAAGATTAGACATTGAGCTTGAGAGCCAATCCTGGAGGGCGAGGTGAAGGAGTTTATAGAATATTCTGAAGGCTCTGAGAAGTCATAAAAGGTGCTTGAACAAACGAGTTGTATATTCTTCACTCATTTGATGTTTACTGGCACCTATCATGTGCTGGGTGCTGTCTTGGGCAACGGGAATAAATAAGAGAATAAAGTAGATGAAACCCCTGCTATCCTGGTATTTGTAATGTAGTTATGATCTCTGCTTTAGGAAGCTTGACTTGAGATGGCAATCTGCAGACTGGACTGGAGCAACACAGTGGGCAGGAAGAAGTGGAGGAAGACAAAAGGTTGTACGAGCATGAATTAGAGTGATGGTAAGTGGACTGGAGAAAAAGGAATGGGTGCAAACGATTAGGGAGGTAAAATCAATAGATCTTGAAAATGAAAGAAAGGCAAGTGAGCAGGGGATGTCGAATTGACTCTGGCTGAAATTTCTCTGACTGTAAAGACAGTGGCGTGATGAACACCAAGACAGAAAATAAAGACTTGGTATAAAAGATACAGCCTATTTGGGTCACATTGAGTTTGTGATGTCTGTGAGATATCTGAACAAGAAATGTCTCATATATGGTAAGAAACATGGAACTGATACTGAAAATAGGTAAAAATCTTCAAATCATTGGATTAAAGGAGATGGACAAAAGACTGTTTCTAGTCTAATACTTTGCACAAAACTAACGCTTAGTAACTGCTGGTTGACTACTGAATAAAGAAAATGAGATTAATGAAGACAGAAAAGAGAGCCCAGAACAGGTCCTCAGGTAAAGAAAGAAGAATGAGTAGTTGCAGAGGCAGGAGAAAACCAGTGGACTACAGCACCTCGACAAGCTAAAGGATGAGGAAAGTTCCCGAAGACTGCGGTGGGCAACAATAAAAAGTATGCAGACATTTCTATGGTAGTTGGGAGTGTTCCAGTTGAGTCCCAGAAGTGTTCCAGTTGCGAGGTAAATGTAGAAACTAGACTGAAAAATGTAAAGGAAAGATGGATGCTTAGGAAGTAGGAATATTTCCATTAATCAACAAATTCCTATGAGGTATCATGATCTGAAACTTGCTCTTTGTTATCTTGGGTCTTTGCCTGAAATGCTGAGTTAGTTTAGAGTATTAGGTGAAGGTCAGAATGTCAAACTTAGGTTCAAATACTGATGCCTCTCTATACAGTTGTGTGACCTTACCTGAACTCTCAACGCTTCAGGTTTTTCATCGGTAAAAAGGGTAAGATCGTGCAAAAAACCAAAAAAGGGTACATCATACATCATGCAAGAAAAGCACTTAGCACACTGCCTGGAACATATATTTTAAAAAATGTGACCTAGTATTATTATCTAGCCTAATAATTGGATAAATGAATAACTGGATAAAATGGTGTTATTAATCCCAGAAAATAAAACATTTATTTAATAGGCTTTTATTTTGAAATTTTTCCTTCCTAATCTGGTGTGCCAAAACTCAAGTTGATTTTCAAGGAGGTAGTAATAGCTACATTACTGAAACTCTCTAAGTTTTTCCTCCTCAACTGAATATGGAAATAATACTGCCAACACCAGAGGGTTTCAGTGACAATCAAATTAGAGAATGAAAATGAAAATGCTTTGTCAATTATAACCAAGGAACAATTTAGTTATTATTATTCTCAGCATTAATGAATATAACTTTAATCCACTGATTTTTAGGAGTATGGTATTAGGTTTATATCTTCAATTTGACTTTTGCTTAATGGTAATTCATAACATTAATGAGGATCTTTCACTTAGAGAAAGCTTTTTCAAAGTGCTTTTATATTTATTACCTTATAAGATCCTCATAAAAGTTCTGTGAGGAATAAAAGACAATGGTTATTAGGAGCTATCAAAACTGACTTTTCAGTATGCATAGTGTCTTCTTACCTATATGAGCCTTTCTTTTAGTTTGTATATATAAAATTATAGAATGCAATAACTGAATTACAAAGTTATTCAACTTAGTGCTTCCCTTGTATCATTCCAGATAATAGCTAACTGTAATGTAATACCTCAAAAAGTAGATTCTAAAGTTTTGATACATTGAATTTACATGTTTATATATAAAAGAGACCATGGTAAGATGGTTCAGAGTCGTAGAACCCTTATAATCAAGTGATTAAATTCATTATATTAAATTTAAGTGATTGTTTTATATCACTGGATAAAAATAAATGGATTCTTCATTTCTATAGTCTTCTTTACTATAGAAGATAAAACACCAGTCTTGAACATTTGTCCGCATTGACTTTTTTTTCTACAGTTTTAATTATTTTTACTATTTCTTTTTTGGATTTTCTCTGTTATCTACAGGGATTTCAGGGTCCAAACGTGGAACATAATAAACTACTGAACATCATCAAGACGACAAGCATGTGGCTCCTGAACCTATTTCTGAGTACTCAGTCCACAGTACTGTGAATGTGCATGACCTTTTACAGCAGAATAAAAGAGAAGACAAAATGTTCCATGTTTACATAAGAGAAGAAAGGAATTGTCCTTATTGGAAAGAGTTTTTCAAGGTCTTGGATACATTACTCAAATACTTTTACTTTCTCCATGGTAAAAATTTTACAACAAATCTTTGCTAGTTCTTTGCCTTTTTTCATGGTTGAAACACTTAAGAGAATCCCCAAAGCTATGTCCCTTTGAATAACAGAAGGTGGTATCATTTAAACCTAATTCTGTGCTATAGTAAGTAGTCTTTTGGTGACTTTTAGGCACATTTCTGAATGGAGAAATTCAAATAACAGTGGCAGATTTCTGTGTAATGTTATATATTTCTATGGATTCCATATTGATGTCCTTCAATTTTACATCTTCAATGTGGATCTTTCTCCAAATTTTAGATCCACATTCACAACTGCTTCAAGGGAGGTGATGTTTTCACCTCTACTATTCAGACACCTCAAAACTGGCCACATTATTGACTTCTCTTCCCACAATTATTTCTCTTCTTTAATTCTGCAACCCTGTGGAGGCACCCAGTCACGCCAAATGGTAAGCAGTCAGTGACTCCCCACTGTACCTCAAATTCTCCCCTCACCATTTCCTCCCATAAAGTTTATCAATGTTGATTTTTTTCCCTCCAAAGGGCTCACACATCTGTTTCATTTGTTCAGCGTCAACACCTTAATGATCATTTCTGTCTTGGAATATTAAAGAAATAACTTTCTAACTTTTGTTCTAATTCATTCTCCTCACAGCTATCAGAGATCTTTCAAAACTCTAAGTTAGGTTACTCCATTTCCTTGCTTAAAAAGCATGGTGTGACTTCCCACAGACTACATATAAAATCCAAAGTCTTAAAGATAGATGGAAAGAGGGAGGGAAAGACAGCTTACACATAATGAGCACTTTGAGTACAACACTCTGTCCCTTTGGGGACACTTTACACGCATCCTATCATTAACTCCTCACAAAAACCTGCGAAGTATTATATTCATTGTACAAAAGAACACAAGTGCAACTCAGAGGTTAGGCAACAAGTGTTAAATAAGTGTTCTTCCTGCCTACAAGGTTCAGACTCTATCTACTATACCATGCTGTCTTTCTACATAATTCAGCCACAATCGATCTTTCCAAATTCATTTCTTATCATAATCATTCCCCGGCCATAGAGAAGTGCCTTCAAATTCTCAAACTACCATACTGCCCAAGATTTTCAACATGCTGTTTCCTTTGCCAAAAATTCTTTTTAACTTGGTGTATCTAGCTAACTCCTAACACATTCTTCTAACTTTGTCTGAACAGAGTTTCTCGACCTTCACTGGACATGAGAATCAGGGACAGGACATGCTGTGTTCAATTCAGCTTGTATTTCTGGGGGTGAAACTCAGACATCAGCATTTTTAAAAGCTCCTCCAATGTATAAGCGAGATTAAAAAACAGTGTTTCAGGTGAGTTTCCTGGCTTCTCTGGCAGGCTTATCTTAATCACCTTCTGTTTTTACCAGACCATGCCTGGCCCTCTACTGTAATACTCATCACACTACTATAATTTTGTCTTTGCATAACTATTCCACCTCTGGGATATAAGATCCCAAGGGCAGAAATCATACTTCAATACAGAGGTTTTTGAATATATGTTACCCAGTGAGCCATTGTGTACACACACACACACATACATGTACATGCAAATAATTGAAATCAAACCTTCACAAACTAATACTGACCCTTATTTAAGAGTGAAAAGCTCTTGTTATTTTCTATTCTAGTCTATTAATTGTATTCCTTTCTATTTGAAAAACATGGATTCATACTCATTAAATTGATTATATAACCTAGTATTTTGTCTGAACTATGTTTGAAAAGCATCTCTCTAATCATGTTTGTACTGCTAGTCCCAACACCATGCTAGGCATCTAACAGGTGCTTAATAAAGATTTGATGACTTAATCAAAATTCTTGGGGGAAATTATATATATAAAAGTTTTACACATCCAAAATAGTAGGCAGTCATCACCAGGCAAAAGAAAAATATCAAGATAAACTTTCAGACTCTTTACACACCAAAGTAGAAAGATTAAAAATACATATAAAACCCAATTTAAATTATAGCAGCAGAAAGGAATACAAAGAGGGTTTTCTTTTCTTAGCATTAGGGATCCTCAGATTACCTCTCTCTTCTCAGATGCCCCAAGAAATATGATGATTCAATTTATTCAGGATATTAATTTCACTACTGAGATTTCATTCTCCTTTTCTCTTTTTTGGAATTAACCAATGGGTCAAGATATTTTGTAAGCAACAGTGAAGAAGCTACTTCCTCCCAATTTCAACAATGTATTAGAAATACAGGATCACTTGATCAACTTACAGGTTTACTCTGATATACATACAATTCAAATTTATCAACCTGGTCTCTCTTGAAGTGTTTTGTTTAATAGATGAGCATTTCTACAATTGGGGGTGGGGGCGGGGGAGTTGAGAAGAGACACAGGAAAAATACATGAAATCATAGGAGGGAGTAAGCTGAGAGATACGGCCTGAGATATGGCCCAGATCGCAGATGAGGGAATCTCAAATATTAACTGCCCCACAGTTTCTCTTGTTGAGAAAAAGATACTATGTATGCCACCTTTATGACCACCTCTCCCCACCACCTACCCATACCCACACACCTTCTATACAAGCTGGTACAACAATTATTTCTTTGGGGTGCGTAGAGTATCAGTTAAGATTGATGAAATATTAGCAAAGATGCAGCCTTCCCATGTTCAATTACCCATGGTTTTATGTTAGAACTTAGAGGTGTGACCATGTTTATCAACTCTCTGAAGCCCAAAGCAGGAAATGTTTCGGACACAGGAAGAATCTGATTCAATTATGGACACAGTTCTTCATTTTAAGAATAAATTTGCAATGAAAAAAATTCAAATTGTCATCTCTTCGGGCTCTATACAGCACTCTCTAAAAATATATTGGCTTTAAGATTCCAATTATAGAGCCAGAAATAACAATATTTACAAGAAAAATCTCATCCTGAAGTACAAGGACAATATAATGACCTTGCTTTTAGTAAGGAAAGTAAATAACTTTTTTTTTAATATAAGGAAAAAATTTTAATGGCTTGCAGCATGGAATTAATCAGGTTAATTCCATTCAGGAAGCAGATGCTTCATAATACATGTATGGTTATCGAACCCAGGAATTATAATTATTGCTGGGAGAATTAAATACCCTATGAAGTGGATGATAAACAGTGATACAGTCAGGTAGTCTAGGAAGAGTTAGAGTCTCCACATATAGAAAAACTGATTGACAGTCACAGAGAAAAACCTATTATGTGAAGGTTTTCAGCCCCTGTCTCCATTCAGCAGCACTTGTAGAAAGTAAAACATCACTACTTTGGGGTGGACAGATATATTAGAACCTGCTGGGAGAGCTTTTACTCTGGCTAGGCATTTAGAATTTCCTTTTTTAATATGTAAGAGTGATTCTTGCTATACAGCGTGAATCAAACAATGCATATAATGCTACCAGCTTCTTCAAACGAAGGGAAAAGGCAGAGTTACATTTTATTCCTTCACACATATTATAGAAAATTCTTCCTGTTCAAAATTTTAAAAAAATCATCTTCAGAGGGGAAAAAAAAAAAGCAAACACTTCCATTTAGCTGAAATACTGAAATTGCATGTAATCTCCTAAGGTATGTGGTTTTATTTACTTTCAAGCTTGGTATTTCCATTTGTTGCTTTTAAACCCCAGTATCTTGATTCGGTTCTATCAGTTGAATGTGCCATTAACAATAATCAGTAGTTTCAGTAGTTCAGAGTTTTTACTATGACATCTTCAAATCTTTCATCAAAAGACCATTATTCAGCCATCTAACTGAAAATCAGAGCTGGCTATAAATGTCATTCATATCCATAAAATGTAGTTTCAACCTCAGGTAACTGGAATTTATAGAAGACACAATACTAACTGAGAGGGAATGAGAAAATTGTCTGTTTCAAAGTAATATTGGAATCTTAGTTAGTCCTACTACAGTTAAGGGGAAAATGATATGTCTAAGATTTTCAGGAATTCTGAGAGAGTTTTATATGGCTTTTAAGAATAAATACATTTTTATGAGCAATATAGAATAAGCTAAGGAAAGTTTCTTCACCATAATTTCCAACTATTTTTGAAAAAGAGTTCAGAAATCTAAATACAAAATGTACTTTATTCTCCATTCTTCCATAGTAAATATAGTTAGGAAACACAGCAGTTTTTTTCTTTAATGATTCACAATCTTGCAGTTTCTCAGGATTAGGAGTTTATGTATGAATTTTCATTGTATAATACTGCAGATATTAATATAAAATGTACAGGAGATAGATAAATGTAACCTTATTTTGCCCTCAATAAGACTTACTAATTATTTTAAGAAATATTTTATCAAACTCCTATTATGAAATTGAGTCACTGGATTAATTTGTCTTTTAAAAAGGAATCTGCTAAAAAAAAAAATCCACTTAAGGTTTTACTCTTTTTCTACCATAGCTGATGGGAATATGTGAATCCTCATATTTATTAAAATTCTGGAGTGGCTTTATGGGCATTTACAAGGAGAAATAAAATTTTATTTGTGAAATATCTTAAGTCAAATATGTTACAGCAGCACATTTTCTAACCATTTCTCTAAGAGTACCCAAAAAACTCACTTTGCACTGCATTTACATTCTCAAGCCATGGGCGGTATCTGCAAAGAAAGTCAGGTATTGTCCTAAACAAACTACCCCTAAATGATCAAACTAACTCAACACACATAGTGGAGGAGGCAAGTGGGATTCAAGGAGAATGATAAAGCAAGAATGAGGAATTCAAGAAACTATAAATTGCCACTGTCATCTACTCTATACAAGAGAATCAAAGTAGATCAAATCTTCCATCAAAACAGAAAAAAAAAAAGAACAAAGAGAGGAGGAGAAGACACTTCGGTTATCATGATTTGATTTTGGAATTACTTTTCAACCTAGTAATACCAATACCGGTAAAGTTCTTACATCAAGCCAGAAAGCTCAACTATACGTAACAAAACTCTGTAATAGGTTAGGAAAATTATATCAAGTATGGAAAATAAACATAAAGAGCCTTCATGAACTACAGAATATGATTCCCACCCAGACTTCATTCAAACAAAACTACTTGAAACTTCTGTTTTCACTGTTTGTGCATATGAAACTTCATAGCAATAATTTTTGTTTCTAGGAAAAACAATTGTCTGAAAATTGCATGATCATTAACTATGACAAATTTAGCTATCTCATTTTTATTTTTACATATCATGTTAGGAAGAAAGCTACAAAATGCCAGATTCACATTTCAAAACGTATTGGAAAGTAATGAAGGGAAACCGATTTGGTTAGCAACGCTAAATAAAACAGACAATTCATATGCTTTCCCTGCAAAATATTAAATAAACACTCAAAATGGCAACTTTTTCAAATTTAATAAACCAATCCCTAATTTATTTCTCTGAGCAAAGTTTTTTCTTACCAAAGCTCTAGTTTTATGTGTAAGTTTTTCCTGGTCAAAACCATGTGCTATTTAGAAGACTGGAGTGTTAAAAGAAATAATACATGTTTTCCCTTTTCCCTCTGTCTCTCTCCTTCTTGTCCAAATGCTTAAATATATTAGGCCAAATAAAACAATTATTTTACTCTGTCCAAAGCATGTCAATTCCAAGGACAAATGCTGAGAATTCCTCAACTGGATTCACAAGAGAGATAAAGTAGAAACGCTTGACTTACCTGCCACTGTCTCATCAGCTCTCTTACTCCCTTGGAGTCTTCTAGGAGCCTTTCCTTATGGGTGGCGTCCTGCAGGACATTGGCGGTTGTTTCGGCTTCTGTAAGCCAGGCAAGAAACTTCTCCAGGTCGAGGGGGAACTGTTGCAGTAATCTTTGAGTTTCTTCCAAAGCAGCCTCTCGTTCAGTCACTCTGCAAAGGAACAGATATCCAGATATAATTTTTCTCAAGTATTAGAATGGTGCACCCAGTGAGTCCCATGAAAAGAGCAAAGTCAAAGAGACTAAATTTTAACAGACCAACAAAGGGGCGGGTTGCTCCTAAAATTCTTCTTGAAAGAATTAACAACTAGAATAGTGTGTGTGTATGTGTATTTGGACTTTCAGACTTTTGAAAATCCGTATGTGAACTTTCCCCTCAAAATCTTCTTTTTTTAACTTTTTAGTTTTTGCTGGTCAATTGTGAAAGCTTATTTTAATATGCTGCAAAAGTTTAAGCTAATGTTTATGGGTAAAACTGTAAAATCCCTATACCAAGCTTATCTTTGATGTCACCGGAGGCAGGAAACCAGGATTAGACAGGCCAAGAGAAACACAAATCTAGAATAGGAAGCTGAACGCTGGGGGGAGGGCATAGCTCAAGTGGTAGAGCACATGCTTAGCATGCACAAGGTCCTGGGTTCAATCCCCAGTATCTCCATCAAAAAACTAACTAAATAAATAAACCTAATTACCTTCCCCAGAGGGGAAAAAAAAATGAAGGAAGTTGAACACTGGAAGAAGAAAGAGAAGGGGATTGGAGAACAAAAAGACTAAGAAGTGGGAAAACCACATATTTCCTAGGAACCGCTATGCCAAATATCAGTTTGCATGACACTATTATATTCGAATAGCTTATTATAGTGCTAGCTCTATTTTTTTATTACCTGATAGTCATACACCTGAGAATATTTTCCAGAAGAAACATTTCATGTGTAATGGAAAGGGTGGAACCTAAAAATGGGACAGATTTGGGTTCAAATCCCAATATCCTCTACCAAGTGTGTGATATGGCAAGTTACTCAACCCCTCTGAGTTCTCAGTTTCTCATTTGCAATATATATCGCTGTGAGAAGAATGAAGAGACAATAATGTGTATAAAGCTGAGTGCCTTACACATTATATAGTCACATATTATAGATACTCAAAAATGTTAGTTCCTTCTGCCCACACCCCATTCTCATTTCTCTTATCTATCTCTTAGAAAGAATGAACCAAATTCCCTAAAGACAGAAAAATCTAAAAAAAAAATTATTCATATTTTCTGACAATATATATAATGCATGTATTGTGGATACACACACATATGCCCTCAGCAAATATCTACATAATAATAGCTTGGGAAGGAAAATTGCCTGAGGCAGTAACAGTCCCATCCAAAAAGATTCAGGTAAATTTTGTCTGCAATGAGGAAATTAGTACTCTATTTAAATGCCGTATTTGCCTTCTATTACTACACAAACACTTTCTGGGATTAAACATAAGCTAAAAATGGATTTTAAAAAATTGAACACTTGAATATGATACACACTGCTTGTTAAGATGTGATTGTCAATAATTATGCAAAACTGCAATTTATTTCAGCAGCAACTTTATCATGGGATGTGCGAACCAGGCAATAAACAACTCCTGCCGAGCCAGCGGCAGCAAAGCCCCCGGAAGAGCTGTTTATTCATCATGGGTGAGGTTTTTGCTGAGCATACAGTCTTCCACAGTGTAGTTTCGGTGCTCATACTGGATAAAAATCTTCTGTCTGCATTAACTGGTGGAGGGTAGAATAGGTTTTTGAGGATGCAGCTATTGGAAAAAAAGGAAGCATTGCACTAAGCTATTTATCAACTCCTAAGGAAACTCGAATACTGCACAGCTAAAGGTAGCTTGGTGTTCTGGTTGGGCAAATCAGTTAAGCCTTGTGGAATTCAAGGGCTAACCTGAACTGCTGGCTCCCAGCTTATTTAGTTTACAGGCAAACTTACAATGCAGGGAGAAATATCAAAATCCTTATTGACTTATTCATCTTTTTATTTAGTATGATTTAAAAATTCAGAACCCTGTAATAGCACTGAGAATCTTAATGTTAGGATTTGGCATAAAACGTACAGTGTACAGATAGAAGCATGTGTAATTGCTAACGTTTGACTATTTCTGTCCTACAAAAGCGGCAGTTTCATCCAGTTCAAGCTAAGATTTTAGGTTAACTTGTGCATTAAAAATCACTGAGACTTACTCCACCTCCAGCCCTAAATTTTGCATAGAAATAAGCTGTCACACTGCAGAAGACAAATGCAGGGTTAGACATTGATGTATTTTCTAACATACTCCAAATTCACACAAAATAAAAGGGCAATTAGAAACTCCTTCATGGCAGAGTGAAACTCGGAGAATTAGATGCTGTGCGTTTTATTATCAGCTTCATCACCACAATGAGCTGCATGCACTTGGTGCATCTTAGCTCCCCTATCCTTAAACGAGAAACATCACTTACTCTCTGCTTCCAGAGAAAGTAACTAGTAAATAACTTTCTAAGAGTTATTTGTAAAATGTGATGCACATAAATCAGATGAAAGGGTTCTACCGAGACAATGAGATTTCCAGCCAAATCCTACCAGTGAGTCTGCTGCTTTGTAAATTAGGCCCTTAGGGAACAATAGTAACTCTTTCAGAACAGTAAGGCACCATTTTCCTAAACGATACCCTCACGGTCTGAAATATTGACAACATCAAGCTGAATATTTTCTAATTTGAAAATACGTTAAAAAAATTCAGTGGCAGCAATAGCAGAAGATCTCTTTGATCAGAGGTGAGATAGTTATTTCCTGCTTGTGTGGGAGATTTAACGCTGCATCTTTTCTCCTGATATCAATCTATGTACATGGAATTCTTAAATTTTAATTGTGCCAAACCTAGACTAGAAATGAGTCAAGGGTACTTATATGCCATATTTGTGCATTCAAAATAGCTCTGAATATATGCCATGCTTTTTAATTTTTAGTAACCATATGGCTTTAAATGGCTTATATGATAAATAAAAATGAAGAAATAATGAGTATCATAAAGAAACAAAAAAATGGCTTAGAAAAAAGCTTGAGATCTTGAACACAGATTATTTTGTAAATTCCCCTATCCAGGTTATCAAATTATAGACCCTGGAGAAAATCTGGCTGAACTTTAAAAGTAACAATGACGAGTTATCAGAAATAGTAATAATGCTTTACAAATATAATCTACTGTACTGGTTAAGTACTTTTTCATATAACAAATTTTAATTATCAGCTATTCCAGCTTTAAAATGCACAAAATAGCTGAAAATTTGATGAAGTATGTAACGGGATGGTGACTTCAAAAGATTTTATTTCTATTCATAAGGGCACCGTATACCATTCTCCATATGTCTATAGAGGCAATGGGGTACAGTGATTCTCAAAGAATGGCCCACAGCCCAGTAGCATCCACAGCATCTGAGAACTTATTAGAAATGCCAGTTTTCAAGCCCTACTCTAGACTTATTGAATTGGAAACTCTGTGTGTGGAGTCCAGCAAGCTGTAGTTTAATAAGCCTTCCAGGTGATTCCGATACATGCTAAAGTTTGAGAATCACTGCCGCTGGAGACCAAACTTTGAGAACTACTAGTGCAATGGATGCTGTGCTGGGCTGCCCAGACCTTTCTTCTGGGCTGAAATACGTTTTATCTTTGCTTCTTGGAAAGCTGCTGGAGGCAGGCTGCATCCAATGACTGGTTAATGTGTGGGCTATAAAAGCCTGGCCCCCTTGCTGCAACTTGGGACAGTTTGGGGAGAGGAGGAGGGTTGATTGATGTGGTGGCTGCAACTGAATTAAAGTCCAGCTTCTCCTTCTGCCCTATCCTGCTTCCTTCCCTTTCCTCTCTCACAGGTGTTAATCCTGAGACAGTCTCCAAACAAATTCTTGCACGTTAATCGCTTTCTCACAATCTGCCTTCTGGAGAACTTGACCTGCTGAATTATCACACTACATAAACATTTAAAGAATATACTTGTTAAGAAATGTACGTGGAGGAATATACAACTACTTGCACGGATTGTGGTCTCAAAAGGGGACAGGACAGAGGATTCTCATGCTCAGCAACTGAACCTGAAGAACTACTACACCTTTGGTTGCCCTTTAAGGAAATCTACAGATAACGCAGTTGCATTATCGCCAGTCAGGAGCAAGAATCTACTAAAGGGGTAAAGTGCTGGAGCTATAAAGCTTAGTACAACTTTGCACCTGTCCAAGAAGGTGCTCATCCAGAGACAACTCTGCATTAAGGGGAAGAATCACAGAAGACATATCTTCAGCATCTCTACGTTCTTTTTAAGAACTGATTATCAAGGAGGCAATCAAATAAGTAATACCCTAATCTGTCATTAACACACACACACACACACACATACAAACACACACCATGGCATTTCTAGATAAATCTCTTAAGACTCAAGATTTTCTATTAAGTTATCACCAATTTCTTATGGCTCAACCTAATACATAAAAGGCAAAAGAGAAAAGAGAAACCTACTACTTTCCAAGTTAAGGCTGAAGAGCTTAATTGTTTACAGACAATATTCCACAATTAAATACATGAATGGATGATGTTTATCAGTGCACTGTATCACAGGAGATATATATATATTATATATATATATAAAAATAAATATACATTATATATAATCAAACAAGTATAAACACAAGGCATATTTTTAGGGGAAAAAAGGCTCAATCTGATATAGAAGGCTATTTTGCCCAGGTGTTTCTGTAAGTGCGACCAACTGGGGAAATTCAGAGCACTTAGTCTTCCACTAAATAACACTTCTATGTGTGCCATGGTATTGTTGTGGAGTAGCCAAATAAAATACTCCCAGTATTTCCTTCCTGGTTTATTTGCATTTTAACCACTATCATTTCCTGTATTTTTTAGGGGAAGGATTACTGGATGACCTTTTTTCTTCTTTTTTTTCTCTTGTTAGATTTGGCCAGACAAAATGAATACCTTAGCAACAAGCACTTGGACTTTGCACCAAAATGCTTCTAGCAATGTCAAACACTACTCAAAGAACCAGAGTAAATCTGAAGTTCAAAGTCTCTGTTATCATAACAGTCTCTACTGGCTTGCTGGTAAATAAATTAATTTTGATGTTTTTTAAAAATAACGTTATATTGTATCTGCAAGGAGGAGCTAGAATTTTATTATCTACGGCTACCCAGTAGTTGTAGGAAGGACTTCTTTTAATCTCCAGCAATTCTATCAGTAGTTTGCACTAATGAACAGCATGAATCTAAGCAAAATCCTTCAACAATGCGTGGACTAGTTAGTATCCCATTAGTTTCCTTTCTAGCAACAATTCTAAGACTGTGGCTTTGTCTGTCTTTGGACAACATCTACTTAAGAAATATGACCCAGAAGGGTTGTGGTAGTGAGAGGATGTTTCTCTTTTCTCCTCTGTTATCGAACTCTAAAGTGAGAAATACACTGTCCTTTCAATTCAACTATTGACACAGGGTGTGAGATGAAGGCTGTAAGGTCCAGCACAAAAAGACAAATTTTAAAGCTAACATCTATATAGCTCTTTAAATATTTTAAAATATATTTAGATTTATTCTCTCACCGTTTTTTAAGATATTCCCAATTTTTTCTACCTACAGTGTGTTTCTGTTTTTCTTTGTATGCTTCTGGTTGTATGTTTCCATCCTTCCCAGTGGCTTCGCTGATCATCTTTATTCTGAACCTCAATCTTCTTTCCACATGGCTACCAACATCTCTTTTATTAGGTCATCTATGTACCTATTCCATATGTATTATGTGCCAAGATTTATGCTTGATGACACAAAAGTCAATGAGACATAGACATGGCCTCTAGCATTCAACTTGTCTGACAGTGGCGGTGTCGGGGTGAGATAGGTAACTATTTAACTATAGTTACAACATGATTAGGATTATAGTTCATCTGGATTCCCTACCAGTAGCTCAAATGTAATATGCACCACGTTGTAGTCATGAGCTATTGTCTCAATTTGCCTAACAAGAGATAAATCTATCTTTAAAACTTTTTTTCCCTTTTCTTATCAAAGGAAGTGGAGATCATCTAGCTGGGCTTTATCTCAAAATAGTGATGGATGCCCAATAAAAGTTTGCCTAATTGAATTGATTTTCATAAAAAATCAGAAACCTTTTAGATAAATGGCACAGGTTATTGCTGGTTTCATCTGCTGTTGGGAAGATTGATTCTGAGAGAACCATAATCACCTCCCCAAGGTTGCACACAAGCAAGCAGCAGAAATGGGGTTATAGCCAAGTCTTGCATTTTAGAAGTTTTTTTTCCAAAATGTGCATTCAGTCATTTCTTTATCTTTTCTTTTTTATTTCTTTTCGGGGGGGCAGGTAATTAGGTTTATTAATTTATGTATTTAATGGAGGTACTGGGGATTGAACACAGGACCTCATGCATGCTAAGCACCTGCTCTACCACTGAGCTCTACCTTACCCACAAGAAGTTTTTCTAACTCTGCAAACAGATATTGGTGTCCACTCCTCTCTGATATATTCATTGTAGTGAAAGAAAGCAAAGTGCAGCAAAGTTGATTCCACTACATCCTGGCCTTCATTTTGGAGCACAAATTTAACTATTTGTTACTTTACCATAAGCAGCATCTTTGAAACACATCAAAATCTACACAGGGAACATACACATGCAAACATATTCTCCCACCCTGACTATAGCAGAAAGATCTAGTTAGTCTTTTCTTCAAAACAAAAAAATCCATTTTCAACGCAAATTTGCTGGTTTGCTGTTCACCGACATACGAATTAACGAGGTTTTCATCCCCTCTCTCCTGAGGTCTGGTACTAAATTACTCAAACTCTCCAGAGTTAATTGGAAACCACGACCTAAATGTTCCCAGAGTATTGCTGATTAGTTCTCAGAAAACTCATTCCCATCTTTCATCACCCCAGACAACACAGGATGACTTTTTAACACGTGCAGAACCAACACACTTGCACGAAAAATAGATTAATCCTCTAAAGATACACCACAGCTTTGAAGCTATCCATTTAAACTTCCTTCAATGATACAGACACTGTAATAAAAATATATATATATATATTTAGTAAAAAATATATGTATATTTATCACCTAGACTTTATCTTTGGATAGTAAGAGAGTACAGGCATTATCAACCATGTAAGGAGTTTTTAAATATACATTTCATCTTTTCATTTTTTTTTACCCTATGGACATTTTAAAAATTGAGATTAGTACAATGTAACATCAGAGAAGCAACCATAATTACATACCTTTCTTAAAAGCATTGGGGTATTTCTGAAAAGAAAATACTAGGAGACAGCAATAGAATACACTTTGTACAATTCTTTGCATTACTCATTTCACTTGATTTTTGTGTCAGTCATTTATCACTGAGAAAAATTAGTTGATAAAAGCAATGTACCAAATATTATGAACAAGTGCAGTATTCAAAATACATATTTTTTCCCAATCTTGGATTGTTAACAAAGAGATGAATATTCTTTAATCTAAGACCTGTGTTTTATTATTTTTTCTACTGATACAATACCTAAAGGTACTACTTGGAGAAGTTTAAAAATAATGTTGGGAGTAACTGATTACATTTGGTTTGGTTCATATAGAGAGACTCTAAATATTACTTTTAATATTTACAGAACTATAAAAGACTTCTAGAAAAAATTTACCTTCCAGATAAATACAAACTTAGATTAGGTTTGGGCTTATAATTGGATACAATTTGTACTCTAAATAAATTATCAATGATTTGTATAATGTGAATCTTTGAGTTGGTTTTGGTCACTTGTAGTGTTAATCTCTTTAAAAGATGTATTTCCTAGTGTTGATAAGCTATATTGAGTTATTTTCTCGTCTTCTAAAAGGATATATGAAAACTAGTATACAAATCAATTAAAAAGACAAGCCTAGGATCATCTCTTGGAAGCCTCTTAAGACTGTGCAGTCAAGCAAATAAGCATTCCCATCCTCAATAACTTAGAGAAAAAGAGAACAGTAGATTGTCTGATGCTGTGATACAATATTCAGAAGACAGCAAGGCAGGTTGGTTCAATTTTCTAAGCTCAAAAGGCAAACATATAGCAGACTCCCTCTAAAAGGAAAGAAGTGGTTAAAAACATATAATCAACCAATGATAAGAGCTTACAGTAGAGGTTTCTCAATGGAATTTAGAAATTTGAACGATTTCCTAATTCCTTATACGAACTTCGAGTTACAGACTCTAAATATTTGTGACTTTTATTACCCAATTCCTCACTTAGCACTCTCTTGTGGTTAATAATCCACTTTTGAGAATCCTTTAAATTCAACATTTACTGTTACAGTATTTTGCTTTAAAACAACACTCTTCCAGTTTCAGGCTCTTCCATGTATATCTTCTCCTTTGATACCTTAAACAACTTCATGAGGTTAATGCGGCAGCTTGTTATTATCGTCAACTTTTTATAGATGAGAAACTTGACTTTCAGAGAGGCTAGGCGAGTTTCCAAAGTAAGTGGCAAAACTCGAAACACCTAATCTCATCTGCTCTGACATTACCTCTCAAAGGTAGACTTGCCAATCTCCCTGTGAGGTAAATATAATGGATATTAATGTAGTACTATTCTTAAAAGCTCCCCATTTTGTGTGATTATTATAAGAATTAGGGTTATGGTGTGTATTTGTCTAAAGACAGAAATTATTATTCCTTTGCTTAACATCTTCAGCTGCCATCTAAGAGACCTATTAGAATGAATACTGCATTTTGGACTTGAAGTAGGCTTGAGGATTTTATTTTTAAAAGAGGGCATTATAGGCAGTAGTAAAATATTTTTATTCTTATGAAATAATAGAAAATTATAGTACATATGATTCTGGCCTTCTCATAATGGTAGCTTAATAGATGTTTGCTAATCATACAGAGATTATCCAGGAATCTCTATCTTTTGAGAAATGTTTTACATTAAAAATATCTAACAAGAAAAATCAAACACTTCACACGTTTCTTTCCTAGAAATTTTACAGTAAAATAAATACATTTTAATAAGACTGGTTGAGAAATGAATTAATCTCTTAAAATGACTGAGTCTTGGTAGATTCTAAAAGAATTGCCCTTTTAATTTTGAGCCTCTTTTAATGGCTCAGATATGATTTATAAGACTTAGAGGATTACAAATAATTTGAGCTAATTAAAACTGATGATCAAAATAGAGATTTAAAGTTTCCTGCTTTCTCAGTTTTAATTACTAGTGAGAAACTGCATTTAAAAGAACCAGATAGTTTGAAATATATTGATGGCCTTTTATAAGATCAATTCAAATTTATGAACAATAGCCGTAAGTTAAGGATTTATGTTTTCAATTAAAACTATAACACTAAAAGAATGAATCTGAGGGCCACACGTGCTTTCAAGAATCCTCTTACTCTACTGTACCACTTTAAAAAAGTCTCTGTATCTTCTTCTTCACCATCGTCATCAGCCATCATCATCAACTTGTAAATTCCTTGGGATTCTACCACAGTTCCTGGTATTTAATAGGCAATAAATTCAATTAAAAATGATAAGGCTACTATGAACCAGGTACCAGTTCTAAAAATGAGAAGGTCATAGCCCCTTGTTTTTGAAACACTTATAAATTGAAATTATTTCTTAATGTGAATTTATTGAATAATAATTTATATTTGTATAGAATTTTAAAGTTTGCACACTGCTTTCATATACATTATTTCAGCTGAACCTCACAATAATTATAGATATCACCTTTATCTGTTATAGAGAAATGATTATACAGTAGACTATTATTCAGTTATAACTAAGATGTTTGAGAATAAGCAATTCTGTGATCAAAATTATGTTTTGCTTTGTAGAAGTGTGGATATTAAAACTTTGAAGCTTAAATCTCAAGATTTAATGCGATCCCTATCATATTACCCAGGATATTTTTGCACAGAACTAGAACAAATAATCCTAAAATTTATATGGAATCACAAAAGACCCAGAATAGTCAAAGCAATACTGAAGAAAAAGAATGAAGCTAGAGTAATAACCCTCCCAGACTTCAGACAATACTACAGAGCCACAGTAATGAAAACAGCACAGTATTGGTACAAAAACAGACATACGGATCAATGGAACAGAATAGAGAGCCCAGAAATAAGCCCACAGACTTTTGGTTAATTAATCTTTGACAAAGGAGGCAAGAATACACAATGGAATAAAGGCAGTCTCTTCAGCAAATGATATTAGGAAAACTGGACAGCTGAATGTAAATCAATGAAGTTAGAACACTCCCTCACTCCATACACAGAAATAAACTCAAAATGGCTTAAAGACTTAAATACAAGACAAGACACAATAAACTTCCTAGAAGAAAACATAGGGAAAACATTCTCTGACATAAATCTTAGCAATGTTCTCCCAGGGCAGTCTACCCAGGCAATAGAAATAAAAGCAAAAATTAACAAATGGGATCTAATTAAACTTATAAGCTTTTGCACAGCAAAGGAAACCTTAAGCAAAACAAAAAGACAACCGATGGAATGGGAAAAAAATACTTGCAAAAGATGAGACTGACAAGGGCTTAATGTCCAGAATATATAAATAGCTCATTCAATTTAATAACAACAACAACAAAAAACCAAACAACTCAATCCAAAAGTGGGCAGAAGACATAAACAAGCAATTCTCCAATGAAGACATACAAATGGCCAATAGGCATGTGAAAAAATGCTCCATATTGCTAATTATCAGAGAAATGCAAACCAGAACTATAATGAGGTTATCACCGCACACCAGTCAGAATGGCCACCATTCAAAAGTCCACAAACGATAAATGCTGGAGAGCCTGTGGAGAAAGGGGAACCCGCCTATACTGTTGGTGGGAATGCAGTTTGGTGCAGCCATTGTGGAAAACAGCGGAGATTCCTCAAAAAACTAAAAATAGACTTACCATATAATCCAGCAATCCCACTCCTGGGTATATATATCCAGAGAGAACTTTAATTTGGAAAGATACATGCACCCCAATGTTCATAACACTATGTACAATAGCCAAGACATGGAAACAACCTAAATGTCCATTGACAGATGACTGGATAAAGAAGTGGTTCTATATTTACACAATGGAATACTACTCAGGCATAAAAAATAAAATAATGCCATTTGTAGTGACATGGATGGACCTGGAGATTGTCATTCTAAGTGAAGTAAGCTAGAAAGAGAAAGAAAAATACCATATGATATCACTTATGTGGAATCTAAAAAAGAAAGATAAATGAACTTATTTACAAAACAGAAACAGACTCACAGACATAGAAAACAAACTTATGGTTACCAAGGGGGAAAGGGGGTGGGAAGGGATAAATTGGGAGTTTGAGATTTGGAGATATCAACTACTATATATAAAATAGGTAAGTTTCTTCTGTATAGCACAGGGAACTATAATCAGTATCGTTTAGCAACCTATAATGAAAAAGAGTATGAAAACAAATACATGTATGTATATGTATGACTGAACTATTATGCTGTACACCATAAATTGACAACATAGTAAACTGATCATACTTCATTAAAAAAAAATCTTTGGAACTTTTATCTTTAATCAAGTTTTGTACTAGCAGTGAAAGCAAAATGGTGGATTATTTCACTGGGCAACATGTTGCATTTAATTGTTAAGGACTGAATTTCTGCTGCTCTTACATGAAAACAATATATTTAAAACATTTAAATGTACTCCTGCAAAGACTGTTAATTCAACGTATTTTTTGGTGCACTGCAAAAACAGGGGGCGTAAAACACAGTAACTTATGTCAAAACTAATCCATTGCTTTCGCAAATTTTCCAAATGCCTGTGAGTTTGATTCTAGTCCAGAGACAGCATGTACTGAAAGGGCCTTAAGTCGTCCTGTCCAGGTACCCATTTGGCCCTGTCACCCAACAGACTCCTACCTTCCCTGTTTTGTATCACCCATAAATGTGAATGGACACCCTCTCTGTAGCTCCACTCATGTTCTGTCAAAAACATCCAGTATGCCATGGATGAGAATAGAACCTTGTGGTATAGCACTAGAGATCGTCCTTTGCCACTAGACCCTAATCTATTAATTGACATCCTTTGTGTAAAAGGATGAAGTGGTCTCTAAAGCATCCAATTTACCTTGCATCTAGTCAGTATTTCTCCAACTTATTCATAGGAATATAATGAAAGAACTTGTCAAATGCCCTGATGAAGTCTAAATATACTGTTGATTTTGTTTACCTATCAGTCTAAACATTCTTCAATGTAAAAAATTATTTTTGCCTCAAACATATAAATAATATAGGTTTTTTACCTGGTCAATTTCTTTAAGAAAGGGGTTCATAATTTTCTTACAGCCTCCTTCGAAGTAGCAGTCATCATTTTAAATGTCTTGGGTAGCTACGTTACTATCTCCTGTGTTTTTAATACAGAATTCAACAGTACTTGTCAACATCTAGTTAGAAGGTAATTGACAGAGTGATGAGAGGGGTGTCATCATCACCCTTCCGTAGAGAGCAGGCCAGGCCATTTGACAAAGATGGTAGAGAAAGATTATAACTGCCATGATAATCACAGAATTTTTAAAGACTTCTAGACAATCCGGCAAATCTTAACTGTTTAACTCATTTCATTCAGTTACATAAAAATGGCAAATGGATCATCATGAAATAGGTTCTCAGAGAATACTGTTATTTCATCAATCCATAGATCAGTTCTCACCCAGAAAAATATTTAACCAAATTTTACAGACCACACAACAGAGGCTTTCTAGAAATGGAAGGAGGATTTTGACTAACAGAGTTAGAATTTTTTCAAAAGCTGTTTAGCATTTTGGACAATTACACTATGGATAGCCAATGCCGCTCACAGTATTTAAGTGCCCGTTCAACACAACGGTGTCGCTCTGCATTTGTTGATACTGCATTCATAGTGTAATTATCTAGAAATCTCACTTGTGTCCTAGTGTGATCCTCACTGAATAATTACATCCTGAAATACATATTACTTTATTATAAATGACTCATTTCTCTTTAAAATGATCATCAGGCCATCATTTTAAAAAATGGGTCTATAGACAGGGTATACTATTTACAAATTTTGGTTTATGACAGTAAAGAAGGTGTTACAAAGCATGTCTTTGAAGAAAAGAAAGGACTTCGCACTGGATCTGAGAAAGTTGAAAACCACTGGATACAGAGCCACAGGGCAATTTCAAGATGAGGATATTATACTGAAAATCAATACACATTTTAAAGGAGAGAATGAGAATATCTTCCCCCTGTGCATCTAATCCCTGAACCTTACAGCTCCACAGAGAATAGAATCGTATTGTAAAAATTGCTTGCTTTTACAGCCAGCTGTGACTACCGGTGAACCGGAGGTCTACTTCATATACGAACCTGAATTAAAAACAGCCAGGCCTTTAGTCAGTTCAGAGCCCACATTCTTGATTACATTTGACACAATAATCATCATCATATCTTAAGACTCAAATCAGCCTGACAGTGTTCGACTCAGGGCTGCTTCTCCCAATTAGCTGAAAATTGCAGCCCAGCTCATCTTCTAGGGAGTAAGTTTACATATACAATTTTGTCGTGCTGAAAAGGCAATGAACGTGATGGAAAAAGCAAACCAACTTTCTAACTTACACAATGACTACTTTAAGTTCACTAACTCTGATAAACCTGTTTTGACAGGAATGAAAAAGTACACGCTTTTTTGTTAGTCATTTTTAAAAAAAATACACAAAGCTTAAGATAGCTAGAGTTTGGACTGGAATGTAGGAAATATATAAATACTGTGATTATTTTTAAAAATTGTTTCGAAAAGGAGATCTTTCAGAAGAGACAGTCTTTTATGTAAAACATGTATCAAAATAATTTGCAATTAATGGATAAGCACATATTATTTGGAAATGAAAAGTTACTAATTATCAGGGTCCTAAGGAACAAATTTCTAATAAGATGCTAGCACAAGAACATTGTTATTGTGACACAGATGTGATTCTACATATCTGGTTCAAAATCATTTCTCTTCTATTTCTAAGGGGAAAATAATCAAGATTTACATGCATTTTATTTCCTTAGTGATGACAACTTTTGACCCAGATCAAGGTAGTTTGCATACACTATGGAAAAAAAATGAACAGCAGCAAGGTAGCCTCACTTCATGGCAACATTCTGGACGGCTGTGCTGAAGATTTGCTCAGAGGAACAATGCCCTTATGTGCCATTTTCTAAGTGGATTAACACCTCAGAGTCGGAAGAGAGAAATATACAAATGAGACAAAGAAGAGTCTAGGAAAGTAAAAAAAAAAAAAATGCTGAGAAGCAGAAGACCTGGAAAAGCAAGAAGATTCTTGAGGGGGCTGAGATATAAGGCATTTTCTAGCCCTGGGGACGGAGGAATACTTGGACAGGAATAGGTATATACAACCTGACAAAGTGTGAGACCCATGGGAAGCAGCTGCCAAAAATAATGGAGAAACACCATAGAGGCTGAAGTGGAGGTAAAAGGAATAGGGAGGGAGGCAAAGTTGGGGACAGAAGCATAGAAGAAGTGATAGAAATAACAAGAGAGGAGGCACAGTAAAAGGTAATACTTCTTTGAGTTTTATTTTTCCCAAACATCCCTATTCACTGAAAGCTTGCAAGACATCATGTTATGACTATCTCTAATTTATAGATTTTCCTAAAGAAGAAATTTTTTTTTCTTAGAGTACGGCTATATTTATGCAGAATTTAGGATGGATTTTTAAAGTGTACTATTTGAAGTGTTTTAATCATTGTATAGGAAACAATTCAAGGCAACATGAATGTTTATCTATTATATATTCACTTATTATAACATCATCTAAATTAATTCTGCCCTGAATTTTTATGATATGCATTATTGAGAAAAGATAATGTTCATGCTTCTCAATGAATTAATTGATGTCTTTCTCCTTTAAGAATAGTCAACAATCTGGGTATTGTAAGTAGCATTTCCATAGGCTCTGTTCTCCTTTGGAAAACAAAGTTCACATTTTCTGTTGTCAGAGTAATTAAATCTTTGAAGAGTTTGTTTTTGACCTTTAGAAAAATTTTAAAAATCCTCATGTAAGCCAATATTCTTTAAAACTATCTAGAAAAAAGTATAGATTCACATTTTTAAAAACAACACCATCCGCTGCTATGAGCATCATGAAGTTAATATACATAGCACAGTTTGGCAAAAATAATCAGAAATAAGCTTTAGCAATAAAATCCACATATTTAATTTTATTCTCTGTCATATTATCTAAGAGTGTTTTTCCAAATTCTAGCAACCCGAGTCATAAGGAAATGGAATTAAAAATCCTTTGAGTGACTACTACTTAAAGATCCCAAGTTGTAAAGCATCTGCCTCATTCTAGTGCTTGGCATGTTTTTTCAAAAAAAAAGAAAAGCTCTTTAGATTTTGTCATTTAAGTAAGACCCTTAATGACTTATGACTTACCAACTGATTTGCTTTAGTTGGTTTCAAGGTATATGCTAGTGACAACACTGATAATGGCACAATACTTTACCCCATACACGATTACTGAATAATTTGGTCATTTGCCTATTAATGTCCATTCAGGTAAGTGTAGTTATGAATTGCTTTTGCTAGTCACATAATGGGAGTTAAATTTTTCTTTTATCCAATTCTTATTTTGCTCTATGAGTCCCATGAATGCAACGAAATACAGTTTACCACATCAAAATCAGTGCAAGGGGAAAGGCTGTTTATAGGATAACTGCGATACATCTTATTTGGAAATATCCTTGAAGATCACCTCTGAAAGCTTAACTGACATAGGATGAGGTGGCACATCTAAGGAAGATGAATGCCACTCAGAATGACCATGCTTCCAAGTTTGATCTATCTGCTCATTTCTTGGTGTAAATGAAATTGTTGGATTTAATTTAAAAAATTTTATAGTGATTACTTAGAAATCACTAGCTCCCCAAAGCAACTTTCTCAAGTTGAGCTCCGCTCTTCCACTTCCCTGCGGTAACGACAGAAAACGTGGTCAGATGTTACTGCTTCTCCCCACGTCTCTTAGAGACTATTACGCATGTCACTCATGCACTTTCCTTCTTCAATAAACGGTAACAGAAAAAAATAATGTGTGGGAAAATGTATTTTTTCCTTTTCCCTTTCCTATTTACAACACTTGTACCATTATATATCTACTTTCCAGGACTAAGTTTAATCAGTTTATCACTAAGCAGTTTGAGTTCTTGGAGAAAAAATGACATTCTTTATAGGTAAAGTTGTAGTTCATCATATATACACTGTAAAAAGCGACTGTTTTTGATAGACACATACATTTGTGATTTTTCATTTGAAAATATGATCATAATTTTCCCCACTTGATCATGTCTTTCCTGGAGCATATTTTTTTAAGTACCTCTTAAAACTTGCAACATGTGACATAATTATTTTGATCTTCACGAAAAAATGATGTGATAAAAATACAAGTACTCATATAGCCTGGGTGTTAGAACTAATAAAATTGCCTATTTGTTTTGTGAGTGGAATTTACACTCAAACAATAATAGTACAAAGAAAATATATAATAGTAATTCTATAAAGGACACATTTAAAAAATCTTGGTTACCAATCCAGTGCAAGTAAATATAGAATTCTACAGATTTCTTCATAAAATTGTAACAGTATTGAGAATTCTTCCAATATATGTTGGAAGGAATAAAAGATGATACTAATAGAACATTGTATTTCTTCTGAGAGAAAGAGATTATTATTATTCTTTCCTAACGTATGGATTCAACAACATACATGCAAGGGGAGTTTCATTCAGCATCCCCAACACCTATTGCTGTACCTGGAAAAGAGTGAGCACTTAATTTCTACCAAAGCAATTAGTCATAAAATGAAAAATCTATGTCAATATCAGTCTTTTCACCTTAGATACTTTCATTCTGTAGTAATCATAGCAGTGTACATCTGTCACTATTTGAGTGTGATTTTTTTTTCTTTCAAAGTTAGAATCACAAGGCTCTACCAGATAACCCCTTTCAAAAGCAAAATTTGGCAAAAGTTTGCAATACAGATGAAGAAAATGGAGGGAAACTTGCTTTACCAAAAAGAATGGCAAAGATATGCTTAGAAGCCCGCTTGGAGCCAGTCACATTAATGATGCTAACAAATGTAGAAAAGAGTTAAATGAACTATTTGTATGTATGTATGTATGTATGCATGTGCTAGACAGAACTACTTAGAAGTATTAAAAAGTGACAAATCACCCCACATGAGAAAGTTCTCAAGGAATTAGAGAACGTAGCATCATGTAAATGATGCTTCAATGTAAACGTAAGGAAAAGAGAAAGACTTCTTTTTCTTCACACACACAAATGTCTGTGTCAGAATCGTCACTGAGGTTTTGAGCTTGCTAACTCATAGACTCTCTGTGTCTCAGTACTTTCATGTAAGTTATAAAATATTTTGATATTGAAATTGGCAACACAGATTCGGTTAACTCAGACATGTAAAATGTAACATTCATTTGGAATGTGGGCTAGCAAATTGTAAAGATGTCTGTCTACTTGCTTGTTATTTGACAAGAGACAGTGGAGCTCAGCCTGAGCAAGGCACCATGCCCTTTAATTAAGAGCATGCAGTCAAGAAGGAGTCCCAAGCCTAGGCCTGCCAAGGAATCTGCAAAATCCTGCTAGAACTTTGCTTCAGCTCAGGTTCTCCAGGTACTTTACTGAACAGCCCTGGCTTCTCAGAGTAGCCTGGGTCTATCCAACAGGAATGGTTGCCAAGTGAGATGGGTTGGCCAATTAGCCATGCTGCATGAGCAGTATATGGAGGGCTGATTCATACCCTAAGTGCTTGGCTGGGCTTCTAGAAGTGTCTGTCTGCCAGGATAAATTTTTCTGTCACCAGCAGCAACCTAACAATTAAGCTAAATGTAATCATTAGCAGGTTGTGGATTATATGTTTTGTGTGTGGGGAAAAAAACTATGAGTTATTCCCACATTATTAAAATGTTGATGCAGATAGAGTATCAAGGAGGGTTAATGGAGATTGTTTCAGGAAAAAAGGATATTAGCAGGTCTCAGTAATATTAATAGATTCTATTGTTTATTGCCATCTGCTAAAATAGAGACTTTTTTTTTTTTTTTTACTAAAGGGATCCAAGATTACTTCTGTGACTTCTAAATGATTTACCCTCCATTCTCATCATGGAAAGTCTCAGGAAAACAGAGACTCAGTATGAGTTAAACATGCTGTGCCAGAGAGTCGATCTCTCTCTTTTCTGCTGTCATTGTCATTGTAGTTGTCTTTCTCTTCTCTCTCAGATCGCTCTCCCTTGTCAGTCTGTCTGTCTGTCTACCTATATCAACCTATCCATCCATCCATCCATGAATATGTCCCTAAATTTCTAACAGAACATGAGAATAGTAGTCCCAAGGGAATAATAGAAAACACATCTGAGTAGAGTCAAGGGTAGAATAACATAACTTCCCTTGATTAGTACACAGATTTTTATGTTTATGCCCAATGAAGAGTTGAGCTAATGGCACTTGAGAATACTATTTAGGTAACACCTAGTGAAATGATCTCCATGCAGTAGCCTGGGCTAGATGCAATGCTATGTATCTTACAAATGCTTACTGAGTACTCAATATTGAACCAGTTACTATAGTGTCCTGTAAGATTCTCCTAGAGAAATCAGTTCCACGGTCAAAGTTATTGAACGTATGCATACTATGTAGACTAGCCTTTCCACACACATTCCCAAACACACGTACTTTGTCTATTCACAATGCACACACTATAATAAAAAAAAAAGCTGACTGATTCTACAGAAATCTGACTTAACTTGATATTGCCTAAACTATTTTTGACCATAGAACCTTTCTTCAGTTAACACTTATTAAGATACAATGGAACTAGTTCAGACAGAACCCCATTTGGGAAAAAAAAAATGAAAGAAAAGTATAGGAGAGAGATCAGGGTGCTAAAATCATGTGTCCACCTGATGCTTGAAATTATTACACCAATGCATTACCCGACCTGTTCTTAAATATATCTACAGGTTTAAAGTCAGCCTGTTCCATTTTTGGACAACTTGATCACAAAATCCCTCTCTCTGATAAGCTGAAATATAAGTTCTCAGGACTAGATCACATGCTTGAATTTACCCAGCCTAATATCCCCTTAGCTTTCCTTTTCCATTGCTCTATTTCAGTGAGAGTCGGGGGCTGCGGGGGGACAGAGATTATTGTTACTAAACCCCCTTTGTTATCTCCCCATTCTGAATGTTTTTGGTTGGTGCAATGCAGCAGTTCTCAAACTTTAATATGCACAGAAGTGACTTGGAGACTAGAAAGCTTGTTAAAAGTTTTCTGGGTCACATCCCCAGAGATTTTGATTCAGTAGCTTGGGGTAGGACCCACGCATTTGCCACTTCGGATGACACTGAGATGGTGTACACACTGATGCTCCGCCAAGACCCCAAGCCCTAGCTGGCGGGGAATATTGGCTGCGAACAGCTCACAGCTGCCTCGCTCACTGGAAATTTCCCTCAGCTGTAGGTAACTGTTTTATTCAAGGTTGCCCTCTCCCAAAGGGTGACTGAGAACTAGTAACTGGCTGATACTGGAGTACAAAGTCCCAGCCCTCTTGCCTCAGTTCTGGATGTCTCTGAAGGGGCCTACTAATTCCGGACCTCCCCTTTGAATCTGCTCAGGCCTCAGGTTCACCGCCTTCTCCCTCCACCCAGTCCTACCTCTCTCACACCCTTACACGTACATCCCATGGCAACACTCGCCGACAAACGTCCTGCGCACGACTCCTCATCTCAGGGAGTCTTCTCCCTCTTTCCTGACAGCCCAGTCTAAGTCAGTTGGATTTTGGTTTTTTATATTTTACTTTTCTTTTGAACCAAGCGTAGTGCCTTATACTTCTGTTTCACCTTTCAGTATTCAGCCTACCACCCCAATTTGTTGAAATCTTTTTGGCTCCTGATACTCTTGTTTACTGTCTTTGCTATTTCTCTCTGCTTTGTGTCACTGGCAAATTTGATAAGAATGCTATCTACGCCTTCATCCAAGTCACTGATGAAAATATTGAAGAGGACAGAGCTGAGATTAGATTACTGCGAAAAGCTGCCAAAACCCCCTTCCAAGCTGATATGTATCCATTAAAAAGCAATGAAGAAAGCACAGGCCTCAGAGATACAGACTTTAGTTTGGAACACCAGCTCTGTCTCCGTAGAGGTCAATAGCTAAAAGGAACAAAGCCATTTTAGCACGTCTATGCTAATAGGCCACTCAGGTACAACTTACATATTACGACTAATAAATCATATCTCACTGTCAAAAACCCCACAAAAATCATAAACAATCATGAATTCACGATTATTATTCATTCAACTTGTCTCAGGATGAAATTTGTGTTTGGTCATCTTTATGAAGGGTTTGTTTCATTTAAATATTTTTAAAAAGAGGTTGTGATAAAGTTGATGGTTTAAATAGCTAACTCAATTTCACTAGGTAGATTTAAAATACTTGCAATATAAAAGAAAAACACAACTTCTCAGGAATTGTATGAGGAGCCATAAATCTCTGAAATGTAGGTTAAAATCTCCAAAGGCACAGAGGGCCTTGGATTGGGGCTGTTAGACACTGACTGGACACAGAGTGGTGTAATGAGTACCATATTAGGGATTTGATGAAGCTAACTACAAAGCTTAATATTAGAAAATATTTAAAACACACAACTACTGATTTGAATGGGGAACTTATTTCTCAGCTAATATAAATAGTTTTCATCTCTTTCAATGAAAACTGATGCCAGGCAGAATGGCCAGAGCATAAAACATTGGCTGGAGGCATGAGGATATTGCATTTGTTTCTGGCATTTTAATATCACCATGCACCTCAAGGAAGTCTCCTCCACCCCCATTTTTTCTCTTCAAAAGATAATACCTGTGCATTAATAAAAATGTAGTCAGGATTTTTAAAATTTAAAAAAAAAATCTGGAAATGGGTTTAACTTTCAATAAATTGGGAGTAAGTTAAACAAACAGGCAAAATGTACCTTAAAATACGAAAAGGAACGTTACAAATGTTAAGGCTGATTATTTTTAAATTAAAAAAAAATTTCTGCAGTAAGTAAATAGCACTTTACAACTGGGGAAAACTGTTGCAAAACATAGAAGAAATGCCCAAACACAGAACAATGGTAGGTAAAATATAAAAATACAAAGCCAAAAAGGTACAATGTGGGGTCAGAAACAAGACCAACAGCTCTGTGGGTCAGAAACGGCACAGAAACACAAGTAGAATGCAGAGTGGAAGGCATGAAGCTGTTGGGCTCTGGGAAGCGGGCAGTGGCTGCCAGGAGTTCAGAATTTGCTAGGCTCAAGAATCTGAAAGTGCTCCACGCGAGACAAAGAACCTGAGCCAGGCTCTTTGCCTCAGTTAGCCAGGGATGCTATCGTGCTTCCCAACTGGTGAAAGGGGCTATGAAAAGATGTGCTGTTGATCACCAGCTAGAACTGCTTCAACAAACCCCCTTTGGAGGAGGGAATTGAAAAGATTAAATTCTACAAAACTTATTAATATCTATATGTTCTGCATTTAAAAAGAAATCAGAAAAGCATTTGAATGGTTTATAGAAGGAAAATAAACCCCTCTTTTACATTCAATAAAGCCAAAACAGCCCCCAACTAGATGACTATTAGAATTGGAGAGAGAAAATTTTAAATCAAATGATGATTATATCCATCTGTCAAAATAACTCAACTTTTCCAAATAAACTCCAGCTAAATTATATATTCTATTGACTATTTTAAAGACTTTTTTTTTGAGAATGATAGTGACGCAAAGACAATGAAAAAAACGCGAATATAACTGAAAAGTAAGAGAATGGATGCCGTTGCTAACATTAATAGTTTCATTACACAAAGCAAGGGAATCTTTCTCTCATTTGTTTTAATCTTAGACACCACGATATTAAATTGATGAATGAAGAAAAAGAAAGGTCTGTTGGTGTACTGTAACTTCATTAGGAAAGAACTCAAAGTTTTTTTTTTTTAATTTTAGTCTTTTCATGGGTAAATTGTATTACAGGTATTTTTAAGCATATATTTTGGTGTGTTGGTGGGGGCCTGGTTTAGGACTATAGGATTGGGTTAAAATGAAAATGGCTACTTGGCTACACCACCAGATAATTTTCCACACCAGTAAATCACCAGTGATACGATTCCAAATGTCTCCCTTTGCATGAAATCCCTGCAAGCTAGAAGCATTCTACTTGCTTTAAAGGAGATGACATAAAGTGAAGCAGGCAGTTGCCGCCTGAATCTTTTAGATCCAAATGGATCACCACACTCCCAGGCCCAGAGCCCCGAGGTTTTGCATTACAGATGTTATATTATCCTGTTGTCAGATGGCGAGAATTCTTATGCTTCATAATCAGTTGGGAAGACTGGGTCTCAGCAGTATAAAAACAGGAGTGCCTTATAACTATATATACAACTCTGTTTTGAAGAACTTAGAGAAACTTCTTCATAACTGCCAAAAGAAGTGTACCTAAAACAGTTGCTACTTGATTGAATTTTTCAATGTACCAAATTCCCTTTAGTCCCTAAGATGGACTAGAAGGTATATTTTGCATGAGAGGGATTTAAAAAAGCCTACTTTAAGTTGACAGTTGTGAGCTGGTGACTTTAGGGTCATTTGTAGCTTTAATATTTATGACTATAACATGCTACAAATATATCCTAAGCAGCCTCCAACTTAAGAGGTTGTAATTTAAACAAACGTTCTGTTAGCATCATATCACATTCTTTACATAGCTTCAAGGGCAGCAGCAAATCTTCATCTTTTAAGTTTCTGGAAATAATCCAAAGCCATTTAGTGCCCAACATCTGATTAACTGCTTCATTCAATTCACAGACAAATATTGAGTGCAATTATTCAGCAAACACAAGGTGTAGCTCTACAATAATACGACAATCTTCTGAAGATCATATGACAGTCCCAGGTGGTTTCAGAAAAGGAATTCCAAAAGTATTTTGAGAAAGGAGAGCATTTGTGGACAGAGCATAAGACCCTTTCATAAAGGTCACATACCTATCTCTGCTAAATAAACAAAATGACAAACAAGCAAATATTGTGTTATTATGTGCTTTTCTTCCCTGAAAATAAATCAAGTTTATTTATTTGTTTTTGTCAGAAAAACTGGGGTATGCTTTCGGGACCATATCACTCATGTACATACCATCCATCAGGTCTTAAGAGGAAAAAAAAAAAGAGTTCTGGGAGCAAAGGGAAACAAAATGATCAATTTTAAGGAAAGTAACTCTGAGGCCAGTGCCAATACCAAGCAAGTGCAGAGACTCCATGGGTGGGAGCCCAGCGAAAAGGCAGTCACAATCTACCAGACACAGTATGGAGAGGCTTTAGGATGAGGTGACACCTGAGATGAAAAAAACTATTCTAGAGCAGTTTTGGAACTAGAATTCACAGAATTTAGAAGCCAATTTAATACAGGTATTAGCAGAGAAGAGGGAAGTAGGGAAAGGTAGAAGGTTAATTCTTAGGTTTCCAGTTTTAGAGACAATTAAGTTAAGCAATTAAACTACACTGAAAACACAGAAAATCTATCATTGTTTTAGGGGTACAGAATGCTTTCTATTTCAGGCATTTTGGAGCCCGTAGAATGTGCAGATGGAGATGTGTGGTAGGCGGCTGTGAACACAGTTCTGGAGATTAGGAGAAAGACATGAGATGGAAACAAAAACCGAGGAGTCTTAATGGTAGCTGACGTCAACAGACAAAGGTACTTGAAATGTGTCTAGAGAAAGAAGAGAGAATTAAGAATGGAACACAAGATTTAAAGGTTGCATACAGAAAAGAGAGCCTATACTGATGATTGTTACAACTCCCAAATTTGTATCTTGAGTCACTACCATTGCCAGAACTTAAGATTTTATAGCCAGCTATCTACTCCACATCTCCACCTGGATGCATGATAGACATTTCAAACGGAACACGTCCACACACTACTATATATAACATAATCAAAAAGGACCTACTGTAGAGCACAGGGAGCTATATGTAGTATCTTCTAATAACCTATAATGGAAAAGAATCTGAGAAGGAATAGATAAATACATATAAATGCATCACTTTGCTGTATACCTGAAGCACTGTAAATCAACTATAATTCAATAAAAAAAAAATTTAAAAAAAGTAACATGTCCACGTCTTCTTCCTAAAACATGTTACTTTCAGAGCCTTCCCTATCTCAGTAAATGGATACCCCATCTTCCAGTTTCTCAGGCTAAAAACTCTGTAGTCTTCTTTGATGCCTCTCTCCCATACCTAAATTTAATCCATTATAGTATCTTTTGGGCTCTGTCCTCAAACTATAGTAGAAGTCAATCATTTCTTACTACATTCACCTTTCCTGTTCTGGTCCACATCACAGATCACTCGGCTGAGTTATGACAACAGTTTCCTAATGGTTTCACTGCTTCCCTCTATTCTATAACAGAGAGTCCAGATAAGCCAAAAGATGCCATTCCTCTGCTCAAAACTGTCCAATGACTTCCATCGCATTCAGAGTAAAAGCACAAGTCCTCAGAGAGGCCCCTAAGGCCCAATGTAATCAGATTCCTCTTATGTCTCTGAATTCCTTGTCTACTACACTCCTGCTTGTTTGACCCCTTCCTGTCACACTGGTCTCCTTTGGGTTCCTCCAACATGCAAGCATAATGCTGCCTCAGGGCATTTCCACTTATTAGAACCCTCTTGGACTGTTTTTCTTCCAATTATCTGCATAGCTCACATCCTCAGGTCTTTTAGATTTTGCCTGAACATCACCCTTTCCCTGAGACCTTTCTTAACCAGCATATTTATATTGGGGGGGGGGGTAATTAGGTTTGTTTTTTTTAATTAATTAATTAATTAATTAAATGAAGGTACTAGGGATCAAACCCAGGACATTGTGTATGCTAAGCACGCACTCTACCACTGAGCTGTGCCTTGCCCACCAATCACTGTGTTTAAATAGTAGCATTTCTATCACACACTCACTCATGCCCACACACATCCTCAATTGCTTTCCCTCTTTATGTTTCCACGTTGTACTTATCAGGACCTTATACACCATATATTTCACTATTTTATTTGTTAAAGTCTGTTTCCCACCCCTCCTTCCCAGAATGTAAGTAAGCTCCATGAGGGTAGAGATTTTCTCTGCTGCATACCCAGGACCAGGAACTGCGCCTACCTAGCACATACCTAGCACCAAATCATTCAGTGCGTGAGTGAATGAATTTTCGTAATGTTTATGACAGATGACATGTACTGAGCTCTTACTATGTGCCAGGCATTGTGCCAAGCACTTCACACTTATTATACTGCTAGAGAAATAGGAGAATTATAAAGTAATATTGCTTTGGAAATCAAGTAAGGGAAAGTTTCAACTAGCAGAGTTGATCAACAGGACCAAGTTCAAAATGAAGTGAAGTAGATGGATAAATAAAGATAAGGCAATTAGCAATTATAAAAATTATTGACACTCTTAATGAGTACTTGTTTTCAGGAAAAGCGCTGGTGCCGGGGAAGCCAGATTGGAGTGGGTCAACGCACAACCAGGAGGTGAGAAACAGAAAACAGTAACATCAATTACTGCTTAAAAAATGTGACGGCAAGGGGAAACAAGCATGGTTGGATAGAAAAGATGGTATCCTAAAAACATTCTTTTAAGATGAGGAAAACTTGACCATGATGGTTGGCTGAAGGGCAGGAACAAGAAGGAAGGAGAAATTAAAGATCCCAGAGAAAGAAAGCAGAAAGGTTACTAAAAAAATACGTCTGTTAGATAATGTGAAAGAGATTCAGTGTTCAGCTAGAGTAGCTCTTTGCTGCACACATTACAGGGCTCAACAGTTTTCCCTTCTTTTCTTCTTTCTTTAAAGTGAAAAAAGAAAAAGGACCTAGAAATAGAGAAGCCAGGAATGACTTACAAGGGCTTCATGGTTGACAAAGATGGAGAACACAGGTGATAATCGTTCAGTTTATCAACTATCAATTGTAACGACTAAAATTAGAAACATCATTAGAGAAAGCAGGGGAATACTGAGATATTAAGGATGGTATATCTGCATGTATGTCCATACATATGCACAGACACATATGCACATGCACACACATACGTGCTAAATCTTTCTAAGACCCTAGAGAGATTTTTCAGGCTTCTAGGAGCTTCTGCAAGAAACTTCCATCCATGTTGAATCCTCTTATACTAGAACCAACCCCTCTGCTTGATGAGTTTGCTCCTCGCTGATTGGTGGCTGTAGAAGCCCTCATATAGCTACAGACAGACAATTCAGAGTTAATGCTCATTTCTTGTTTAAAGAGTGATCCTGGAATAGAAATAAGGAAATGAAATCTCATGACAGTGTCATCATAAAGTCATCAGCCAGATGGCAGTCCTTGAAATCTAATCCTTAGAGGCTTCTCACAATAATATGTAATATCACATCTAATATTATCTTATTCACCAATTCATATCTATTCACAGAGATTGAAGGGAAAGAAATGAAGTTGCAGAGGCCCCTATTTCTGGCTTTATATGTTAACGTCGACTCTATAAAACATCTGATCAAGAAAACAAAATATTCTACTACATGGGTCACAATGATGATCTATGTTCTGATATGAATTGTTAAACTACAGAATTTAGTTGAAAAGCAGCCTTTTCTTTTACCCCTGAATGGTAGATTAATTCCTTTTAGGCGCACATGGCTTAGATTTATCTATATAAAATGGTAATTAAAGGTCCTATCAAAACAGTATAGAATTTGAAGATTCTTCTGACCAATTAATAAACTTAAACTGAACACTAAAACACGAAACAAAATTAGTTTACTTTTGTTTTTGATTATGTCTTGAAACTACATCCTGTCAGTGTACGACAGCAAAGTAAATTTCTTCCAAGTTGTATTTTTATATCTTATTTAATTTTCAACAATTTAAAACTGAAGTAAGGATTTTATTGCTTGAAATAGGTTTCCAAATGCACAAAATTTTTGCATATATTTATCTATACGATTGAAACTTTCAGTGCAGGCAATACATTTGTGTTCAGTGGTAAAACCTGAGCTGTGAGAAATGATGTAATCAGAATGCTTTCAACAGTCTCTCCTACATAAAAAAGGCTTGGTTATAGATATTTTTCAAAGATATGAGATACTTTTTTCTCAAAGCCTAAATATCAATAATCTCTCCTATAAAATTACGCTTATAGAATTAACAATAAAAGTGAAAGTATTTATATTCTGTGATAGCTGTAGGTTTTGAGACTTTAAACAGCATCTCTAGAACATGGATAAATAGAAGAAATAAGGTAGAAATAAGGAAATAGAATAATGTTAACAACTTTGTAAAGGAGATACTTTTTATTTATAAAATTTGGCAAAAACTCTTTTTGAATACAGTATGTAATTGTTATAAATGTATGTTAAATGCCTCAGGGGAACATAAACAAAGATGATCTAGAGCAGGATGACCAATAAAATTCTCTGTGATGATGGAAATGTGCTGTTTTGCACCATCCAATAGGAAAGCCACCAGCTACATATGCCTTGAGCACCTGAAAGGTAGCTGATGAGCCGGAGGAAACAAATTTTAAATGTTATTTAATTGTAATAATTTAAATTTAAATAGCCACTTACGGCTCGTGGCTACTCTATTGAACAGCACAAATCTAGAGGAGGAGGAGGATGCTACTTCACTTCTGGGTTTAGCTGGGCAAGACATTGGATAAAAAGTCAAAATGCAAAAGATCCCATAGTCTTCTTGTTCTTTATTTATCTAGCATAAGATCTATAAAAATATAAGAGAAGATGTAATCAAGTAAAATATGGTTTTATCTGGCCAGGTGACACTCATCACATACACAGAATGTGAACTTCTCTTGTAAAGGTATCATTAGCTAACAGAGAATCGGGCTCCCTTCACACCTTCTCACACTGACCAGAACCACCATCAAGCTCAAATGGCCCACTGTTATTACTATCCCATGTGAGTGCCCTGTACACGAATCCAAGAGCTACATGCCTGGACTCTATTTATTCACAGGTGTGACTGCCTATCTCTCCAAGGGACTTCATGCTGTCCAGCTACAGCATGCCAGCTTATCAAGTTCTTTCTATACCCTTTGTGTCAGACATTCTCTGTTGGTTGTCTCAATCCCAATTCCTAGATACTAGAGGTGATTTTGTCACATAGTTCTGGCCCTAAAGTTCCTGGGAAAGCCACTGCTCTCCTGACACCAGCACTGCCCCTCGGGCTGCTGCTTCTTCCTGCTGGAATGCACGGGTACTGAGGGAAGTGTCAAGAAGTACAAGGAGACGTCAGGGCTGAAACTGCTGAGCCATTGAGCCAGTGTCTGCACCTGCCCACCTGTCAACTTCTCATTCAGTGAGACAAGGAGATCTCCATTAGGCCAGCTACTGAACTTGGCTTTTCTGATACTTGAAAGGGAAAGCAATCCTAACGGATACATTTTTCCCTCTCTGTTGAGTTACTGGCATACCAGGACACTTGTAGTTAGTTATTTGTTTGTTCATTTATCTTTTAATCAGAAATGTTTTGGAGATAGTTACTATGGGCGAAGCTAAGGTAATAGGCAATATGGTGGACAAGTAGCCTATGTGTATACCCTGGAAGAACACACTAGAGACAAAGACCAGCCAACACTTATATACAGTGTAGTAAGACAAACACTATACCAGGGGGCCAGAAGAGTGTGGGCTTTGGGGCCGGTAGTTAGAGCAGGGTTCCTGGAAGAAGCATTTATACCAAGACCTGGATAATAAATAGAACTTAACCAGGCAAAATGGAAGGAATGTCGCATATATTATGTTGGCAGTTAATAGAGAAGACACAACATAGCTATGAGGAAATGAAAATAGCTCAGTGTTTCTTAACTGTAGGTAGGGAGGGGAGGTTGAGGGAGAGCAGAAACTTAGGCTGGAGTTTTCAGGAAACGCCATACCACGCACGACCTTGAAGTCATTTACAGGAGTGTGGACTGTCTTCAAATAATGGATAAGCCGCTAAGGCTTTTAAAACTGGGAGGAGGGTGAGCTACAAGAATGTACTGTGTTTACAAAGATTATCCTGTGTCGTTCTATGCATAGAATGGGTAGGAAGTAGGGAGACTAGAAGGGGGGAAACCAGTTCGGTGAATGATGTAGTCATTCAAGCAAGACACGAGAGTTGAGGAGTACGGAGGAAGAGAAGTAACTGGATTTGAAAGCTATTTAGGAAGTAAATAGCTCTGTGATAGCTTGGCTATTGGGATTGCAGAAGGAAGAGTCAAGCATGAGTTTCCGATTTGGACAACTGAATGGGCTGTGGTAATGTTCACTGGAGAGGGGTCATAGGAAGAGAAGTAGATTGCATTTGGAAAAAGAGGTTGTCAGAGGGCAAAGATGAGCTCAGCTTTGGGCCTACTCAGTTTGAAGTTCCTGGAGGATGTTAAAACAAAATCAGTAAGATATGCAGGTCTGAAAAGCAAAGACCATTCTCAGCTGCAAATGGTATAAATGGGTAGTCATTAGCAGACTGAAACTACACAAGTGGATACATTTCTGTAGAGTATATGTGTGAAAGAAACAGAGAACTTTAGAGGCATGAGTCAAAATTAGCTTGGCAAATTGCAGATTCTATACTGGCTAGTGAAAAATGTAATTTGGTTTTTAACATTCTATTTTACTGTACCCATTGGAGAAATAACTATGTACCTTCCTTAAGTGGTAGCTTTTTAGGGACCAAGTCAAAAAATGGAAACTGGAAGCCTTTCCTCTGAAGACTCCAAAGACCCTAAGAAAGTTATCAAAAGAACTGAGAAAGCTGCTTAGAGATTCAAGAAGCATGAAAATGTGGAGAGGGGATTACCAGAAAAAGGGGCATAGATGGGGTAGAGCTCTCCTGAAGCCCTAGTTTGGCCTCTTCTTGGCTTATATTCCCTAAACTCACCAAATTAATTTCTGATCTTAATTTGTTTTCCCATAGAGGTCTCTCTTTGAGAAGCAAGTATTTCCCACTGAGATTTTCACTATCAAATCTCTGATACCAATCAGTTGCATATGAATGTCTTCCTGAGTCTAATCGGCCTTTGTTTAACTGAACAAACAGATATCAGATTTATCAGATTTGTATTTGGAGTAGAAAGTTCAAACCTTGCCACTAAGAGGAGGCAGTCATTTTGAGAATTTTTTTTTTTTCCCAGCGATCCGTTCACTATTCAAGTTTATCCTCTCTCCACCAGGGTCCTGTTGCTAGGGCTCTAAATATAACTCCCCAACTTCAGGCTGACTCTTTGTTTTCCATGGCCATCTAAACACCCACTGTCTCGAATTCAGAGCTAGAGTTGCTGTCTTCCCCCAGGATGATCAGCTGAAATCCAGTTTCACAGGAGTTTTTAATCTTGAATTTTTAACTCAATTTCAGGATTAACTTGGTATCTCAATTACCATATAATAATATTTCGTTATTCCTAAGAGTTTTTGCTTAGTTCAAATTTGTTTTTGTTTTGTTTGCTCTTGGTGGTGGCCTTTTCTTCTTAATAAAGGCCACCTACCTGACTTCTTCAGTAATTCATATCATCTTCTGGAACTCGTTTACTTTTCACTGTGGTCATCCTTATTGTACAGGTACTATTTTTGCCCATGTTTTCTGATAGAACTAAAAATGAGTGCTCAATAAATCCCTGATTTACCATAGCATGAACAAGGTAACTCTATGTTATGCAAAGAGAATCATCATTCAACAAATATTTACCATGCAGCATTATTTACAATAGCCAAGATATGGAAACAACATAAGTGTCCATTGCTAGATGAATGGATAAAGAAGATGTGATGGAATATTACTTAGCTATAAAAAATGGGAATTTTGCCATTTGTGACAACATGGATGGATCTAGAGGGTATTATGCTAAGTGAAATAAGTCAGACAGAGAAAGACAAAACTGCATGATCTCACTTTTATGTGGAATTTAAAGAACAAAATAAAACAAAACAAAAACAGACTCATAGAGAACAAACAGGTGGCTAGCAGAGGGGAGGGAGGGTGAAAGGGTGAAATAGGTGAAGGGAATTAAGAGGTACAAACCTTCAATTATAAAATAAATAAGCAATGGGGATGTAATATACAGCATAAGGAATACAGTCAATAATACTGTAATAACTTTGTATGGGGACAAATGATTAGTAGACTTACTGTGGTGATCATTTCATAATATATGTAAATGTCAATTACTGTGTAGTATTCTTGCAACTAACATAATATTGTACGTCAGCCATATTTCAATTAAAAAAAATATTAACCAGCTCCCTACTATATCACCTGGTTCAGGACCTCAGGTTGTGTCAAATAAGAAAGATAGTCTCTGTCCTCAGGGAGTTTAGACAAATGTGAAGGACAAACATCAAACAATCTGTTACATAATTCATGTTTTTGTTTATACTTAGGATAAATGCTAGTGAAGCAAAGCACAAGGGGTGGAGAGAGTGGATATTAAGGAGACGGAACTTAGTTTGAGGAGATGGTGTCTCCAAGAGTTGTTGATTTCCATAGCTACATAATGGGAAATGAAGTTATGAGTCTTGTTACGCTACATGAATCTTCCCACTGGGTGGGTAGAGTGAGATACAATGATGTACCATGGACAGCTATAATTCCATCATGAAGTCCAAAGTGACTTCTTTGTCAGATTAAGGATGGGACAGTATGTGCCACGATGGAATAGAACAATATATCTTTGGATAGAGTTCTCAAAACAGCCTGATAAATGGCTCTTCTAGCTACAAATCAGTCTTCTGTTTTTGTCTAATCGCTTGGTTATGTCACTACCTTTCTGACTGTGGGCAAATCACTTAATTTCACCAGTCTTCAGGCTCCTCATCTATAAAATAAAAGGCCTTAAGCACGCCTGTGAGTTGAGTTGGCATTTGTCATCTTGGATCCCTGGTTTAGCAGGATTAGGAAAACAAATCTGCATTGTCCACCCAGTGTCACTGCCCCATCATTAAGAGTCAGTAACCGTTGTAGAAATAACGGATTTCATACCTTTTATGAATGCTTGCCCAAGAGGCATTGATGTTCTCTGTTATCATGTGTACTTTTCTGGTATCATCTGCAGAGTAATCCCGGAGAAGTTTCAGTGCCAAGTCATTTGCCACATCTACATTTATCTGCCACTGGCGGAGGTCTTTGGCCAACTGCTAAAGATGCACATGGGAAAGAGAATGAATGTCAGTTTTCTCTGAAATCTCTAGGTGGACTTTCTTAAAAGGCTTCATAAATAGCTTCTGACTCCGCAGGTCAGAACATATCTACATGATTACTTTTAACCTACTGTGTGATTGAGTCAATCATGACAATATAAGCTAACCCACTTTTCATGACAAAACTTTTCGAATGTAGCATCTTGAGCAATAATCAGTAACAGGTGTTTCAATTCAGTAGCAGTTAATTGGAAATAAATGGGGTTTAATTGTTTTTATCATGGGAGAGAGAACAAACTATAAAAATAAGCTCCCTGATAACTGCTGAGTATGTGACATACACCAAAATTTGAACAGAAATAAAAAAATCCCATGTATTTCTTTCCCTCTTTATTAACTTGTTGAATTGTTTATGTCATTAGTGCCATCTACTGGCATTCACTAAAGCTGCATACAGAAAATACTGAACATCAAACAGTGCTGTTACACTTATGAACTTCTTTGAAGGATCAGTTTATTCACAATACTTACAAACATCCTACTTTAAAATCAGAATAAGATGTTAAATATAAGAATCTTGCTAAATGAAATGACCTATATTTTCTTCTTTGTTTATCTTTAGGAATTGAGTATTATCAAACCATGTATTTCATCGCTTGAAGTACATATCAAATAAAAAATAAACGAAGGATAGGTTTATCTGGAAGCATATTAACCCCAAGTTTCTACTAAACATTTCTTCAAGTGCATGGAGGAGGCTTCTAAGCATTATGATCACACTAAATTACTAAGATAGTTATATCAAATCCAACATGGTGGATTAAGTCATTGATAAATGGACAAAGGAATAGTGACAGGCAATTCAAACAAGAAAAATAATAAAGTTTTCATAGAAAAAGAAACAAATCAACTTTCAAACACTGAAAAAATATAGCATTACAATTTGACACCAATTAAGTTAATAAAAAATAAAATCCAAAGCTGAGAAGACTGGCAAAACTAGCACAGTTATGTCCTACTGCTGGGAACATATCTATTAGGACAATTTGGCAATAGATATCGAGCAACGTATGAATGCTTATTCCCACTGACCCAGAAATCTCACTTTTAGCATTTTGTCCTAATAAGACATTTAAAAGAAAAGAAATACATTTTAGGAATAGAGATCTTCATTAACTAAGATAGTAAAAAATGAGAAACAATTTCAATGTTTAATGAGAGGACATTAAAATAATGTAATACATCAACCCAACAGCCTAATATGCAGTAAATGTGCACAGAAATCCTTAGTAGAAAAACAGAACACAATTTCTATCTACACTGTATTTCCTAAATCTAAGAATATATTGACATGAACTGGAAGAGGAGCAGAAAACATGGAAAATAACTGATGTTTCTGAAAATAGTAATCGTTTTTGTTTTAATATTTGTTTTAATATCCTGAGACCAATAACTTGATCGCCTTTTCCCAAGGTAATTTCTTTTTAAGAAAAATGCCATTGCTAAAGAAATACTCATTATGAGCCAACATCAGAGCATATATGTATAGATTTTACAATATAAAATATAAATTAAAATTTTAATAAATATAAGTAAAATCATTTATTTTATCTAAGAAAGACAAATAATCTTGGAAGCCACCCCTCACTCATGGGTTACTATTTGAAAAGTCTAGATATAAGAGGATACACTCTTTGGTTCTAATCTATAGATCATTAAAAAAAAAAAAACCCTAAAAGTAGAAGTTGAAAACTATGTTAGAATTTCCCCAAATCCTGAAGGACACAGCAGGCTAAAGTTAAATTAGACACTTTGTAGTAAAACAGTAGTAAAAGGGTGAGGCCTGATATCAAACCAGAGATTTTTGGTATACTTTAATGCTTGAAAGGCAAAAATACACAAGCCATACATTTTTCTTCAAATTTGTATTCACACAGAAATTTAAATTTTTATACCTAAGGAAATCTTGACTGAATGCTAACACTCACTGCATGCTGGTAAGGTTTTGCTATGATGTAGGATTTAAAAGAAAAAAAAATCCCCCTGACCTTGACTAACACTGACAGGGCTAAGGCCCTTATCTAAACTCAAAGGTTCTCAAAGTCAGCATTCTCTTCTCTCTTTTCAAAGACATTCACCAGAACAGACTGGTTTCCCTTCCTTCTAATGTAGTATGTTGATCACCTTGGACTTTAAGTAAGTGACATTCACACCAGGAGCAATGACCTTGACCAGCTTTGCCTACTACTGTGAAATTTACTACTGGGACAACTCCAGACCACAGAAGAAGTGTAAATTCAAAAATACAATAGAATTCACGCAAGCTCTTTATATTTCTGAATTCCATTTACAATGACATACACTACAGGGAATTGTTTGTGTGCTGATAATGGTGTGTGAAGAAATTTAAAATATTCTTGAGCACCAGCTTATAAAAAAAGATGATTTTGCAGGCATATATATATATATACATATATATATATATATATATATACACACATTTCCTATGACAAATATAAAATGCTAAATCTCCCCAAAATTGTGTCCTCAACCAGGAAAGAAACATTTCATATTCAAACCTAATAAGATGCTGCTGCAATATGTACTTGGTATTTATACACAGTATTTTAGGTAGAAAAGTGTTTTTGGACTATGGAATCATCTGAATTCATTTCAAGAACTCTGAGTATTAAAATTTTTCAATTTTAATGTTTGCTTTCTCTCTCACTTTTTTCTCACTAAGAGCTCTTTTTAGGGATAATGGTCCGACATGGGAGAAAACAAGGGAAGAAGAGAAAGAGTATTTAAAAGTCTGGGCAAGAGAATGAGCCTGCTGGGTTTGAATCCTGGCTTGATCACTTACTAGTTACGTGACAAATGGGAAAGTTAATTACACTCTCGAATGCCTTAGTTTCCCCTTTATTGAATGGCTGTCTTAACAGTATTTACCTCCAAAGATTATTAAGAGGATTAATTTATAAAATCCAGGGATAACACTTAGAATCGTGCCTGGTACATCCAAAGCATTAAATAAATATTAGCTATAATCATCCTCATTATTACTACTACTACTGCTGCTGCTGCTCTTGCTGTTTTTAATGAACCACGCTCTAGCCATCACAGGGTGAGCCTCTACTGAATGAAAGGGAAGGACCCACTGTTTTACAGACACTGTCTATAATGCTGCAGCTTTAAAAGACTCCCTTTAATTTGGAAGATAAATGTGTGCGTGGACCTATAATTAAAATTTTAAAGTCGAGTATTGTTTAAGTTTTCTTATAAAATGTTTCAGAGTATTCGCCTGAAGTGAAATTCAGGTTTGTTTCAGGTGAACTCGATTTTAAACATTTTAATGGCTTTGTCCCAAAGGAGCTTCATAAAAAGCAATGAAAAAACATCATCCTGGGAAGTCTTGGTTGGTCACTGTCTTACAGTTTGATCTTAAAGTCATTAACCTTTTGAGTTCCCACCTTGTTGTCTGCAAAATAGGATGGGGCTACTTATTTTGCTTACACCTCGTGCTTGCTATAAGGCCAAAATCAAAAATCAAATTACCTGGAAAATTATAAAACAGGATCCTAATATATTTACAGACAAAAGTTCTAAATATTGGGTTTTTTTCATTTTGCCTAGGATACTGTGTTTGCACACGTGAAATAAAATTTATATTTTATGGCAAAACAAGAAACATTTAAACATAAAAAATTTCCTCTGCCTTTTGGCTTCTCCTCTCCCGTCTACTGGGCACTGTGTATCTGCATTACACATCAACCAAACCTCCCCCATCGGCAGAAATACCTGCTCAACCGTAAGGAGCACCATTCTCCTCACAGCAACAAGACAACTTCTTAAAGTTAACATTCCTTCTTGATCTTGTAACGGGCCAGGATGATGTTTAAATCTGGACCATGTAAACTGTCAATCATACGTCATTTAATGTACAGCCCTCTGTCTCAAAAAACTCAACTATGCCTTGACTTTTAATGGGCAGAACTGTTCTCAGAGCTTTCTGAGATGCTGTTCCCGGGTTATAATCCTAAAATTTAGCTCAAATAAAAATTTCCACTTCTTTCACACATTATTGATTAATTTTCATCAACACATACATGAACTAAGAGATTTGTTAAAAAAAAAAAAAAAGTTCTGTGAGCTAACAGCTAAGAGTGCATTAGCTCTTAGACCCGTTCTCTGCCCATCTCCTACTCTATTCAGTATTCAGATGGACTAACCACACTAGGGAATCAGCAGTTCCCGGGGTTTCTTACTAGCTGGCTTCTAGCTGGGTTAGGTGGGTGACAGAATGTGGTAGAAGGCAGAAGAGCAGGAGGAAGGGTGAAACTAGTGTATCTCCCCATCTCTTGATGTGGGCAGTGTCTTCTCTGTGTCTCCATTTCCCACTGGACAGACACTATCTCTGTAGTTTCAGTACCGGCTCTGCAGACCCCACAATGGTCAAGTTAGCTGGAAATGGGCTTTGGTAATACTTGGTGGTCCTCCAGCCTTTAAACTGGTAACAGATTCCTGATGTTACTAAACTCTAAGCCGCCTTACTCTCTCCTGTTGGACTTCATGCTGTCATTAGCCATGGAAGCAGTCCTCTGTACTAAATTCTCTCTGAAATATCCAGTGTGATTTCTAGACTGGTCCCTGATAATACAAACTGGAAGAAATCTCACAGCAAATGACTCTCCCTACAATTGCAAAGGGGAAATTTAACATATGAAGCATGTATGTCATGAAATACTTGACTTTACATCTTGCATCTTTCTCTCTCATCTCAGCGAAAAATGTGACTTGTGCTCAAAAAGGCTGATACCTCTGTCTGGACACATCTATTCTGGGATCCTTCCCGATGTATTCCTTCCCTCAGCATCTTTTCAAACTCATGCCTCCACGCAAGGTCTTTCTCCACAGCCTCCAAACATGAGTCTCTCCCCCATCTTTAAACAACAACAAAATCTGCAATCATTTCCTTTCCCTTCACAGTTAAGCTCCTCAGAAGACAAACACTCACTGCCTCAACTTGATTACATTCCTGCCATTCTATAATTCATCAAAATCAGGCTTCCATCATCATCACCTCATTAAAACTATTCTGACAGAAGTCACTATGGCAAATTGAACTATTGGCTTCAGTTCTTCACCCCACCCCTGTACCCATGGCCTTTGCTATGTAACTTTGAATTTCCTGCTATGAAAGGCAGTTTACCTCCCTGCCCTTAGTAACGAGCTCGGCCACGGGACTTGCTTTGCCTGCTCCTAATGGGATGTTAACAGACGTGACATAAGCAGAAGCTGGAAACATGCCCCTGCTGTGGGGCTGGCCCTTTCATACTTCTGCCATCACCATAAGTCAGACGTGTCCTGGGCTAGCCTGTTCATCCTTGGAGAAGGATGAGTGACATGCAGAGAAGAGCCACCCCAAGCAACCTGCAGTGTGAAGCAGGGCCACCCCCAGCCAAGCTGCAAACTCAGGAAGAAGAAATCAACGCTTATTGTTGTATGCCACTGGCATTTTGAAGTTGTCATGCAGCATTTTTGTGAAAATAGTTGACTGACTCAGGCACCAACAGCCAATGTCTGCGGAAAGTTTTAGGCTCTCATTTACTTGGTTTGTTTGCAGCAGCTGGCGCTACTGACTGCTCCGTTCTTCTTGAGGCTCTGGGGCTTTCCTGGTCCTCTCGCTTTGGGTCTCCTCTATACCCTCTCACGCTTCAAGTTTTTCTTCTTCTGCCTGTCCTGTGAATGTTGGTGCTCCTCAAAGTTATGTCGCTAACCCAACTGCCTCCCTGTGCAGTGTACGTTGAGGAAGGAGGAGGAGGAGGCAGGGAGCACACCCACACTAAGGCTGTATCATAATTTTCCCTTATAGCCAAGTTTTCCATCTCCATTGCCACTGCCTTAATTTAAGCCCTCACTATCTCTTGATTGGACCCTGCAATAACCTTTTTATTGGCTCCCTCCCTCTACTCTCAGACCTGCCCTTCCATCCACATATAGCAGTTCAACTGATCTTTCTGAAATGCAAATATAACCACATTAATCCTCCGTAAAACCTTTCAATGGTGGCTGCTACCTACAAGACAAAGTCCAAACCTTTCTCCTTGGATTACAAGGTCCTCAAGTGTATGACTCTTACATACATATCCACTTTCATCTTTTGTTATCCTCTCTCCTCTTTCCCAATCCCATGACTGCCCGTACAAAAACTGAAAGGTCAAGTGACTTGTTGAAGGTGACATAGCTAGTCAGTGAAAGAGGCATCAAAGTTGCAGGTTTCTTGACTTAAACATTCAAGCTTCAGTCTAATTAAAGAAGATATGCTTCTATATAAAAGAATTTTTAAAAACTGGTTGAATTTTGAAGAATATGAAATAGTCTCCTTGGGGGAGGGTATAGCTCAGTGGTAGAGTGCATGCCTAGCATGCACAAGGTCCTGGGTTCAATCCTCAGTGCCTCCATTAAAAAAATAAATAAACCTAATTACCTCCCCATCCCCATAGAAAAATAGTCTCTTTGATGGTCATAGTATGATTGGAAAATTACTGTGTATAATAAAGTAAGACATAGCCAAACTATGACAGCAGAAAAAATATATATTTGGTTTATTTTTTAAAAATCACTAAACAATTTATTTGTAAGTATCAATTAGTGTTCTATAAATCTTTATCAGGAAAAAAGAAATAGAATTTCTTTCTTGCTTGTGTGAATTAAAATGACCTATAAGACTTCTTTATAGATTTATAATAGAAATGTTAAAATATCTGTAAGGAAGCTATTTCAAAAGCAAAACCTCTCACCATTAACTTCAAGACTCATCTATTAAACCTCTGGCATTACCAAACAACTGTTTCAGAAGGTAACACTCTACATAGGGGATACTATTTGAGAAATTGGCCCTCATTTTCCAGCTTACTGGAAATGATTAATCTTTTCAATAGCTCTGAGGACTACATACCAAAGTTGTTACTTTTTTGTCCTTTCAACAATGACTACAAGCTGAGAGCAGGCTAGTAAATGTGTTATCGGCCAACCCATTAGAGTTCCATTATTTTCTGTCTTACATGGCTTCATGTAATGAATTTTTATAATTAAACTAATGGCATACAATTTATTTTTCCCCCTCTTTACTTTCAGGCCCCATTTCTCTTCCAGCTTCTTTGGAATAAGTTTTATACAAAAAGAAAGGAGGAAAGCCCTTCAAGTGCTTCATTACCTTAATTTCATTATGACAGTTTGGAAAGCATTCTCTTTATCTGGGCTCTCTTTTTTAATTTGCTGACTTTATCAAAAGGCTTAAGCAGTGTTGTAATTAACAAATCACGCAGCTACTCCAGGCATCTAAGAGAAGTCTGGTTGAGAAGGTATAGAAATAGTTGGGTGGAAATGATTCCAGAGAGAATGCCAGAGGACAAATCCCCAGAAAGCTGCATTTTCTTGGCTATTTTTTCAAATCCCGTAAGCCTACTGGGGTAGACCACACTATTGCTCATAAACATTCAGTGCCTTTTTCATACAGAGGATTATACACCTGTACCCCCACTGAATTAGGGATGGCTATATAACAGATTTTGGCTACTTGTCACTTCCAGGCAGAAGGTTTAAGAGCCAATGGCATTATTCATTATGTTCCCTGCCTCTTTGATCATGGAAGTATGTGTCAAGATGCAGCTCTCCATCAGCTGTCGTCCCTGAGTATCTACGCTAAGTGGAAACCCCTTGTGAATATACAGTGGACATGTAACATGAATAAAATGCAAACTTTGTGTTAAGCCTCTAGATTTGGGGATTGTTACTGTGGCATAACTTAGCCCATCCTAACTGACATACCTATGTAGGTATGCCCTTGCCTCAGATAGAATACAGTAATTCTGCTATCTCCAGACAGTCTGGGGTCAGGGCCAGGGCCAGGGCCAGGGATAGAATAAGTTAGTATAACGGCACACAAAGAATAGGTTCTGCTGTTGACACATGGGTAGCAACTATGTTTCTAAAGCTGTTTATAAACTTGAAGAAATGAGAAGAGATCTGTAGTCTTAAGTGCAGATATAACTGTTGAGAGCAACTTCACTGAGATATAATTCCATACTAGAGAATTCACCTATTTAAAGTGCATAATTTAGTGGGTTTTAGTATATTGACAAAGTTGTGAAGCCAGCACCACAATCTAATTTTGAAACATTTTCTTCAGCCACAAGAAAACCCTTATATTCACTAACAGTCACTTTCCACTATCCATTCTCTCCCTCCCCTCAGCCTTTATTGGATATTTCATAGACTCATATGATATATGGTCTTTTGTGATTGGCTTATTTCCTCAACATCATGTTTTTCAGATTCATCCATGTTATAGCAGGTACTAGTACTTTATTCATTTTGATTGCTGAAAAATATTCCATTGTTGGATATATCATATTTTTAATTCATTTATTAGTTCATAGACATTTGGGTTCTTTCCACTTTTTTGGCTATGATAAATAATGCTGCTATAAACATCTGCACAAAGGCTTTGTATGGACATATATTTTCATTTTTCTTGTGTATATACCCTGAGTGTGGCACTGTTAGATCATATAGTAATTCCACTAATATGTCGAGGAACTTACGAACTTTTTTCCAAAGTAGTTGCACCATTTACATTCTAATCAGCAATGCAGAAGGGTTATAATTATTCTACATTTTTTATTTATAATTTTTATTGTTAATTATCGATTCCACATTCTTGTCAACATTCATCATTGTCTATCTTTTTAATTTTAACTATCCTAGTGAGTATTAAGTGGTATTTCATTGTGGTTTTTATTTTCCGAATGACTAATGATGTGACATAATACAGGATTCTTTTTATATATTGTTGGACTTGGTTTGCTGATGTTTTGTTGAGGATTTTTGCATCTGTATTCATCACAGATAATGGCTCTTTTTTTTTTTTTTTGTAACGTCTGGTTTGGGGATCAGGGTAATGCTGGTCTCATGGGATGAATTTGGGAGTGTACATCCTCTTCAACTTTTTAGAATAGTTTGAGAAGGACAGCCATTAGTTCTTCTGTATATGTTTGGTAGAATTCCTTGAAGCTGCCAGTCCTGGAATTTTGTTTGCTGGGAGCTGATTTTTCTTTTTTTAATTACAAAAATCAATTTCGCTAGTAGTGATTGGTCTGTTATACTGTTTTTTTCTTGATTCAACCTTGGCAGGTTGTATGTTTTTAGGAATTTGTACATTTCTTCTAGGTTGTCCAATTTATTGGCATATAATTTCACAGTATTCTCTTAATATTTTCTGTATCTCTCTGGTATTGGTTGTTATTTCTCCTCTTTCATTTCTCACTTTGTTTATTTGGGTTCTCTCACTTTTCTTCTTGTGAGCTTGGTTAAAGGTTTATCAATTTTGTTTATGTTTTAAAAAAAAATCAGCTCTGGGATTCATTGATCTTTTCTACTTTTTAAATCTCAAATCTTATTTTCTCTCTGATCTTTATTATTTCCTTCCTTCTGCTGACTTTAGATTTTGTTTGTTCTTCTTTTTCTAATTCCTTTAGAGGGTAGGTTAGGTAAGTTTGAGATTTTTCTTTTTTCCTGAGGAAGACCTATATTATCACTAGACACTTTCCTCTTAGAACTGCTTTTGCTGCAACCCATAGATTTTGGAGTTTTGGGTTTCCATTTTCATTTGTCTTGAGATATTTTCTGATTTCCTCTTCGATTTCTTCATTAACCCATTGGTTTTTTAGTACCACATTGTTTAATCTCCACATGTTTGTTCTCTCCCCATCTTTTTTTCTGTAACTGATTTCTAGTTTCATACTGTCATGGTCAGAAAACTGCTTGATATAATTTCTATCCTCTCTCTCTGGTAGTGTAAGACTGATTTTCAAGGCTACTGTGTAGCTGGGGGAAAGTGAAGGGAATAAGCTAAGTTAAAAGCCTCAAACCCTAGTGTTCTTACTGAAGTTCAGCAATTTACATATTGTTGGCAACCTTTGGTTAATATCCAGAGTTTAGAAAAGCAATTTTAACAATTTTGTAATTTGTTGTTTTTTGTAGGGGAGTGGATTCACAGAGTTGCCACATTATATTTTCAAACATGGAATAAGTTAAAGTGTGTAAAGGAAATGAGGCAAAATAAGTCGCAATCAGAGCCTAATGCTATTCAAATCTTGGTGACTCTGCATTAAATGTTTATATATTTTTGTAGTACTTGGGGAAACCATCCATTATTTCCTGTGCTTCATCAGTAATGTAGGGAGCACTCTGTATGCTTTGAGAAGTTTAATAGCTTCATATATACTTTGGGAGGAAAAGTACTGTCAGGTTATTGATTCTTTCTCCTTAATCATGTTGAAGCTTTAGGGGAGAACAAAAGGGAATAAAGAAAATGCATGAAGAAATAACAGGTCCTGGCAAAAGTTTTCTGATAATGCTTTTCATTATTGTATCAGAAATCTAAACTTAAAAATACCAGTGTGGGGCAATTTGCTGATTTAATTTTGTGCTCATCTAAAAAGTAAATAAAACATGTGAAACAAAAATTTAGCTTCTATTACTGTATGTATCTTTACAGTAGAAAAGGATGCTATCTAATATCACTCATGCCCCCAAACAATGAAAATTACAAGGCTCTACTTCCATATTTGAAAAAGAAGTTCTCCCTAATTAGTTTCTTTCCTAGTAAGATAATTTCCAATCCTCAAATAGCTACCAGATTTACTATACATAACAAGTTCAACTTTTAAAATTAACATGATTACAGTGTATCTATATTTCAAGTTTCCTAAATAATGTCTTCAAAATACAGCCTTGGAAACATTTATCTAATAATTTGAGAAATTATTGTATTAACACCTCAGATAGTTTTATGTATTATATAGCCAAATCAGCTAGGCTCAAACAAGATTTCACTTCTCTATTGAATTCATGTACCCTTAGCTCAGCAAGCACAAAACAGCTAATACTGTCACGTTTGAAAAGCTTTTATGCTGAATTTGACACAAAAGCAATCACAAAACAGAGAAAAAAAGGAATTTCTCTTTCAAAAGCTGAAAGGGGAAAAAAATAAATGAAAACTCTGAGCCTGGGTAAATCTCTCCAGACACTGGAAGGGAAGTTTAAAATCATCAAGAAATAATTTTTCCAAAGAATCCATTGCCAAGTTTGAACCGATCTTAATAGCCTAGGGAAGAGGTTGTGAAGTAAATCAAGATTCTGCCAAATGGAATAAATCCCATGGTGACCAATACTGGCAGTTTTAGTACCAATGGCATACCATCTTATCTCTTATGAACATTAAATGGCATCATCTCTCATAGGATTCTGTCACTGCCTACTGGCAGAGATTTTCATTAGGACAGAAATCCTGTATGATTTTTCCTAATATCTGTCTTTCCATCTCAAAAGAACATTATTGTTTTACTCGGGCCATGGAGAAGTGCAAGTGAAGTCATGTGATTAACAAAATCAACTACTTTATGTTTCTGTTCTAAAACAAATTTACGGGTTATACTGGAAAGAAAGAAATGAAACATACATTATGGGCACCTCTTAATGATATACACATTAATTATTGACTGAGCTATAGTTTGTTCTTTTGTCAAATAAAGATTCTCCTATTGTGATCTCCATCTGCCTTGACCACGCTTTCAAGATGAACTTTTCCCAGATGCCATCTCAGATTTGATTTCTATTTTGTGAAGGGGCTGTCATTGGTTTCATTTTTTCTCCCCTAGTTTTTCTAACCGAGAGGAGGTTTTCAAAATGTCTCATCAGTAGGGAAATGGTAAAAGATGGAACTTAATAAAATATTATAGGGTGAAAAATGATAATTACTAGAAGTTATGTAGCAATATATCTATTTATATAATAATACTAACTTTAAAATCAGAATTCAAAATTTCATCTACATTATGAAGACAATTAAAATATGTAGATAAGAAATGGAAGAGATTATAGACAAAGATTAGCAACTATGAATCATTAAAATATCAGAATTAGGAGTGATTGTTTTCTTTAGTTCAGGTATGGTGAGCGGTTTCAGTTTGCACAGTATGACAGTGCTGGTGGTTGGCTTTGAAACCATTTCATTGTGACCGTGAGGGTAGGCATCAGTGATGCTCCTGCAAGGGAGGCTGGCTGCTGTAATCACAGCTCTCCAACTCTGTAGACACAGCCTGATGACTGCTTTACGAGGCTCACCAGCTCTCCCTAATCCTAGACACACCGACTAAGACAGACTTTAGGGAGCAAGGAGATCCTGGTCAAACTAACCAGTGTCTGATTATGTCTATTTTCACATTTTCTTCCTGAAAGAAAATTTGAAGTGACAAGCCAGCTAATACCACTCAGTAGTGATAACACATAAAGGCAGTCCTCCATTTATAGGCTCCTGGATTTTATAAGAATTAAAACTCGTAATTTTGTCAAAAATGGAATGCAGTTTGCAATTATCTCCTTGGTTTTCCATAGTAAAAGAGAATATGAAAATTTCTGCCCAGTACACTGTTTCATTGCTTTCATTTTCCATCTGTTGAGTCAGTGCACATTGCCGTTGTCTCCCGTTCTCGTCCTTAGTGTTTTCTTGGTTTGTTTTAGCCACGCAGACAATGGGTAGAAGAGGAAATCTGTGAGCTCATCCACAAAAGTAATTGCTATGCATTCACATCCCAACTGGGGCCACTTTTAAGAGGAGTTACTGAACTTCTCTAGACGTTCAATGTTCCTATGTGTAAACTGAGAACAGTAATAGTACTTTTCATGGAAGGCTTTTGAGAGGATGAAATTAGCAAATATAAGTAAAGTGATCAGCACAGTTTCTGACAAATAGCAAGTACTTATTAGTATTAGCATTAAGATTACTTTAAGTTTTAACATATGTCATTCAGGAATTGGACAGGAAAATTACAGCTTTGGTCATCTTTATCTGTATTATGAACTTACACTGAAGTTGCAGCACTATATATCTTTAAATTCCTAAACATGAACACAAATAACATCAGTTTCCATAGATAATGGCTGAGCCATTTTTATGATGCACTTTTAGACTGATTTTTCAAAAGCAAATTTTGATTTCAGAAGCAATTATAATACAATCTTGTCTTTGTCTTTGGTGTTTAAAACATGTTACTTGTTTTGATAAAATTATTCTGTTTTCTCCTTTCATATTTTCTTTTCCAATTCCTTTTGTCTTATTTAAAGCCCCAGGCTTTTCCAGGACCTATTAAATCCTAATCATTTCTACCATCGCTTCAGGATTCTTATCTGTTTTAAGAGTATTTCTCAATTGCCAACTTTCAGAGTCTTTTTGCCCTAATCAACTCTATCACTCCATGCCTCTCATCTCTCCTTCCCTCATCTAACTCAAGGCTCCAGTCCAAACTCTTTTTCCCTATTAATTCTTCCTCACCACTTAACCACTTTGTTTCATGCTAGATTCATAGAATTTTGAATTTTTGAGACAAAAAAGAAATAGTATAACAGACTGAGTACCTTGTAGATCAGGTCAGATCCTTCAAGAATAACCACATGGATTCTACATTTCACATAGTCAGATGAGCAACTGGAAAAATCATTATTAGAAATTCCTAAGTCACCTGTGCTCATTCACGGGAGAAAACCTTAGTGATAACAAGTATCTTGGGGGAGAGAATTTTTACTTGTCTAGGTGTTGCTTCCAAGAGAGGTAATGATGAATTTGTAAAATCCTGTGTGTCTTTCTAACATTCTTGTTGTGTAAATAAAAATTTTACCCTCATAGCAGCTCAGGCCTTTTGGAAAAGTAGCTATGGCAGAGACTGGCTAAAAGCTCACTAGTTCATTATTCCCTTTATTCTTCCTGAAATTAAATTCTAGTCAATGGGATGTGGGTGGAAGTGATGTCCATAATCTCTAGGTCTGGCCATAAAATACTATGGATTGGGCACATGGTCTCTTACTCTTCTGCAATGACCTCGGGCAGTCATGATTTTAAAATTATAATTTAATAAAATGGGAAAAGCCTGGATCTCCAAGCCACCATTCAGGGGAGAGCTCCTAAGAAGGGTTCTTTGATCACTACTGGATTACGATACAACCAAAGAATTAATCATCATTGTATTAAGCTATTGAAATTTCAGGGTTTATTTTTCAAATAAGCCTAGTATAAATACACTAGCTTAGCATACTCTAAACACTGACTAATTTAGAAATGGTAGCCACTCTATCCAAGAAAACTTTGTCTTTTTTTCTCAGATGACATAGGTAATTTGAGATTCAGATACTTATTTAGCAGAAACCCTTTTGCTACCAGAAAAAAAAAATCTATAGAGGGTTTTGATCAAATGTTTAGTCTCATCAAGTTCCCATCATGTTTATTCTCTGCTTAAAATCCCCTAGAGACTACCCATTGTTTAGCATTTAAGGTCTTTCCCAACCGATCTTTACATAGGAGGCTTGAAATGATTAAGTGTATGTAGAATACCATGCACAGTGTTTGATAAAACATAGTCAAACAAATTTCCTTTCTTTTCCTTTTTCTCTTTCTTTTATCCTGAAGAGTTCCAGGTTATTAAGTAGATAAATATATGATGACGTTTTGAGGGTAAAGAGCAAGAAGAAGAGATGAAAGAGAAAGAAGTTGGGCTGGAGGTCAGAGGATGAGAGAAGAAAGTGAGAGTACACCTTCCCCCTGCCTTATTCATACACCCACCCTTCCCTTCTCCATTCACTGCCCTCAAATGAAGCAGGAAGGAGTAAACCTGTTACTTTCTCTAGGAAGGAATTAAGCCCATCTGACTGACTTCATGCTACTACATAAGCATGTACAACAACTTTCAAGCGATCTTAAGACATGGTGCAATGTGAAAACCAGCTCATTATATCTATAGTATTAAACAAAATTAAGATTATTAACCATCAATTTTCCTCTTATCTCTACCTTCCTTTGACCGAAAAGACCACTGTTCATTCCAGCTTATATTTTCTTTTAATAAATGTACATCAAAGCCCATTAAATTTTAATCCATGGTATAATTTTATCCAGTATATTTTATTTTAAGAACTTATCTTTGAAACTAACCTTGGTTTCTGTGATTTTCCTTTGGATTGCATCCATTGTGTAGGGACCCTCCTTCCATGACTCAAGCTTGGCTCTGGCCTGTCCCAAGACCTGCTCAGCTTCTTCCTTAGCTTCCAGCCATTGTGTCGAATCTTTTAACATTTCATTCAACTGCTGCCTCCGGTTCTGAAGATGTTCCTGTACTTCATCCCACTGACTCTGAATTCTTTCAACTAGAATAGGAAGAAAAATGAGTATGTGGGAGTAAATGCTAGTGTAGAGAAGACATTTGAAATTTAACATCCAAATATTATCTCACATTTTATATTACTCATTAAAGAAATTGCTCATTGTGTTACAGCTCAGATGACGGACAAAGGAATTCCTTACTTTTTTCAATGGCAAACATGAGTTTCTGTTACAGTAACTTTCTGAAGGTGACCTAGAACATCAGTAGTATATGTCAAAATTTAATTCTGTCTAATCTTAATCTATGGAACCAAACACGAATAATCTTTTAGAAAGCTTCTATAGCAGAATGCCTCAATCCCCTTGCCCCTATTACTTTAGTGCAACAGCCAGACTTTCAATTCCATCACTGACATTTCATTCCTTTAAGGCTTTGTGTTGCCAAAAAGAGTCTATCTGCCATCTAAATGGTAGGCTAGATACATCAAGGAAATGAGACTCCCCTCCTCCCTCTCCTGCCACCCTACCTCCCAGGAGCAGCTTGTAACCAGTGACTGATGGCAGGCACTGAGGTGTGAATATTCTAGCACCCTTGATGCTAGAGAAGATAACAGAGGTATGTGTTTCCTAAGGGTTCCCGAGTTATGCCGGTGGTATAAAGCTCTCATGGTTGACAGTGGTAAACCTGTTTGAATATGCACCATCCTTTACGTGCTGCCTTGCCTTAGCTGTCTCACTTCCTCACTCTCCTACTGATACTTTTCTCAACTCTCAGATAAATCACTTGCTCTCAAAACCTTTTCCTGGGGCAATCCAACAGCAGATAGGTATATTGGAAACATCTTGTAACAATATCTAAGAGTTCATGCCAGTTATATTCTGTAAATAGGACAGGCTTATACTGAGGCTATTTTTTCGTATCATTGTGAGTCAAAGACGGAGATTCCCTATAGATCCTGCTCTGAAATACTTTACTTTGGAATATTAAAAATAAACATGACCAGATTATTTTTTCTTTTCTTTGAGGACTATGTAAACTTTTCTTTAAGCTGATTTCATAAAGAGGAAATAATGCCATAGAAAACAAGAAATAAAACCACCATCCACTTTCTCCCTTAAGCAAGGAATCTGACAGAAATTCCAGATTGTCCCCTAAGCCTCACCAAACACCATATAAAACTGGTTACTAATTTCTCTTGTATAGAACTCCTTTCCTGTTTCCACATACTGCCACTGCAAAGCTCTATCATTTTTGGCCTACATGTCTGCAACTAGACTACACAGTGCCTCTGCCTCAACTCTTTGTTTTCCAATGTAACTTCTGTTTTGGAAATTGTAACTACAGACAGGGTAAAAACTAATATAAATCTGATCACACCACTCCTTCATTTAAACCCTTCAATGTCTCCCCACTGTCCTCTGGCATGTCTTAGCTTGATAGACATGTTCCGCTGTGATCTGGCCTGGATAACCTGAGAGATTTATTTACAAAGGAACAAATTACACATAATCAGGGTGCAGGAAAATCACGAAAGATAATATAAGAAACTAGGCCTTGCAGCAGTGGAGCTGTTACGATACCTAGGACCAAGAAATCAGGGGGGATGTGCCCAGAAGCTGAGAAACACGAGGAGAAGCTGCCTTGAGAAGCACGGTAACCTTCTGTCAAGGGACCCAGTAAACCTGAAGTAACTTCATGGGTAGGGAATGAGGAGAATAAATATCCTGACCTCCCTGCCCTTTCTCTTCAATTTCCTACTAGGGCTCCCCAGTGGCTAAACCAATTGGAAGTCAGAGGGCATGGGAGACCAATGATGACAGATCAGCCTCCCAGAGTAGAGAGTGATGTAGAGCAGGGCAAAGACTGCCTATAGATGGACAAATAAAAGGTATACAGCACAGTATCGTAAAATTGTGCTTGTTTCATGATGCAGATTTAGTCCTTCTTAATTAAATCTGTTGTTGCCTCTCTAAAGTTATGAGAAGTTATGAGTTAAAGAAATACTTGAGATATTTTGTAAATAATCATCAGGACTAAATAGACTCTATAAGACTACTGATTGTGACATGAAATAAAGAATCTGGTATCTAGAATGTAAAACCAAGCAAGTGGTACTTGCTACAGGTACTGTTATTATCGGGTTCATTTTGGTTTGGGTGTTTGCTATGCATTGCAAATCCAGTCAACGTATTATATTCCAACTTTGGTTACCATGTCAGCCTCCATTTGAATGGCAACCTCTCCTCATAATCTTTGAGCACATCCTTTTTTGTTTGTTTGTTGCACTGCTGTTGTTGCCCTACTGGGTAGTGTAGCACTTGTTATAGTTGAGGTTCACATTACCAATTGGTCTCCTATTCAATCTCTAGTTTACAAAAGTACGAGTTTAGATGCTATTATTTTAAAAAGCTGTTTTAATATATAAATAAAAATCTTTAAGTGTTTCAAAACATTTTCTTATCAATCATAGAAACAACTGATATCTCAAACAACTGATATACAAACCATTTCCAACTTACCTTAATAGGTTACTTTATTACGCATAGTTGGCACCTTTTTTTTGCATATTGTTATACACATGTTATATGTATTTGAACATAATAAAAGTGATTTTCCTTTAGAAGTCTCTGATTCCAGTTTGCCTTAATCAGCCCTAATTAGTGACATTTTACTGTGCTATCAAATTTTTTAGAATGCCTAGCATTTTTGATGTAAACATAGTAAACCATTTGTATTCATGCCAGTGAATATTTTGTACATCCTATAGTTCATCTGAGTAGCGTAGATATGATATATATACTTTAGAAGGCCATCATCACTTGATATGAGAAAGAGATAAAGAATTTATTTCTATCATGTGGCCAGGTATTTCTCAATTGTGGAAAAGGAGAAAATTTTTATAGCCTAGACCATTACTTCAGACAAACACGCCATTCGAATGCTTGTTCAATCACAGCAATGAAGGTTTTCAGCCCAAAAGGGTCATGTGTGTCTAATTTAGCAAAATAAAATGATTCACTGGGTGTACATCCCACTAAAGATGTGTTTTCTCATCCTTGACTTTCAACTGTACATGATAATGAGATAATACTTAACGAAATAGATTTATAATCTACCGATTCACTCAACAATCCATCTACCCCTTCATGCACCCCTATCTATCAGTCTATCCATCCTGCCAGTTACCATTTTATTTACCATCTACTGGATATCAGGCATGAGGTTAAGACTCCCAGAAGAGTCGAGGACACATTCCCTGGCTGCTGGTTGGTTGGTGCCTTTAGACAGAGGTGTTATTCACAATTTACTCAAAGAAGAAAGGTCAGAATTTCTAGGGAAAAGACAGTAAGTTCCATCTGGGACCTATTCATCAGAAAGTTTTGAGGATCATCCACACATGACTATCGTTTGAGTCAGTTAGACTGAAGATACTATGGCAAAGCTGTGTGTTTTGGGAGACAGAAATCCAGGATTAGAAGTCAGTAGAGAAGTAAAAACTGAAGCCGTCAATATGAATACATTCTCACTGGTATGGTATATAGATTGAGCAGAACAGAAGGTTAAAGATGGCAGTCCTGGAAAATACAACACATAAAGACAGAATATAGCATAAGTTAAGTCAATAGATGAATGACCGGCTAGAGAAGTAAGAGGATTACCAGAAAAGTGTACTTCCACAGAAACATGGACAAGAAAGAATTTCAAAAACACAAGCGTGGTTAACCATTTTCAATGCCATAAATATCACAAGAGCTAATAAAAATCGTAATAAAACATTTATTTGAATATCCACTTTGCTCAAAGTACTGTTTAAGCTCTTTACATGTATAAACTCATAATCATCATGAGAATCTTATGAGGTAGGTATCATTGTTTGTATTATTACTGTTGCTGTTCTCCTCATTCAACAGATGAAGAAATAGGGACCATGCTGAAGAACTGGCCTAAGGTCATACAGATAGTGAGTGGTAGAGCCAACACTTGGACCCAGTCAGACTTCCTAAAGCCCAAGCCAAAAGTATCCAATGGCTTTGGCCACATGGAATTTCCTGAAGACTATATAGAAAATGAGTTTATTGGAGTGGTAGAAATCTTATCATAGGGAATTGACAAGTGAATCAGCCAGTGATGGAAGACCTTTGGGAGATAACTGCCCCTTGTGAGTGACAACTGTCAGGTGTATTTTTCACTATCTCCCAAACTTCACTCAACAGGGTTGGGGTCTAGTTGTCCACAGCAATAATCTGCTCAATAATTGGCTCAATTATTGGCTTCTTTCCTTTACATATTCCACTGTCCTACTCCCCTACTGGTACTTCTTGGGATCACCATAAAAGAAAATCACTGTCATTCAAATCATTATTTCAAGGTCTTCTTCTGGTAGAATCTAGTCTAAGTTTGAATTTTATTCACTTAAAAAATTCCTTAGTACACATCCCAGTGCTTGGCACTTGGTATACTTCTGATAACTGCCAAATGAATTGTACATGTAGACTTCTTCAATTATCCATGCTTGTTTAGAATAATATAAAAATGCTACTTCCAAAGGTAATCCCTGCCCAGGACCTTGAGTCTTTTTTACAAAGCAGTCATTGTCTCTTAATTGCATTTCAAACTCATATAATTTGAACACTGGCTTTAGTCTTTCACATTTCCCTCTGTTTTCCTCTCACACTTCATGATCTCTATTATAAGCGAACACATATTCTTCAGGCATCCTTTGTTTATGATTTAATGCCTTTACATCGATCATATTTTCTTGTGTAAAACATCATTAATATCATGTTTACCACTAGAATATTATCATCTGATTTAAAAAAATCCATACATTAAAAGGTACAAATGTGTGGAGGAATCCCATGAGCCAAAACTAATCAATGATCTCTAACATTCTTAAAATAAACTGTAGGTCAGAGAGAATCTGTTGGCATGTCTTCTTGCCTCTGTCTGTCTTTTTAATTAAATCTTAGACTGAGTAACAGAAAAGCACATGTGTGTAACAGATAAGGGTATTTTTTATGGGCATTTTCAAATGTTGAAACACACTGAGCTCCAGAGGATAATAACAACAATAAACTATCATATTGTTATTAACAGAAGTACAATTAGATGAATACTAGAAAGACAGTCAGCAGATGTAACGCCCCTTGTGAAATAACCAACCATATGTGAGACCCCATTTTGCAGAGCAGAAATTATGGAGAAATTATTTTCTTTACAAAAGCACACACGGAAGATTTCTCTAGTCAACTTGGCAAAGATATGTAAAATATTATTTAACTTGTATTCCACTCCCAGGTACATATCCAAGAAAAATGTGTACTTATATTCACCAAAAGACACGTACTAAATTAGAAGAGTCCTCAAATTGCAAACTATCCAAATTCCCATCGACTATAAAATGGATCAATACATTGTGGTATATTTCTCAATAGAATACTATCCAGCAACAAGAATTAAGTATCTACAACTGTATTCAGTGGTATTTATTAATCTCACAGACATAATGTTGAAGGAAAGAGGCCAGCCAAATCCAAGGAAATACTGTATTACTCCATTTATAAAATGTACAAAACCAGGAAAAAGTAAGATGACTATAGAAGTCAGGATAGTTGTTACCCTTGTAAGACTGGTAGTCATGGAAAGAGACACGACAGCGACTTCTGATGTTCCAGTAGTTGCGCGTTTCTTGCTTTGGGTGCTCTTTACACAGCTGTATTCAGTTTGTGCACATTCCTCAAGCTAGACATTTCTGTTATATGCATTCTTCCTTATGCACATTGTACTTCAATAAAATTTTACTCAAATATTTTTGATTTGTAAAATGTATTAAGCTTTGGAGAATTCATCTTTTTCAAAAGGGTTGCAACTTGTGAAATATGTATCACTTTGGAAGATACGAATGATAATAAGAGATGCAAGGGTTTTGCTAAGAACACAATACAATTTAGGACTTAGATTTCTGTAATAAAGAACATTTTAGAAATGGTCATTGGACCGTGAACCAGACTAGACTCACAGAAACAAGTCAGTACATAGAGCTATCAGTTATTTAATTTAGAACCAGGCAGTGTATTTGGTTGATATAGCTATCCTAAGAGTAGATCCTGCAGAACATATACAAAGGAAAATTTTACAAGTTTTATATCTATTTCATTTTGTCAAGGAATGAAAGGAAACATAAACTCTGAAGACACATAAAACCTGAAGACCATCAGAGAAAACCTGTTATTCTATTATCTTGGTCCCATTATCTTGGAACTGGACCATCATGGTAGTTAGACCTGGTAAATGTCCATAACTGGGCAATGATTCAAACTACAGGATTTCACCACCTTTACTACAACACTTCATCTAGGATATTACTGATAGAACAAAGACATATCATGGCAAGGAACTTGGTCACTAGAGCCCATACTGTAGGTGTACATTTATACCAGATTCATCTGACATATAAAAGCTAAATAATAATAAAATATATGCATATTAACTCAGACCATCCGTGTATATTGGTAACTGAAGAGCTACCCAAATTGTGCATTTCTTCTCTCAGAGGTCTAGCATGGTAAGCTTCTCAACTGATTTGTGCAGTAAGTAGATGCTGGAGAATGAAGGGAATAAATAACCAGTGCTAGGACTCAGGATGACAGACTGGGTGGGACTCAGCACGTGTCCTGATTTACTGAACTCCAGAAGTGTCAAATTGGAAACTCAGCAATCACGTCAAGAACCACAATATTGCACAGAAAGAAACAGTTCAGTTGATTGAGTACTAAATCAATCTTTCACTTCAGGTTTCTAAGCTAGCTATGTTTGATTATCGATATACAATCTTGACTGATATAAATTCCCTCAATATTTCTCCCAGGGAAAAAATGTTATTTACAAAAATGAAATGATTGCCTTTTTGAGTATACATTGCTATGGAAAAAAGAACAGCTCTGTTGCAATTTCTGCACTGAAGTTACAGTCTGTGAATTAGAAGTTACTGTGACTAAGTTTTAGAAAGAAACCTTCTGCAGCAGTTAGTAATGGGTCATAGCCCTGGATTTGTGATGAAACATATTTTAATTTGCAAAAGCTGATTCACCACAACTTCAATTTCCTCCACTGCAAAGCTGAAATAATGATAGTTGCACAACCAAAGAATTGTTGTGAAGATAAAAATCAGTAATGGATAAAAGTGTTAAAGGACCCTACTAAAGCAAGGTGTTATTGCATCTCTGTACAGAGGCTAAACAATAGATTACAGTCATCAGCAAACATTTGTAATCTGCTAGGGGGAGCACACTGTGGATCTCAATGATTCCACAGAATACACAAGAGTTCCAGGTAGAAAATGCTGAGCTAGAAGAGCTAAACTGCAGGTAAATCTTTTGAGGTCATTTGAATGGGTGAAGAGTGACATATGTTTACCTGTGGTCAATTGTAAGAAAAATTTTCCCAATTGAGGTTAAGACAATTAACTCTGAATTATTTGTTAGTATCAGGAAAAAGATGTGGGGATCACAATAGCCTGTTCCTTAAGGCTAAAACAGTCAACAAAATGTCAGGCATGATCAAGAAGGGAACTGAAAACAAAGACACCATCATTATTCTACTCCTGCATAAAGTTAGGCTAAAACTATACCATAAGTAATGTGAGTATATCTCAATGGTTGACATTCAAAGATTTATAAGGAACCAAGGAAAGTCCAAGTAATAACCCAAGTTATAGGAAATATTAAGATTTGTTCCTCCTATTTCCACAAGGAATTTAAACATTGTTCTGTAGAACTCTTATCTACAGTTAAGCTCTGCAAAGAGATGTCTCAACTTAAACCCATTAAGAAGAGGAAGGTTGCTGGGGGGAGGGGAGTGGGAAGGGAAGACTGGGAGTTTGAAATTTGTAGATACTGACAGGCCTATGTAGAATAGATAAACAAAATTATACTGTATAGCACAGGGAAATATATACAAGATCTTGTGGTAGCTCACGGTGAAAAAGAATGCAACAATGAATATATGTATGTTCATGTATAACTGAAAAATTATGCTCTACGCTGGAAATTGACACAACACTGTAAACTGACTATAACTCAACTAAAAGAAAAAAAAAAAAACAGGACAGCTAAGACCCACCTTGGCCAGGAAGAGAAGACTGTTTCTCCCCAAGAGTCTGGACCAGGCCTCTATAAATCCAAATTCAATCATTAAAAATGTTTTTAAAAAAATAACATGTTTTTCATGTTTCCCAAATGAAGAAGGTCTGCTAAAATTAGCATCCCAATGTTCATACCAGCACTATATACAATAGCCAAGACATGGAAACAACCTAAATGTCCATCAACAAAGTACTGGATATAGAAGCTGTGGTATATTTATACAATGGGATACTACTCAGCCATAAAAAAGAATAAAACAATGTCATTTGCAGCAACATGGATAGACCTGGAGAATGTCATTCTAAATGAAGTAAGCCAGAATTAGAAAGAAAAATATCATATGATATCACTCATATGTGGAATCTAAAAAAAAAAGACAAAACGAACTTATTTACAAAACAGAAACAAACTCACAGACATAGAAAACAAACTTATGGTTACCAGTGGGGAAGGGATAAATTTGGAGTTTGGGATTTGCAGATACTAATACATATAAAATAGATAAACAACAAGTTCATACTGTATATAGCACAGGGAACTATATTCAATATCTTGTAGTAACTTATGGTGAAAAAGAATATGAAAACAAATATATGTACATTCACATATGACTGAAGCATTATGCTGTACATAATATATATATATATATATATATATATATATATATGTTACAGGGAAAAAAAAAAGAAGAGGAAGAAGCAAATATACTAACCACGAAGCTGAATGTAGCTAGTGTGAACAGGCATTTGCTCTAGTTAGGAACAGGAGAGGAGGAATATGGTTGCTGTGCAAACAGAAAAAAATGTCTGAGATATTTCAGACCAAAAAGTTGAAGAGAGGGGAGTTACAGGCACATGATTAAGTCCTAGCTGCTAAGACTAATTTGAGTATCTGCTTCTTCTCTGAATGCCCCAAAAGCTAGAATTCAGCAACAGCCAAGCATTTAGTTTTACATTCATGGAAGACAGACTCAGAATAAATGACTAAGTCAAAAACATCTAACATTTAAGCTTAGTTTGAACATGGCAACGATTAGCAATTTCATGCTTTTTTTTCACACTCAGTTCACTCTGTAAAATAGGGATAATAACAAGAAGATTAATAATCTACGAAAATGAAGGAAATAATGGACACAAGGCACTGAGCAGAGTATTTGGCTCCTAAATACATGGCTACAAATACGCAGTTATGCACTTTTGTCTAACATCCTTGGACTTTTCAAATCATGATCCCTAGGGTTCTTTCCAGCTCTGACAGTATGTGAAATGTATGTTCCCTGTTGTTTCTGTCAAAGATAGAAGCTCACCTTACAAGACTATTGGGAAGAACTCAGTCAGTCCAGTTCCTGGATGAACAAACAGCATATCAACATCCATTCCCCTGGATGGACCATTTGTTTAATTTAGCCTGGCAAGCTAATATTCAGTCATGTTAAAATTCAGTTAAAATAAACTCAAGACAACCTAAAAAAAACTTTTTAAATTTTTTTTAACTGAGATATACTTGACATATAATTTTATATTAGTTTCATGTGTACAACATAATGATTCGATATTTGTATGTATTGTAAAGTGGTCACCACAATGTCTAGTTAACATCCAAAAGTTCTTTCCTTTCTGGGGTGATAGTATTTTTCTGTATTTTGATAGAGGCGTGAGTCACTCAGGTGTACCCAACCATCAATGATCACTGAATGGTACACAGAAGGTTTATGCATTTGACTCTGTGTAAATTTTGCCACAAAAAAAGACAAACAAGCAAGCAAATAAACAAAAAGAACTATAAATGAATACTGAGCTCTAGTTACTAATATGCATGCTGAAGTATTTAGGGGTAAAGAGTACTGATGTCTCCAAATGCACTCTGAAATGCATCAGAAATTAATCAGGATTGATGGAAAGAGAAAAGGGATGAAGCGGTACATCACAATTTAGGTGGTGGGTTCAGGGATGTTTACTCTCCAATTCTTTCAGCTTTGCTGTGCAATTGGATTTTTCATACTAAAATATTGGGTAAAATGCTCTCTCATAGCAAGCACAAAGCAGCATACTATTTAAACACATTTTTAAGTCACTGCGGTCACTTTCCAATTAAGAAACAAAATACCATCTGTGGAAAATAGAAGTTTAAAACGTAGTAAAGAGAATTTACAGGAGCAAAAATGACAACATTTTGCTTAAAGTCACATCCAATGTGTATGGAGAAGAGCTGGAGCTGGAATTCAGGCAGATATCTTAATTTCCTAATCAATAGACTGTCAAAGATCTTATTACCTCCTTTAAAGTACGCTGAATATTCTCACAGAGAAAATGAGTTAGTCCTCTGAAGAAAGCTCATGCTCCTGTTTTGGTTATGAAACATAGGGAAGTGTGTGTTGGTTCCCGTATTGAAAGATGAGTTGAGGTAAACGGAGGGTTGCATTCTTGCCAATGATTAGAGAGTCCTATATTTACAGGAAAATACAGACATCCAGTCATAATGGAACATGTAAGTTATTTTTTAATTACATAAACAGGTAGATATTAAAAGGTGATTTAACTTGATTGTTAAAATGAATTAACTGGGGAAAAAAAAAAAAGAATGGCTTCCTTTGGCCAGGGGCAACTACAAGTTGAGACGAAAGCTTGAAGTTGGGAGAGAAGCTTGATCTATAGTTATGTAAAAATATTTCCGTTTCCAATCCTAGTTCACTAAGAAATAATCTAAGTGTGATATAGACACAACATATCACAGGACAATCCATCTGTCCAGCCTGCCTCAGCCATCAACTAATTAAGTGCCAAATGTAGCAAATAAAGTACTAACAACTTGAAAGTGTTCAGCAAGAGTTCATTAAGGTGGAGCTAAAGGGGACTATCACAATTCCAGCACCACCGATTTATTATAGTGTCACCAGCATGCAATGCATACAATAAAACCCATTCATCACTGTACATTTGCACACCAAAACTGATGCATTTTTTGGAATACAAATATTTTCTACATCTGTAGAATAAAAAAAAGACATTTTCTCATCCCTGTACACACACTGAATTTCATCCCTACCCCCTTATCACTCAAACTTTTATTTGATGGGTGCAGAAAACCCAAGTTACACCTGAAAAGCAAAGTGGGCTCACTACTGCCCTCACAAGCACACTCCACAGTCTAGCCAATCAAGTTAAGGAATAAAAATAAATATAAAATAATTCCTTGAGGAGAAGTCATGGGCTAAAAAGCAGAATGCCAGATATTATCTAACAGACTTTTCTGTATTTCCCTCTCTTCAGGTTTAGGTGTCTCTCCCATCCATGCCTAATTCTCTCCCTGTACTCAGCATTCCAAATTTTTTCACCTCCTAAGAGAAGTGATTCTGTTTTTTACCCATCCTGTACCTTCAATCTCAGTCTAGAACCTCAACTAAAAAGAAAACAAAAACCACAGAAAAATTCTTCCTTTTGGCTCTACACCCCTTCTGGCTAATCCTATGTCTTTCTCCTTCATGACAGAGCGGTTTATACCAGAGTTAAAGGATGGTTTGTGGACCAGCAGCATCAGCATCACCTGGGAGCCTATCAGAAATGCAGTATCTCAGGCCCCACTCAAGACCTACTGAACCAGAATGTGCATTTTCAAACAAGATTCCAAAGGTCACATGTATGCACATTAAAGTTTGAGAAGCACTGGTCTACACCCACCATTTCCACTTCCACACCTCACACCCCTCTTTCAATCCACTGAATTTTGACTTTTGCCACAAGAAATTACCTCTGAAGATGGTAATAATAAACCTTCAATTTACTACAGCATTGGAGAGTCTAAAGTCTATTTTTTCCACACCCCCCTTCAGTACTTGCCATCACATATAAGACCTTGAAATCCTCTCATTTTGATCAACATGGCAAGATTTTTAAAAATGTATTTATTCTACCTCTTTGGTCACCCCTTAGCCTCCTCTGCTCAACTTTTAAACATTGCTATTCCCTAGAGGTCTCCTTTTGACCTTCTTTTCTTTTCACTTTACATATGCTCCTTGGTGAGTTCATCAACTTGCTTCATTTACCACCTTTACAACGATCATAGTCAAATTCCTGTTTTAACCTAAGAACTCTCTCCTGAGTTCCATATTCACAAAGCCAAACTCCTACAAAACCCCTTTTAAATATTCAACATATCCAAAATTGATCACGCCATCTTTACCCTTCCTCTCCCCTAATCACTGACACACATCTGTTCCTCTACCTAGGCATTCAAGGAGAAGCCTACAAATCATTTTGATTCCTCTTTCTTCCTTATCCTTTAACCAAGATGCCAAGTCACTCATTCAGCCTCCTTAATGGCTCTTCTAACCTCTCTATCATCCAGCTGGCTCTTCCCTAGACTGTTTTAATTAAAAGCTTCCTGATGCTCTCTCTTACTTAGTGAATCAGAACCTCGTCTGCACATCTGAGTCAACTAGGGTGCTTTAAAAAGTACCAATGTCTGGGCTCTCTTCTGAAAGATTTTGATTTAATTGGGTTGGGGTGGAGTCCAGGTACTGGCTTTTTAAAAAAGCTCCCCCTAGTGATTCTAATGTGCAGCCAGGACTGAGAATCACTGCTTTAATACTAACCTTTTGCACCCCTCATCTGTCTTGAATACTCTGATCAGAGAAAACTTCTGAAGATAAAAAGCTGAGTCTGTCATCACTTATGAAATACCTTTAATGTCACCCTTTCATTGCTGTCAGAATAAATTCAAAACTCTTTACCTGACTGACAAGATCTTTTGTAATGTGGCCCTTGTCTACGTTTCCAGCTTCTTGACTTTTACTGTCTGTTGTGAACCCTATACTCCAGATTTACAGCTACAGAGGAGTCCTCTACACGTTACCACATGTCTCACATGTGTCTACGCTTTTCCTCTGCCCAGAATATCCTCTACCCTTTTTCACTCTGCAACACTCTACTCAAAAGTCACTGCTATTAGTCATTTTTTCCTGACCATTCTCTCCTGCTCCACTCAAGCACTGATTCAGGGGCTTCAGTAGGGTATCCCACCTTATGGTTTCTAGAGCACTAAGCACACATCATTACCTCTGAATACACTCATTTCACGACTTGACAATTGTCTATTTCTTGTCTGTCTCATCTACTGAAAGGTAGTCACTTGAGGAGAGGAAATGCGTTTTTATACTCAGAGCCCAATGTAAGTTTGGCATGAGTGGAGTATAAAGTGTGGAAAGGTAAATACAGCATTTAAGTCACAAGCAAGAATTTATGTGCTATTGCAGAAACAAAAATAATCACCAACATACAAGAGATAACAAATGCACTTAATCAACGTTCAAATCTTTTAGATTTTGTGAAAATGGGGCTTCTATATTAAGAAGGAAAAATGGAAATCAATGACATATAGCCTCAAGTGATCCCTTCAAATGCTTCTCTAGAAAAGCAAAATGTGAGCTCAGAAATAAATAAAGATCAATTCTAGTTCAGTTAACACATATATGGTTATGAAGATAAATACAGGATCAGTGATCATAAAATATAAAGTGTTGACTTAAAAGTCAAAAAGGAAGTTGTATGAAAGTCTCAAATTTCCCTTCTGAGACTCCATTTTGAGATAATCTTTGCTTATTTAAACCTCAGCAACTCGTGAAAGTTACAGTAAACGATGTGAAATATCGAGGAGATAAAAGGTAACTCTCTCTTTAGATGATCCCAATTCAAGTGACAAAATCATTTCATAAGAAATACGTAAATAAACATCGAACATTAGTACAGCAACTCGTGAAATAGTACAGCAGCTTCTAATTGAAATGCTTGAGTTTCTAAGAAACAATAAAAATTCTATATATTGCTTCTACTATTCCATTTATCTCTGGGTAATTCATAACTATACATCCGGAGAAGAAAGACCCAGGAAAAAGATGGTACCTTGGTAAAACACATGGCTAAGAAATACAGGAATAGAATAGTGCAATTGCTTTAATTTTAAAAGGAAATTCTTAAACAGAATTCCCACAGTAAAAGAAGAAAGAAATTTAAAATGAGGTAATCTCTGTGAAAAGTGCTTTATAAACTGCAAAGATGCCAACAAACATACGGTATTAGTACTATTTTCTTTAAAATGAGAAATAGAATAGCATTGTGCCTACACTATTTGCATCAAGGGAGCAGAATCCTTTAAAAACATGTAAAACTGATGCCTTTTAACCAAAATAAAAAGAAAGACACACACACATTGCCTAAACTTGGTCTTGAGCAAGATTATACTTACGTTCTGGTAAGTTCTTATAAAGAACCATTTGATTATCTGATAATGATTCAATTTTATACATTTATTCATTTACTTGTTCCTTTGTCTATCCGTTCATTCATTACAAGCTTTTTCTTGAGAATCTACTATGTGCTTGAGACTGAGTTAGAATATATACAAAATCAAAGCTGCATAAGGAATAATAAACATTTTGTAAGTAAACTACTCGGTTCAATATTTATATGCATTTGGAATCCATATCTTTAAAATAGACTCTACTTATCTGAATGCATCACTCATTGAAAAAAAAAAAAAGCTAAAAGAGAGGACTTTCACAGCTCCCACTGGCCTTGTGAGTTACGGTAAGGATTTTGATCTTTGTCCTCAGTGCAATGGGAATCCACTGAAAGGTTTCATGTGGGGAAGTGACACCATCTGATCTAGGTTTCAAAAGATTAGTCATACTGCTCATTATAAAATAGATCAGAGGGGAGGGCAAGAAAAAATGCAGAAAAACAGTACGATGCTAAGGTAGGAGTCTAGGTAAAACCTGATGGTGGCTGGTAGATTGAAAGATAAGACCAGATTAGTAAGATACTTAAAAGATTAAAGGTTCAAGACTTTGCCTAAGTTCTTTTCTCTGCATAGAATGCAGTGCCTGGTCCAAGATAGGTGCTTCATGCGTGCTTTTGACAGGAAATGAATGGGGTCATAAAAATCTTGCAATTCTTTAAAGGGGTCTTAGAGGCTCTGGCCCTGTCATATAACGACTTTTCCCTCTCACAGCAAAAGATGGAATTAATAGGCTGTGACCACCGTTTTTCAGGGTATGCCTTCTTCACCATGCTTCTTCTAGAATACAGGCTACATGTTAATATCTGCAAATTCTTGTTAAAAGTCTATTTGTCATGACATCTTTCTCGCTTGCTATTTTTTTTTTTTTGGCTTGACTTTTGAGTCATTTACAGATAAATAGGTAGGACAAAAACGCTGACCCTTTTTTGTATCTAACAATGGTGAAAAAGGTTGGTGTTAGACATCGACATGGACCTACAACTTCATGTGGAAGATAAGGTTATAATAATCCCCAAGAGGAAAAGTAATGTAGACAGTTTGCCATATGAAATGGATAGAACAGGTAAGACATCAGAGGTGTCATTATGAGAGCTGTCATTCATATAGTGATGAGTAACTGAAGCCATGAGTGTAAGGGACAAAGGCCAAGCCTTGGGAATATTCTGGAGAGAGGTAGACTAAATGCAGGAAACTGAAATGAGAGATTTGGAAAAGGTTACAATACCCCTGTGTTCAAGGCAAAGGCTCTGGAGAGGAAGCTTGAAAGGTAGTCCCCAGACCAAGCAAACAACCTCTTTTGGGATCATTAATAGCTTCAGTGAGGTGGTTAGAGCATGGACCACAAGAGATTAAGTATAAAAGGAAATGAGAGAAATGTTTGTGGAGCTCACTTTGGCAGTGAGCAGAAGCAAAATCAGATAGGAGACTTAAGGAATACGAGATGCCTCGTTGTAGGAGCAAAGACTTGAAAGAAGTGGACACAAGAAAGTAAACGGTTAGGCAAAATATCAGGCAGTCAAGTTAGTAAACAGAAGCAGAAGGTCTCCATGTGAAATTTATCATAAAAAGGAAACATGCTAAAATGAAAAATTTTCAGAAATGGACTGTAAGATTCCACTCATCAGCCTGCTAGGTCAGAACATGTGACTCTATCTTTTAATAGTCACTCTGACTATTAAAAGGAGCTTGTAATTTACAAAATCTCTAACATTTTCTTTTCCCCAAATTCTGCCATCTTTCCTGCTTTTCTACCACTTCTACCAAAACTGTTCCCCTCCTCTCTTTCGTTATCTTTGAATTCATCAACACTCTCCTTGGTTATATCAGACGCTCCAGTTTTCCTACACTCCAGGGTCCACTTGAAAGCACTTACTTACTACAGCTTGGAACAAACTTATCTTTACCTTAGTCACGACCATAGGTGGAACTTATGTTGGTTCCAATGACAAGGATGGTTCCATGCCTTTCTCTTGGAAGTTACTAAATTGGTCTTGAAAATTAGCAATAGTTCTGCTACGAAGCAGTAGGAATTACACAGTACACTGACTAACATGTTGGCTGCAAATTCCTATACGAATGCTCTCAATTTGAATAAAGTTTACTTAACAGACTTGTCCTTAGGCATTTTTGTATACACAGATAAAGAATGTTAAGTTTTCTCAAGGCAGGCATTAGCAAGAGGTTCAGAACAAAGTTAGTATACCTGTTTCTCAAAACAAAAGAATCTGATACGAATCTGCCTTGCTGCCAGTTTCAATGATGTTACTGACCTTCTAATCTCATTGCAATTTTTTTATCCTTTTATTTATTTTCTTTTCTAAATCTTTCTCTTGCTGCTTATTAAGTTAGCTGTTATTTGGAACCTAATGAAAGGGTTTTTTTTCTTTCCCCTGAGCCCAAACCTTCCTAAATAGTCTCTTCATTATTCTATTCACTTTGAACATTTAAAAAAAAAAAAAAAGGAAAGAAAAGCTGAAACAGCTAATGTGAGAGGTTCATGAAAATCTCCATCCAGGACATCATCATCATAATTGGTTTATAACCTGCTGTGCTGAATAGTTCTTCTACTCATGAGGATTTTTTTTAACCTTAAAAATGAAAACTTCCATGTGGTGGAAACTAACCAACAATGAACAGTGAGAAAAGGCTATAGGATTGAAAAAAAAAATAGCTTCAGCAATGACCCTAGAATCCTCAGAAGCCTTTGTGCAACTGTCTGAATGGAGAAAATTATCTACCAGGTACCATGTGCTTGCAAGGTTTTAGTTCACATTTTAATAACCACAATGGAGCTATGGATTCAGAATGCTAAGCCCACATCTCCCCTCAATTTTATGTGAAAGAAAAACTAAAAAAACAAGGATTAAAAGACAAGACCTACATAGAAGTAGGTGGTAGAAAAGATATAAAAGGTCAAGACAAAAGATAAGGAAGAAATCATTTCACGAAAGTTGTTGTAAATTGTGTTCAAAGTTATATGTTCCTGACAGTAGGGGAAAAAGGTAAAGTACTAAATATTTATAAATATGTAAAAAAGTTCTATCATTAGTATTGTGCCTAAAATATGTAAATGCTCGTATTTCAGGTTTCTGAAAAAAATTGGAATAACATTAAGTGCATTTACACATTGCTTTTCAAACACCTGACCACTATTTACAAATGGACTGATTTTGTTTCTACCTCAAACTTACTGAATCAGAATCTTCTGGCTCTTGGGTTAGCACGTGCCTTCTCAACAGGGGCAACGGTGCTCCAAGGGGGTGAAAATTTATTCTTGAGGACAAAAATTCTTAGATTGATCTAAGGGCCACAGTGGTCTGTGACCCTCCAAAGGGCGGCACTATTATTCAAATTTCATGGAGGTTTGATTAGCAAAAAGTATCTAAAAAGGCTTCTTAGAGGGTGATGATGAATAAAAGGCTGAGAAACACCATTCCAGTGTAATATACTTTAAAACATCTCCTGTGTAGAAAAGTAATATATTTTATTGTATGGAATCGAAAAAACACAGATACAAAGGAAAACAAGTTCACCTCAATTCAGCCAATGAGATCTGTTAAGCATTTTGAGGTATTTCTTCCTAGTTATAATTTATCTGGCAGAAGTTCTTTTTCTTTTCTTTCTTTTTTGGATAATATTAGTCATCTGCAAAAATGACCTGTCTCAGCCTCAGATAACTTCTTAAAAATGCAGGGTCCTGGGATGACCTTAAATCCCTATGATGTCAGTTTCTTGCGGTAGGAGTGCAGGAACAGCCACTAGGGCTGGAAATCCGTGCCAAGACTTGTTCCGTAAGGGTTCTGGTGATGAAGTACCCTAGTCCCATCAAGGAATGAATGGGTCATAGTGTGATTAACACAAAGTTCCAACTACTGATTTACATCTGCTTAACAGACATAAGTTCTGTATTGCTCTGTGACAGATAATAAGGAAAAGAGGAAGGTAAGTGTGCGTATGTGGGGAGGAAGACATGTTGCACAGAATCTAAAAGGAGAGTCAGAGAGTAAGTATTTGCTCTTATGTCTCTGGCCACATCTGAGAGAAATGATCTGCTTCTCTATTCCTGTGTTAGAAATCATCTGTAATACTAAAGGTGGGCAGTTTATCTAGTGTCTCTCACTTAATGAACCATACTTGAATAATCCCACATTACCCTAATTCTTTGTTCACCATTCAGCCTTGCCATCTGTACTTTGGTCTTCTGCAGAGCCCTCAATGGGGAGGGCACTCTGAACAAATTATCATTATTAATGTTTTCTGACAGTCTTATGTTGTGCTACAAAATAATAACTTGAATTTATTATCTCTTCTTTCAAAAGATTAATAAACCAATCTCTCATGAGTTTGTGTAGCATGGGTCAGTCCTCCAGAGCCTCCTCACCTTAGTGTGAACTATTAGAATCTAGCTGTTGGCTACACAAAGCTGAGGGCCAGATATTACATCCATGGTAACATACCATATATGACCACTATCAATCATCTCCTTGTGAGTACTTCCTGAATTGATTCATATAATCAACAACTTTAAAAACTCTACAAACAACAGATAATGAAAAAATATCCATAAACCTGAAGGAAGAATACAATTCTGAATCCATGATATAGTTATCACTTTTTTGGGGGTTATGCCTATATACTAAACTTTTGATCTTAACAGACATTAAGAATCCAGAACTCTATGACCAATGGTAAGTTGTACTTAATATAAAACCCTGGTTGATTGGCTACAGACCAAGAATTTTTTTTTTAAACCATGCCCTTTTTATATCTTTATACAGTTCCTAGAATTTATTTCTGTTATTCTCAAAATATTTCCTCAGGAGAATTTAGTAATATTCAGCTTCACTTAAAACAATCACTAGTTAAGTACAAATTAGCTTCCAAAATCAATCTGCAAACATGCTGTAGGGATATACATCTGCTGAAGGATGGTTTCCTTTTATGTTCCCCCTCCCATCTAAAAGTTATTAAGGCAAAGTCTGTTGCCATGGAAACATTCAATTTGGCACCATCTGTATTCAAAATTCAATTGCTGTAAGCTTTCAGCCAATCTCCGGTTTTTAATTGGCAGACCTTCCCAGAATGCTTTACAAATCTTTTTTTAGGAAGCCAATCCATGAAGCATATCACAATATAAAGCATCAAGAAGGTTCACAATGCAAGCCTCACTCCATTATCTTAAGATCACACTTGTGAGGGTTCAAAGCATTAGGTCTTCTGATAATTACTTGGCATGGGGTTAATGCCTAAAATTTATTGCCAAGTTGTTTCTCCTGCCTAGTGGATTTCTCAAAGAAAGTACTCATTTTACAAGTGACTCTAAGTATTAGGAAGACCCTGAAAAGGAGTTCCAGTAGGAAACCTATAGCAAGTCACAGTTCCAATAGAAAATAAACACAGGAAAGGAAGTTAAGGATGCTTATTTTGGGATCCACCATATCCGAGTTCAAATATTAATTGGGGCATCTGTTAGCTATTTTACTTAACCTTCCTAGGTCCCATTTTCATCATCTATAAAAGATCTATTATGAGGATTGTAAAGCATACATTTGGGAGACAATACATGTTTTGCATACACTGTAATGGCATTTGAAAATTTGTTGATCCCCATGGTCTTAAAGAATATTCCTCTTGAATGTCAAGTGTATGTATATAAGTATTATTAAAATTTATATGAGAATTAACAAAGACTGAAACTGAAAAGTTACTTTTAAGTGATAAGAGGATATGGATGGATCTTGGAAAAGTTTAAAGACGTTCAAAGTAAGAAAATGACAAAATCATGTATGCGCAGTTGTGGGTCTGATCTTGACATTTTGATGGGATAGAGAAGTAACTCACCATAATTAAGCATTGGCGTGGTTTCCTGGGAGGCTCTTTCAGCCCACCATGGTATAATTATCCTGTGTGAACAGTGCCCCATAGCTAAACAGGCTCAGAATGGCGCCCTCTGTTGCTATGTAACACAGCAGGCTTGCTCTGGCACCACCACTGCCCTACCAAACAGCCAGCCTTCCTCTTCGATAATCCTTAAGAGGCGACACCCCAGCTACATTGCTTACTGCTCCTAGTGTTAGAGCAGGCAGATAGATAGATATGAGCAGAGAAAGGCGGACGCAGACCAAATGGCAGGAATTGGGCAGAAAGGAGGGGCACAGACCAAATGCAGGAAACCAGACATCATGTAAGCACCAGGGGTCCCTGGGCAGAGAAAGAGAAGCAGGAATCTCTGGGCTGATAAGTGGTCACACCTTTAGGGGTGAAAAGACCCAGAGGCCAACAAAGAAAGGTGAGAAAAGGTAAGAATCTCCAGAATCCGAATGTAACATTTTGCTTATTATGCCCTCATTTCAATAAAATTAGCCTTGAAGATTAGACGCACCCATCAAGCACCAACGCCATGACACTTCTGATCCAGATTAAATAAGGACAAAAATCCCTCCTCCCTTTGGGAAGGTGGAGCTGGGATGAAAATCAGAGAGTATGACCCCAAACCCTTTCCACCCCAGTGAATATTCCGCCCATTTTTATACCTTACGTAACCAACTTGCTAAAAAACCTCAGAGCAGCTGCTCACCTGAGCCTGCTCGCTCTCCCCTTGAGAGTGTACTATCTATCCCTTAATAAGCCCTCACTTCACTTTCTTAACCTCTGCGTCTTGTCTCTGAATTCCTTCTGGGACAGGACAAGAACCTAGAACACCAGTTATATCCACCAGCAACACTAGATTACCACACACTTCCAAAAATCCATGTCTCTAATCGTTAATTTTGGTATTATATAGGCTTTAAAGTTTATCCAGTTAAATAATCTATTTCAACGGCACTTGATCATAATATTTGGTTCCACTGCATATCAACCGTACCTTCATGTGTATCCTGATGCAAATCCTTTCATATTGTTTTCCTTTCCCTTTAAAAAAAAATCTGTAACAGGTATAACTTATGGCCTATAAGCAGAAAGACAACTTTCTCTGCCTTCCTTTCTCCCTATAAATTTGCTCAAGGGGGTAGTTCCTCCTCTGTCTCTGGGTGAAAATACCAGAAGGTCCCATGTCTTTTCTGGCCACGGTAAGGTAACACGAGGACCTGTTGTCATTTTATGATATTAAAATTAGAATTTCTAGTCTAATACATTAATTAACACTTCAAACTGAATTCGAAGTATGACTTCTCCCCCATCTAGGAGAGGCTGCAGCAGGGCCAGGCTCCTCACCACCTGGAGAGGGGGTGTAGGGAGCGTCCTCCATTTCTCTTACCATCTGCCCCATTCCCCAGCTGCTTTCACTCATCCTAACAAGGCTGAATGCCAGCGAAGGGAGGAGCGGAGCAGGAAGTTCTCATATGACTCGATACTGTCAATGTTAGAATAAGGCTTTCTGCTTTCTGGGTCTGGCTGATGGTAAGTATCGAGAGGGGTCTCAAGAAGCTTTTCTAGACTTGACAACCACTGGTGCTCTTTTATTTGCTGGCCTGAATCCAGATAAATGTATTTTTGTTGTTGTTATTGCATTTTGGCAAGGTCAATACTCCCTCCTCAGAAACTTGGAATCCAATGAGTCACTCCTCCAGCTGGTCCTAAAAATACTTGTCTCTTAAAATAAAATGGGAATGTCAAGTCTACCCCACGTGAAAGTGGAAGACTGTAAAAAATAGGGGAGTACTCACAGCAGCATTTTCTCTAAAGAAGACTCAAATTTTGTCCAAGTCACTATCTTCTGAATCTCTTTCTATCCATTTCTTTTCCAAACATGCACCTTGGTAGTCTGCCGAACTGAACTTCGACGGAATTCAGGGACAATGAGAAACACAGGCATGGTAGCCCGCAAACCCTTTTGAGTTCCCTGTCTTTCTCTCCATTTCCAAGTGCGACTGGTAAGTTCCTCCTGGTTGAGCTCTGCTCTTCTCGCGTTTGAGCTCCTGATCTAATTGGCTTTCCTGACTCGGGCAGGTTTTCCGAATTAGCAGATGATTGTGCTCGGAGCTCAACTGAGCCTGAAGCCAAGCCTCTCCCCTTTCAGATTGGAATTCCCCAGGTGGAAAACCCTAGCCCTGGGCTCTGGCCCTGGATTCAACAGTGGGAACTGCTGACCGTTAATTCTTCCAATCCTCATCTGTTTCGAATCCTCCCCTAATTCCACATTGGGAACTGATGGTGGTAGCTGCAATTCTCCATTTCCATGGAATCAGTCCCCGGTCCCCATTCTTTGTGGTTTGCTGATTCAACCATTTCACCCAGTCCAAAGTTCCATGGGAATTGATGGTGGTTACTGCTGGAGTTGGACTGGGTCCGACTGGAAAACTGGACTGGGTCTGAGATTAGACTGTGTCCAATTTGAGAACTGGACCAGGTCCAGTGGGAAGCCTCAGGTGGATACTAAGCGAAGGCTAGTTGCTAATGGGAATCTCAGAAGTACTGGAAGCTGATTAGTGTGGATCTGAGAACACCAAAAACCAAGTTAAAAGATAAGGTCTTTTATATCCGGAGTCGTGCGTGCCATGTTCTGGCACACCTGCTTATTTTGTCTAAGAACTATGCACCCAGAAACTGCAGCTATTTAACAAAGTGGCAAAGTTTTACTAAAAACAACCTAGAATTACAATGGATATAATGGGGAACATTCTGAATAAATAAAATCTTTTTAAAAGTCCACTTAAAAGTAAAGTCCATTTAGGCAAAAGCCTCCAAAAGATTTTGAAATTCCAAAATAGCTTCATTGAAAGATGCACTGAAAAGGGCTAATGAAAAATTAAAGACATAAAAGGTGCCTAAAACAAAAGAGTATATGACTGATGTCTAACTTCTACTGCTTCTCTGTATTGTCCTTAATTTGGGTACTATACATTTTAAAATATGAACACCTGACGCTACAGGCCATCCTCCAGATCTCCCTTACTTCTAGGTCAAAGGCCAATCTAAGGTTCTTATATAAAGAATTTCTTAAATCAAGAATTCTTAAAAGTTTTATAAATGAATTACCTCCTGGGATTAGTGGATAAATAAAAAGGCAGCAATAAAATGGGAGGCCAGCAGTCTCAATGAATTCTGACCACAGCTAATGTCCTCAGACTGCTAGGAAATTTTTTAGGCCTTCTCTAAGCTCAATGTACCCAGAGGGAAAGATACATTCCAACAACAGGTGGTTAGGCGTTTCAGTCCTTTCTGCCAATTGCAAAACCTCTGCTATTTATCTCAAAATACTTGGAGATATTGAGACGTTATTAGCAGAAATGTCCTGCAAATATGTCCCCCCCAAAACTCCATCTTGGAAAAATCTTGGATAGTTTCTCTGTGCCTTTGTTTTTTGCCTTTGTTTTAATTTTAATTTTTAATTCTAATTTTAATTTATATATATATTTACTGAAGTATAGTCAGTTTACAATGTTGTGTCAATTTCTGGTGTACAGCACAATGCTTCAGTCATACATGAACATACATATATTCGTTTTCATATTCTTTTTCACCATAAGTTATTACAAGATATTGAATATAGTTCCCTGTGCTATACAGTATGAACTTGTTGTTTATCTATTTATATATATATTAGTATCTGCAAATCTGAACTCCTGATTTATCCCTTCCCACCCTCTCCCCACCCCTGGAAACCATAAATTTGTTTTCTATGTCTGTGACCTTTGTGATGTAGATTTTCCACCCACATCTTCTCCAGGAGCTGAGCCATTCTTTGAAATGCAAATGTTTCTCACAGGAAGGGGGGAAAAAAGGGAAGGATTTGGCAATTGGGCTAATGAGAAGTCTTATAAATCTTCTCCACAGATATCAGTAATTATAAAGTCTCTGTGCCTGCCTATGTGTTTGTAAGTCTACATATATGTATGTTGTAGACGTGTGGTACTTCTCTACCTTTGGATAGTATTACCAAAATTAATTTGTGAAAGAGCTCTAATTAATTGGGTTGAAGGTCAAGTGCTTGTTAAGGATGGGCTAAAACTGTCATCAGAAATATAAAAATTAACCCAAATGATTCTTTTAAGTTCATACAACCTAAGATAATCTTTCGTAAATAAAAGCTGGTTTAAGTTTGTTGGTCTGACTAAAACAAACATGTCTTTAGAGTTACCAGCATTAAATAGAATACTTCTATTCTACTGAGGCTTACAAATTTGCCAGCAAGAAAAATAACTTGTTATCATGAAGTTTTTGTAGGTAAACTAAACCTAACTGATGGGAAAAAAATGACTTAGATGTAACTGGAATAGGGGTTTATAAACTTTATAGCAACAATTATATTTTACAGTATTAAGTACCTAAAAACAGCTTCTAAATCTTTCTGGTAACTTGAAATCTTGGAGTTTGCTAAGCTGAAAGATGGAAATTCATTGGCTATCTAGAGTATTTCCAAATAAGAAAAAAAATACTGAAACATTAATGAACATAGGTTTATCTACTTGTGGCTTCAAATTACAGAGAAACTTCAGATAAATTTGATTCCATTAGTAAACATGTTTGGTGGCATGCTGGAAAATTTTATGAGAAAGCACACGTGTCTAGAAATTACAGTAAGTATTTATAATTCTGTCAATCTAAAGAATACTAGTGTAAGAAATGATCCACACTTGTTTACTTACTAAATTTTTACTACAAATTAAAGTTTCTAAGAGTTAAGGATTCTAATGTAATTAAAGCTAATAAAAAAAGGAAACATCTTTGTATGCAAGGAAAGTAGGATGTGTTATTGGCTAAGAAAACATGAGGAATGAAAACACATTTTTGTTAAGGGAAATAAGAGTAATTTAGTCTAAGCTAGAACTTCTGGTTGTGAAGGACAAACTAAAAGTAGACAAAAGGTTGAAGAGAGAAAGAAAATTTTTCTTGTGTGATCAGACTGGCAAAAATTAAGTTGCTATTATAAAGGCTTTAGAAATAATTTGACATCAAAAGTATACTTAATGTAAAACTAGAACTAGAACTTAATTTTCTTTCATCTGCTAAATTGGTAATTAAGTATTGTTTCATATTGATCTGTGATCCTATTTAGTCAAGTGTCCAAATCTTTTATAGCTTTGACAAACTTCCCAAAACCAAACTCTAAAAGTGAAGTGTTTTTGATCTGGAAGAAACTTTGAGATTTTTCCAGAAGGTCCTTGGAATATTCCAAAAGATGTTAAACTAATTAGCCTTACTTTATATGTTAAACTACCTGGGAAGTACTGTTGAGTAGGAAGTAACATGAAGCCTTCTTTATGCTGTGTCTGTTATAGGCATGTGTTGTAAGTATTTCAGAAGGTGTGTGAAATTCCTGAAGTCAGATATGTCCTGGCATAAAGTGTTGCCTGTCACTAAAATTGAGGCTCACACTAAAAGGACTGAACCTGAGTATCAGGAACCTAGTTGGCTTTCATGCAAAGGTAGTGGCAACAGAATCTATAAAGATTGTGGCACACCTGGATGAAGCCCACTCTGCTTCTGCAAAAAATGATCCCCCATTGCCAGAGTCTGCTCCTGAATCAGAGAAATTATGATAAGTAAATAAAGGCTGCAACTTAAACAGTCACGACTATGGGAAGCCCAAGGTGGCTGTTTAGTTCTTCCTGGCCACCTGGAAATCCCCGTTTTTTTTTTTGGTTTTTTGGTTTTTTGGTTCACCCACCATAGTGCATTTAAGAAAAACTATTTTTGTCCCTAGAGGCTTCAGACCTCCTCCCTCTGGACCCTTTGAACACCTATAGTTGGACTTTATTCAACTGCTACTTAGTATAAGTTATCAATATGTTCTTGCTATTGTATGTATGTTCCTGGATGAGTTGAAGCCTTCCCCTCTTGCAAGGTTGATACCCTCATAGTGGCAAAAAAACTGTTAGAAAGTGTGTTTCCCACTTCAGGTACACCTTCCACCATCTCCACTGATGGAGGCACCCACTTCAGTGGGCAAATCATACAAGCCTTAACGGGAACCTTGCAAACTTCTTGTAATTATCACTGTCCCTATCACCTTCAATCATCAGACAAGGTAAAGAGAACTAATGGTAAAATTGGAACATGTATTAATTACATGGGACTGCATGAACTGAGGAGGATGCTCTAAAGTTGTATTTTTCTAGATTTAAGGAGACCTTTTCACTTAAGCTATCTATGACTTACTGCAATTTAGTAAAGTATACCTTTGTGAACAAAGATGAATTATTTTCTTTTTCTCCCTACTTGATCCTTCCAGAATTCAGAAACTCTTATCGAGTATTCTTATTTTCATGACAATATATCTGTTTGCATAAGTCCTATACGAATCTGTTCTTTTAGGAACAGGACACAATTAGAAACATAGGTTTAATTACCAAGGCTTTGACTGAAAAGTCATGTTTGTGAGAGATGTGCACAGACTCAGATATGACCGGACAGCTTCAAGAAACTGTTTGGAAAAACTGACCTGGTACCTTCCTTCCAAGGTTCCAGCAGAGCAGTACTAAAAAGGAATTTATGTGGTCAATCATTATTCTTCCTGCACTTATATAAATAATCAGGTCGAGTTAAATATAAACTCATCAGTTTATCTTTGGTAAAAAATGAGGGTAACTGTAGTAGGAAAAATAGTCTTCACCTTTGTAGATACAGGATTCTAGTGCTGTTAACTGTCTTTGAGGTTTTGTTATGTATCTGTAAACTGAACTGGATCCTGAATTCTTCTAGTTTCCTCAAATATCTGGCTATGACTCACCAAACTAACATTTCCAATTTTCTCCCACCCTTCTGATTTGGAATCACCAGAGCCCTGTTGGAAGGGACCTTGCCAAGTACCCCCTGACCTCTGGCACTGCTGTGTAACTAGAAGGGACTGAGCCTTGGGTACACATCTCACAGCTAAGGAGGACTCCATGTGACACCTGGTCTGTACAAATGCTGGAGACGGCTGAAGAAAATTGACGAGGAAGAGAAGTAGCTGACAATGATGTAGATGGCTTCTGAGCAGGAGGGAAAGGGACAGGACACAAACAAGGCTAGATAAATGAAGAGGGGGCACAGCTGTTGGGATGTGATAAAGACCGGCTAGAACCAGCAGAAACCAAGGTGGCTTTGCGAATAGTCTGACCACTGATCTTTACTTCACTGTAATACTAAAAGTCACTCCCTCTTACACCAGGACAGGTCTGAGAAGGGCCATAGAAGGCCAAAAAGTGGGCTGTAGCCTAATTCCTAGAAATCCCCACCTTTCCCCGAAATAGCAAGAATATTCATCCTACTCATTAGCCTATGAAATTACTTAACCCATAAAAACCAATGACCCCATCCATGCCCTGGCACCGCTCTTATCTTCTGAGAAAGACCACATTCTGCCTATGGAATGTGTATCTCTCTAAATATACTTGCTTTCTCTTCACTATGGCTCGCTCTTGAATTCTTTCCTACACGAAGCCAAGGACCCTCACTTGGTGGTGTATTTTAAGGACTCCTACAAGTCCCAGGACGCGACATTTTCCTCTCCTGCAATACCTCTGTCCAAAAGGTCAGATCAAGACTTCCTGCATTAGCTAAACATGAAGGCCTTTCTTCTTTTCTTTCTTTCTTTCTCTCCGGCATTGGCCTGAAATATAACACCCTTATCTGTATCTTCCAGGCCATTACTAAGGGGAGTCAGCTCTGAAATTTAGAATGATTCTTTGTTTCAGAATAGGAAATTCTCTTTTCACATGCACTAAAAACCTGAATTACCCCTGGCTTGAACAGGTAAATGCAGCAGTTCCTGTAAATAAATCCATTAAGAGTACTTGTGCCCTGCAGGTCTTGTCTTTGTGATGGTTATAATTCTCCTTGGGCTATGAATGCCTAGCTGGCCAGCACAGAGCTGGGCTATGCCTCTTAGGTTATTTAACTGTGCTCCTAATTCTAAAAATGACCTACCAGGAGGCATTCAAGATCCAAGAATTGTTTCCTTTGGCAGGGCTCTACTTCCATGGCTAGGAGTTAACATAGATGAGAATACGATCAAGAGCTTTCCCTTAACTCTTGGAGTCAGTGCGGATTCCACTGCTAAGACACTAGCTACCCAACAAAAATCCTTAGACTCTCTGGTCATGATTGTTCTTGATTATAGGATAACTCTTGATTTTCTTTTAGCTAAGCAAGGAAGTGTCTGTATTGTGACCAACACTACCTGCTGACCCTGTATTGACACCTCTGGGGAAGTTGAAACTCACATGACATCACTGAGTAAGCCACCTGGCTTAAAAGGGTGACTCCATCAATGAGGGGGTAGGAGGGCTGTCCTTTGATTGGATTAAGTTTTGGGGACTATGGCTCCAAAGTGCATTCCAGACACTGGAAATTATCCTGCTTACAGATTTCATAATAATCCCCCTGGCACACTGTATCCTCTCAAAAGTTTTAAATGCACGTTCACAGCTGCTGACCAGCAGGGAAAAGATCTCCCTAAGACTGGAATGTCATAAATAAGTGAGGAGAATGACTGATTTAAAAATTGTGAATGTGAATGTGAAATTGTGGCCTGTGAATATCACCTGGTTTAGCAAAAAAATGTCATGGTATCACACCAAAGATCAGAGCAGTTGCTGAGAGTGACACTAATGCCTTACATTTGATCACATCTCTGTTAGATTGGGAGTTTGATCAAAAGAGTGGGATTGTTAAAGAGAAAAACCACAGGCCCCAAATGGTGACACTTGTGCTGAAGTCCATGATATCAAACCTAGGTTTAATACCTAAACTGATTGCAGTTTGGACCTCCATCAGAAATGTAATCTTAATCAACTAGTCTGGAATTTTCTAGTCTGCACCAACGAGGTAATCTGCTTTGTGAGCCCTCTCCATCCCCCAGAGGAAGAAGCAGAGGCAATCTGCATGACAAAACCGAGCAGTTCACTTCACCCACGAAAAGATGTCCTGACCGAAAACTAATCCTTTCTTTTCTTCCGCTAATTGCTCCTGCGAAGGAAAAATACTGCAAACCGTATCAGTAAACAAAGAATGCTGAAGCCATTAAGTCATCAGCCGCTGCCGCCAGCCCCCCCCGCCCCCCCCGCCCCCCCCCCCCCCCCCCCGTGAAGACAAGCCTGCAGCCCAGCCTCTGCGGCCACTCACAATGGTGCCCTCTGAGGGGACTCAGAATAAGAAAGGACAGGATACTGGCCCTAGATAGCCAGGTGCTTGTCAAAGGAATGAATTCAATGAGCCCAAATGTTTGCTCCCTCCCATACACAGAAAAGCACTAAATTCTTTGAGATAACTGTTTTTCTTTAGTTAACAAGTAATCTTTTAACGTTCCAACTACCTGGTCTTTGTTGTAAAGCTCCTATATAACCTAGCTCCTCCCCTACCTCTTCGGAGCAGTCCCTCAGAGCGATCGGAGAGGCTGTCATCCCGGGCTTGAAGGGGTTCGAGTCCTCAGAAATGTCCGCCAAATAAAACAGAACTCATAACTTTTTCAGCTGTGCATTTATTTCAGTCGACACTCCCTTGCCCCACCCTTCCTCTAAAAAATTTCCTTTATGTACATCACTTTGGAGTGCCCTTCCCATTGCTAGATGGGATGCTGCCTGATTCATGAACCATCTAATAAAGCCAATTAGATCTTCAGATTTATTCAGTTGTTTTTTAACAATGGATAAACGAAAAAAAAACATGCATTTATAAAAAAATACTGTTTATATTTCTTCTGTGGCATATATTAATTCTACCTAAATAATAACAAATACTTTAATGAAGGAGAGTCCATTATTCCTTTCTTGGAATACCGTATTAATTCCTAGCCTGATTGATATCTTGTGTACTATAAGTACATAATCAACATCTGGTGTACAAATGTGTGAATAAAAATTTCAGTATTTTAAGCCTGTATTTGTCCTTCACATAATTTAAATATCAGTTCAAGTTGGTAAGTAAAAATATTAGGTTAAGTTTGAAATATAATTCAGCTTTTGGGAAATGAGTAAAATAATGTTTCAATCCAAATTGATTTCTTTGCGTACATTAGGTCCTTATAAAATATTTTCAGATTTACACCTTTATAAAAGAAAGTCATCAATGTTATCAGTTCTATTTCTTTTAAAAGAGGGTCAGTCTATACTTAATTTCCTTCTACAAGCTTGAAGGTGAAAATTCATTTACTAAGTACTGAAGGGGAGCAGAATTTGTCACCCCAAAGTATGCCTCTTTTGTATAAGGATGATTTTAGACTGATTATTTTTAAGAAACAGAAAAGGAAAAGGTGTACTGACCTAGTAGAAGTTACCCTTTTGTTAGAGACATTTACATTTATAAGGGAAATCTCTGTTTGTAAGGGTGTTTCCCTCTTGGTATCAGGAAGAGAACTTTGACTGTAAATCTCTATACTCTCTTAAAAACTCTTCTATCAATGGAGAAGACAATGACTTAAATCTGTGTAACAGTCTTATTCTTGTTTACTGTGCTCTTCTAGATAAACTTCTATAACTAGCCTTCATCCCCAACATCTTTTGTCTTCAACTTAAGATGGTATTTAAGGTGGTGAGTTGGGCTATTTCAGGAATTACTCAGTTTTCTTGGGTGTCTCCCATGTATACAGGAGGAATCCATGTTATTAAACTTTTGTTTGTTTTTCTCCTGTTAATCTGTCTGGTGTCTCAGCCAAGAAGCTAGAAGGGTAGAGGGCTAATTATTTTTCATTCCTCACATCACTTAATGATGGTTTTCTAGGTACTATTCTTAATGTAGGTACTTTACCGGATGGTGTCTTAAGTTGCCTACTACTTATATGACAGAGAAACTTGGTATAGTCATTATTGCACAAATTAAAGGATTTATTTTATTTCTGATTAAATTACACTAAACCATATATGAACATAATTTAATGCTTTTCTGTTATTAGCATAGTATACTGTGATACTGAAGAATCTAAATTTTAAATGAAATAATAACTGTCCAATTATTTTGGCATACTAAAATAGAATACAAATTTTATTAGTTTGAGTTTCAAACCAGCATTATGGCATTTTCTTAAGATCTTTTTATTTGAATTCTTTGGGGATGCCAATTCTGTCTTAAAAAAACAACTTGGTATTCTAGTTGAAGGGGAGCAGATTATACCACCCCCAATATGCCTCTTTGGCATAAGGATTACTTTAGTCTGATGAGTTTTAAGAAACAGCAGACAGGGGAAAAGCTCTGAAACCTGAGCAGTAGTTACCCTTTTGTAAGAGATATTTGCATTTTAAAGGAAATTGCCATTTGTGAGGGCGTCTGCCTCTCTGTACCAGGAAGAGAAGGCTGACTCTAAATCTCTAGAAACTCGTATCAAAGGAGAAGACTTGGACTTAGGTCTGTGTAACAACTTCACTCTTGTTTACTGTGCTTTTTCTGGTCACCTCCTATAACTGGCCTCCCTCCCACCACTTGCTTTATCTTTAGCTGAAGATGGTATTTGAGGTGGTGGCTCGGGCCCTTTCAGGGAGTTACGCAGTTTTCCTGGTCTCTCCCATGTAGACAGGAGGGATTCAAGTTATTAAACTTCTGTTTTTCTCCTGTTTATCTGTCTTTTATTATGGCAGATGTCTCAGCCAAGAACCTAGAAGGGCAGAAGGAAAACTATTTTTCCTTCCCTATACAGTCAACCATTTTTATCTGAACCAGACATTTGTATATATACCAGTGTCTTTAGAGGATGGAATTCTGAATTAGGAATCTGGCTCCTGTATTCATGATAAATACCTATTACATAATCTCTAGCTCAAAACATATATTTAAAGTTAACCTGTTTTGAATGGCCATGCAACTTGCTGGTGTATATATTTAGATCCAGGACACCAAAATAATGAAATGATACCATTTAATCAAAACATAAACAAAATATTATTAGTACTGTTAAAATAAAGCAACTCCCAAGTGTCTAGCCCAGATTTTGGTACTAACTGATGCAAACTATCATGGTCAGTCTGGTTGTTTTAAGTCTTAAAATATGTACAACTCATTACCTACCTAATGAAGTGTAAAGCCAGAGAATGTAATGTTTTTAATGGCCATAGCACATCTTGCTGGCTGCCCAGAGTCGATATTTATTCTACTTCCCCTAGAGACAACAGGCTACTTAATCATACACTGTTGGCTTTATATAACACAAATTCACATTCTTAAGCTATAACATGACTTCCTGATTTGAGTTCTCTGAATCCTTTCAACAGACATCATGACAAAAGGAGAAAGAAATTTTCGTTAAAAAAAAAAGATAAAGAAAATCTGAATACAAATTTCTACTTTCAAGATTAGAGGGAGGTTTGAGGTTCTAAAGATTAAGAATTCTCTATTTACATGTCATTTCCACTTTGCTCAAATCAGCAGGGCCAACATGAGTTAAATGAAGAACATTTCAAATGGCCTAGCACATCTTCGGCAAGGATGAGAGGTATGTGAACTGGAAACAGACCAAGGCGCTTTTAAAATCTTTTCTGTTTATAAGAGATTGTACTAAAAATACTCTCAATCTCTTAAGATTGAAAAAAAAAATCACTCACCATTCCAAAGTCTGGGTGTATTTGCTTGTGGGTTTTGTTTTTTGTTTGCTTTTTAAGCAGGGAATTTTATTAATCTCCTCAGGCTAATTCTTTCTAATGGTGAGTCCTGGTCAGAGATGATGATGGCAGCTTGTAGCTTTGCACTGTGTGCCAGCTACCCTGTGAGACAGTTCATTCAATCGGTCCGTATTTATGGCATGCTTGTTATTTTCAGAATAAAATGCTAGAATTACACGAATTCAAATATAAAGGAGTCACACTTTGAAGCTCACAGTTCGGTCAGGGAGATAAAACATACTAGGGAGAGACTGTCCTCAGAGAGACACAACAATGCTTGGAATTCCTAACCGATGGCATTTAGTAACTTACAAATACGGCAACAGGAGAAATAGACTCGCTCCCGCCACCCGACCATCTCTGTCTAAACTGTCAGTGAAATAGGAGAACAGAGTCTCCAGGTGGAAAAGTTTTTTTCCTAATATATGTTGGCTACCTAGATTTCTAAGATGGTTTAAAGGTGACTTTAAGAATGAATCCTTCTAAGGATCTTTAGCTCTCATGATTCAGTAAACGCCTGATATATTTTAACTTAATTGAAGTAAACTATCACAAGTTAATACATAATCTATATAAATATATGTCAGTAGTACACATAAGATTTACATATAAATATATACATACATGAATATATAATATAGTTATATATATAAACCTGTGCATATATGTATACATTTATTTATTTTACACATATATTTATTTGTAAACTTTCAATAACTGAATCTCAAATGTTGTCTCCCTTCAGCATAGGTTCAGGGAAAGAACATCCATCTAATACTCCTTGTAGAATCAGAAGACTTAAGTTGAATTCCTGCCATACCATTAGCTATGTGACCTTGAGCAAACTATTAATAACTATGATCACTGGTTTCTGCATTCATCTAATGAAGACAATACAGTTGGTCATCCATATCCGTGGATGCAAAACCCTCGGATACAGGGCTGACTGTGTTTATTGTGCTTCACCATCTTATATAAGGGACTTGAGCATCTGCAGATTTGGGTAGCCAAAGGGCCTCCTGGAACCAATCCCCTGTGGATACTGAGGAATAACTGTATCAACTTTAGGTGATGTTGTGGAAATTAAATCAACTCCTAGATGTATTAGAGAGTTCTTTGTTCAATACATGTAAAACATAACATAGATCTCTAATGTTATTTTTATTTGTAAGAGGAGATATTTTAGAATTTGAGTAGAATTTGACTTTGCCAAATAAACAAGTAAAAATTTTAATAGCTCTAAACTGTCTGAAATGTTTCACATGTTCTGGAGTTCTCTGGGATGTGTTTTCAGTTACCAAAACGCCTAGCTACTGAGAGGGAAACCTGGGCATTTTGGGTACCTGCCAGATGCTAAGAAAAAAATTAATCCCATCTGACTTATTACTATGTGCCACAAAGTATGTCTGGCATGGTGCCCAACACTGAAGGATACATAACCTGATGTTCTAAAACTCTGAGCAATTTACAAGTACTAGTAATAGCTAAGAGCATTCTCCCATTTTATAGTCCAACAGGATTGTGCCTTCCCCTTTTAGTGGTCCCTACAATGGATAAAACTAAAGCAAATCCTTAGGGAGGAGCTGGTAAAGTGCAATTGTTTCAAAAGGCCAACACGAGCCTATTTATTCCTATGTTGTTCATATTACCTTATCTTTCTGCACAATTACACTTGATGTTCACATTTTCAGGTTGACTGGATTTTATCAATTCATGGCATAATTTTCTATTTAATTATAGAGAAAGGTGCTTTCCACTCATTCTTATTCTGTGCATTTGAGACCCAATTTTATCTTTTCAAACTTTCTGTTGTTTAGCACACATTTTTCTGATAAGTGAAATTAGGCTGGCATATGACTCTCTGCCTTTCCTTCCCTCCACCAATTTTTTTTTTTTCCTGAAAGCCAACTGTTGCTCAAGGCAGCGGTTCTGTGGCTCCTGTATTAAAGAGAAAGATCTGATTCCAATGACCAAGCTGACTGTTTCTATCACTGCTCTATAGACTTTGTAGGGGACCCTCAACAGAGTCTCTCCTGTGACCCAGAGATAGACTACTAACAGATGGTAACAAAGTAGACTAGGCAGTAGCTGGAAATTCTAAAAATAGAATGTTATGCATAAATATTTTTGCTTTATCTTATTATTGAATATTATTTTTCTCCGAGGCCCTAGACTGGAATTTAAGATAATCAACACTCTCAGTGAATGAAGATTTCTTAAGCAAGTACTAAATATTCTGCATAGAAACAGAAGAACGATTCCCAATCTTCATGTACCCATTTTCTAGATGTAGAAAAACTCTTGCCCTTATACTGGGGCTCTGTCATTGCTGACACCTAGAAGACCTAGTAGAACTCTCAATGATGAAGGTAGCTGATTGTTACGGACTGAATGTTTGTGTTCCCCTAAATTCATACGTTGAAGCCCTAATCTCCCATGTGATGATATTTAGGGATGAGGCCTTTGGGAAGTAATTAAGTTTAGGTGAGGTCATGAGGATGGATCCCCATGATGGGATTAAGTCTCCTTATAAGAAGAAGGAGAGAACAGAGCCTTTTGCTCTCTGAGAATCGGCCTTCTGTAAGCTAGGAAGGGGCTCGCACCAGGAACTGAATCTTCTGGCACCTTGATCTTGGACTTCCCAACCTCCAGAACTGTGAGAAACAAATGTCTATTATTTAATCCACCCAGTCTGTAGTATTTTATCACAGCAGCCCAAGATGACTAAGACCCTGATATTTGTATAGTGATTTGCCAATAGAAAAGGGCTTTTCCTGATGTCATTCTATTTAATCCTAATAGGAATCTGGTATAGAAGGCATCAGAGCCCAATTTTACAGACAAAAAAAAAAAAAAAAAAGAGAGAGAGAGAGAGAGTCAGAGAGAGTAAATAATTTGCCAAGGGTCCTACTGTCATTAAAGCGCAGAGCCAGGACTTAAACCACATCTTCTCATCTTACATTCATTTCTTTCAGCACCACATTACTCTTAGAATGAAACTGAGAAAAGACATTCCTATGTTTTTGTTTTACAAACATAAAAGTAATAATCATCACTGTTATCATTATCCCATAACCAACTACTAGCTGCCTAGGTCCTTCTGGTAGGCCTCCAAACCTCAAAAAGCTTTCTTTCCAAAACCCATATTCTCCATGTAGAGCCAGGCTGAGTGGACCTGAGAGAATTATTAACAACTCCAGCAGCTATAAAAAAAAATCTTGGTGGGTTCTTTTTCCTTTCAGTGTGCACATGCAGGACAAAGGGCACACACCAGTCTGCCCTTTTCAGGGGAAATGGTCTGCCATTTTCAGGAGCAGAGCAACACTGACTTTTGCTGGGGTATTTGACAGATAGTCAAAGCAACACGGGATCATCTTTCAGAAAACTTTCATTTTACGGCATGAAAAATCCTGTGGTAGTCAGCTCCAAAGTGGTCCCCAATGATCCTAGCCTCCTGGTATCTATGACTTTTGGAGTCTCTTCTTCCTCCATCTCTCTGTATCAGGGCTGACCCACGTGACAAATAATTTACCAAAGAAGTAATAGTATGAATGCTGAGGCTGAGTGAAAAAAGGCATTATAGTCTCTGCCTTTTACTCATGGTTGACTAATTCTGGGGGAAGCCAGCCACAAAGTCACAGGGACACTGAAGCAGTCCCACAGAGAAGCGCAGTAGAGAGGAACCAACCTGACAGCACCACCTCACAAACGATATGAGTGAGCCACCTTAGGAATGCATCTTCCAGCCCTAGGCGAGCTTTCACATGACCGTAGTCCCAGCTGACTACTATCTGTGACCTCATGAGAAATCCCAAGACAGAACCATTCAACCAAGTCACTCGTGACTTCCTGATCTAGAGAACCTCTGAGAGAGAATAAATGATTGCTGCTGTTTTAAGGTATTAAGTTTTGGGGTGATGTATTTGCACCAATGTGACCACAGACTCCTTTTACTGACTGAAGTAGAATGAGCCCAGCTCTGTCCTTTGCATGTAGAAAGGCCACAATCCATTAATTCTGCTTACTTTATAAATACTTCCTTTAAGGTAGATACAACAGAATAAAAACTAGTGGCAAATATTTTGTTAGGTTGCTTTAAATCATTAATGGGGACGTTTGGTAAAGAAAGAAATGGTAGGGCCCAAGTAATCCCTGCACTATTTCAACACTTGAGGAGAGCTGAGAGAATCTTTTAGGAGCAGTCCATGGTACATATCTAACCTTTAGCTTAGCTTCATCTAAACTGCATGGTATCACCAGGGAGTAATATTCCTCCTTATGCTCAGAGGTACCAAAATATAACAGAAATTTGGGACTTTAGTTGCAATGCCTCATTAGGCCTTAAGATAAAAATGCTAGCCTCTGACAATGTGGAATTTCCCCTGTGAACACATCTCTTTCTGTTTTGTATTTGTCTTACCAGCTTACTTTGTCTGAGTGAGAGATTTTTTTATATTTATTCATCACCATTTTTATTCTATCATACCAAAAAAGAAAAAAATCGTTTCCATTAATTTGTTTATTTAATAGTTATGTTCATTATGTCTAGTTTTTGAAGTGTGTGAATAAAACATTTGCTAATTCAAATCTTTCCCTGTAGAAAGAAACATGATGAAAAATTAAGCAGTTAGTAAAAAAATGCTATTTATGTTCATAATTGTAGCTACATCACTTAAATTAAAATATATTTATTTTTTCTGATTACACACTCATAAGAAAGATTAATAATTAAATATAGTCACAGTGGCTAATTTGTATTTTAAATCCTATTCAAATATATTTTGATATTAATCCTCTTATAAAATTAAAAAATGAGATATACTAAAACAGTTATTTCATGACAGATGCTTAGTTTAACACAACATAAGTAAAATTCTATGAAAAATATATACTTTTTATAGGTAAAATTTTTAAATGTATAGTTACAATTATTCTAATAGAGCTGTGAAATTCATTAAGATGTTAAAGGTCATGTCTGTTATTTAATGTATATTTCCAGGTACCCTACTAACTGGATACTAATGAAACTTAAAGGAATCATGACATATACATATGAAGAAACACATGGGACTGTGAACTTCACTGTAATGGTTAATTTTATGTGTCAGCTTGGCTAGAGACTGATGCTCAGTTCTTTGTTTAAGTATCAGCCTAGAGGTTTCTGTAAAGGTATTTTTTAGATGTGATTAACATTTAAATCTGTAGACTTTGAGTAAACCAGATTAGCCTCCATAATGTGGGAGGGCCTCATCTAATTAGCTGGAAGTCCTTAAGAGAAAACACTGAGGTACCCAGAGAAGGAAATAATTCTGCCTCCAGAGGCCTTCAGACTCAAGAATGTATTATCATTTCTTCTCTAAGTATCCATCCTGGTTGACTGCCCTGAAGATTTCAGACTTCCCAGTTCCCACATTGGCGTGAGCTAATTTCTTAAAATCTCTCTTTCTTTTTCTGTGTGTGTGTGTGTGTGTGTGTATTTAAATAAATATAAATATATATATTAAAAAATATGTTTGCATCTTTCTCTGGAGCATGCTGACGAAAAAAACTCGCTACTCCTAGTAAATAACAATGGAAGAAAAGATTAATACTAATAATACATGTACACGTAGTATGTAGTAAAACTCTTGTTTTTGAAGTAGGATTGAGAAAGTGATATTTTGTTTAACCCTTGGTATAACACCAAGGTCCACTACACCAAAACTTACGCTATTAGACAGCAGAAGATACAGAAAACAAAATACAGTGCAAAACCTATAAACTCAGTCTTCTGTGTGTGTTTGTCTAAATGCACCTATATTGCAAGTTACCACTGCGAGGGGTGGTGCTAACTCTTGCTAGATTTAAGAAACGTAAGCCAAGTTCCAGGTTATTCCTTAGGTCCGCTTTTCTTCTCACCTGGTACCCTGTCTCTGTGCAAGCTTATCCACTCCAGGTAACTTCCAGATCTTTGTAGAAGTAACTTCACTCCTGACCTCTCTACTTGTATTTTCAGCCATTACTTATTCTGGCCATCAGCTGTCTCTTAAGCACATTGCATTATCACCCATAATCAACTCCTTTTCCTGAGTTTGTCTCTGGTTATATTACCATCTTCCAAAGTACTGAATCTCAGAATCTTATGAGGTAAGCACTCTCTTAGGTCTTCAATTCTACACATCCAATCAATGTCCAAATCCTATACGCTAGCTCCACTGCATATCTTAATTCAATTTTTTTTTTCACTCCACTGTCACTGCTCTAGGTTGGCCTCTCTTGACTCCTAACTGGTCTCACTGACTCCATTTATTCCCTTATCCTCCAAAACTTACGCATGCACACGTACACACACTCCTACAAATTCATCCGTCACACCATTGCTAACCTAAGTCTAATTATGTATTCTCCTGTCATCCTTTTCTGAAATACTCTTCGCTCTCCAGCCTCTACCTGGTTTTCAAAATCCTAATCAAATTTAGGATTTTTAGACCAAAATTTAACTTCCTGGAAGCATTCTAGGACCCCTCATTCAGACCCAATCTCCCCTCTGTTGTGCTGTCTCTCAACATTTTGTAATACTTCTCTACTGAAATACTTACTTACCCTAGACAGCCTTGCCTGGATATATTTGTCCAAATACCACATTCAATTGTGAGCTCTTTTAAGACAAAGGCTGAATCATTTGTCCCTGTATCTTCTCCATCACCTCTGATATTAACTAGCAAAGAATAAGCATTCAAATATTTACTGAACTCTGGTTGCCAGTGGCATCCTGGTGGATATAAATTTTGAGAGCTGCCTGTAGTTATAACAGGTTGACAGCAGGTGCTAGATGTCAAAAGAAGGAAATTTATATGGTTGACTCCACTTCTAAAATAAGCAACTCTCTAATAGACAATACCTGAGAGGAAGATATTGGCTGGCATTTCATTAGCAATAGAGATTTCTTAAAAATGTGAAGAACAACAAAGTCTTTTTCTTTCACTAAGAAGGATTTCATACACTGGTTGCAGCAATGAATGATGGGTTGACAAAGCGGCTATAAAACTGTCAGTTAATTCAAAAATCTTGTGAGAGTATTTTTATTCTCATACAGCAGAGCATTCTCCTTTCTACAGCCCTGCATACCAGTTCTTTAAGCAATACAATATGAATTTATATTCTTAAAATTTATATGATGTCACCAAATTTGTCAAAGAATTCTGGACTGGTTTGAGAAAGTCTCAGCCGAAAAAATAATTTTAAAAGGAACAACTTTCTCTTAAGACTTGGCATTTTGTTTTAGAAGTTTCTCACCTGGTTTAGCTAATATAAGGCCATATATTATTCCCCTTTCCTATTCTCCCAGCTCCAGCTCCTCTGTATCAAATCCATCTCACCATGATAGTTATCTACCATTTAATGAGCCTCTAGTATGTGCCAGGTCTCCACTTTAGGAACGTCATGTAATTTTATCTTTATAATCACCCTACCAGCTTCAGTATTATTATTAACCCCATATGACAGATAAGGGAACCATGGCTTAGAGAAGTGAATCCACTTGGTCAAGGTTGAGCAGCTAGTAGCCTATTGAAATCCACTATGCTGTACATTTACAACACATGCAGGAGACAATCCTATAATTAGACATGCAAATGCATAGAAGACAACAGTATAAACGGGAACAACCAAATATTATATCCAGATTATAGTAAATTGAACTTACTCTTAATATTTTAAGTTCTCAAATAAATATATCTTTCTACTTTTTGACTAACAAGCCCTTACCATTTCATGTGCCTCAGGCTTTAGAATTATACAGACATCAGTTTAAATCCCAGTCCCTCACTTCACATCTTACTAGGACCTGAGGTATGTTACTTAAGCTCTCTGAGCTTCAGTTTCTGTCTCTATAATAATATCTACCTCCTAAGGTTAGAGTAAATATTGAAAATGAAATAGCTTATATCAATTGCCTTGCTTTTTGTAGTATTACTCACATAAAGACTTTTCCAAATATTTATTTAATTCTATTTATATATCCAATTCTATCTTTTTCCTTTTGATCTTTTGAAAAGCTCTCAATTTTTTTCTTTTTTTTTTCTTTTTATTAGTGGAAGAACCAGAGTTACCAAAGAGCTTACTGAATGCTTTAAATGCTTTTGCACTAAGCATTCAAACAACTCAATTTGATTATAATTAAAGTAACAAGAGATAACATTCACTGAGCTCTTATTATGGCTCAGATCTACGTGCTCTTCATGAATCATCTCATTTAATTCTCCCAACCTGTATCTTGAGGTATATACAAGTAATCTTACTTTATAAAGGAGGAAACTGAGATCAGATAGTTTACTGAGATTAGTTCGTTGTTCAGAGTCACAAAGGTAGTAAGCCAGCCCAGGCAGTTTGTCCTTCAAACATGGAAGCGCCATTGACACAGATCTTTAAAATGGTAATGATGGGAGTTACTGAGGAAAAAGCTACAGAAGCAAGGCTCTCAAATACAAATGTCAGGTGAGCCATGTTCAACAGTATTAGTTGTGGAATAAACAGAGCAATAAGAGAGAGCAGTTCTCTCTTTCCATATCCTCCTTGCTGCTATGAGAGGTATCACCGTACTAAGCTTTGCAATACTAATGGACATGAACATGAGTTTTGCATAATTCAGAAACCTCCAAGTAAGCAATTTGAGATTCTTCTTATCGGTTTCCAGTCTCTTTTGCGGAAAAAAAATGACCAGGATTGGTAGACACATTCAGCAACCAAAGCACTGAAGGAAAATGAGCAGTTTGACCACCAGAAACAACAAGGAGAATTTTTCACTTGAAAGCTCTTAGGATGAAATTTATTCTCCCACCTAGATTATTACATGATTTCCATAAATATAATCACCTTAAAACAACAGATACCACGGAGATAGTTTTATACAGTGAAACATGGTTGGTATTTTGCAGACCCAATTACTTGCGATTTTACCATGGATATTACTTGCAGAGAAGAATTGCTTTTTACTGGACTTTTCTCTTGACAAATTTAATAACTATGTATAGATTTCCCCAAATGTTCAAAGTTATGAACTGGGATTTACCAAGGAGGGAAATACTAAGTTTCAGTATAGTATTATATACTTATTGAATATTTTTTCTTTATTTAGCTGATTCCTTTTTAAGTATTTCTGGAAGTTTCAGGGCAATGAAAAAGTAATACTGAAATGTTCAAATAATAAAAAACAATTTTATGAGCAAGTATTTTATTTCTACGCATTCCCTGAAAACCAAATCTATACTAAGAAAAATTCTATTTTGAATACGAGTGAAACTTTATGAGTATTGAATTTTCATCCCATTTTATAGATTTCAAATGAAGAGATAGACTGAAGTATAGCAGAGCTGCAAATGACATTGTTTAGATAAACGTATCTTGTCAGAATTATCCTGGTAGCAGCATTAGATGCTCCAGGCATATTTAGAACTAAGATTCTGACTTAGGCTCTTAATGAACAACATGATATGTGTCAACAGACACTTGCTTTTAAGAAAACGCTTTTTTGGACCATTTGCATTGGACTCTTTCCACTATGCTCAAACATTCTTAAAGGTATTCATTCCTAAAAGACAAAAGCTCAGAAAAACAGAACTTTTCAAATCACTGGATATTAGCAGAGAGAGACAAATCTGCCCCCTGGTCACTCAATTTTAATCTAAAAAAAAGTCAATACAGTATCAACAAAAGATTGCAAGGGATAATGGAAAATGTTTAGACAAAGTTGCATGGATACCATAAAATAAATTAGTGTTATTTTCCTCTTAGGGGAAAAAAGAAGTTATTTTTCATTAGTAAAATAACGAATGACTTTCTATGCAGTATACTCAGATTTACATAAACATCCTTGCCAAATTTCCATATTTCTCACTCAAGAAACAGATCACTTAACTGTGTAGTGGGAACTCAGTCTGGTACTGAGTAAATCCCTTGCTTAGATTACTCTTTTGGGCCTGTGTGTTTCTATCTTGTGGGGAAGCCTCATGGTTCCAGTTTGAGGGAGGAATACTCTACTATATCAATTGGACAGCTATCTATGTTGGTCATTACAAGGCAAATTTGCTCTTGTCTTGCTGGTTAGAGAAATGACATCCTCTAAGTTACACAGAACTATAGAACTTAAGAGCATTCTTCCTGTCCGAATTACCTGTAGAAGAGAGTAACAAGTTTCCTACTAAATTAGTTCCTCTTCATCCTGGGCTCAAGGTTGGACAGTATTTTCCAGCTTCCCTTGCAGTTAAGTGTGGCCATGTGACAAGTTCTAGCCAACAAATTATCAACAGAATTAATGTGTACCACTTGCAAGACTGGCTCACAATCAATTCCAATGATCAATATTCATTTCTCTTCTGCCTATTAAATGCATAAGACTTTGAAGTTCCGGACACAAAAGTTGGAAAGAGCTTGGGTCCCTGAATGATTTCATTAGAGGGCGGCTTACTTTGGACTACACCAGAACAAAAAGTAAACTTCTACTGTGGTAAACCAGCAAGATTTGGTAGCTTACCTGGTGGCTAGTGTTACCTAACTAATATATTAGCATATATCCAACAACATTGAGCAACATTAAAGAGTTAAAAATTGAAAATCAGGAAGAGCCTATTTTGATTAATAATCACTACAAGAGAAAGAGGAAATGTCTTTAGGAAGTGAATCAAAACATCCATAATTGCAGACTGAGAAAGTATTTAGTCCTAGACCTTGTGATTAAGGTCATTAACAAAAATAACAAACCAAGATGGGAAGTGGTAGACATACTAAAAGGAACATAGACTTTCATGCCAGAAAGAGACATTTACAAATTCTAAGCTCTGTTCTTTGCTTGTTTTGTAAGCTTGAGCAATTTGAATAACCATTCTCAGAAACTGTTTCCTCATCTATAAAATGCAGATTATGAAATTTAGCAGAAATTTGTAAAGATTTTATATACACACACATACCACACACAATGCATACTGCCTGATACTTAGGAGGTACTCAAAAAATAATAGTTATGATCACTAAATACTTACCTAAGACTATTAACATTTTTCAAATATGGACCTTTTATTCTGGTTACTCTTTCCCCTCCCCCAACATACTGGTAGCCAGACATTCTGCCTCCACTTTCTTCGGGAAGTAAAGTAACAACAGAATATATATTATGAAGACATAGATTCTTGGTTTTTAAGTTTCAAAAGCTTAGTCCTGGTATAAGACAAAAGATTTGCAAAGGAAAAAGATTAAACAAAGGTTTTCCCTACTCCTACATTAGAAAAGATATTCAACGTTGACATGTGTCCCTGGAGGAAAGGGAGGAAACCCAGGGAGAGCTAAGGGAATCTGATAGCAGAGCTGACCTGGGCCTCATGTCTGAGGTGAGTCTCTGATGAAAACAGGATGTAGAGCAGTTTCCCCTACTCTTCCCTCTATCCCTCTTCCTGACCCCACGCACAGCCACTCTGAATCACTCTGCATGAGAAGAAAAGTGTACATGCGATGTCTAGGCAGATGGGCCTTAAACAGCCTCCCAAACTTCATGCCTGTAGAGCATGAGGAACAGAACTGTGATCTCTGATATTACACAATGAGGGTATCCAAGTAGCAGAGAGACATCTAGATCTGAAAGCACCACCGCAGACAGGGATGAAAAGTGGTTCAGGAAGCCACTGCCTCCTTGGACCAACAACCAAGGATGTGAGGGAGAGACTGGCATCTCCATGGATACTAGCCCAGAAAAATGACAACTGAGAAGCAACTGTTCTGCCCGACCCATGCTCACTACACCCATCACTCCGTGCTTTGCAACTATGTAAGCATGGATTGACGAAAATCGTATTTTTTTCTATTCCACAGAATTATTGAAAGACAACATTATGAACTGAAAATCTTAGTTGTAATAGTTATACAGCTATTCAGCACTATTTTTATAAAAGTGATAGAGGAATATGAACTTAAGTCATTATTGAAACTTTTCATACGTCTTTCCTTAACTTTCACATGCCCGTTAAAAAAAGACTTACTTCGATCAGTAATGATTGTTCTAGCCTCTTGATTGCTGGTCTTGTTTTTCAAATTCTGGGCAGCAGTAATGAGTTCTTCCAACTGGGGGCGCCTCTGTTCCAAATCTTGTAGTGCTGCCTGAAGGAACAAATGTAACTTAATATGACGTTCTCCAGCAATGTGCATTCCTTTTACGGATTACAAAGTAACGTGTAATTTTCAAATTTTTTTTTAGGAACAAAAAAGATGCTACTCGATATAAATCTCGAATGTGTAAATCTTTATAGAGAACAATTTAAAGAGGAAATGTGTTTCAGTTTTACATATCAAAAATATTTCAAGTGGAAATCTTGATTATAGATTTGTTTCACTATTTAAGAGCTTAGAGGGAGTCAATTCACAGTATCTGGGCTTACTTAAACCTATATATGAGTGTCAAGAATAAGAAATGTAATTGTGAATTACGACAATGTATTTAAAAGAAAAATAGCTATTTATACCTGTAATCTCATTCTTTGCAGTGTCAAAATTAAGGTGTAGTTTTTTGGGAGACGAAGGTAATTAGGTTTTTTTTTTTTTTTAATGGAGGTACTGGGGATTGAACCCAGAACCCCATGCACGTTAAGCACTCACTCTACCACTGAGCTATACCCTCCCCCACTTAAGGTGTATGTTTTAGAAACAGAAAAAGCAGAGAAGTGATTTAAGAGATATAACTTATTTAACTTCTTTTTACCTGAAACTCCTCACCAATAAAATGAGAAGATGATATAGATGAGCTAAACTCTAGTCTTTCCTCAAATTTGACTCTGGTAAAAATCACCTGATTCCTTTGCCTCATCCCAGAATGAATGAATTAGTAGGAAGGAGGAGACTGGAAATCTGCATTTTTAATGAATTCTCTACTTCAATCTTATAATCAGGCAAGTTTGGAAAGTATCAGACTAGAAGTTAGTATTTATATTTTGATTATAACTGACTTTAATACTGCTTTAGATAAAAGTACCAAATAGAATGAAGTCTGTCTATATATATATATATATATATATATATTATAATATATAAATAATATTAGATGATAGGTAGCAATGTTACTCTTAGGAAGTTCCTCCCTCCCTCAAGTGTCCATCTATTGCCTCTGGCATCCACTCTCTCTACACTAAAGGGCCAAAATCCCAGAGATGTTTACAAAGAAGTTTGGGAAAACTTCGGTATCTCTTCTGTTCTTGTACATTTTATTTTAATTTTGGAAGGTATAATGGAAGCTTGTTATTAATTTATAACTACTTATGTGACAGATGTTTTGCACGTTTTCCTATTTTTATTCTCCTAATAACCACACTAATAACTAAGCCATCAGTCTTTACGGTTTTAAATCCGATGTTCTTTCTACCACCACATGAGGCCAAAGAAAGTGAGAGGTGAAATGTGGCAGTGTTTATGAAACTTAGTTATATACTATGCCTTTTAACTGCTGCTGGTTTTCTAATAACTTTTGTTTTTGGAAAGGCCAAATTTTCATCATTCTGTAGTGCTTCTTTGGTGAAGAGGTAGGGGGGTAGGTCTTATAAGCTCAGTTGCTTTTAGTAGTATAAAAATAATGGGAAGAACTTATCCAAACACTTATTATACATATTAATTTTGTGTATTTTCCCCTCTCTGTATTGAAAAACCGGAGGGGCTAACTTTTAACAAATTTTCCACATTTGTAAGCTGTGATTGCTCAGAAGAAAAATCCAATTTTCAGGTTTCTAACTTTTATGGTTTCTTTACACAAAACGGTGTTTGAAATATGGAACAAATTGCCAAAGACAGCTATTGAAGTAAGTAGCGTAAGTCAGTTGGAGAGTACTGAAGAAACTTTAAAGTAGGAACCATATAGTAGCAGACAAATTTTATGAAATAAGATGTTTTCCAGGGTTAGAATATTAAACTCTGGTCATCTGTGACATGGTAAGCTGAAAGATACTTTGGAATCCCTGACTCTTAAATGTTTAATACATGCAATAGACACCTTTAAAAACAGACTTACCCAGGAACCTCAGATAAAGTCATATCTTCCCATCAAATTTAACGAAGCACTCTAACTACACATAGCTAGCAAAGTATGCAAATTCATTCATTTACTCATTCATTCTTTCATTTTCTAAATATTAAGTGCTAGCCACTGTTTCAGGTGTCATGGATATAGCAGTAAATGAATGCATTAGGTATGTTTTATGCAATTTAAATAAAAAGTTGTGGGTTTTGATACTTGGAAATTTTTATATAGCAAAGATTATCTTTATCGTTGTTTTTCTTCGATTTAACATTAATCCACCCTCAAACAACCAGGCCATTCTTTGCTTCTCACTTCTGGATACATTACTCAATGATGGTTATACTTTTTTCCTTCTTTTAGGTTTATAAAGTTCATTTAAGACGTATGTTGTAGAAGTAACTTGATCAACTTTAATCTGAACCTGACCAGGCTCTAAATTAAACCTGACCACAATGAACAGCTTTTACTGCTGAAATTAGCAAGCATGTCAATTTAAACTTAAAACAAGCCATTTTCCTCTCTAATGAACAAAATAGGTCTCAGGGTATTGTGGAACCTGTTCTCTAGTTGGGTGATTCTCTAATTCTGCTGACAGACACATGCTTTGTAAGCACCTGAGAAGATTATTAATGACATCCTTTGAAGCAGCCTCCTTTAAAAGCTAAGGAGAGTTAAAACTACAGTAAAAGTATGCATTTCTAAGATATTTCAAAACAAAACGGTAACTTTATCCCACTTTTTGCTCAACACACACAAACATCCATTTCAAAAAAGAAATTGCACGATAATAATTATGTATATGTGTATGGAATTTATCAGACACTAGTATACTAATTAAATGGTGGTTTCTCAGTAAAGCAGCATGGGAATTTTTTCCTTTGATCTTCTTTTCAGAAATAAAGGGAAGGATCTGAATATGGCATTTATTATTTTTTGTTAAGATATTACATAAACAGTAACCAAAAGACGTTCTTGCTGAAAAACAGAACACATGCATGCAACAAGAGGAACATTTTTTCATTTGGTTTTCTTTTGTGTGGATTCTATTTATTTACTATTATAATTTCTTTGACTTGACAACTTAATTTTATAATTCTGTAACTTCTCAAATACAATGACCTTCATCTCTATTCCACTGAGATACCCACAGATGAGAGGACAACTTAGATCTACTCATTACTCAAACTACCCACTACTAAAATATCCATCTACGAAATTCTATTCTCTGCCCCAATCTGGTGCTCATACCAGATGCTACTCTCTCAAAAACACTGTTTCTACTCTAATCTTCATCCTCATATGACCTCCAGTCATCTACTACTGGTCAATTTCTTTCTTCTAAAGTTTAGTGGTCTATATTTGTCATGCTAAACAAGTAGAATGCTAATTATGCTTATTTATTTTTCTGGTATGAGCCCAGATACTTACATCTTAAGTGAACACCGCTAAAACCTTTACATGCTTAACAGTACCTAAGCATGATAACAGAGCATGTCTATCATGGATCTATCATTCTGGAAGAAACAAACACAAGGGAAGGAAGAAATCAATGCTATTTCTAAGGAGTCATAAGCCAGCTACCGGGCTTTACTAAAAACAGCTTACCCCTTGGAGATGAGAATTCATCATGGACTCCACTAGCTGAGCAAAGATGGAGAAAAAATAATCTTCAAATACAAAGTGAATCAGAAGTAGTTAATCCTACTAAGTCTCCCCAGGGTTGAGGGAAATGGTTATAAATAGCAATCTTATGAAAAAGGTGGTTAAACAATGAAGCCATACAAACCATAAGTAGGTCATTTTAGGCTCTTAGAAAGAACTACACTTTGTAGTGGTATTTATTAAAATGAAATTCTACCTAAATGATACTCAAATAGAAAACTATATATTTACTTGAATATTTAGTATTTATATGTCTAAGACCTTTATCAGAAACTTGTTACATTTTTAGTATTTTTCCATAAAAATCAACACTCTTCACACTGAGAACAAAAGGTGGTTTTCAGATGTTGCCATTTTTAGGAAATAAGCATGAATTAAACTTACATGGAGACCTTGTACTCTTTTATCTACAACTTAAAAAAAATTAACATTGAAGATTGACAAGGTGAAAGGGTCTATATAACCACTTTATGTATGGAAGAAAACAAGCATTTAAGTCAGGGAGCTCCTAAGTTGTAGCCTTTCTAGTAACTGAAAGAGATTTACCTGTGAGGATGCTAATCATCTGTCTAGCTTCCAACTGCCTCACTGAGCACCTTAATTCTGGCTTCTATTCTTACATTCGACTGTCTGTCCAAATTGGCCAAATCCAAAGTCATCTTTATTGTCCTCCACTTCCTCACTTCTCATTTACATTTTAAAGTGGCTTGGATTTTTTTTCCTGTTGGGCGCAATATCCCTACTTCTTCCAGTATTCTATCAGCATCTCTGTTGGTAACATCTTCATAAGCAACTTCTAACTGTGGATATCCTTTTCTCCTTCCTTCATTCAAGGAATATTTTTTTTAAAAGCATTTTACTCTTATATGATCTAAAACTTACAAAAAATTTATAAGAATGGTCAAAGAACTCACATATACCCTTTATCCAGATTCAGTAATTGTTGACGTGATGCCACATTTTATTTATCACTTATCATCATTCTATCATTTTTTATATATATATATAAAATATCTGTATATGTAATATATATATCTTGTTTTCTGAACCATTTGAGAATAATCTGCAGATAGCATGCCCTTTATTCTTAGATACTTCTATGTTTCTTAAAAACAAAGGCATTCTTTTACATAACCTCAGTTCAATTTCTAATTCAGGAAACTTAACATGGCTTTAGTACTATAATCTAATCTATATCCTTTACTCATAGTATGCAAACTATCCCTTTAATTGCCTTTCATTTACTGAATGCATTGCATTTGTCATATCTCTTTAGTCTCCTTTAATCTGAAATAGTTCTTTGCCTTTCTTTGAATTTATCATTGATTGTTTAGAAGAATACAGGCCAGATATTTTGTAGATTGTAACCCAATTTAAGTTTCAGCAAACATTTTAAAGTATTTATGTTATGTTAGTCATTGAGCTCGGCACAGGGGATACAGCAGGGAAAAGGAAAAATTACTATTCTCATGGGGAAAATGAACTAGTAGTGAGGACAGGCAGTAAGTAAGCAATCATAATAAACTGAGGTGAATATTACGGTAGCAGAAGCACAGTGAGTTATGAAAGCATGCAGCAGAGATATCTAACCAAATTCAGGGGTCAGGGAGTGGCTTCTGAAGGAAGTGGAGCTCACCTGGTCTTCAAGTTTTCTTTATCTAAATCATACAATTTTTCTGTGTCTTAGCTCCATTTGCTAAATTTTTTTCGGCTTTATTTGGGTAGATTTGACAAATAGAAATTGTATATAAAATACACAACTTGATGTGTTGCTATATGTATACATTGTGAAATGATCACCACAATCAAACTAGTTAACGTATCTATCAGCTCACAACGTTACCTTGTGTGTGTGTGTGATGAGAACACTTAAGATCTACTCTTTTAGCAAATTGCAAGTATACATTACTACTAACTATAGTTACCATGCTGTACATTAGATCTATAGAAATTATTCATCTTGTAACTGAAAGTCTGTAGCCTATGATTGACATATGTCCATTTCCCTTACCCTACAGCCCGTCACAACCATCATAATACTCTGTTTCTCTGAGTTCAGCTGTTCTTAGACTCTACATATAAGTAAGATCTTACAGTGTTTGGCTTTCTGTGTCTGGTTTATTTCACTTAGTATAATGTCCTCCAAGTTCATCTATGTTATAAAAAATGGCAGGATTTCCTTCTTAAGGGTTAATAATATTCCATTGTGTATATACATATAGCACAATTTCTTTATCCATTTATCCACTGACAGACATTTAGGTTGTTTCCTTATCTTGGCTATTGTGAATAATGCTGCAGTGAACATGGGAGTGCAGGTATCTCTTTGATATTCTGATTTCATTTCCTTTAGAAGTGAGGTTCCTTTAGAAGTGAGACTCCAGAAATGAGACTGCTGGATCATACAGTCTTTCTGTTTTTAATTTCCTGAGAAACCTCAATACTACTTTCTATAATGGCTGTACCAATCTACATTTCCGCCAACAGTGTTTGGGGGTTCCCTTTTCTCCCCACCCTCACCAACAGTTGTAATCTCTTATCTTTCTGATAATAGTCATTCTAACAGGTGTGAGGTGATTCTCATTGTGGTTTTGATTTGCATTTCCCTGATGATGAGTGATGCTGAGGACCTTCTCATGGACCTATTGGCCATTTGGATGTCTTCTTTGGAAAAATGTTTATTCAGGTCCTCTGTCCAATTTTAAATCTGATTGTTTGTTTTACCACTGAGTTGTACGAATTCCTTACATATTTTGGACCTTAACTCTTATCACATATGGTTTGCAAATATTTTCTCCCATTTCATTGGTTGCCTTTTCATTCTGTTCATTTTTTTTTCCTTTGCTGTGCATAACCTTTTTTAGTTTGATGTAATTCCAATTCTATTTTTGCTTTTGTGGCCTGTGATTTTGGTGTCATATTCAAAAAAATCATTGCCCAAAATAATGTCAAGACGCTTTATGCCTGTTTTCTTCTAGTAGTTTTACACTTTCAGGTCATTGCTGCTAATACCCACTGTGGTGGCCATAAGAATGTGCAAGCCTTTTAAAACAGACCTATCGGACTGAGGACTCCAGCTGCTGCATTTGGAAATCCATCACTACACAGGACAGAAGCCAAGCTTCCCACAGACTGCTCCCCACCAATGACAGAATGTGACAGAGATACTAAAGCAGAACTTTTCTTTGGAGATTTAGGGCTCCTCTGGCTGACTTGGGCTCAGTGTTTCCTCAACAGCTTTGCTGAACCTTTCTTAGACTGCACTCTGGGGTGTTTCTACCCATTTTTTTCTCCCTCTTTCTTTCATTTCAAGTTAGACTTACATTCTAATCTAATGGGTCTTCCACCTTCCCTGGATTCCTATTTATTTCCTTTCACATAGATATTTTCCCTAATAAAATAATTCCCTGTTTAATCTTACCTTGGGACATTTAATCTCAGGCCCCAACTAATACACCCACTTGTGCCCTTCTAGTCCATAAACCTCTCATCAACTGTTCAGATCCACATAATACAGTGATTCCATGATATTACCACCTGGATGTATAACTCAAAATGATTGTACATTATTAATTCAACTCTTCAGATTCAATTTAAGTGAATTAGTATTTTTAAGTTAGCTCTATTAAAAACCACTGCAATTTTTTTTAAAGGGCATGACCATTATTTTCAATGAGCCTAGAATTTAACTAAAGGGAAAGATGATTATTTCTATGGTGAAGGTGGGGCTCCGTTCTACACTTATAGCTCAAGAACACCAAGATATCAAAACAGGCCACCAGGAATCCTGAAAGACATGGCAAAATAAACTTTTGGGCAAATTTTCAGACTGTGGAAGATAGCAAAGCTAAGACAAAAAAAAAAAATCAGCTTCTCTGACTGAGAAATACCTTGGGTAGGCAGAGACCTCAAGCAGGGCCAGCTTCATGGGCGTGCAACTCATGCAGTTGCTCCTGGCTCTGCACACAGAAGGGGCCCTTAATTGGTTTGTGCTGCTGTTGTCATCTTGACATTCTTTTTTTTTTTTTAAACAAGGGTCCCTGCATTTTCATTGGGCCTCACAAATTATACAGTTAATCCTCACCTCAACCTTGAAGTTAGAAGAGAATGAAAGTTGTGTATCTTGTCTGAAGCACTAGTTACTTAGTGACAGCAAAGACCACATTTAAACGCAAATTAAGTTATGTCCATCAAATGCCTCTTCCTTAGTTCCTGAGAACTTATTCTAAATTTCTGTAAGGAGCAATCACAGAGCTAAAAAACACATGTTTGGAGAAAAGAATCTCTTTTGGTCAGGAAAAGTAGAAAAGGACAGTTGGCCGTTGTCTGAGATTAGATCCCACCAGTACCAGTGGTTACTAGAGAAGCAATCATTGTGACTGTAGGCAAACTAAAGCAGGAGGCCTACCAAGAAAATGGTCAATCATCTGAGCAAAGAATTCAGGATCAAAAGGGGAAACTGTGGTTCCAGCAACAGTAATGGCTGCTGGGATCTCAAATTCCATTTCCAGTTCAGGCTAAGTATTAGTTTTACCTGCAGCTAAGGCAGCCCTGGGAAATACATGGGAAACAACTAATAACTCTACAAACAATTACTAACTGGCAACTATATGCCAAGCACTCGTGTAATATACACAGAAAAATAAAACTCGGCTTCTTTTCTCAAGGAGCTCATAATCTAGCAAAAACTAAAGACTTAGAAGGAACTAATACAGTAGGAAATAATATTAACAACACGATATTTGTTTATTGAGCACTTACTATGTGCCAGAAGAATCTATCATAGATTAGTGGTTAAGGGAATGGGTTCTGGAGTCAGGCTGACTGGGTTTAAATCCTGGCTGCCATTTACTTGATTTATTATTTTCAGCAAATTATTTAACTACCCTCTTCTTCCTTTCTCCCACTGCAAAATGAGAATAATTAGAGTATCTACCTTTTAAATTCATTATGACAATTAATAGGGCTAATATTTATAAAATACTTGGAACATTTCCTGTTGCATAATAAGAACAATAAAGGTTCTAAATAAAATATTAATTAATTTAATCCTCATAATACTCTAACAGGTAGGTACTACTACTATTATCCCTATTATACAGATAAGAAAAATGAAAGAAAAAGAAGTTAAGCAATTAGTCCAGGATCACAGGTTAATAGGTGGCAGAACTTTGAATACAGGCAATTTGGCCCCACAGACCACACACCTATGAGCTATGCTATTATGATATAGTTACAAAGTACTTATGCTATAGCATAATATAGTATAGCTATCATACAGTATGATGTAATTATTATACAGGTGTGATAAAATGGAATAGGAGCATGCACACAAGGGGAAATTAACTGATTAACTGATTAAGCATTGAAATAGACTCCCTGCAATGAACAAATGACTCATTCAAACTTGGATGGGAAGTCTTTTCTCTTCAAGACCTGAAGGGCTAAATGGAGGGTGCATTTAACAGAATGTGAGAAGTAACTGCAGGGAGTGACTCCTCTTAACACAAGCTGTGGTTGTCAGTAAAGGAATCTATCTAGTCATCCCCTGACTCACTCTCCTCTGACCCTCTGTTCTGCCACTGCCTCCCATTAGAGGGATCCAACCAATGGGCAAGCAAGCCCATTGCTGATGCCCATATCATTCGGTCTCCCAGGGTAAGATAGGAAGTTAGAAAGCAGATCTGAGAAACTATCCAGCAAAAGTACCAAAGTGAATGGCAGAGATAGAAACAACCTCTAAAAGGAATCAGTGAGGGGAGTGACCACATATGGAATTCTCAGGAAAGACATCATAGAAAGGGTGGTGCTGCAGTTGAAGCTTGGAAGATTTGGCTAGGTCATTGGCAGGGGCCATTATTACGGAATGAAAAGCAGGATCAAAGGCATGGAAATGAAACAAAATCTCAACTGGGTTGGCTGGTATCTAGGATTCATCTGAAATTATGGGAGATAAGCTGAGATAGGCATAGTGGAAGCAGTTTATGGTTGGCTTTTTAAAAATCAGTTTTGAGGTGTCTGGATTGTATCATGAGGAAATGGGAAACAATGAAGACTAGAAAAACTGAAGCTATGGGAGCCAAGATTTTTGTAGTCCCATGCCTTTGGACACCTTATGCTTTCTGACTCACAATACCTTCCTCAGTTCTTGGTCCTCTTCTGGAAATACAATCAACAGATAACCATAAACAAAAGTATTGATTGACCAACAGACTGGATACAATAAGGGGAAACAATGATACAAGAAAGATAATCATAACTGGAAGGGTGTGGAAATTACTAGAACACACATCCTTGTTTCAAGTAGTGTTTATTATTATAAATATTACTGATCATTTGGCTACCTTTAAAAATGAAAAATGTGGTAAATATTTAAGAAATGTGTCTCAGCCTCCCAAATTCGAGGTCTTTCTTATAATGGTATAATACAAAGCTAATCTACTATTAGTATGTTATTTTAAAAATAAATTCTTTCCCTCTGTTGAATAAGAGATCATGATGATCATTTCCAAGTTACTCTGTCATAGAAAACTTAAAGGATTGATTTACGTATCATCTCATAAAACCCTTAACATACAAAAATGAAAACTCCTTTCAGTTCCACAAGCCAGTAAGTAAATAATGTGGTCTAAATCGGGGATCTTGAAACACAATTTCAAAGTCAAGAAGAAAGAAGAGTTTTAGGCTACAATTTGTTGATAATGATTTTCAAATACATTGCTCAGCTGACAGAAAGGGTGCTGATATTTTTAGCTATTCAACATTAGATCTATTAATTATTCTCCATTGTTCACATGTCTTGAAACCCTATTGTTCTGTAAATTTAGCATATTGACAAAGGATAATTGGGGCAGTTTTAAGACCAGTTTTTGTCATATGTATCCTATTTTCAGGCTTTTGATATTTTGATCCAATAAAATATGTGATATATGTTTTTAATTCCTATATATACTTTAGAAAAAAGGGAAAACTGAAATCATTTTGCTACATGCATAGTTTAAAATTATTCCTGCTCAAACTTTCCATTATTTCTTTTTCTATCTTGAACAACACCATTTTGGAATTATTCTAAATTCAACTGGTCAAGATAAATTTTCTTTTATTTAATCAGAGTACCCTACATAGCAAATTGAATTATAAGTGAACCAAATTAATAGAACGGAGGATAAATTACATAATATGAATAGTGAAATGTAACTGAGGGCATTATTTATAATATTTTGCCTTGTATAGAACATCCTGATTTTGCATCCAAAAAAATGTCCAAAGCCTGTATAAATCCCAGATAAAGGAGGCTAGAGTTGACAGGTAATTGAGCGCTGATCAATCAAATGGGCAGGAAATATTTATTGGCTGTATTCTACGCACAATACACCACAGTAGGGAATTTACCTTGTGGGTGAGAGGATGGCATAAAAGAGCATCTCCAATGAATTCAATGAACTTGCAATGCAGTTGGGGAGAAGACCTTGAGGCCCACCCACGTGTGCTCAAACATGCAGTTAGCCAATAACAGAAGATAATATATAAATGAAAAATGTAGTAGCCCACAGACTGCAGACTCCGTGTTAATGAGACTCTGAAGAATGGAATTTTAATATGAGCATGTTCAGGGCAAGTGCCATAGAGGACCAGGAACCCAAACTCTAACTTGGAGGATGAGCAGGATTGATAATGACCTAGCGATGAGAGAAAGGGGATTCCAGGACAAGGACTGAGCTAAAACCAATGTATGGAAGTTTGAATATACTAGAGTGCTTGGAAGAAAGTGGGGAGGGTAGCTCCTTAGTGAGGAGAATTATGATGACTGTGACCAAGTTGGGAAGAGGGGGGCCCTGAATACCAGAAGAATGAGTAAGGACATTATGCTGTCGGCAGTGGGGGAATCTTTGGAGGTTTTAGAACAGAGGAATGTTAAAATAAAAGAGGCATTTTAGAAATATTAACCTTGCATCATTGCAACCAGAGTCTTTTTGAAGAGAGGACTAAAAAAACTAAATTTCAGTAATCCAAGAAAAATCTCATCTATCTCCTCTTTGACTGAATATCTTGTCATGAAAACATGCAAAACATTTCTAATGTAACCTCAGGCATCCTTTTATCTCAGGAGAAAATAACAACTCCACTGCATATAAGTAGAATAAATTCAACCCCACTGCTTTGGGGAAAAAAAAAACTGACCCAGAGAATTATTAAACAGATTTTCTGATCGCACTTGTATTATTATGTTAAATTGTATGGGGGTAAAGAGGGACTGTAGTTGCATTTTAGAAACAAGTAAACATTCAGAATGCTTTGTTAAACTCTGAAATTCTTGCTCTGAAGAATAAAAAGAGACTTTCAGAGTATGAAAGAGAATTGATATCTCTCCAGAAATATAACGTCAAAGTTTATTATCAGCAGCAATAAGAATCATCAATATAATATTATGATGTCACATTTTGTGAATCTAATTTTCAATGTCCTTTTAAAATCTATTATTGCATTCGACCTGTAAGACTTTCTTTGGGAAATGAGTCCTCGGATAACACTCTCATTTTGAGGAAAGGAGCCCAGCTGTTATTTAACAAATACTGTGCTAATCCCTTCAAAAGTAAAAAGTCAAAGCAAACAAAAGGTTTAGCCTTTTCAAGTTTTCATTTTAGAGATGCCATTTATTTAAGTACTGATACAAGGATCTTGGTTTTTATTGCCAATTGAAGCCATCAATAAGCTGAAGCAGAGCAAAAGGTACCACTGTTCTGTGACACTACCGCATAGCAAGCTAAGTGGAGAAATGAGCGATCATCTAGAGGTGATTAAATTCATGTACACAGTCAACTGGTATAATTCAAGTATCCAAACGCTTTTTCCCTTTCTTCAAAAGGTAGACGATAAGACTTGAATTATCAAAATAATGGACACAGATGTTCAACTCATGTTGCACACATAGGGAGAGAATCAGGCTCAGTATATTCATCTGTAAAATGAGGATAATTACATTTGTATCAACCAATCTTGGGGAGATTAAAGCAATACATACATTTATAAGTATTCAAATACCTTAGGTACAAATTAGTCAAATATGGCTAGTCCCAGTTTCCTTAAAGTAACAGTAATTTGAGAATACATTATGCAGAAAATTTTTAATCCATCAGGTCTCAACCCTTCTGACTTCACTAAATTCTGAGTACTACAAAGTGAAGATAAGGCATGAATAGTGAACAATCATGTGCTCATGCTGAAGAATGGTATCTTAGTGGCTGGGGAACCTCTTTGAGTTTATAAGTGAGAAAGAATGAGACACAGAGTGGGCACCTGTGCACCCACACACAGGAGAGGCAAGATTCCAACAGAGAAGAGAGGTATACACAAATCTCTGTCACACTTCCACATCCAAGTAGTGTGTTGTGTATGATTTGGACATGCACATAAGGAAAAAATACTTAACAATCGAGTCTCATGCTTCAAAATAGACACCATACTTTGCATATTCTCAGAGACCAACATGAATCTATTTCTTCTCAGAAATTATACGACTGGGGAAAAGAGAAAAATCTGCCTTTGATTGGGTGCTATGTGTTTAAGGCCTGGCTTAGCTGTAAGTCATTTATGAAGATTATTTCCTGGTAGGTGAGTAGAGTTCTTATTACAGAGTGTTAATACACTTGCAGTGAAGTGTTGCTGGGGGTAGGAGGTGTTAAGACATTGATCAGGAGCTTAAGAGATGAGCTATTTACTTCTGCTGATATAAGAGAGAAATTTCTATAATGAAAGAAAAGTTCTGCTTCTCTGTCAAAAGAATACCGTTTTATGACATAAAAGCCCTCCTCAGTAAACAAAGAATGGACGGTTATTGGGGGATATAAAACTGACAATAGAATATATTTCTCTGTAGGAGCGCAACAGTATTTAACTCAGTTGGAACTCGTAGTGCGACAGCTTTTACAGGAGGGGACATGTTCTATGGGGAGAGTCTCAGATATCCTTTCCAATTCCCCTGACTGTGTCAGTTCTTATCCTATAAAAACGGGTCACACCATTGCGCTGCACCATGAAAGGAGCCCTGCCTGGGGGGAACCGCTTTATGCGGCATAGTTCCAAGCAAATGCCTGGCTCAAATGAAGCCGATTCTGAGGAATACGGAAACTGTATGTTCTGTTTGATGGGGAAATGTGGACAGCTTCTTAACTGGGAGCTGCTAGATCTGCTCCAAGGGTAAGTATAATCAATTTTCAAATGGTTTTTGCAATGCCTAGCCAAGCTGTTTCCATTACAGGGAAGGGTTACGTTTAACTCTCTGTTTTATTGGGAAGGTTGTCCATTATCAACATACATTTCAATACATTTTTAAGTAATTTAAAAAGCAGCAGTAATCCCTGGAAAAAGGCTGCAGTCAGAATTCTCTAACTCCACCTTTCTCTGCTTTATCTATATGCGGAGAGCAAAATTGCTTACCCTTGGCTGCCTCAGACACTTTAGTGGCATGAGATCAGGCAGTGACAAAAACCGATGATAATAAATCTGTGCTGTTAGTTGGTTCCAATTTTAATACCTCAGTCTCAATTCTCTCCCTCCCTCTCCCTACTCCCTCCCCGCCTGTCTGTTATATTAATGATCTATCTGACTTTTAGGGGAAGTTTTCTCCAAGATAGTGGCCAAAGCAGGTGTTAATGAGGTCAATACTTCAATTAAAACTTTACAAATCGAGGTAGGCTAAAGGCAAAAGCTAATTCCAAGCTTTCGGTTCACAAAGGGATGCTATTTTACACAAGTCATGACAAAAGTAGCTCACACTGCATGAGTTACTAGAGAAGAGTCAAAAGCACTAAATATCTGTACAAGGGCAGCACAAAATGGAAGGTTAAAAAAGATAAGAAAGGGACTCTGAGAGATGCAACTGATGGAACAGTTGTGGTTTAATAAATAGCCATCTTGTCATCTTAATTCTCTGCCCCTCATCTTGAGCCACTTAAATATGGTATTCACTAAAAATATCTGCTAAAACTTGTCACTCCACTCCTCAGAAAGTTCACCGCCTTAACAATTCGAACTCCTACAGCATAACCATTACAACACAATAATAACACGTACATATTGTGCGTTTCCTATGTGCCAGACATCTTCCTAAGTGCATTACATATGTTAACTTACAGAGACCTAGTTATAGTCACTCTCTTTTATAGACAAGGAAACTGAGGCACAGAGAGATTACATAATTTACACAATCACAAAGCTAATAGGTGATGGAGGAGGAATAAAATGGCTTAGATCCTCCTTTTCCAATGTTTTTCTCCATTACATTATAGCTCCAACTGCGTAAGTAGCTACAACATAGCAGAAGCTGGGCTAGATATTTTACAAACTTCATTATTTAATCCCGACAACAACTTTGCCCAGCTGGATATTATATCCATTTTTACACATGAGGAAATAGGCTCAGACAAGATGAATAATGTCCCCTAAAGACAGCCAGTTAGGAGTAGAAAAGCATGTGAACCCAGTTTACCAAACTCCTAAGCCTAGTTCTGCCCACATACCCACAAGACCTCTCTATAAACTATTGTTTCCTCTTCTCACATTTATTCTTCACTTTCCTGTGATTGTGCTTCCCAGGCCACGGAACCCATCAATACTTCACGGCAGTTCAGGTTTTAAAATGGAGTGCAATGGGTTAAACATATACCCCCTCAGTCGAAAAAAAAAATCAGGATGGAAAACTACACAGCTGGTTTGTTATCCTTCATTTTTTCCCCAGCATCATCTCCAAATGGACACTTCACCTTTTTTGTCTGCTTTACTGCTTCTATTCCATATGATTAACTCAAATTTGTCACTTTCTAAATACTGGAGGAACATATTTCTATAGTTAAAATGGAGGGATCATGACATTCTCTCTATATCCTATGTTTACTTCTTATATTTAAGAAAAATAAACTCCAGTAAGAAAGCACAGTTAAAATTGTGCAAAATTGGTTATTATTAAATGCTCATGGCTGCATTTGTTTCCTCTGGCTGCTGTAATAAGTTATTATTCCAAACTTAGGTGCTTAAAATAAACTAGATTTATTATTTTATAGTTTTAGAGGTCAGAAGTTGGAAAATGGGTCTCAGGAGCTAAAATCAAGATGTCAGAAGAATTTGTATTCATTCTGGAGTCTTTAGGGGAGAATTCATTTCTTTGGCTTTTCCAGATTCTAGAAGCTGCCTACATTCTTTGGCTTCAAAGCCAGGAGTTAGCATCTTCTAGCATCTTCTCATTTTCCTTTCTGGCTCTGCTTGTATTATCACATTGCCTTCTCCCTTATAAGGACCTTTGTGATTACACTACGTATACCATGATAATCCATGAAGATCTCCCCATGTCCAAATCTTTAACTTAACCCCTTTGCAAAGTCCCTTTCACCATGTGAGGTAACATATTTACATGTTCCAGGGCTTAGAACATGAACATTTTGAGGGTGCCATTATTCAGCCCACTACAATGGTTCCACAGTCATTTAGCATTACACTGCTTGTAGTCGTGTGGCACACGTCTTTGGACTGGTTCAGTACTATGTGAGAGTCAGTGATAAAGGTCACAAAACTCCACAATCTAGAAAGCGCAGGGGGCACAAAGCAGTACGAATGCTGGTCTGAGTGGTCGACCTGCTTTAACCAAAGTCATCCAGAGGCCGGACAAGTCTACTGTCGTATCTCCTTCACCCTTTTATCAAAAGTCCATTGGAATGTCCCTATTAAGAGGTGGAAACCAGAGCTCACAGCAGTGTCATATTAAAAAAAAAAAAAAAAGAATGAAGTGCGACTCCCTGAGGAAATCAGGGTGTTGCTGTTTTGTGTCTAGCCACTCTTCAGGAGTGAATTCTGGAGGAATTCCAGAATTATCTTTTGGGGAGTGATGGTCTACAGGAAAGGAAAGGGCACTGCCTTCTTTCTGGGATACAGAAATGGCAGGTTCCCTTGGCTCAGCTTCGCTCATTCAGCTTTATTCCTTCCCCTCCACACCCACTCAACATCCAGTCTTCTTCCCATCTGTCTTCCTCCCCTTTTTCATTTTTAAACCTCTTCTACTTTTTGACTTCTTTTCTCTGCAACTTTTTGTTGTTGTTGTTGTTACCATGGAGAGAGCAATTTTCTCATCAAGGAAAGGAGGTGGTGCTGAGGGAGAGGGAAGCACCACATATGAAAATTGAGAGAGCCTCCGTGTCTTTTCAACAATATCCAATTAAATCTTTTCACTACCATACACAAAACAACAGGAACGCCGTGAGTGGCCAATTTAGCCCAAGGATGTGAGTGAATCAGTAGGTTCTGTGATAATGTGCTCTGGAGTGTGGGGGAGGTAGGGGAGGCAGACCCTCGATCCTGAAACAGGGAACTAATGAACAATGATGACCGATAGATAATTACTATGCAGTTGTTTGAACAGATGCTGCTCTGTATCAGTTTCAGGTAAATGACCTTCAGAATGGTGGCAGATGCTCTTTTTCAAAAATGATGACATAGAAATATGTAGACAAGCAAAGTAAGCAGAGGGAAGAGACCTGTGAAATATTTCTCAATAAGTTTAAAAAAATGCATGCTATAGGGACAGAGAGGAGAGCAATTACCAGTGCCCTCTTTGCTTTTCTCCACTCTTCTCTTCATAGGTTTAAAAAAAAAAAAAAGGAAGAAAATTCAAATACAGAATCATTGGGTGGTGAAATGCCAGTGAGATTTTAATGAAGTCTAGAATTTTATACCTCAAACTAGAAAAAAATATGTTGCTGATTTATAGATGCACCAATATCAAAAAAGACCTGAAATGGTATTAATTCTCCTGTTTTAATTCTCATGAGATGAATCATGCATATGTTTTATTCTTTCTGATCATCCTGAGCAAAACCAAATTATGAAATTGTTAAATGATGATGTTTCTCAAGCTATAATATATAAATCACCATATCTTTAGTAGAAGAATCCTGCATACATCCTGCACATAAATATTATACCTCAAGGCTTGCATCAACAAGAAAAATCAAAAGAAAATAACTGCAAAATAGTAAAAGCATAAATTTAAAATGTTACTGGTGATGACATTCAGAGTGAGAGTTTGGAGCTGAAGTAGCACGTTGATCAACTTTTTCTGTGATCCTCCCTCCCTTTCCTACTACCCACTCTAGCTTTTAAAAATGTGATGAGATTGTTTTATAGAACATAGTGATGCACTATTTCAGATCTACAAAAAGGTATAGAGGATAGAAGGTTACAATTGAAGTCTATGACATGGCTGTACCTGTCTACACACGCTCAGCCGGCAGCCTAAGAATCACATCATTGACTCACTTGACTGCATTCGTTCATACAAAATTGGATACTGGATAGATGTTTATTTTTTTTAAAAATAGCAATGTTACCAGAAATTAACTGTGACAAATAATTCAGGATGATTACTTTCGTCTATCTTGGAATTAATCATGAAGTTGGGAGAAGGGGAATATCAAATAAGGATGCCATTCCAGAGCCCTGACCCAAATACAGAGCACGAGGCAGCTTCAACCCAGGAGTCTACCAACAATCACGTGTGAATTCAGAGCAAATTCACTCTCAGCTGGCCTGATTACAATACATAATTTTCTTATTGACAAAGCAGAAACTACAGATAGGAAGAAAGAAAGAGGGGAAAGAAGGAAACAAAGAAGGGAGGGAAGGAGGGAAGAAAGGATGGAAGGAGGAAAGGAAAGGAGGGAGGGATGGAGAGAGGGTGAGAGCGAGAGCTGTGATTTATGGGATATTTGCTAATCTATTTCCTGCTAGAGCATTTTCTGCTTGCCACTTCACAACAGTCCCAGAAAAAATAAAAAGAATATATTACTCCAAATTGCAGACTATTACATAAACAGATAAAAACGAAAATGATTTGCATGAAAAGAAAACAATAAGCTCTTTTCACACCACAAACTGAGGGTTTCATTAAGTAAAGTTGTAATGAAAAGCTACAGATCTTTTCAATCTCTCAGTTACCGCCGAATATGTAAATTCCATGCCCCATTACCCCTACATGAGTCAGGGAGATGCTCTCACATGACAGCATTTCATTCGTGATTGAATTGACACCAAATGATTGTTTCTTCTTAATATAAACAAAGAATTTTTGATTTCAAGGCTTTGTGTTTTGTTTTTGTAGTTGGATCATTAAAAATGATAAAATTTCTCATGTACTTAGGATGTAAAGATGAAAGAAATGTCTCACTTAAAATATTTACAAACAAGGATAAAATCCTGGCAAATACACTTGTTGACCCAGAGTTGGCTTGTTTACCAGATATATTCTTGAGGCTGAATAACCTAAATCAAGAGAAGCCTGTATCTATTTCAACTGCCCATGATGATTACTGCAAGGAAGTTAAGTTGGATGAAGAAATCTGACCTTGAAGATAATGAATCATTGGAGACTCTTGATTTGATGCATGCTAAAATGTCTGTGGTAAAACAAAAAAAAGCCATTATTGTTAACAAAAAATTACAAATTATGTTCTGAAGTCTGTAATTTACGTTAACATACTTCAGCATAGATATTATATATGTGATAGTGTGACTGTGTTAGCAGTCAGTTGCTGCCGTCAGAAGTTCATATGGGGGAGGGCGTCAGACTTTCAGCAGAAAGGCTGGATTCCTCAGATAGGTGCTAGGAGCATTCAGACTATTTTTAATCACAGTCAACTTCAGAAGCCTTGCAAATGAGCAAAATGAATGTGAGAAATGGACTTTCATTTAGGATATTAGTGTTACTCAAGACATAATGTACAAAATACGTTAGAGACATTCCTCATCTTTACTAAGGGCAAGCCACAGAGCATGTACTTTTTGGAATAGTACCCAAGATCTGATGCCCAAACTATTCTATGTCTTCACATTGAATCCAAAGATTCTGATTACCTGATGTTCTACTTAACTGAATCTTGCCCCTAGACTCTAGAATATTCTCATGTCTGCCTTAAATGAAGCTTTCACACAGATTGTGATCATAACACATGACAGTGAGGGTATGGGGGAGTAACTAATCCTACTGCTATATCGCCAAAATAACCTAGCAGTCAGCCATGCACAACAGTATTGACCTCCAATTCACAACATTGTGCAAGTCACACACTTTAAAACTGACTATTCTTTCAGGAAGTGTAACCAGTATACAGAAACAAGTGTTCCCCGTAACCTTCACCTCCTTCCATTCAAGAGCACACTTGATTTTGTTCTTAGAGCATAACACGAAATTTCTCTTTTGATTCCTCATGGCTGTATTTGTTTAACATGGTTTAATAACCAGTTCTTTGAAGACTTCATTCCATTTCTGTGTACTATTTCTATCATTTGAATAATTTTGAATCTTGCCTTACCTTTAATCTCAAAATACCTACCCATATTACTTTTTTCTCCACAGCCCAAACAATAATCAGGTCTAGTATTTTAGTTAAGAAAACAGACTGGTATTTATTTAATTGTCCTATGAAGTATATGTGTGTGTATGTGTTTGTGTATCTAAATGTGTCTGAGTGTACGTGTTGGGGGTGGGGGGAGGGAGAAAGAGTGAGCTTTACCATTACTGAGTACAAGAAACTGGTTTATGGAGAGGCAAACCTGGGGTTCAGATATGGGACTGTGACAAGACCATTTCCCCTTACCCCGTGGGGGCATCTCTGGGCTCCAAAAAATTCTCTTCTCTGATGTTTTTATTTTGCCTCTTTGACAAGTTCTCCCTCGTCTTTCTGCTCAAGATTCAGATTTCCTATTACTGCTTCCCTGAGTATATTTTCTAACAGAATGGTTTTCTTCCTTGACAAGCTCACATTCAAGAGTTATAAAGGTCCAGTCCTCCCCTTTCAAATAATAACAATCCTGAAGCATCTCCTCACAGCTTCAGAACTCCATGAACGGCCAGATGAGGCCTCTACTGTGACTGCATCACAGACCAAATTCTCCTTCTTCCCTCTCCTGTTAACCCCAAGAATACTCCCAAATAAACATCTTGTATGTTCACCTGCATCTCACGGTCTGCTCCCCAAGAACCCAGGCATTGACGTTATCGGTAAGTAAATAAATGCTAGGCATTTGGCACTGATTTCTATTAACACTCTTATTCTAAAATCTCCTTCCTATATAGCACATTTTCTTCCCATTCCTCCTTTATCAAGTACTTGGAGACTTAAGGTAAGAACAATTTGGAAGAATAAAGTGGGGTGGATTCCCTGCATAGCTCTCTGGGCACAAACGCACTTGTCTCTAGCCACTGCATTTCTCAAAACCATCTCATTTTTGACCCAAGGCACACTCATCAGACTTTGTTGTCTGAAAATCTCTCTCAACAGAAGGTGCCCTTCTCCACACACTCCAAGAGTTTCCTTCTAATCCAGGTTAAAACTTCTCATCTATTAGGAAAACATACATTTCAGAAGCACTTGGAAAACAATTAGAATGAAACAAGGTTTCCTCCCTCCCGCTTTAAAAATTTGGAGCATCAAATGGCAAGGGGATTTGAAACACTACCACTGTCCTTTGGATTCCATCTCAGATTTGAAAGTTTGATTTATTTGTGCTATGAAAATAGCCAGCCTGATTAATTGGTTTTTTAAGTGTCCATCATTTTTCACCAAGGATAATTGCTATGATTAGCAAGACGAACCCTCCATACAAACATATTTAATCATCTAAAATTAATATTAGTCTTTAAGAGTGACTTTATTTTATTGTTTACTTTGATGGATCATGTAAAATACCACTGCCACACTAAAACAAAATGAATATGTGAAGAGAAGTAACACAAAGAACAAATGTAACTACTGAACTGAGATCTATTTACAAAGATCTTAAAATGTGCTTTTAAGCCTGATAAGTACAATGTGACTCAGAGTTTTCTATCCTAGTTTTACACATGCTCAAATTGAGGATCAAAGAGGTTGTGTCACTTATCAATAACACACAAAGCAAGGTTTTAATGCCTGGCTCCAGAAATGTTCATGCTATTGCTACAAATATGAGAAAAAAGGAAAAATGTTCCCTTAGTATTAGAGTTCCTCTTATTTGAGGAGAGGGTGCAGTATCCAAATTATAACAACAGTGTACTTTACTATGATACTCAATTTTTGTTTTGAATAAAAGCTGATATCTGGAGATGTCATCTAAGAGTTGAAAAAGAAAAACAGGAAAAGAAACAAGGAATGAAGTAAGGTAATAACAAAATATTCCCTGTTTATCAGTGTTGGAAATCCTTATTTATACATGTTTATGTAATGCATTATATTTCTTTTGATGTGTAATGCATGACAATGAATATGTAGTCCTGCTGAAATGACAAAAAAGATGGTATTCTGTGTCTTCTTTCTCCTTCCAGCTTTTACATTCCACAGCTACTTATAAAACACAATCAAGAGATAGGAAAATAGAATGAAACAAAAATGAACCATGTTTATAAGATTGTTAGCTGGTTATAAAGCAATTACATTTGGTTTAAATATTGGCTCTTCTGGGAAACATTTCTTTATCAACTGTCAGCACCCTTCAACAGAGTAGTGACTACAGCCGGTGTGTTGGTAACCTTGACATCACCTCATTCTGTGAAATCAACTAATAAGGGTGGGAACTCCCATCCTCCTTGCTACAATGATTTGTTAAGGCATGGATTTATGACTTAAGCCAGTTCTATCATGGAGAAGCTCAGCACTTTCATTTGAGAATCAAGAAAGAAAAGTTTTCTTTCCTTTTTAATATGATATGCTATGTAAAATGTATACTATAATTGCTATGGCAATGTTGAAAGACAAAACTGAGAAATGAAGCTGGAGCCTTAAGCATGCCATGCCGTAAGCCCACACACAAGGTTCTTGTTACATAAGTCAATAAATTCCCTTTCTCCTTAAATCCAGTTTGAATTGGATTTGCTATTAGTTACAATTAAAGATATTTTCAAAAAACAAAGACATGACATTCCTTACACGTTTGGATTTGGGAAATGATTTAACTTTTTATCGTAAGTTTTTATCATTTTATCATAAGGTTATAAAAGATTATTCTAGGAAATTTTCATGTCAACAGAGAATAATTAGATCCAATGCTCAAAGCCAAATAAGTTGATTCATAAAGGTAAAATTTAAGAATGTGATAGCATGATTAGATAGTAATCATATTTGAAGGCAAGGAATTGCTTTTCTAACAGGAAAACTATAATTGACATCTGCATAGTTTCTGATGATGTAGAAAAAAATTGCATCCCAGATTTAGAGAATTTAGAGATCAGTTATATATTCTATTCCTTGAAAGAATTATAGGCTACCTGGTCTTGATTTCAAAAATAAATAAAACTAAGGACAAAAGGGGAGTAAAACAGGGCTTTAGGACTGGGATTATTCCTTACAAAAACAAAACCAAAAAACAACGGAAGGTTGAAAAACACCATGTAAGTATCATGATCACATACAATGAACTGCCACATAAGTAGAGGTGATTTCAAACAATCAGCCACGTACTGGGAGACCATAAACATAAAATGATTAAAAAAAAAATCTCTCCCTTATCTTACAAAATGCTTAAAATTACAACTACCAAACTATGTGAAGAATCTTCCAAAGTAAGGAAATAAATATATATTTCTTTTTAAAGAAACAGATATGACTTTTTTTTATGTCTTAAAAAATTGGATAAGAAGTTTAATACAAAATGTTAAAAGCTGATAGGCTGCAATTTGAAAATCGGTCAAATAAAGGATATTTATAGGCATTTTTAAACAAATTAACTTTTCCTTTGAAACGTAAGCTTTAAGGCTCAGAGAAAAAAGAGAAATAAGGTAGAACGTGCCTCTTTGTTGTAAAAAACATATTTAAAGAGACAAAGGATTGGGGAACATCTGTGATTGCAATCTGTCTGCTTTATATTGAAAAAGTGTTTCTATATGGTAAAATGAGGTAAAGAAAATAAATGAGAAAGACCTTAATATCAGCTAAATCTATCTTTCATATCATACTACAGGTTCTTTTGAAGGAACACTTACTAATACAACCGAAACTACCAAGTGTACCTACCTACAGCCCCAGGGACAGCTCACATCTGACACACTGAGGACAGCAGTCATCAAATTTTGATTATGCACACCTATTATTTAAAAAAAAATTTTTTTGGTGGGGGTAGGCAATTAGGTTCATTTTTATTTATTTACTTACTTATTTATTTTTAACAGAAGTGCTGGGGATTGAACCTAGGACCTCATGCATGCTAAGCACCCACTCTAGCACTGAGCTATATCCTCCTCCCATTTAAAAAAATTTTGATCACCTACATACCAATTCATATTTATTCAAAAGTTTATACATATACTACTTTATTAATATATTATGTATTTTAAAAAACAAACTATTAACTTTACAAGAATGAGAATAAATGTAAATAGTATTTGGGTTTTTTTAAACATATATTCTCATTGTGGATCTTTGTAACTAAACCCTTCAAAGGAAGAGACAAAGCTTTCCATTTCAAACAAAATGTGCAAAGTGTGTGATTTCTGTCTTTTAGATTTTATACAGGAAAATGCTAAAATGTACACAGGCATTTTAACGCATTTAAATGCTCCCCTATATTGTGTACTGTTTAAAACTTCCCTGCAGATTTTAAAAATGAATCAATATTTTAAAGATAAATTCTTATATGTAATATATAAATATATTTTACAGACAACACTAATTTTACAGAATGCTGTGCTAAATTCTTCCCCTCCGATATTCATTCTGGAGCAAACCTAGTTACTTGGTCTCTGGTAGGTATATCAGGAGAAGCAAAAATAGTATCTTAGTAACAGCTTTCCACATTAAAGATGGTGCTAAAAGGAAAGATTTCTGAAAGATTAATTTGGTAAAAAAAAGATGCATCTAGAGAAATCAAGTGACTCAGAGACATGCACATTAGACTAAGGTAAATTTACATTCTCTAAACTGTGTCCTCAAGATGTTCCACACAAATGATTTTCATGGAGAAAGGACTGATGAACACTGGCCTAAATGATGCTAACATTCCTGTAGGACTTTTCAGTGACTCTGTCATGGTGATGCACATTGTGGATCTTTATGATAGACCAAGCCCATGCATATTTCTCAGCTGATATGACTTTCTGAGGACGAACATCTATGAACATCTGATGGACCAGCGTTTCAGACAACAGCTGGGAAACGTTGAGATATTCTATCACTTAGGAACAAGAGTATATTTCCTGGTCCAAATTTTAACACTTATCATTTACCTTTCTTTTTTTTTTTAACAGCATGAAATAGACAGTTGAGATTATAAAAGTCAACAGTGGTCATTCCTGCTAGAACATAAGATGAGGAAGAAGGAAAAAATCTACAAACTTGGGTCTTGACATAGCGCTGCAATGAAGAGAGCACGATGGCCAAGTAAATGCCGGGGCTTGTGGTGAAAGTTCAAGAAGACCATGTGAAAGAGATATAAGATGTTACAAAAAGGGCAATTCAGACAAGGAAGAAAAACTTGATCTTTTAAAAATATTGATATAAAGTGGGCCCTAGTACTTGTTTTCCTGTTTGATCATCATGCTAGAATGGGCCATCTTGTAATTGCTTATATTGTTCCTTCAACTCCATGAGTGTGTCTGAGTCTTAAGAATTCAGAATTTGAAAACCAATGACCTAATTCTAAGTATACTGATGCTAATGGACCTCTTCAGAATTTGTCAGGCTAGTGAGGCTATTAGGAAAGTGATCTTGCTTTCTTTCTCCAACTTAATATATATTCAGAGGCAAGAAGATAGAAATGAATTATATTATTTTTCCTTCAATTTATTTCATTGATGTCTGAAGTAAACTTAAAAAGAGAACATGTGTGTTTTAACTAGTTAGAACAGTATTTTCCAATAGTGCTTTCTGCAGTGATGAAAATGTTCTATATCTGTGCTGTCCAATATGGCAGTCATGAGTCACATGTGACTATCGAGCATCTGAAATGTTGCTAGTATAACTAAAGAACTAATTTAAAAAATTTAATTAACTGAAATTTAAATGGCTATATATGGCTAGTGGCTACTGTATTGGATGGGGCAGATTTAGAGAATTATAGACAATGCATGTGGTTAATTTGCAAGTTATTTCTAGAGAACAGAAAAGGAAATATAAACACATTTCAATTTTCCACTTAATTTACATTGTTTTCAGTGACCTTTGTGCAGTCAGACTGTAAAGTACAATAAATGACGTATACTACTGAACATCAATATGAGGGTTATTCTTTTACATTCACACCTCCATGCCATCTGTGATGAGAGAACCAAGAAGACAAGAAAATAATCACATCATTTTTAGCTAATTAAAAGCTGCTTAAGTCTAAAGTAGAAAAAATAGGCATTAGTTAAGAGTACATTGTCAGACATAATGAGTTGCCTACCCAATATCCATTTTTTCCTTCTTAGCTAAAATAATTCAAATTTTGTTCAAGCAAGGTTTTAGGATTAGCTCACTAGTTTTATTCTGAATTATAAATAAAGAAACACAACTATTTATTTAAAATACTCTATCATCCCAGGCTCTCTTGGAGCTTGGAGCGGTCACAAGACACAATTCTATGGTGTAAGTAGACCTCTTCTATGTGGAACAGCCAGAAAAGCTCTTGTTGTCCTTATATGCAGGAGCTGACCCACTTGGCACATGTATTTACTCTCCCCATTTTGCTTTTTTCCATTTTAAATCACAGACATAGAGCTTAGAGGTAATGTAGCCATCTTGAGACCACAGGAAGGGATGAAAGCCAAATGTCGAGGATGGCTAGGGAGGGCTGCAAAGGGAGATGGGACACACGAATTTGTGGCTGTTGGATTTACCCTGGAATACATAATTCTGGAGGTCTTGCTTTTGTGAGAAAAATAAACTCCTATCTGGATAAGCTATTGTTTTGAGGATTTTGTCACATCCAGCCAAACATAATCCTAACAGTATTAATTGGGGAAAAAAAGGTCCTTTAATTTCTAAAATTCTTAGAGGCTAAAATTATAATAGTTTCTGCTTGATGTGGCAAATTTAATTCCCAGGACTCTTTCATTCATCACTGACCAAAAACAGACACAAATCATGCTGCATTAAAAAAATAAACATAAATATGCATATGGCTCTATAACAGATTGTTACATTCCAAATGCTAAGTAAAACTAGTCACCCATGAACACAAAGTAAACCAACAATATTTATAAAACGTCTTGTATGTCCTCAGCTGCTATAGCAAATGGACTACAATACCCGTCTTTAAGGAAATTTAAATTCATTTCAAAGGCTAAAATATCAAAATGGAAAAATTCAAATGACAATGCATGTTTTAAGAGAGGTTTAAGACAAAAGAAACAGCTTTACAAGAAAACATATGGTTAATGGGCAAAATTATATTATAGTGAATCACTGATTAAAAAGACCAATACAGATTGGAGTTATCAAAATAAATTTCACTGAGAAGGCAGGGCAAGATCTCTAAGAACACAGTGCTCCAAAAAAATCAGTCAACTCTACATTTCTAATCATTATAATCAGCTTTAAGGAGGAAAGAAGGAACCCTAAGTTACTGGTGTGGTTACTTCACAATCAGATTTGATGAGAACTCACACCTTGAAATGGTTGCATGGTTCTCATCTAAAAAAGTTTCCTAATGTTAAAAATAAAATGCATCATCATTTTGATTGAGAGTACAATTTTACTGTAAAATCTCATTATATATAGCTTCTTGCCTGCTTGCATTCTTTCCAACTGCTATTATCTGCCCCCAATAACTGTCTTCTAGTGCCTAACACCTATTACATAACTTAAAAAATATAAAATCGAACACTGGTAAGTGTGGTAAAGTGGCAGTTTGATTTTCATGTCATATTTCTCAAAAGGCATTTACGGTTCTAAAAGTGACAGCTTTTTATGATTTTCATATAATATGACATGACAGAAAAGCTTTGCCTCAACCGAGTTGCTACAGATTATTTTCTCTCACCACAATCTAGTTCTTTCAGTTTTAGGGGGAAAAAGCATGAAGGAGTTAAGTGTAAATTATTCTCTTCTCTTCACTTTCTTAAGTAGAGATTTATCTGTGTACTTTTGCCCAAAACCTTCCCCATGGCTTTACTTTTTCTTATTTCTCATTGGAAAGTTTAAAAATAATCCTAGACTTGAACAGAGATTAAATCAGTTTTGTGAGGGGGAAGGTAAAGTCTATCATTACAAAATCTATTCTGCTTCCATAATTGAAGGGAGAATATGTCAGGTAGATCAAAGGATTTCTATTCTTGAGATAAATAATACAGAAGGTATCTTTTTCCTTTAATAAATTATGGGAAATAAAGTAATTCTTGAAATAGGATGCCACTTATTTACATAGAAAATAAAATACGAAGATAAGGGAATTTGGAAAGATTTATGAATTACTAAAATTATATTCAAAGTTATTTTTATAAATCTAGTAAACAATTAACTCCAGTCACTCTAGAAAACCCGATATTATTTTCAGTGAATTCATCAAAGATCACAAAACACAGCCACACCCTACTGTTTCTCTCTGAAAAACAATGAAGCCATGCTCACCTTGGAAATTTACCAATCAATTAGCCTAGCTTATAAGATTTTACAACATCAGAATATATCATGTGAAAAAAATTTTAACCTCTAGGTTATTAAATAGACATCAACGAGATACCTGGAAAGAGAAGTCTAGTTTAATTGTCTTCTATGAGAGAGGCGAGCACATGTTAAGAGGAGGGAAATAAATGACAGATCGATTGATTCATTCATTCATTCTGATATGCATACAACTGAAAACACTATAGCATTTTTTTCTCCTGTGGCAATTATTACTCTCTGCCTTTTATGTTTCCCTCGCAGAAGATACATTCTAAAATTTGAGCCTATGTTATTCTTATTTTTAATCCCTGAGAGCAGGTAACATTGATGTATTTCACCAGCAAGTGTTCAATAAATAACAGATGAATGGAAACTTAGTCTTATGACAAAGGCTTTTAAAAGATAGTCATTATATTTCTAATGAATCTGCCTGACATTGTAACTCAGGGGTCTCCGAAGTAGACATCTGATGGAGGAAAGAGAAATATTAATAGTATTTATTTTCATTATAGACCATTTACATAGATGTGTATATATAGATATACATGTATGTATGTATATCACAGTAACCTGAGAAATCATATAGAGAATAGCGTGGGTAAATGAACAAAAACTTACTAATATTGATGTATGATCACTGCTTCATCTCATTCTCAGTTCTCTGCTAACATACACAGGAAATCAAATATAAATCCAAACTCTTATTCCACTATCTCTTTGCAATGTCATTTCCTAACGTGCTATGTAACATGGGTTTTCAAAGACAATTTGTTGAACTAAGGAATGAGTGAACAAAGAACCACGTGCCTAACATTAACATTAACATTACCTAACATTACCGTAACATTAAGAGTAGTAAGAACTTACATTATAACACATCATAACTTCTATTATAGACTTCAAGGAACCCCAATTATAAAAGCCCAAAAAGCAGGTAATAATATTTAGGTTATAATAATATTATACAGCTTTCAAAAAAGATTAAAAGACATTGAATTACTTATACCGCTTTCTTATAAAAGAGAGGATTGCAGATTTTATGTATTTTTATGAAAATTATAAAAGTCATTTCACATAAAAGAATCCCTATCCAAACCGAAGTGAGGAAATTTGTAAACATAATTCACTATTTAAAAACAATGACAAACACAAACTTCCTTTTCAGAATCCCACAGATATTTCATTGAAAATACAGTATACTGGCTTTTACCAGAATTCACATATATATCATGATTCAGTTTTACTTGATAAGGGTTTTGACAGGAAATTTTACAGGGAACTGAACTGAAATATAGTAAGATATACATTTCCATTCATAGACATTGAAATATGTGGTTTGGTAAAACTTCTGTTTATCTTTATGCAAAAAAGTATATGATATCATTTTCCATAAAAATTGTTATAAAATTTTGAAAACGGGTCTTTTTTGTGTTTGTAACTCTACGACCTTTGTGTTTATGGGAGTTTATTTTGTCACGATCAGAGGGTGTAAAAGTCATATTACTGACATACATATCTTAACAATCTTCTGCGAAGATAACAGTGAAGTTGGCTTTCATTAGGTAAGGAAAAAGAACTGCATCCATGTGGAACAGTGCTCCACAGAGTTACGAGCTTTCTACAGGAGACATGTACATTTGTCAGAAGATAATTGCAATACAAACTTGCAAATATCCTCAGCCAAATATTACAACATTATTCTTTGCAGAACACAACAGACACCTTCTATAAATGGAAAGATGGCAAGCTCTGGCATGGTGTTTCTTGAACAAGGTTGTGCAGAAATGAACAGATGAAATGAGGAGGGCTAGGTGGTTGGTTTAGAAAAGAGAAAAACAGAATAATCTAACTCTTCACACTACGATGACTGTCATGTAACTTGTGAAATTCACTGGGCACCCATGGAAATAAACAACTGTATTTAGTTTCATAATAATTTTGGTGGAGAAATGAGGACATGTTTAAAAGTGAGTGTTACCAAAAAAGAAAAAGAAGAAACATTATTCCCAAGAGCTCTGTATTTACATTAGAATATCTACATTCACTAAGTAACCTTAGACTAACTTATTAGAATGTCTATAAACTTTCTCATTTTCTGAATAAGGGAAACTATTTGTAATACCCACTTTTTTTTTTGCTATGCTCATGGCAATAGAGTAACACCAGGAAATATTCTTTATTTTGTTTTTAGTTTAAACAATCAATGTCATTTTTCCCCCCACATTGTTCCACTAATCCTTCTAGGTCCATGCTGGACAAGTTTCTTTGTTGTCAGATTGTGGCTGAATTTATTCAACAAAAGTTATAATTAGAATGATTCTGGAGCCGTTCAATTGCTCTTTGTGTAGATAAAGCCAGAGTTTAAAAAATAATCATAGACTTTTTATTAAAGACTTTGACCTTAACAATAAAAAATTAAGCATATCCAAGTAATTATTTCCCGTTTAAATACACACTGCACCCACTAAAATTGCTTATTCAATCTTTGGATAATGAAATCTCCTAGGTAGTACTATAATGTGCAGTTAAAAATGAATCTTGAACAATGCTATCATCATCTTGTCCAGATTGGCCAATTTGTCTCCACCTCAACGTGGAGAGGATAAAATTCTTCACTGAGACAATTCTTTATTCAATACAGGTGCCTGTGGTTCAGATTTAGTGGGGAATTACCCTGAACACCTGGCTAAAATGACTTGAAAAAAGACTATAATTTATTGAGCACAGGCAATCTGACACCAGTAGAAGAAAAAATATCATATGACCACCTAAATCTTATCTGTTGATAGCAACAGTTACCCACTGCCACAAACCTCTTCCCAGATTTGCCAGCCTCCCCAATCTCTCTCCTTCTCATTATCCATCCTTCCTTCCATCCCTCCTTTCCTCCCTCCTTCTCTTTTTTCCTATTTCTCCTTCCTTCCTTTCCCTAAAGGTCATTTTCAATCAACACTTTCAGAGAAAAACTCTAGACATATTTTCCCCTTCATTGGATAGATTATGTCAGTAAAAGAAAACTGTGAATAATTGTCAAAACAATTTCATTTCAGAGCAATTTTACTTAAACATGTGATGAAATAGGAAAAGCATTTTTCACCAGTTCTCTGACACTAAGCTGTAAATTACAAGTCATCCCCTGCTATTAATTCACAATTTTGAAAAATAAACTTAGAGTTTCATGTATGTTTTACTTTTAAAGGCTTAATTTGCATATTTCACATCTTTACTCCTCTACCATATAATGGCATACTCTTTACTCTAAAATTTTTGAAATGGCTACATTTTATAACCCTTTAAAAATTATAGTTTTAATTTGAACTTCCATTATTTTGCTTAATATAATTCACTTTGTAAAAATAATTTTCATTTCAAAATGGTAGCAGCACCCTCTTTTTGAAAAATAAGGATAATTCAACAAGTTATGCTGAAGGAGAATAGAAGCTTAATATCAAATATGTGACTTTGAATTCAAGGTCTAGAACTATGAAAAGTTAACTTATTCAAATGCCATGCCCTTACTCCCTTTCTGGGAACAATATTTTAAACATTGTACATCTAAAGTTTGATCTGAAGTTAATAAATTCAAAACTAAGTTCTTCCGGAGTCATAAAATGTTGTTAGATCGTCTTCTCTAACCTGTGATGCTCTGCAGCTACAATTACAACCCCTCAACTCCAATCTCTGTCAAAAGTGAAACTTCTCTATCACATTTCATTAATACTACCCATCAAGCAATATATATTTATTGGGACTCAATTAAAGCAAGTGTAAGTGTCAAACAAAATTATATTTAGAGTACTGGGCATATATGGCTTTATTTCAGGTCTCCACATTGCAAACTTGAAATAGATAAACATATTGCCTAGATCATGAAAATCACCTCCTACAAATCTCCTTTATTTACTTTGTCCTCCATCCTATTCTACGAATTTTTGCCTTGAGTTCAGTGGATATTTATACTTTATTGCTGTTCGGCATCTTTTCCTGCTTCTATTTTCAAGAGATCTCAGTTTTTTGGAGGGGGGAATTCTCTCTCCCTAATTGTGAGGAACTTTAGGTAGGAGTGGGTTTTAAATCAAAGTTCCCTGCTCTCCTCCAGCTAAGAAACGGGTGTGTGAACCAAGTAAGGTCAGCTGGACTCCTTCTTCAAGGACTTTAAATTCTGAACAGTTACACAGTATGAAGAAAAAAAGAGGATCACAAAGAGACTCAAGTAGTACCTAACTAGATGCCCAGGCATGCTCAGATCTCTTTTCTTTTAACTCGCTCTTTGTTCATTGCCTTCATGCTAATTACAGCAAGTTTACTTTCTGCTTGATTTTAAGAGGGTGCCTTCTATTGCTTGCATCAAGAGAACCCTGATATGCAACTAAGCTACATTGTATGAATTTACTTCTTTGTTTAAAATCCTTTGAAGTGTTGCCACTGCCTGCAGACCATAATCAAAACTCCTTAGTCTGTATTCTAATAGCTCTGCATGGTGACTTATTATGGTGGTCATTTTGAGATGGATAAAAGTATCAAATCACTATGTTGTACACCTGAAAATAATATGATATTGTATGTCAATTATAGTTTCAACAACATCCTCAATAGTCTGGCAAGGAAAGATCCCCATTTTTTAGCCCCACCCCTCTCTATTTAACTTCATCAATTTCTTCCTCATCCCTTTAATTTCAGCCACACAGAATCACAATTACTATAATAATACTGTGCTGTTTAGTACTTCAGAAAAAGGTACAGCTCCTTCCTTCCGCCAGGATCACGTTTGTCATTTTATCCATTCGGTTCATTCCAAGTTGGTCTTTAATACTTGGCTCCGGTTTTATCTTCTTTAAGAAGCTTTTTCTGGACATCTGTTCTCCTTCTTGGCTTAGTTAGATGTCCTCTCTGTGAACAAGTCCCCAGAGCATCATCCAAGCATTCCCAGGGAAACAGAAAATCATGGTGCTTAAGGGTGGGTTTTCTGGAACTAGACTGCTTGGGTTCAAATCCCACTGCTGTCTCTTTACACTTGATCTTGGGTGGGTTACATAACCTCACTGTGCTTTAGTATCAGTCTTACAGTGATGCTGTAAGCATTAAGTAATACACGTGAAGTACTTAGATCAGAGACTAGCATACCATTAATGATAAATATGTACTAGGTATTATCCTGAAATTTATTTCTATCATAGTGCTATTATTGCTTTTTTTCTTCACCTTCTTTAATCTGTGCATTCCTATCTTATCTAATTTCCCAGGAACTTAGTAGTAGCTCAACAAAAATTTACTAAAAAATATATGAATAAATAGTCACTGATAGTGTTTTAAAGTTTAAAAAGCAGCTGTGGAATACTGCCTCATTTCTCACACCTCAAACATTTGAGTTAGAATTGCTTTATTTGAAACTCTACATAGAGGGAATATCTATTTCCTGATATTATAATAAATACTTCCAAGAACTAACATCTCTTTCTTGTCACCTTCCACGCACACACATCTGTTTAATGTTTACTTAGGGTCATTTTACTGACCATTTAATGACTGAAGCTATACAAGCCCAGAATTTATAGTATCTTTATAATTTTTTTTAATATGAGAGGAAGAAGCAAGAAACACATCCCCACTATTTAGTACGAGAAGGGAGATTAGAGGTGTACACGTGTGTGTGTGTGTGTGTGTGTAAACACTTATGAATACAACTAACCCTTGAAAAACACAGGTTTGAACTGCACAGGTCCAATTATACATGGAGTTTTTCAATAAACATACAGTTGGTTCTCCATATCTGTGGATGCAGAATCCACAGATGCAGAGGGCTGACCACGGGACTTGAGCACCTGTGGATTTTGTTATCCACAGTAGGTTCTGGAATCAATCCCCTGTAGATACCAACTAATGCCTGTACTGGCTTTCTATGACCTCAGACATGGCACTCGAACTTCTACTCTGAATTAATTTTGAACCTGTATTTAAAGACTATCATTTTGAAGAGACATCAAATTAACAGTCCTTTCTGAAAAAGACAAATTGATTTGGAGTACTATGAAGACTACTGAGCAGGTCAATGCCTTCCTCAGAGGCTAAGCTCACAAACCTTTCACAAGGGAGTGTGGATTTTCTTTCCCATTCTAGTATCAAGTGGCTTTTATAGGAGGCCATAATGTCAATCACAGAATGGGGTGCAGATGAGGAAACGAACTCTTATTTTCATGTAATATAACTATATCACATATAGTTTGCATTACACAAATGCCAAAATAGGCAGATTTACCTAGCTTGCTGTAGAACCTAATATTAACTACTAACATTAGGTGAATCCTTGCAGGAAGGTGGGATGCATTTTCAAGCACTACCCAGTTTAATCCTCATGACCATTTATAAGGCAAATCGTATCATCATCCACATTGTACAGATAGATAAACTCAGGTTCAGGGAGGATGAATAATTTACCCAAGGTCACAAAGCTGTATCAGAGGAGTCAAACTTTGAACACAGAAAATCTAATTCCAAACCCCTTGCTTTAAACATTATAAAATACTGGTCTCCTCTGGTTAGAAATAGTCCCAGAAATATTGGTATAACTCAGTATAATTCTGTAAAAGATTGTACCTCTTGTTTCTGTATGTATCAGCACAATGAAATTGTGAAATGCTTAGCACAGGGCCTGACATAGACTACCCATACAAATACACATATATCACCAAGGGTAGCCATATTTACAGTCATACTGGCAGACAGCATATGTAGTTAAGAACACAGGCTTAGTAACCCAACAGATTGGATTTGAACCTTTACTCTGCTACTAGCTACTAACTAGGAGTGTGACATCTAGCTTCAGTTGCTTTTTTGGAAAAATGTGGCTCCAAATATTTGTTAAAAAGCAGTAGTAAAACAAAGTATACACATTTACATAATACTTACATATCTTTATATTCATATATATGCTACATGATATGGTAAATGTGAATGTGAATTTCTTGAATCCAGAAGAGGAAACCAACATCCAGAGAATAAGTTGACCACAATCATGTCATTTGGAAATGACAAAACAAAAACAAAAACAAACCCTCACCAGATTCAGGTCTTTCAAGTCTAAGATTAAGGTACTTTAAATGCAGGTTGTTTATTATCAAATTATTTTTATTCCTATTGAATTACTGAAGTTCATTTTGAAAAGAAATCTGTCTGTCTTACTCTCTGCTTTTTCAAAATGTAGTTCTGTGACAGCTAAACATTTTCAGTATAATTTATTACTTCTTTAGAAAAGTCCTGAAAATCATTTATAAGTAAAAATACATAGCATACATACCTTTGAAAACTGCTTTCCTTATTCATTCCAGAAATATAAAAGATATCTATCGTATATTTGTTCTAACTAGGTAAATCATATTTATATCAGTGTATTCTTATGTTTCTCATTGATGTCATAATTTTGTAGAATGGATTCTGATGAGGCTGAGAAATGCAATCTTTGTACTAAACAGCATGTTTGAGTATGGCATTACATAAATACCAATATTAAGATCTAAGATATTTAAAATATATTATGTTTTGTTACTTTTCTCTTTTTCATTTAGAGTTAATTTTCAATTATTCTTATCATTGGAAGAGGAAAACTGGCAGAGACAACCCAGAAGAGTGAATAATCAATTCCCAGATTACTATATTTGATTCTGTAATATATTATGGCTGAAGAGTGCCAAAATAAAGTTTCAATACAAACCGCTCAACTGAGGAACTTATTTGATATTTAGTAGATTTTTAAAATACCAGTTCTTTAGCGAATTTAATTAAGCCAACTACACTTGTAAGGTTTATGCTTTCTTACTCGTATAATTCCTTTGTAACTTATGGCTGTTTTAGATAACTGCACTAATTCATCTCCTTGATCATACTTAGGCTGAACAGAGTGGAGAGAGTAGTGTGTTTGCTGACAGAGAAAAGATTCCTGAATACTGATGGGAAATGGTCTAGGAGAGTGAACTGACTTGTGGAAAATCACTTTAAAGATAAACCTCTGTCAGCTTTTATCTTTTTTCCCCATACCTTCTGCTTGATGATCATCTCGTTGATGTCTTCAAGATCACCCACCATCACCCTCTGTGATTTTATAACTCGATCAAGCAGAGACAGCCAGTCGGTAAGTTCTGTCCAAGCCCGGTTGAAATCTGCCAGAGCAGGTACCTCCAACAGCAAGGAAGATGGCATTTCTAGTTTGGAGATGGCAGTTTCCTTGGTAACCACAGGCTGTGTCACCAGAGTAACAGTCTGACTAGGAGCTAAATATTTGGGGGGGGGCAAAAAGGAAAAAAGAAAAATTAGAAACACAAGCTAAGAAGCCAATTTCAGTAACAATAAAACAACTTTAAGGGCTACAATTTGAGCCAAAGTATTATTTATGACTTTATATGATTTTTCCCCTAAAAATGTGGATTTTTATATAGTATTACATGATAGGAAAATTCAAAGACTAACTTTTCATTAATATACATTTAACAATCTTTCAAAACGATTTTGACTATTCTCACGGCTAAGCAATTAATTTAAAAAGTCCTTCTCCATAGCAGTTATATAGACTGTGGAATTGGTAAAGAAAAATATAAAGTATTCAGACTTTGCCAGGTGAATAAGTTTTATTTATTTATTTATTTCATTCAAGGGAAAAAAAGTAAAGATTGGATAAGATCTTATTTCTAACTTAACGATTTCCTGGACTAGGAAGTAAATTACTTTGGAGGTGGACTCTAGGGAAATCAAAGCCAATGAAATGTTCTTGTCTTTGCTCTGTATTTTGTTCTGGGAGCAGCTTCTATATTTTTTTTCCCCTCTTCTTTCAGACTGGTAATAAAGTGGCTAGCAGTGAAGAAAACCCAAGCTACATTATTTCTGGAAAATCAGAGCTAGTAAAGTTTTTCCACTCAGATAATGAAATACTGTTTCAAGGTTATTAAAATACTAAATTCATGTTAATAGTGTTCAAAACCATAGTATAAATTAGCCTATGGTAATGGTTAACTTCTGAAGTTCCAGAGTGAAAACACCTGGCAGAGAATTCCTCTCTCTGCCTTAGGAACTCAGTGCCCTTGGTTTAGTTACTTAACTCCCCTAAACTTCAGGTTTTCTTTTCAGTAAAGGAGGGACAATAATAGGGTAAAGGTCATGGGGGCAGTTGCATAGATTCAATGACTAATACAAGAAATGCACATGGAACAATACGCGAAAAATAACAAGAACAGTTTTAGCACAGTTCCTGCCACTAGTAGGTAATAGTTAGGTATTACTATTTTTATAAATATCTGATAAATAAGAACAATGATAAATATGATGAGAAGTTAGAGAGAAGAGGTAAAAATATGTAAAATATTTGATGAAAACTCAGTCAAAGGTCTTGGGTGACCCTATATGTGCTGAAGGAGGCTCAACTTGCTGATGTGAATTGATACTAAATACCAACAAACTGGGTTATCGCAGGCGAGAGATGAGGAGTAAGGAACATCTCATCTAGTTTATAGGCAATGGCCTCTGGAGCCCAACAGATCCAGGAGACCAGGGGCAAACATGTAGTGGACTATAAAGTTCAGAAGGGAAGCTCTGAGGGAAAGCTGTAGAACACATCATCTCATCTCAAAGCTGTAGAACACAACACCAGATCTGAAAGGCATGGACAAGGGAACTGTTCCAGAAAGATGAGGAAAATGTGCCATATTGGCATTCCATTTTGAGGTGGCCATAAATTACTTTTCACGGTTATATTACTTTTTGCATTTTTAAGGTTGTCTTTTTTTTTCAGCAAAGACAATAAAAGGGATGAAGGAATGCCTCGTCTTTCAAGCTTTTTGGAGAGAACAAGAGGTTCCTACAAATGGAAGACATAATCTTGAACAAGGCAGAAAGAAAAAAAAAAGTGAGGTGTCAGAATAAAAAAACCAATGCCAAAAATTAACAACTAAAGAGGATACTGAGGAGACAGAGAAGAAACAGTTTCTGGAAGCTATCTCACTACTCTGAGGCTTTTTCTAGAAAGAATGAAACATTATCTGAAGCAAGAATGCATCCTGTGACCCAACAGTATAGGAGGAAAAAGCCAACAAGATCTAGAAATCTTAAAAGGGATTCCAAGAGAGGAGCTGAATCCCTGGAGAGGATGCAAGGGTGAGGATGAAAAGAGAGAAAAATTAAAACATCACTGTGGGAGCTAACTGTGGAGTGCCTGGCTGACTAGGAAGTACAGACAAATTGTTCTTAAAATAGATACACAAGAGACACTTGGGCAACGTACAGTAGTTTGGGAGGATTTCAAGGTTCTGGGAAGTGTCAGACAATGCTTTTTTTTTTTTTTGACTTGACTTATTGAAAATTGACCCTCAAAAGAGAGCAGGAATGAGATTTTTTTTTTCCTGACCAACAAAGAAGTGCTTAATGAAGTATAAATGATCATGTCCTCTTAAATTTCTATACAGTGAAGGATGAGAATGAAGAGAATCATCAGACTTAAACTGTTTTCTGGAAAGCACATTTGGAAAAAAGAAGTAGCCTACTGAAAAGAAAGGCTAAGGCCAGAGACTGAAAAACAGAATGATCCAAGATGACCAAAAGGTAAAACAAATGGCATTGGGATGATAATATCACAAAGTTCTCCAATGTGGAAACAGGAAGAAGTATCACTAAGTTCAAATCAGCTGAAACAGATTCAGAGGAGGGTTGAGAGGTTGAGCGATACAGTCATCTGTGCCCCAGTCATGGGCAAAGGATTTCATTTGTAGATGGGTCAGGCAGGCCACTGCTGTCTCCCCTCCTCCAGCCCTCAATACCTGAACATCTCTTTATACCAATGGGGAAGGGAGGAGAAACTTACCCTTTTGCTCACTGCTCTATCCCCTGCACCACCTAGAGGTCCTAGAATCTAGCAGATGCTCCGTTGAAGTCCTCTGAATAAATGAATGAAACTAACAAAAATACAGTCTATGCATAATAAGCTTTTTGGTAAACTTACAGGCCTTCAATGCATGGCGAGTGCCATGAGATAAAAACAGCTTCGAAGGATGCTTTCTCAAAGGCTAGAACACAGAATATGCCTAGGCTCTGGCTGTTTAGGTGAATTTAGCAATTTTAAGAACAAGAAAATAATGGAGAAAGAGCCACTGCCTAGGGAAGAAAATGGAAAGTCAAACATTACAGAGAGAAAATAAAACCAATCAACTGTTACATTCCACACTTTTCTATCAAGGGGGAAAAAGCAGGAAACAACACTGGATCAAGAAGCAGCGTGTACAGTCATAAAAAAGAATAAAATAATGCCATTTGCAGCGACATGCATGGACCTGGAGATCATCATTCTAAGTGAAGTAAGCCAGAAAGAGAGAGAACAATATCATATGATATCAGTCATATGTGGAATCTAAAAAAAAAAAAAAGGCACAAGTGAACTTATTTACAAAACAGAAACAGACTCACAGACATAGAAAACAAACTATGGTTACCGGGAGGAAGGAGGTGGGAAGGGATAAATTGGGGTTTGAGATTTGCAGATGCAAACTACTATATATGAAATAAGTGAACAACAAGTTTTTCCTGTATAGCACAGGGAATTATATTCAATATTTTATAATAATCTATAATGAAAAAGAATATGAAAACGAATATATGTATGACTGAAACATTACACTGTACACCAGAAACTGACACAACATTGTAAACTGACTATACTTCAATGAAAAAAAAAAAAAGAAATAAAAGATACATGTAGCCCCAATGTTCACAGCAGCACTATTAAAAGAAAAGAAAAAGAAGCAGAGTATAAAACAGACTATCTAGGGCTAGGCTGTTGGATTTAAACTCTTGGTCTGCCATATGTTTTGCTGTGTAATGCTGGGCGGGTTACTTAACCTCCCTGAATCTTTTCCACTGTCCTTTTACTAGAAACCTAAGAAACTGACCCCGTTAGGTAAAGTGTGGGCTGGTCAGATCTGTAAGGAGGCAGTATAAGTGGTTTTGCCCAGACTGAACAACAGAATCTTGACAAGTAGGGTCAAGCAGGGATATTTAGTCATCCCAGGGGAGTTTTCTGTTAATTTTATAATTTAAAAGATGGAAAGAGGATTTGTTGAGAGTTCTCTCCACCTATAATTGTGATCATGTAAGGAGTTAGGATACATAAATGACTACACAGAGTCTTAAAACACCAAGTCCAGGTTTTCCCCTCTAAGGAGCATGGGAAATGGCTTCCCTTCTAGTCTGTGGGGATCCTTTTCTCTGTGTCATTTAATGCCTCCACAGTCTGATCTGCTTGCCTGGATGTCTGCGCCTTGCCTCAGGCCCCTGTCTAGGATCATAAGAAACTGGCCGGGTGAATGGTTGCTTCAAATATCTTCTTCTTTAACCAATACTGAGACCAAGGGCATTCTCCTTAAGTCTGATGGAGGAAGTACCTCTTCCAGCGTGGGGGTCATGGCAGAAAACAATCCTTATGGTGTCATACTATTAACCATTCCTACAGCAAGAGATGCTGGTGTCCTTTCTGCTTAATCAGTTCATGCCGGAACTCCATGTATTACAATGTGTATTATTAAGCCAAGCAGATAAGATAGATACACACACCATTAACATCTATGTATATATGTATAGATATATGCATGCACATATACACACAGAGCCTGTCAAGTCTGACTACTAACGACTGCAGCATAATGTGTTTCACATGCATTCATCAGAAAATTAAAAAAAAAAACTCTACTAAAAATTGTATTTTCCTTCCACAGTTAAGCATATGGAAAATCAAACTCAAAATTGCTCAAAGGAATCAAGTTTGGCACACTGGAATAGTAGAATGAATAACAGTAGGTGTAATATACTATTGCAAACCACAGCTTTGCTCTGAGTATTTTGTTAATTAAAAGGTGTTGGCTTTAAGAGGGAACTCTCATTTTTTTACTAAGTGTTTGAAGAACATTTCTCTAGTCTAAAAATTTAATTGGTTTCAGGGGTACCTGATTAGTCAGACTAACAGCTTTACTTAGAGCTTGAAAGGAGCTACTAAATCTTTTTAAAAACACACACACAATGTGTTTGGAACACTTCCTTTGAAGTATTCAAACGTGGTTTGCTGTAATTCACAGGTCTCCCTTGGTTGATAAGAAAGCAAGGAGCACACACTGTTTCTAACTTCCTTGAATGAATGTGGGTAACTTTTTTTGTTTCCTTTACTTTGATACTTGAAAAATCGGTCAACTGACTAAATGATAAATTACTGGACTAACACTAACACAAATATCTAAAAAGTACCATTTCGTACATGCAGTCAAATTGCATTACTGTCTAATACTAGAGTCATAGGAAAGACTGTTTTAGCTAGTTAACCATACTACCAATAGATAAAATAACCATCCTCCAGGTAACCAACATGGGGAAATAGTTTTCTTTTGCATATTTAAAAGGCTGGCATGTGGCTTAATGAAACATGTAAGAGAGAGTACATGTTACCAAAATCAGAAAATCATGTATGTAAAATTAAATCATTATGCTGTACACCAGAAACTAGCACAACACTGTAAATCAAATATACTTCAATAAAAAAAAAAAGAAATCATGTAGGATTCAAAAAGAACCTCACTTCTCTCTAAATATTTGTAGCCTCTAGGTACATGTGGAAAACTAGAAACAAATGCTAATGAACCCATAAACATTTATTTTTGTCTGTATTCCTTCTCATCATTCTAAAGAGGAAATAAAATATGTGATTCAACTGTCATGAATTATTTACATTTTAGCCAAATAAGGGCTTGTGCTCTGCATGGACAAATCCTAGAGAATTGGAACTCAAGGATTCATGATAACCAACTGTATTTCTGCATTTAGAAACAAACTTGTTAGGTGGAACAGCCACAGACTTTTAAAAGCTTAGCAATGCTACTTTATCATTTTTTAATTGATTCTTCCCTACTAGTAAAGAATATAATCCAAATAGGAAATATATGCTGCTTCTTGGAAGAGGGAATACCACCTACACTATCACCACAGTATTTCCTGTGTGCCAGGCAAAGTTATTTACAAGCCTTGTTTTATTTAATTTTTACTAAGCAATTTGCAGAGTTGGCATTGTTCCCTTTTTACTAAAAGGTAAAATAACTTGCTTAGCATCTTACATTAACAGGTGACAATGCCAAGGCAGTGGGTTTAACCACTATACCTATTTCTAAGGATAATATGAACACTGGATACTTTTTCTACACTTCTTATGTAGAAAAAGTCCCACTCAATATATAAAAATTACTACTCAAATACTTTTGACTTCCAAAACAATAGCTTACAACACATAGGACCCACAAAATAATCTAATATCCACTCTAATTAGAAAAAGAAGATCATCTTGAACTAGTCATAAAAATATGGATTATAAAAACTAAGTGAATCTGGCTTCCTCTCACAAGTTAAATATTATTCTTGAGGAATATCGCCAACCTGACTTCACCCAAACACTCATCCTTTCCTCACTAATTTGAAGACAGAAATAACCTTGCCTTTTCCTCTTTTAGTTTTCATCTTCTAACTCTCCTATATGAATTCTTACTCATATATGGGTTCATAACTCATATTTATGAATTCTTACAATCTGCACTCACTAAAAAGCAGGGTTTCTCAACCTTAGCATTGTTGATATTTTGGCATGGATAAGTCTTTGGTGTGGGTCGTGGCCCTGAGCATTGTGGGATGGTTGTCAGTATCCTTGGCCAGAGCACCTTCCCAGTTGTGACAACCAAACATGTTTTCAGACATTATCAAATGTTCTCTGATGTGGGAAAATAGACTCTGGTTGAGAATTACTCATTGAAAACGTTTTTAATTTCTCTCTTTTTCAGTCTCTCTCCTCCCCTCCCTATTCTGTGTGTGTGTGTGTGTGCGTGCGCGCGCGCGCGTGCGCGCACATGCGCTTTTGTACTGGACATCCTTTATGCCTATCCAAGTTTGTGCTACTTATCAGAAGTATAGGTTAACTGAAATTAAGTGCTTCTCTTATCCACATGATATTGAGCAGGCACTGAAAAAAAAATAAACACTTGAAGCTATAGCTATCAGGGAATAATATGACACAGGAAATGTCACGATGATAAAAATGAAGGCATCTCTGGTAGAGAGTAGATGTCCACAATTTTTTTTCTTCCTGCATCTGCACCCTTGTAATGAGATATTCCAGATGCTCCCATCAAGAGTTGTGGTATATTTCTCTATTCCTTGAATATGGATTGGCCAACTAACTTGTTTTGGCCAGCGGATGTTAGTAAACATGACTCAAGCAAAGTCTTGGGAAATGCTTGGCCATTAGGTTATGCTTGGAAATCTTTCACCACTATGCTAGCCTACTGAGTGATGGCAGGCAAGTGGCCCTGTCACATCCATTGTCTCATCCAATAGCCAGCAAGTGCCAGACACATGAGGGAGGCCACTGACTGCCAGTTGACCGTGAATACATGAATGAGTCCAGTTGAGACTAGTGAAAGAACCATCTAGATATGCCTGGCACAAAGCAGACCAAAAAAATCATGACCTAAACAAATGATTCTTATTTTAAGCCACTACATTTAGGGGTAGCTTCTCACACAACAATAAATAACTGATACAACATTCACTTTTACCTATCCAAAACAAGATTTAAATGGGACCTCCCATTGCTAAAGAATTAAAACAAATGCTGATCCAGAAAAGAGAATATGGTTAAGAAAGAAATAGCCTTCAATTCCAAGTGAAAAACAGAGAATTGAAAATGTACATAATCATTCTAAGATACCTGTAAATCAGGCAGCCAGCATTTTATAGGACATTTGAAAAGCAATGCCTTTAGTAGAAATTCATTGCTAGTACACTTATAACTATGTAAATGAAAAAAGTAGAGAATGTAATAATGAGAGCCATGGAGCAGGCAGCTCAGTGCAGAAGACAAGGGAAGAGAAGCCAGACTAGACCATAATAAGGACCATGCTATTGATGAAGGATGGTCATCAATTCCAAAATTGGTATCAGAATAATATCCACATATCCTTTTGGGTATAACTCGCTAGACCATACTGTACAGTTCTCATTACAGAAAATGCACTGCTAGTCTATGAACATTTTTAGCACCTTAAAAAGCTCCTGAATTAAAGGATCCAATCTGTTCTTTGTTTCTTTTTACCAGAATTGCCACTACCTGGGTATTAGAGATAAGATTCTACAGTCAAACATGAGCAAAACCAGGTAAGCAGTGCTCTCCACATAATTCACTCTAAATGAGTCTCATATTTGTTTGGGTAAGCTATGTTTTTTGACCCTAAGTACCAAAATAACTAGGGATGCATTTTTTAAGTTGTTATACATGTGCCAGGCTCTCACAAGCCTCGCCCATGAGATGAGATAAGCTATTTGAAGTATCAAATTTATCTTTTTCTTCCTCACCAACCCAAACTAATGCCCGACAGACAGTAGGTTCTCAAACAACATTTGCTGCTGTTGTTACCCAGGTTAGAATGAAGCATAATGTACTAAGCAGAATCCTTAAGTGACATATAAGAGAGCGGGAGGGAGGGAGAGAGGATTCATTAGAGTTTCAATCTAGAATTTCATCAGGCAGAACAAAGGGGAATCATTAGCTCCAACGTCAATGAAGCAGTATTAAGTAGTCTTAACATGTAGATTCTTTGGGTCTGAATTCATAATAATATCTTGTATTTGTACAGAACTTTGAACAGTATAAAAGTGTCTTTTTAGTAATTTTCTCCAATGATTCCTTACCACCACACTCGAGTGTGGGCAGAGAGAGCATCACTGCTACCAATTCCTGGGAGAGGAAAGTAAGATTTGGATAAAGTAAAAGACTTCTTCAAAATCCAAATCTAGCAAATTAGATGAAATTTCCCAAGTAATCTGTATTTTAAGAAGAAAGGCTCTGAGCTGAGTGATGAAAGAGGGATTCATGAAAAACAACCCAATTAAAAATCTGCAAAGAATTTGAATATACATTTTTCAAAAGAAGATAGACAAATGGCCAATATGCACATGAAAAGGTGATCAACATAACTAATCATCAGGGAAGCGCAAATCAAAATCACAGTCAGTGAGTGAGAGAGAGAGAATGAGAATAAGAAGTGTTGGTGAGGATGTGGAGAAATTGGAATCCTTGTGAAATGTTGGTGTGAATGTAAAGTGGTACAGTCACTGTGGAAAACAGTTTGGAGCTTCCTCAAAAAGTTAGAAGTATAACTACTGTATGACCCAGCTTTCCCACTTCTGAATGTACAGTATATCAGAAGATCTGAAACTAGGATCTTAAAGAGATACTTGGATACTGATGGTCATTGCAGCATTATTCACAACAGTCAAGAGATGGAAAAGAAATGAAATGTCCATTGTCAAGTGAATGAATAAAGAAAATGTGGTATATGAATACAGTGGAATGCATTTCCTTAAAAAAGAAGGAAATCCTGTCATTTGCTATAGCGTTTCAGTTTTGCAAGATGAAAACTTTCTAGAGCTCTGTTATGCAATGATGTGCATATAACATTGCTGTATACTTTAAATGATTAAGACAGTGTATTTTGTATTATGTGCTTTGCACCACAATTTTTAAAAAAGGAATCCATGGACCAGGAAAAGTGTGGACTTTTTCCTTTCTCTTCTGACTTAAGGAGATTTATAAGGACTTTTTCCTTTCTCTTCTGAGTTAAGGAGATTTAAAAATAAAGACCATTCTATAAATAACAGTGGTTCTTATATATTAAGGCCCAGTGAAAAATCACCAATTTATTCTTCTGTCATTACTCCTTCTCCTTTGTATCATATTTCTAACCTTTGTGGGGTAAAAAGATTATGTCGATGCCTCTCCATAGTGGATACTGTGCTCCATGGATGTTCTCGCCTGGAGTCAATGGACCCACACCCCAGATACTATGAATAATGACTGCTAATGGGTCACAGCTGCATTTTTCCCTGGGGCTTGTTCTTGGTTAGTACGAGGAGATTAAGTCCCAGCTCACCTGCATCAGGTTAAGACAACTTTAAAGGACGAACCCAGCTCCAAAGCTCCCTGTCATGTTGGCCTAGGTTACTGTAGCAGCTGCATTGTGGATCAGCCCCTCCCTCTGCCCAGTATTGCCTCCCTCACTTTCTTGCAGGTGGAGCTACCAAGAATAAGTCCCAAGAAATATTCTGCATGCAACTTTCTGTCTCAGAGAATGCTTCCAAGGAATCCAGTCGAACATACTATCCGGTGACACAAAGACACCTATATACATAATAGATCATTTTTAATACATAGAAGTAACATGATGTTTCCAGTCATTCAATTCTGGAATAATTTTAACTAATTTTAATTTTAAAATTAATTATTCATTGGCATCAAATATTATACAATTCAGTATTCAATTGAATGTTCTGGAAAATGACAAAAAAAATCCATGCAGAGAATCAGTGGCATATTCATTGCTTAAAGGCTTATAAAAAAGGTTTTATACTCTTTGGTTATACTTGAGTTTCAATTTACCATCTGAGTTGCAGTTTCTTAAGTGAAATCCAACAACTAAATCCAATCACTAAAACACCAAAGAGCCTGATGAGTCAAAATGCTAAAGTTTTGAACTCCGTCTCTATAGTGGCATTGAAAATGTAACGAGTATCTCATGTTGGTTTGAAGTGATTGTGCTGGGCTAAACCTAGCTTTTAAAGTTCTGGGTCAGAAAACACGTCATGAACTGCAGGTATGGCAAGCACACGAACTGAAGTAGTGAAACTAGCTACATCAAAATCAATTCATGTTTTCATTTAACTTTTAGAAAAGTACACCATGCCCACAAGCACAGTACTGTTAACTATACAATAGGAATCAAAAATCAAAGGTAGAAAACAAGTACCAATTATGTACAGAAAATTGCTTGTTACTAGCACAAAAATAAGATTATGATGTTTGTTTCCTTAAATCATGCCCACCAAACCATCTCAAATTCTTTTCTAAAGTAGGAGAGGTAATTATAAATGAAAACATTGTTCAATGGTTATAAATCATGCTATTGAAATGGCAACACTCCCAGGAGCATTAGCATGACGGTTTTCATACATATATTTGCTATTGCTTTGGACCTGAATCTCACTGTCCTAATCCTTTGGATGAATGGGTCTCAAATTAAGAGTGTAAGGGGAGGTTGGGAAAGCTATGAATCTACAGTTTTATGGTTTCTGAAACAGGAACATGCTTACTTTGTTTATTTAAAAAGATCCGTGAAGCTGTAGTGTTGTACAGTTGGTTCATTCTGAATCTCTTATTTATGCTACTTAAGAACAGGAAAAATTTTATCAGATCAGGGCTACTGTTCATTCCTTAAAAAAATCAGTAAATCATAATTAAACCCTAGTAATACTGGTACTTTTTCCATGATGGCAATGTTTTACATAAAAGATATGGATTACACCAAATCTTGCATTTTAAAACAGTACTTGAAAATAAACTTTTAAGTAAAATGAAGTTATATTTAAGATTCAAATAAACATTCTAAGGTACAGTTAATTACACAGTCCACAATAGAAAATCATGCTTTGTTTTAGTTAGGAGAAAGGTAGTAACTCTTTAAAATTGATGTTTCTTTTATCCCAAGATATTTTGGTTAGAACTAGGAAGTAAAATATATTTCCTCTAGTATTAAAATTATAGCCTATAGGAGAAAGTAAAAGTCAAGAATGTAGTATCACCTATATTTGAAGGCAAAAAGACACAAAGGGGGAAATTCTTCATTATGTTATATGTTACAGAATCTCTAGTTTGTTGCATAAAAGGCAGTCACATGAAAGAAATAAACCCAACAGAAACAACACTAACTCTTATTCAGGATTCATCATACTAGATAAAACAGAAAGGAAAGGAATTATGCATTTTTGAGGTACATATATACATATATAATTTTGAACGGGTAAAAATTTTCATTTTGCCTTGTAATTCGGTAAAAAGAATGAAAAAAAGGTCACCAAAGTTGTTTTTGCTACTTTTATCCTACCTCAAAGGCATGAGCATGTTATACTCCAATAGTCATTCTTATTATAAATGTTAATTTTTATAAATTTAATTCATAAAGTATACTTTTTATGGAATATAAGAACTGAACAGAAGTAAAGAGCTAGGCAGAAAGGTCAATTCTCAAAGAAAAAGTAGGGCCAATTTATTATTGTCAGCTTGATGTTCCCATTCAATTTGATGTAAAAATGGAAAGGAAGGACATACGGACTTAAGCACTGAGAGACTGTATTGCCCAAATGGTTAATTTTTGTTACTGACAACGGGGGCCTGAGGTACCACAACTGGGTGGCTTTACTAAGTGAAACAATAAAGAGTCAGGGCTCTTTCACTTTCAGGGATGATCTTTGGGGATCAGATTCTATCATCACCTAATCATATAAATAAGTAAATTATTCTATAAAAAAATAAGTTATCAGTAATAATTTTCAATGCCATGGAAATATATGTTAGAGAATCTTGAAAAGGTTTTCATACTTATTTTATACACTGAAAACCAAAAATGCTCTGTCTGATAGCATTATCAAAAGTTGTCCCATTTGGGAGAACCCCATCATTTGACAATTAAGGAAACTGAGGCCCAAAGGGTTGAATGCTTTGCAAAAGACTTCTAGCCCCCCAGCTGGCATGAGGCCAAATGAGGACCAGAATCCAGAGCTCTGAATTCTCAATTTAGTAATCTTTTTACTGTGCCAGTGGTTTACGACATTAGGAGCATGCCTTTGAAATCGCAAAAATGTTACATGCCTCTGCGTAAGAATCATGTATCTCGTATGCCTAGATTGAGAAAATAGTGACAAAAATCAACTTATTCTGAACTCAGTAATGCTTTAATATATTGCATTTTATTAATTGCAGTATGATTCACATTGCTTTGAAAATACCTACTACATATATGTGGAACACATAACTAATTTGATCCACAGACAACACTTGCTCAAGGATTTGAGAACTGCTTTCAATAACACTGGGAAATCTCAGCTATCTCCAGTCCCTCGGTTGAGAACCTCTACCATGTTGCTCACTGCCTAACAGTATTACTCTGATCAAGTAGCTTCAAAACTCCCATTCCTTCCCCTTACAGTTGATTTCAGTTTCAGTGCTGCCAAACAATGGTATCAAAATCTTTTGACGATGGCTTGTATCATAGGCAGAAAAAAACTGAATTTGTGAAATGGTTTACTAGGTTTTAAAAATTACAGCAGATTCAAGTTTGTCAATATAATGGTGCTCTCAGTCACTTAACATTTTGATATGCTCTTCTGATCGGAAGAGAAAGGGAACAGTCAGAGCTAGTATGCTTGAATTTGGCTATCCTGCTGCTTTTTTCACTCATTTTTATGTATGTTGTAGCTCCTAACGTGAATACCCCCATGTAGATATGTGAATGTCACTACCATGTGTCATGAGATTGGTGAGGTAGGGGTGAGAAGACAAAGGTGGAGAAACACTACAGGACTATGTCTAAATACCCGAATTTGCCTCCACTCTACTTACAGAAAATTATTTCCTACTACTTACCCCAAATGCCCGAGTTGATTCAGGCTAGCCAGTCTCTTCAAGCAATACTCAATACACTTTCATTCTTTAGAAAATAAATCTGTTCCAGCTGTTCCTCAGGCTTAAATATCTTCTTCACCTATTCTAATCCTCCCTACTCTTAATGATGAGAATCTCATGTCAATGAAATCTTTGTTGACGACTTGATTTACCTCTGATACTCCCCTTCTCTGAACTCCTATGTTGACTGCAGTTTTATGTAAAAAAATCTTTGTTTGATTATATATTTCCCTATATTATTGTCTACTGATTCAATTATAAAATTCAGGGATGGAAGGAATTTGTGGGAATTTCAGTGCAGAACTTTAAAACCTGTCATTTCTGAATATTGTAAATCTTAGACTGAATTACTTTGACTCTAATTCAGTAGATCTTTCATGTTCTCAAGAGGTGTGTCTAATAAGAGTCCTTGCAAATCAGAAAACAGGTGTATGTGATCAGCTAAGCTTACTTAGGACTTAAGAGATATGCCTCTCCCCAATAGTTTCTTAGAACATGAGATTGATAATAGAAGCTTTACATATTTGAACCATGCAACCATCCAGTGGAGTAGGTATCATCAACCCACTGGAAATCACTACATAGCATGGAACTTCAGAGAGCAATTTTTTTATCACTTCATATGAATGATTTAGCTCACGATAATATTTTAAGATTTTCTACTTAGATTATGAAAAACAAATTGCATCTCTTATTTTAAAAATTATTTTAGTCTATAAAGTCATTCTAATTATCTGCACTCAGCAAAATTCTCAAATTATAGAAGAGTTTTCAAAATATTTTCTATCATTAGAAATCAACACAGAGATTTCATTTCATTTAATATATTTTCCAAAAGGAAGTAATGGGCTCATAAATGAGAAAGCTTTTCTAATGTAACTTTGATAGTCTGAATTTAGTCTAACAAAATGGCTTTCATTCAAATATTATTATTGAATAAGAAGGGTCTGGGCTTATTTAGCAAGAGAGACATGTAGATGAATACATTGATATATTTATTTCCAAGGCTTTTATAAGAAAGAGATAATCAAATTATTCTTATTTCCATTAAACTGTGAACATACTTCATGACAAAGGAAAATTACATTCTACATAAAAACAGTACTTGAGTCTCTATTATATAGGAAGTACTAGAAGTTTCACTGTTTAGGATTAAATGCTAAGGAAGTTATTACATACAAGTTTCTTGACAACTCTCTATTTTGAAAGAAAAAAATTCTAACACCATATTATCTGAGACTATAACACAGTTGGACTGGTTTAGAGCAAAACTAGGGTATGAGAAGTGGTGTTAAAATTGATTGAAGGTTATAGTATATGTCTAAAATCTTGGGCATCATTAATAAAGCTCACTCTACTTGGTCTTATTACTCTATTCATATCTTTTCTGGAAGATAAACTACCTCAAAATTCAAGACCTAATAGTAATATACTATTATTGTGGAGTTGCCGTGAAACATTCCTGGAGCTGTGATCGGGATGATTGAGAGGACCACTAAATGCTGAAAAGTGGATGTGACCAGGGAATGGCTTGGCTGTTTGCCAGTGTAAGAAATAACTTGATATCGACATTAAGCAGCAGCCGAAGAATCTTTTAATAGTTGAGGCACTTTTTCTGAATCCTCCAGTCATGCTTCACCGATTAAATTATTAAGAACCTCTGATTTAGCTGTTTCATATTTTAGATGTGAGTGAAGATGTTTTGAAATGATTTCCATTATTCATGGTTTCTTGTTTTTCAAAATTAAACTTATAGGATGCTGAGATAATCCTTTTTTATTAGGTCTGCAGAAACTGAGAATACACTAAAAGGCAGAATAGCTGCATGCAAGTATCACTTTCTTTGACAATATTTTCTTATGATGGGCTAGGCTTTTCTTCCCCTTATGTGAGCTATAAACATTCTAATTAATGTTGTTTAACCAACTGTTAAAACATTTAAAACTGGCTCCTACTAACTACCAGATTAAGGCCAAGATAAGATTCAGGCAAAGGTGAAGGGAAGGACAAGATGCTAAATTTAGGAAGAGTTTCCCAATATGAATGGTTAACTTATGCATGATTAATTCTTCTAAAAATATTTCTCATTGTTACCTACTTTATACACAGCTTGCAATTGTCTTTCATAGGTTCACTGAACAAACAGTAACTAAATAACTTTGTGCCCAGCACCATGACCATGGAGTGAATGTTGTTGGTGACTTAAACATTCTTCTTCCACAGATACCCCTAAATCCACGGGGCATTCCTACTACCTAGGAGAATTCCAATTCTTTTCAGGCTTCCATGGACTCCATCTCTCATTTCTAGAGGTGGATTTAGGTTCACCTAAGGCTTAGATTCTAAGCCCAATCAAGATAATACCTTCTCCTTAACTTTGGTTTAAAAACCCAAAGTTTAAGTCAACCAGCCCATGGAACACTCTGAAGACTATTCTTGGTACAGGAGTAATATATGACCTAGGTTGGCTGATCTGACTGATAGATAAATTTCTTAATCTATTCTTGAGGTAGGAGACTCTCTCTCACTGTTACAAAAAATCATGTTGCTCCATTTGCTGCCGTAAGCCATCTTGAAACCTAGAGGGAAACTAGTGAGGAGGTCAGAACTGACCCAGAGTGAAAACCGTAACAAATAAAATAGAGAAAGAGAGTCAGGGCTCTGTTTGGACTGTCTCTGAAGCCTGCTCTAATCTCTGTACCTCCAGTGATGTGAGATTCACTATCTCTATTGCTGAAATCCCTTTGAATGGGTATTCTCTTTCTTGAAGCCCAGAACATCTTTATTATCCATGTTATCAGGGTTACAAAAATAAATGAGACATTACAACTGCATTTAATTGTACCTGCATCCCTCTAGAAGCCTGGGCAGAATGGAGAGTACTTATACGAATAGTATTTTGAGCTGAGACTTTTAAGGTTGAGTTTAGCAAAAGCGAATGGTGACAAGTGCATTTCTAGTGGAGGGAACAGTATACATTAAAGAAGAAAGGCAGCATTTGGTGACTGGGGAGCTGCAAACTGATCAGTATTATCTGATTATCAAGAGAGTGGTGGGAGATGCAGGAAACAACCTAGACACCTTAGCAGGCACTAAAGTGTGAAGGACCCTGTATACCAACCTGAGACATTTCATTTCTATCCTAAAAAAGAAAGAAAACTATTTTAAAATGACTAATATAATATGACTGGCATGTTAAAAAGTTCATTTTCAATGACCCTCCAGTGTGCAAGATGGGTTGAGAGAGATGAGAAGACCAATGATGAGGCTTTATAGATGATGGCTGAATAAATGACAAAGACAAAATAGTAGGGCTAAATGAGAAAGTTCACAGTTATTTGGCATACAGAATCAGTAAGATTAGCAATTGATTGCTTAATACTAAGAAATAAAGTGCCAGAATGACTCTTTGATTTCTAACCTGGTGGATAGTAGTGTCATCCACCAAAATCAGGAATATAGAAAGAGGAGTAGATTTTCAAAAGATAATAATAATATCAACTTTGGGTATGCTGGGTTTGAAATATCTGTAAAACATCTAGGTGGTAGCTGATCGGCAGATGCAAATATAAGTCGGGAGTTTAGGAGAACAGTCTGAGCTAGACATAACCATTAGCACAGTTTCAGAAGTCTTCTCCTTAGATTCTCTAATACACCGAACTGGGATTAAGATTCTTTAAGATGGTAAATTTTACATTAGGAGCATTTAAACACAATTTTAGAAAATACAAAAGAAGTCTGATAATACATATGGCATGGGCTATGACCAATCAGAGCAGATGCCAGCCATGAAGGGATGCAGACTGGGCATGGGTTTAGTCTTGGGTGATACCAACATCTAAGGGACTGATGGGAAAAATGTCAACTAAGTGGTAATGGCAATAAGTGACCAGAGAGGTCAAAGAAAGCCAAACTAAAAGCAAGAGAACACACAACCTCAGAAACCAAGACAATAGAGAATTTAAATGGAAGGAGCGTGGGTAATGCTTGGCTGAGAATGTCACAGGCACTGAACGTGAGGTTTCAGAACTGTAACAAAGAGCGTAATAATTAATTAATGAAATCTTGCCTGTCAGTTAATACAAACTGTCTTTAATACTCAAGGTAAGTTGTAATTTCAAAAAATACATATTTTACTAAGAATGCCAGGTAAAAATTACATAAAAATAGAATGAACTGATCTAATATAGTATTCATAATCTAATCTAATCTCAAGAAGCAAATAAACCATAAAGTAGGGAAGATAGTATAAAATCTCAGAAAATAAACACTGGTTAAGATAAATATATTAAAGGATTTGGGGTGGCAGATCTTTTATGTCACACAGGATGACAAAGGAAGTAAAAAAATGAAGGACTGAGCACAAAAATCAAAGGAGACAAGAGATATGTTTGAATGAAATATAAAGAACCAAAAAGACTTACAGGTGATGAGAAATGGAAGCAACCAAATTGTTTCAACGAAACAATGACTCTTCAGTGACCAGAGCTGGAGACAGAGGCTGTATGACAACTTCCAAAGAAACACATTAAACTGATTTTTTTCTATCCCTGCAATATTTTCTATTCTCAAAAAATGTCTTTGTTCTTCCCTTACAGGTAGAAATATTGAGGATGATAATATACTGGAAAGGTATTTCATGGCTCTTACATTTAAACTACAAAATAAAATGGGTAAAAATTGGGTTGAACGATAAGAATACTTCAAAACCTCCCCTCTTCCCCTTTTTACAATTGCTATGATACTTTTGAGTCTAGAAATCAAGGCAGGACCAATACTTCTAATGTTCATACAGTTTTTGTTGTAGAGATTTTGCCTCTTTTGTGAGCAAAAATTTACCCAGTGGATTCAGGAAGAAGATTATTATTTTTTTTTTAAAGCAAACAATGAGTCAGCAGGCAGTTCAAAGTTCTCCACATGGAGTTGTCAATCAAAGCCTTGACATCAAAATCAATGAAAAGTGGCTACAGTCTTTTTCTGAGTATAATTTGCAGCGGAGAGGAAGTTAGCGGAAAAGCGTGAGGAGAAGACAGCTGAGGAAAACTGGTCCACAGAGGTGCAGCAAAGATGGGAGGCGGGAGGGAGTAGGAACGAGAAAACAAGTTATAAAACCAGAAACTGACAAATTGTTCTGGATTCCATATGGGATGAATGCAAATATCACCGGACTGAGGATCATTTAACAACACATTTTCTGCAAGCGCAGTGGGCCCTGGGCACCATTCTAGACAGAGGATACAGACAGAAATATGACACAGTCAGAGGTCTCACTGAGTTTACATTTCGATAGAGAAAAGAGATAGGAAACAAATAACTATATAAAATCATTTTCAAGAATGCTAAAGGCAATAAGTAAAACAGAGCCAGCTCAAGCATAAGAGAGTGAGAGGGGAGCAAGTTGGGCCCATGGCTATTAAAATTTAGCCATTAGCTACGATGGCTTGGGCAAGACCTTTAACCCCTGTAAGTCTTTTGAGCTCCTCCACCTAGCTTTGTGTTCATTATATCTTTATTTCCATTTCTTTATATGCTTCCCCTCTTCCTACCACCATTCATTTCCCGCTTCTCTTTGCTACTCCCCTTTGACACTCACTCTCATTTCCAGAAGACTCTGGCCCCTGGCTCAGAGGCTCCCTCTCTGTACGTAGTCCTGCTTGCAATTATCCTGTGTAACCTTAGAATCTTTATTTCTGATTTCCCCATTTATTCTCAGGTAATGTGGATTCAATGACAAGTAAAGATCACAGTCTGTCTTCGAGCAGCTTACAGTCAAATAGGGGGACCAATATAATTTCAAATTATCTCAGAAATGAATAGAGGATTTGATACATGCTCTGAAAGAGAAGTAGGAATGATGCTATTTACAGTAACGAGCAGCTAACCTAGTCTGGGAGGTTAGGGGAGTCTTCCCTGAGCACATTTGAATTGAGACCTGAAAGTAATTAGACATCAGATATGAAAAGCAAGGAAAAAGTGCCCTAAGCAGAGAGGCCAATAGGTGCAATGGCTTGTAGCAGGAAAAAAGCAGCCACTCAAAAACAAAACAAAACAAAGTTTAAAAAAAAAAAAGCAGGCCAATATGGAGATAGGAGAGGAAGCAATACATGATTTCTGGCATAAGGGTGAAGAAATGGGAAGGGTCATACTACACAAGGTCTTGTAAGCTATTATATATTTTTATTTTTATTTGAGAACAATTGGAAGCCATTGAATTGTTTCAAGGAGCGTTCTGCTACCAAATTTATATTTTGAAAGGATCACATGGGTATATCATATAGGGGAGAAGGAATGAATGAGGAGAGATTAGCTTAGGTTGGAATCATCATATAATTTATTACAAAAACCTGGATAGTGTTATGAGTGAAAGGGGCACTATTAATTACACCGAGGCAATGGACATAAACCATGTCTGCTCAGGGCAAACCAAGACAATGGTCATCCTAATATAAGTAATGGTATCAGGTCAGGAAAGAGACAATGAAAGACTGGGGAGGGGTAGTGCAAGATAAATCCAGAGAAGTAAACAGATCCAAGAAGGATTGAGGAGGGAAAAATTAACTAGACTTGCTGATGGGTGTCCAAGAGGAGTCAAGTGGGAAGGTGTCAAGAATGACTCCCAAGGTTTTGCTACTGGCTAAGTAGTGTTATAGAACCTGTAGTGGGAGTGGGGGATATTACAGGGGAAGATCATGAATTTGATTACAGAAGATCATGAGGTTATTTTTGAGACTCTAAGTGGAATTGTTAAGCAGGCAGTTAAATACACTGTCTGGCATATAGAGGATATGTCTTCATCTCCCATAGTTTTCTCGTCTATTGGTCCCTTCCATTTTTCTCATTATTGTCTTTGGATTCTCTGATAGGACTCAGGTGCAGGTAGTTTATTTAGACGCTGATTCCTTGGAAGGTGAAATGAAGGACCAGAAAAGTGAGACAAAGGAGGAGGAAAGAACCGTACAGTGTGTATTACTGAAGTCTGTACTCTGGTCAATAGGAGTTGGATTCTGCCAGAACCTTTCCATGTTCTTAAGAAGCATTGAGAAAGTGGTAAGTGCAGAGATTTCCCACATACTCCCTGCCCCAACACATGCAAGGCCTTCTCCATTATCAACATCACTCACAAGAATGGTACACTTTTATTAAGGATGAACCTACATTGTATAGCTTAGGGAATAATCAGCCAAAGTCGATAGTCTACCTTAGAGGTTCACTGCTGGTGTTGCATATCCTATGGGTTCGGACGAATGTATAATGACATGTATCCATCATCATAGTATTATACAGAGTATTTTCACTGCCCTAAAAGCCCTCTGTGTTCTGCCTATTCATCTCTTCTCTCCCTGCCATCCTTAGCACCCCTGGCGATCACTGATGTTTTTACTGTCTCTATAGTTACATCTATTCTAAAATAGCATATGGTTGGGATCACACAGTATGTAGCCTTTACAGATTTCTTTCTTTCACTAAGTAATACGCATTTAAGTTTCCTCCATGTTTCTTCATGGATTCATAGCTCATTTCTTTTTAGTGCTGAATATTCTCTTGTTTGGCTGTAATAAAGTTTATTTATCCATTGACTTTCTGAAGGGCATCTTTGTTGCTTCCTAGTTTTGGCAATTATGAACAAAGCTGCTATAAATATCCATGTGCAGGCTTTTATGTGGACATAAGTTTTCAACTCCTCTGGATAAATATCAAGGAGCAGGACTGCTGGATAATATGGTAAGAGTGTATTTTGTTTTGTAAAAAAAAAAAACCCCCAAAACCCAACTGTTTTCCAAAATAGCTATACCACTTTGCAGTCCCATCAGTAATAAATTTAGAGTTCCTATTGCTGCATATCCTTATCAAAATTTGGTGTTGTCAGTGTTTTGGATTTTTGGCCATTCTAATAGGTGAGTAGTGGTATCTCCTTGTTTGAATTTGCATTTCCCTGACGATATATGAAAGGAGGCATTGGTGGTATAGTGGTGAGCACAGCTGCCTCCCTGATGGTATATGAGACGGCACATCTTTTCATATGCTTATATGCCATCTGTATATCTTCTTTGGTGAGGTATATGTAAAGGTCTTTAGCCCATTTTTAATTAACCTGTTTGCTTTCTTACTGTTGAGTTTTAAGAGTTTTTTGTATATTTTTTATAATAGTCCTTTATCAGATGTGTCTTTTGCAAATATTTTTTCCCAGTCTGTGGCTTGTCTTCTAATTCTCTTGAAAAATGTTATTTTTCAGTACATAAAATTAGAACCTACAGTTGGAGAAGGAATTTCACCAATAACTAAGAGTATACTGGCAGGGATTCCAGTCAAGATGGCAGGAGTGGTAGGACTACAAGCTTGCCTGTCCTTGCAACTACAACAAAACCACAACTGAATGCTAAACAACCATCAAAAAAAGACTGGAACCTAGCAAAAAAGATCTTCTGCAATTGGAAACATAAAGAGGGAACCACAGCAGGTGGTAGGAGGGGCATGCTGGTGATATAATTGGGACCCATACCCCCTGGGTGGGCAACCCACAAGCTAAAGATTTGTTAAGTTGCAGAGGCCCTCCCACAGGAGTGAGAGCTCTAAGCCCCACATCAAGCGCCCCAGCTCAGGTCCTGGCACTGGAAGGAGAAGGGGACCCCAGGACATCTGGTTTTGAAGGCCAGGGGGACTTGGCTCTGGGAGCCTCAAGGGTCTGCAGGAAACAGAGACTCCATTTGCTTGAGAAATGTACACAGAAACTCATGTGCACCAGGTCCAAGGGCAGAGGCAGTGATTTCATAGGAACCTGGGCCAGACCTGCCTGCTGGATTTGGAAGATCTCCTGGGGACGTGGGAGACGACTGTGGCTCACTCAGGGGACATAAAATCTGGTGGCAGACATTCCAGGAGTATTAACCTACATGAGCCTTCCTGGAGGCTGACATCTTGATTGGATCATCAGCACCAAGATCTAGCCCCACCCAACAGCCTGTAGGGAAGCCTCAGGCCAAACAACATACCCAGCCCCAGCCATCAGCAGACTTCCTGAGCCACAAAGGCCTCTAGACACAGCCCTACACACCAGAGGTCCAGGACCAAGCTTCACCCAGCAGTGGGAAGGCACTGGCTCCTCCTGCCAGGAAACCTGCATAAGCCTCTAGTCCAGCCTCATTCACTAGGGGCAGATACCAGAAATAAGAAAACAGTAATCTCAAAGCCTGTGGAAGGAATACACAAACATACAGAAAGATAGACAATATGAGGTAGCAAAGGAATATCTCCCAGGCCAAGGCACAAGATAAAATCCCAGAAGAAGAAATAAGTAATGAGGAGATAGGTAATTTATCTGAGAAAGACTTTAAAGTAATGATGGCCAAGATGTTCAGAGAACTCAAGAGGAGTATAGATGCACAGAGAAAAGTTTTTAGCAAAGAGTTGGAAAATATGAAGAACACCCAAACAGAGCTGAAGAATAAAACCACTGAAGTGAACAATACACCAGAAGGAACCAAGAATAGATTAAATGAGACAAAAAATGGATCAGTGAGCTAGAAGACAGATTAGTGGAAATCACTACCTCAGAACAGAAAAAAGAAAAAAGAATGAAAAGGAATGAGGATAGTTTAAGAGAACTCTTGGACAACATGAAGTGCTCTAATATTCACATTATAGGGGTCCCAGAAAGAAAAGAGAGAGAGAAATGACCTGAGAAAATTTTGGGAGAGATAATCTCTGAAATCTTTCCCAACTTGGAAAAGGAAACAGTCACCCAAGTCCTGGAAGTGCAGAGCACCACACAGAATCAACCCAAAGAGGAACACACCAAGGGAACTCCCATTAGGTTATCAGCTGATTTTTCAGCAGAAACTCTACAGGCCAGAAGGGAGTGGCACAATATATTTAAGGTGATGCAAGGGGGAAACTTACAACCAAGAATACTCTATCCAGCGAGGCTCTCGTTCAGACTTGATGGAGAAATCAAAAGCTTCACAGATAAACAAAAGCTAAAAGATTTCAGCACCACCAAACCAGCTTTTCAACAAATGTTAAAGGGCCTTCTCTAGTCATCAAACCACAAGAAAAGAGAACAAAAAGAAGAATGAGGAAAAAAAAAAAAGAGAGACCTACAAAAGATTGCTTTGACTGTTTGGGGTCTTTTGTGGTTCCTTATAAATTTTGGAATTGTTTGTTCTAGTTCTGTGAGGAATGTCGAGAGTATTTTGATGGGGGTCATGTTGGATCTGTGGATTGCTTTGGGTAGTACGGCCATTTTGATAGTGTTGCTTCTTCCAATCCAAGAGAACAAGAAATCTTTCCATTTCTTTGTGTCATTTCGGTTTTCAGAGTATAGGTAACCTCCTTGGTTAAGTTTACTTCTAGGTATTTTGTTGTTTTTGATGTAATGGAAATGTCTCTGTCAGTTATAAAATTGTGGTTTTTGAAGTGAAAAAAAAAAAAGTGAATGAAGGTCCACAAATGGTGAACTATCCTTTTTCATGGGTGAGTTGTATTTGATTACACACACACACACACACACACACACACACACATATATATATATATATATATATATATATATATATATATATGCTGCATCTCCATTATCAATTCAACTGTTGATGTGCATTTAGGATGCTTCCACATCTTGGCAATTATAAATAATATTGCTGTTAATAGCAGGGTGTATGTATCTTTTTGAGTTAATTCTTATTTTGTGGTTGGCTTTAGTCCTTTGATAATTATATTAATTTAAAAAAGCTAAAGCTCTAAATGTTCTTAGAAACAATAAACAGTACCTACACATAAATTTAAAAATATATGTGCAGTAAAACAGAAATGAACTATCAAGCCATGAAAGACATAGAAGAAACTTAAAAGACATATTAGTAAGTGAAAGAACCCAGTCTGAAAAGGCTACAAACTATGATTCCACCCAAAATGCCATTCTGGAAAAGGCACAGCTACAGAAACAATAAATAGATTGTGGTTTCCAGGGGTTTGGGGAGAGGGAGGGAGGAATGAATAGATGGAGCACAAGGGATTTTTTAGGTCAATGAAATTATTCTGTATGGTATTATAGTGGTGGCTACATGTCATTATGCATTTGTCAAAACCGACAGAATGTACAACATCAAGAGTGAACCCTAATGTAAACTATGGACTTTGGTTGATAATAATGTGCCCATGTTGGTTCATCAATTGTACCAAATATGCCACACTGATGAGGGATGTAGAAGGTAGGGGAGTATGTACATATGGGTGGGGAGGGCTATGTGGGAACTCTGTATTTTCTGCTCAGTTCTGTTGTGAACCTGAAACTGCTCTAAGAGAATAAAGTCTATTTAAAAAAAAAAAAAGAGTGTGCTGGGAAATGGCTTCTCATCTCCCTGATAGTGACATCTCCTGCTGGTTCTAACTATATACTTTATCTCTTCCCAACTAGTTCATTATTTAAGTGTTAGTCAGTTGAAATGGCATTATAATAGCCGTTTTCTGCTGATCTGTAATGCTTCTTTGGGAGACCATTCTACCTTTGTAGGAGTGTGCTAATGCTTTCAGTGTTCAAAGCAAGCTCAGATGTGATGTATATCATTGTCATACCCAGAACTGTGAGCAGTTATGAGACTCCAGAGGATACAGAAATCATTACCTCTATGCATGTATACCTAATGGTATTTCATTAATTAAACATATATGCTTATAATAATTAAAAAATCTAAAATCTAGTTATCCTCCTCTTTTTATGGTGTTTTTGCTTCTGAGATAGGAAAATGTTTTCTAAAGTGATGACAAAATGTTTTAGGTTTAATTCTATTTATATAAGTACTACTAAATGTTTTTCAAATGACAGTGGAACATTCTTAATAGTTGTACCAACTAGTCACACCAACTCTTTATTTTACTATGGGGGATTTACAAATTTTCATCCTATGCTAGGCAAATGGTATTCTTATTTCTGAGTAACTTTTAAAAAAACACTATTGGTAACAAATATTTTTCTCCTTGGATGAAGCCTTAAAAAGATTAGAGAAATACACTCAAAAATCCATATTCTATTTATTAACTACTATGAACCTATTTCTAAGTATTTATCAAAAAGAGGGGTCAGTAAACTCCAGTTCTGAGTCCAAATCTAACCCACCACTCATTTTTATAAATAAAGTTTTATAGAAACACAATCACATTCATTCATTTATATACTGATTGTGGATGCTTTTGCATTTCAATAGCAGAGCTGACTTTCTGACCTGAAAAAACAAAAATATTTACTATTTGGCTCTTTACCAAAAAAACAAAAAAATTGCCAACCCCTGATCTAAAACCTTGTTGAAGTGATTTGCATCATTAACCTATACCTCTCACTGAAATAATGCATTCTATAAACTAATCACTTACTTTACAAAAGAAGAATTTTTCATTTGTCTCAAATTACATCCTCCAAGCTTCCAAAGGCACTCCCTAAATGCAGTGTGCTATGATTTGGTGAATAAATTCCTATTCTCACTAGTGTAGTTAGAAGAACGGACTAGAAACAGGAAGACAGAAGCATCTGTCTTGAGTCCTTGTTTATTCAGTTTTCCCAACTATAGCAAAAGGATAATTTTCATTCTTTAGGGATATTTTAAAGATCAGAGTAGATACTATAAATGTGTAAGGAATTTTATTATTTATGATCAATTTCAATGTTGTTGACTTCAATGTTTTGTTCTCCCCATGTCCAGCTTCACTCACTGTAGCTGTAACTTGTTTTAGTTGATAATTCATGTGGCAGTCTGATCAGTCTTATCATTCATATAGTTCCTCTGCCACTGCCAATGTATTCCTTGAGTGTGCATGTCTTAGTATGGTGCATTACTGTCCTCATCTTTTCTGCCCACTCATTCATTTCAATCCACTTGCACCCAGTCTTTCTCACAGTGGCTTTTAGTATAATGCCTCAGATTTATCCAGTTGTGAAAAATACATTCCAGTCTAAGGGCATACTTCAGTGGGTCACTGGCTGGTAGAGAGGTCAGTAACATCCATTTTGATGAGTTCTGTTAACTTCACTCCTTTTTATTTTCACAGAAATTTCAGTATCATCTAGTATTGTGACTTTTAGTATTTCTTAAGCATAGAACACCATCCAAGTGAAATCTTAAGAGGACATCTACCATTTGAAGCATAAAGAGGAGGAGGGAAGTGGGCTGGTTGAAATTGGAGATGGGAAGCAAAGAGAGGCAGGGGGACTAATTGGAGGGGCATCTATGACTTTGAGAGTAGGAGAGGAGGCTTTCCAGAAGAGATGGAGAACTCTCCAGAAACCCTGGGTTTCTGGTTTGTGTGCTCGGTTGGATGAAGTCCAAGGTAATATTCATTGCAATCATTTCCTGCCAAAGTAAACAGTAGGGTCCACTCATTCACCACCAGCAAATGAACAAAGAAAATACTAGGTAATATTTTTGGAAAAATCAGTTCTGAACACAAAAAAAGAGTTTACCAAGGAGGTTGTGGTATTCTTTAAGAAGAGATTAAATGAAGCACTGTTTAAATAGGTTTCTTTAATTGATTTTGAACTTCAGCAGGGCACTGGACCTATCATGCCTTATGTTCTTCCCTAGATTTACTTGTTATAATTCCACTGCTGTACTGGTTGTCTGACCTTGGACTGACAGATACAGAACTGGGAGAATAAATAAAGCTAAATAGTAACACCGTGGGAGAATCAGGTTTATCATCTCAACATCGCCTTCTTTTTTTTTTTTTTTTTGTCCTCATGGCCCTATCTTCCAGGGGAAAAAGAGAAAAGAAAAGAAGCTATTATATATTTCATTTTATCGAAACCTCTTCCGTACCTAGAAGGTTACTACTAAGCTTCAAGTGTGCTACTATTTAAGACCTAAGTCCACCCACATAGCTCTAATATGAGATTTAGATGTCATGCAAGACAAGAAAGAAGGGGAAAGAAGGAGCACTGCTGTTGAATTTCACTTGGAAAATATATTACGAAAGTACGAGCATTATGGTAGAGTTGATTCTGCAGTCTATGGAGCCCCGAGCATCACCTGCACTGCTGTAGCCAAGTGTGTGTGATGTAAAGCTTTGAAGACAGGCGTGGACTTTAGGGAGATATGGGTTTAGGGCCACGCTGTGCCTACTTAGTAGCTGATTGTCTTTAAGATAACAACTCTCTCTAAGCTTTACTTTCCTCCTACGGTAAAAAAGGAAATAATGTGGAACCTAACTCCTAAGGCTGCTGTAAGATTAAACAAAACAATCCACAAAGAATTTTTAGTGAAATGCCTGGTAGAGAACAAGGCATTAACGCATGTTGGCTCTAAGATAAATACTAGGTGTGGTCGGGTCAATGCAAAAGTCAGGGGAGTAGTTGAAATGAAAGGAGGTATTATTTCTGAAAAAAGCTATGATATACCTGGGTATTACTGGAATAGAACCAGACTGCGAGACCTCAGAGACCCTAAACAGAGTTAAACATGAAGTGACAATGTTGTTTTGCCTGATTTACATCAGACCTTTCTTGTAAAAAACATTTTCCTGGATACGCTCAATATGAAGCATTTATTCACCCAGATAATAGATACAAATCCATGCATTCAAATGTTCCTTGGAGTCAGAGATCAAGATGGAAATCCCCAGAATCACAGAGATTTGTGTCTATAAACTTGCTTATTATATTCCCATTCAAGGAGGTTAGAAGGGATAGAGTCAGCTTTTTAACCAGAATCTTTTCATTACTTCTCCCTGTCGGGGTTGCAGCACATGCTGTGAATGACCTCCAGAGATCCTCAAGCTGTATGCAGAGAGCAAATTGAATCTGAAAGCTTTATTAGACAAGTTTGTCTTTCAGCTGGTGGGAGTGGATGCCAGCCGTATTGGAAAAAATACAATTTCTTGTGAAACTGGGTCCTGACCTTGAAAAAAAAAATCTCAAATCAAAGTACATGATTCAGTTCTGAGTTATGTATTTATTTGTTAAACATGGAGTGCAAGTTCCAAAGAAAAAGGCACATTTTACCTTAACCAAACAAGAATCAGTAAGAAAAATAAGAGAGTGCTTACTCCTATTTTGGTCTTGCTGGACTTAGTAAGCAAAAATGATTATCACCAAATCAAAGGGTTAAAAAATAAACGTAAATACTCATAATCAAAGAAACAAATTTTCTCACTCATTTCAATATGAGAAAAAAATTACTTCCTCCATTTATAATCCACAGTAAACATAGGAAGTTTATTTATACCGTTTATCTATAAATTTCTCTAAGAAGAAAGAATAATCCTGGGAAGCTGAAGTGACAGTGGAGATTATTTTACTTCAACACTGTCTCCTAATGTTCTAGTGGGATGTTATTCAGTTTCTGCTTTTTAGTGTTGGAGAACAATGATTTTCTTGAAGTCGTGATAATTATCTCAGAAGCAAGAATTGAAGGTATTATAATTATGACTGTTTTTTCTTATGGTAGATTATATTTCAATTTAGGCACTGGTGTAGTTAGTGCTGTTAGCAATTTTGCATCAATATTAGGATAGCTAGATTGGATGTCTGTTTAATGAACTCATCATAGACTGGCAAGTACTTTGGAAAATGAGATTAAAACATATTTTCTTTACAATACTGAAGATGAGAGAAGAAATAAACTGTATACATTTTCAGAGGAATATAGCATGTTAGACTATAAAATAGAGGATCTCAAATTAGATATCAAGGCATAGTCAAGAATGAGAGTTAAGGGATGAGATGGGGGTTAGATTTAGCCTACAAGATTTGCAACAAAGCCATAGCATATCTCTATTTGATCAATACTGCAGTCTTAACAAAATTGGTACTTACCACTGACTATGTGAGAATAAACTTATCTGTCAGCTGTGTCTAAGCAGAAAAAACCAGTTGAGATATAGAAGAAAATTGAAGAGCACTGAGATCAAACTCAGGAGATATGCACTTGAGTCCCGATTCTGCTACTAAACAGCTAGAGAAGGATATAATCACTTCACCTCTATGGTGTTATAATTACATGGGAGATTGACTTACTTCATCTGACTCTAAAATAAATACACCGTTTACCTGGTCAAAATATATTAGTTGAACACCTACCACATGTTAGTCATTGAATAAGAGCTGCGTACACAAAAGGGCATATGTTGATAAACAAGATATAAAATAGGATCCTCTTGGAACTCATAGTCTATCAGTAAATGAAAGTTAAGTAATTACATAAATAATTTAGTGATCAAAAAATGATAAGGATATGAAAGAGAAAAGGTATGCTTTGAGATGGTATAATAGGCGGCTCAAGGAAAGAGTCCTGTGCAACTGAGATCTAAAGGATGAATAAGGAGAGAGATCATCCAGGTAAGAGAGTAGTAGGTGTGGAAACCCTCAGCCCAGGAAGAGGCAAACAGGCTAAAGGAACTGAACAAAGCCAGAAGAGCTGGACTTTGAAGAAAAAGGGGGACAGTGGAATGAGAAGGGTAGGCAGGGGAACCATCAAGTAAGACCTTGTGGGCCATTTAATGATTTGGAGATTTGTTCTAAAAGTAATGGGGCACCATTACAGGATTCTAATTGAATGAGATTTACGTTTTATGTTATTATTCTTCACGGAGTATGTTTATATGGGGGATGGATTAGAGGGAGGTAAATGAAATCGGCTAGGAGGCAAGTATCCAGGTAAAATATGATGGTGGTGGAAGGAATGGAGATGGATATAATAATTTGAAAGATATTTAAGTAATAAAATTAGTAGGACTTGGTTGTTGATTCGATGAGGGAAGTGAGTAAGAAGGAGGTGTCCATCCAGGATCATTTACTGGTACTGATTTGAGTGGTTGGTGTTGCTTTTTCTTGAGACAGGAAATAAAAGAGGAGAATCGGGAAGAGTAAATTCACTAGTGCAGTTTTGGACATGGTGGTGAAGAGTTCTCTTGAATTCACTCTGATCAGCACTTCATCTCCCTTCTACTCTATCCAAGTTTGCTAAATTCAAGCCTGATTCTCAGGCTTTGTGGTATTAGACTTATAGGCAGGATCTGATACAGTTTATCAATTTCTTCTTAATTCATTTCTTTCACTTGGTTTCTAGGTTTCTGTCCTGGTTTTCCTCCTACTTCAGAGCTTATTACTATAGCCTCTGCCTCTTACCATCGAGGTCCTCCAGGGATCAATCTTTGTATATCTTCTCTTTTCTACCTACGTTCACCTCTTTTCTTCCTTATAGTTAACTTTTTACTCTTTTTTATTTTAAGAAGGGAACTTTTTTTTTAATTGAAGTATAGTCAGTTACAATGTGTCAATTTCTGGTGTACAGCATAATGTCACAGTCATACATATACATACATATATTTGTTTTCATATTCTTTTTCACTAAAGGTTATTACAAGATATAATACAGTCACCTCTTGGCTTTAACTAGGCAATCTCATGGCTCAGCTCTGTGCTAAAAAAATGCACATTTTTATCTTCAGGTTGGAGCTCTCTTCTAACCTCCAGGTCATATATTCCTCTACCTACACTACACCTCCATTTGGTTAACTAGTTGACTCATGTAACTTAATTTGCACAAATCAGAGACTGTTTATACTGTCTGCCATCACCCTGTACCTCCTACCATCTTCCCTAACTCCGTAAATGACAATATCATTCTTACAATTTGCTCAGGTCAAAAACCTCATCACATTTTCTTATTCCCCATATCAAATCCATCAACAAATTCTGTTGGCTCTAAGCTTTCAGATGCACCCCAAATCTGTCTACCTCTCATGACTTCCACTGCCCCTACTTTGGATGAAACTATCATCATTTCTCACCTAAATTAATGCTTTAGTCTCCTACCTGGTTCTCTCTCACTTCCACCCTTTTCTTCTCCCTACAGTTTATTCTTAACATATGCAGAACGTTTTTGGCAAAACATATGTCAGGTCATCTCACCGCTGGGCTCAAAATCCTCCGGTAGGTCTTCAGCTTATACAAACTCAAAGTCATTCTTGTGGCCTTTAAAGCTCTCTCTGATCTAACTTCATCTCTTAACGGCTCTCCTCTTTATTCACTGTGCTCCAGCCACACTGGAAATTCTTCCAATTCTAGTCATGTTCCCATCTCATGGCCTTTGTTAGAATGCCATTCCTGGAATGCTGCAGCCTAGAATGTTCTTTCCCTAGATATCCATGTAGATCACATTCCAAACACATTCAGGTCTTCACATAAATTTCACCTTTTTAATGAAGCCTCTATAAGCTCCACCCCATACCCCATACCCCATACCTACGCCCATGCCCCTTACACTCTTCCCTGTTTCATCCCTCTTTTCATCTCCCATCACCTCAGAACATGAAAACATACTGTATTTATTTTCTTTATTGTCTATCCTGACAGAAATGTTAGCTCCACAAGGACAGGAATATTTGTTTATTTCTTTTCCACTGTTATATTTCTGAATTAGTATATAGATCTAGACTCAAAAGAGAGGTATAGATCTAAAGCAACAAAGTGGGAAACTTCAATATATAGTTGGTACTTGCAACCATGCAAGTCGATGAGATTACCCAAGAGATTAAACAATGTGGGAAAAAAAGCACTCCAACCTTACTTTAAACATTTGAAAGCTAGACAGAGAAGTTTGAGCCAGCAGGGAAGCTGAGAGAGAGCAGCCAAGGAGGTGAGAGGAAAAACAGAGTGTCGTGCTATGTATGTGAGGGACAGAAGAAATGTTTCAAAACAGGAGTGGCCTACTGCGTTAAATGCTGCTAAGAGTTTAAGAAAGATGAGAATTGAAATGATATTTTAACACAGGGATCATTTATGGCCTTAGGATACTTTCAATGGACCGATGGAGGCACATAGTTGAAACTGAGTCCCCCTGAAACTGAGTTCCCCTGCGGAGTTTACTATTAACTTTTCTATCCAAAATTTTCTTCCCTTTTTTTGTCCCACCCCTGTTCCCTCAGGATTAGAGGAGTATCAAAGAAAAGGGGGAAACTGAAGATAGTTTGTATCACAAAGGAAATTTTTTCAGATGTTCCAATACAGACAGACATGACTAGCTAAGCTAATATGTGGTAGAAAAATACCAGGTACTCAAATAGCTGTCAAATTCAATAGCAGTCAGTAGAACATCACAGCAGGCAGAACGATACCATCATATAAAGGTAGGAAAAGGGTATGTAGACCTTGTGATGTGACTGAGTCATGTGTAGAACAGTAATCAGGGAACAGGGTCCATTTCTGAAGCCCGCAACAGAGAGAAGTATGGAAAACACACTTGGGAGGGTAGAAGTGGGGCCACAGAGATGTTTAAACACTTGAGAAACAGATGTGTAAACATCTGAGATAGCTTTTTGTTCACAGGCCATGATTTATGCTAGAAACAGAAAGGAAAGTTCTTAGAGTGATTAAGTAACAGGCTTCAAAGAATGTCTAAATGTACTTTTTATGATTTAGATAATAACTAGAACTTGAGTTAGGCTGTTGAAAGATTGTCTTGAGTATAACAGTAGTGGTGGAACTCCGCCTACTCTTGATTTTTAAAGAGAGTAGGCATTTAACCTGAAGATTGCTTCTGAGAGAGAGAGAGAGAGAGAGCAAGAGAGAGAGAGAGAGAGAGAGAGAGAGAGAACGCGCGCACGTGTACTGAAGACAGTGGAGAAGAATGACTGATCTCTCAAAGGTCTCTGAGATTACAATCTTAGAATCTACAATTTACATGCAAACTGCTACAATTTCCTTTTGGAATCTTCTTTCTTTGAGGGTTAAGTTATATTCAATTTCAAAATGATTAAGTGAAATTTCAGAAAATATTAGCAATACATGGAGAAGCCTTACTTTTGTGGGCTGCAGGGTGCCTAGTCTCATGAATATGTTTCAATAGTTCTAATTTCTCCTTGATAATAGCTTGAAAAGAAATTCAAAATTATAGTATATTCTATAGTGATTTCCAGCAAAGGCCCACTTTGGAAGGAGTTAAATAATATAAGAAGGCTAAGGTAATTTTACTGTAATAATCCCTTTATTTCTGTTAAAATGCAGGATGTGGCTAATTGAAAAATCTCCAATGATCAGAATACTTTATTCAACCACTGATGTTATTCTCCTTCTCCTCCTACACACACACACACACACACACACACACACACACACACACAATGAAACTTCCAGGAATGCTTCCAATAAGCATTAGAAATGATGGATTAGAGCTTCACTTCCTTTGCCAGTTCAGACCCTAAAGCTCAGCCCTAACTAGAGATGGTAACCAAGCAATAAAACTGCCAAAAGGTTAAGAGAGGAAGAACAAAGGGAACTCCATCATCACAAAATTGATAATTCACATATAAATACTCTAGTTTTCACAGTCTATCACTGTCTTGAATATTAACATTGACACTACTATTATATCCTCCCTGCAAACCAGGGAACATTGTTGAAGAACCTGGCCTGGGACCAAGGACTCCCACTGCCTACATCTAAAGAATTCTTTTGGATCAACATGAGCAATACTGGGTCTCCCCAGCCAGGGTTTACTGGTGTCACTTCCCTTTGTATTGTGTGACATATCTCATTATATGATGAGGTGATACCTCACTTCACTGATGTATACAATATAATTTAATTAATTAATTAGTTAGTTTATTTCTGCCAAGAGCTGGAGAGTCTCTGTAGTTGCTCAAGGCTTTGACTTCTCTTGGGGAGGATGAAAATTAATTTCTTATCCTGTTATTATAATTGATTAGGGGACCTCACATTTTTTGGTACAAAATCTTATTCCTAGTGTTTTAGGACTTTAAAGAAGTTTTTAAGGTTTAGGGGTTTTAACTATGAAACCAATAATGGTATAGACATATCCTAGGTGTTTTCAGTAAAGCAGTCATCTGTTAATGAAACAGAGAAAGACTTGGCTGAAACTGATATGCCTTATCCTAAAGGTTCAGCTGAAGCAGAATTAACAGTTGGAAACACAGCCAAAACAGGACAGGGTGTGGGTGGCACTCCTTGTGTATCTGAGAAGGATGGGACACAAAAGGGGAAGTGAGAATGCAAGAACTCATTGACAGCTTCCTTCCCTCCTTCTCTCGTGATCACTGCGGATAAACAAAGGCCATTTCACAATAAATGAATAGTTTTCTCACAATTCAAATCAAACAAATAAATAGCATGTCAAGATTATATTAAGCTCCAATTAACCTCATGCTTTTATCAAACTGCCTAGATATTTAAGGTACTACTGAAATAGTCTTGGGATGCTTTACTCGACTCTAGACAGGCAACTGAAGTTAAAATAATAAATGTATAAATAACATTATATGTATCTGTTAATTAAGTATAGCCTTCAAAAATTCAAATGAAGATAAATAAATCACTGCTTGAGATACAGTGTTCTGACTAATAACATAAGCTTTGGCATCAAAGGGACGTATCTTTGAATACCCACTCTGCCACTCACTAGCTTTGTAACTTTGGACAAATTATTTAATCATTCTGACCCTTGGTTTTCTCATCTGCAAAATGGGCATCCCAACAAAACTCATTCAAAAGGTATAACCATGGCACTAACTCGAAGACTTTCTGTATTAATTTAGGTTCACTCAGAAGTAGGCTCTAAGACAAGGATTTGATAACAAGTAGTTTAATTGGTAGACGGTACCGGAAAGCTGTGGTGGAAGAGTAAGCAGATAAGCAGGAATGGGAAGGAAGTCTAGACAGGGCATGCTAATGAACAGGTTATCACTGTGGCCAACTGCGGCTCAACCCACCCGAGACCTCTGGTGTGAAGCATGCCCTGGGGTTGTCCTACCCAAGGAATGAAGAAGATGGGATATTTATCCATCAACTCCGGTCCATTAGTGGTTGAGTATTATTCTAGGTACATTTCCTTCCCAGTATTTCCAATCTCCTCTGCAAGTGGGTGAGCTTCTCCCAGGGCAAGATAAAGTGCCTGGGCAGAATCATAGGCATTTAGAAGCCTCAGGGTTTACGAGAAGGACAAGTGCTGAGGGGATAAGGGTAGGCCATTAAAGGTCAAATTTGACCCAATTGCCCCTTTTGGTTTCTGTAAATAGTGTTCTTGGAACACAGCCATGCCTGTTTGTTTACATATTGTCTATGGTTTGGCTGCTCTTAGTATACAATGACAAAGTTGATCTCATGGCTCACAAAGTTGAAAATATTTACTATCTTCCTCTTTACAAAAAGAGTGTGTTGATCCCTTATCTATTTGGTAGCACAAATCAGATTAGAATTTAGGCTTCTTGACCTCCAATGCAGTACTTTCCTAATTACACTTGAGACTTGCTCTCTCAAAATTAATTACAGGAAGAGATGGTTTTACCAGTGTTTAATCAACTAGAAACCTCTATTAACTGGCACTTCTATGTGTCTATTTATACAATGGACATTCATTTCATAGTTATTACCCTGGGACACTTGAAGAACTCCAATATCCTAATTTGGAGTCTTCACATTAAGGATGTTCTATATGCAATTTCTTTCGGAAATGCTAAATTGGGTATTGTGGAATGTGAATGTTTCCAGACCCAGCAGCTTGTGGATAAGAAAGAATTCACATTGACATTTACAACCAGATTTGTTGGCTCTGTGCCTCCATCTGCCAAGCAGGCCTTTAGTCCCATGTGAAGTCCTGCCTACCTAAACGTTTCTAAGAGTCTCTAGGGGAGCTCTGTATAAGCATGGCTATTTTCCCCATAGGTCTCTAAATTGCTCTGCTAGGCAAATACTGCCTGGGCTAAGTGTGCTGTCCATCTACTTGAACTTCCAAGCTACAAAGTCCTGGGGTGCATGAGGAAAGGAGTGGTGGTGCTGAAATAATGTGGAGTTCCTTCTGGCATTCACAGCACGGGATCTCACTCAAATTCTATACCATGTTGCACACAGGAGTAGGCATGAACTCCTTCCCCACTCACCACAGGCCTATGGCAGTAGGACCAGCAGCATCAGGATCACCTGGGGACTCTGTAAAGATGCAAATTCTCAAGCATCATCCTAGATCTACGGAATCAAGAACTCTGGGGTTGAAGCCCTATAATTTGTGCTTTAATAAGAAATGGGTGATTTTGATGTATCGTAAAGTTTGAGAACCACTGACACAGGACATTGCATATTGACCAACACTTTTAACTCTGCTTTTGCCCCTTTTCCCTAATGTAGTGGTTTGGGTGTTAAGATGGCCACAAAAAAGCCTCCCATCCCTGTCGGCACATCCCTTTGCAGGGAGACTGCAGCTCTTCCCTTCATGAGGTGAAGTCTTATTTCTCCACCCCTTGAATCTAGGCTGGACTTAAACTTGGCTTGATTAATAGACTGTAGCAGAAGTGATGTTGTATGAATTCCAGAGTCTAGTTATCAAGACGTCTTATAGCTTCCACCCTCATCCTTTCGAAACACTGCCCTGAGAGTGCCATACCATGAAGCCCAGCCCAGTCTACTAGAGGATGAGGGGCCTTATGAAGAACCAAGGTTCTCCAGCCAACAGCCAGCTGTCACATAGGTGAGTGAATCATCTAGTTCCTGTTCAGTTGCCAGATAACTGCATGCACAGGAATGACCCCTAGCAAGACCTACAGACTACCTATTAAGCAAATCACAGTTCAAACTGCAGACTCACAGAATCATGAGCAAGTAAATAACTCTTGTTTGAACCCATTACATTTGGAATGTTTTCATGCAGAGACAGATAACTGATACAGTCAGGTATCTAAGCAACAACTACAAAAAAGTTTTTTTTCCCCTACAATGCCTATGTGTCCTGCAAAACTGAAATAATTTACATGGCTCAGGCAGGCCCATCTCATCATATCACATAATTTAAGGAAGCAGTCATAAAGGAGTGTGGTTTATTTAGTATTTTTTTTTAAAAGGCCCCTTGGGCCTGTTTCCACACATACAGAATATTCATGTAGATATTTCTGATGACCATTCTAGGTTCAGAGTTCTATAGTTCTAAGAAATTCAAATAGAGTCAACTTATTTCTTCCACTCCTTAAGTAGAAGAGACACAGAAACATATCTCACTTTTATTCCCCATACATCCAAGACTGAGTTAAATAACATTACTACTGGCTAGCTACCTTCTTATCTAGAATTTTCATTAGGTTCCTGGACAGAGAGAGAGCTCAAGGCACAGCGAAATAAAACAAACAAAACACAGGCTTTGGAGCCTGACATACTTGGATTGTAATCCTGGCTCGGTTTCTTTCCATGTATGTGGCCTTCATCTAATTATTTCCCCTCCAAGCCTTGAGAGCCTTACCTTAAAAAAATTATGTATAACCATACATATTTGGCAAGTATTTTGAGGATAAAGACATATATGCAAAAGCAGTTAGCACCATAGCAGGAGTGCAATGGAAAAAAACTTAGTATGATGAATGATAAATGATATTGTATTACAATACAGCACAGGAAATAATAACCATGTATCAGAACTGTATTATAAATTAGATTTCCCCTTTTCCTATTGTATTTATTTCAGACTAACTTTCTGGAAGTCAGGAATATAAACAATTCTTAATTCTGGTGTTTAAATCACCAAGTTAAAGAAATAAAGTTTTATTTCAATAAAAGCAACTCTGAATCTACGTGACTCCCTATTGATTCTTTGCATTTAACATTTCTACATTAGGCCCATTCCTGTATCAGTCTGCTCTAGGGGATGAAAGGGTCCTGCTTTTGACAAAATTCCTCTCTCCCTCAGTTTTTCTCCAGCTCTGGTCCCGACTCCACCAGTCACCATCAGTAGCTTGGACTGAAGGCATTCCCAGACTCTCCCTGCTAGCCACAATGTGAAGGGAGCAAGGAGCGGTAGGGAAGATGAGACTCTTAGCTGAGGGAGAAGGAAGTAGGGTAGGAGAGATGAAAGATGCTGTCTCCCACCGCTTTGGCCACACGACCCCTTACCCTCCCGCTCTGGCCTCACAAGTCTCCTTGACCTTCCTCCATCTCACTCCACGTCAAGGCCTTTGCTGTGGCTGTTCTCTCTCTGCCTGGAACACTTTCCCCTAGATGGAGACATGGCTCACTTCCTCACTTCCATCAGCTGTCTGATGTTCTCAAGTATTCTCTTAATAGGAAAGCTTCACTGACCAAACTACAGAAAATCACATCCTCGTTCCTGTTCCCTTTCCCTCTTACCCTGCCTTCTTGTTCTCCACAATTGTGTTTTTCAAACTTCAGTGTCCACACGAATCACCTGGAATCTTCTTCAAATGCAGATTCTGGTTTGCTAGGGCTGGGGTCGGTCCTGAGTCTGCATTTCTAACAAGTGCCCATTTGATATCAGTCTGTGGATTATACTCTATAACTCTTAACGATATCAAGATAGTATCTGTGTTCTTCTTTATTAGCTTATCATCTTTCTCTTCCAATCAGAGCATAGTGGACCCTTGATCCAGGCTGAGAATAGGACCGCTGACAGCTGAAAATCATGTGTAACTTACAGTCTGCTCCGTGTATCCACATGTCTGCCATTTAGACAGTTTCTCCACATGCACAGATTCAACCTACCATGGATCATGTAGTACTATCATATTTAGTACTGAAAAATTTCTGCATCTGCATATTAGTGGGCCCACACAGTTCAAATCCGTGCTGTTCAAGGGTCAAATGTACGTGTTTCATGAACGGAAGGACTTTAACTTATTCTGTGTTGCATCCTCAGCATGTACTACAATGCCCAATACATAGAGGTTACTCAATAAATATTTATTAAGTGGATGAATTAAATACGTTTCTGGGAATCAAAACTGGAACTTTGAATCTATTTTCCAGTAGAAATAATATTGTCACATCGAGGTACTTTACAGATTAAAGAGATTTCTGTGCCCTGGCTTTGGAACCTTCCTACCATGTGTAAAGTGGCTTAAATAGGCGCATAAATCCATAATCATGTTCAGAGGTCAACAAACTTACAACCAAATCATTGGAACCCAATCTCTTAACAGAGTTAAACAATCTGAGGCTGAACATACAGGAGAAAGCCAGAGAACAAATACCAGTAAATGATTATATGCAGACTAACTATGCATATGTGCTGAGGGAACGGACACTTACAGGTCATAGAAAGAAATAAACCTGTTGTAATTAGTTGAGTATAAACCCTGATATAGCAATTTTAGTGTCCCAGATTGACAAAGGAAATGCTTGCATGTCTTTTTTAAGTATCCAATATCATTAAATCTAACTCTGATGACTTCTCAGAAACCCCAGTGGGTACAAGAGACACACTGTCCCCATATTGCATGGCCTCTTTTAACCCAAGCACTATTTATCCTCTATAGAATTATCATTGTGCTACCCTGGCTGTAATCTTTCCACTGTGGTATATTTCTATTTGATATAAAATAAAAATCAAGTTTACTTTAACAACTAATCACCATAGGTTAATACTTCATTTGATCTTTGAAAAGCAGACAAAGCGCCCCCCTCCAAAAAAAAAAGGGGGAAGTAAAAACAAAAACAACAACAAAAAACCAACCAAAGATGTTTTTAGTTCTGCCTAATTATAGAATTGGTACAGCGAAGACGGTTTCTGGCTTCTTTTTCCTGAGACTCAAAGCCAGCGTTAACATTGCCATGAGATTTTATGCCTACCTTCTACTAACAAATGAATAGAAAGTGAAATAAAATAGCCTGAAAAGATGCAGGAAAAACAAAAGTGAAAACTATAGCTAAATGAAGAAACATTCCTCCCCCAAGTCCACTTGTGGTAGTCACGGTCCATTTTTCTTTCTCTTGAACCAAAATTGGAAGAGTTCTTAAAATTGTTTTCAAATGGGACAGAGGGAGGTGCTAGGACTGGGTGTGTTCCCGTGGCTTCACAGATGTGTATAGGCTATTGTGTAAGTGATACAGGAGTCACTGAGATGGAATCCTCATGCATTTACTCTTAGAGGCCACTCTGGAGCTCTACCCTGATTCCCTCTTCAGGGACCACACACCCATCCTTGCTACTCGAGTACTGGTTTTTGATGGTATTCTTCACTGGGAATTGCCTTAGGCCCAGAAGACTTTCCTAAGGTCACCTTTCCTCCCAGCGGCAATGACTGGCTGGTTCAACAATACAAAGGCCAGGCCCTCTCCCCGTAATTCAGTTCAGCTCTGCAGAGCCAGCCCAGTTCTAGGGCTCCTGTGGAACTGGCTGAGACCTCTGCTGCAGTCAAATCACCCTGCAGCCTCTTCTGCTGTCTGTTGACATGGACCTTTCTGTGTCGCAGGTGTATCTCCGCAGAACGCACCCCAGTATACTTTTGTTGTCCAATACCATGAATCAGAGTCCATATCCAAGGAAGCTACCCTAGGACACTTTGCATAGTAAATAACACAAGTTAATTCCTCTTTTCAGAATTGCAACCAATTTTCCCTTTTACTCAGGGATCACCTCACTATGGTCCTTCTGAGCAAAAGTCTACAGCCATAGAGAACGTGATCCAGCATACTTACATGCTCCAATGGTGGTCAGTCCAGGGGCTGGGCCAGGCCACTTTGCCCTCAGCTCTTGAAGTAAATGGGTTACCGCCTTCCACTCTGAGCTCAGATCTTCTAACTTCTTCTTTAATAGAAAAGCATACATGTTATTTATTTGATTACCACCTTGAAGTAACTTAATTCACAACGTTATTAATTTATTTTGTGAATACATTATTGTATTTCTATTGTATTTTACTTCTAAATTACTTGTTGTGAGTAGAATTTCTTTCAAAGTTATTGTAATTATTTTAGCCAACCATGCCACAAATTTTTATTGATTGTTTGCTTCATACAGGTTCTTGCTCCAGGCACAATTTCATTTAAAGTAGTAGAGTGCAAACACTCATGAAAACAAAACAAAGAAACAAAGAACAGTGTCGTCTCACCCACTGGCTTGACTCTTAAATAGTATCTAGTGTAGCTGCATATGGGGCTTTTCTAGACAACATTAAAAATATCCTACAGTCCTGAATTACCCCAGATCAATTATATTAGAATCCCTTGGAGGGAAGGGCCGTGGTACACATGGGGATCAGCCTCTTATTAGAGTCTGCTTCAAGCAAGAACTCTTGTTCCAAACGGTGAAAAAAGATGTCAGCAGACATCCTTCAGTCCTCAGTCCCTTTAGGGACCGTCTCAGCTGCAGATATCTGCCTTGCCCAAGGGCAGGCCCTTCCCAGGGCAGCCCTAATTTAAGGACTGATCAAGGTGAGAGTACAAAGGCTCAGTCAATTTGGTTCCAAGCAGGACCAGGCTGAGAGTCTATTTAGCTGCAGAGCTCCCGGAGGAGTCAGCCAAGCCTGACTATGTCAGGGGTGTGCTGGTATGTATTAAAAACTGGCTCTCCGGAAAAAAACAACTGATTTTAGTATTGGCTCATTTCTGTGGTGTAAACACTCCCACGATAGTCAATTTTAAGTTACCAAGAGAGTGTCAAGTGGCTCACAAAATGCCTGAAAATTTGATAATAGACTCTCATGAGCAGATACAAGCTGCCTCCAGTACCCCGCTGGGTGGCCGTATGATTACTTACTGCCAGGAGAAAGTGAGCAGAGGTAACATCTGTCAGTTCTGAGCTGAGACTTTAGAAAAATGAGTGAGGTTTCTCCATTTTCCCTTTCCACTAGCTGGGAGCAGAGGACCCAAAGGTCCTATGGTAAACTTTCTCAATGGACTCGGGGGAGAATTTATCCTAACGTGCCGAAGCAGTGGTTCTCAAACTTTGGGACCAACAGAATCGCCTAGAGGCGTCATTAACCAGTGATTGCTAGGTCTGAGCCCCAGGGCTCTAGATTTACGAGGTCTTGGGTGGGGCCCCAAAATGTACATTCCTAACAAATTTCCAGTTGATGCTGATGCTAATTGTCCAAGACCAAAGACTGAGGCATCCATTATAAGTAATGAGGTACCTAAGCATCTGCAATGGACTAGATATGCACCATCTTTGACAAAAATTAGAAAAAAATAATTTTCTATAGGACTTAATTCTCCTGAGGAACCCCACTTAAGAAAAGTTGCCAAGGGAATAAACCCTAAAATAAATGCTAAAATTTTATCCCTTCCTATTTTTACTATCATCTATGCTCTTGAGGTTATTTATTTCATTGTGTCTGACATCATGTCAAATCAAGGCTTTGAATTTCTTCTCCCAGAGTGCATGCTGTTAAACATTTACCATCTCATCAATGAATATAACTCTTTTTATTTATTAAAATAGAAGCCTTGAATTCAAAAACAAACAAAAAAATGCCTCTGATCAGTGAGGAAAACTATCACTGAAAGTCATGACATATGGAAGATGTTTTTCCATTCTGACATCAGAACTAAACACTGAGAATTAAATGTTATCAAAGGCTAGTGAATTAATATATATTTGGTCTCTTGATCTTCCTGCAAAGTTGCAGTGAGTTCACAGGGACATAATATTAAAGAGGAACTAGAAGTAACCATGTTGCTAATAAGAAGTAGCAATAGATAATAGGGAAGAGACAATAAATGTAAAAGTAGATAACTAGAAAATGTAGCGGTCTTGGTCATTCATTGAAGGGATAACAGTGCAGCAGATGGTGAGGTCTCATCATACATCATTTAACCTATAGGAAGTCACCTATGTATCCTATATATGGTGAGAGAGAGAGAGAAAGAGAGAGAGAGAGGGATTATAGGCTGATTTACATACTGCTGAGATCTGCCCACTCTTCCACTCAGTAAGCATATGGCCCCATAGTGAGTGGGTGAAGAGACATGGAAGTTTGCTGTTTCTATAGCTGGCTTAGGTTTCACCTTCTTTTCATGGTACAAGTATTTCACTGTGTTGAATCTGATTCTAATATTTAAAGTATTTATCTTACAATCTGGCTTTTAAAAGCAAATTAACTACTTCATCTGGGTGTCAACTGAAGCAACAGTGATCCATACTAAACACTGATTCCATGTGCATCATTGTATAATGAAACAGAACAATAAATGGTGCTTATAAAGATGACCTTGAAAATTAAGAAAAGTTTAAATTACACTCTGTTTTAGAATCAGAAGTCCTGGATTTCAGTCCTAACTCATTACTACTGGTTGTGTGATCATTGGCAAATCAGGCAGGTCATTCAGATTTATCATCCTTGAAAGGTGGATATAACACTACCACCTAACTCATAGCTTTGTTGTAGAAACTAAATGAGATATTTTATGTGAAAAGAAGTCTGTGAACTGTAAAGTACTATAACATTGTTGGTTAGTTATTATTCACTGCTTAATGAAGCAAAATAGAAGATAGTAAATAAAAGTTTTCATTAAAACAGTTAAAATGAAAATACTCTGATGCTTAAAAGACTAGGTTTGGTTATTCTGAAAGTAACATGTTTATATATTCAATTCCCTTTTATTAATCCATTAACTCTGAATGGTCTATTCATTTATTAGAATGTGATCTTCTCACTGTTATTTCCAGATGGGTAAAGGAGGTATTCATATAATTTCAGATATAGAGATTTAAAAAATTAAGTACTACCCCTCAATGTACCACAAACATCTGAGGATACTGCAAACTGTCAGAAATGCAATAAGCTCAGAATTGCATGTTCCTCAATCTCTCAAAATTATTAGCAAACAACATCACAAAAAATGGCTATAGATTTTGATTCACCTGGTCACAAAAATACTCTGGCAACTTCTTCAAGTACCTGGTACACTTTAGACTTGAAATTTATTATTTATATATTATGGAAATTCTTTTTTGTTTGGTTTTGTTTTGCTTTTTGGTCCTCTGGCATATGCTCATATTTTCTGTTCTCTATTTTCTATTAGGCTCTAAAGTTCCTTCGGGTAGTAAAAAATGTTTGGCTGCAGCAACTAATGCAGTATTCTCCACATAATAAACTTGAGCCATGCTCAGTAAAAATTTGTAAAAGATAATGATTTGCTAATCATGTTAATAATCTGTAACCAAATTTAAGGGAACCAAGTGTATGTCTAAATTCCAACATCTTTAAATATAAAATCAGTGGGATAACAGTTATCAAGTCCTATTCTTGATTAGATTTCCCAAGTTTTCAAACTTTGAATATGCTAAGCAAATTGCAGGTCCCAGGCTTTCTTCACAAGAGCTCAAAACTCAACAATCATAGTGGATTCATGTTTTACCAAAATGGAGAAACTCTGAGATCATTTTCTAAAAAGGGCAAAACTAGTTTCATTATAGGGACGTTTGCAGCTGAATATTATTTTCCATTGTTTTTAACTGACTTGGAAATAGTCATTAAATGTTAAGACAATTATATGAAGCAATGTAAAATTTCTTCCTTATGGAGAGCAGAAATTAATAATAAGAAAAATCATTTCTGAAAATAGCTTTCCTTTTTAACTTAAAATGGAAATTTTTTTAAACTTTATTTGAGTTTGGGATTTTCAAAGTTTTAAAATCTTATCTTTTTCTCCTGTGTCAGTGTTTGGCATGCAATTAATATCTGCTACATCAATAAATGAATCCACCTATGGCTGTATATACACAGATATGCATGTCAATATTGTAATGGAAACATCTATGTCTCTATAGATGCAATTAATACAACCGAGGACTAGGGGTGAAATTCAGATCTCTAAAACGCTTGTCCACTTCCAGCATGAGCTACTGAGTAAGCCTATATTGAGATTTTTTTTCCCCAAATTTTTCCTCAGAAAAGAGTGCGTATTAGCTTATAATGTCTTTTGTGTCTCAATTGTTTTATTTGGACAACAAACTTGCATAGTAGCCTGAAATAACCTCAAGAGATATGAATTTGGGATGCTTATAGCTCATCTGCCAGAATTTGTTAATAAAAGCAAAGAAGTAAAGAAAGCTGATAAACCATTAACAATTATCCCTAGGGTACCTCACACTCAGTGGTGAAGGCCACTGTAAACAAGTCATTTAAGAATAGTTTTAAAAAGCAAAACAATAAGTTGTTCTGGAGTGGTAAATAATACACTTCTAAGAAAAATGAAAAGATCCTCTCTCCTAATATTTTGGGAATGGACGTTGAAGTTAGGGATAAATATTCCAGTGATCACACCAAGGAAGTGAAAAATGGCCCTTCTGGTAACTGGCAGCTAGGTTAGGTGTGATGGTCTTAACTTAAGTATATAAAAAACTGTCATAGAAAATAAACTAGACAGAGACAAGGGCACCCCAGGGCCATGTTTGGAATGAGACAGAGACAAGGCCACTCTGGCACCAAAAAAATGACTAAATATGAGGCACTGCTGCTTCTTTAACAGTGACAGACAGCTCTGCCCTGCTTCAATCCTTTTGCCTTCTAGATAGAAATTGTTAAGATACCCGATCACCACACTGACTCCATTTTTTGAAAGCATCTAATCCAAACTGGCTTCCATCTCCCTAATTCCTCTTTCGAATCATCCAGCCAGCTAAGCCCTGCTAGCAGCTCTTTTCAACGCCCTCTTTTATCCCACAGTCTCTGGAGGACTTTCTCCCTTGCTGCAGTAAGCTAAATGATCCTCATTAAAATTTTATTTATTTATTTATTTATTTACTTACTTACTTACTTTTGTGAGTGGAGATAATTAGGTCTATTTATTAATTTTAAGAGGAGGTACCAGGGATTGAACCCAGGACCTCATGCATGCTAAGCATGTGCTCTACCACTTGAGCTATATACCCTCCCCCTCTCACTTTTTGATTATAGGTATGTTCCTAGTTGCTTTTGGACAGAGAGCTTTAACAGTACTATATGGGGATTCCAACAGTGCTGTACTGTAAATAACTTAGAAGGAAGACTGTAGGCTCCAGAATTCTGGAATATATATAAGAAGAGTGTGAATGTATAAAATATAAATGGGACAAAAGCAGTATTTCTAATTAGTGTGTTATTTTATAAAATGTGAGATTTCAAACAAGGAAGTGCTCATCAACTAAGAAATTAAATATAATTAGGCACTTGGCAATCTCATCCACATTCCTAAATGATTCTATCAGTTGCTCAAAAATCTATTATAAATTTATCTTCTCAATGGGGAAGTGGGGCTCTCCTTATATTCAAAGGTAAGTGATTAGCATTTACTCGACTTCTTATAGTCAAGGCTTTTGCCTCAGTTGTAAAACTAACTTGCACTAAAAAAAATGAAATTCTGCTACTCATATATTAATAAATCATAAAATCTTTCTAATATTGTTACTCTCTTTCTATAATCCTTCTCCCAACTTTCTCTGTTATCACTGACATGGAAAATGTGCTTATCAAATGCGTTAGTCAAAATGGACCTGCTGATTTGGGGGGGACAGATTTATGTCTATTATCTGGCTATTGATTTCTGATGTAACCAACAAAAACTTTTTGATCTGATAGATGATTTATAAAATCCAAATACTGTAATAAGTATAATATGTAATTGCAAACATTTTGAACCAGACACCACTTGATCTGCTATACCATTTATAAATCTTCAGATACACATCTGTTGTGAGTAATATATTTTAAGTTACCAGGCAAAAACAAAATAAACCTAAGGAAGTGGAATGTTGGAATCTTGGAAATGTTAAGATGTTGATGTTGGCAGTAGAACAAACTCAGGAGAAAGAAACAGCTTAATCTAGTTAATTAACAACAAAACAGCTGGGAAAATGAAACATCCCTGGTTGTGACTGACTATAATTGAAAATGACTAATGATGCTGTCATTTTGCAGCTTATATCTGAAGAAATGATGCCTGGAAGATTATAATTGCCATCTTGACCATTTGTTTACAGCAATTTTGTGTGTGTGTGTGTTAAAGGTTGGGGTGGAAACCTTTGGCCAAATAAAGCAAGCTCCTAACACCTTCTATTTTCTCTTACATTTAAAAAATTGAAGAGCAGTAAAAAAAAAAAAGTATAACTAGATTCACCTTAACAAGATATTTTTGGATAATTTAAAAAGTTAGCAAAACAAACCAACTGGTGTGATCTTATTGCTTCACCAAGTAACCAAGACATTTTAAATTCCATTGATGTTTTCAGTTCTAATAATGGAAGGTGACATAAGAATTTCAAAATATATACACACACTTAACATTGTTAAGAGAAAGAGTAGTGTTGTTCCACATTAAGCTAAAGAATAAGTATGAATAGAAGGAAATCTCATCTAAATGCTTAAGTTGAAAAGAGAGTTAAAATTGCCTTAAATAACAAGTGGCTTTTTTGGGGTAGTTGTCAATATTGTCGCAACTGATGGCAGTTGTTTTTGTTGCTTTTTAACTGCTAAATTTGGTGCTATTGAAGACCTACTCATTATTCAGTGGAAAACAGAACACATTAAAACGATTCCATCAATAGCATTATTATAAAATATTATGATCAAAGGTATAACGTTAGCAAAATACTAAACAATTTATTGAACTTAGCCAACCAGTCTTCAACAGCTTCTAAAATTAAGATGAAGGAACAATATACAAATCAAATGAAATAAAAGTGTGTGTGTATATGTGTGTGTGTGTGTGTGTGTGTGTGTGTGTGTAGGGGAGAGATAGAGGAGATGGAAAGAAAAACAAAGATGCTTATTTCTTCAATCACATTATTCTAAGAGTTTTCCAGTATTCTTACATTAGAGATGTAGTGCTACATTTATATCATTAGTAGAACTGTCTCAGAATATATGTTTGATCTTTAACATGAAATCCTCAAAGAAAATAAGAAAGAAGTTGGTTATTCAGGGATGACAAAAAACAAACTAAAAATTTACCATCGTTGAAAATTAAAGAAGGCCTAGAGAAGTTGATAAAATGAAGAAAAAAGGAAAAAACTGAACAGGAAAATGAGCCTCACTCCCAAACAGGACTCAGCTTGGGAGGTAAGCGTAGGAGGTAAGAAGACAGCCTGGCTGATGAAGAACGTGGAGGTGCCAACAGACAGTCAATTTTCTAAGAAAAAGAATCATTCTCCGATGTGTCCTTAATTAGAATGTCTGCAAGTGGTGGACGTACTAATTATCCATTTAAATACTGGATCTTATATACACATCATGAGGGATTTTCATTTTCTTTTTAAAGAATATCACCATCTTCTTTATAATTATTATAGTTTCCGTATGTAGCTACTCCCCCAAACAAAGTCAAACTTCTATGAAAATGTATTGCAGGCTATTCATACCCTTTTCCCTTCTATTAAGAAGTGAGAAACCCCAAAGTTAAGAAGGAAAGGCAATAGGAACAGCAAAATTTTACAATTTTGATATATGAAATCCAAGTTAAAAACAGGCTTTGTTTATGTACTATCAGAGCAATGGATCACCCTTTAGAAAAATCATCCCTAACTTTTAAGAAGAAGTTTTAAATCCAAGTACAGACTGAAACAGACCCTACTGCTTTGCTACCTTGTATTGCTGGGTTCCATGTTTTGAACTATGAGGTAGTGTTTGAGCCTCTAGGGTATTAGGCTCCCACAAGCTCCAGCTAACCTTCAAGTGTTTCCAAAGTCATGGCCCTTATCAAAAGCTGCACGTGAATACACTATTTCTCCACACCCCCAATCTCCCAAATCAATCTTGCCCTCTGGCCACTATGAACTTGGTATGTTGATTCCTCCCCCAATGTGAGGGATAAATCAGAGAGCAGGAATGAGTTTTCACTTAACTTCTGCTTCTCCCAAGTGAACTCATTTGAGAGGAAATGGGAGAGGAGGGAATGAGAAAAGAAGAGTGCTGACTCTACACAATGATTTCAAGAAATTCAAAAGAGAAGGAAGTTCACAAATACCTTCTTACTCTTTCTTTCATTTCAGAAAGGTTTACATCACTAAAACGACAGGAGACATTGCATATGCTCAGAAATGGCCGATCCCAGTTCTGATCTCAAAGTGGCCCGGGAATTGAGGGTATGATTAAGCCAGCCTTAACTGCTTGGATTGTTTACATATAATGAAAACAAAATTTTTCGGATTGACTTTCAATTAAGACTCTCTGATTTTCACAAGGATAAAAGTAAAAGCCAATTTAAATGCATATTTGTAATTTGTAACAATTACGCCAAACACTGCAAAAAGTCGTTGCAGATCAAGCAAGAGTAGGTGGAGTGGACCTACAAAATGGTCCATTTGTCCGTCTCATTGCTTGCTATTAAAGTCATTCTGTTAATCAAGAAAAGTGCTTGCTTGGGGACTGGCTTTCTTTAGCACATCAACAGAAACCCTGAAATTTGCTGCTTTCAGGAACTTCTCTAGCTCTCTAATCTAAATATTGTACACACTGTTACTTTACGAAAATTATCATACCAGGCCTGGACTGGATGCAAATTATTTTGGGGGGATGTTAGGAGTGTGGGCAACATATTCCTGAAAAAACGTCTATCGATATCAACAGAGAAATCTGTGCCTTTCAGCATCTGGTGTTTGGACATTACATTTAGGCTAAAACTTTAAGTTTACCTAAGGAAAAGCCCTTGTAAACTGTAAAGAAAACAAACAATTTTCTAGAAATGAAGCTTGGGCCAAGCATAAGTGGTGATCTTGGAGACAGAGTGTAAGTCATGGTAATGTTATTTGCAAGGACAAACTAGTTCTGTATAATGAGGTTATTGACCTGTACTGTTTTAGAGCAGTTTTAAACATAAAGGTGAGGCTCACTAAATCTCAGCCTGCAACATTAGCTAGAGTAACCAGGACTGATCAATAAACAGCCACCATTATAGGCTCTCGGGAACCTTCATCATAATGGGAGCCATTATAATTTTGGTCAGGCATAGAAAATAAGGTAACCTATACCTAACGTCTATTTATCACTGGACTCTCAGTCTCTCATTTGCAAATGGAAGCCATTGATTAGCTATTTTTTGGGAGAATTTAGCTGGTTTTCCATTTCTCTCCTTATGTACTAGCCTGTGAATAACTGTGTCCTAGACTTCAAAATGCACATGAGGAAAAGAAAGAAGTAGAAAGCTTTCTCCTAGGCCAGCGTTTTACTGAAGACAGAAGCACTTACATGACATTTCACTAAAAATTCTTGACCCACTAAAGTCCTAAAGCCTGAATGCCGATCTTCCACTTTCATGAGAAAGAGCAACAGAGAAAAGAAAGGTCATGGATCATATTGTGATTCTCTACAGCTGTTGGAGACAGACAGTATGATGCAGTAGCTTGATTTGAATTAAGCCAAACAATATGAAAAGCATCAAGGCTGGCAAGCAAAGCAATAAAGCCTCAAAGAATTTAATCTACCTTGAAGGTAGGACTCCTTTTTGTATTGATGGCAGCACACCAGGACAGAAATGAGTCCTTTAATGCAATGACTCGTTAATAGCCTTAAGATCACAATATATAAATAGGCTATGTTGATCAAAAAGACAGCACTGCCTCTGCTACTGCAGGATGGCCAATATTTCTTTACAAGTTATTTCATTGATTATAAATAGACCACGGCAATGGCAAATGTACAACAGGGGAAGCATAACCCATTATGAGGTAATGGATATTGCTAGAGGTTGCTTCATTACCTTCACTGGCTGAGTGGCTGGTTTTTCCTGGTACAAATGCTGCCCTTTAGACAAAATCCCTTCCACATCCGGCTGTTTAGCTTGAACAGCTGCTTCAGTTTCCTGGGGAAAAGAGCACATACAGTGCAGATTAACTTCACAGTTATCAATAAAATTACTAAATTTAAATATACCCTTGGAGACTCCACATGTATTGCAGATCAATTTCTGCATGATACATCGGGGCACAAAGTAGCTTTCAGTGCAGAGAAAAGAAATGGATGGCTTTGCGAAACCCACAGAAGTTTGAAAAAATGCATTCAATATCTTCTTGAGTTGTGCCATAGTACTATCCTACAGAAAGAGACACTTCACATTTTTCGAAAGAGTAAAATTCAGTAACAAGAAGTATGATTTATGAATAGGATTACATAGGATTACTATGGATAAATACTATTATTAGTTTTAGTACTCTCAGTAATCCTAATGTTCATTTTACTCTACAAACTTCTTTATTTTAACAGGATTCTTTTCTGGGCTAGGGATCCAAAATTTTGTTTCAAAATAGAAACCAAATAAATCTTTCCACATCATTGTCGATATGGTTAATTTTCTTTCCAAAGAATGAACACCTAAAGAACAGTATTAAGGCTTATTAATTATTAAGCAGTCAAAACGAAAGAGGCCTTTTGAGGAATGATTAGATTATTTTAAAAAATGTGTTTGTTTTTCCTTAGTCTGAAGAAGACTGAAGCACAACTGCATGACCAAAAAAAAAAAAAAAAACAAAAAAAAACCAGAACAAAACAAAATACCCTCTTTAGCTGTATGAATAGAAAGTGCTTTGTTACTGGCTGCTGTCTAGCTCTCTTGAAGAGACAACAAAAGCGATGTGCATAAATTGAAGCTGAAGGAAGTGAAGTTAAATATTACAGAAGACTTTCTGGATGGAACACTTGTTAAACACTAGGATGGAGTATCGATTAATCAATGTCAGGCGTCAGTCAAGGCCTGGGCAATCTTCCCCAGATAGCAACTCCTGATTAACCCATATCTCTCTTCCTCCCTCTCCTGCTCTGTGGCCTCCCAGCACTGCTGTGTGTACATGTCTTCATGCCACGGTTTCCTTTGTATACTGTGTCTGCTCCTGTTCTCTCTCAGCTCATCAGAGCCAGGTGTCCTCAGAACCCAACTTTCTGTCATGTTATATGGCACAGGAGGGTGTCTTGTAACTTGTGGGTGCTCATCACATGCTCTTGGGGAGGATGATTTCTTCAGTTCTTACAGTAAATAGCAGTGAGAGGTAGGTACTTTGGTTAAAAGCGTCCGTAACATTAACACTAACCCTGGGTATTAGATGGGTATGTGTTCAAAATACACACACACAGACACAGACACACAGACAGACACACACACACAGACACACACACACACACACCCCTACCTTTAGAGACAATAATTATGGAAGAAACAAACCTAAAATTGCAAGTACTAATTCACTGTCTATGATGAAAAGTTCTAAGAGTGATTTTTTTAAATCTTGAAAATTTTGACAAGTTCAAAATCCGAGGGTATTTTGTGAGGGTTGGGTATCTCCTTCTTCCTTTACAATTGTTTGTAAGGGCCCCCAGTGTAAATGTTATACCTTCAGAAAATGAGCACACGTTTAGTCAATAATTTTACCAATGCTTCAGGTATGCTGCAAAAGATTAACACTAATACCTTTCTCTTCCTGATCCTAGTCTTCAGTTGCCAATAAAGAGTTCCAAAGATCACAAAGAACTGATGTTACTATTCAGAAGCCATGGACAAGTGACCAGGGTTAAAAGATGGCATTTAATATGACAAGGAAGTCGCTTAGGAAATAAACACACCGATTTTAATTCATGATATTCTCAGTGGCAAATGAACAGAAACAGTAGCAAGGGTGACATTAGGGCAGCCCAGGTATTAGAGCTCCAACTTCTAAGGACGTACTTGCTCAATGGATTGAGAAGGTGGCATGCCACGTGAAATATCCAGGTTTTACACTTGCAGAAAGTCAAATATTCCCTCTCCAGGCAACTTAATTAGCCCTAGATTGAGTTCTCTGATGAATAAGCATTGCAAAGTCACATCATTTCCCTTTACAGAAATGTTTCCTAGTAGCATTTCCTTCCATCAACACTATTGCCATCTCTTCATCCTTTAATGAAATAATGGAGAGTTTAAGTACCTGGATAAGATTTACACTTGGCCCTACAGCAATAGAGCAATGGGTGAGAGAAATCATGTTCAGCTCTTAATTCTTCGTGGGTACTTCTCCTTCGCAAATTTTTGAGAACAAGATATCTAATTACACGTACCTTTGACAAATCACCTTAGAAAGGCCATTTTGAAGATAAATTTCTACAATTTACCATACTACATTTATTTGCAGTGTGAATTTATTAGTTAAAAGATAGGTCAGTGATTGAGGGTCAAATATTATTGCTGGAAAGGTCAACTATAGTAAATCTAATTAAGTTCACTTAAATGTTTCTTAGTATAGTTTTTCTTTAGTGACTGTGAAAGAAATACACTATTAGAAGCTGATAATAATCCTGGAAAAAATAGAAGTGGATGTGAAATAAATTCAAAAATTTTGATATCACTTCATGAAAATGAAACTTGGCATGGAAAAATTGAAAAGCAAAGAAAACAAACAAACAAAAAAACAGCAAAATGACATGACTGTGCACACATAAGAAAAGGCTGCTGAGACCATTAGCTGTGATGAAAATGCCAGTAAACTGCTCTAAGATTAACTGCTGTAAGGTTAACAAACGAGGGTTGCTAAAACTTTACCATGTGTTTCATACATTTTTTCCCTCATATTTACAGTACTACAAAAAGGGTATTATCTAATTTTACAGATGTTGAAACCAAAGGAGATTAGGTCACTTGTCCAAGGCCTCCTAGCTTGTAAATGGCAGAGCTGATATTATTACCAGGTTATATACAAACCTCCACTTTACCCCTTACATTGTTGAGTATAGCGTGTGTATGCGCGTGCGCACGCATATGCTAAAATTGGCGGTCATATTTCTAACTATAATGTTAATTTTTTCTCCTCCTTTTTAACTCCAATACATTTACAGTATCCTTCCTGGTTGTAAATAAGAGAAAATCCTCTCTTTTCCCACAGAAAAATAAATTCTTACACAGCCTTTAAAAAGCTCCAAGGATGTCTCTTTGTGGGTTTATGATAGCCAAACTTATGACATCCAGGTCAAAGAACTGGTTTGAGTAAAACTTTTATCTCACAAATGGCCTCACATCTTTATATGATTTACGATAAGGTGAAGGAGGTCACCACCAAAACGGAAACACAGCTAACTGTAGTGGCCAGTTTTTGTAAACAGAAAGTGCTCAACTTTACAGAACTTTCAGACAAAGTCTTCAAGGGATTTCAACCAAAAAATTCTCACTTCTAATAATAGAATATTTCCATTTAGGCTTTTTTCCCTCTGTCTTATTCTTAATATATCCCCTGCAATGTAAGATTGTGCACACAGTGTTAAGACTCTTAGATGTAACTAGGGTTTGTTTTTTTTCCCCCAGCACAGTACTGAGAGGTCACTACAACCTCATGCATAATTTTAAGACAATAATTTTTATTAAATAGGTAACAGGAATCACCCTTCATTTATACTCACTAGAATATTGCAGTGTATTTTTTAGAAATCCAGCCTCGATAGGCTTTCAAAATGGAGCATCTTTAGTCTTAGTGATTTCTCATTAAACAGCACTAATATTGGGGAGTTGTTGGTCTGACAAGCAATGAAGCAACGGTTAGTGATTAAAAAAGACTAAATAACACCTTTGAGGATGAAAGTAGCAATTCATATGCAAACTAATGTATTTGTATTTTCTAAGGATTTATTCATTGAATATTGTATTTCTAATTCAGTATTAAACTGATTGTATGCATGCATTTCTTTTTTTTAACTAGAAATTTGGTGACCCTAAGGATAGTGTAAGATAGACAGATAAGTATCTATATATATATCACAACATAAGGAGGGTATAAACAGTCTTTTCACGTATGTTCCAACATTGATTCATTTGACAAATATTCATTTAATATTTACTACAGTTCAAAGTCTTGGCTAGGAACTGTGAATATTATGAAGCAGAAGGATACAAACACATATTAAACTTAGACTGCAACAGCGATAATGACCAGCAAAGCACCATGTACAATGGGGCACAGAGAAGAAACTCATCAGGTCTGTGTTTAAGGGACAAAAAAAGCCGTGTGGGGGAAGAAAGGCTTGAGCAAAGGCATGGAACACAAACAGCTCAGGCGCCTGGCTGACAAAGGGATGGATGATGGAAAGTACTGCAAGAGAGAATCTGGTGAATGCAAAGACCAGAACCAGAGGCGGCATGGAGACCCCATGTGTGGGAAAGGGGAGAAATGGTGCAGGAGTAAAAGGCGAGAGCCCGAGAAAAGAAGGATCTTTCCTATCACTGTCAGGACCTTAGTGGAGAAGTTACAAAAGAGTTTTAAACAAGGGAACGACACTTTGATTTCTAATGAATGTCCTAAAAATGAATACATATGAATATATGAATAGACAGATAAAGATAGATAGATAGATAGATAGAAGATCTATCAATGCACAGTTTTCCATTCAAATAAGCTGGTCAGAATAACATATGTATACCATTACTGAAAACAAAGAGGATCAAGATAAAAACGACACCTTTTTTTCCTTAGCAAACCTAAGTGCCCCTTCACTTTGTTTTCTTATTTATGAAGAATATTTTCTGCCATTTGACCATTTGGTCAACCACCACAATCAATGGCTTTTCTGTTAAGTTTAAGATATCATGGATTGTAAGGACCACTGTTACTCTACCAATTGCTAAGAAAGTTTAAAAAATTAACTTTGGAGGCATTATTGTGGAAAACATCTCAATTTCAGAGAAGCAGAAATGTAAAAAAAAGAGAAAAAGGATTTTGGAAGCAATGAAATTCTAAGACACTTGTGAAGACTATGATCGGTGTATTAGGTCATTATTATTCATTGACTCCATGACTCTGTCTGCCCTGTGGGTGAATACACTTTCTTCCCCATTGACTTTGGGCTTCACCACGTGCCTCACTTAGATCAACGGCCTGTGGGCAGACATGACTGCATGACAGCTCTGAGCTGGGTCTTTAAAGGCAATTGAAGATTTGCTAGTACCTCTAGTTTCTGTCGTCCACCATGGGAGAATAATGTATCATAGAGGAGCTGCCCTTTCAGCCTGGGTTCTGAAATGAGAAGACATTTGGAGCAGATCCACAGTCCAGAATGAGAAAACCTGAACTTGACCCACAGTGTAGAGTAAAGCTGCTGCTGATCTGCAGACACATGAATGAATAATAAATGTTGCTATAAGTCACTGGGATTTGGGGGTTGTTTGTTACTGAAGCAAGAGCTGACAATTACAACATAACAGTGAAACAAACAAATACATGGCTTTCTGGGAAGAAAAAAAAAAGCCTTTAAAATAAATGTGCCCTGGTCACATGTATCAACTGCACCGTCTCTTATTCCACATACAAACTGTTTGCTAAAAAGGGCGGCAAGAAAGGAAAAATGAAATGGAATTGATATCGCTTTAGAGCCTGACTCCTCTGGCCTAGATTGTCAAGCAGGTGCTGACAAATGAAGGCTGATGGATGGAAAAACACAACATTGTGCAGTTGAGTTTCTTCCTCTTTCTCCTCATGCTGGGTGACTGTTCTTTTATTTATCTACAATTAGGTTTGCTAGAACACAGCAACACGGCTCTCCTTCACTGTAAATGCAGGCTGTCAAGTACGTGCCAAGCTGATTGACAAAGAATGACAGCTTCTCTCTTTCCATTCTGAGCTAATCAAGGGCAGCCCACCAAAGGGAGGCTTATTTCTGGTTTAGAGATTTATGGATTTCAAAAATAATCTGTCCAGATGAACAAAATATAATGCTGTATTGATTTTTAAAGTGGCAAGTGTTATGCAACCAAGAAGATTTAAGCTACTAAGGTACACACTTGGAATGTTCAGGGCCAACGAAAGGGTGGACTATGTGTGACCATCGACTAATAAAAATGAAAACAGAAGCTCTCCGCTCATAAAGATGGGGTTTCAAAGTCTGTTTGGCAGTAGAATGCCTTTGGCAAATGAAATCTTACCCAAACCCTCCGCCCAGCATATTAGTCGATTCATTCAGTAAATATATACTGAATATAAGAGCACCTATTAAGTTCTAAATACTGTTTTGGCACTGGATATATAACAGTGAAAAAAACAGACAAAATTTTTCTATTCTCAGGAAGTTTGCATTCTAACAGGGACAATGAACAATAAAAATATAAATTACAGCACATTAGAGGATTAAAAGCACTAAAGAGAAGAAAATACAGTATCTGGTGGGAATGGGAGATGTATGTGGGTGGTAAGGGAAGATGGGAGGTGGACATTTGAGAAAGTACCTCCAAGCTAAAAAGCCTTACTGAGAAGATAGCATTTGAATGAAGATTAGGAGGACGTGAGGGAATGAATCAAGCAGCTGTTTCAGGGAGGAAGAATCTATGCAGAGGAAATAGCAAGTAATAGCAAAGGTCCGGGGGTAGGAGTGTGTCTGGCATGATCAGTACAAATATAAGGAAGTCAGGGTGAGAGGAGCCTAGTGAGCAAGTCAGAGAGATCGAGGAGGGTAGTTCCTGCAGGGCAACTGCGTAAGGACTTGGGCTATTATTCTGACTGAGGTTAGGAAGCACAGGAAATCTCTCAGCGGAGCAGTGATGTGATCTGACTTATTTTTTAATAAATCATTCTGGCTGCTGTGTTAAGATTAGACTGAAGGAATATAGAGAACAGATAGTAGTTATAAGCAGACTCCCAAGGGGGTTAGTTAAATCTCTAGTGATGGGAGGGAGGTACTTGTTTGTGGAAACCTGACGCACGGACTATAAAAATCTTTATACATACAGTTCTTAAATGAGGACTAAATCTCTGATCTGGTTTAAGCCATACAGGACACTGCTTTAGGCAGACTCATTCAATGAAACTGTTGCTCTCCAGGTTTTACCATGTTCCTAAGTCCTTAGGGGTAAAGAGGTGTGGGTTCTTGAGCCTGGTTATCTAAATACCAACCCTGGCATGACTTGATTAATTGCAATAGAGACATATGGCCCATAAATCCTAACATATACTCTAAAACCTCTGCTATTTGGCCCTTTGCAGAAAAAGTTAGCCAACCGTTAATCTAGAGAAATGGTAAGGACTGACATTTGTGGCTCTAAAAACCTTCAGGTGCACAGAAAAATTATATGGGTAGTTATTTTCAAAGATAAAACATGAGTGACATTCTGCCTTTTATCTCCATATATAGACTTACAGAGATAGTCAAACAACTTTTGTTATACTTTAGATCTGGGCTCAACAAACAAACAAATATTTTAGGCTTTGTGGGCCATATGGTTCCTGTCATATCCGGATTCTGCCACTGTCATGTAAAAGCAACCACAGATAATATGTAAACAAATAAGTATGGTTCTGCTCCAATAACAACTGATTTACAAAAACAGGACTGCATTTGGCCCTTGGACTACAGTTTGTTGACTCCTGCTTTGATATATTACAGTGTTCTTGGAAGCAATCGACTAGGGACAAGAACATGTGGTTCTAGGCTTCTTAATTCATAAGCTGGGGCAAATTAAATTAAATTAAATTAAATTCTCTAATTTCACTATCTTTAATTACAGCATGGATTAAAAAAAGACATATATCACAGTGCATAAAGGGTTAATAACATCTTTTGTCCCTCTACATGAGAATTTGACCTTCGAATAACTTTTTAGCTGTATTCTCCCTGAAAACCTGATAAAATTGGAATGTCAAATGTGTTAGTAGACAACACTGCTTCTGCAAAAAAAAAAAAAATTCTGGACTGATAAATTATACCTGGCTTAGGAGTACTACATACGAACTACAAACATCTAATGGAAAGCCATAGTTTTGGGGAATCCTCTGAGTGTAGTGCCTCTTGTAACTGAGCATATACCTTTCAAAGATCTTGGAAACTTTATGTTACAGAACATTGGCTCCTGGGACCCAAAAAGCTTACAGGCCAGGGCTGACACAGCACCTCTGAGCCTCCTTCCTTTGCTCCTGAACTATCATCTGGGAGTCGGCAGGTGCTGCAAAGAGAATAGCTCTTGGATGGCTCTGTGAAGGCAGCACAGATTGCTGTGTATTCTAATCCCACTCAAGAGAGACACCTGATCCCGCCTCCCTGGGAAGCTGTGTTTCTGTTCCTACACCCTTCTAAGAGAATTTGCAGCTGAACGTGGTTAAAGGTAGCCTTGTTCAGTTGCTCTTAAGAAGACTCACTGATGTGCTTTACAACAGTCATTTCGAAGACTCACATTTTACTTCTACAAATTTACTGCTCTGAATCGGGATGCATTTTATAAATGATGGTATGTCAGAGTCTAATTGGCAGCACTTTTTTCTTAGTGACAGCTAAAATGATGATGCATATTCTAATCAGTCGTGTCTTAGAAACAATAAAATATGGTATGTGACCAGGATATTCATAGCAGGTCAGGATCAAATGATTTAGTAGAGGCAAAGGTAATACTAACTGCTTCCATTTACTGAGAACTTACTAAGTACACTCTGCTATGCACTTAACATAAATCATTTTAATTAATCTTACTCAATCTCCACTGCAGCGCCTTTCTATAGACATTATTGTCATTTTTCAGATTAAAAACTACAGTCATGAGAGCTTAAGAAACTTGCCTATGGCATAAGCTAACAAATGGTGGATATGAGATTTGAATCCTGGTCTGTCTGATGGATATCCTGCACACTGAATTACTATACTGTAGGATATATGGATTTAAGTATGATACATATATACAAGTTTTATTTGATGAATCACAGGATTTAGAACTAGAACAATGTAATTTTGATTAACATGAAATTTTAGTTGAAATCAGAGTTTCTCAACCTCAGCACTACTGACATTTTGTTCTGGGTAATTCTTTGTTGTAGGCACCTGACCTCTGTAATGTGGGATGTTCTGCAGCATCCCTGGTCACTATTCACAAGATACCAATAGCACTTCCTTCTCCCCCTATTGTGGCAACCAAAGGTATCTCCAGACATTGACAAACTCCCCTGGAGAGGAAAATCACCCCTGATTGAGAACTACTGAATTACTGACAATGTGAATGAACAAATGAAAGTCTGTCTACTCATGGTCTGCATTTCCAGTGTACATGAAATAGTATAATTTCATATGAATTCCTTTCTTTTCTTTTTCTTATATGGAAAACTATTTGCAACACCATCCATTTACATGTATTTTTTTCAGACACAACTACTATGCACCCTATTGGCTCAAACCACATTCGAATGTGGTTCTGATGAACTCTAGCCATAAACACATATTTCAGTTTCTGGCTGAACTGTTCCTAAAAACACCACTTTAAATAACCCAAAGGGATTAAGGAACACTGGAGTCTACGGAATAGAGAGACAGAGAGACATATACAACAGAGAGTAATTTTTCTAGGTCGCTGAATCATCTTTTTCTTGCTTTGTACATTCACCTTGGCCAGTGTTATTTGCAGTATTTTTAATCGATGTGACACAACTCTTAAGTTATTACCCATGTGGTAATCGGGCATAGTTCTTGAAGTCTTGATAGAGATTATTTATTAAAAATGTAAGCACTATTAAACACTAGAAGTGTCTTCTAAAAAAATAAAACAGCAGTTAGGAACATTTTCATTAAAAGCAAAGAAAAGAGAAATTCAGTTCTGACTTCATGATTGGCATACACTTCAAATAAAATCAAAGATGCTTTGTTTTTTACTGTTAAGTGCTGTACCAAAATTATAATCATTATCTAAAACAACCTTTCTAAATTCAATAACTTATAAACACAAAAAATCAAATGGGTAACTGAATTAAACTTGTATTTTAAAAAAACAGCAACAAAAACATCTGAGATTTTCTTCTGAATAACTTTTCCTTAAAACAGAAATAGAAAATAAAGCAAACACGAAGGTTTCTGAAATCAAGGAAAATAACACATGACGGAATAAAGCCCCTTCTTTGGTTCACATAACACATTAGCCTTTGTCTTGGGTCCCAGGTCTTCATCTAGCCTGCCATTCTTAATTTTTATACTCTTTCATCTTTCTATGATTTCTACCACTCCAGCAAAGTGAGCATTTTCATTGGTTTCCTGTAAAGTCAATGATAAGGTTTTGAGACCTTATATAAGGAACTGTGGACCTGGATTTTAGATGCACATAACTGCTAAAATTCAGAATATATAGAGAACTCATATTCATCTGTAAGAAAAGGCAAGCAATCTAATAGAAAATCGGGCAAAGTATGTGAAGAGTCAACTCTAGAGGCAAAAAATTTAATGGCCAATAAACAACCAGGGATATGCAAATTCAAACAATAATGTCACGCCATTTCCTGTTGCTATGGAAAGCAATTTATGATATATAATAAAGATGTGAATACTCTAGTGAGTCAGTAGTTCTACTTCTAGTTATTGTCACATTGGTTTGTGAGGAGACCTACAAAGAATGTTCTTCCAACATTGTTCACATTAGTGAAAAACTGAAAACAACCTAATCATCATTCATCCATAATCTCATAGCTCTATTGTTTTGTTCCTATTCAAATCCGAAATATTTTTAACAGACTACTTCTCTATTCTAAAGCCACTTTAAATCGTTGTTCTTATTTTGTATGGCATTCAAAATTCTATTTAACTTAGTCATAAGCAAACTTAATGTTTCTATTCATAACTGACTCATTGAAGATATTAAAGATAATAAAAGAATAATGCTGTCTCTGACAAATCTGACTTCAGCTCTAATGTCATACACGTGGTGAAGTATCTCAGATAACATCTGTTTAGTTTTGAGTGAAGCACAGTATATAAATGTGCATAATTTTTGTATTTGTGTTATGTTTCCAATTATGTAAATCACTCATACCTATTACTATGCTAATACTAGAAGACATATTGTCATGTTACCATGAATTATTAATTTTGTGTTTCTTATCAGCTACTTCATCAAATAATTTAAAAGACAGAGATGCTTATCTATCCATATTTTCTCTACATGTTATTCACAAAAGTTCTCTCAAAAAATCCTGACAATTAAAAATATGCACACATGGCTTTGTAATTTCATGGGTCGATAGATAGAATTTAGGTTATATCCTACACTTTCTTGTGAATGCTTCAATAGTTTGCCTTTTGAATATTTAACAGCATTATTAACTTAAAAAAATCAATCTCATTTTCATGACTAGCATGTTATATAATCAGTTATTATAAATGCATTTTGAGCTTTTTAATCCTAAAATTCAAACTATTATTAAAATAGTCCAACTTAAATAATTATGGCTCATTTTATTAACTATATACATTGTGCTTTCTTTTGAGCACTAATTGCTGAACATCCATTATGTCCAGAGGAGGCAACAAATTGTTCAGAAGTTGGGAGCTATGGCTTCAGAAATATTGGGCATGCAAACTCTTCGTTTTTAACATATATACTGTTTCGAAATTACAGAGCAAATTAAATGCATTTGCTCTGAGTGTTAATTTAAGTAGTTAATTTACAACTATGGTGTTCCTTTTACAAAAAATATGTATTAGATATACACTGAAGTACTTGGTATCCTTCATAATACGTGTCACTCCATACATATTATATATGTATATAATATGTATATTACATATATTTTATATATATATAAAACTTCTTCCAGTGTGTGAATGAATGAGTCTAGTCATACTAATGCTACTGCGCAAAGGACAGCCAGGAAGAATGAGATAAATATATGACAAGGAAAAGAGCAGAAAGGTGGCAATTTGGAAGTATTTAGAATACAAAGATGATTTCTAAGTCTTGTACAACTGACTAAAGAAAATAGTAACATCAGCTAATTTTGTCTGTTAGAAGAAAGGAGTATTTTCAATAGACAACATAGAACTGAATTCAATTAGATTTATAATATACTCTGGTTTTCAATGACAAAGCAATTAATATGATAAATGAACTCTCAAGATACAGAAAGGTATATTCAAGAGGAAATATTGCCTTGGCATTTCTAAGCAAATTTTGTACATAAGTATTGGTTATGTCTTTGCTGGAAAGAAATCATGTGACTTGTGATATATTTTCTCACTAATAAACTCTAAGTTTATTCTGAATTTAAGTATTTCAAGTGTTCCTTAAAGTGCTATCTTTAGAATACTATAGAGTTTCATTAGAGATGTTCATCTTTAAGTTAATTTCCACCAATCATTTTGGTAATATTTTTTAACTTTTTAATATGAGTGGAAGTTTAAACTGGTATAAATTTATGAGATAGCAATTGAACAGCAAAATAGCTTTACTTTAAAATAAATATTCCTTAAAGTGTTCTCTTTAGTGTTAAATGATTTTTCTATGTATTTGTATTTTTACTCTCTTTTAAAAATAAAATCATAAAGATTATGGCCACAGGTTCTCTTGTTTGTTTTTTCCCATGGCACCTGATGCAATGTTCTATCTGTAAATACCAAGTCCACACCTTCCCCCTAAATAAGTGTAATGAGTGGCTTTATGTTACTGTAACTTCTTGGCAGTCATCCTTACCCATAATGATAGTCACATTTGCTTTTAGAGGTGTAATAAATATGTATTTAGAATTTTAAGTATTCTTCAGTGGTAACTCACAGATTTAAGGATTCCTTTAGCAACCAATATAGTTTAGTGAGCACAGCATGGCATTTCCTGATGAAAGTACAAATTCACAGCCATGAAGTCAGTAGGGTAGACATTCACCAGGCAGACAAAGGGTATTGCTGCAGAGACCAAAGGGTCAAGGAGAGAACAGAGACCTACATGGGGACTGTAGGTCATATATGCCATGTAATTTTCTCTTACCTGTCAATCCACATGTCATCCTAGAGGGGAGCAGGAGGAAATTAAAAATCTGAAAGACTGGCCATTTATCTAAGTGCTACCAACTCATATAAAGAGATTGGTAAATTTGTTTCAGAGTGAGATCCTTTTTCCTCATTATGCAACATGGAGGAAGCTTATAAAAATCAGTGAGGAATAAATAAAGAAGCTCCATTTATGTAAATCAATATCTGACCCCAAGACATATCTATACAACTCCTTCTGCATATTTATTATATTTATGACTATTTGCCTACTTAAGGAATCCATGACAATATTTCTCAAAGTGCAAGTCCCAGACCAGTGGCATCAGTATCACTAGGGAACTGAATTTTAACAAGATCCTCAGGTTATTTTGCCCACATTAAGGTTTGAGAAACATGGCTCTCCATGGTATATACCAGAACTATGAAGGCCTAAGTGTTAATCCCAGAATTTAATTTATGGATATCATTTATCTTTCATACATCTTAATGAATAAACAGCTTCATGGATACAGCTTTTTGAGACAGACAAATAAGAAAGGCAGTTGTACTTTGTTTTTGAAGTTGTGGTTAGAAAAATGGTACTTTCTGAGTATTGCAGATTGCAAGTGCACATTTCTGAACGCATCTGAAATCTCAGCCTGCTATTTTCTACGAACACCCACTGTCACCAAGGGTGGTAACTCGCAAATTCAAAACCTTCTTCATTTAACTCCATTGTTTCTATCCTGTATTGGGTCTGCCAATCAAAGCCACCCCTTGGGTAGCACAGTTAGTAAACCAGGTGGTCCATTCATTCGCTTAAACAGAAGTTGTTTCAAAACTATTGGAAGCGTTCCCATCTTTCTACTTCACACATACTCAGAAAGGGATGGCATCCATATGCAGGGCACAGCTTTCTTTTGAGGGAAATTAAGAAAAAATAATGCTAACATTGCTTCAAATGTTCTCCCATAACATACTCCAGAATATATCATTATGTAAACATGCTTTTAACGGAGCAGTGGAAGACTGGTAAGTAAAAAATTAAAATTGTAGTGCAGTAAAAGCATGATTCCAAGAAAGTATAAAAAAGGTTTAGGGTACAAAACGACTTTTCAAGGTATATTTGGAGCAATAGGATGATCAAGGAAAGGATAGGTCTGCTTTTGGAAAAGACGGTACAATGTTGGGGAAGGGAAAATAAAAGTGGAAACCCTTTATTTCCTATTGGGTTTGTTTTTGGATGTCAAGAACAATGATATTCTGACTGCAAAGAATAAAATAAATAGCAATGAGAGGGAACTGTTGCCCAAGATGGGTAAAGAAATTAGAAAGTCCCCAGCTGTTCAAAATTAACTCTCTTGATCTTGATAAATTACATCTCAGGACACTAATAAAATTGGCAAACCAAATGGCAAACCACTATGGGTGGTCTGGAAGATTGGAAAAATGTATTTTTATTTTCTAAAGGAAAAATAAGGTGTGGGAATAAAATTTTAAGCTTCTAAATAGTTATTTAACCTTAGAAAATGCAATGCCGGAAGTAGTTGATGAAATATTTTGAAAGAATGGGAGTCAGTTGACACAGGTGCTTTGATAAGACTAACGCCATCATGGCCATTACATACAGTTAGATTGACAGATGGAGAAGGCAAATATTTACATACTTGTTCCTAATGTTTGGAAAAAATTAAATCTGTATTTATTCTATAATTTGTCATCACATTGAGTTTCTGTACAGGATTGTTTGCTAAAAAGGGCAAAGACCACTTCTATTCAATTCCAAGGTTTGTTTTAGTATTTTCAGGTTATAACCTTCAGACTAGAATCTATTTGTCATAAGAAACATTCATCAACACGCTTGTTGTAAAAAAAAAAAAGTTTTTACTTCATTGTAAACTGTGTTTACCTTAGTAAGAAAAAGACCAATAACATAATAGAAAAAAAATTTGCAATGAGTATAATGAACAGTGCACAGAAAAGGAAATCTAAATGACTGAAACATTTTTTGATTCTGAAAAAAGGTCATCCTCACTCAAAAGATGAATGCAGATTAAAATTACAAAGGGATGCCATTTTTTTCTTGCTTAGCAAAGATCAAAAAGGTTGATGACACATAGAGCTGGCAAAGTTTCTGGGAAGAAACTCCTTCATTTTACTGATGGGAGTGCTTTATGAAGGGCAATTTGGCCATATGTACTAAAATAACAAATGCCATTTTGACCCAGTCATTTAACTTCTAAGAACTTATCCTATGGGGATACTTGCAATGTGAGAAATGACATGAGCATAGAGTTACATGCTGTCATAATATTGTAGCAGGAGCAACACTTGAAAACAAACTAAATGTTCATTAACTGGAATGCTGGTTAAATGAATCATGGTCCATCCTTAGAATACAATAGTATGTGACTGCAAAAATGAGAATTTCCTTAAAGTGATAATATGGAAAATAATTGTCAGTATGTATCATTAAGTGGAAAAAAGTACTATTCAGAAACGGTGTTAATAGTATTCTACCACCTGTTTTTTAAAGGAGAGAATACATACTCAAACATTCATACAATCATACCCTATCCTTGGAGTGCTATCGAAGAAAGTGATAACACTGGCAGCCATGGGGACATAAAGTGGGTGGCTGAAAGATGGAGATACAAGGGAAGATTTTAACTTTGTACAAGAAAGCATTGTTATTTCAATAAATAAAATAATTTATACTTTTAAAGTTTATCTTGATGGATTAATTTATTTCAACCTTAGAATAATTAACCTGGTATGAACTTACTGACAGAATACTAACTCATTTTGTATAAAAGGACTGTGAAGATTCTCTTAAAATGAGAAACAAACATGAAATGATATCTAAGTGAAAGTAATATATTTACAAAATCCTCACCCATACTGCATATAATAAATATGATTATATTCTCCTGTTATCACATACTATCTTATTCTGTTTCATTTTACCCACTAAGTTGATTTCATAACTTATCAATGGGTCACCAATAACAATTTGAAATACTGTTCTTTAAACTGTCCCCTCCTCAGAGTATTGAGGTTCCTTAAAAAACTGAAAATAGACTTACTATGTGATCTAGCTATTCCACTCCTGGACATATATTCGGAGAAAAATAAAATTCAAAATGACACCTGCACCCCAATGTTCACAGCAGCACTATTTACGATAGCCAAGACATGGAAACAACCCAAATGTCCATCAACAGATGACTGGATAAAGAAGATGTGGTACATATATACAACGAACACTACTCGGCTATAAAAAAAGAATAAAATAATGCCATTTGCAGCAATATGGATGGACCTGAGGATTATCATTCTAAGTGAAGTGGGACAGAAAGAGAAAGAAAAGTGCCATATGACATCACGCATATGAAGAATCTAAAAAATAATAACAAGAAGGACACAAATGAACTACTTATTTATAACTAAGACGATTGATTTATTGAATATGTGTAAGTACATTGACTGTCCTTTATGACTGGATTACTGCATTTTGTTGATTCTTTTTTTGTAGTTGGCTTTATTCCTTTGATAACTATGTAAGTTTAAAAAGCTTAAGCTCTAATCTGTTCTTAGAAACAATACTTAGTACATATATGTAAACTAAAAAAGTGCAGTCTACTGTATATATGTATTTACATGCAATATAATGTGTGTGTGCAGTCGAACTATAACAGTTCTACCCAATAAAACTGAAAAAGGAAAAAAAAATAGTCTCCTCCTCTTCATCCTACTACCAAGTCCTCATCCAGGACCATGTTGCTCCTCAACTCTCTCCATCACCTCCTGACTACTCATCTTTTTTGGTCCTATGCTCCTCAGATTTGAAAGTTTGCCAGTTACCCCTCTTTAATGGTTCCCACATCTCTCAAAGATCATTTTTAAGCTCCTTAAAGCAGCCTACAAGCCTCACTAAAACCGGGCTTATACTTCAACATCATTGTATTTTTCTTCCACCCTTCATGCCATTAATCACTTCCATATCTTGGTTCTTCCTGTTGCCTCCCTCTCTCTGGAAACTGTTTCCTCTTTCTCACACACATTTCACTTTATCAGTCCCTACTCATCTTTTAAAGACCCAGTTCAGGCCTAACATCCTCCAGGAGGCTGCCTTGGGATCAGACCTTCTCAAATTTTAGTAAGTGAAAGCACCTTTTGGAGGGCTCATTAAAATAGTTTCTTGAGGTTCACTTATATCTATTTTGAGTTGAGAGGTCTGTGGAGAAGGCCAACAATTTGCATTTCTAACAAGCTTCTAGATGATGCTGCATCTGCTTGTCTAGGGACCACATATGGTAGCCGTGCTCTAACAATACCCTGACTGGGATAAGTATCACTCTTCTGGGCTATTACAGCATCCTATAAGAATACGCACTACTATGCATTATAAATGCTTTTGCATTGATTGCATTTAGTACACTGAGATATATTTATGTATCAACTCACTTCTAAGAAAAATGAGAATGAGGGCCACTTTAACATAGTAGGGTATTGTGGTTAATCAATAAATAGTTTGTTGAATGAAAATTTCGTTACCTTAGTCTCATGTCTTTCTTTATTTAGGTTGATCAGAGGTATATGAAAATAAAGTTAATGTGTATTTCAGCAATACAGTTGATAAAATCTCCAAATGACCCTCTGTGGACAAAATGGAACTATATGAACAGGGTAGGAAATTAAGCAATTAGAATTTGGTAACGAATTGAACAACTGCCCAAGGAAATTTGATGGCTGAATTGATGTCAAAATAGAGGGAAGTTTCTCCTGATGTGCTGAAGGGCTGCATCTTAGGATTCACTTCAGTTTAGAAATTCGTTTTCACAACATAGATGAAGTTAAGGAAGGGAGACATATCAAATCTCAACTTGAAAAGAAACTAAGAGACTGTAATACAGTGTATGAAATAATCAGGAGCTTAAGATCACCAGTTCTCCATCTTTACTATCAACTGGATTAACTGGTTAACAAATTTATTAAGGCTTCAAGTAGTTTGGGGTTAAGAGCAGCTTTTCTTTCTTGGGGAGCTGAATGAGGGAGAGGGTAGTAGTGGGACAGAACAATTAGAACTGAGGTGGGGAGGCCATGAGTACACAGAGACAGGGTCAGTACAAATGTAGAAGCTAAAATCACTAGAGATGAACCAGAACCAGACACAGAGCAGCAATGCTAATCATGGATGCTGACTCCCAATGGTAATGGGTTTCTTGTGTATTCTGTGCCTTGATCAGGACATGGGAAGAAGCACAAGCTTCAGGGACTTTGGTGGATAAGCTTAAGTAGTGCCAAGGAAAGGGCTGATGGACCAGACCAGCATTTAATTTCAAAAAAGTATGCTACACAAGGACAAGATGAAGAAAATGTCAATTAGAAGTAGCACGTGTGAAAAAGAATTGGTGATTTTAGACACTAATAAATTTAGCCTGAGTCAACAATGTGAGTCAAGTATTGTTAGAGTAAAGAACTGAGGTATGGTTAAAGGCATGGACTATGGTCAGATAAACTTGGTGGTGTTTTGACGGTTTAACAAGTGTCCAGCCAGGGACTGAGTTGTCTTCCCTTCTCATAGAATGCCCATCTGTCCTAGAGTGGCAATCGTCAGACTGGAGTATGCCCCTTGAGGTACACAAAGAATTTCCTAGGGATATGTGGGCATAGATGGTGTTCTTGAAGGCAGTTTCCCTATTCGTAGCTTCTACAGGGGATTTGCCTGGGTTTCTTTCTGTGGTACACGCATCATTCCAATTATCATTCCTACTTTTTCGTTAACAACAGTCCTCCAACTTTACAAAATATAAACACTCCTCCTCTGATGTATCTCAATAGCATATTTTACCCAAGACACATTTGTGCCAAATCAAAACACAATTCAAAATATTAATGACTGAAATCCTCCTTTAATCAATATACCATCATGAACTTACTCATCCATCTCATTAACAGATTCATTTTCAACAAAAATTCACTGGGTATGTTTAGTAATTACTTATCAAAAGTTATAGATATTTAGATAATTTGGTTATTACTAGGTATATTTATTATTAATGATTGTAGATATAACTCAATCTAAAAGATTTTTTAAAATACCTAGAGCCTTACAGTCACAGAAAATTGTTTTAAATACTGAATTTCAATCCACATGGGTGTATTTGTCATACAGAAGTATGATAGAGTGGTTAATAGAAGACTTTACAGGATAAATATATATTCCAAGAGGAACGATATGAAATTTCTAACTATTAAAGATGAACCTGTTTTGTTTTTTAAGTGGATGATGGTAGCTATAATAGTGCTATGATATTTGGATTTTCCTGGATACATTCAAAAGAGTAATGTAACACTGCTTAAATGTCAATATTTACAATATGCCAAGGGAGAAAAGAGATGTCAACTTTAAAATGTGTTCACGGATGCTCAGTTTTCTAAACTATTCTTAAGAGTTTTATAAGCAGAATGGTCTGAACAGTACTGTAACACGTAAGTGCTTTTGGAGCCCTTCTCCTTGACTTGGCAGGGGAGGAGGAAAAATCACCTTCTCCCTTCCCTCATGAGAAACAGACCAGTAAAAGTCATACCAGTTTCTTCTTGGCCAACAAATTGTTAGTCCTGCTTGAATTCTCTGATTGAGAAATTCTCAACTGAAGAAACTTTTCTCAAGTTTCTAATCTTCTCCTTATATAGGCATTTTTGCTTGGTGAATGATGAAAATCTCATGACTATCTGCAATTTTTTCACAGTGGTTTTCTGGTAGCAACTTGCTGCTTTCTTTTGAAAGAGGGGACATTTTGGAATCCTAATTTTTCTTGTTAAGGGCTCTTACCAAAACTCCAGCTACAAAAGGAAAGGTCCCATTCACTGTCTTTCTCATTTCCCATTTACTGCCTTAGGAAAATGTATTCCCACCTTAATCCAATAGTGTTCCCAGGAAATTGGCTCATTTTTTCCTTTTTAATGAAGTGGAAAGCCAGGTTAAGAAGGGCAAGTGAGTTAAACAATGTCTTACAGCCAATAAGTGTCAGAGATGAGATTCAAACTTGGGTCTTTTGCTTCCCCCCTCCCCCCATTATTGTGCTACTTCAACTCAGCAATGGTTTTTGGAGTTGAGTAGAGAGGGTGGAAAGTAAGAGGAGGAATTATGATTGCCCAGTATTCAAAGAGAAAAAAGTCAATGCCTAATTTCACTAAAATGTGTTACCTACACATTTCAACAATCTTCAAAGTTTTATCACCGTCAGAATTATACTCTAGCTCAGAACCAACCTAAACTCAGGGGAATTTTAAACTTTCAATAAACCTCTGTTGTTTAGCTGCATGGTGAATGACAGTATTGTGCCTTTCATCAAATAAATTTCATCTACTATTTCTCAGAACACATTCCATGGAGATTGTAAAAAAAGTTTTTCTTTACCTTCTGAGTAACCCACCTAGGCAACAATGATTCTGTGTCTTACCAGAATAATTTCTTATGTTTTATGTTGTTTTTTGTCAAGTCCTTAATTATTTAAGAGAAAAGACTCATCTCACTTTTGAAAGAGCCAAAATCTTTTACAATCGTGTTACCTCTTACATTTATTTTTGAAATTTTTTATTGTCTCTTTTTAAATAGGTAGCCAAGCATTGCTTCATGGACTCATGATCCTATTTAGCCAAGTATTCAAACCTTTTCATATTTTTGACAACATTTGATATGTTGCCTTTCACATATCAAATCCTAAATGAAATCTTATCTCAAGCTGCCTTGAAAAACTCAAAGGATTTGTTCTTTCACCTTCTGAAACGAGAGAGATTAAAAATAATTAGGTTTATTTGATATGTTGAGTTGCATGAAATGTATCATCAAATAAGAAGAGATGCTTCCCTAGGTTATAACTTTATGGGTCAAATTTTTATAAGTGTAAGTATTTCAGTAATTATATGAAGAAATTTGTTAATGCCCTTGCTGTCCATAAATGTCCAGGTGCCACTCTACCTAATATCAGAAGTGACAGTACAATATTATCAGTAATAATTTCAGTTATTACATTAAAATGGTGTGTGCCAAAGAAAAAACAAAATTTCCTTGTCCAATGAACTTTCATCAGACCTTTAACCATGATTATTTGAAGTTTTTGTCATTTACAGATAGCTCTTGTTTTACTCTGAGGCTTCCATGAAAGTGCTTCCCGTCAGCTATAGGCCAGAATGCTTGTCTCTAAGAAAAAGGGACTATCTTGGAAAGGACTAGTCAGGTACTAGTGCACGCTTCTGATAGCTTTATTTAAATAACTTTGTGAACAAACCACTGGACTAGTCAGGATTTCCAAAACTCTAGTGGAGAAGCTGATAGGTTTGTAAAACTTCTAGCCTGAGATCATGTGAAACAAGAATCAGTCACAAAGAACTGAATGAGCTGATGAAGGATGATGTGATTAAGGCTTTTTTAAAAAAAAATTAATATTTTATTGTTTTATTTTCTTAAAGGAACTTCTTTTTCCTTTTTCTTATGCTATCTATAACTCATAACAATTCATTAGATTATACTGCTGTGAACAAAGATGAAACATTTATCTTTTCTCCCTGCCTGATCCGTCCAGAATTCAAAGTTCTTATTGAATATTCTTTTTTTCATGGCAATATATTTATTTGCATAGCTTCAATAAGAATCTGTCCTTCTTGTAACATGATATAATTGAGAAAGTTGATTATATAACCAAGACTCTGACTGGAATGTCATATTTAAGAATGATGTGCACAGAATCAGACATGATCAGACAGGTTTGGAAAACCACAGTTGACTTTATGGAGACGATGCTTACAAAGCCTTCTGGGGAGAACTGGCCTGGTATCTGGCTTACAGGATGTCCAATATTGCAGGTAAATAAGGAAGGTCACTTCCTGGCAAGTCCAGGAAATCTTAGGATATTTTTAAAGACTTTGAGAATAGAAGAATTTATCCAAATCTATAGACATTGCAGGAAAAATCTGATGTCAAGTTTGTGGCTTGGTTTCTTAAACTCATGGCCTTTAAAAGCCAAATATGAAATTCCTTGTGAAAATTTTCAGCAGAAAGACTTGAAAAAGCCTATGTGGTCAATTACAATTCCTGCTCCATCTATGTTAATAAAGAGCCCAGCCTTATTTTATAAACAAGAATAATCTTACTTTGAGTATTTTTTATCAAATGGGAGGTCACTGTATTGAAAAATTTTATGCTTCAATAGAAAACTATAGCACACTCTTGGGGGTCATCAGATTCTTGTCCTGTTCATTGCCTTTGAGCTATTTTGGATTTCTTTGTAAAGTACATGATTTTGTTACCTACCTGCAACCTGGACTGGATCCTGCTGTTGTATACATTTTGTCAGTCATTACCAAATTTTCAATTATTCCCATTTCCTTCAGTATCTGGCTACAACTTTCCAAACTAATGTTTCTAATTTTTTCTCCCATTCTCCTAACTTGGCATAACTAAGAACTCAAAGCTGACTGCCCAGATCCGTATTTAGAGTATAGACTGTCTTGTAGCTAAATTTTCTTCCCTAGGACCTAAAGAAGCCCTGAGAGTTGAAGCTGGATAACCTGATAAACACTTCGAAAGACTCAGCAGCACAGCGGATTATCTATGGACAACCTGCATGCCTGGAGCTGCTGCTGTGTGGGCTACTCGGGGAGCTCACCAGAACTCCCACATCTTCCCTGCTCTGCCCCAGAAAATAACCTTGACTATGGACCACCTTACTAAAACCTCTCTGATGTCTATGCCATCATCAAAAACATTCAAACTGCAAACCAAGAAATCCATCAAACGGCCACTGCTGTCCTCACTCTATTGCCTAAAAATGCTTCCATCACAACATCTAGGAACTTTCTTAAGTGCCTACCCACTGGACTCAGAAAGTAGGTTTAGAGTCTGCTCCAACAATTAATCTTCAGTCTTCTTAATTGCATAGAAAAATCTCCATCACTGAATGCTTTTTTGATCACATCATTCAGTAAATATCTTCTCCTACCAAGTGTGAGTCAGTTCAACTAGTTTTCCAACAACAGAAAGTTTCTAAAATGAGCTACATGGACTAGCTTTCCTAAGTCGTTCAACAGGAAGCCTAGTTTATTCTTGAACAAAAAAAAAGGGACTGACAAAGATCTCCTTAACATTCTCCTTAGCTCGATTAATATTGAGACAGGTTTCTTCTTGATTACAGGCCTGACATCTCTTTTCTTAGTGCATTCACTTTAGAAAAGGTTCTATTGTAAATTCCTTCTCTGCCCTTTTGAGATGTAAATCTTTTACAACCTATGAGTATCTTTTCAAAGTCCTGGGAGCCATCCTTTCAAAATGTAAACATTTGGAAGGATAGTATCCTGTCTCTCAGTCCTTGTGGGAGAATAGTAATTTACTTTCAGTAAGTGACAAGTAGCAAACACAGATGGCCTAATTACATTAACCATCCTCCCCCTTAATGTCCTCCAGTACCTCCCCAATAGCTCATCCCAAAGCTTAAAACCTTTCTTGCCTTTTGTTTCAGTGAAGGTTAAGTTCAATCTCTCTCTCTCCTATTGCAATAATTGTGAATGAAGTCTCACTTGTGTATTAAATTGTTCCACGCAATCTTTCTTTGGCAACACGCAAAGCAGTGTGATACACACAGAGGAGGATTTTGGTGTTCAGATACTTTAACATTTAGTCCCTACCACTGTGTCCTTTGGTAGTTTTCAGTGTGGATTTGACATTATGGACAATTAAGTTTTTCACATAGTAAGGAAGAGCCAATACAACACTATGTCACACTTTTTTAATGGACCACAGAAGGAAAGTCAATCTGGAGAGGAAGAAAAAAATCCTTCCTGTCATCAGTATGAGCATATTTCAGTAGGTAAGACAACACAAATTATGTGTCTAGCCTCAACCTCATATTTTAATAACAAGTTTGGAAAGCAGTAGTTAGGCAGTTTTATGTCAGATAAATAGTATACCTCCAGGTCATTTTTGAAAGCACTCATTAAAGATTAAAAGCATAAGACCCTTTATAGAAATTTTAACTGGTCCCTGGTTCTTAGCATCCAATTATCATTTCTAAAATCTAAAATCAACATATTTTGTGTCTAAATTGAGAGTACATTTGAAATCAAAATTCAAAGGCATGCCTTCTAGTGGGCTGACTGATGGGAAAGGGCTGTGATTATGCCTAATTTGCACCCTCCACATCACGATCTCATTGATTATGTTCCTCAGCTTGCTAAGGGTTCTGTGAGGTGATTTTCAAGATGAATATTGCTATTTGTAGGATTTCCTGAATAGGAATATTTCGGGAGTAAATTGCACAAACCAAGCGATGTGCAGTCAATTTTCACTCCAGCATAAACAATGTATTAGAACAGGGCCCTTAAGGCTTTCTTTATTTGGGTTTCATTACACAGCTAGCTGTTCATCAATAAGCATGAAGTGCCAAGCAGGCAAAACTGAGGCTCACAGAGGATATTACATATTTTTCAAACAGGTGCTCTGAGTTTGACTTGAGAAAACAAATGACCTGGATGGCAAGGCTTTAGGCCCTTAGTTTCAGAGGTAACCACTGCCATCATGGCCAGACAAAGAAAATTTCTCTAAATTTAGGAAATGGAGGCTCCTTGTACGTCTACTTTCTTTGCATTAACTCATTCCTAAGATTTTTGTTTAAAGGTGTTTCTTTCTCTGTGTTGAAAAATGGGCAAGTGTTCAAAGCTGTATACAAATTTTTTGGTTTCTAGTAGTTTAAAGTTAAGCCAAGTCCATTTTCCCATGTATCTTTAACCGAGAAAAGAAGTGTAATCGCTTTAAGCAGAGAACTATATCAGGCTGTAGGGATTAAAATCACATCTCTTGTAGCAGACGAACTCTGTACAATCTTAGTAAATCAATTACGAGACAGTGACTATAGATGGAAGCTGAACAGAGGGACAAAGAACTAGGTAAGTTAGTAAATTATTCACACAGGTGACTATTCCCTGATTACAAGCTAGGGGTCTGAGAATTATGAGGGAATCTTTCAAGTCACTGTATATACGATTTTATGATCTTTTTTTACCTTGGATACAGCGACAAGCAGAAGAAAAAGGCTAAAGGAATATTTTTGAAATCCACACTCCAGAGATGAAAAACTCAGAATACGTACAGAGGACTGAAGCCGAGGAGTTCTACCGCTAGGGAAAAAGCAGCCGCCTCAGTGATTTAGACTGAGCTGCAGGAGGCAAATGTCGTGACTCTCGGAAACTCCACACGGCAGTGAGAGTGGTGTCGTGTAGCTCTGATAAAGCAAAGTGATTAACAGAGCTGAGAGTAGCTTTCACTCTAAGCAGCAGGGACCTGTTTGGCAAGAACCGATGGACCACGGACAAAGAAAGGCCCAAAGAAAGTTTTTAATATTTGAGAACTCTTCTGGGGCGCACAGACTAAAGTCACTTCGGTTGAGCCCGTTTGCATCACAGTATTTTGTTATCTTTTCTCTTAAATATATTCCATGTACAGAGATAGCTAACATTGAACATATTTTTCATTATTTTAATGAAGAAACACATTTTAACGGAAGGTTATATTTAAAAGCAAAGGAATGTGCTCTTCTCTCTGAGTTACAAATAGTTACGTCTGGCTGCGAACAAAGAGTTTGTGGCCTTTCCTCTTGTAATATTAAAACAAGAAATATTTAAGGATACACTTGATTCCAGATCACTGAGAATCTGGCTGAGGTTATTGTTTACTGAACCAAGTAATTGTACTTCTTTGCTGAGATTATTCACTGAGTAATGAAAAATCAGTATTGATGAGATGCAGTTGCACTGGAGAATGGGCGCTGGTCAAATACCTCTGAGGACACTACATGCTAGCTAGGTAGAAGAACTGAAGGGATGCCAGAACTGATGGCGTCTCTCAATGATGATGTGCTTTGCACTCCTATGAGCACACATGGCCCAACGGCAGGGTGACTGGTCCATCAGAAGTCACACTTTGGTGCCAAGACCTCCACTGTGTCATCACTGTACTTGCTGTGTTGTTACTTGTCCTGTATACTTTCTTAAAGCTAACTAAATTTGTTTGGGGTAAAGCCTACTGTGACCAGAATCTAATCATCAGACTCAACCCAAGACCATGCCACTGGTTGAGTAGCCTCATTTTTGCACTGATGAAATGATGTCTACCTGGGACTTATACAGTATCATCTGCTCTAGGGGTAGCTATCAGAATGGTAGATGTAAACATGTCAGGAAGAAGGAAGGCAAAGGGGGTGGAGGGTGCTTTACAAATATCAATCATTTTAATTGTGGCAAAACTTTTTGAATCTCCCTCCTTTCCTCACTCAAGTCCATCTTTCCTAAACTTTCATTCTGTCTTCTCTAAAAGATCCTCACACTTCCTTTTATCCTTATCTCCTAGCAAAACACCAATTAAATGGAGACAAAAACATTAGGTTATTATAATCCTGAGAGGTAAATAAATTGGATAATTTAAGTCAATGAATTAAAAGAAAAAACTTTTCTCATAGATGTTACTTAACTTATTTAGTCTTAAGTTCCCCATCATTACGTTAATTAATAAGCTGCACTTTCAACTGAATTGGTTTATTTGGTCGACTACTTAATGTTGTTGGTTCACAGGAGATGCAAAACAGGGAAAAATTCTTGAAATGGGCTCCTGGGAAAGGAGGAAAAGATAGGAACAATCAATGTGTACAGGGACACTAAAAGGAAGAGACGGTGGTGTCCAATTGGCATATTTGTCTGGAGCCCGAAGCTTTCCTATAACATCTCATTACTACCCTGGATGCCTCATTAACATCTTTATTCATTGATTTAAAAATGCAAACAAGTACACACCATACACTGGGCCCTGGGATGGGAGTATTCAGAAGTAAGTAGAACAAGGGAGATAAGTAAGAAAATGCCCTCTGCATTCAAAGAACAGCATAATGAGGTACTCAGGTCTCTAAAATTTAAGTCTCAATAAATGTACTAGGCTACAGGAAGGAGATAGATACCGAGGTTTACGAGAAATCCTAAAAGGGTTTTTCACTCTACTAGGGGTATGTAAGAAGGCTTTGAGGAAGCAATGACACTGAATTCTGGCTTGAAGGATAAAGGAATATTCATCATGCAAAAAAAAAAGAGAAAGAGGTCATTTAAAGAAGAGAGAAGATCAAGAACATAGATGTGGCATGAAACCACATGTATATAAAGATACCATAGAATTTGTTCAGTCTAGAATAGAAGAACAGGTTGGCAGAATAAGAGGAGTGAGTCTGAGAGGATATAATGTCTACTAAACAGCCTACATGTTGTAGGCACTTTGTCTGAAATGACTTCAGTTTTAAATAAGAAGTCTACAAATACATATTAAGTACAATTAAAGCAGGGATGGAAAATGGATTGCTGTAACAAATATGATGAAGACATTCTAATGATATGAGTTTAACGAATACATTATTACTAGCAAACACCTGAAGACAAAACAGAAAATGCTAGTCAAGTAATAATCATAATTAATTTTATAATTAACATTACAACAATGATGATGGTGATCATGATGATGGTCATAAAGAATGAGAAATTTAGTTCAGTGATATTGCCACTCTTTTGGAAAATAATATTTAGAGCAAAGAGTCCCTACCTTAATGTCAAATGGTCCTGTTTGATTTGGTTGGTTGTAAATTTCCAACTGATTCCTAATAGGAGACAGCCACAGCAGCAGATGATTTATTTGCTCTTCAAGCTGATCAAGGTCTTTTATGTGATCCTCAATTTCTCCTTGTTTCTCAGGTAAAACTCTAGAAACCTGCAAGGAAAAAAAAGTAGAAGATTCTCATGGTTTAAATTGAAATGCAAAAAAGAAAGATTTTCAAAAGTTAATCATTATGACATGTTATAGAAATTTACTGAATTTGGTATTTTAACAGCATGGTATTGATTACTTACATGTGTTACATGTTAGGATTTAATCCAGATCACTGATTAACAGTCCAAAAATTCTACCCTTCAAAGACAAGAATTCTTTTTTTTTTGGAAATTCACAATGTGTACACCCACACAAATACACACCCATCTCCAACTGATAAAAGTAAAGGAGTGTATACTTCACTTACCCACTCAGTCATTAAACAGAACGATACCTTGTGTATTGTATGCCAGACACTCTGCCTTTATACTGGCTACTAACTTTCTTTTATGTTAGGGAAGATTGTGAAAGGAAAATCTTTTATGTACAAAGAAAATTGGTAAGGTAATAAGCAGTTTTGTGAGCTGTAGCTTGAGAGCTCTAGTATAACCAAGTAAAACAGTATAAGACGATTGGAATGAAAAGTAAAAAGAACATTTGAATTAGAGTAAACTATCATGGAATGATTATTAGTTATTTTTATTAAGGGCTTACTATGCACCAAGCACCATGTTTGGAAGTTTGACATTTATTGCCATCTTTAATCTGCTCAACAACTCTATATAGATACTATTATCCTAATTTCATAACCTCTCATAATTTTATCCCAGGTTGAAGAATGTTAAATAACTTAGGAAGTAGTATGGTATGCTGTTCAACATTGTGAAGGCTAGAGTTGGCTGCTTGGTTTTAAGTCGTGATTCCATACGTTTCATAGCACTTTAGCCAAGTCTTCTTTAACTCTCAATGCCTTCTCTATAGAATGGGGACAATGATAGCACCTGCTTCATAGGGTCACTGCAAGGATTAAATAAGGTAATCCTTGTAAATAGCTTAGAGCAATATTCAGCATGATAGTAAATGATAATTAAATAATTAAATGTTAGTGATTATTGCTCAAGTTCAAGTCTAAGCAAGAGTAAAGCCTCTTTCTTCAGATTAGCAAGGGCTAAAACAAGGGTACAAAGGAATAAAGAATGTGAAATTGCAATGGCAACTCTTTGTATTATTAACAATACTCTTCTAATAATATAAACATAACATTGCACTGTGATATGAATACAGATGTCAAAATATACCTCTATTATATAATATTATCACATTATGAATAATAATAGAGAATATTTTTAAAGTAAACTAGATAAGCATACTAACATAGTGGTACCTCATCTAAACAATGCCCCATACTTTGGAACTATTGTTTTAGAAACTTTTAAAAGAACTAACTAATGAACATTATCTTCTTTAATCGGACCCAAAAGTGTGAGGTGAAAAGGAGATACATTCATGGATAAAATAAGCAATCAATTAATTTTAGGGGAAGGAATTTTACGTAAGCTCTTATTATATGTAGACAACGTGCATTCTGACATATGTTGTAAGTACATTGATATATAGACATATATAGATATATGTCTATATATAGACAAATATATATATATATTGCATAAAATGCATGCGAATGCACGAGTATAGGGTTAACATCCAGTCAGGGCTGATGCTGGCCAGCCTGGGACTGACCTTCTTCTCCTACAACAGTGTTTCCTTGAAACATTAACTTTAAGATGAAAGGGAAATGTTGGGTCTTCTTTGTTTGTTGTATGAAACTATGTCTGGATTGGCGAAGCTGTGAGTTGAAATACAAACCTTGGGTCTGTATGACTAAATAAAAGCAGTAAAAGATGGAAGGGAAATAGAGGTTGTGGCCTTTATTTAAAGTGACCTGCACAAACTCTGTTTTTCACCCCTGGCAGCTTCTCCCTGTGTGGCTAAGGAGTCAAAAGAAGCAATGTGTGTTGGTAGCGTGGAATATTAGCCCGCGAATAATGAACCGTGATGCCGTACCTGCTTTGTTTGGCTTATATCCTACTAGAAAGCCAAGTAGATATGGTATTGGATGAAGGCCTATATGTCTTTCATGAGTTCTGACCTATAAGGACATCCATGGTGTTAAACTCTGCTTATATATTTATGTGTGTGTGTGTATGTGAGTGTGTGGTAGTTGATATCACAAACATAATTCCAAGCATATAATAATCTAGTAATTTTCTCAACTCATCTTTTCCAGCATTTAGAAGGAAGTAAACAGTTTATTTTTATTGGGTCATTTTCTACTCACAAGTACATGTAAAAGGCATTTTATACCTTCAATTTACAGCATCTAGAGCCCCTAGATTCTGAAGCTACTGGAGATAATCACCATCATAGATTCTCAAAATCTCTAAAATCGAGCTGTGAACTCATTTTTATATCTGATCACAAAAGACTTCACATTTCATTTAGGCTTCACGTATAAGCACAGAAATCTGTACACATTTTAACTAAGATTGTTAGTTTCCTTCTCATACTCCCAACCCATCCCTTCCTGGTAACAGAGATAGGACAGGACAGACTTTGTGCTTCTCACCATCATAGCATTTATCTTACACTATTTAATTTGTTATTTATATTGAATTTCTGGATGAACTACGTTCCTCCACATGATAAGCCTTCAATAAGTATCTGCTGAATGAAAGGCCAACAATTTCCAAATTCAGGATTAATTTTTTTCAATGTAAGAAACAACAGATGCCCAGTGTAGGCAATGACATAAAAATGTAATTTTATCCTCAAGTTAAACAGTGTTAAGTAAAAAACAAAAATATTAGTAGATTGGACTACATAAAATCAGAAATTTATGTATGGCAAAGAAAACTAAAAGCAAAGTTAAAGGACAAATGACAATTATGAAAAAAAAGTTTGTGGCTCATATCTCAGATAACGTATTAATTTTCCTAACCCATAAGAGACCTTCTGCAAATTAATAAGAAAAAGGCCAACAACCCAAAAGAAAATTGGACAAAAGTTAAGGACTGTTTACAAAAAGAAAACACAACTCGATTTTAAATGTACAAAGAGAAGTTATGCTTTTGCCACAATGAGAGATGTAAAGCTTTCAGCTATTGTACAGACATAAATTCAAGTCTAAAAACACACTATGCTGCCAAAGCTGTGGAAAATTCAGACTCATACATGGCCAGTGGGATGTACATACTGGCATACCCCTTGTGGAAGACAATTTGGCAATATCTATCAAATGCCTGTAACCTTTGGCACAGAACTCTTACTTCTAGGAATTCATGTCATAGATGTATTACTGGAACTAAAATCAACGCTTGGTGATGGTAGGGCAGATGGTGGATGGGGTGGGGGATTTTTCACCATATTTCTTAATTTTTGAAAAATAAAAATGTATTACCTTTGCAAAGAAATAAGTTAATTCAGAAATGGAAACTACTAGTTTTTTGGGGTACCAAAAAGAGTGAGAAGAAATTATGTATTTTAATAACAAATCATTATTAATAGGATATACCATATATAAAGCCATCAGTCAAAAATCTTCTGAGTATTTTCCTAATACAATATCACTTAGTTAATGATAGAGTGGAATTTGAGACCTTCTAGTATATAATTTTTGTGCTCCCTCTCCTCCCTTCAAAACAGTCTTCAGGAATTGATGGCTTCTATGTAGCTCATGGAAGAAGATAATGGATGTGAATAATTTGTGATGTAAAATAAAACTAAGTTTTGTGCCAGTTTCCATGTATTTTAAAGCAATTTATTATTTACTATTTACTATTCTTATCAATATATGGACAGAAAAACTTTACTAGTAAAAAGAGTGATTTTTCCTAACACTCTTTTTAAGTATCATGAAATCAACTCTTCATACAACCTGTCCCCTGTGGCGGAAGAAAACAATTAAACACACTGAATTTCCTTATGTGTTAAGTTAGTATCTAACCAAATCTTGACCTAATTTCACAAGATTAGCTTTCTTTTCTTTCAATTTTTGAATTTTTATTTCAAATGTGTAGAAGTTTTAGTATTATGATAAACAGAAGTGTCTGTTTTAGAAATAAAGATATTAAATATTGACTTCATATCTTACACCAAAAATATTCTAGAGAAATTCAAGTGTTAAGTGTAAAAAATTAATAATAACAGAACTAGAATAAAATATTGATGTTAAGCAGCCCTCCAGAAGTAACAGGGATGTAAATAAACTTTTAAATACAATATTTGTTTATTTATCTGGAAACTAAAGCCAATTAGCAAAATTAAAAACAAGTAACAACTGGGAATACTTGTAGCACCTATCCGACAAAGGGTCATATTCTTACATATAATAAAATCTTCCAAAGAAGGAAGAGATGGCGAATCTACTGGAAAATTGGATAAAGATTATAAATAGGAATTTGACAAAAATGCAAACAGCTAATAAACAAGACAGAAGTCCAACAACTAAGTATTCAATGAACTGCAAATTAAAACAGCAATGTAAACCATCATTTGCCTATTATATTGACTTTTGTAAGAGGTATTTATCAAAGTTCTGCTAAGTAAGCACTCTTATGATGTTTGTTGGAGCACAAATTCTTACATTTGTAGGGAGTAATTCATATCAAAAAGCAAGACTTCCATCCTAAAAACTACAAACATTACTAAGAGATTAGGGAAAACTTAAGCAAACAGAGGAATATAACCTTGTTCCTCTACTGGAAGGAGCTAATAGAAGGAACCAATTGAAAACTCCAATAATGTAAAGATATCAGTTATCTTCAAATTAATGTGTAAATTCACTGCAATCCCAATCAAAATTGTAGTAGCTAGTTTCTAATAAAAAATGGCATGTCAACTCTAAGATTTACATGGAAATGTAGAGGGCCCAAAACACCCAGGGCAATTTTGAAAAATATCAAAATTAAGAACGTTTACAAGCAGATATCAATATTTACTACCGTTAATTATGTGTGGTATTGCTGTGGAAACAAATAGATTACATATATTTACCTAATTTATGACAATGGTGTCCACTTTAGTTAAGTGGATTGTAGATGATCTTTTTACTAAATGGTTCCAGGTTAATTGTATATTAATATATATATATAAAAAAATCTTGACTCCTACTCTATACCACACACAAAACATCAATTCCAGATTGCTGCAGACTTCAATGGAAAAGACAAAACAATAAAAGCTTCTGAAAGAAAACACAGGAAATATCGTGATAATTTTAGGGTAAGTGATTATTTCTTAAATAAGACACAAAAAGCACTAGTCATAAATGAAAAGACTGACAAACTGAACTTCATTCATCAAGACATCATTAGAAGAAAAAAGCAAGGTCCAGATTGGAAGAAGATATTCACAATGCATATATCTGACAAAGAACTTGTATTCGAAGAACTCTGACATCTATAAGAAAAAGACAGGTAACTACTTTTTCCCATGGGCGAAAGATTTGCACAAGGACTTCACATAAGTAGATATAAAAATGCCTCTAATCATCAGAGGCTCACAATTTAAAACACAATGAGATACCAGGTCACATCCGCCAGAATGACTAAAAAAAAAAAAATTATGACACATACTTATGATGAAGATGTGGAACAATGGGAACTCTCATACACTGCTGGTGAGAGTGAATTGGAACAAACATATTGCAAAACCGTTTGACAGTATTTCCAAAGCCAAACATATACATATCTTATGATACTGGCACTCTGTTTCCAAGTATATTCTGAAGAAATGTGTACATATACACAGTAAAGGACATGCAAATCATAGCAGCGTTATTCATAATGGTTTCAAACTAGACATAACCCAAATGTCTAGCAACAGAAGAATAGAAAGACTATGGAATATTCACACAATATGTAAAGAGACTAAGAAAACAGCCTATGGTACATGCGATAGCATAGAAGAATCTCATAAAAATAATGATGAACAGAAGTTAAACATAAGGGTATATATGGTATGATTCCATTTATATTAATTTCAAAGACAAGCAAAACTAATACAGGTATTAGAAGTTGGAAGAATGCTTATTCTTGGGGGAGGGTTGTAGCTGGAAAAAAGTTAGTAACTGGGAAGAAGTATGAGGGAGACTCCTAGGGTAATATTCCAATTCTTGATCTAGTTGCTAGTTAGCATAGGTATGCTAACTTTTAAAAATCTGGTCAATTTATATTCTTATTATTGGTGCATTTCTTATTTTCTATGCATCTCTCGTCCTTCAATTTCAAAGATTACATGAAAACATTTTAAAAGTCTTAAAAGTATTCATTCCTTTCAACTAGAAAACTCCACTTCTATAAATTGTCAAGAGGAATATCAGAGATATACAGAGATATGTGACAAGAATGCTCAATTCTGTCATTTGTACTAGTGAAAAATTAAAACAAAATCCCCCATGTAGAAAAAGTTACATCCATATAATGGAATACTTTGCACCTATTAAAATACATATCATTAAAGCATTCTATTATACTGAAAAAATATTCATTACATATTAATTAGTAAAAAGAAATAAGATATACACCACACATAATTATGTCTTTGATTTTCTGTGTATATTTTTCATTAAGTATCTACAAGTAGATACACATACACATATTTTTTAAATGATTGAAAATATATGCAACAAATTATTAAGCTAATTTCGGGCAGTTTATCAATTAAAGATAACTGTATTTAATAGTTAATATATTTTGGCCATTTCCAAGTTATCATATAAAAAGAGTATTATTTTATATATTTTAAATGTTAAATAAAAATAAATGGATAGTACTGCTTGGGTGGCTGGCTAGCCCTCCAAAATACATGCAACAACAAAAAAAATTAGTGTTATAACAGAGATTTACAATATGCTTTAGATACTATGTAACAGATTTTACTTATTACTTCCTCAATCTCATCTATGATCTTATATATATTATCTTCTAAAATTAATAAATGAGGAAATTAAGGCTCAAAACTATAAATAATATTTCTAAGGTTACTAGTAAGTGAAAAAACTTGGCTTTAAATACCTGGGTTTTCCAGACTCCAAATTCCACCCTTTTCTTTTATCTGCCCTCTCAAAACATACTTCCTGCTATCTTTCAAAATCGAATATATTACTTGATAAACAGAATATTAAGATACATGCTTTTCAAAAGTTTTCATTCTTATGGGAACAATCTATATCTTTAATTTTCATTATCATTAATGAGATAAACATTTAGAAGTCAACTTAATGTATATTGTTTCATATTAAAATGTATTTCATTATACTTCAAATATAAACATATTTTGGAAACAAATTACTATTAACATTTATTAATTCATGATTGTCTATTATATAGAGACTACAAGATAAATTAGATTGCTTACTGAATAAATTGTTGAATTATGACTAATCCAAAGTCATGATTAAATGATCTTCATATAACTGTAAAAAGTAACTTCCATATTTTGGTAGATTTGTCATTCAATGTAAAATAAAGACATACATAAAATAAGTGGTTATATGATTAAGAATAGTAATAGAAAATTGTCAATTCATGTAAGTAGCAATTTGTATAATAAGTTAGCATTATTTCCAAACAATTTAACTATAAATGCTGAATTCTGAGCCTTTCATGTTTAAAAATATAGATCATGCTTGAATTAATTTTAAAATTCCTATTTCATACAAGGCCAAATAAAATACCAGATGAATAAAATTTTAGATGTAAAAAATAAAACCATAAAATTAATAAAAATATGGGTAAGTGCTCTTTTAATTTGATGTAAAAGTTATACTTTTTATTTAAAAAGTTTAAAGTGATCACGTTTATAATAATATAAAACTTTGTAACATAAAAATCAAATAAGTAAAAGAAAAAAATCAAAACCAAAACAGTCTATCTTATATAATTTTAGACAGTCTTAAGATAAAGCCATTGTCATAGATCAACAGAAAAAGGAGAAATACTCAAAAAAACCAAAAGGATCAGAAATAGACAACTGATGAAAAAGCAACTATAACTGACTTATAAATCTATTAAATTGTTTGACTTCACTAGGAAATACAGAAATTAAATTCACAGTGAGGTGCAATTGCTCAGATAAGAGCTGAGCTAAAGGCACTCAAAAGCAGATTAGACAATGCAGAGGAATGAATAAGTGACTTAGAAGACAGGATAACAGAAGTAACCCAATCAGAACAACAGACAAAAAAGCAAAAAAAAAAAAAAAACCAATGAAAGCAATATAAGGAACCTATAGGATAATATAAAGCATGCCAACCTACACATAATAGGGGTCTGAAGGAGAGAAAAAGGGATTGAAAAGGTATTTGAAGAAATCATGACTGAAAACGTTTCAAACCTAAAGAAGGAAACAGATATCCAAGTAAAGGAAGCATAGAGGGTCCCAAACAAGAAGAACCCAAACAGACCCACACCAAGACATATTATAAATAAGATGGCCAAAGTTAAAGATGAAAAATGATTCTAAAGGCAGCAAGAGAAAAACAAAGAGTTAATTACAAGGGAACACCCATAAGGCTCTCAGCTGATTTCTCTACACAAACACTGCAGGCCAGAAGGGAGTGGCAAGATATATTCAAAGTCCTGAATGAGGAAAAGCTACAACCTATGATCTTCTACCTATTCTTTAGAATAGAAGGAGAGATAAAGAATTTTACAGATTAGCAAAAACTAAAAGAATTCAGCAATACCAAACCTATACTAAAAGAAATATTGAAAGGTCTACTCTAAATAGAAAAAAAGCAGGACACTATAGAAAGGAGAAAATCCTAATTGGAAATGTGATAACTACAATGAGTTGTAAGAGAATAAACAAGAAAATGTAAAATAAGACATCAAAATCATAATAGGTGGGAGAGGGGAGCAAGAAAATATAGGGTTTTTCTCTCTCTCTTTTCTTTCGTTTTTTTTTTTTTTTCATTTGTTCTTTTTAGGATGTGTTTGAGCCTATATGACCAACAGTCTAAAGAAAACAGATATAGTAATGGGTTAACATAGTTGAAAAACAAAGTAACCACAAATCAAAAGCATACAATAGAGTCACAAAAACCAAAAAGAAACCAAACTTATACAAAAGAAAATTATCTAACTGCTAAAAGAAAGAAAAAAAGGAACAAAGAAGAAATATCAAATCAACTGGAAAATATAGTTAAAATGACAATAAACATATCTATCAATAATTATCAAAAATGTCAATGGACTAAATGCTTCAGTCAAAAGATACAGAGTGGTAGACTAGATAATAAAACAAAAGCCTACAATATGCTGCCTACAAAAGACCTGCGTTAGAGTGAAGGACACCATAGATTGAAAGTGAGAGGATGGAAAAAGATATTTCATGCAAATGGAAATGACAAGAAAGCAAGAGTAACAATACTCACATCAGACAAAACAGAGTTTAAAACAAAGGTCATAAAAAATGATAAAGAAGGACACTATATAATGATCAAAGGAGCAATACAAGATGAGGCTATTACACTCAGTAACATATATGCAACCAATATAGGAGCAACTAAGTATATAAAAGAAATACTAACAGACATAAAAGAAGAAATTGATGGGAATACAGCATTGGTACATAAACAGATATATGGATCAATGGAACAGGACAGAGAGCCCAGAAATAAACCCACAAACTTTTGGTCAATTAATCTTTGATAAAGGAAGAAAGAACATTACAATGGAGTAAACACAGTCTCTTCAGCAAATGGTGTTGGGATAACTGCACAGCTGCATGTAAATCAATGAAGTTAGAATACTCCCTCACACCATACACAAAAATAAACTCAAAATGGTTTAAAGACTTAAACACAAGACAAGACACTCTAAACCTCTTAGAGTAAAACATAGGCAAAATACCTGACATAAATCTGAGCACTATTCTCCTAGGGCAGTCTATCCAGGCAATAGAAATAAAAGCAAAAATTAACAAATAGGACCTAATTAAACTTATAAGCTTTCCCACAGCAAATGAAATCATAAATAAAACACAAAAGACAACCTATGAAATGGGAGAAAATATTTGAAAATTGTGCAACTGACAAAGGTTTAATTTCTAGAATAGATAAACAGCTCATACAGCTTGGTAACAAAAAACAAACAACTCAGTCCAAAAATGGGCAGAAGACCTAAACAAGCAATTCTCCAATGAAGACATACAAATGGCCAATACACATATGGAAAAATGCTCACTATCACTAATTATCAGAGAAATGCAAATCAAAACTACAATGAAGTATCACCTCACACCAGTCAGAATGGCCATCATTCAAAAGTCCACAAATGGTAAATGTTGGAGAGGCTGTGGAGAAAAGGGAACTCTCCCATACTGTTGGTGGGAATGTAGTTTGGTGCAGCCATTATGGAAACAGTATGGAGATTCCTCAAAAGAATAAAAATAGACTTGCCATATGATCCAGCAGTCCCACTCCTGGGCATTTATCCAGCGAGAATTTCAATTCAAAAAAATATATGCACCCCAATGTTCATAGCAGCACTATTTACAATAGCCAATACTTGGAAACAATGTAAATGTCCATTGATTGATGACTGGATAGAGAAGTCATATATATTTATACAATGGAATACTACTCAGCCATAAAAAATAAAATAATGCCATTTGCAGCAACATGGATGGACCTGGGGATCGTCACTCTAAGTGAAGTAAGCCAGAAAGAGAAAGAAAAATACCATATGATACCACTCATACGTGGAATCTTAAAAAAAGACAAACTTATTTGCAAAACAGAAACAGCCTCTCAGACATAGAAAACAAAGTTATGGTTACCTGGGGGAAGTGGGTGGGAAGGGTTAAATTGGTAGTTCGAGATTTGCAGATACTAATACATATAAAATAGATAAACAATAAGTTCATACTGTATAGCACAGGAAACTATATTCAATATCTTTTAGTAACCTATGGTGAAAAAGTATATGAAAATAAATATATGTATGTTTATGTATGAGTGAAGCATTATGCTGTACACCAGAAATTGATACAACATTGTAAAGTGACTATACTTCAGAAATATATATATATATTATATATACATATATATATATAAAGAACAATCACATAAACCAATCATTTGCTAATAGAACACATAAGGGAGAAGGTAAAGCTGAGAAATAAAAGCAGAGCTGTCTTCAAAGTACTTATGTTCTCACATACGTTGCATTTCTGACTCTGCTTCTTGTTTTAGTGTATGTGTGAATACTCAAGCTTCCCAGTACAGCGAGAACAGGTCTTGCTTGGCAGCTGACTGGTGAAATATGATTTGAGGAATAGAGGAGTATGAAAGGGTAGGACCTGGTAAGTCAAGAGGACTAAGGAACACATGTAGAAGACTCAATTCTTGACTAATTCTGTTAGCTATGCTGATACCATGGATTCTAGAGTTAGAGTCAAGACTAGATTTACATTATTTACAGCACTGGCAGAAACACTGCCCACCCAATTAATTCAGTGACTATTTACCTACTAACTACTTTTGTTCAGGCCACTGCCCCAGATACTATCCATAAATCTATTGCTTTTTCACTTGATTCAACTTGCCCATTGTACGGCTAAATATAAATCTTCACTGCCAATGCTTATCCATCTTGAAAAAAGCTAAATAACAGTGCACTCTGAATGCATCTTAAATAAATACTCTCTAGCCAACCAAAGTTTTTTTTTAAAACTTCCAAAATGTAATAATATCAATTAAATAATTCACATAGAACATTATCTTCCTTTAGATAAAATACATTTGGTATGAAATATTTGGAGACCTCTTTTCACCCTGCATATTTTTTGACCTCAATAAATTAAAGCTACTAGAGAACCAGAGCTTAGGAAAGATATTCTCGGGGCACAATAGTCAATTATTTTTTTACCAGTGTCTCATGGTAAAATATCCCTCACTGGAAGGTCATTTATTTTCTTTTCCTCTGGGAATTTAATAAAAGAATAATAACTATACAACTGAAAAATATATTATGCTTATATTCCACCAGACATTTAAAAATTATAAATCCATATACAATTTTAAAGTTTCCAATTACAATTCACTTTTAGGACAGTCACCCTCCAGTGGCATAATGCTTGAAATTTATGTTTAAAAGTAAGTGGGCTTATCTTTTTAAATTTTTGTTGCTGTCACTTACAATGTTTAAAAATCTGTATTTCCTATATTGTTACCAGATTTAAGTGAATGTACTAGTAAATTTTCTGTATCAAATCACAGTGTATATTAATTTCATTGCACAAGCACTTCATTACCACAAACTGAATTTTGTTATTGTTGCTGAAGATCTAAAATGCGTAATACATGATGAGGTAAATGAATGTTTTGAGGGAGATTTCAAAGTCAGTAAAATTTGATGTACAATAAAAAGGTTTGTAGTCCTTGGAGAACTCTGCCCTTATTACTACACTAAACTCATACTGGCTTTTAAATAAACCTTGGTGTTCCCAGCCTGTATTCCTGTTCATTAATTTCTTAGTTTGCAGTATAAGCAACAAACTCCATGGTAAAATAATCCTTAATAATGCACACAGTCCATGGAAAAGATTTTTTGACTGTTCACCTTGATTTGAACCTCCCCTAAAGTTAGGTAACAAGCCCCATAATGTCTCCCAGAGGCATCAGACAAATAAAGTGAACTGGTGAAATTGATTTGCCCAAACTTCAATAACTATCATTTATCTTCTAAATGAATTTTATAGGGATTTACACCCACCTAACTATCCAACTACCCACACACTCTTTACTACATAATGTGATTTTGATCACAAACTGTTTAAACCCAGAGGACAATAAAACTCACAAAGAAGTTAAAATGTAATTTTACATGACACATATACACACCACAGAATGTGTTGTTACAGATTAACCCTGTCTTTTTCTTTCCCCTTCTCTCCCAGACCATAGTCATTCTCACACAAGGAAAGAGCTACTTGAATTTTACACCCTTTCATCAGCAGTCTTTGTTCATATTTGCTTAAAAGATCTTAGCAGCAGACCAGCTGATATAGAAAAAGGTCCTTTGGATTCTTAAGAACCATCATTGTTTCTCATTTTATGTTTGTTTATTTTTGTTCATTTGACCAAAATTCATGGGAAACTAAGCCAGGATCTGTGCAATTTTATCCAAAGAAGAGAAATTATAACAAATTATAGTAGGTTAATATTTATCAAGACAGCCCTTGAGATGTCAGGTAAAATTAGCTACTTTAATAATAGAATTTTTTTAAAAATCAAAGTCTTCTCTTCTGTTAACTTTACATAGATTACTATAGTCCAAAGTATGATCTTTGGAGAAGAAAAGGGAAAAAATACACTGAATCATCACATATCCTCAATTTTAGAAGTTTCATTAAAAAATTAACTATTTAAATATAACACTCAACTTAAACCACTTAAAATTAAATACAATTGAAAAATCAGTTCCTCAGTTGCACTTGCCACATTTCCAATGCTCAGAACCCACGCTGTATTGTATAGCACAGACAGAGAACTGAGCCATCACTGCAAAAAGTTATTCTGGACAGCGCTACAAGCTATGTTGAAGTACTTTCTTCAGGATTGATGTATCTAAAAGACAATAATCCTCATGATGTCTTTTTAAAGCAGAACAATATATGTTAGACAATAATTAATCCAGGAGTGTTCAAATACATAAACACGTTTGACAGTTTTGCCAACATGACGATGAATTGCTATTTTTCATCTCAACATTTTCTGGCTAGATGGTTTGTTGTTTTCCAAAACTTGTTTCTTTAGTGAAAGAAAATCACCACATTGAAAAGGAGTCCTATTTCTTTGTCCTCTTCTGAATGAAATCATTTTATCATGATGCTTAAAAAGATCAAGATTAAAAAGTATTTAATAAAAGATGATATAGTCTGCCTAACTCACATTTTTATTTTCTCTGTATAATAGTCGATATTATTCCAAATTGATGCATTATTGTCATTTATACCATGAAGTAAATGCATATTGCATTACCCATGAAATGAAACATGCCTAACGATAAAGAAAGTCAATGTCTCTGGGAGTTTTTAATCTTACTCACAAATAAAATAATAATATGATATACGATAGCTAGTTGTGGAAACAGTGATGCTTAGGGATGGTGTTTATAGGTTTTGAACACAAAAATGGGAGGATGTGTCACTGGCATATATTAGGTCGAAGCTTGACTAGGTGTGCAGACAATATGAGGAAAGAGAATAAAACTTGAAGGTGGGTATGTCTCTTTGTGCTAGTCAGAAGAGAAAAGAGCACAGAAAGAAATTGGAAGAAGACAAAAAAATTTGATTTCTTTGGAAAAAAACAAAAAAATATGGGCAGAAGTCAGGGCCAAAGCAATTCAGTTTTCTTTCATGATTGTTGTTCTAAGCCTATTTCAACAAGGGTCCAGGCCAGGGGACGATCAACCATGGCTGATGGTTCAAATCCAGCTATCACCTATTTTTGCATAGTCGGAGAGCTAAAAATGTGTTTTACATTTTAGATAACTGACAAAAATCAATACATATAATACATGAAAATTACACAAAATTATATAAAATTCAACTTTGTGTTCATAAATAAAATATTATTGGAAACTGGTGATGAAATAAAGTTCCTATTTTCAAGCAAAACAAGAAAAATTTTTTTCTCTGCCCATTTGGGCCTCCTCCCTCCCCTCTAGTGTGCACTTTGTATCTGCATCACGCATTAACCAGACCTCCTCAACAGCACAAATACCTGCTCAATTGTAAATATCAATTATCTTTCTTCTGACACTAGCCACGCAACTCGCTAGAAGACAACATTCCTTTCTCAATCCTGGAAGGGGTCACGATGACCCACCACTTGCCCAGTATGTGAAGACATTTTTGGTGAACATTATGTACAAAGTCAGTGTATCATTTCCCTTAAAAATAGTAATTGGTGCAGAAAAGACTGGGTCAGACAACCTGGGGAAATACTGGGCTGAACCTAACTGAAGCTCTTCGCTTAAATACTTAAGACCTTACTAATGATACTAGTGACATTAGTTGCATCCTGCCTGTTTTACAGCGTTACTGTTACTTCCATTACTAAATGCATGACAGAGCCTCAGATAAAAATACTGATGACTTAGTGATTTGAAACGATTGACAAAATAGATAGTTCTATAAGATCAATGATTATACCAGTACAATCCTAGATATGGGAAGAAGCAACAAGAAGGAACCATCTCCTGGACCATAACAGACTAGTAAGACAGGCAGTCCAGAGGCTTTTGGCTACTGTTAAGAGGGCCTAGTCCAGTAAAAGCACATTGAGTGGCCTGTCAACAAAATCCTCACCTGACCAGGGAATCAGCATTCCTAGCAGTGTGGGACAAATTGGTCATGAAATGCTTCCCAAATCTTGGTTGAAATTAAGATGCAAAGGGAATGGATTGCAAATTAAACAATGTTGCCTACCATCCAGTTCTACAAGAATCAAGCCATTAGTCATTGCAATTGCTAGCCTACAATGCACCCTGAAAGTTCATGGCAAAGGTCAGGATAAGGCACTTTGTGTTCTAGGGCAGCTGGCAGAACTGGTCCTTAGATAGATATTTTCAGGAGAAAATTTTATGAACCTAGTTTCCCACATCTTCCCACAATTAGAAAAGCACTAAAACCATTAACTAAGATATCTGTTCCTTGCAAATAGCAGTAACCTTTTACCAAGATGTGTGCTTGAATTACATGTACTCCTTCACCACGATCACCTATCTACTGGCCTTCCCTCTTACTTCTTCAGAATAGTTTTCAGAGCTCCTTAAGCAATTGTCTCTTGGGTTATAATCCTCAGTTTGGTGCAAATACAATTTTTCGTTTCTTTCTTAGATTGACTATTGATTAATCTTTCATTGACACCAGCCAAATTTATTTGTTTCCATATTGCCTATGGCTGCTTTTGCACTTTCAAGGCTGCACTGAATATCTGCTGCTGAGACCTGCAAAGCTTAAAATATTGACCATCTGTGCCTTTACAGAGTTTGCTGACCATGCTCTAGATCACCAAGGAATTGAGGCTCCAAGTCCAGTACTTCTAACCTCCAGCCCTTTCCTCTGCCTGTTTCCCAGAGCTGCTTCAAGGGTGAACTGGTGGGCTTGATGCTTGGGGTTCAATGTATATAAAAAAACGTTTAAAATGTAGCATCCATTAACTCATCTCCTTAGCAAACGCCTCATCTAACTTTGAAACAATTACGAATATAGTGCCCTCCATTGGAAATGATTAAAAATCCACCATCCTCCTGGCTTGTTGTTGAGGGAGTTTACAGCCAGTACATGCAAATGTCTGCTTTGGCCTGGCCATCCAGCTGGGACCAGCTAGCTGAAGCCTGCCATGGCAGTCAGATGAAATTTGGAACCTGAATATTGCATGCGGAAAATGCTTAGCAAGATCAAATGATCTACATTGTTATTTAACTTTAAATTTCTTTTATTTGCTTTCCCAGAAGTTGAGTCATTCAGAAAAAAAGCAAATGAAAATGGAATAAAGAACTTTATAAAACGGAAATGATGCACCAAGATTTAAGCCAGAAAAATAAATTTTGAAAATATTATATCCTGTCAGTTACTCTTAGCCTTGATGAGCATTGCACCACACACGTCAACATGCTTGCTTGTCCCTAGCTGCATGCACGTGGCTACTGAGCACCTGGAATGCGCCTATTTGGAGCAGAGATAGAAAGGAAGTGTAAAATCCAAAGCGGACTTCAAAGAATTAGTGCAACAAAAAGAATGCAAAATACCTTAATATTTTCATACTGATTACAGTGTTAAATTGATAATATTTTGAATACATTGAGTTAAATAAAACATTACTAAAATTAATTTCACCTGCTTATTTTTACTCTTTAACTTGGCTACTAGAACATTTAAAATCACATGTGTGGCTTGCATTTTATTTCTGTTGGACAGCATAATGTTATGCACCGAGAAATGGCCAAAAAATATTAAATGAAAGATAATCCATATATATAAAAAACGCATGTGGCTTTTAGTACATCTACTAAGTTCCTTATAATAGTAAGAGAGGTAAAGTTTTTTTTATAAGTAGAAAATTACTTTCTTCTTCCCTTCACTAAATAAATGCTGAAGAAATATTTTAAGCAAGTGGTATGAAAGAGCACCAAATTATTAGCTTGTCTCAGTTGGGTCCAGCTGTTCCCAACATGTTTCGTACACTGATGGGGAAGAAGCAACCTCGTGTATATTAATTCCATCTCCTGATTCTCCAGCTGCCATGTTTAACTGAGCACTAAGACTTCCTTTGGGGACTGACTTCCAACCATGTTATGCCTAGAAACCAGAGCTGTACAGCTTCATCTGCACATCAATGGCCATCCTAACTTTTTGGCCCACAGATGGCATACCATGCAACACTATTCTTTAGTAACTTCCTATCTGAGGAGGAGAGTACTGATCAAAGGACCAGCTATACATGGATAATGTCCTTGTCACACAAGAGAAAGGGAAAAGTAGAGAGGAGAGAGATACAGACCTGGGCTCCTTTCGTGGGTCTCAGATGAGGAAGCATGGTGGTGACTTCCTGTGAAGTAGGGCTGAGCAGCAAAACCCAGGGGAGGAGAGAGAGAGAGGGAGGGAGGGAGGGAGGGAGGGAGGGAGAGAGATGTGGCTGGGAAAGGGAAGTGAGAGTCAGGGGGTTTGGATCAATACTGGTGGGGAGGGGGAAGGACAACAGAGGACCAGAGAGGTGACCCAGGTGCTAACACCACCTCTGCCTCTACTTGTGTTATCTGGGGTCCTTCAACAAATATCTTGGAAATTCAACTTTCTCTAATGAAAAATACAGAGATTGGATTGCACTGGCACTGAGGTGCCTTCTCTAGCTTGAATGTTCTATGAATAAATTTCATCTCTGGCAGAGAACAGAGAAATGTACACAGCCCTGAGTGTGTCAGTGAGTTTAAAGAAGACAAAGACTGTGTTGGTCTGACACGTGGATGCCCACGAACCTAAAAGATGTTCTCTGAGGTTTTATTAGAAGCCTGTGACATTGGCCTAAAATGTGGAAAATCCCATGACAACAGGATACCTTGTCACCCAAAGCAGATGTAAGCTTAATTTTCCTCACGCTAAGATAATGAGCAATATAATAGAGCCTAACAAAGCAATTCTGGATACAGGCTTAACACAATCAACTGCTATGGTGTTTCAGTCATTTATTTACAGAATTTAAACATCCTTCCTCCAAAGCTGGGATTCCCGCCAGATAACCTGTGTAATGGATCTAGCGCAATGACCGACACGAAATGACCAACAATTCCGTCCAGCCCGAGTGCTTTGCTGGTGCAGGAGAAGCATCTCCTGGCTCTGGCTAAGGCTGCAGCTACATTCCTGATGATGTGGCAACATTTTAGGCTCTGGTTTCCAATAGAGAGCTGAGACATAGTCATTCTCAGGCCTTGGAAGCCATCACTTTCAGGATCAGGTCAGGGAAATTCAGAGTATCTCAAGTCCTGAAAGGAAACCAAAGTTTTGGGGCATCGAGACAGTGTTTGTGAATGTAAAGGGAAAGAATCATTCCTTTGAAAGGCAAATGCAGAACTTGCTCTTAACTTCCATATTCCTGATTCATTCCCTGGAAGCTTCATATGAAGTAGAAACTCTTCTAAGACACACACACAGCTGCCTCTTAGAGCACCCCTGCTGGATGAATAGTTTTATTTTTACATTGTGATCAGACTCTTAAAACAAAAGATACTGTGACTTTTTGTCTGTACAAACTGAAGTCGGAATTAGAACTCACTTGAAGTCATGCTCCTTATCATCACTTTTATATAATTACTCAAGAGTCTAGATAGCATTAATCTCGATATGTTTCACAGGTGAACCATGAATAAAAAAGTTTTGAAATTGTTTTCAATAATTAAAAACAATAATTGGATTGATTAACGGTTAAAGAGAAACTATTTAGGGCCTTTTATATGCCAGACAGTGAGCTAGGGAAATAATTCCTTCCTTCAATGAACACTTATTTGGGAAGAAAAGACAGACATTGAACCACATAATTAAATTACCAAGTGACGAGTACTTTAATAAAGACCGACACAAAGTACTCTGGAAACATGGAATCTGGAGGGCCCATGTCTCCTGGAGGGAGAATGGAGAGACAAATGGCAGACAGGAAGGACCATATCACAGAGGAAACCTTATCTGAGTTGTGTGTTAAGGCTTAACCTAACAGAAGCAATTCTGGGCAGCCCATGAAAAGGTGGAATGTTGGCCCAAGCTTCACAATATGTGGGGAATAGAAAAGAATTACTTATGACTTGTGTTGCCAGGTAAAAATACAGGATGTCCATTTAAATTCGAATTTCAAGTAAACAATGAGTACTTCCTAGTGATATGTTCGGGCAGTATCTGATACATATGTATACTAAAAAAAATCTAGGCTTTCTATGTTTTATTTCAGTTTCTATTGAATTAGAGTTGATTTACAATTTTTGTATTAGTTTCAGGTGTACAGCATAGTGGCTCAGTACTTTCGTAGATTATATTCCATTATAGGTTATTACAAGATAATGCCTATAATCCCCTGTACTATACAGTATATCCTTATTGCTCATCTATTTTATACATAATCATTTATACCTGTTAATCCTATACCCTAAATTCATCTCGCTTGCCTTTGATACACACAAGTTTGTCTTCTTTATCTGTGAGTTTGTTTCTGTTTTGCATATATACTCATTTATATATTTTTTAGATTCCACATATAAGTGATAGCATATAGTATTTGTCTTTCTCTGACTTATTTCACTAAGCGTAACATTTTTTAGGTGCATTTATGTTGCTGCAAATGGAAGAATTTCCTTCTTTTTAATAGCTGCATACTATTCCATTTGAGTGTGTCTCTTATCTTCTTAACCCAATCATCTGTTGATGGGCACTTGGGTTGCTTCCACGTCTTGGCTACTGTAAATAATATTACTATGAACACGAGAGTATGTGTAACATTTCAAATTAGAATTTTCATTTTTTCCAGCTATATATACAGGAGTGGGATTGCTGGATCATATGGTAGTTCTACTCTTAATTTTTTGAGGAACTTCCATAGTGTTTTCCATAGTGGCTTCACCAATTTACATTCCCACCAGCAGTGTAGGAAGGTTCCCTTTCCTCCACATCCTCACGAACACGTTAGGTATAGACATTTTGATAACAGCCATTCCAAAAGGTGTGAGGTGATATCTTATTGTGGATTTGATTTGCATTTCTCTAACAATTAGCAATGTTGAGTATCTTTTCACGGACCTGTTAGCCAACTGCATGTCTTCTTAGGAAAAACATCTATTCAGGTCTTCTGCCCCCATTGGCTAATTCTTGCAACCCCAGTTATGATAGGAATGTGTAATAAAATGGTGGCAGATGGGCTGGGTTTGAATTTTGCACACCATCATATGGAGTACTTAACTTATGCTATAGGGACAAATACTTTTAAATGGAGTTACAACAAAGTAGACTTCAGAAGTAGAGTGAAGGGAGGACCTGAAACTATTAAGAAGCCAAGCCTTACTAACAGCATGAACAGAGCTCATTTTGCTCTACAAATATCTCACTCATAACACATAGTTGGTGGCTGGCATCACCTCAAACATAGCTAGGGTGTGATGGTTAGTTCCTTTGTACATTGCTAACATCTTCCTACTTATTTTACCTCAGTGAATTCTCCAAAACTGGAGTACTTTTTCTGGGATTTCCTCCTTTTCTGTTCACTAACCCTATTCTTTCAGTCTTACTTTTGAGGATCAACATTCCTGCTTTTAATTTCTTGTCTTAGATTTTGTTCTTGAGTTCACTTAAACTAAGACATTATTCTTCTCCATTTCTTTGAAAAAAGCAGGGCTAAACAGTCCATGATTTATTTGTATGATACCTGTTTTCCTTAATGAAGTTTGAGTGATCTGTAGAAGCAGAGCTCAGTGCAGCTAGATTGAACATCTTTAGTAGTCATTGTATAAGATAACTCAAAATGATCCCACATTTTACACTTTATATGTTAAAGAAACTTCCTGAAGTTGGTAATTCTAATAACTTACATGATATCACCAATAATGACTTGTGAATGTGAAAGGAACTTTTCTAAACTCTCAACAATAAAGGTCAAATTTTAATGAACCATGCTAGAGGAAAGACCATATTATCTTTTGATTCTCTTACATGAAGAGGTGCTAAAAGAGGATGCAGCAAGGGAGACAGGGAAAGAAGTATGATACAGTATAGAGTAGTTAACTACCAAAAAACATTCTGCCATTTTTCTCAATTTTATAACGTATATGTAATTTGTCAGCTTCTTTAAACATTGTCATGATTTCTTTGTGTAAATACTGATGTTCAAACTTACTTTTGTATTTGTACTGTTGTATTCTTTGACTTAAAGAAGACCGCCAAAGTGAAAAGTACTTAATGTGCCACAAAACCGGATTTACTTTTGCTTAGACTGTCATCCTTGTTGAGTATAGGAAACAATTCTATTCAGAATCCTAAATGACAATTTGGTATAGGCACTGCTAAAATGGGTATTTTTTCCCCTTCCATTTTTGAAAACTCTATTATTTCTTATGGATGCATAAACAAAAATAAACTGACAAAATATGAAGTTATCTATCTATGACTTAAAACTACTTTTATATGTTAAAAATATTAGTTTAGTTTCATTTTGCTCTATTTTTTCAGTTTTATTGAAGTATAACTGACAGTTACAGGATATTTCAATTATATAATATGATTTGATATACGTATGCATTATGAACTATCACATTAACCCAAATGTGTTTAACTAATATAGCCATCACCTCAAATATGTACTTTTTTGTGAGAACACCTGTGTTCTACTCTCAGAAAATTTCAAATACACAATACAGCATTACCAACTATATGTCAACAATAAACCAACTCTGATAGAACAATATTAAAAAATCATTTCCTCAAGAATGATGGTTTAAATGATCCCTGAGGGTTTTACCTTTGATCTGCTGCCATTAAATTGAGGTGATCTCATAATTACTCATAATGCAACAGGTTGTAACATGTAAAGTAACAATATAGAGGCTGATATAGAACAATCGAGAATAAAAGTTTAATTTTTATGCATCATTTCTTCAGGAAAACACATCACAAAGGGAAATAGCTTTGAATAAGTTCAGTGAGGGTTGCCATTTAGTTAATTAACTTAGCCATTTTCATTAGCAGACTCAATATTGACTTTAGAATAATGTCTGCTTAATTTCTTTCAAGCAATGAATATGTATGAAACATTGTCAAAGATAAAGGAAAAATTAAGACAATATTAGGTAAAAAATAAAAATTAAGTTACTGAAATATGTCAGAAAATTATACAGAGTACATTCATGAACTTATATTCAATTGCAATATGTTCTTCCAAACTTTTAAGATATGACCTTGGCATAGACACATTATTTCAGCTGCTTAGCACAGGGTTTGTAATAATCTCAATTTTATAAGAAAGTGTATTTCTAAATTGGTTGGAGAAGACTAAAACAATGCATAAATCCAATGCACTGAATATAATTTTCTGCTTCAATTGACAATCCAGTCTTTAGAAAAACAGGCTTACTTTTTAACCTTTTTTGGCCATATTCATTTTATGTGCCTTCATATTAGAATAAATAAAATCAGCAGGTTCCTATTGATTTTTAGAAGGAGCAATCTCATCTGTAAGATTGAAAGAAAGTGAAGTCTATCAAAAGCAATTGATGAACAAATATGTGATGAAAAATGAAGAAAGCAATAAAATAAAAATAAGGGGTAAATATAAATGTATTTCTGAAATGTGATAGTGATTTTCAAATCTGGATTCTGTGTCCCTCAGAGTTAAAAGGCAGAAGAGCCTACAAAATCATTTTAATTAATGTTAACTATGACAATAAAAATTTCATAGAATAATGGTTTACTTTCTTACCCATTATATTCTTAACCAGAACCCACAGCAGAATCAAAGGGGCAGGGGCTCTTGTTTTGTTTTGCTTTAATATGCATATGTAAATTCCACACCAGACAATCTAACTCACCAAATCTGCAATGGAGTCCTACATTTAAATCCAATTTGTATATTTATATTTTGTAAATAAATGCCTAGATCCCAGTAGTACAAACATCCCTGCTGAAATCCATACAAACTGCAATGTCTATTGTAGTAAGTACATTAGACTATTTCTGTTCACATTTTGTTCCCAGTCTCATTCTGCTTTCACCTCAAATTTACCAAATCTGAAACTGAAGTCAAGTGTAGTGTAGTAAAACAAATAACTTAAGAGGTGTAAGGCCTAGGTTTAATGATCTGCTTTACTACTTAGGAGCTATCGGGTCTCAGCTGTATTGGGTAATCTCCCTAAACCAATTTTCTCTTTTGTAGAACAGAGTCCATAATTCTTGCAGTACCTGAACTTCACAATTCCCCTTCATCCTGCTTCCTGTTTTCCCATATGTAATTCGCTCTGGATTGTCCGTTTATTTTACACCATATCTCTTACATTCAGCCTGGCCTTTCACATTTCCAGAGCAGGAAGCTAGTTCAAGCCCTTATCACTTGAGCTGTTGGGAAAAGTTTTAAAGTGGTCTTTAGATCTCCAGTCTCTACCTGCTGTAATTCAGCCTTTGCACTGCCATCAGATTGAGTTTTCTAAAATAAAACTAAATTCTTAACAAGGAGTCCCTCCCCTCTGGACTGATTTACCAGGGTTTCCTTTATGTTCATATAGGGAAAGATCAAATTACTCATGCTCCTCTAGAGGCTATGATGTATTCTACCAGGGAGATATACCACCTACCCAGCAGAGTCAAGGCCTTTCCTCATGAACCAATTATTGAAGACAATCTATAGCAGGTCCCTTAGCTCCCTGATGTGGACTGATGCTCAAAGCAGTTAAGTCTATTGTCCTTAATGGGACAGAGTTATACTCAACAGTCATTAATGACCACCATGTCTTACTCAGAAAAGAAAGATTCAAAGTCCATTAGCTTGTCAGATAAAGATGTTCAAATTTCTGCCCGAACATGCTTTTCCAATTTCTAACACAATCACCTGACTGTATTCAGGTGCAATCCTACTGTAATATTTTGTTTACAATTTTTCCACCTGCAATGATCTTCTTTTCTTGACTGCTTCAAATCCTACTTCAGACGGGAACAAGGTCTGCATGAGGGCTTCCCTTAACACTGTAGTCAAAGGCTATTTTGCTTCCTCTGTAATGTATTTGAGAAAATATTTGTCTTCATGTATCTCCTGTATTACTATCCTCTGTTGCCATTTCAACCATCTATATGATTATCTTCCCAGCTAAACTGTAAGGTTATAGGGGGCTTAGAGAGGGCTGAAAGGTTACTCTGTCTTCTACCTGACTGTAATCCATACTCATTTTAAGTTTCCATTTAGCCTGGTATCATGCACATAACAAATGTTCAATTACTTATTGAATGAATAAACCCAATGTTTTAGTTTTCTAGTGAATTCATTCTGAAAACTAATCAATCAACCACCTTCAAACTAACTTCCCTTTATTAGAGATGACTAGCAGTCTCAGTATCAAATCTATGATTATTAAGACTGGCAACAAGATAAAATATTCACCCCTTAACTCCTGCTCTCCAAGGTTAATTCCATAAACCTCTTTTGATATGCAAAGTTCTGTGAGAAAGTGAACACTGTCTGTCACTTAGCAACATGCTGATCTTAAACAAGGTCAATTAACCTTGCTGAACCTGGATTTCTTTTTCTGAACAAAGGAGACAGTATCTACCTCCTATAATTTCTGTGAGATTCAAATGCGATAATGTGTGGGAAACACTGTTAAATATATACTGGTTTATCAACTGTGAAGTTCTGAAAAATTTTACAGATAATGGTGCAGATGATGCCACTGCTGAGTAATCCAGTGAGTTGAGGACAAGCAGAGCAATATAAGGGCAGCATTAATTTGCTGCTTAGGTGATGAAAATTAGTTAACATGTATTTTCCTACTAACGTGCTGCTAAAAAATGTAACTGATTTTCATACCACAATTATTCAATAATAACTGGTTGACCATCTTCTAGATATCAAGCATTCCACTTTAAGTCCAAAAGAAATTAAAGACATATCCCTTATACTTCTAGTTCTGTATCTGTGTTGTTTTTCTTTTCCATACTAGGTGTGTGGAATAGACTGAAAAAGTGATTTTTCTCCCCTTTCAAGGCTTTTGTTTGCTTGTTGATTAGATGGTTGGTTACAGCAGGCAGAGGTTTTGAATAAAAACCTATCCCTAACAAAACAGAATGACTCAGTTCTAAGTAACTCGGGGACAAATATATATTGTAGGGTTAATGTAATTTCTTCTCCATAGAGACAAATGCTCAGGTTATTGCTTCTCTCAACACTACTAATACCATTGTTTACCTAGACCAATGCACTTCGAAAGAAATACAATGTGAGCCATATATGTAATTTATTATTTTCTATATATTAAAAAGTAAAAAGAAATAGGAAAGATTAATTTTAATAATATACTTCCTTCAACTTAATATAGCTAAACTGTTATCATTTCAACCTGTATTCAGTATAAAATTTATTAATGAGATATTTTACTTTTTTATTCTAAGGCTTTGCTATCTGGTGAGTATTTTATACTTGCAGCACATCTCAGTTTGGACTAGCCACGTTTGTAGTGCTCATATAGGAGGTAGTAGCTACCATATTGGAAAGCACTAATGTGAAAGGAAAAGTTGGATATTGTGTCCAAAATTTCATTCAAATAAAGCCTGATGAAACTTTGAACATATATTTATTATTCTTCTTGGTCTCTTATTTTGATTATTTTCCTCTCACCAACGTATGACATATTATATAACCAGCTATGTTAAAAAGATTAAAGTTTTCATTTGAAAAATGTGGAAGCTGAGAGTCACTGACACAATAAATACTGCCCTATACCACTTCCACTCCAAAGTCATAACCTAGTTATTCAAAAATATATATGAAAATTCTTCTGTGAATACTAAAAGCAAAATGTGAGTACAAACATCTACTCACACAAGTCAAATGTATTTTTAAAAAGACATTATAGATAAAAAATTTTGGTTCTCCATTTGCAATAAAACTTCATCAATAGAGACAGAGCTCTTCACGGATGTAATAAGAATTTTAATTACTGAAAAAACTACTTCAATATGGAGTTGATAACATAAATGAAAGCATAAAGTTATTTCAAGGATATCCTTACATTTGACTAGGAAATAACTGTCATAATACCCTTAAGAGAAGAACTGGTATTTCATGGATATTTATTTTATAAAAAGAAAATCACCATATACTAAATCTTAGCATTTAAATTAGTATGAGAAATTCTGCATGAAAACTAGATGAACTTGAGTCACTTTAATTTTAAAGCCTCCATGGTTTTAGCCCCATAGTATCTCATAGGGAAAATCTACAGTAATCCAATGCAAATCTTGCTTATGATAGTCTAGTTTCCACTGATCCCATATACTTTTCAAAATCTGAAAAAAATCAAATTCAATTTCTTGAAATAATATATTATTTCACACAAAGGTCTATGACAAGCATTTCCCTAATGCTAAAAGTGGTGCATCTGCAAATATAAAATATATCTTTGTGGAGATCCCTAAATGATTAGCTGTATTTTCAAATGTCAAAAGGCAGAGGGGCAGAGAAAATATGGTGGCAGACTAAGATGGCACCCAGTGATTCCCACCTCCATGTATTTACGCTCTTGCATAATTTCTCCCCTTGAGAGTGGGTAAGACTTGTGATTTACTTCTAACAACAAGAGGATGTCAAAGATGATGGGATCTCACTTTAGGCTGCATAAGGTCGTGATTTCTGCCTCGATAGCAGTCTTTCTGTCTTGCTGACTTTGATGACACAAAATGTCATAATGGAGAGTCACATATGGCAAGGATCTGAGGGTGACTTCAGTCAACAAGAAACTGAGGACTTTGGCCCAACAGCCTGTAAAGAATTGAATCTTGCCAACAATCATGTGAACCTGAAAGCAGATCTATATCCAGCTGAGTTTGCAGATGAGGCATCGACCCTAGCTGATGCCTTGAGTAGAGCCTTGTGAGAGACTCTGAAGCCGAGAATCCAGATAAGCCTAGACTTCTGATCCTTCTGATATCTTGAAATTTTTTAAAAATGTATTTTATTTTAAGACTACATTAGTGGTAATTTGTTATGAAGCAATAGATAGCTAATATGCAATCTTTTAAACTTAAGAGGCAAATATGATAATACTGAGATATGATGTGATAATATTACAAATGTAGGAAAGAGACATATTTTAATGAGTTATTGAGAAATAAAGGCTACTTTAAAGTTTCAATTTCAGAAATACGAGATCAAATACACTTTCAAATGAAATGGTAAAACCATTTAGGGTTTCATGTACATTCTCACATACCAAAAATTCATTCTCAAATTTTAAGTAGCACAATGATAAAGATGAATGAATACTGTCATTCATACACTTTCATTTCAGCATTTTGCATCTGAACCACTCAAATTATCTTTGTGCTGTTGCTATTTCAAATCATCCTTTTAAAAATTCTCCACAGCTTTCTGTAGCCATGAATGCCAAAATCTGTTAAGACTGCTTTTAGGTAAACTACTGCCTCAGGGTCAAGAAAAAAATTAAACTTGGTTCTTTGGGGGTACTCTCACTCGTTGACTAAATTGTGCATGTTAAATTAGAAGCAGGGTTTATTTTGAACTGTTTATTTCAACACATATAAAAGATAAACCCTGTGAGAGAATGGAAGGAAAGTGGAGGATTGGCAAACTCGCTCCCTTCAACAAGTTAAGAACGTAAGTGCTAACAAAAGAGAAAGAGATTTCATGTAAAAGAGAACATAAATTATGGGGAGACAGAAGGGAGAAAAGGAACAAGAGAGGTGAAGGAAAATGAGGGAAGGAGATTAACAGGTTTTGAGAGGATGAGATGGAAGAGTGAGGAAGAAGTAGAGTGAATTACAATATGGAAATTGAGGTGTATGTACTCTTACATAACATGGAGATGACGAAAACATGTTGGAACTTCGGAAAACCGTTGAGAAATGTACAATTTATACATGAAAAATAATAGTTCTATGCCATTCCCATTTAAGGAATGAGTCTGAGGTTTTGAAATGCATGGAAAATCATAAAATGAATTTTAAAACGCTATGTCAGATCTTAACTTTCTGAAACTCAATTGAAATTTTTTTCACGATCTAAACTCCATTCTATAAAACACCATCCAAGACTTCTATCAGCTCTTACAGATGATTTTAAGTGAATTTTCTGAAAAAGTTATTTTTTCCTGATTTCTTTTTCCCTCAAATTGTGTACTTCCATCTAAGACACATACTGAGAAATTTTGTCTCTCTGGAAGGTTTTGAAAGTGAAAGAGTAGAATTCTCTTATAATGCCAGGAATGACACAGCCCTTGATAGCTGAATAGAAACATGTGATACATTTAATTTCAAATTGTCTTTAAAGACAGTATCCATTTATCATTGTTTTGATATCATGATAATATTGAGTAAACGCATTCTTATTCTAATGTAGTAAAACATTACAGTGAACTTCTCCAGAAGTCTCCTTGAGTAATGTCAGTTGTCTATTCTCTACATACACAATTGATTGCAATTCCTTCACTAAGCAGCTCTAATGCTTGCAGTAAAATCAAGCAATCCTCCCCTACCAACTCCAGTATCACATTTTACTTCACGCTCATTTACACTTTTGCTTATAATCTCAATTTCGGGTCCCCATCTTAAACTTAGAACTTCTAAAGTAGGACATTTACTTTAAATTTCATTTCCTTCCCTGGTTGTGGTCATACTTTATTTGGGAACTGAGAGTACAAGTGACACAGAACAGAAAAAAGTCAGGGAAGAATTAACACACTTTCATCCTAACTTAACATAAAGGTGAAAAGCAATGATACGGAATTCTGATTCAACTGATATCCATGGTCACCTCCTAAGGACCTGCATGTAAAAGCCATTTGTCTTAATTTGAGTCTGCCGGGAAGTAGACCCTGTAGCAAGAATGTGAACTCAAGTAATTTTGGGATGTGATCCCAGGACATACCAGTGGGGTGTGAAAAAGCAAAATAAGGAAAACTGCCAATAGAGGGTACGTTATCAAGCAAATCATCACTGCAGGCAGCTGAAGCTTAATACTACTTGGGAGCTCTGGGAGAAGAGGCAGGAAGCAAGCCTTGGATTTATCACATCTGAAGGGCAAGGAGGATAGGGAATTCACCCACTAACTGGGGCCTTAAAGGACCTTACTTTTCCTACTTTTCTGCGCTGCTCCAAGGACAAGCAGAGAAAGCCGTAAGAAAAAGCAGCAAGTTCAGGTACTTGGAAATCTGTCAGCATGTTTAGGAATAAGTGCTGATGAGATATGCGTTGGGGCACAGACAGTATCTGCTAGAGAAAAATATATTTTTGTTTAAATGATATCTACAACCTGCCTACATTTGGAAAGCATTGACACAATGTTGTAATCACTACTCAGTCCAAACAATATTATGGATATTAGCTGGTTACCTTTTTTTAATCCATCCATCCATTCATCTTCCTTCCTTCCGTCCTTCCTTCCTTCCTTTTTTTGTTTAGGGAACTTTCTAACCACCTACCTAGCTTCATTGGTTTTAAGGAAATCATTCTTGGATGCTTTGGGAATGACCCCAAAGAAAAGGTTTTTTGCAAAAGCTGGGCCCTGAAACTGCTGCAGGCAACTTTTGCCTCCATAAGGGTAGCCAGATGAAGCTGATAACTTGACACAGAAAGGCAAAACCCAGAAAACTGTTAAAAATGGAACCAGAACCCTGATGATATTTATTAAGTCAGTTATACACAGGTTTTCCTGTCACTTGCAACATTAAAAGTACTAATCAATATATCAATTGACTCAGTTACCTATGGGTTAGGACTAAACCTCCAAGTGCCACAGAAGGTGAAAATTCACACCATTATACTATAACTAATTTTATCATTTTATTCTTACACCATAAAATCTCTTGGTTAATGTTAGTGAGTAACACTTCTCTTTCTTTTTTCTAATACCTATAAACCATCTTTTGCAATCCTGTAATGCAAAGTAATGTGATCCAGTATTAGTTCAATCATTATGTTCTGAACGAGAGAGATTTTTAAATTTACAGTTTGGGATTAGAGCCTTACAGCAGCCCAAGTATTTACTATTTTAAGAGGATGCTGGTGAAAGAAAAGGTTAACCTAATAGTACCTGCTGTGCCTACATTGGCAAATGGAAGGAAATCACACAGATGGTGGCATTTGCCTGATAGTTTAGTGCCAGGGGTGTCCTCTCAAAGGCACATAAATTAGGATGGAATTTCTATCTTTTTCTAAAGATATGGACACAGATGTATTGGAAAAAGTTATTTTTCTACTCACATAATAAAAATCATCACCACCACCACCACTACATCAACAATCATTAATCAATTTAATAGTGAATATTTACTGACCCTTCAGTATGTGACAAGTTACCACAAAATTTCGCTTTGTTCTAGACTAATATTGGGTAGTCTTAGGTTATTTTCTTCCTAACAAAGCAAAATACTTATAATAGTATCCAACACACAGTAAACTATCAGTAAATGTTATCTATCATTCTTAACACAGCCAGAACTCTTCAGTTCTCTTAGGGAGTGAGGAACACTCCAAAGAGGATTAAGTTTCTTTCTGGACAGTCTACTGCAGACTCGGTATGGATGTATAAACAAATAAAGAAATGATACAAACTGAATGGCTGACACACACAAGGTAGAAAGTAATGAACACAGTAACAGAAATACTGCTGGAGGCTTGAGGGTAACAGGAAGACAAGATGAGTCTTGTTGGGCATCATGGGAGTATAAAGTGGTCAGACTTTGATTTGTGGAGTAAGAGTGAAAGAAAGAAGTTGGACGTTCTAGGTAGACCAGGCAGAGTAGGACAGGCAAAGGATAAAAGGAACACTGGGCAGTCTCACCAGAATGGCAGCCTGAGTGAAAATGGCCAGTGGGAGAAAATACTGGAAATAGCCAGAACTGGATTACAAAGGAGCTGGAAAGCCTGAATTTTATCTTCTAGACAAATTTACCAAGGAACTTTTGCCCTGGCTGAGCCCTCAGCATCCCCCACCCCCAGTAGGTATACAAGGCATGTTTGCCTGGAGTTTTCTGACTAGTAGTGGCTCATGCCAGGAGCAACCCAGCACTGCAGAGCAGTGTGCTGGCGGTTTCACAACACGGCTAACATTCACACAATGGCGCAGCTGAAGGGCTTGAGGGGAAGGCAGATTAAGGTAGAAGTTTTTAATCTGTCACTGTTTTATGGCTTTATCACTGTCTGGAAAACTTTTTTTCAGCTTTGTAGGAATAATACTAAAAAAAATAGCTAGTATTTATTGGTGTTTTACTATATACCAGGCACAGATCTAAGCTTACGTGTGTTACATCTCTCTATTTAGTCCATTTTTGTATCATCATTTTGGTCTCTATACTCAGATGAGGAAACCAAGAAACAGAGAGTCCACACCGCTAGTAAGGAATGTGTGGTACACAGTCATTGGGCTGCCCCAGTTAATCATGTCTCCCAGAATCCAGGTCTATGCATAGCCCACTCTCATTGTGACTCAGCTTGGCCCTACGCCTTAGCTTTGGCCAATGGGATATTAACAAATGTGATGCAAACAGAAGCCTGAAAAGCACTTGAACATTGGTGATCTCTTGGAACTCTTCTTCATAGAATCCAAACACCAAGCTGTGAGGAAGCCCAAGAAGACACATGGAGAAGACCAAACAGAAACAAACAGAGGCTGCTGGCCAATAGCTCCAGGTGAGTCCCCAGCTGGCAGCCAGCACCAACTGCCAGTCATGTGAGGGAGGCCATTTTGGATTTTCTAGCTTTCCCAGGGCTTTGGCTGACCCTATGTAAAGCAGAAGAATACTGTGATCAACTCTCAGAATCATGACATATAATAACATTTTGTTGTTTTAAATCACTTTTAGGGCAGTTTGTTACATAGCCTATATAACTAGAACAGAGTGGAACCAAAATTTGAATTAAGCCAGCTAGTAACATGCAGAACTATGCAGAAACAAGTCAAATATCCAAAGCCAAACAGAAGTCCATTTTTAAAAAGTCCCTGAAATAAATATTCTGCACTGCCTCTGCCAGACTGTGTGAGGACTATTGGGCTCTCTTACCTTATTCTGTCTCTTTTCGTCTTTCCTGCTCTTAGGTGAATATACACAAAATCCTTTCTGGTGACATTATCTTAGCTCTCAGGAATAAAAAGTGACCTTATTACATTTGTGGATATTATCACCACTCTTTTCACATTTTAATTAGCATCAAATTGTAGGAAAATAATTATGTAAATTGTTAGTGGAGGCAGTGGCCTTCTGTCTCTTCCAGGATTAATATAATGACCTTGGGTCCCAGTGAAGAATAAGTCAATGACAAGGTCGGCATCCAGGTCAGAGGTAGAATGAGAGAAAGGAAATATAAACTTCTTGTGCATCCAGGGAAAGGCTGCCCTTAACCCTGAGCAGTTTGGGTAAAAGTATCTAGAACCAGGGAACTCAACTGAGATTTTTTTTCCAGACCAAATTATTGTACCTACTATGTGTTTGTCTCATTGTTACCTGAAACAACCATTCCCTCCTCCTCTGCACTGTGTCAGGCCCTCTGTTATAGGCTCTTACGCTGTCACCACCATTCAAACTAAGCAATTATTACTTAGATGGTGGGGTTATATAGAAAGCCATCTTATTCTTTCCATCTCTGCCTTCAAAGAAGTTCTATTCAATCATCCTTCCTAGCTTCTATTTGAAATCTCGGTTTGGTGTAAGGGGTATGGGGAGGAGTGTGGGAAAGCACCAGATTCATAATATAAGCTTTAAAGAGATGGTCCTGTTCTTACTATCTTTGGGCTTGTTCTTGCTCCACCATTAAGATTTGGGCATGGTAGGAGCAGAGGGTACGACTTTCACTTTATAGGTTCTTGGACAATGAGGAGCCACATCTGCGATGAAGATATTATATAACCCACAGGTAATGGGCTTTGAGCTGGATTTAGTAAGTGGATGGGACTATGGGTGATCTGTCTTGGGGAGGTAGTGAGCGTGCACTATTGATGGGAAAGAAAGTGCAAGGACAATTGCGGCATTGTTGTGGAAAGTTTTAAATGTAGCAATGTAGTGAGAATAGCATAGCTATCTTGGTAGCGTGGTTTCCTTGAATAATTTTTCAGAGCAGAAACTATGTACCCAGGCTGGGCTGTATGTGAAAAAGATACAAAGATATTGCTTGGCATTGAAATTTGGAGTCTCTTTATCACAGTAGCTCAGCCTCCAACCTAAGAAATCTAAAAAGACAATGAGAACAGCTGCATTTATAATTACAGAATTAGTTTTAATGTTTGCCTTCTCCCACCAAATATATGTTCTATAAACACAAGTTTCTATTTTGTTCATAACTCTATCCTCCTTTCCTAGCATGATACTTACCGTATCAGAGACACTCTATAAATATTGACTGTATTAATAAATGAATGTTGCTACCCTCCGAGGATTTGGCATAAAGTATCCTTGAAAATCTTTGTGACCCTCAAGACTACTGGCTTTTGAGAGTGTTGATCCTGAGCTAACATTATATGAGAGTCAAGATCAGCTGATTAGAAGGCTGAATACCTAGGAATATATCCTAATTGAATATCTTGCTTTTGAGATGAGTGAGAAACCTGAGAGATTAAAGGTAATGGTCAATTGACTGCATTGATGAACTTCCTATATGCACACTTCTTTGCAATATGACTTTTAAAGCTGTTACCATCAAGAAGTATAGCTTATTTCCCTAACCCTTGAATCCAGACCGGCCTTGTGTCTTGCTTGGCCAACAGACTGTGTTAGAAATGACAAGGAGCTAGCTCCGAGCCGAGGCCTCAAGAAGATGTTCTTCTGCTTCTTATATTAGAATCCTATTTTTCTGCATGAGAAAAAGTCTAGGCTAGCTTGCTGGAGGATGAGAGACCAAATGGAGCAATGGTGAATCATCCCAGCTGAGCTCACCCTAGATAAGCCTGCCCCCAGCAACCCATCAGCTGATTGAAAATGCATGAGTGAGCCCTCCTGAGATCATCTGAGCTTCTGCTATATCAGTCCAGGTGACCCACGGACTGTGTGCAATTATAAATGGCTAGCATTTTAAGTCAGTAAGTTCTATGGGGTAAGCGACCTACGTGATTCACTTTGTAGCACTGGATAACCAATATCTAGGGAAAGGCCAGAAATGGGAGTAAGGTGTGGCTGAGAATTCTTAAAAATACCAGTCTTAAATCTTAATAAAATGCTAATTTTCTAAGTGTAACTGAAGGCAGGCACAATGCTTTGCAAAGACACCTGAACAAAAATTCACAGCAAACTAATGGAGGTAACCAGTGGAGAAGGGATTTTAGAAGATCATTATTACAAGACTTAATAGCTACATACTCTTTCTCAGCCATTGCCTGAAGCAGTGGAGGAGGTAAAAAAACACCTTGACTTTTCTCCTCTCTGTTCTCCAGTCCCTTGCCAATGCCTCCTATTGGCTAAATCTATCCAGAAGCAGAAGAGCATGGAGGCCCGGGTAATAAGGTGGGCTAAGGTCAGCCTCTCGCAATATACAACATAGGAGGGAAAGGACCTGGAAGGGATCTGCGAGCACAAAGTATTGAGGAGGGCATGTCTGGGTATAAATCCCCAAAGGGCAATTCTTCAAAGGTATACACATGTGCTCATGGGTTCTGTAAAAGTTGAATATGTATCCTCTGGGGTTGGCTGGACGTGCTTCACACCTACTAAGAGACAAAAGGTTTTAGAAAAAGCCTCGCCAGTATCTCGAAATACACTGCCTGAATATTCCACTGAATGGGACTTCAGATCAAATCACACACAGCTTCTTGACAGCCATTCTTCATGTCTTTACTATGTAAAATGGAGACCAAGGCCTAGAGCATTGGCATCACCTGGAAGCCTGATGGGACTGCAGAATTTCACCCTACACAAGACCCGCAGAGTCAGAACCCTCATTTTAGCAAAGTCCCTACGTGCTTCATGTATGCATTAAAGTTTCAGAAATGCTGCTCTACATGATTACAAATGGACCCTCTCTTCCTTACCACTGGTATTACAATTTTATGATGCCTGTCTTATAACAGTAACCCCAATTTAAAATATAATAAAGTATTATAATATATACTGTATCCTTAGTTCCTCAAGTGAACCCTGGGGATGAGAAAACCAGCCTCATAAGGCACTGCCAACGTAAACATGAGGAAATGGAGGCAAACGAGCTAGTGAATGGTGAATCTGCACTGGGACTAAGTTACTAACTGCAAATTTAATGATCCTTCTAGGACTGAGATGAGGTGTGGAGGAGGGAGGGAAGATGGAGGAAGGACAGCCATTACACAAACCATTACAATATTTGAGATCACATTTCAGAAGTAACCACATAGGAGCTAAGTGAGAAACTGGAAAGCAGTATCTTAAGAGAACTGATTCTTCATTCAAAGTAGAAGTGATTATTTAATCACGTTGCATTCTCATTTCTAGGACAAACAATTGAAGAGGTTAATGTTAACATCTTCCTTAATTATTTTAGTACTTAAAACTTGTTTTCATCTGCTCTCAAACTCTGTAACATCTTAAACATCGAGTGTCTTTTCTATTCATTTTCCCATTTCCTGGGTTATCTTGTATTTGTTGCCAATCCATGAGTATATACAGCACCTGAAAACTAATTTTTCTCTCTCCCTTCATCAGCGTCATCGATGATTCTAACAGAAAGTGGCGTATCACTGATATAAACAAAATAATAAGCAGCTCATACAACATAATAAGAAAAAAACAAACAACCCAATCTAAAAATGGGCAGAAGACCTAACCAAGCAATTCTCCAAAGAAATCCAAATGATCAATAGGCACATGAAAAAATGCTCAGTATCACTAATTATCAGAGAAATGCAAATCAGAACTACAGAGAGGTAAGGTATCACCTCACACCAGTCAGAACGGCCATCATTCAAAAGTCCACAAATGACAAATGCTGGAGAGGCTGTGGAGAAAAGGGAACCCTCCTACACTGCTGGTGGGAATGCAGTTTGGTGCAGCCACTATGGAAAACAGTATGGAGAGTCCTCAAAAGAGTAGGAATAGACTTACCACATGACCCAGGAATCCTGCTCCTGTGCATATACCCAGAAGGAACCCTAGTTCAAAATGACACCTGCACCCCAATGTTCATAGCAGCACTATTTACAATAGCCAAGACATGGAAACAGCCCAAATGTCCATCAACAGATGACTAGAAAAAGAAGAGGTGGTATATTTATACAATGGAATGTTATTCAGCCATAAAACCCAACAACATGCCATTTGCAGCAACATGGATGCTCCTGGAGAATGTCATTTTAAGTGAAGTAAGCCAGAAAGAGATAGAAAAATACTGTATGAGATTGTTCATATGTGGAATTTAAAAAACAAAAACAAACAAACAAAAAAACAAAGCATAAATACAAAACAGAAACAGACTCACAGACATAGAATACAAACTTGTGGTTGCCAAGGGGGTAGGGGGTGGGAACGGACACACTGGGATTTCAAAATTTGTAGATACTAACAGGCATATATAGAATAGATAAACAAGTTTATACTGTATAGCACAGGGAAATATATAAAAGATCCTGTGGTAGCTCACAGCAAAAAAAAATGTGACAACGAATATATGTATGTTCACGTATAACTGAAAAATTGTGCTCTATGCTGGAATTTGACACAACATTGTAAAATGACTATAACTCAATAAAAAAACGTTAAAAAAAACAACAATAAAGCAGCATCAAGGAGGTAACTGTATCGGTCCAGGATTTGTAATAGAAATAGCAATCAAAGCAAATCTTCAGGATGGTCATTTAAATTGTGATTGAGTTACAGATTTTCATTCTTTTATAAATGTCTAAGTAAGTCTGAGAATTATTGCTCTATTCAAAATTGTTGATGTCACCCACATCATGGAAAGGCAGAATGTGTCACCTTCATAAAAAATTTATTTTTAGACTGCCTTTAAGGTATGATCATCAGTCACAGGTTGCCTATAGATCACAACTATCAGGACAAACAGCTTTTTTGAAATATCCTTGCAATGACTTTGGTTTCTGGACCATTTCCTGGTCCATCTCTTTCCCTCCACACTTGGCCAACCATGCCAAAGATGGTGTATACTTTTCCCAGTGATAACTGAAAACGTTCACAAATTATAACTGCACCATTCAGTTCAAATACTTTTACTTCTAAAGCAAAACAGATTGATTTTCTCCAGCAACAAACAATGAAATTGTCTCTTTGACATCTTGTAATTAGTTCTAATATCAGTAAATAGATTTAAAGGCAGCAAAACAAAAATTGTCCATCAGGTTCTTATCAGTCCCTTCATAATCCATACAGTGGCCTTGCTCTGAACTATAAGGTGGATAAATGAGGGGAATGCTGATTTTGGCATCCAGCTTACTCTCAGATAATCTAGCTCATCCTTCTCAGCTGACATGAGACAGAAATAACATCAAAGGGTGATAAACTCTTTCCTGCAAACCTGGGGTTCCACGGTTCACTGGCCCCAGGCTTAATCTATCAATCTATTTTCTACACAATAAAAGGTAAGAAATCCATTACAGATCTGTTATAAGCCCTGGCAGGTGGTCTACAACAAAAATGGAATACATCAACCACTCCAGCATACAGTGTCCCTTTTCTAGAGTTTGAAGCATTAAGGGTCAGCTGACATGCATATAGTAGTCAGGATTTAGTATTAAATTCTTTTAGGTACATAAACTCATACATCTTGCAGTATGAGTATAAAGATATGACAGAAAAGTTCATTTTGGGTATGATCCTGATCTTTTACTAAAAATAGCACTGTTACTCTATTGTATCCTTGCATTACTTATTGGCTTTGCACACAATATAATAAATGAAACTGGGTTAGAATTTACAGTCCTGTGCTCTCAAATACAGCTTTAATCTTCATTTGTTATTCAACCTCAGTTTAAGGATTTGGTGTATGAAAACCTCCAATTAAGGCTATTTCAAGATTATTAAATTATTAGAAAGGCAACTCCTCTAGTTTCAGGGTTGACACTATATAATCTAGTCATTCTAAAGAGAAGGCATTCCAGAAACAAAAGGAACAACTTTTTATATCAGCAAAATCTCTTCTTATTATATCATTTCTTTTCCCTTCTAAAATTCATTGCTATAGGGTAAACATCTTTGTGCTTAATAAAGGACTTACTTCAAAAATGTTACACTGAACGTCAGAGTTAGGAATTTCTTTCCTTTTTAAATCATCATTATACTTTTCTTCATTTAAAATTCATTATGAACAGGGAAGAAATTTTCCAAGAATAGTCACATTTGTTCTTCGTCTGAAATTAGTTTACCTTTTTAATAAAGTGTGGTCCACATCATATTGAAATGACAAATTTTCATACGCAGTGCACATTGTCGGTATGTACATAGTGGAAAAGTAAAGTTTTAATATAGAAATGAATTGTTGCACAAGTATCAGTGCTTTATAATGCATGCTGGATTTTTGTTTGCTTTTATTTTTAAAAATAGCATTGGACTGAAATGAACAAACTGTCTAGCATTAGATGATGTTTCCTAATAGACCATTATCTGGATCCAGTGAAACTTTCTACACATGCTTTCTCATCACCCCACCAAAAAGGAGGAAACCAACATGGAGAATGAAGGTAGACGAAGGGGCAGGGAAGCAGTGTGGAGGCTCAGTTACACTCTGTCTGGATTTCTGAGTTAAAGTCAGGTGAGTAAATTGCAAAGATGCTCAGTGTTAAAAAGGCCATCTAAAATTATGCTCATGCTTAAAACGTGAAAATGTTGGTGCTGAAAACAATCATGGACTACATGGACTTCATAGCCAATGGAATGAGAAAAATTCATCATTTCCCAATGCTTTTGACCTGAAATGGGGGTTGATCATAGATAATGAGAATAATGAGGTCAATGGAATGGGAGAGCACAGGCTAAAATCCCTCTGCACCTTCCATTAAGGTCCTTCCATGGTCTTGGTGCCTCTGTCTCTCCTCTCATTCAGCTTTTGGATTCATAATGGTGACATGTATTTCAGTTTTCTCCCTAAGAGCCATATTTGTAACTGTTTAAGATGGTGAATATTATTCAGCCTTAAAAAGAAGGAAATCCTCTCATATACAAGAATGTGGATCTTCCTCGAGGATATTAAGCTAAGCAAAAAAAGCCAGTCACACAAGGACAAATACTGCATGATTCCACTGATATGAGGTGTTTAAGATAGTCAAACTCATAGAAACACAGAGTTGAATGCTGGTTACTATGGACAAGGAGGAGAAGGAGATGGAAGTTGTTTAATGGATATAGTTCCTGTTATGCAAGATGAAAAGCTTCTGGAGATCTGTTATAAGATATAGTGCCTATAGTTAACAATACTGTATCACACTCAAGAAATTTAAGAGGGTAGATCTCATGTTAAGTACTCTTACCACACTTTAAAAAAAAAGGTGACTCAGCAGAAATTTTGTGTTTGGTCTTTGTGTTTTTCTGTTCTAGCACTGCACCGATTTTTAAATTAAAGCTAACATTTTGACCAATTTCAGTGTGCCAGATACTGTGTTATGCATTTCCCATGCACCATCTCGCTGAATTTTCACCACAACCTGGAAAGTATATTCTGCAATTGTCTGGATTTGGGGGATGTTATAACCGAAGCGTGGAATCTGTAAGCCATAAACCTTACTATTCATCACCATGATAAACTGCCTCCTCCCAACTCCTTTTGCTTTTTATTTGTTTATAAAACGTCTGACCCACATTCTTGGCATTGCCTGAAATTTCAATCATTTGGAAAGTTAAAAGCCACATATTATTATAAACTTATTGTCATTAAATTGTGATTAATTTGGTAGTAATGGCAATCAGGTTTCTTGGACAGGCCAGATTTCTTAACTTCACTAACATGTCAAAAGAACCATAGCATTGATGTTCTTATTCAATAAGAATAATAATACTTATTGAGGACTTTGTCAGGCCCACCTTAAGAGTTCATTCTCATAACTGAGTGACCAAATATATTTTTTCCAATCTTCTAAAGGGGAACACTCATGAGAGTGAAAGAGGGAGCTACTGAAAATTATGATGAGGTAATAGGCAAAACCATGACTGTCAGAGCCAACTGAGAGGTACTCATGACACACAACGCAGTAAGGACCCCCATTTCAGTGTGAAATTATAGGAGGCAAAGTCAAGGATGCTTTTGTTGTAAACTTAATTATTACTACCTCACTCAACTCTCAGCTTCAAACTATTTAGCAAACAATACCTGTATTGCTATCAATATTACAAAAATTATTCCTCTATTAAACCTATGCTACATATATTTTTAAACCTTGTTTCTTCTAGGTAAAGTGGATCAGATTTTTTTTTATTAAGACATACTTAACTGAAATTCACTTTCAAAAAAAATTTCCTATTTGTGTTTGTAAAACATTTTAAGTCTTTATATGCATTACTTAATAATGGCAAAATATGAGGCAAAAATTTAAATTTGTTCAACAAAATGAAATTTATTTATTATAACTAATAGGAATGTAAAGTTACTTAATGTCAAAAATAGTAGACATGTAACTAATTCTGAAACATAAATATGCTTTCTTGTATTACACAATCACAAATGTTCCACAGGAAAGGACGTTCTGGAAAATGATTTGAAAACATAGCATCCAGTTTTCCAAAAAGGGCAAAAAGCAAAACAAAAACTCAGTTTTTTAAAAAGAACAGTTTTGTTTAAAAAAGTTTTTACTTTCAAAGGATCAATGGAATGAAATGAGAAACCATGTTTTTTTTTGTTTCTAGTACATTATCTACAAAAAAAATCATTTGAGCATCACTGAAAAGTTAAAAAGCTGTTCATTTTGGAATAACTTTTGTATTTAGACAATGTGTTCTCAGATAAGTCACATAACCTTTCTAAGACTCAGTGTTCTAATCTAGAAAATGTGAGTTTTTCAGCTTTGTTAGGCTCCTGCCATCTGAATAACCTTATGAGTCTACAAAATAAATGTTACATCTTTCCATCTTTCAATTCAGGAAGCATACAATACGACTCAAAAATAAAGACTGATAAAACATATTTTGGTTCTAAATAATAGGGAATTGAAAAAAAAAACACCTACACATAACGTGTGGGGGAAAAAAGGGGACACAAAATGACAAGGAGAAGATGAAAGAAGGATTAAAAGATAAAGAGTCAAAAAAGAGAGAGAGTAGGGAAGAATGTGTCACATACACTACCCCGGCTGAAAAAAACCTGACACATACACATATAGAAAAGGGAATTCATGATAGACTTGCAAAGATGGTAATTCATAGGCAAAGACACTATTGTCAGAGAAAGAGGAAGAGAGTGATATGGAGAGGTAGGAGGGGAGGGAGAACCTCCCCACACACATATACATAAGTTCAGAGAATGTACAAAGAAGTATGACGAGTAATAAATATTGAAATCAACAGAGTCAGACATGTGTATGATCAGAATGAGATGCTCAGAGAGAAGAAAACACACAGAGGCTACTTTAATAACATTCCCATTTTGTAGATCTTAAGGATAATATTGTTAAAGACTCTAAACCTCAAAATATGCATTAGATGAAAACGAGGATACCACTTCATGATCCTTATCTGGAGGAAGCCATTCAGCTTCAAAGTAAGATTTCCCATCTCTGCTATAAAGAGCCACTACTTGAGCCAAGGCAAGTCAACACAGTTTTGCAATGAACCCATTATAGGACTCCCTTAAAAGGATACCTGTATTATCTCCAATTGCTGTTTTCTCTATTCAGTAAGAAAGATAAAGATGCCAAAGTAATTGGTAAGTTGGCTAAATACACAGGGTTCAACATATTAGAGTTAGCTGTGGAGAAAGGTAACTGCCACCAACGACTGTCATGGTAGGACATTTTTGGAGATACTATCTGTTGAGGAATGGGCGTGTTTGTATCCTAGCAACCATGAGATACTGGTCAGAATTTTAACACACATTGTAGACTTTGGAATGGAGATGGGGGGCTGGAGAATACAGGGAAGGGGTCTCTTTTATTCTTCCCTCTTCAAATGACTGAAAAATTGAGATTTAATGATGGTCAAGAATGTCTCTTGATCACCTTGACCATCTTACTTTTTTTTTTAAAACTATTCATTTATGTATTGACCTAAATCTGGCACTGATCATTCACTTCCTATTCCTAAATTTAAACCAACAGGGATAGGGTGGCATAAGGATTGAGAAGAGACAATTAATTCCCTTTTAATATGACTAATGAATAAGATTCCAAATTCTGTGACATTTGGTGGCAAAGGTACAGTATTAAAATCACACTTTGGGATGAGACACAAATATTATGGATGATAAAGTAATATAAATCTACACAAGATGGTGTTTATAGCCTTAGTTTTAATTTTCCATCATAAAAACTTGACTTGTTACTCTGTTCCAGAACAGATAAAACCCTGACTCATGTTTCACTATTCACAAAGCTGCTACTGTGTTAGTTTTACATAGCTCACTCACATTTCCTTACAATTATAATTTTTTTGTTTCTTTTTGTAATATCAAGTCATACTGAAATACAAAGGAATATTTTGGGGCATCTTTCCTCCTTCTTCCCTTCCTATAAGTAATGATTTTATTTGCAGTGTTATGTGGCTACAAAATTTAATTACTAGGAAAATATATTCTCTCCATAACCAAGTATCTATATACCTACATGGCTATTTTGAAACTGAAAACTGAAATTTACATTTTTCAGTTGGAAAAAAAATCAAATTAATTTCTTAAAAAATTCTGATTATTCACACAACTGAAAGAAAGTGTTGATATATAAAAATAAAAGGGGATTTTTCCCAAATACCTACTTGCTTAAATTATAGACATCAAAACACACATTTTGAATTTAATGTCATAAGGTGGTACTTACTTCACTTCAAAAATATTTGACCAGTCATGTAAATAATCTATTACAGGAACTTTAGCATCAATCATCAATTTAAAAATATAATGAACAACCTGACACAATTCAAAATTAAGTCTCTAGTATTTTCTTTTCAAATCATCTATGTACAGAAACTTTCTTTGGTATAACTTCTTCATATACCTCTCAATTTAGTCAGGTACTGGTGAATAACAAGTGATTCTTTAGAAGCAATTGTGCCATTTTTGAAAAAAGCCATTTCATATTACATGAAAATTATAGTTTTGCAATATCTTCATGGCATGGATTTGCTCCTGGGTTAAACGATTACAATATGCTTTATACTTTGGATTGAACAAAGTTAACAGGTATTCAATATGCTCAGTAAGGTAGCAGAACTGTGGTCAAAAGTGGATAAAAGGTTTCAAAATACCCTTGTAAGGTCAAAAGCATATATAGACAGCACATATGGGGACATATAAAGTGAAGGAGAAGAAGCCTTAGACCTGACCTTGGCAAAACCTGCAGAGCATTTGGATAAAAGATGCCAGTGTTTGGGATTAAGAAGCGTGTAAAATTTGGGTTCTGAAAGTCTGTAGATGGAAATTTGCTTTTATATCAAAACTACCACACAGTAAATGGTCTTCTCTCAGCACTTACCTACAGGCAAAAATAAAGATAAATCAAAACAAAAAGTATGTGGTTCTTAACTAAAGAAATTGAATTTCGTATCTGGAAAGAATCTAAGCCATTGGTATGAACACCTCAGAATAAAGCCTACTGCATTATACAAAGAGACTTAGAAGGCCTCTTTCACCAAGAGACTGAGCTCTCTACCTTAGCACATAAAGTAAAATACCGCAGTCAACAAGACCCACCCAGGTACTTAGAGCTTGCTGTCCTTCTATTTCCTCATTCTTAAATATATCACTGCTGTATGAACAAAGTCCACAGCCCCCAAAGAGAAAGTGGCTTACAAATGGACAAATTCCTTGAAAGACACAACTTACAAAAGCCGACATACAAAGAAATAAAAATCTAACTATCCCTGTATCTACTGAAGACATTGACCAATTATCAAAAAGTATCACCAAACCAAACCAAACCAAACACCCCATACACTGAGGGATTTACAAATGAATTCTTCCAAACATCTCAGGGAAAATGACACTAATCTTCAACAATTTCTTCCCCCCAAAAAGAAAGCACCTCTCAACTTGTTTTCTAAGACTCATCTAACATTGTTATTAATACTTGAGAAGGACTAAAACATATTACGTACCATTTCCTGTCATGAACAAAGATATAAAAATTCTAAAGAACATATTAGAAAGTTGAATCCAGCAATCTATAAAAAGTACAAGACATCGTGACCAATAGGATTTATTTCTGGATCCCAGAGAAGTTTCACACTCTAAAAACAATGGCTGTAATTCATCACATTCACATGGAGGAGAAAAATCTTATAATCATTTCAATAAATCCAGGGAAAGTATACGATACATTCAATATCTATTCATAATAAAAACTGGGATTAAGAAGAAATTCCTTAATCTGACTAAGAGGATCTATAAAAAGTCCTACAAGAAGTATCGTATGTAATGATCAATTACTGAAAGCTTTCCACTTGAAACAGGGAAGAATCAAGGCTTCCCATTATCACCACTTCTATTAAACATTGTTTTGGAGGTCCAAGTTTATGCCAAAAAAAAAATCATAAGGATTGAAAAGAGAGAAAGTACCTCTATTTGATGACACAATTCTGTACATTAAAAAAATTCAAAAGGTTTTACAAACCATTAATATTAATAACTGAATTTAGCAAGGACTCTGAATATGTGCTTAACAGAGAAAAATCTATTCTGTTTCTATATACCAGCAACAAGAAAAATTAAAATTTGAAATGAATCCCATTTATAATGGGAACATAATGTCAAGTATCTGGGATTAAAGCTAATAAACCATGTGCAGTTCCTCCTGAGTGAAAACTGTAAAAAGGCATTAAAGAAGATCTGAATAAATGAAGGGGTGAATCATTTTCATGGATTAGATGACTCAATATTGTACAAAATTTTAATCGATCTACAAATTCAACATAATTCAAATCGGTATCCTGGCAGGCTTTAGTAAAACTTGACAAGTTGGTTCCAAAATTTATTTGGTAAACCAAAGAATCAAAATAGCAAAAACAGTCTGGACTAACAAGAACAAAGTTGGAGGATTTACACTACCAGATCCCAAATTTTTTTTATAAAACAAGTGTGTGTGTGTCATACATATTGTATATAAAAATGCATATGTATGTATACATGTGTGTATGTATATATACACATATATGTATATACACACACAGATATGTGTATATGTACATAAATACATTGTACATATACATACACACATAGTTGAATATTATTCAGTCATAAAAAGGAGTGACGTTCTGATACCCACTACAATATGGATGAAATTTTAAAATCTTATGCCAAGTTAAATTAATCTAGACACAAAGGGACAAATATAGTATGAGTCCACTTACATGAAAAATCTAGAATAGGCAAATTCGTAGAGATAGAAAGGGAATTAGAGGTTATTTTGTCGGAGTAGGGCAGGGAGATGGGGAGTTATCGCTTAATGGTTATAGAAATTCTGTGTAGGGTGATGAAAAATTTTTGGTAAATAGATAATGGCAATGGTTGCACATTGTGGATATAGTAAATGGCACAACTGTACATGTTAACATTGTTAAAATGACAAATTTTATGTTACATATACGTATTTTACCACAATTAAAAAAGTAAATACACCAAACTCACTGAAGGGTACATTTTAAAATGGATGAATTGTATGGTATATAAATTATATCCCAATAAAGCTGCTGAAAAATGATTGTTATTAAGCCAGTGTGGTACTAGTTCAAGGTCAGAGGTAATCAAATGGAACAGAATAGAGAATCCAGAGCAGATTCATACATATACATTCACTTAATTTATGATAAAGCTACCACAGCAGTACAGTGGGAAGAGGACTGTCTGTCAATAAACAGTGATGGATCAATTGATGTTGTTTTTCATTTTAAGTTCATATGGTTTTAAACAATTAGTATGCGTTAATTTGATTAACATTTTGAACTATTAGATTTTAAAAGTATCCAAGGTAGAAAGACAAATACTCACAAGTAAGTAAATAAATAAGTAAATAAAAATAAACAAAACCCTTTTTGGAGAAGGTAAGCATGTATTAATCATTGATCAAGATATTATAGGTAAGGATAAGTAATTTTGATTTATGATACTTGTTGAGTTGAACCACCTTCATTTTCCTTACATATTGTCAATATACATTTGAATACTGAATTAATTACTTCATCTCTTTTCCAGTCTAATTCTTCAGAATAATTCATGTAAGGTAATAATGGTGCCTCTCTTGGAATGTGGTCTTTAATGTACTATCATCTACCATCACCATTCCTTCCATCCACAACAAATCATACAACCAAATCAAATGGTTAAGTTAAAAAAAACCCACAACAACAATCCACAAACCAGTCCCCCTCCTCCACCCCCACCAATTAAGCATTGTGAAACAAAACAAATACAAATGCTTGCAACATTTAACAAATGTGACAAGGAAGATGGTTAGTGTCTAACCTTTATCCACTGAAGATTTGTCTGCTTGAGCTTATTTTCAAGTTTATCTTGCTCTTCTGGGCTTATGGGAGCACTTACAAGCACCGTTCCTCCAGTTTCATTTAATTGTTTTAGAATTCCCTGGCGCAGGGGCAACTCTTCGGCCAGTAACTGAAACAGACAAATGCAACGACGTTTAAAATAAATTACAGCACAATGCCAACTACCTTGTCTTTGCCTCTATTGATTAGCCTAACAAAACAAAACAAGACTGGAACGCCCACTGATACCTCAAATACCAAGTTTTCTACAGAGTGCAGAGTGGGTGGACTGAAATACCCACTCCTGAGTAAATCAGCCAGTCTAAGAGAGGATCAGAGTATCTTATCCCTCAGAGACTTTTTTTTCAAGAGAAAAATGTTATATAGCACGATGAGCTCTAACATAATATCCCAAACAGTGTCAAGAGTCTAAAAACACACCTCTATCCAAAATAGAACAATCTGGATGAATTTAATCATCCTCTCAGGTATTAAGCCTTCATGCTATAACATACCAGTGAGTATGAAAGCACATCATATTAAGAGATAACTAGCATTTTTATATAAAAATTCTGTAAGTTAGATCCTATCGTCTTCATCTTACATAGAAGGAAACTGAGACAGAGAGGTCAAATACCAACAGAGAGGTTAAGTACCAGGTTCAAGGATACAAAAGTAGCAAGCAGCAGAGCTGTGATTCAAACTTGGGCGGTTGCATTTAAGAACCCTTAATTTTGATGATTCCACATCCCTGAAATTCTCTTATTCATTTAATATCTCATTAAAAATGCCCTTTCCCATGACCTACCAAACCACCATAGTTTTATTAACTGTCTTTAATTTATTTGTGTCATCTGTAGCTGCAGTATTCAATACAATACCACTATCCACATGAGGCTATTTAAATTTAAATTAATTAACACTCAATAAAATTAAAAACTCAGTTCCTAGGTCATATTAGTTACCTTTCAAGTATTCAAAAGGCACATACAGCTAGTAGCTACTGAAACTGATTCTGTGGGACATTTTCATCATCACAGAAAGTTCTATTGGACAGTGCTGATCTAGACTGTCTAAGAAAAAAGGAAATCAATGCATATTTATTAATAAGTGAATGTCACTAAACATGTCTCTTAAATGAGTTTTCGGTTATATTGCTAAAAATAACACTCAGTACATTTAGAAAAGATGAACTTTCAAGAACTGACTGAGTTTATTTTTCCATGACATAAACATCTTCAAATGAACTGTGGATCAAAAACTTCTTTTGACTCTCAAATACGCAGTGCATATCTGACATATATTAGGTGCTCAGTATTTGTTTACTGAATTAAGCAATGTTTTTATCCTAATTCTTTATCCTCTACTCAGGTACAAATTTCTTATTTCACAGAAATAAACAGTTGACCCTAGAGTCTTATTTGCATGTGAAAACCAACTGAATCATTGATAAAGAAACAACTCCATTTCCCTTTGATTGTGTGACCCTGTAAAATGAGGATAATAACAACCATTTTGAAAGTTTGAGATTAAATAAAACAGCAGATGTAAATATATCTAATACTTAGTATTTAATAGAGGATGATTTAATATTAATTTCTCTTTTCCTTTCACCTTCTCTTCAAGAGTTAAAGTAAAACAGATCCAAAAGAGTTTCTTTCTTCAAACTAAAACCATGAAAGTTAATCCAACTGTACAATCAAAGTGTCTCAGTCAGCCAGGTGAGGTAAGCAGTAATAAGTAGACATCACAGTAGGTGGGCATAAAAAGCCACTTGAATAAACTGGAAATCCATTCAACCAGTGTAGAAAGTGAACTGGTACTATGTCCCGGGTCCATACTCCTCTTTCGATCCCCAGACAAAACAAACCAAAACAAAACATTGCTTCAGGCAAATCGAACACCTTTAATCAGAGGTTGTAGTAGTGAGATTGATTCGGCAATTAAGATCCTCCCTAAGAAATGAGATTCATTTCTATAAAGATTCTCCCCAGTTTCTTAAATAATTTGGAGCTGCGGAATTCTCCATTAAGTCTAAAATAAATTTCAAATTAGTTTTAAAGGTACCACCATGCGTTTTACAGGCACACACACACTTAAAAAAAAAAAATATATATATATATATACAAACACAGTCATTAAGAAACACTAAGTTAAGACCAAAGAAAGTTGTGAGAAAGCTAGTGCAGAACTATCAATAACCTAATGGGCAGGAAATCAATGATTAAATACATTAAAAAAAAGATTCATATACTTTGTATGCAAGTAGGCCCTGGGGGATTTTAGAAAATAAAATTACCTTGATTTCTTCAAGTTTTCCTTTCAGCTGCTGCTTATTTCCAGGTTCAAGTGGACTACTAGTAATGTTATCTGCTTCTTCCAACCACAAAATAAATTCATTTAAATCTCTTTGAAATTCTGACAAGATACTCTTTTGTTCTTCTAGCCTGGAGAAAGAAGAATAAAATTGTTATAAACAACATACTTCTCAAGCCTTATTATTTTTTTTAAAGAAAACTGAAAAAAAAAGGGCACGCATTTTCAATAAAATAAACAGTTTAAAAGATGTTAACAATATACAATTTTTAAAGCAAATGTATTCACAGAGCAATTTCAGTATCTCAAAAATCTCTGAAAGGTAAGAGATTAAAATTGGTTAAGAAAAAAAATTCCAGTAACATTATTATTAAACTAGAGCAGTGTTTCTCAGCTTCCACACTACTGACATTTAGGGTTGGATAATTCTGAGCTGTGAGGGGCTGGCTGTTCTGGGCATTGTAGGAGGTCTAGCCGTATCCCTGGTCTTTCTCTACCAGATGCTGGTAAGCATTCCCAAGTTTTGACAACCAAAAATATCTTGAGGCATTGTGAAATACCACCTTGTGGGCAAAACTGTCCCTGGTTGAGGACAACTTCACTAGATTAAGTATGTAATAGGAAGTTGCATGTTTTAAAATGCTTAAATAAAATAACCTTATGGAAAATTACGGGGTAAAAGTAAAAGCAAGAGCATTAAAATAAAATCACCGAATTATTGCATGTTGAAATCTTTTCCAAATTATGACTCACAATCTTTTTTGAGGAAAGAGGGAAAATGATTTAAAATACTTAACATATGTTGTACTAGTGTAAGATTTAATTATAAAAACACACATATTGTATGTTACTCAATTAGCCATAAATTTATTCTTATATATTGAATTGTAACACAACTGAGCAAAATGGGCTGCACTTAAAATAATTCACAAGTTTTTGGTTTTGCTTTGTTTTGGGAGCTATATATCTCTTGTATGTAAGTTTTAATTGAAGTATAATATACATATAGGAAAGTGTACATATAACCATATAACTCAATATAGTTTTAAAAAGTGGATACACACAAAAAAAGAAAAAGAATAGAATGTTGGCAGAAACTCAGAGGCCCCTATTGACCCTTGCGGTCACTACCTTCACGTGTCATCAGTATCCTATTAATTTTGATTATTTTTGTCTGCATTGAACATAACGTATATGGAATCATGTACACTGTCTTTCATACAACATGTTTACAATCATCATCTATGTTGTGTGTAGTTTATCTTCCTCAGTGTATAGTATCAAATTGTCTAAGTATGTAAATACATTTTTGTTGGTGGATATTTGAGTTACTTCCATTTGGGGGCTGTTCGGCTTAAATTTTTGTTTTGTTTTGCTTCAAGTCAAATGTTTATTGAGGGCTTACTAACTTTCAGGAGTTCTACTGGGCATTACAATCAAAGATAGACATGTCATGTACCTTGCCTTGAAGATTTCACAGTCCCTAAGAGGAAACAAGCATGTATATGGAGGACTATGATGGAATATTGTAAAGAATATATAATTTCTGGGGCAGGACACAGGAGATGTTCCAGTGAACACAATAGTTTATCTGGGTCTTGAAGCATGGAAAGAGATCTTGTTCACAGCCTCTGCAAAGACAGGGCATTAAGAGAACTATAGTTACACAAATTCCCCAAACCAGATCCAGTTACTGGATTTATGCTGGTCTGCACTCAGTTTTGTTCTTTGATGGGAGCTTGTCCAAAGTCTGTCTGAGGCACATGAGAAGACATACTCTTCTTTGTCTATTCTCAAAATAGTAGATCCTATAAAAGCCCAAGTCATAGTATGGGATACTGTGAAAATTCAAGTCATATTATGTCATCATTCCACTCAAAACTCTTCCATTGGTTCCCAATTCATTGACAGCAGAAGCCAATTTCAGCATTCTATGAGGGCCTAGATCTGGGCTGTACAATATAGTAGGCGCCTTCACATGTAGCTATTGATTACTTAAAATGATGTAAGGTGAATTGAGATGTGCTGTAAGTGTAAAATGCACTGCAGATTTCAAAGATTTAGGTACAAAAAAATCAGCTCTGTACTTTCCACTCAATTTTGCTGTGAATTTAAAACTGGTGTAAAAAAAAACCTGTATTTAAAATATTAGAAAAGAATGTAGAACATCTCATTGGTACTTTTAATATCATGTACAAGTCAGAATAATAATATTTTAATATAGTGAGTTAACAAAATATATTCACTTCACCTGTTTCTACTTTTTTTAAGAAAATGCATCAAGTAGAAAAATTTAAATTACATATGTGGCTCACTTTATATTTCTATTGAAGAACAATGATCTATAAATTCTGCTGATTCTCTCTCTCCTTCTCTCTCTGACCTCATTTCCATCCACTCTCCCTTTCTCTTACCTTTCTTGAGACCCACTGGCTTCCTTACTGAGCTCCCCAAACACACCAGATGAGCCCCCACTTCTAAGCTTTTGTACTTGCTGTTTCTTTTTTTTCTGCCCAGAATTGCCTTCCCTCACATATCAGTCACTGCTGGTTCCCTCACCTCCTGTAGGTCTTTCCTAAAGACTTTAAATTACACCTCTCCCCTCAAAATTCTGTTACTTCTTCCTGGTTTATCATTCCTTTTAGTTCTTAAAACTAACATACAGTATAATTTGGTTATTTTGTATACTGCCTATATCACACTCAGGAAATTAAGCTTCCTGAGGCAAGGGCTGTGTCTGATTTATTTATTACAGATATCCTTGCTTCTGGAACCATGCCTGGCACAGAACAGATGTTAAATAAATAACTGTTGTGTAAATGAATGAATTCTGCCATCATTCTTTTCAATCTTACATGCGTTTCTGTTTTTAAAAAATCTTTCCCATTCTTTGCAAAACTAATTCTAAACCATGATCTAATTTACTCACCAACGTGTACCACAGTATTCCACCAAATGAAAGACACCTTCAGTTGCAGATTATCTAATACCACTGTAAGTGCTATCAGCATGTGGGTTGGGATAGGGAATACTGCTGATTAAACGATGACACATTACTTAGTGGCTTTATTTATTTAAAAAGTAGAATATCAGTGAAAAAAATTGGTGAGGTATTCTTAAAATGTCTTCACATTTAGAGTCAGAGTCTTCTACATCACTTTTCCCTTTAGAGTGATGTCTGTCTTTTTCCATACAGTGTCATCCTGTGTAATATCAAGAGTGCTGACAATGTAGCACTTCGTAACAGGGCTACACTACTGTTTCTTAGATTTTCTTTTAAACCACATGTGGCCTGGCCAGCAGGAACTGTAAAACCCAGCCTGATTTCAGTGATGTGAATGTGATAAATTGTGCAGCTCAGAATACAGTTTGGCTTGTTTGCATTGCCCTCATCACGGATATAACAACTCAGGTTCTTTTGGCTGCTACCAAGTTGCTGGTTGTTTCAGGATATTTAAAAAAAAATCATAACATAATGACAGTTTACTGTTACCTTTAGTTTGTAATTATGAACAGATATTATTATTGGCATTATCTGCCTGGTGTTTGAGCTCATTTTCTGTTAACAGAGTTAGTAAAGACTTGGCATTAATTTCCATGGGAACTAGTGTTTGATTATATGAGTTCTTGCCAATGACAAATATTTTGGCTCTCTTGTACACGTAAAGTAAGGATGCCTACATTAATGCCTGATATTGACATTGCTGGTTACTGAAGTATTTGAGATTTAGGGAGGAAGGGTCAAGAGATGAAGCTGCTGAGGTGGCTGTGGGCAGGGTAATGAAGCAGCTAGAATATTTTATTTGAATCCCTAGGAGATGAACTACTCAAAGGTTTTGACTAGAGAAGGATTTACTTCATTCATTCACTCCAGATACTGTGTGGAGAATGGATGTGGGCGAGGGTGGTAAAACAAGAGACTGAGGAATCAAGTATGAGACAATCACAACAGGCAGGTGATAAAGTAATAAAGGTCCAAATCATGAAGATGTAGCAAGACGAAAGCAGATGACAGGATAAGTTTAAAATGTAGAAGGAGATTCAACAGGACTTGTTGGTAAAGGGAGGGAGACAAGCATTAGCAGCAAATAATTATAAAACACCTACTACAGGGCAGCCACTACATCAAGCACCAAGTCCTAACATCACTACTATGTGGTGGGTACTAGTCTCCCCTCATCTACAGTATTTTGCCCAAGACCAAACAGCTAGTAAGGGGTCAATCCAGCATTCAGTCCTGGGTCATCTACATGCAGAGACTGTGCCCTTCACTTGTTCAACCTCTTACATATGGTCTAGGAGTGATTCTACCTTATCCGGCTGAATAGATGTTATTTACTCCAGCTGAGAGTACATTTAATTGTCTCAGATATTTAGGGGAAACTACTAGTTTAAAAAAATAGATCTGGAACTCAAGGGAGAGAGGAAAACTGAGATTACGGACTCCAGAGTCACCAGCAATAAGTCAGTGGATAAAATATAGCCTTTGAACTAATAATGTACACTTCATATCTGGCATCCTCTGAATTTTCAGGTTAATGATAGACAATTTTCCCTCCTGCTTACTTAATTTGAAAAAATAAAAGAAGGAAAGGTCCATTTCACAGCCATTTATTGGTTTCCTATGAATGGGTAACCTGTGGCTCCTGCTCCTCCCTCAACCTCCCTACTTTGACACAGAAAGTCAAAGGAATGCCTAGTGTGTTCTTATGGCCCCTCCAAAAGCTACACAGATATGTGAAGGAGTTTTTCAGCCCACCAAATACTCAGCTGAAGGAGAACATGGTTCGCCCTTCTTCCAGTCCTCAGTAAAACTTTGCAAAAATCTGGTTACATTTGTAAAATCTAGACAGATGGTAAGGATTTTCTCAACCTTCATTCAGAAACTGCCGACTTTAGGGGATAAAAAACTCAAAACCTAACAAAAATTTGGAGTAGAAAAGAGCAATATGCAAAAAAAAATTAAAGAAAGAGACCCAAACCTAGAATAAAATTCTAAAAGCAAATACCTCTACCTCCACTTCAGACATATTTCAAATTAATTACTTGCATATTTTTTCCGTCAAGACTATCCAGCCAAGAGAAAAAGTGGAAATAAACTTTTTCACTGTAATTGAGATTTATATATTTAATTGGGATCAAACTCAATATAAGCATTTTGTACCTATTTTTTCATTTAATACATTACTGTATTTCCTTAGGTCATTAATTATTATTTGAAAAACTGATTTTTAAGATCTGAGTAATAAGCCATAGATGAGTACACCATATTTTACCATTTTTCTGTCATTAGACATTTAGTTTGGTTCCAATTTTTCATTGTAATAAATAACCCTATAACAAATACTTTTGTTTATGCATTTTGGCTCATGTATCTGCTAATTTTCTTGAATAAGGAAGAAGAGTTAACAATAATAATACTAAGAATTCAGATGCACACTGCTAAATTACTTTGCAATGCTGGTAGTAAGGATATGCAAACACTTCCATCAACAGTTATAAAATACACATTTTTAAAACAAGTTATAAAATACGAAAGTCTCAACATACTTTTTTACCGTTATTGAGCATTACAATCTATATACTTGATAGGAGAAAAATAGTTTGTCATGGTATACTTTTTAAATTTTTTACTAATAGAAAAGTTAAACAATTTGTATACATGTGTATATTTGTCATTTCTGTTTCTACTGTCAAACTATGTGTGTTGCTCATTTTCCCTCCGGGTTTTCTTATTTGTTTCTAAGGGCTCGTTTCACATTATCTTAAAAATGTATTTACTGAGAATATTTTTCCAGCTCTCCTTTGATCTTTTTAAAAATATTTTTGTTTCTAAATAAAATTTTATCAATTCCTTTGTTATTTCTTGCATTGATTCTACTCTGAAAACTGTGACCATCCTACAGTTGTTTAGATATTTGCCTTTAATTTACTCTGGATCTTTATACGTTCATTAAAAAAAAAACCTAAATGCTTAATGTATCTCAAATTTATATAGTTAAGTATAAACCTTGAGGGGTTTTTCAGAAATTGATATTTTTTCCCAACACAATCTGTTCTCTATTAACTTGTGGTGATTTCTTCATTATATTTTGTGTTTTATATGTAATACGATTCTGTTCGCAGATCTATCATAGATTTTTGTGACAGCAGTGCACTACTTCAATCATTGCAGCTTTAAAGGATGTTTAATTCCTGGCAGGTTAAGATTCTCTCCTACCTTAGCTATTCTAATTTATGTATTTGGTCAAATTACAAAATAAATTTCACTGGGGACTTTGATACGGATTCCATTAAATCAATAAGTTAATTTGTGAAGAACTACTGTCTTTCCAGTATAAATCTGCTAAATTTTCTATGTTTACAGTGTATTTGGATACAGAGTATCTGGGACTCATCTGTGCACTATAAATAATTAAGTACGTTTTCTAATTAACCTTCAGCATCAGTTTGAAAGACAGTGACTTGCATATGATTTTATGGATATTAACTGTATACTAATTTGGAAAAGTCTTAAGAACTCCCAGAAAGAATAACTCATCACTTAAAAATTAAAAGCTTTGGCTATGCTATTTGCTATAATCTTTTTTTTTTTTACATGTTTTTAGAAAACTTTTTCTTGATGATTTAATTTTTTAAAGAGTACAGCATTTTTTAAAATATGAAAACATTTGGTAGTCATTTCTTGTCTAGGTTTTTTTTTTATACTTTGAAATATAAAAAAAAGATGGTGCCAAAATCCCACGGGGACCTTGTTATAATATGCTTTTCCAAGTGCATGTGTTTTCTGAAATTTCAAAAGCATCAATTTGAAGTTTTAAAAGCTGCAATTTGAATTTATGTATTCAGATGATTGCAGAAAAGCGAAGGAACGCAGTTAGCATTTCCAGGCTTGTCTCTTGACAGAACAGTTTAAACGGCTTTATATTGGCATTCATCACATGAAGTGTTATTTCTTTGTTTACCTACTCGCTTAATGCTTATGGTAGGATTTATTCAGGCATGTGGTGGTAATAATAATGAATGGGATATTTAACATTACCCATCTGCAATTAAGTGCTAAATATTTTACTTTTAAAGACATTTCAATACATTTAGCTTTTTTTTTTTTTGGAAAAGAATGGCTTCTGTTTGAAATATTGGCTCTTTAGCCATTTACATTATAAATGCTCTTAATGCAATTGAAGGAAGCACATATTATGATGGGGAGAGATTTGCATAATCAGAAAGGAAGAGTTACCCATGTGTTGCTAAATTCAATGAATTTAACATTAACTCTTAATGAACATTTTCTGTGGGGCTGCTCTTACGGTAAGAGGAAAGGACTGCCAACTCACATGCCAGGATTTTAGAGGCGGAGCTTCTACCAAGTGTTTCAGGCCAAGTGCTAGATATTTTCACATGTCAATTTCTTTTAACACTCAATACATCACTTGTATTATCTTCTGAATAGTCCCAATTAAGAAATTGAAGCCCCAGGGATTTATATTCCCTATACATCCAAGGTGACTATCCCATTTTCCAAATAGGAAGTTCCTTTCTAAGTTTATGATACACTGTAACAGAAACTTTGGAAAACGTAGATAGAATATCATAAGTCTACATAAAATGCTTAAGTCATTAATTCGATTGTGCATCCTAATTTAAAATCATATAACATATTACATTAGAAAGATAATTAACTTAAAATTATCTAATAAGGTTATTATATTAGAAAGGTCACACTTCCCCATTCATAGTTTATACGATTGTATAACATTCTCCACGTGTATCTGCAACACTGGAGCTGCCATCCTGATTGATGCACGCAGGTTTTCAGTTACCTACTTCAGTGTTCTAGATGGTGTCAACTTCACTTCCACTCATGTGACCTGAGGTATAGTACTGCTGAAGCCACGTGTAATGTTCTACTGGAAACTATTCCAAGCAACAAACACAGATTTACGTAACAGAGTTTCATATTATGTAAAGACAGTATTTATTTTTTCTGTGCCATATGTCCATGAGCTAAATGATGCAACCACTTACTGAGCTACATTTAAAATAATCTTTCCAGAGTTTGTTTATAATGGCATTTAACTCCTGAAATGATGATGTCATACCACCCTAGTTAATTACTACTTCTATTACACTTGTTTTCTTCCTGTTGTTTTTTTCTCTATCAAATGACTTCTACAAGCAACCAAAATAAGCACCAATTGAGATTAAGCCAATATGTCTTTCTCAGACAGTACTTTGTTGTTTTGAGCAAAATAAAACAAGTATCTTGTAATTTGAGAAACTTAAAGATTCAAATAGAAGGTAACGCATAAGGAAAAATAAAATCATGCTTAGGCACACAACTTCTCTAAGTCATACCTTCTCTAGCACATTGTCAGAATCAGAACCCAGGTATCAATTCTATTTTTAAACCAACATGTGTCCCATATCTGGTTAGTGCAAGAATCACACAATCGGACATTCATTCATTTTTGTCTACAGTTTGTGCCTTATAAAAATTAAGTGCAACTGAGAGACATAACATATCAAGGTTCCTCAGTCATTTATTTCTCAGTATTAAGGAAAACAGTAGCAACTTGTGGGTAGATGTGGAGAATGAGAAGGGAAATCATGAAGCTTAGGAGTGAGAGTTCCTGAAAGGAAAAGAAGTCGATATCTAAGCCTTGCAAGTTATTAGTTAAGAGTGTGAACTTGGGCAAGGTATTTAACCTTATACGGACCTAAGTTTCTTCATCTTAAAATGGGGAAAATAAATACTTCATAACATTGTATGGACTAGATTTGCTCTCAGAAATCCCAGTTTTAGGCTATTGCTTCACTAGTGGTATTCAACAAATGGTAGAGAAAATAAAAAGTTTTTATTTTTTAAAGGAAGACTTCGGATACTGAACTGCTATTTCTATCTCACAATTTTGCATAAGCCAACATAATTATATACATAGACATATTTACAGTGTATGAGTACACAAGGGGAGTATTTGAAACTGAGCATTTTATGAGCCAGTTGACAGCTCTATTTCTTTCTTCTGACAAACTTCCTTGACAAATTTTGTTGAGGAAACACAATTAGAGTCAAAATGCCACTCTATAAGTAAATGTGCCACCAGATGGGACTGCTTCTAGGTGAAGTAGATGTATGATTACAATGCAGCCAACACTTATTGAAGGTCTACTAGTGTCCAATGATATGGTGGTGAATGTAGGCAATAATCCTTGCCCTTGTGGAGCTTACATTTCAGACAAGAAACAAGGTAAAGAAGTGAAATACTGATTGTGCCGTAGGGGTAAGAGCTACAGAGTGAAAAACTGAAGCAGGAAGAGGGAATATTGAGTGGAGCTGGAAGGTGACTGCCATTTTATAAAGGGCGATCAGAGAAGGCTTCCTTGAGAAGGGGTATTTGAGTAAAACCATCGTGGTAGAGACTAGCTAGCTGCTCTTCAGAAAACTTGCCTCTCCTCTTTTAACCATAAAGCTAGCTGTCATTTCCCACCCTCTCTTGTCAGTAGGTGTGGCTACATAAGTCAACTGTAGCCAATGAAATGCGAGCACTGATTCCAAGCTTGGCTCATCACCTCACCCCCACACAGCTGATATTCCTTGGTCTCCTTCTTTCTAATGTAGAAGAGCATAGTGATTTTGAAAGCCACATGTTAAAAATGTCAGAACCACAAAAATCAATGTAGCCTGGGTCCCCAATACACAGTTTGGAGGGGAGCTACTTGCTGATCACAGGCAACTTTTTGAATTTTGCATGAGTGAGAAGTTTCTATTGTGTTAAGACACTGAAATGTGGGGCTTCTTTTTTTTTTTAACAATGGTTTGAATTAAGTTAGGTAATAAAGGAGGTGAGGGAGCAATCCATGTAAATATTGGGGGGAGGAATACTCTAAACAAAGGAAACAAGTACAAAGATCTTGAGGCAGGAGTGTGGTTAGAATGTTCCAGAAACAACAAAGAAATGGAAAAAATGTTCAGAATGGAATGAAAGAAGGAGAGAGTAGTAGGGGGAAAAAAAAAAAGGTTAACAAGCCAAATCTTAAGAGGTTCTATGCAGAATCCTGAAGCTTTCATAACTCATATTCTCTCTCAAACTCAGTTTTTAAGATTTAAAAAATTCTAGAATAATCTTTTTGGGGAATCTCAGATTGAACTCTTCTCCAACCCTACTTAGTAGGCTCAATTAGCTAACTGAATCCCAGAACTCCCTCCATACTTTTGTTGTGTGCTGTCTACACAGATGCTGAAATAGATTTCTGAAAACATTATGCATGCTTTGGATCATCATCTGTCAGAGGCCGAGTGCCATACTTTATCAGTAAAGCCTGTAACAAAGCCACTACCACCTGGTGGAAGATGTAATGAAGAGTGAATGACCTCAGTTTTTCTATTTTCAATCATGGCTAGATTTTTCCCTTCCCAGAGGTTCAAAACACCATCACCTTCACTCCCTAGCTAGGTCTTCTGTCAGCTTCCATGGATGGCTGTGCTAGCTCCCAGATTCTCAAAGAATCAGGCATCCTTGATTCTTCTGTCTCCCTCACACTCAGGGTGTATCAGTGAACATGTCCTCCTAATTCCACTTGAGATCTCTCTCTTGAATTTGCCCACTTCTATCCATCCTCCCTGCCGCTGCTCTCACACTCTCTGACTGGATTGCTGAAGCAGTTTCCTAATTGGTTTTTGCCTCACACCTTGATGTCTTCTTATTGATTCTCAACACTTCAGAATGAATAATCTTTCTAAAATATGTCTCTGATCATGCCCTTAACACCTTCAAACACTCCCTGGTGCCAACGGGATAAAATCCAACTTCTTTAATATGGATCAAAAACCTCTTTAGGATCTCATCTCTACTTACTTCTCTTTCTTCCTCTTTCTTTGCATTCCATGGTCCAATGAACAAGCCACCCTTCCTCGCAATCCAGGACCATATCCATGTTAGGACTTAGCACACTCTTTCTGTCTGTCTGGGATATCCTTCCCCATATCTTGATCTAGGTAGCTTCTAGTTACTTTTCCAGTCTCAGTTTAGCTATCACCTCCTCTACAAACCTTTCCTCAAATAATTAGCAATCTCTTCCTAATCAAGTCTAAGTTACGGGTCCTGTTATATAGTCCGATAGCACCTCATAATTTTTCTATCATAGGGTTTATTGTAATTTCCTGTGTCTGTGCATATTATGCAAGTACCATAAGGACAGGCATTCTGCCTACTGTGATCATGCTCTATTCTCAGTACCTACTGTATAGTGTTTGTTCAATTCTTAAATTCATGACCTCAGAATGATACCATCTCAGTGTTGCATCTGAGAGTGATACCATAATTCATATTATTCTTGGGAGATTTTCCATGAAAAACAGAATGTGTTATGGGGCGAAAGTTCTATGTTAAATTAACTAAATCAAGCTGGGGAAAGCTACAATACTAGAGACTTTCAAACTATGGACCATGAGCCAAATCTTGGCCGTCACCGGTTTTTGAAAATAAAGTTTTATTGGCACACAGCCACGTCCATTCATTTACACATTGTCTATGACTGCATTCATACTATGCCAGCAGAATTAAGTAGTTGCAATAGAGACTGAATGGTTCACCAAGCCAAAAGCACTTATTTGGCATTTCACTAAAGTTTGCCGACATCTGCTGTATATTAAATCCCTTTATTAGACACATACCAGGGAATTAAAGGTATGAGAATTCTCACATAAGACTAATCTGTACCAACCTTTTAACTTAGTTGTATGTGTGACCATGAAAATGTGTATGACCATTAAAACCCCTTTACACTTTGAAACAATTATGAACACTTCACATAGTTTTTATTTCACAGGATACAACATGAGAATAGCTAATAGGAAAGCTAGACATTGCTCCTAATTATAAATATTTATTCTGTTTAAAATTTAAAGTTACTCAGTATGAGAAGCTATGTTTATTTCACTTAGAATCAAACATGGAAAATACTTAGTAAAAAAAAAAAGACTCAGGCCTTTGCCTCCTCCTCTTCTTTGCTTTTATGTTTTTCAAGTTTCTTTCCTTATTTTTCTCTTTCTTCCTGACCTAACTTTATCACTTCTTTTATAATTTCACATTCTTTTGTTACTCAGTCTTTTTCTGTGGGTTTTATGGTGACTTTTATTACTGTGACTATATTTTAAATTCCACCGGGTACTCGTAATTTCTACCCCCAGCAAAATGTCATCTATTGTCCAGCAGCACTATGTACACTTACAGTGGAATATAAATACATTATACAGACAAGGAAAACCAAAGTTCCTTTGAGAGACAGAAAGGACGTATTTTGCTCACCACTTTCATCCTCGACAAGAAAGGGCAAAGGGTATTTCCATTTGATTTATTTAAAATCTGCACACAACTCCAGGTAAGTTTTTCAGAAATGCAGATCATCATCATACTTTAAAAAATATAGCCATAGGAGGTACAAGAATAGTTATACTCCTTCAAACAGCAGTTCTTGGAATGTTGTCTTAGCACCCCTGGGGATCCTTGAGATACTTTCAGGGGGTCTGTGAGGTCAAAACTATTTTCATATTGATACTGAGATTTTTGCCATTTTCTCTCTCATCCTTTTATGAGTTTTCTAGAGGCTATGTCATAGGTGACATGGTAACAAATTGAATGCCGAAGCACATATAAAAATCAGCTCTCTTCTCTTAAATATTAAAGAGATTTTTAAGAATGTAAACAAATGTCATTCTCACAATATTTTTTGTTGTGGAAAATTGTGATTTTTCATAAAACATTTATTATTTACATTAACATAGAGTGGGATTATTACCATTGTAATTGAGTTAATAAATACTTTAGACATTTCTCAGTTTTAATGTCAAATCTGGTAACCCACATAAAGAAAAGTTTGGAGAGGGGTCTTGAATAATTTCAAAGACTATCAAAGGGTCCCAAGACCAAAAAGTTTGACAACTAATGCTATAGAAGAATTGCATAACCAAAGCTTAAGGACCACATAGAATAAGTGATGAGACTATTTTCTGGAGAAAAGATTTATCTCCTGTCACTGAGGATAAATAATGACAGCTTATCATGCATATCAAGAAATCATCATCATAAAAAAAGATCCCACACAGGTAAATAACACAATATGAAATAAAAAATTAAAACAATCTATTAGGTATAAAGAACTTTACCAACAAACATTGTGGTCAGAGTCTACAAATTTGCCAATGAATTTATAAGAGACAGAGTAAGGTGAAGAATGTAGGCCAAGCACCATGAGGGCCAACTGAGAATTAATGAACTCCCTAAATATCTACTGACTCCGTGCGACATGCTAGGCTTAGTGGGGCACCTTCAAAAGATATGTATGTATATATACTGCTCACGTTGAGATAATAATATACTCAGACGATTTGGCCTGTCATTAATTTAACGTCTTTTTATCAAGAAATCTTTGAGTGTCTACAATGCAGTGAACAATATTTGTTCTACATCATGAAGTGGTTACAAAATACTGAAAGGCAGACATGTACATACATGTGTTTTTGTTTTTGTTTTTGTTTTTACTGTGATAAGCACTGATATGTATCAATGACTAGGTCAAAAATTTATTTACGCGTCTACTGAGTGCTGGCAATGTACTAGGTGGCGGATATTCAGTGGTCAACAACACAGACCCATTCCTTACCCATATGGAACTTATAGCATGATGGGCAATACAGACGTTAAACCAATAATCATACTAAAGTATATTAATGCGAAGCATGACATGTTTGAAGAAAAATTAAAATTATGAGAGTATTCTTTTCTTTATGAATTTTCAACTAAGAACTTTCATTGATATGCTGCACCTAAAGGCAAAGGTGCATTAAATTCTCCTTCCCGCAAGGAAATAGTGTCAGTGGTCAAAGTTATTCCACCTTTGGGTAACATGTCTTATTTTTGACTAACATGTATTTCCTCGGTTTGTATGCATTTTTAAAGTATTTTATAAACATTATTGACTTTATTATATGTGATGAGTACAAAAGCAGAGAGAAATTGGTCAGAGTACTGGGAAAACAGAAAAGAAACAGTTATCACAATCAGCATCATCCCCCTTCTCCTCTTGTTCCCTTTATTTTGCAGATCAACTTTGCCTCCTTAGTTATGTATTTGCCCTTTCCTCAGTCTTCTCTAGTCTTCTTTATTATGCAAATTCCACATCATTTGATACTACCAGATATTATCATCCTTAGATATTGGAGGAAGCAGAAATATGAGGAGAGACAGGCTTGAGTCTTTCTGAAGTGGCTGACAGAGAGGTAGTAAAGGTAGTGGGGAACATTTGTGGTTAATTTGTCTTGTCCCTGTCATCCTTATTAGCTGTTTTGTTCACATAGGCAAACATGATCATAGTAGAAAAGGCACAGACTTGGGGTCAGCATCAATGACTTTTAGTTCTTGAGCCTTCTATAACTTTGATTATTAGCCTTATCTCTTTGAACTGTAATTACAATTTATAGAATGGATATAGGAATACTGCCATCCTCTGCTTACCATCTCAGAATCAGGAGAGAGGGTGGGCATGAAAGATCTTTACAACTGAGTTGCTGGGAAAATTACAGAGGGAAACATTTGTAAAACTCTTGATAAAAATCATTCATAGGGAAAGCACACAAAACTAAGAGTCATTAATATTAACTCCTGTAACTTCCCAGTTTCTAGCTTAGGCAAGTGAATAGATATTGATGCCACTCACAGTACATTCTGTTGAGGAACAGAACATATTTAGTGTTGTATATTGATTTTGAGGCCTCAGGAGGACTGATATATATCCAATGGCTTTATCTACACGAGTTCATTGATAGCCTCAGCAAAGATGGTATCAGAGCAGTGGTGCGGACCAAGAGTGAGAAAAGAAAAGAGGTCAGATAAAAGAGAACATGTGGGTTTAAGTATTAGTGACTAGGAAGAGGAGGATTCAACTGGAAATAATAACTAGGAAGAAGTAAGAGCCCTTTCTCAATTTGGGCTGCCCAGAATCTAAATACTCTGCATATGTGGGGGTATTTCCTAATATCAGAGAGGAATCTGAAGGAAGAAGTTCAGTTTTTGAACCTGGAATGAGTGACAGAAAATTGCCATGAATCACCTAGCACGCTTTCCTGTAGCGGTGGCATTCTCCCCCAAAGCCTGTAGTAGTGGAGTGGTCTGTGGCAGCATGCAGACACAGGGTGTGATTTGGCTGATAATTCCTAGAGCTGGGCCTCCCCTAGGTTTCTCTCCATTTTTGAGCTGACATTTTTTAGCCTTCTGTTTGGGAATGGGAGCAGGTCTTTATCCTTCTCATAAAGTCAATTTCTGCTTACATTAAGCAGAACTGAATTCTTATTCATGGCTAAGAACCCTGACAAGTACAGTGGAGCACATTATGAAAGGAGTGTTTGTAATTTATTTTTTAATCTGGGAGCTAAAAACATTTACTTGGTCAGGGCTAGGAAGCCAGGAGAGAAAGAGTGAGGATACACTTATGCTTGTGTGCATTTGACGGAAAGAGTATAATTAATTGGGGCAAGGTTCCTGTGAAATAAGAGATAAGGCCTTTGCTGAAAATGAGAAGGAGGGAGTTATACATTCGCCATTATAATAACGAGAGAAAAATAATTAGATTAGCAGCTCACAGATGTATGGTATTTTCCATTCTAGAAAAGGGTTTTTTTTTTAAAAAAAAAACATATTCATCAGTAGATAAAAAGAGAAAAATATTGTAATTCAAATTAACCTATGTGGAAAAAAGCTGTGATAACTTTAGATATATATTAGCGGCCGAACTACGACAGTTCAGAATTAGTAAAAGAGAAGAGATTTGATAAAGGGAACTTGAGAACAGACTAGCACACGTATGTAAGGCATCCTTTAATTATATTAAACCCAAGAAAGGAATCATTAAGGTGATCAACACATTTTTATCTCTAGACTGGGTTTTCCTTTATACACAAAGATGGTCTACTGACCTGTGGATAATTGTGTTCCTTTTTTAATAGTACAATGGTTTGTAATTCTAACTTAAAAAGCACTTTGGAAATGACTGTTCGTAATGTGAACTATGTCTCACAGGACAGGCTTTGAAGGTAGTCAATTCAAGTTTCCTCAGCAGCAAGGAAAATGAAAAGAATGCAAAATGACTTTTGGCCTGTTGTAAGAAAATGGTAGGGTCCAGGTGTAGCTGCTGCTGAGTTAGATGTACAACACTAGACAGGTTTTAGACAGCAATAACCTTAAAGGGAGAGTCCAGGTACAGGACTCCAAGCGGGGAGTCTTACTGGAGCACACTTTGCTTTGTGCTTATTTCTCGTGTTGCAGGCTCTCTAGCTACCTCTGTATTGACTGTATGCATTTCACTGAACACCATATCCATGCTTTAAATACTCTTATAGACACCTTCTCTTTCACCAGGATTCACCAAACATAATAGGGGACATTTCTGTTTTGCAATTAGTAAGATAAGAACTTTAAGCTTATTTTTCTGTATGTTGTGATCAGTATGTTTTCCTGGTCTACACCTAACATTCTGTTGACCAGTCCTTCTGATTTGTGACAGTTAAGGGTGGTAGTCTGTGACCCACGGAGATCACATTATTACTTCAGTCTGCCACAGGAGCTTCCTGACACCTGAACCCTTTCCCCACAGCAGAGCTCATTGGTTAATATGTACTCTGGGAACTCTGTTTTGTCTACCAGCTAGCGAGTAAATGACGTGAGAAAGCTGACTGGGAGATTGCTACCATGGCTCCACCGAGAAGAGAAACGTTCAATGTCTTCAGCCTGGCACGTCCAACATGTTTTCTGACTACCTTGTTACAGTTGTTTCACATGCTCCTCAAACCTATCTCATGCCAGGTTGAACTCTGTCTGTCTGATTTGCTTCCTTTATTCCATCTGGGTGTGTTCCCTTGTATTTTTTCAAACAGCTAACAGCACTCCATTCGGCCAGTTTTCCAAGCCAGCAACTTGGGGAAGGGGTCATCCTAAAACCCTCCCTTCATCCTCCTATCCTCTCATCTAATCCATTACCAGGTTATCTCACTTCTACTGTTCATCTTGAATCTGTCCCATCTTTACAAATTTCATTTTGCTCAGACAGCGTCCCTAATCTGAAATACTACAAAACTACTTAACTGAGTCACCCCGCTGCCTGTCTCACTCTCTTCATTTTACCCTGAGCTGGACTATAAGAGGGGCCTATATGGTTCCAAATCTCATCTATTGAAAAACCTTCCAATGCTCTTCTATTCCACCCCAGAAAGAAGTTTTCTGAAGTACAAAATCCTCCATGACCTGGTCCATCCTGACTGCTCTATTTATCACAACACCACCCTTTGTCCTTTAGAAGAGAAATCCTCTTACTAAACTTGATTGGGATGACAGGATAAGTAGTTCTGGAGGAAATACTGTTAAATTGGAAGGATTGTATAAAGTTATTTGTACATATTTAAACATTTCATTTCTACTTAGGACATATAAATGATCATTAGCTCACCACTCATTTGGTATGGGGTACAAGACTTTTCCTGAAGTAACGAACTGACTGAAGTTTACACATTCTTTCCTGTAAAAAACCACTCCTATATTGCATAATCTATGCCTTTTAGTTTTGATTTCTTTACAGGAAGAGTAAGATTTAGAGACATAAAGAACCTAGATGCAAAACCCTTCTGGATTTTTGTGGTTTCTATCCTCTACCCCCAATTTTAAATAGTTGCTTCATCAACATCTAATCGAACAGCATTTTTTTCTAATCATCTTGATCAAGCACTCCAAAACATTCAACTTAGTTTTCACAGAAACCGCAGTTTTCTTTTCTTTGCATCCCTATTTTATTAGTTTATATAATATTTAATTAAATAAGAAAGTTATAATAACAAGAATAACTTGTATAAATGGGTTGGGAAGAAAACATGGATGACTCTTACAAATCATGCTTTCAAATGGTTGGAGGCAAGGTGCGTGGTTCCAGGAAATCTATTTGAAAAACTCTCAAAAACATATTTAAGTTACTAATATCCAGCAATCAGTTTGGAATAGGAATCTGACTGCTGCTTTTACACATAGAATGAAGAGCTTAGAAAAGCTAGATGAGTAAATTAACGGGGGTTTAAAAGAGCTTCTCTGTACTGAACTGCATGTAGTCCTTCAAGGAATCTACCCTTTTTGGTTTCACTGATTTTGCTTATGTCACTTTCCTTCTCTGCTGTGTCCATTCATTATTTATTAGATTGCTGCCATCCTGCAAGGCCCATGCCAGATACCACCCTCCCTACTCTAATCCTACTTCCCCAGCACCGTGAAAGTTGATGGAAGTCCATGCATAGTGTGCATTCACTTGTGTATCTGCAGAGAGTGAATACTGTCTGTACCAGCAAATGCAACAACATGTTTAGATCCAGCTAGTCAGTTTCACTAGAACTTGCCAAGTTTCAAAGAATAAAATGTGACATAAAAAGATTAATTATGAAGCTAATTTTTCATAGTCTTTTGATGAAGAATTATGAATGTCCTTGAAAGCTTTTCAAGACTCATCAGAGAACAGATGGGAAGAGACCAGCTTTTCCATAGACACCTGTGGATAATAATGTCTGTATGATCCTCTCTGATCAATCTAAAAATAATTCTTTGGTGATATGGATTGCATCTAAAATATCTTGTGGCTATAGGTTGGATGAGGATAAAATACTCAATTTCAAGGCTAATTCCTACCTAAATCACGTAGAATTTACTAGTTGCAACACAGTAAGACCGAGACAAACAATTGTACAAAATGTTTGAGTCAAAGAGCTGCTTTTTGGTGTAAATAGCTACAGAAATTGAAGTCATTTTTCTCTTATGAATATTACATTCCAGAGAACACCTTAAGTTAGAGTTATTAATTGAACGCCTTCCATTTTTAAGATTAAAATTGATCAAGTCCAATTTTCAGAACTAAAAACGTTTCCATGGAAATGTAATGTTATAAAAACATTTTTTAAAATGGTTCTGGCTCTGTAAGATCTGTTTTAACAATGTCAAGTGTAAAGATTTAAAAGCCTAATTTGAATGTAAATAAAAATTGTCACAATTTAAAGTGAAAAAATATTTTTTTGGTCATCTACAACTTACTAGATTTTCTGCTAAGTATCGTGGGTTAGAGAGATGAAAATACAATGTTGCTTCCTTGCCTTCATGAAACTTTGCATCTTGCTGGGCAAATAAAATATCTGTAGGTATGATATATAACAGATACGTAAAACATTACATGAACATTATGAAAAAACAAGAACTTATGATAACAAAAAGTACTTCTTCTTGAGAAGGGCAGGTAAGATTCTTTTGAGGAAGTAGCACTTAAGTTTGGTTCTGGAGGATGGGTAGGATTTTGTGCAAAAAACAAGGATAAAGGAAATTTAATGCAAAAAAATAAACGGTTTTTGCAAAAGCTGAAGGACACAATACTTCAGGTCATTTTATGCTTGAGATACAAGCTGAAATAGTAGAAATGATGGATAACATGGTTGCAAAGACAGGTCAGAAGAGATTCTGTGTCCTATTCACTTGCTACTAAGTGTGGCCAGCTAATGGGGATGGGCTTAGTAAGAGAGAGGTTGGTAGGCAGAAACTGGAAAGTGCATCCTAGAGAATACTAAAGGTGAAAGCTAAGATAAGTAATGCAAAATCGGATCTAGATTAACGATGCTAGGGTCAGACTATTTGAGTTTATATCCTGGTTCAAATACTTGCTAGTTATGTGATCTTGAGAAAATAACTTCAGCAGTCTATACTCTAGTTGCCCTTCCACAGAAATGGAAAGAAGAACAGAGTTGTTATGAAGAATATATGAGCTACGTAAAGCAGCTGGAAACACGTCTGGCAATATTAAGTGTTGTCAACACCACCATCACCATTATCATTGCTTAAGGGTCTATATAAAGTATTATGAAGTCAAATGTCTACGGGAAAGCAATTAATATAAATGACTGAGATGGGACAAGTGTGGTAAACTGAAGAGAAAGCTTGCTTGCCGAAACCAGTGCTTCTCAAACTTTAAGGTGCACATGAATCACTTATGAATCTTGTTAAAATGCTGACTATGATTTATTAGATTCTGCATTTCTTAGCAACTCCCAGGTGATATCTGTGCTCTGGTCCAGAGACCACACTCTGAACAGCAAGAGTCTGAAACATCTGTTACTTAGTTGGGGCTGATGATGCCTTGAGAGAACGTGGGAATGAGTGTCTGAGTAGCCAGATCTAAGTTTTCAAAGGGAGACAGAAATTCTTACTTCTTTTTAATATGAAGCCTCTCAATTTTTAAATGTTGGTAGTTATTTAATAACAGTGTCTATATGAAAACACCATGCCTGCGCTTTCCAAGCTGGATGCAGCCTGTGGACACTGGTCTGCAAACTCTGGGCTGATGAAGAAAGTCAGAGTCAAAACCAGTGATAAGAAACTAGGGAAGTTCAAGTATAGAACAAGGAGGGTGAGTGCGAATATGTGAGAAGGCTATTAGCACTGGTTTACATGGATATGTTTGGTACATACAACGTCAAGAGACTTGTGAATTATAATAAAATTCGGGGTTTTCATTTTGTAGAAATTAAGTGATGTATGAAGGCTATTTTGTTACGGGAGTCTCAATTAGTGCGAAGCCAAAATTAAAGACGACTTAAGAGAAAACTGTTGTCTTATAAAGGGTGCATAGAGTAATATGAATTGCTAATGGAGGTTTTCAAGAAGAGGTCCTACTAGGCCTACTTTAATGAATTAGATAAGGCTCATTTCTAATTAACAGCATCCATTAGCATGCAAACAATGAGCTAAGGTCTTTAAAAAACAATTTCTTCCCTTAAGTACATTCAGGAATGCCTCCCATTAGCTTATTTACACCATTAATTTGCCTGGCAAACTAGCATAGATTGTACACAGGTAAATTGTGGTTCAAAAATTCAGAAGTAAAGGCAATGAAATGAGTAAGAAGTTACTGATTTTACTTCAAGTCTTACACAACAAGAGCTTTTTAGTATGCTTAGCCTTACTTTGAATGTTGACATATTCTGACAGAGATTTTTGCACCCTTGCAAAAATACCATGAAATCATTTTTTCTTCTAGTACTGCTTGCCAGAAAAGTGCTAGTATTCCTTTGAAAAGGTGTTACTAACCAGATCTCAATTTCTATATAACATTCTCCAGTGAAAGAAATCAGAGACCCTTGGAGGATGATTGATTCCAAACCTGGGGCAGGAAAAGTACAAGGTAAGCCCTGGGATATTTAAGCAGGAAGCTTGAACGAGCTCCCACTAGTTAAACTGGGTAAAAGTGAGCATCAACAAGAATGGTAACTAACTCATTTTAACATATTGAACAAATACAAATCCGTAAGTCCATACTGACATCAAAGGGACAGAAAGGAAAACGTTTTCTTTTTTAATAGAAGAAATCAGCTTTTAGGATCATGTCAGAATTAGGAAAATCATAATTTTGCATCCACAGTTTAACAATTCAGTTAGAAAGGATCATCAGTGGATATTAAGGCCATTAGATGACTTACAAATTTGTAATAAAAATATATTATTTTATATTCAAGATTTGATGGTTCCCACCTTAACCTAGTGATCAAACAGCAGCATTTAGAGTGGGAACACCTCACATTATATATCTCCTGATGTGATACAAAGTACATAGCATGGTATATGAAGTATTCTTGCCAAAAACATTTGAATTGTATCTTTTCAAGCCTTATCTACACCCACCTTCCAGTTTACAAGAAACACAGAGAATAGAAGGCAAATTATACCATGAAGGACCAAAATCAGACAAGTCTAGAAAGGTGAAATTTTGTTGAGGATATTGTACTGGACTCTTTCAAATGTCAATATAAGTAAAAAGAAAAAGAAGGTAAGAAGTGCTTTAAAATAAGAGAGACTAAAGAACTGAAGGCGATCAGAATATGCCACCCCCAAATATATCACTTTGGCTTAAGGATGATTTTGAGCTGAAGGCAACTGAGAAACAGCACATGTAGGAAAAGCTCTCTTCCTTCCCTGTTTCTGCCTAAATGAATAACAATTTCCCTTTGTGAAAGTTACTTGTACTCCCCTTTCCCGTACCAGGAATAGGAGATGACTTCTATCACCCGAGATGGCATTGACTTGAATCTGCACAAAGAAATCTTACTGAAATATCCCTTACCTTCCATTAGTTTTCCCATAGATTTACCTTCTCTCAGTCTATCACCCCTAGAAGCCCAAATGTCTCTTCCTTTGTCTTCTCACATCTCTACCATTTATCATTCTTTGTTAAAATGGTATATAAGCTCTTAGACCCAGCACTTCTTTGGGGGTTTTCACTTTTCTATGCAGCTCCTTTTCTATGAAGCCCAAGTATTAAATTTGATGTTACTATTCTATGTGCTACAAAAAATATTAAATCAAATTAAATGTATATGCCTTTTCTATTAATGTGTCCTTTATCAGTTTGACCTGCGGGCTCCAGATACTAAACCTGAGAGTAGAGAAGAACTTTTTTTCCTACCTTAGAGAACCAAATGCAATGCATAAAACAGGATGAAATACTGGTACAAAAAAAAATCTCAAAAAAGATATAAAAGACATGTTTGAACCATTGGATAAATGTGGATATGGACAGGATATTAAACAATAATATGGCATTATTTTAATTTTCTTGGGCATGATAAACAAGCATAGTTATATTTGGCATGTCATTATTCTAAGGAGATGCATACTGAAGTGTTTTGTGGTGAAGTATGAGTGTTTATAATTTACGTGATAATGTAAAAACAAAAAAAGATTTGTATGTGTGTATTATTTCCTATATTAGAGAAAAGCAGATACAGGGGAGGTAGGGAAAAGGCAAAGAAAAACTGTATGTAGTAAAATGTTAACTGCTGAATCTAGAAATTTAGGAAGAGGAAAAGAAGGTACGTGACTGTTCATTAAGCTATTTTTTTCAACTTCTCAATATGCTTGAAATTTTTCACTACAAAATGTGGAGAAGAAAAATTTCAAGCAATATTTTCAATCAGGTAACACTGAAGTTAAAACTGTTATTCCTCAATATGTCAGTACAATTACCTTATCTGTGAAATGGGGGAAGTAATATCACATGTGTCTTAAGAAGAGAGGAGAGAGAAATCTCTTTAGATCATTTTTTATTGCTATGGGCTATAACACGGAGATGCCTCAATTTAGGAATTCCATTTCCCATCGCCGTGCTTCTTTCTTTCATTCAACCTTTTATCAAATGATGTTATTCTAAGTAAAATACACTTTATTATGTTGTCGGCAATCCATTGCTTGAAGGCCTGCCGACCTACATTCCCTTGACTGGAGCATCTCCTGGAATATTCTGGCATACAGTAACGTTTGAGAATGGTGACTATACCATCATAAGTGGTAAAACTATAGCAAACGACAAGGAGGTCCAGGCAGATAAACGAACAGCTGGTTAGAAATAGTATTTTTTGTTTTTGTTCATTTTTTTCTTTTAATATGCTATGGACTCTTTTGGCAATCTGGTAAAGCCTGGGACTCCTTCTCAGAATAATGTTTTTAAATCCAGGATATAAAATACATAGGACTCCAAAGGAAGTCAATTGTATTGAAATGCAGTTAGAAAATAGAAACACAAATTTGTGACACAGTAATACATGCTTGTTCATTGTTAACACATTAATAAGACCTTGCAGTAGATCTCATAACTACTGCAGTTTTGAAGTAGTGATAAGCATGAAACAAAACTGAGATACCTGTAACAACTCTCCTGAGATAAGAAAATATCTATGACTTCACAGATCCTCCTAGCATTACACTGGTTTGTTGTCTATATTCAAAACGGAAGAGGACGCTCAATTTCAGTGAGAGGTTAGTGAAAACAAAGAGGTATTTTCCCCCATTCAAGCTCATGGCACTCTTTGAATTCTATCAGCGGACCAAGGCCTAAGAGTCTTCATTTGCTTTGTTTTAATCTATGATTTCCCTTTATGGCCAATAGATTTTCATTTGCATCTTCTTCGTTTAGCAAAGCCCATTTTGGTGGCTAAGTCATAATTAAACTCATTACTATCATGCTTAAACCTATAGACGTTATCTAGTTCCTCTGCCACACAATTGAGGCAATAGCAAATCTTCTATGTTAAACTGCACAGCTAAGTGACTATATTTTATACTTCATTTACTTCCGACATAGACTAACCTTAATGGACATTCATTGCTATGTGAGAATTTCTGACAATCTTCTCGTATTTCTGATATCTTACATTTTCAAAGAGAAAAGTCCAAAATTTATGGAGCTATAAGGCTCCAAATAGTTTCTACAGACTTTAATTACTTAAATCATATACTTTCTTTCGTGTACACAGACTAATATTAAACATTTCCAACAGCTGCATTTAAAGCCCTCTGCAAACTAAGAATACTGTTGTCAACTTGAATAGTCATATTATTTTTCACCTGTGCAATAAATAACTTCTATTTCCTTCTAACTTCTGCTTGGATTGCACTGAAAACATGTCACTGATTAGTAACAGTTTCATGATTACAGCCCTCCCACAATTCTTGGGTTAACATATTCTTTATAAAATATTATTTTACTTATTTTTACTTTATTTGCTACTGGGTGCTTGGAAATAGCTTTGACTGTATTTGTAGAAATGGCACTTATATTTTATTACTTTTTTACATTTCATAAAATTTAAATGATAGAAAAATCCTGAGGAAGTATGTCACAAAAGTGATCTCAGTGGAAATTTGAATATGCTAACATTTATTTTTAAAATGTAGCATGAAGTAGACAAGTTTAAAAGATGAGTTAAAAAAAAACCTCAAAGAAGCTGATCTTGACTTTTTAAAGAACAAAAGTGCAATATTTAATGTAGGTCAAAATGTTTAAATGGGAGAAGTGTTTCTAATGAGTTACAGCCAAATCCCTGGCTGTAATTAACCTACCGTTTGTGTAATATTTCACAACAGAGTCAGCATATACCACTTTCATATAAGCTTAGAAAGATCTAAAATTTTAGAGCTTATGTGATGAAATAGGCATATTGCCCTATATTCATTTTTAAGTTCTAATTTGCACTTAGAAGTCAATAACATAAAACAAGAATTTAAAAATCCAGGTAAGAAGTTATAGAAAATATTAAAATGCTTTACTCAAATATTATATGAGCAATTTATTTTAAAACACAGAAAAAATGCTTTATATATAATAATGAAAAATAATCCTCCCATCAATTTAATCTACTTTATTAATTCAACATATTTTTATATAATGCTATTCAATTTTTCTTAATATTCTCACTTCTTAACATCTTATTTTAGAGTAGACTGAGTCTAGTTCAGAAGTGACATTATACAGGTTTAAACCTGTTCATAGTGTAAACATACGTGTTGTTTAAATAATGGGATAGTTCTGTGTTTAACAGAAGGATTTCAGTTTGGGGAGAAAAAGTGTATGAGTTTCCCAAGGAAGCAATTTAATTACAAAGTTTGGGTCTTTATTTTATATTATCTATGTATGAACTACAACATTGTCTAAACCAAGATTTAAAACAAAAATGTTTTTAGATGACACTATTATTTTTTAAATTCAGCAAGATGTGTGTGTGTGTGTGTGTAGGTCAACTAATGCATTCATTTTGTACAGTAGTATGAATTATATCTACTCTCTGAACAATGCAACATGAGCAAAGGCGTCCAGAAGAGGTGGGCAAAGACAACGGACCTAATTCGAAAACCTTTCTAATACATCCTCACCAAAGACACTCATCAATGAGTTGTTCTAGCTTTCTGAATATTAAAATTCACCTATTATGTAAATGATAGTTTTATTGCCAAGCTCTTGCTTCCTACCTAAGTTTTCATTGCTTGTAACAATGGTCTCATTTGGTAAATAAAGGCCAAGTCCTCCCTTATGAAACAGGAAATACTAGCAACAACTGGAAGCACAGTAGAAAATCTCGTTTATAAAAATACCTATGCTTTCCAACCACAGCAGCATACGCTTGGCTTTCTGTACTTTCAATGCATTCCAAGGGAACGTTAAATGATGACTAAATTCAACAATAACCTTTCTGAGGTTTTCCTTTCCCCTCTAGAGTTAAACCTTTTCAGCCCAAGTCCCTCTTCAAGAATGTACTAACAAAATATGAAAACGAATATATGTACGTATATGCATGACTGGGACATTGTGCTGTACACCAGAAACTGACACATTGTAACTGACTGTATGTCAATAAAAAAAAATGTACTAACAAATGTCCGGAACTAAAAGGTAAATGAGACTATCATGGTTTTAAGCATCACAAGTCACGTTTGTAGCTGTTAAAAAATCTAGCCAAAGAACAGCCTTTCCTACAAAATTGTCATTTGTGATTTCTCTTCCCATCTTCTTTAAAAAATAATTGAGACTCAGCTTGTTGAAGCTGGAATATACTGAGGACATTCATATTTAAACAATCCTGTGTAATTTTTAAAATGAACTTGAAAATTTAAAACAGTAGAAAAGCACTGCCTATTTAACTGGCAACAGCTACATATTTTAGTATTTGAGAAAAAAAAGTTAATTATTGCTATTGATTAACTTCTGATGAGCTCCTTAACGTTAGTGTTTTTCACCCCAGTTATAATCTTTCACAGTATCTTTTTTTTAAGGGCAGCTAAAATAACTCTGTTAAAATTTTAGAATTCCTACTTTATCTGTCACCCTACCTCCTTTTTCTTTCTGCCAGCTGTTTGCAGACCTCCTGCCACCGCAGATTCAGGCTTCCCAATTTTTCTTGCAGAATACTGGCATCTGTTTTTGAGGACTGCTGAATTATTTCTTCCCCAGTTGCATTCAATACTCTGACAACAGTTTGCCGCTGCCCGATGCCATCCTGGAGTTCCTGTGAGATACCAAAAAGGCAAAACAAAAATGAAGCCCCATGTCCTTTTGTTTGAGAAAAGATTAAACAATGTGCTCCCACATGCAGTTCTACTGGAAGAGAAAGAAATAAAAAACATCCATGTGAAAGTTTCTCTATGAAACTGACATGCCTACATCCAAAGGATACAAGACAGAAAGACACCTTTTTATGTGTAAGTAAAAAAGCACCCTCTCAGTTCAGCTCCAGTTTTTGTATTTGCAAAGCTTGTCAGCTACAGGATGTTATAATGTCCTACAAATCAATTAGTTGGAAACCTTCTCAAGAGCAAATTCGATTTCTTGTCCCCACAAGGATGTTCCATGTTTAATAGTCTATGAAGTGTTGTAAAATTTAAACGTGAAGAAAGTATTTAGATTTCTTTGGGACTGTCGATATGAGAGGTGAAAAAGAACATGGTTTAGCCAGTGTATTTTTGAAAAACCTCTAGAGATATTTTTTAAAAATTCATTACTATGTTAGAAGCAAATAGATTCCAAATTCTGTTTCCATTTATGTAATTTGTATTATAAAACCACATTAAACTGACAATTAATTGCTTTCAGGGGCAGCCCATCAAGAAATCCCTAAGGGACAGTGATAAATTTAAAAATAATCTATAGCCACCAGAACATTTTTATGAGTCATTGATGGTGTCAAGCTTAAATATCTTCTACTTTTTACCCTGGATGAAACTTTAAGGGTAGAGTGTCAGAAAAATAGTTTTATTCAAAAAGACTGTTACATCCAAATAGGCATAAAAACAAAAATGCTTTTTACTGTTAAATACAAATGGCACTCTACACTTTATTACAAAAGATAATCTAGAATTTGTGAAGCAATTAAAATAACACACTACTAAATCTGAAGTTTAGAAAATGAAATAATATGAGAACTTGAGATATGTATCATATTTAAATCTAAAAGACTCACAAATCCGTATGTATGGATGGGATAAAGTCAGTACACAGAACACTTTCCTGATACGTGTGATTCTAGTCATCTGATACTCTTATCTTCCCCTGCTCCAATGCCAAGTACATAGCAAACTCCAGGACGCACTTTCCAAATAAATGAAAGAAAGCATTTCTTCTGAGGCTGGTTGAAGCTCCCTTAGACTCTCACTCCACATAAATTTCTTGGGTTTCTGTTTGTTTGTTTGTTTGTTTGTTTACTACTTTCATGTATTATTTTGAATACTGAATGTTTGGTAGTATAACCTCAGCAGTTCAAAGACTCAACACATCAGCAACAAGGTAACAGATCATTATTCTAGGGACACAGTACCTCACAGTGTCCCTATTTATAAGCTTTTCTGACCATACTCTCTTAAATATGCATGAAATGTGCCCTAATAAAGATGTGACACTTCCTTGCAATTAGCTGACTTTGTTCCATTAGTTACATCTCCCTCTTTAGCACCCGTTCAGATTGGTGTTGCATGTGACAGTCATTGCTTAGTAACAGGTACATCCATTCATAACAAATTGTGTCTATATTCGCACTATACCATAAATTCCTTGAGGTCAGAGATTGTATCCTATCCCCAGTCATGTCCCTAATGCTTACTGCAACTTCAGGTGCATGAGAGGTTTCAAGTATCAGGTGAATGAATACATGAATCTATGAATGCAAGAAGTGGGGAGGAGAGGAAGGAGGGGGGAGATCCCATCACTGCCATGGTATTATTAGTATTAATGCTTATCACTAGACCTCCTAGAGATTTAAAGAGGTACAGTTTTCTAGGTTTTAGGCATGTATAATCCAGCTGAGAAGATCAGACATATTTGTGAAGGATAGTTCATTATACTATATACAGTAGGATACAGAAAGCAGGGTGCTCCCTAAGTGACAGATTAAAAGAGGGATTATCTCAGTGAAAGGATGAAGAGGAGAGCTCTCTGGGGGAATTTGGAATTTAAAGAATGAGTAGGTCTTAGGGACATGGAGGGTTGGGGGGTGAGGGAATGGCAGAAGGCAAGATCTATAGTGAGCAAATGTAATCTGATCAGGAATATACATTTGGGCTCTATGTCACTGTAAGACAGTGGGAGTTTAGGGAGAAGTGTGACTCTGTGTATACTGGGCCTGGGCAGAGAGGACTACACCTTGTATTAAGGAGTTTGCCATTCCTTGGAGGGCAACAGAAAATGACTTAAGTATAGGAGTGTCAGAGATAGAGCTGTGTTCCCAGGTAATTCTGAGGTAGAGTTTAGGCTAATGTTAAGGCAGGGACACAGGTAGGACAGCTAGGGATCGAGTCTGGGAGATAAGTATTGGGGTTAAAACTAGAGTTTTGATAATGTGACAGAAAGAACGACTAGAGGTAATAAGAACTGTTAAGGCAGAATCAACAGGCTTTGGGAACTAGCTGGACCACACAATCAAGAATGACTACTGAAATGGGGAAATCTTGGCCTGAAACACAGAAGTCAGGGAAGCAGTAAGAGGAGAAAGATGATGACTCGTATTCGTATCCCAGATGGTGTCCAATACCCACAACTGTTAGAAATACTTTCTAAAAATTCATGGAACACCTATTAGATGTGTGCTATACCAGTGCATCTCTAAACTGCACAAGAATCTCCTGGAAATCTCGTCAAACTGCTGACCATGATTCAGTGGGTCTGTAGAGGACCAGAATTTCTCTACCTCCAACAGGCTTCAGGGGGACGCTGATATCCTTGGTCCGGGAACAATACACTGAGAAATAGGATGACAGAGTAAATGCTTTCTGAATCTTTATTAAGTAACCAAAGAATTTTTGTTGCTGGTTTATAATGCTATAAACTAAAGGTGCTTCAGAATTTTGACCTCAGCCCCTTTGCTTTTTATTTTTGATCTCGGGCCTTCTACTTCATGGCTGATGGTTACAGTGACTTTTACAACCCAATTGTAGAATCAACAAAGGTTTTATTATAAGAGATGGGACTGAGTAGCTAAGAATGAAGCAGTAATTTATAATTGTTAGATCTAAATCTCATTTATAGAGAGTCCCAAATCAGGGCCTCCAGATTTTTTAATTTTGTAAAAGAAGAGCTCATTAAATAGTCTACTGCATTTGTGTGAAAAGATTTTGTAATCAAGAGAAGTATTTACAATGTATGATCTACTTGAGGAGAGTTGTCCAAAATAAAGCATTAAGACAGCAAAATGATGGATCAAAATAGGAAGCAATAACTTGTACATGCTGTTTTACAGTTAGCCTCTAAGCCCAAAGATAAAATTTGATTTACAAGATTAAATGGAAAACCTCAATCAACTTTATTCACTTAGTGAAAAACAAATTAATTTTAATTCTATAGCTTCTAACTATTTTAAGTACAAAATTACTCATTCTTAGTGAAATTTGCAAGCTTTGATATCACATTAATGTTCTGTAGTCATAGGCATCCTTATCTATATCTTTGGCAATTAACATCTAGTCTTAGTTCTAGACAGAAAAAAATCATAATTAAATTTACTGGATTATTCATTATGGTTAGACAGCTTGTTGTGTTTTGATTCTAATATTAAAGCATCATTCTTAATAAGGACTGCATCTTAAGACACTCCTAGAAAACTTTTTAAAAATAGAAAAGCCCAGAATTCTACCATCAGCCAACTGAGTCAGAATCTCTGGGTGTAAGGGAACAAAGGTGTACAAACAGATACACTATAAAAGAAAAGGGATAGGCAGGAATTACACAGAGCAGACAAATGAGCAGGAGGGACATATTTTAGAGTTACTGAATTCTTCTCAACTTCCTGTATGCTTTCTACATTGAGAAATGTTCCTAAATTATAGAAAATAAGACACATATCTAACTCCTTCAAGTCTGGTCAAATTGGGGAAAGAGAAGAGGAATTACAAGCAAGCAAGGAATGATTGCATTTTTATATAGCAAAAAATATAAGACAAAGAAACTAGTACATTTTATATGAAAACATTGCATAAATTTAAAAAAGCGTATTTGCAAAAATTTCCTAAACTGTATGAAAACACAATAAATGGAAAATAAAATGTGACAAATGAAGACAAAGGATAAGCTAAGAAGCAGTTATGGGAAATTGTACAATGACAAATTGGATAAGCTATGTAGGAGATAAAGAATTGGCAAAGTATCACAAACTGGGCAGAATAGGAAAATAGAAGAGCTAAAAAGTGATTGGGAAAAAAGATGAAGACTGAGGGAAACAGAAGCGAAAAAAAGAAAACACAAACCTTCAATGAACAAGTAGGTTTGTCAAAAACCCAATCTTGTGATTTCTTATAATTTTGTTAACGTTTTATTTTGAGACAGAGTCATCATTGGCTCACTTTACTCACTGGTCAAGTGAGAATATGTAATAATATGAAGCCTCTAGAGACTTGTGAAACTGCCAGGTAGAAGTTTATGGTGTAATTTCATAAAACTCTGATGCATTATCTTTTCCCTACTGCTTTACTCTTTCTGTCCTGCTTAAGATCACTGCCATTGTTCCTCTCTGTCCCTAGAATTCAAGTAAGAGTATGAAAAAATGTTTCTGGTCCTTTTCTCAAATATAAATTAGACAAATTTGCCTCTCATGTTAATTCTTAGACTATATAGTCACAACTACCCTCAGAGGTTTTAACATGTCCAGAAATTATCTTTCAACTCTTATCAGATGATGAATGTTTGTAATGAAGCAACACAAATGGGCAAATAAATACTCAAGGAAAATAGCAGGCTCAGCAACAAGACACGTTCAACCTAGCTCATTCCTGCAAGAGCATCTCATGAGGATAGTCACAGGGATTTAAAGATGGCTAAAATTTGAGAAATCCAGCAGTTAAAGAGGTAGAGAGAGGCAAGAGTGAAAAAAAAATAGGAAGGATGGGAAAAAACGTGGAAAATGGCTTTTTCTTTCTTTTCTTTTCTTTTTTTTTTTTTTTGTAAAGAATGAAAGTGGCTGGAATCAAGAATCAAGGTTGAGAGCCCAGAATGAGGAGATCAAGACTGATACCTACCTATTAACTACAAGCCCAAATACAAGGAAAAGTCTGAGGGGTCTCTAAGCCTTTGTATTCTGCTCTACTACTGCTCCCTATTTTCTATTTTGTTTGCTTGTTTTTGGATTTTTTTAAATAGACTTAATTCTTCTAGAGCAGTTTCAGGTTCACAGCAGAATTGAGCAGAAAATACAGAGTTCCCACATAGCCCTCCCCACCCACACATACATGCTCCCCTACCCTCAGCATCCCTCATCAGTGTGGCATATTTGGTACAATCGACAAACCAACATGGGCACATTATTATCAACCAAAGTCCATAGTTTACATTAGGGTTCACTCTTGATGTTGTACATTCTATGGGTTTTGACAAATGTGTAATGACACGTAGCCACCACTATAATACCATAGAGAATAATTTCATTGACCTAAAAAATCCCTTGTGCTCCATCTATTCATTCCTCCCTCCCTCTCCCCAAACCCCTGGAAACCACAATCTATTTATTGTTTCTGTAGCTGTGCCTTTTCCAGAATGGCATTTGGTTGGAATCGTACAGTTTGTAGCCTTTTCTGACTGGCTTCTTTCATTTAGTAACATGTCTTTTAAGTTTCTTCCATGTCTTTCATGGCTTGGTAGCTCGTTTTTTTTTTCACTGCACAAATATTTTTTTAATTTTACCTATACGTACTATTCATTGTTTCTAAGAACGTTTAGAGTTTTAGCTTTTTAAACTTACATAGTTATCAAAGGACTAAAGCCAACCACAAAATAAGAATTAATTCATAAAGATACATACACCTAGCTATTAACAGCAACATTATTTATAATTGCCAAGATATGGAAGCATTCTAAGTGCACATCAATAGTTGAATAGATAATGAAGATGCAGCATATATATATATTATATATACATAATATATATATATATATATATATATATATATATATATGTAATCATATACAACTCACCCATAAGAAAGAAGGATACTTTGCCATTTGAGGCCCTTCATTCACTTTTTTTCACTTCTAAAACCAGAATTTTATAACCAGCATAAACATTTCCATTAAATCAAAAACAACAAAATACCTAGAAATAAACCTAACCAAGGTTACTTATACTCCAAAAGCCGAAATGACACAAAGAAATGGAAAGATTTCTTGTGCTCTTGGATTGGAAGAATCAACACTATCAAAATGGTCACTCCTACCCAAAGCGATCCACAGATCCAACACAAACCCCATCAAAATACTCTCGACATTCCTCACAGAACTAGAACACACAATTCCAAAGTGTATAAGGAACCACAAAATACCCCAAACAGCCAAACCAATCTTTGTAGGTTTTTTTTTATCTTTCTTTTTATTCTCTTTTCTTATGGTTTAATGACTAGAGGACGTCCTTTAACATTAGTTGTAAAGCTGGTTTGGTGGTGCTAAATTCTTTTAGCTTTTGTTTATCTGTGAAGCTTTTGATTTCTCCATCAAGTCTGAATGAGACCCTCGCTGGATACAGTATTCTTGGTTGTAAGTTTCCCCCTTGCATCACTTTAAATATATCATGCCGCTCCCTTCTGGACTGTAGAGTTTCTGCTGAAAAATCAGCTGATAATCTTATGGAGTTCCCTTTATGTTATTCATTGCTTTTGTCTTGTTAATTTTAATATTTTCTCCTTATCCTTAATTGCTGTCAATTTGATAACTATGTGCCTTGGTGCCTTCCTCTTTGGGTTGATCCTGTGTGGTACTCTCTGTGCTTCCAGGACTTGGGTGACTGTTCCTTTCCCTAGTTGGGGAAGGTTTCAGTGATTATCTCTCCAAAATTTTTCTCAGGTCCTTTCTCTCTCTTATCTTTCTGGGACCCCTATAATGCGAATATTAGAACATTTCATGTTGTCCCAGAGTTCTGTTATACTATCCTCATTCCTTTTTATTCTTTTTTGTGTTTTCTGTTCTGAAGTAGTGATTTCTACTAATCTGTCTCTTAGCTCACTGATCCGTTCTTCTCCCTCATTAAGTCTGTTCTTGGTTCCTTCTAGTGTGTTACTCATTTCAGTGATTTTGTTCTTCAACTCTGTTTCGGTTTTTTATTTTTTAATATTTTCCAACTCTTGCTAAAGACTTCCCTCTGTGCATCTATACTCTTGAGTGCTCTGAACATCTTCACCATCATTACTTTAAACTCTTTCTCAGATAAATTGCCTAACTCCTCATCACTTATTTCTTCTTCTGGGATTTTATCTTGTGCCTTGGCCTGGAAGATATTCCGTTGCTGCCTCATACTGTCTATCTTTCTATGTGCTTGTGGATTCCTTCCACAGGCTTTGGGATTATTGTTTTCTTATTTGATACTGCTCCCTATTTTCAACCTGAACTCCAAATCCAAGTAAAAGTGAATGGCTTTCTACTTCCTCAACTGTACTAAGTGTTGCAGGTCAAACACATTACTCATCTGTAATGCTCAGCTAAATTTTCCCTCTTCTTTTGGGCCCATTAAGAGCCCAGAGAGAGCTAAGTGCCTGTCTTTTGTATAGGTATTTATAAAATATTTGTATTTAGTGTCATTCATTGGTAGCATTTATTTTGTATTAGACTTTGCAGCTGAGTATTAAGTAATATTGAAGGAGATTTTTTCTTCTTTTGACCATAAAATGTCTCCAAATTTGAACTGTATCTCAGATTCAACTTTTATGTAAGGACCAACAGATCTTTTATTTGGGATTTGCCAACTAAATGAAATCAAAGAGGAGCAACTATCATAAATGATCAGTCAAAAATAAAATGCACCTTTTTAGCCTATTATTTCTCTTAGTCTCATTTGTTTTGCCTTTCAGTAAACATTCACTGTGTCACACTAATAATAATGTTGAAACCATATGCATGTTTTTGTTAGTTTGCTACAGGAATTGAAGGCAGGAGGGGGTCTTGTTAGATTTCATCTAGTACTCTTTTTCCTGTGTGGTGTAATAGTAGATATGTTCGTTGGTATAATTCCCCATCTGCTCCTGATAATGGTTGCTATAAAAGAATAATGAGAATTACCCTTAAAACTAGAATTAGACTGTTCCTTTTCCAAAGCAAACACCCTGCCAACGAACTAAAGGAAAATTATGTACAGTAGCAATTTATTTTAATGAGACATTTACCTAATATCAAATCACAATGAAATTTCCTTCGTATGTGTTTATCTTATCCACATCAGTGATACATACATTCATTATAATCACTGCTGTTAATGTGCATACCAAATGAATTCGTCAAAAAGTGCTTTAAGTACTACATGCTTTATGAGAATATCTCGGGCTTTTTTTTCTTTCTTCCCCAAGAAATAATGTCCTGGTACAACAAAACCCCAAAATATGTATTTCTCAATTTCGAGCAAATTTCAACGGGGAGAAAAAAAGGATGTATGTTAAACCTCTGCCTCTGGGGATCTGAAACTGAAGGCTACAAGTTATATCTGTCCTCAGACGTGTTTTGCCATTAGAACTTAAATAATTAGAATGCCTTTAGGTGGAGCCTACATGCATTCTACTGCCCTCTGAAGGCATCTGAATTAGTGGTCCTTGCTTGAAAGAAAGCTGTTGTTATAAAGCACACAACTTTGCAAAGTTAATAGGTTTTACTTTGCTAAAATCAATGCTAGGCCTCTCTAGGTTCACAGATTTATTCAATCCTTCTTGGCTTCTAAATCATTCATTACAACTTCAGGAGAACTACCTGGGAACATTTAAGAGCTGTTTTTCTTTCCAATTACTTAGATTTGTTAAGAAAACAAATTGACCTTTCTCTGATCAAAAGGAGGCTCTTGGCTAAGACCATGCTTGCTCTCCTATTAAGTGATACTGACAATACAACACAGGACTTCAGGTGTAAAATTCTTTCTACATAATTACTAGGATTGTTTTAAAAACGTGAGATATTTCCTTATGGAACATATTGCACACAATAAAAAACTGGCTCTTAAGGCAGAATATTAGAAAGGAGACACAGATCATTTTTAAATTATTTGTTCTTCTTCTAGAGATCTTATCAGTTTGGAGCCATACACTTATTCATTTAAAAGCCATCTGGTAGATAGAAAAGATCCAGTGAGTGAATGGAAAAAGCAACAATACTGTTTTTTAAAAGCAAGATGATGTGGAAATGGAACTGATGAAGGACTAGAAATGTTTGATTAACATTTAATCTCACTGGCTCTGAAAAGTTGTAGTTCCTGTTCGTACTTGCCATGCTTATCAAATATTTTTCACTAATTCAGTCATTCATTGATTACACAACTATTTATTGAGCACCTCCTATCAGCCAGGCACTATGCAAGGTGTTGTTTACCACTGGCTGCAGAAGGAATGGACTGGAGTAGCTCTGGAGTAGAAGTAGAGAGACCAAGCAGGCAATATTACTGTAGTTAAGATGAGGGAAAACAGTAGTGTGGACTGGGGATGCAGTAGCAGAAATAGAGAAAGGTGGGTGAAACTAAGTGATATCTCAGAGGTAAACACACTGGATTTAGTCATTCACTGGAGATGTGAGTGAAGGAAAACATATCAACTGGGCAGTTGGAGAGACCGGAATGAACCTCGGAGGAAAAATTAAAATGGAAAATATAACTGAGATCATTCTTGGCAGAGCTAAGTCTAAGATTTGTGATGTGGGTTGGTCTCTGAATGTGGGTAGTTTCTCCATTTTCATTGGAAGAACTGTGGGTAACTTCAGAGGTAGCATTCATAATCCAAACATATTTTGGGTTGCATAATCCAAACATATCAGTTGCTACATAAGAAAGTAAGAGGAGTAATGTCATGACTGACCTTTGCTGTATCTCTAGACTGAAACATTATTCTTTTCATTTGCTAGCAAAGACAGAAATCTCATGATGTGCATAATGTACAAAATTGAGAGGTAGTACAATTTTCCATTTGAAAAAGAACTGATTATTGCTCTCACAAAGCTGCTTGTATCTACTCACCCTATCGTTTATCCACTCACTGCTAAAAATCATTAGACAAAGATGACTTTAAAATATATTCACGTTAATCTTTGAGAGATCAAGAATTACACTTGTCCATTAACAAACTCATTTTGTGCACTCATAGGAATTCTATGTGTTTTAACTATGACAATTTCTAAAAGGCTATTTAATATAGGTAAATTTGTCAATGCAGGTAAATATTCTCTTCAATATGATTCACTCCAATGAATAGGTAACTATTTTGTATTTGATGCCTTTACAATGATAAATAAGCTTGTATTTTCCTTTCAATACTCAGTCTCCTGGAGGAGAGTTTAGTAAGCAAATGACTATATACAATGCTATATTATAATGCAGCTATGGAGATGCTATACAAACATGAGCAATTACTTGTGTGATTGTGTATATGATTTTGTGTGTATATATATATGTATCTGGATTTGGGAAGATGGTCAGGAAAAGAAGCACAGAGGTTATGGTAATTAAGATTATAAAAGCCTGAGGATACCAGACATAGTGCTAGGTACCACTAACCTTAATAATGGTTCAAGAAACATTCATTGATAAATTGAGCAGAAGACTAGGCGAGATACTCTAGGTACACTACTCTTAAATGGTTTCCAATCTGAGAAATGTTAAAGGTAAAATTCTGAAATATATACAACACCCTGGTATGGAAAAAAGGCATTAAAAATAATTGTGTTTTATCAAAGTCTCATCTCTTACCACAAAAAACAAGTTATCAAAGTAAGGTTTACTTTCTCTGACTCTTGAGAATGGAAAGGCCCAGAAATAAGATAAAGAGGGATAAAAACAGATCTCTGTGTCTAACATCAATTAATTGATTCTAAGCATTTAGCTTACAGAACCCCCAAGACATCCACTAACAATCCACCTCTAAGCACATGTTGGGGATCACTAAGCCGTATATGTCCCTCTTGCCAAGTTACACAGGCATTAAACATCGGCTACCCTTTTTTTAAGCTTTCATTTCTGAGGTTAACTTTCTTATTTTCTAACTCATTATCTGTTGTATGCTAATGCTCCTCTCCTTCATGGAATTAGATGAGAAGGAGACATGATAAAAAAAACAATCATGTATCTCTTGTTGACTGAGACTATCCTCTGGAAATCAGACAAATTAGGCACAAGAATGAATTCTTTACAGTATTAGCATATTTGCACAGTGTCAACAACTTGTACCTTACTGAACTATATACCAATCAGAAGAACCTAAGAATAAAACAACCAGAGGATTTAAGGAATTCTTCTGTTCAAACTTCCAGAATTATCCATTTAAATTCCTAAAAGATCAGAGAGAATTATAAAAAGAGGTAAAAAACTATAGTGGTTTTGACTTCCTTATAAATCTAATTTGTGTAATGGAAAAGATTCAATTATCAAATGTTAATGTTTTCTAAATTTTTAATGCCTAGTGAAGTTTCCTTCTTAACCACTCCTTGGTATTTCAGCAATTTCCATTTGACTTAAACCTCAAGGAAAACACATTCAAGCCAGCATTAACATCACTCTGTAACCAGTTAAGTGACACCTGTATTCTCCCACTTACAAGGCTGAATAATGCCAGTTCATCCCTATTTTATCCCTTTTTCCTTTTCCTTAATCCAAGTTCTACTGATCCTGTTATACCTCTTGCCCAGTTGATTCCATCATTGTGACTTCTCCCCATCCCTCCACCTCTGTTGTTGACCACTCTTCACCTACATTAGAAATAACTTCTCTTTTTCTTCACCCTTACTCATACCAAAACATCATACATATTCTTTCCAGATTAATCTTCTTGATCGACAGTTGTAGAATCCTCAGTACCTGCTTAACGAAACCCAAATAGCTCAGGTAACACTCAGAACCTCATAGCACCCTGAGAGAAACCTTTCTAGGCTTCTCTAATTGACTCCCCAATTCTTCATCCATGGACAAATCACAGTGGTACCTTCGCCATCCCCCAGACCTCTTCCATTCTCTCTCCTCCATCACAAATGCCCTAATTTCTACTTATGTAATCCTTTCATACCAGTCCACTAGACTATGGGCTCCATGAGGCAGGACTCATCATTTTTTTTTCTCATTCTAGTGCCTAGAAAAGTACCTGCTACATGGTAGTGCTCCAAACACATTTGTTAAATGGATAAATGAAGACACATCCAAAAGACTATCACACTTATGAATACATTTTCAACTATAAGTTATCTATCTTGTAAATCCCTACTGTACATCGATTGTAGGATGTTTCTCAGTCTACATAAAATTAAATAGCCTTATTGTGGTTGCAAATTTATGAACTTTAGTGCAAGGAGAGTGTTTTCTTTATCTTTGAGTTGTCTACCATGTTAATCAGTAAAGTTTTGTTGGCTACATGACTAAGCGAACAGGCATATTACATATGGTGAAAATAATAATTACACTGTATTTCTGTATTTTTAAATACCTAGTAGGCTTCAAACCAACAAATAAGTGCTGATAGTTCTAAAGAGATAATCTTCAGCAGCTGGTTAAAAAAATTAAAATGTTCACCACTTCATTTTAGTGACAAGGATGGCCAGGGAGCAGTGCTTGTACAAAGGCAATGCACTGATGCCCAAGCAGTAACACTGCTTTACAACAGAGTCTTCAGAGAAAATAAAAAGAAAAGAAACCAAGTAGGAAAATGTTTCTGTCATTTCTGATTTCCAAGTTATATCAATGACCTCAAAATAATATTACTCTCACCCAATAAGAAGAAAAGCCTATAATCTCTGTTCCTGAAAGGCCAGTGAAAACATCGAAAGATGTTCAATACTGTCAGTCATCAGAGGGATACAATGAAAACCGTAACAAGAGACCACTTCATGTCCCATAAACGGCAAAAATTAAAAGCACTGTGAACATCAAATGTTGGTGAGGACGGAGAGCAAATGGAGTTCTCTACCGTCATTGGTGGGAGTATAAAACTGTACAACCACTTCAGAAAAGTGCTTTGCAGTATCTTATAAATTTAAACATTTGACCTAGCCATTCCACTCCTAGGTATTTACCCCAAAGAAACACTCACAAAAAGACCTGTACACAAACATTAATTGTGTCATTATACATAATATCCCCAAACTGAAAGCAGCCTGAATGTCCATCAATGGGAGAAAAGGCAACAATATCATGATACATTTATGCAATGGAATATTAACAAGCAATAAAAAAGGAATGAACTACTGATACACTCACAACATGAATGAATCTCAAGAGTAGTATGTTGATCAAAATAGTACATACTGCAAAATTCCACTTGTATGAATTCAAGACATGACAAAACAAATCTGTGACAGAAATTGGAACAACAGATGTTTATAATGGGTAGGGATTGACTGGAAGGTGGCATGTGGTGATGGGAATGTTCTTTTCATGGAGGTATTGCTTTTATGAGTATAATCACTTGACAAAACTTAAAATGAATACAGTATTTATGTGTTTCCCAGTTCTTGGGACATCATTCTATATTTCCTTATTTACTTGCTAAAGTCATACAGAACAAGAAAGCATGGAAAATAATTACATGGCAGAATCTGAATACTATGTGAAGTATCTTAAGAGAATGAAGTGCTGAACTAAATTTAACAGGTTCAAATTTTACGTAAGAATATACTTTTCCTCCCCTCCCATACAAATCTGTTTCACCTTTCGTAAAGTTTACTTCTATTAAGAAATAAGAACAAGAATATGAAAATGAATACATGTATGTATATGCATGACTAGGACATTGTGCTGTACGCCAGAAACTGACACACTGTAACTGACTGTACTTCAATTAAAAAACAAAAGAAATAAGAACAATATCACTTTCAAGTACTTATGTCTACTAGCTTAAACACTACCTTAGCCATGTTAACAGTGAAAATTTCTAACAAATTTAACTTCTTTCTCTCCTACTTCACAAAGCACATATCAATCTTTCTTATTTAGGAAAAGCACTAAGAAAGGCTGATTGCTAAACCTCAGTCCCTTGCAGACAGAATTTAAAAGAGTTCAGAAGACTAATCAGGTCATGTGAGGACAGACTTAGTGAACCATCAGGGATGTTATACTATTTATTCTTTTATTCCTATACACGAGTATCGATTTAGACAATGTGTATGAGTAGCCAAGTGGCATTCATCTTTTAGGAAACTCTGTGTGTGTGTGTGTGTGTGTGTGCATATATATATATATATATATATATAGTGTTTATTAGATTAATAGAGGGTAAAAAGTGATCTCGTGATCTTAAGTTCTGCAAGAAAAAAAGGCTCAAGAAGCCTGTAAGTCTTTCAAGAATAAAATGTTGACAACCTAATAGCAAATAATCCCAAAGAGTAATTTAAAATATGTGTGGTGTTTAACAAGATGCATGCCAACACACAGGGGTGAATCTAAATGAGCTCAGACTCTAAAAGTGTATCAACATGATCTGTAATGAGGGACGCATAACCGAGGGCAAATATAAAAAGAACAGCATAGAATTGTACACAGTGCAGAAAAGTTGAGCCTGTTAATGAAACTTGTGATGATGTTAAAAACAACATTCAGGGCCTTTTCACTTCCATTTGGAGAAAGTAGAACCAGAAAGATGTAGGTTCACTGCTCAGGGCAGAAGGGGAAGGTTAGGGATAGGGATGACACAGAAAGCAGAAGCGCTCAGCTCCTCTGCTTGTCTGCTCTGTCAAGGAGAATGTTCATTAGACTGCAAAAGGTGTAACTGGACGGGAAAGATGAAGCCCAAAATAGGTGAGGGAGTTTTAAGAGAGCACCTTGCTGCTCTAAATGAGCTAAAATCTCCGGACCCAGACCAATTATATTCCAGGGAAATGAGAGAACTTGAACAATATGGTCCTACCCTGCTGTCAGTAGTCTTTGAGGAAGTATGTTAACGCTGGAGGTGGGCAAATGTCATCCTGATTTTCAAAAATGAGAAGTCAGTGCAACTGGTTTCCACCTATTCCTGCTAAAGAGCACTTCTGGATGAATGAAAATGGAGCAAACAAACACCTGTTAACAAAGATAATGGGAGGCAGCTGATATGGGTTTGTATGACAACCTGGTTCTTGTGGTGGACATGTGTGCCTGTATTTGTGGTTTAATGTCTTTTCAGTATGAAACTTGAATTTCACATTGCTGCTAAGCAACTTAATTTCTTTCTTCAGTTAATAAAATTGTCCACAGTTGCTAAAATCAAGTAACTCTTTAAGACTTCATAGCGCTCTACAAAGAGCAGCGCAATGTCCAATTGCCTACCGCCTGAACCAATGTGAGGGCCTCTGGCTAGTAATGAACAGAGACAGTGATTGGGTGTATGAACTACTTTGTGTATCTGACACGGCCAAAATACGTTTTCGTTACACAAGAACAGTGTAAGAAGTAAGATGTAGGGGTGTTGAACAATCTACATAGGAGGGAGACTTATGAAAAGAGAAGTGTGTTTGAATTAGCCTACATGAACATTCAGAAAAATGTTGAATAGTGATCTCTGGAAAATGAGATTAATGATATTTTTTGTTACTCTTTGTTTTACTTCATCATTTTGAAAGCATTTTTACAATGAAAATATATACTTTTTAATCAGAAAAAAAGGCCACATTCATTTGGAAAATAAATTATTATAATCTCAAACAAGGTTATTTTATCTGGATTTTTTTTTTTTACCTAAGACTGAAAGAATACACAAAATAGCCTTTCCCAGTGCTATAATTTTAATTATTCAAATGCAGTATTTTAAAATAAGGTTACCTCATTTTATCTACTAAAACAGCAGCACATGTAAATATAATTCACTACATTATTTGCTCAAGTAGATACTATTACATTTACATAGAGATACAGCCATGTAGAGTGGACAGAATACACCCAAAATTGTAAAGGATAATAATTCATCACATCTCCAGTAATATTACTAAGCTCTTCTGATATCATCATCATTTCATAGTTTTCTTTACTGTTATTTTCCTACATATTAGTTTCACATAAATCAATATTTACTATGAAAATATCAAGGGAAAATGGTTTTTACAAGTTCTATAGGTCCAGTTTATTTGATGGCCTGTAAGTATGCTGCTTTTTATAAAAACTGAGACAAACATTCAAGTGAGGACAACTTAGAATTATTATGGCAAATGTTTTTTAGGAAAAAAAGCTGGAAACAGCTCTAATTTCATTTTGAGAGTCAAAACAAAGGGCTAATAAGGACTGTCATGATTGGGAGGCATTTCCTCAAACTCCTGCTCTACGTCATGCTTTTTCCATATTTATGTTCCTTTTCCTTATTCTTGGCCTTAATAGAACACATTACTGTGTATCTCCCTTGGTTCCATTTTTTTCTATTAATATTTCATTTTATAGTTTGAAGGCTTGTTATACACTGTTTCAAATCCTCTGTGGATTGAAGAAGGGTATAAATCAATAAAATCTAAAACTCAATTTGCTCCTTTAAATAAGCACTTCAGATGTTTAATCAGTAAAGGCAAACAAATAAAGTTAGCTTTCTACTCTACATTTAAAGCAGTATCACATCCTCAACATAAAAAGAAAGTTGTAAAAAAGAAAATAAAAAGGGAAAAGGCTCAACCTGAGACATTTACAATACATTTCAGATTTAGCAACAACGTATTTACCTATTCATCACTCCTGGTATGGCCCTTTGTTCAAACCAGGAATGGCATTCATCATGTAGAAAATTTGTGTCAAACAGGCAAAGATATTATGAATATGACGCTAAAAGAATGATTACAATTATCTTATAGAGGTAATACATTAGTCTTACATACTTATGAAGTGCTGTCAGATGATTATTTCATTTGAGACCCTCACAAATGCATGAGGTAAGCAAAAAAATCATGTTACTATCCCCACACTAAAGATGAGGAATTGGAGGTGATGGACATGTTTATGGCATAGATTGTGGTGACAGTTTCACAGATGCATACTTATCTCTAGTATCATCAAGTATATATATTAATATGTATAACTTTACAAATATCAATCATACTTCAATCCAGTGGTTTAAGAAAAAAAAAAAAAGGTGAGGAATTGGGAGCCTGAATGATTTATCTATGTTGTCCTGCAGGTGTCAGACCCAGGACCAGGCTCTAGACCATAATCACATTTCAGTGAGATTCTCCCTACTCAGTGTTGCCACTTTTCTGGCTTAATTACTTAGATATTACAGAAACATGCAGACACATGAAAAGTAGAAAATTCACAAAATTAGGCAAATTACATACACGTTTAAATTATGAAAATAATAAACCAAGTGTTTCATCATTATAGCTCTTTTGCTTGGGAGAAAAAGCTTATTTGATACTGATTTTCCTATTACAAGACTACACTACTTTGTCTTTCTTTTTGATAGTGTTTGCATATTTAATTAAATGTGATAATTATGTCAAAAAATGTAGACCAAAATAATGAGAAATATCTACCCAGAATACGTTTGATGATGATTTAGAGAGGACCACAGCATTCCTAGATTGGATTACATGTTTTTGTAAAGCCGCTGTATTAAAATGTCATGCTGACATGATTCCTGATAATGTATTTAATGGTTAAAATATGCATAGTGAACATTTGTGTAGAGTTCATTGCATCTAATTTTCTATCTCCTTTGAAATAAGGAGAATGATGCAATTGTGGTTACTTTTGCTGTTAAACTTAATGAAAATTCTGTCCACTATCTATCAAATGGATCTTTTCTTTTTTCTGTTATCCAAACAAATATGCTCAAAAGCAATTTATTTTTATTGAAAAGTCCTGTATTGTCATGATGAAAAAACACAAACAAGGCTCTAATTTCTTTCAGATGCATTTCCTGGCAAGATACACACTGGAGGGTAGGGGAAGCTTTATTCTTACATTTATATTATTGACATTATATGGAAAGACCAGGTGTTGTACAAATGGAAAAGTTTTTATGCTAGCATTTTTCAATAAATAATACTGGCCAATCTTCAGAAATGAAAACGTGCACATTACCTTTTTCTCTATAAAAATACAAGGTTGAATGAGGCTTATCTGAAATGTTGCTATAATAGAGTGATGTCTACTCAGGCCAACATTTATGTGGGATGGTTTGTCGTAATATGTTCTTGTAGTAATAGATTATATTGCGATAATGACAGGTCAACAAACCTCATGAATGCCATAAAAACCAATGATATGTGAACAATAATTTCATTTTGCAGGTATTTAAAAATCATATCTTATTTTGAAGATCACCGTAAGAGTTGAAAACAATGTGAAAGAATAAATGTGGTAAAAAGTTACTATTATATCTGTCAAAGAGAGAAGAATTCACAAAACGAGAAGGAAACTCAGAACAGACCACGAACATTAAATCTACATTCCACTATTCTTAATTCAGCATAGGAAGGTAATTTGATTGAAGCTCTGCCATTCACAACTGAAAGCCAAAACCAAACTTCTGCATGATGATTTAAAAATTTCTGCACATATCAATATAGTCTCCATTTGCCAATTTGACAATATTAAAAAAGAAACGCCCCCCTCCTCAGCATGGATGGTTATGTAAAAGAGATTGCTTTGAAAAGTCAATTCTATTTTTTAATATGAAAATCAATATTTAAGAAAATAATTCTCTTGCCCCTATATTAAAGGCTTTTGGTAAGTGTAGATTGCTTAAACACTGACATGTAGATTTTAATTGACAATCAACATTATCTCTTTAGTTCTATATATTTAAATACACAGACATAAGAAATAAGGTAACCATTCATCTTTAAGACTAAGATGATTAATTAATTAATTTGTTCAGTAAGTATTTATTGAGTGTGCTGCATCTTACATCAGATGGTTTTGACCTCATGGCATTTCAATCTGGGCATAGATAAACAACAAATTCCACACACAAACACACACACCCCCCACCCCCGCCACACACAGAAAAATTATGTTAAGTGCTGTGAAAGAAAAACACAGGATGCTGTTAGAGCACAATGGAGGAAACACCCAATAATTAGGGAATTGTTAGATAATGTTATAACTTTTTATTAGGTGGCCTGGAAAGGCTTTAGGGGTGAGGTTGTTGAAATGGAAGACGTACAAGGAATGACAGGGTTAACTCTCTATCCTGATGGAGAAAATAGGATGTGTGAAGTTCCCTAGTCAAGAAAGGGTTTGATACATGTGTGAGTAAAAAGAAGCTGAAAGAAAACAAGAATGGCTGGAGCAGCTTGGGAGCAAGACAGGGTGGCATGAAATGAATTTAAATATACAGATTCATAACAAGAATGGTCAGTGCAACCACTAAAATTTGGAAACAATTCAAATGCTCGATAATTAGAGAATAATTAAGTTAATTATTTACAATCATTTTGAGATTTTATTACACTGCCTTTTAAACTAAAAATGTATAATTAAAGTAATTATCAAATAAAATACAAGGAAAACAGGAAATATAATAGAAGATATAATAGTGTATATAATACTATTTTACTTTTTTAATAGGAAAAAATTCTGAAAAAAATCACTGGGAGTTTGAAAGCCAAATTAAAAACTTAACAGCAACATACGGGGAGAAAGATTATGATTATTTTAATTTAAAAGGTACTTTAATATCTCTTCAAAAATTTTGATGCTAAACTTTAAAAATTATAGGTAAAACCAAAAAATAAAACAAAACCACCATAAAGCCTTTTCCTAAATATTAAAAATAAGCTTCAACAGACACGGAACTAAAACTAACGTGTTCTCGTGTGTGTTACACATGGAGAAAAACAGAGTGTGACACAATGTTTGAATCCTGTTAACTTTGATAAAAATGGGGTGTCTCTAGGTACGTGTGGGAAGAGGAGGGTCTTCTATTTGTCCATTTATCTGTCCGTGTGTCATGGGTAGAAGACATTTGAAATAATGCTTGCTATTGAGCTATTATTTTTAGAAATCACTGTTTAATCACTTACAAAGCTCAGCATGGTTTGCTAAACCATTAAGACCTTTACTTGTATTCATGAGTGTTGGAGGGAAAATGTCGTGATTTAGCTTACTATTGTTCTTAAATCCATTTGTTTATCATCTTCTCTTGGCATAGAGAAAGAAGGGCAAGATCACAACCATATTCAAATACAGTGGACTTTATACTAAAAATCTCTCTCTCTATTATGTCTCTTCTGCCTTATACAAGTACATAATATTTTTTATCAAAGTATAATCAGTTACAATGTGTCAATTTCTGGTGTACAGCATCATGTCCCAGTCATGCATATATAAACATAGATTTATTTACATATTCTATGTCATTAAAGGTTATTACAAGATACTGAATACAGTTTCCTGTGCAGAAATTTGTTCTTTAATCTATTTTTATATATAGTGATTACCATTTGCAAATCTCAAACTCCCAAATGTATCCCTTCCATAATTCTTTTTTAGTAAAGGTGATGATTGTACTAATAAAATAATTTTTAATTACTTTGAAAAAATTTTACTAGTAACTCTCACTGCTTATTTTCTAGTATGCATCTAAATAATTTTTCAAAAATCAGACATATATTGCCTTCAGAAAATAGTTCACCAGATAAAGCATGTGACTAAATAATTTATTATATAGTTATCCAAATTGAAGGAAAACGCGTGCTTGATCACAGAATGGCAAGTGACTGATTTGATAAAACTCCAGAGAAGTAAGATTTAGAAGACAATAATTTGTCTATTCATCAGTTATTCAACTTCAAGCAAGTCACTTGAACTTTTTAAGTTTATTTGTAAAATTTAAAAAGTAGCAGTACTACCACCTACCACCTAGTGTTGCTGTGAGGATAAAATGAGATCTTATGACCACCTGGTTTTTACATTTTAATTTCTTTTTTTTTCCAGCTGCAGTATGCATTGCTTAAAAATATCTTATAAAAATTGATTTACACATATGTTTTCAGAAGCACTTTTTATTTTGTAATGGGAGATACTGGTTGAATTTGTTCGAGTAGTAAATTGGCCTTAAATTACAAGTGATGATTACCTGCTGTCCTTATTAGCTACTGATTTGATCCAAAGGCACTGCAGTATTGCAAGTTACTTGTTGCCTTTTAATCAATTCTTAAAGATTTTGGATCCAACAAGGAGAATGACAAATGTTGAAGCAGCCAGATTTTCAGAGTCTCCTTTGCAAATGAATAATGCTTGGTTTTGATTTTTCTAAGTAGCCTTTCAGACTAAGTTTTTCTCCTCATACGTGTTCATACTGGATCAGAAATTTTTATCCACGCCTCTAATAAGAGTGAATGGGTTTTTTACAAGTCTAAGGAATGTTTCTGGGTCTGTTTCCTACTCCTGTAAGATGGCAAAATATTTGCTAGATTATATATAAAGGGAAACTCAGTCCTGCACCAAGGCAATCACTGTGTCTTTAGTAAAGAAGAGTAATGGTAATAACAACTAAGCCAAATGCCAGAGCCTGCTTGTATTGACCCAATTTCTGCTGTGGCAAGTTATATCTATCTATCCTGGGTAACATTCAGCGCATTGAAAGTGGCTTTCTTATTATGGTGAATTACTATTCTCATCAGGATAACTTTCTCACCACAGGATTTTGACTATGGAGATTCAAATATGATTCAATCTACCCAACAAACAATAGTCGCCAAAGGAATACTTGGAGTTTAATTATGTCCAGCTTTGACAGAACTCTACTGTGACTGAATAGTGTTGGGCCAATCAATTGATTTTTAATGCACTAAGCAAATGCATTTAATTTGGGGGCATCTTAGTACCTTTCATGTATGAAGGGCTCTAATACACTGTTCATGTTTTCTTTTTTTCTGTATTTATGTAGTATTTCCATGCTCAGTACAACCAGGTGCTCCGAGGTACTTTCTGAGTACTAGGAATGGATAATAACTATGGAGAGTTCTATATATTAATTTCAGCCTGTCATGAACTTCAGTTTCAAAATAAGATTTGAAAAGGCTCCACATAGTGGAGGTATAAAGAAAAAAGTAAGTATTGTTTGTTCACATGTCCAGCAAGCAGAAAAAGTAGTACTTAATGTTAATTTTCCCTTGTAGTTAATTTCAAGGCACCTACAGTTGCCAGGTATGTCTGAAGTTTTGGCAAAGCATTGTATTGTCTCTGCCTTAGGACACTAGCTAGACTAAAATGACAGTAAGGTGTGCCCAAGTATATTAAAAAAAAAAAAACAGACTCACCAGGAAAAAATGCTATTTAAAAATAATAACACTAAGAGCAATGCTATCTTAAATTCCTACAGTATTTTACAGCTTAGAAAGCATATTCACTAATTTGTAAAACTTCCCCACATTAACCCTATGAAATATTGGGGCCACCTTTTATATTTATTTTGCAATTCTGAAGAGTGAACAGTGATGTTCAGAGAAATTATATTGGTCAGGGTTCTCCAGGGAAATAGAACCAACAGAAGGTATGTGAGTGTGTAAATATACCTACCTATCCATCTGTTTATCTCCAGTAACACTCACACAGATACACCCCGAATAGCCCAGGATAACGTGGGACCAAACATCCAGACACCTCCATGGTTCAGTCAAATCGACAGATAAAATTATTCATCACAGAAATGGAGTAATTTAAGTTAAACTGATGAAGTTGAGATTATCACCCTAGTAGTTCAACTTCAAGCCCAATGTAGTTTTACTTTATACTATATCAAATTTCCTACACAAATGTTCTTAAAGTAAATTTGGAAGACTGTAGATTTGTGTAGTTCATAGATCCTGCTTTCTTCAATTTAGGAAGATAAATCAAATGCATCTATTTGACAGACATGGAGAAGTTACCATTTCCTACTAAGGTTTTCACTACTGCTATAAGAAAAAAGCGCCCACGATTTCTGTCTCTCTGTGGCAGCGAGCATGGAATCGAGGAATACAGGAGAAAAACACAGAACAGAAAATATTTGCAATTCAGAAATGATCTTGTAAACCTAATGAAGATAATTTACTCCAAAAAAGAATCTCAAATTTGGGTTAAAAAAGGAAAACTCGAGAGGTATTTGTTAGATTGCATATTCAGTTCTTATTGGAAACTTGCTTTAATCTTATGAAGATATTCACAGGAAAACTGTATGAAGAGGTTCTCTACAAGTTCTCAACGATAAAAATCATTTTGACATCGTGCTTTCATTAGAAGACATATACAAAAATGGTTTTTGAATAGACTTTCTGGTGCAGAATGTCATTATAGGTGAAAGATATGAAAATATACTGCAAGAAACCACTTGTACAAAAAAAAACTGCCATTTTGACCTTTTTCAATGAAACACTTCACAGTTCTTTGGGGTAAAAACATCACATTGTATAAAATGCTCTTTTATTAGATAGTTCACTCAAATGGCTCCTCCTGTAGTCAACCTTAAGGTATCATTTTTGAAATAACATATTCTTTCCCTTAAGTGTGTCTGTTATTATTCACTCATCGTTATTGTAGAGTAGCGGGTAAGTGTGTGCTCAGTATATTTTCCTGATTGTCATTGCATATCATCATAGTCACCATACTTACTGAGATACTGCACTCAAGGTCTCCTGTTTAAATATGGTCTCCTGTTTAAATATGATGATAGCTGTCAATTTTCTTTCTTTAAGATTTTGGGTATTTCACAAGAAATAATATACTAGCAACACAAAATAAATTGTGACTATGAAAAACCAATATAGTAAGTTAAGCAGTCTATTTTAAAAATTAATGGCTCAATTACTCAAATCCTTGTGGTACAGTTTTAATAGTACCAATATTTCCTTAGATTAAATAGACAAAGGCATTAGTAACTCAAGCCAGCAAGTGTTTACTGAATTCCTACCATGTGCAAGGCAATCTATGAAATCTGAAGTAAAATAAATATAAGACTAGTTTATTACTCTCTAGACGCGTAACACAATGTTAGGAAACAAGATGTAATCATATGAAGAGTTAAATTAAGCTTTAAATAAAGGCTCAAGGCAATGGAAGACATGTCACTTGGCAGGACCTGATTAATCTCTAAGTGGACTGTACAGACAAAAGTGATTATAGTTCAGATGAGAGAGAGCTCTTTTCAAGGATGGGTGGCAAACAGGTCTACAGAGGAGTAATTTGTGAGTTTTCCTGAGAACCAAATATATTTTAAGAGTTGAGGAGACATGTCTGATGGTACATACAACACTTAGGAAGTGAGAAAACACTGGGAGACTTATGAGACCATAATTTGGAGACCATATTAGAATGGGCCTTGAATACCGGGGGACCAGAATTTTATACCAGATTCCATAAATAAAGACGATCTACTGAAGGTCTGAGCAGACAAATGACGTGATAGAATTGATTGTTATAGCTGATCATAGTATTACAAATGGATTGGAAAGGAGAATGAGAAGGGAGAGAGACGAGATTAGAGGCAGTTACAATCTAAGGTAGTATGACTTCTATCTAAGAAAGAACTTGAAAAAAACTGAAAAGAGGTATTGAAAAGTCCAAGTATGGCCTGTAGAGAAGGGAGAAAGGGAGGTGCTGAACCTCCAGAGACTGGATGAAACAGGAAAGTCAACTGAGGGGTGACTTTGGAGGGGAAAGAGGGATGGTTTTGTTAAAGCCATATGGAGATTGCAATACTACAGGGATACCCAAGTGTGAGGCCCATAGAGGTTCACCCACGCATGAGTGGTAACAGAACTGGAGATAAAGCTGAGAATAAAGATAAACAGATGGGATAGCTAAAGCCAAGCAATGGGAATAAAAACAAAGTTCAGGCTAGGAGAGAAAGAGAAAACACCAAGCCTAAATCTGGTGGGGGCACATATTTAAGATGAAGAGGGGAGAGATTTGCTAGGAAAGGATTTAGGAACATTGTAGGAATAGCAGCTAAATGGCTTCTGAGTTTATTTTTGTTTTTGTTTTTGTTTTTTTAAAGAGGAGGAGAAGGGATGTTATTGAACAGGCTCAAATGGCAGTGGAATCAATGGATTGGACAATTACATGAGCAATAATTTTGAGAGTTCCTTCAACTATTTAATGAGTGTCTCCTATGTACCAGGTATTGATGCTTAGGATACAGCAATGAGTTTTCATGGGGCTTACATTAAGTAAAGGAAACAGACAACAAAACTAAGAAAACAGATGTATAATATCCTAAGGAGATAAGGAATATGAAGAAATGTAAAGAACGCTATAAGGGGATGGAGAGTGAGAACTGGAGAGTGTTATGGCAGTCATGGTAATGGGAGCTAATAGACACTCCTAAAGGAAGTGAGGGAGTGAGATCTGTGGATGGCTATCTGAAGGAAGAAGGTTGAATTTCAACAACAGGAATCAAAATCAAACTCAAAGAGAAAGGATGGTAAAGAGTTTACGTTGGGATAAATTAGGATTTCATGTATCTAATTTTTTAAAGAATAAACTGTTATGCCCTCTTGATAAGGAGTCAGTGATGAAAGAAGTTTTGAAGACATATAATAGAAACCAAAAAACAAAGTTGTTAAGAGATATGCTAAAATTAGAGCATTTCCTCCATAGTCAGGTCATTAAAATTTTCTGTAAATGTAAAAAGAACCATGAAAATTCTTAGACAAAGCTGCAACTTTTCTGAACGTATCTTCCATCATTGCCTTCTAAGGATGCATTATATTTTCACATTTTACAAGATTTTAACATATATTTATAATTTAAAATAGCTGCATAAATATGATATGCAATCTCTTATTTTTTTTTTTTACTTTTCTCACCCTTCTCTTACTCCATCCACAAAATGTCCCTGTTCAAATAACTTAATTATATATTTCCATGTTTTGCACTTAATGTTTTCCTTCAATTTATATAACCATAGAAAGCATACTTATACTATATAAATAAGGCATATATCTCTAAATAGGATTGTATTTTAAAATACAATTGATAATTTATTCTAAATATTGTTATGCATGTGGTTTTTATAATAAACGTTACGTCATTTTATTGCTTCCTAGTCAACAGGTACATTTCAAATTCATATATTTTAATAGCTGCGTAAGAGTCTATGCTTGATGTTCTGAAATTTATTCAGTAGTTTTCCTATTGAAAGTCACTGTTTTTTCCCTTAGCTTTTTTCCCCCCACTATGAACGAAGCTGCAACAAATATCCTTGTACATATATCCCTTATGTACTGGTGTTTTATTTTATATGTAACATCACAAGAAGTAGCTTGTACATTCTCTATGCTTGATTTCACCCTTAACCTGTATGAAAAGTCACTTTTTTCTATTTCTAAACTCCAAGGCCTACTCAAGTATCACATACTATATATATTTTTAAAAACCTTTCTAGCCTCAGAACTGCCAATTTATTTTGTGTAATAATTATCTGTATGCCATATTCCATATCCTTTTTTTTAGACAGCAAATTTCTTAAGAGCAGGAAACATGTCTAATATAATTTTATTTCCTCGTACGTGTTTAGCATAGAGCTTTTCTCACAGAAGACAAAAAATACAAATTGACTTGTTACTTAAAATAACATTTTAAAATACTACCTTAGATCAATTTTTAGGAAACAAACACAAGAAATATATTCCTGCCTTTAGAAAACTGTCTTGTTGCATGCATTATAGGCTTCCTACAATTTCCTGCATATTTTAAGATTCTGATAGTTTTAATCAGATATTGGTGATTAAGAAGTAATCTAATAAGACAGCTGAAAAGTGACTTATATTCAGGTACCTAGCCTCATTGTATAGCTATACAATAAATTTCTATAGCAAATGTCTATTATTAGAAACATTATAAGAGATCGTAATGCTTCTCTTTCTCTTAGATCTTACACGTTTTGTTAGGCAGAGGGTGAGAGGAGATGGGTGTGAATGGAAATGATACTAAAAATAAATTAAAATTCTTTACTGATGTAAAAAGAACTGGTCTTTACAATAGGGCAATGTCCTTCATGTTCACCAAAAGCCTACAATACAAAGCCAGCCAGTCTCTTGGGAGAATGTAGAAAGTTTGGGGGAAATCTAATTATATTTTATTTGCAGAAGGAATCAATATGGTAGTACTTCTCAAGTTCAATCCAATCACAAATGTGAAGAACATATTTGCATTTATATCTAAGCAGAAGCACAGTGGATTAAAAAGATTTCAATATAATTTAGCAACCCCTTTGTCAAAATAGGGCTTTCATTGAACATAATGACACTCAAGGCCATCCTTCCAATAAATTACCCTATAAAAGTTCCATGAAAAATTTAATATGGTACGGGTTGGGGAATATAGGTAATTAAATGTGCTGCAGAGGTAGAAAGAAGACTATAGTAAAATATAGTAATTAAGGGCTGAAAGAATAATTCTGAAATAAATAGATTATTTTAGGAAAATCTTATCAGTATGTTAATCATTTTAGTTCCCTTATCATGAGGGAGATTCTTAAATAGGTGCTTGGGTCACTGGTAGCCAGCCCCTTGGCATTTTCAGATGCTACGAGTTTCATAACAGACAGGCTCTAAACCTTGATTACTTTTCTAATAAGAACATTGCTGCCTGTCAATCTTCAATCTTTTTAATTCCCTAATGTCAGATGGAAACAAAATCACCTCCTGGATGGCAAGCAAGCTGCGCTGGGATTGGGCAAGACTGGAAATCATCATCTGCAACACAGAGATAATTGAGGCTGAATTCTCTGTGGTCTTTTGAGACTGTATTATGCGAAATGAAGTAAATTTACAAGCTGAAACAGTGGCTAAAAATCTCAATTTTAATGACATTTGAGTAGCCGTGGTTTCTGGTTTTTCATGCGAGTCTGTAAGGGACTTAAAGACGAGAATACGAGCACAAAAAATTATAGCAAGCAAACAGAACCTGGGACTAAAATAGGAAAAGGTAACTATGTCGGAGGTGTTTGTGCTGTCGGCTGTACAGGGTTTGTTTAAACAAAAGCTATGTAAATCTTTGTTCAGCTGGTTGTTCGGGAAAATAAATGGAAGCAAACAGAAGAAAACAGACCACAGGCTAGAAGAGTTTGTCAAGAATGATAACAGGCATCGAAGCAACAGGACGGAAAATGAGAGCCCAGCCTCTGTAAATAATGCATGCTCCTCAGGATGCACCAGAGACCCAACTCAACAGCGTAATAATTTTAACTAAAAACCTGCTATTCCCACCACGAGACTCCATAAACTACAGAAGAAAGCTGGGGAATTTTATACACCCAAAGCGACAAAGCGTGGGAAACTTGGTATATCCAAATCGCCAATTTTATCCCGAAGTTGCCCTTGACATTGCCTGGGAGATTTTGCAGCACTCAAACTGGATAAGGAAGACAATTAATGTGTCTCCGTTTTTGTCTAACTGTGCTAAAAATAGGAGTCACAGATCTGTTCCTGTTGTATGCAAACAAAATTTGGTTGACGACCTAAGAAGTAAAATGAGTACAAATGAGCTAAAGGTACAAAAAGTACATTAGGTCAAATTCCTACGAATGCTGTTCCTTTCTTCCTATATATTTTACTTCTCCATTAAAATCCTCTAACACTGATACAACACACGTTAAGTTGGGAGGACAGCTGAGAAAACTCTTAAGGAGCCCATACTAATAACACCATGTATCATCTGGGGAACAGCCTGGCAAGGGGCCTTCTTTTCTTATTAACCTTCTTTGGGCTCAGCACCTGACAAGGTACAGGGCTGCTCCCCCACAGATGAGATTCCCACAGACACAGATTAACTCGAGAAGAACTGACTTAAAGCTGTTCATCTGAGCAAGAACCTTGGGGCATCATTACTCCTCAGAAACTGGTATACGTTTCCCTATCCACAGGAACAGGCACTCGCTTTACATCGGACCTCACCACTCCAGATTAACTACACATGTACAGGGAAATGATTTTCTCTCTGTTGATCTCCTCATTGCAATCCTGTGCCTACAAAACTTCAATGCAACTTCTTTCACAGGTTTAAAAGGTCAAGTGAGAAATTTCCTTGTACCTGGTTCTCAAAGTGAACTCGAGAAGGTAAAGCATTCAAAGGGATCTGGGACATTTCTTCACTAGCTCCAAGTAGTTCTTTAGGAATGAAGATGAACTGTCAAGAGTGTGGGCAATACCACTGGTAGCTTTCTTTACAGTGCTTCTCAACTCATGTGTGACTCTGGGGAGAGGATGGCATCCCTGAAGTACTAAGTTGCATTGTGGATGTATAAGTTATTACACTGGTATTGATTTATTTGAAATATTTATTTACTCATTTATGACAGAGGGGCAAGAGGTAGTAAAGTACATCCACAGCGTGAAAAATGAGTAGGAACATTTAAAACTCATCAGTCAACACCCAGGTGACAAGATGCCTTAGTAAAATGAAGGCATTAGAAACAAGGTAAAATACACAAGCATGTCAGTAAGTTTGTAGGATTATGGCCGCTTTTGTCTGAGGTGTGCTTTCCCAGTTTTTCAACTACTAATAGGAAAAATCTTATTTTCTGTTAAGAAAAATAAAATGCAAACAGAAATTGAAAAGTTAAGCATTCTGTGTATATTTTCTAACACATCTTTGAAAATTTTACATGAGAGTCCAGCACTGGCTAACCAAAAATCGCTATGTATTTTTTTTTCTTTGTTGAATGAAAGGCAGGAAGAGAGGTAGAGAAGGAGGAGCAAAGGGGGAATAATTGTGCAAATAACTCTGTCTGTTCAGGAGCAAATTAAGTTTCTCTCATGGGTAGTCACTCAGTAAATGTTAATTGATGATAATTAAGAAAAATGAGTTTTCTTTTTTGTGTATTCTGCAACACAGTCCCATATTTTCACATTAGCTCAAGTTTATAGCCCAACTGATACAGTGCAACTTTGCCCTTGACGTGTTAACTACCTACCATAGAACATGCAGCTTCCGTGGTGAATCTAAAGACCTCATTTACTTGTTAAATGCACCTTTGGCACTATTTTTTATTTTCTCCCTGTACCACTAATGACACCTACAGTCGTACACACGGTATTTGAGTACCATTTCTTCTTTAGCCCAAATGTTCCTTGCTGAGAAACATGTAAGGGAGAAAAAAAACCCTTCAAGTCACATTACAAAATTTACAAACATTACTGCTGAGCTCCTTAACAAAAGTGATTGAGCATGGTTTTCTCACTGCCAAAGAACACAACACTGGCATAGAAAGAACTGGAAAAAGGAAAATAGTGTGAATTAGACTTTTGTCAAGAGTGGGGTGCCAATGTAATCAACATAAGTAAGTGTAAATCTTTAAAATACCAATGCTTTGAAGAAGGTAAACCGAGGCTCATTGACATCTCTCTACTTAGGGTAATTAAAATCACTATTAAGAAACATTCACGGTGGGTGGGTGGGGCTGTGGATAATCCGGGAGAATTTTCTCTCACAATTTAGTATTCAAACATTGTTTATTTAGTGGTCATTTCTCCAAATTCCTAGGACAGTAACTAACTCCAAACATCATTCAAAAAGCCAATTATAGGGAATGTATCCTTTCTAAGCCCTAAATTTAGTAAATTTGGATGTTGGGAATTAGGAACAAAAACAGCAAGGTCAATGGAAACATGGATGCAGAACTTTCTCTATTTGAATCCAAATCCATATCTTAAGCACTTAATTTTGAGCAACTGCTAACAAGGAAAATAAGTGGGCCTTTGATTTTATATCAGATGTGATAAAAGACAGTAGTTGGAAGGCTTGATTCCTTAAACCTCAGGACTGTTTCTTGTTCACTGCAGTATACTTAGCAACAAATAGAGTTCCAGGCATGTAACAGAACCAAGACAATAAAAACAGACTGAATAAATTAGTGAGTGAATAAATGAATGCAGAAGTAGATAATGAGCTTAGATAACAAAAATGAACTGCCTCAAAACCAGGATCAACCTTGAGAAGCCACCAACCCTAACCACATCAGTGCAACATCATCATCTATATCAATGGAAAAGGTCGTGCACTTCCATGGATTTTCATCATTTATAACTTGTAAGCTGTTTATCTTCCATGCTCTAGTGCGGGTTCAGTTGTTTCCAGTTAATCTTTTTTTTTTTTTTAACCTCAGAATGATCCAATTAGAAGAATCTCAGTCAAGTGCTGCTGCAAAGAGGTGCCTGAATTGGGTGAGTTCTAGAGATAATTCTCATGCCTGCATTGGCTAGAATCAACAAGCCACGCTTTACACTGGATCTTGCATCACTTGTGCATTTCGTCTTAGACTGGCCAGCTTGCCCTCTTGCATCTTACAGTCTTCATCTGTAAAATCCTGTATTGGATCAGGTGATTGTTAGGTCCCTCACGCTCTTAGGCTGAACTTTGGTCAATCTAGGTTGCATGCTAGACTCATTATAGGAAGCTTAAAACATTCCTGTTCCCAGGCCCCACGTCAATAAATTAAATCCAAGTTTCTGCAAGTGGGTCCTAGACACATCTATTTTTTTTAGAGGTTCTTAGACAATTCCCAGCATGTAGCTTGAACTGAGAACTACCTCTTTGAAGACTCACTGTTGTCAAATGAGTGAATTAAGCATATTTTCATCTCAGAGCAATAACATAATTCTTTCTTTGTACTCTTTTCATGACTAAAGTTATCTAACTCTAGAATAAAGACAGGTGCATTTATTTTTAAAGGGCACGTGGCTTTTTCAGCACAATCTAATGCAATGACTAATAGTCCAAATTTGCTACCAATTTTCAATATTGCTTAGTATTTTGGGAGTCTGAGTGGCTCCACAACTCAAGATTTCTGCATATTTAAAAGCAGTTGCCTACAGCATATTTTAGTCTCTCAGTGGATGTATATTCTTCCTGCTTTTAATAATGAAATTTCATTTTAAGCGATAATCCCTAAAAAGGATTTCCTAGCAGAATAGTTTATATCATAAGAGCATATGGGAGTTAAGAATAATTATTCAGAGAGTATCTTTCTCCAAAGAGCTTAAAGCACTTCATGGAACTCATCTAATTAATGTTCACACTATATGCATGAGAAGGCATTGGACAGTGAAACCTGGATGGCTCTGAAGTGAACTCCTAGTCCATTCAGTGAGAGGATGAGAATAAATGAGCACCACAGTGCACACATGCACGGTTTACACAGTCTACCACTGTTCATCAGTCTGTGACAAAAATTACATTCTAATACATCAGAATGAAGAGGAAGAAATTTGCTAAATTAGTTGTTATTTTTCCTCATGATTTTAAATACTCAAACACTTAAAAACAGAAATCTCTGGGGAGGGTAGAGCTCAGTGGTAGACCACATGCTTAGCACGCACAAGGTCCTGGGTTCAATCCCCAGTGTCTCAATTAAAATAAATAAACAAACATAAATATCTTCCCCTTCCCCCAAAATTAACATGAAAAAATTAATTAAATGGATTAAAAAAAAGGTGGTGATTTAAAAAAAAACACAAAAATCTGTTACTTAAAAAATTCCAGATGCTCTATCATTATATAAATACAGAAAAAAAATCTGATTAAAATGTAGGGCTTCCTTAGTAGAACAAACAATATTTACATTGCTTTTCATTCACACAATAAATGGTAAACATTGTCAATGTGTGTGGGCATATTTATATAGACTTAACTGTTACCAAAATGTGACTGTGTACTTTTAGCTCAGACAGCCTGACAGATGAAGTTAATTTTAATATCATCACAAGAAAAGCATTAATTGAATCCATACCCATAAACACATTTTAATGGAATGGAGGAGATATAAAGATGGTATTGGGTAGTAGTTAAAAACAGAAAAGCTGATGTAAAAAAGAAAAAAAAAAAAACTCAGGATCTTTTTCCCATTTTAAATCACAGTCTGTAGTTGAGCTTTCCCGCAGGGATCGTGTCTTAACCTGACCTGATTTCCTTAACCTGGTCCGATTTCCTCCAGAATAAAATTAATAAAAGAATTCACAGAAGGCTTACCATTTCATTAAAGTAGATAAAAAAAGTTCTGCCTTCATAAAAATTTCATTGGCAAACTCAAAGACACAAAAGAGTACTTAGAAATTCTACAATGCATGAATTGTGAACTCTTTTATTTCAAAAACAAAGTATTTAGTAAATAGCATTATTTGTACGCATATTCAACCATGCTAACAGAAGATGAGTATAAGGACAATGGTTCTCCCTCAAAGACAGTTTTTGTAAAAAAAAAAAAAAAAAAAAAGACAGTTTTTGTACATTTTGACATTATGTGTATGTTTGAGACATGTGCAATTTATCTCCTCGCTTCGCTCATGGGGGAATTACTGGTAAATATTTCCTGCCTGAAAGCAGAGAGTTGACGCTGATGATTATCAATATAAATGAAAAAAATCAAGTCTATTCAGAAAAGTGCAAGCAAAGGCATCAACAAACCAGTGGTAAAACACTTTGATGTTTGTGTTTTAGGCAATCTCTCGTGCTAATTGCCAACTCCACACTTTCCCATTTAAAACAGTTCTGCATTAATTTTAGCACTGAATCTCTTGGAACTTATAATGCCATCAAATAAGCAGACAACCTCTTAAATGTATTTCCTTACTTATATCCTAAATACAGATGAAAATTATAAACTTTTTGATGAGAAATTTATCCTGATTAAAAGTAATATCAACGCCATCTAACATTTTCCTATAATTTAAACATAAAACATTGCACAAAAATAAAACAAATTAATACCATTTGAATGTGAATTTACCCTTTTGAGTGTCGCTAATCTTAATAATCAAATGGCCATTATCTTCAAAATAGAACAAAAAATATTAAAGTAAAATTGTCCAAATTACTTCAATGTAAATGAATGGTCATTTCTAACATATAAGATCGATTACTTTACTGTTAAGCTTTATTATTCTAGAGGAAGTCCACGGACTAATGAAAATTTTTAAACAATTCCTTTTGCTATGTCCAAGAAAAGGACTTTGCAAAGGCAAAGCTCTACAGCCAACCAGTTAAGAAGTTACTTCTTGAACTCCACAGAGTGTTCCATATTATGTTGTGATAATGCGAATGGGCCAGTGGGTGGAGTGAGCCCCTAATGGATAAAAAGTGGCTCTCACAAAGCTTAATGATCATGTGGGACAAATCAACATGATGGTTTCAATAGCAACACTGCCTGAAGTGGAATTTTACTCAGAACCAAGTTCTTTTTCAATAGGTTCTTCTCTAGAATGTGTTCCTATTAGTTGCAAATTCTCACCACAATTATATGCATAATGGGTATTCAAAATCCAGAACTGTAGATTTGTTCCTCTCAGAAGGCAGTCACAATTTTGAATCAACACTTTATAGTTGGAGACTTCCCCACGCTATGTGACCCGGTCATGACCAGATGGTTCAAACCTCCTGGAACAAATAACCCCAATGCAGTTTCCAACTGTGGACCTTGAAACAGTCATACACAATTTGAAACAGATCTGAAAATGGCTTTTGGATACATGATTGGTAGACTATGAGAGCCTGAGTTGCAAAGTACTCTGGAACTTTTAAAAAGCGAATATATTTAAAACAGTATAAATGCCTTCTATATCATGAAGACAAATCTTTTTCTGACAGCTTAAATGAATTATACTTAATCTATGTCTCTATCAGAACAAAGAATAGCTTGAACCACATGAAATGCTTGACCACATAAAAACAGCCATCTGTAAGTTTCCACCTAAAATTAGACATTTATGTATAGAGTAAGTATGGAAAACCCAAAGGACATTCTCATGAATTACCCCTAAATGCCAGTTCTTACGTATTTGAAATTTAAAAGTCAGTGTATGTTCCCTTGAGAAGAAAACTTTCTTAACTCTGACTATTTAAAGAATTTCTTTTCTATTAAAAGGTTACTCTATGTAACACCAATAACACTGATGATGTTCAAGTTTTAGCCCTTGGTTAAATTCTTGCTTTATAGCATATCAAATTATCACATTGTATAGTAGCTGTGCTTTCCAGTAGATTAGCCTCTAGCCACATGTGACTATATAAATTTAAATTAATTAAAATTAAATAAAGTTAAAAAGCCAGTTCATTTCCACTAGGCACACTTCAAATACTCAATAACCACATTGCAGAGCACTCTAAGCACTGCGGAATCTTCTCTGAGATAGGAGTGTTACAACACTGCCCGTTTGTCACTTTGGTAAATTTATCCTTTGAAGGGAGGGAGGGGCCATAGAATAATGTATTACATACAGACTGGCACATAAAGATGCTCAAGAAAACCAGAAAACCAATGAAAAGATCTTGTTATTATTACCAGTGATACTGCCATATACATATAATGCCTTTCAGATAAAAAGTGCTTTTACATATCAATGTTTGTCAGGGGCTGGGTGGGGAGGGAACTCACTGCAAGGGAGGTATGAGGGGACATTTTGAGGTGATGAGAATAATCTCTATCTTGATTGTGGTGGTGTTCACACAACTACAGATGCTTGTCAAAACTCATCAAACTGTGTATCTAAAAGGGTAAATTTTACTGCATGTAAATTATACCTCGATAAAATAAAAGGGGGGCAAAAGGGATGCATTTATTTGCACTTTAAAATTTGATCCTTGGGTTTTCCAGCGAATAGACGAGAGAATGCTGCTGAAAATCAGAAGACGAAGCATCAGGTGTGTCTCTGGACAGCAAGCAAGTTGGGGGTACAGTTTTCTAAAACTGTCATGAGTTAACATACTGCTCAGGGAAGACGCTAGCAGGCCTCACTGGGCAGGCCTCCCTGTACTCACCCCTACCCCACTGACTCTCTAATCATCTTTGATTTTGCCATCTGTTCCTCCTGGCACAACAAAGCTTCAGAAAGAACAGTGACAACTTCAATAAGCTTGTCTTTGATATTTTTGAAATCAGAGGAAAAAATCAGTTCTCTTGATTTAATCCCCTATTTACAGAGTAGTTATTTGTGAAATATAAGTACAGAGTTATACTAGCCTGAAATGGTTTCACTAATGTTACATGAATCTAAAACAGTGTCTTGAGAAATAGTATGTGTGATGAATTCCCATTTCCACACTGCACGAAAGTGAAGACTGTCAGGCATTTACCACTTGGAGAAATTCTAAGGGTTAATTAGGAATTGAGATCATTTCTTGATCTCACTCCCCGGAAACTAAACCTTGTGATAGAATATGGCCAGCAGTTTGACATCTAGAAGGAAAAATCAGATTTCTGCAAGCTGTTCTTTTCTAGGTGCAGCAAAACCTTGACTAGGGAATTCCACTTGCAGAACCTCCTGCTCACCATGATTTCCAACACCTGACCCTCTCTGCCTGTAAATCTTCAGAGCAGAATTCAAAGCATATGTGTTCACACTGTACTTTCACTTTAATAAATGCCGGTCACTGTTGCCTCTCTGTTGTCTTTTAATTCAATGTCATTACTGCGTGTTTGTTATCTACAGTAATGTTTATCACAAAGGGCATGAAAGGGACAATTTATGCACTAAAAGGTATGTCTCTGCTCATCAGAATAAATCACCTTGGGTCTGCAAAAACAATCCCATTGGTTTTCCTGGTGAATATTCAGTAAACTATTAACAGGGCAACAAGGGATGAGAATCTCTTCCCAAAAGAATGGAGCCATTTATGGTCATTCACTTTCTAGGGTGGAAGAAACACTAATTTTCCCTCACCAAGGTTATCGAAGGTTTAACAAATCATGTTTATATCTAGCAGTGAAATCTCTTGAGTTAGTTAAACTTCTTAATCTCAAAATTTTTAAAAATATATTTTAGTTTGTTAAATTCATGCTAAAAACATACATCCTTTATCTCACATTTCAGTCTGTAAGCAGCACAGGTATGTGTGGGGCCTTAGTTTTTTTTAGAATAGAGATGATAGTTTTGTTTGTCTTCCAGGAAGGACTGAGTCACAGTCCTATAGACAGCAGCAGTCCATGTGGTAGACATAATACACCTAAATTTAGTTTGCTCATCCATTTACCTTCCATTCATTAACCTTTCATTGGAGAGGTAATCTGTCCTATATGTGATTGAAAGTGAGGATGGAATGAGAAAGTACCTAGTCAATATGTCCATAATAGGCCCTTAATAAGGAAGAGCTTAACTATTAGTAATAGTATTGTTTTTACCATATTAAAATTTGCTCTCTTGTAACTGCCTTATTCATTTAGGTTTCTTCATAATTACAGTAAGCCCCTAAGACATTTTTTTCCTCCTCTTCATGAAGCCTTCCTGGCTTTATAGAAAGCTTTAGACTTTATTTTTACAGACATTTTTTTTTAGTTTGTTGTGACCCATGGTTGGGAAGTTAAGTCTATTTTTGTGGTTGCTTTTTTCCCCCAAAGAAAAATTTCACTTTAACTCAGCAAACAGGCACTGTTTTTAATTCCCAAGCAAAGTCATGCATAAACAAAAACTCTGAATCCCAAGAGATTCTTGATTTAGCTCTGCTATTAGGTATCTTCAACCAGATAACTGAATTTAAGAAATGGAGCTCAATGTCTTTGTCTATTAGGTGAAGCGGTTAAACTACATGACGCCTAATGTCCCTGTCATCTCTAAAGCTAGTGTTTGTTATATGACTAAGTAAAAATCACTAAATCATGAAGTTTTTAAACAATTTTTGCACCCCAGGCAGATACACCCACAGGGTAATGATTTCAACAAAGTATCTTAATGTTATAACGGACAGTGCTGGAAAATATAGGCCCTTCAAAGCAAAAATTTACTTTGCCTATGCCAGACAGCTTATAAAGGATCTTCTTAGCATCTTCTCAAGACTTATCTCAGTGCTTTTCTTATAATAAGTGGGTGATAGTTTCTGAATGAATAATAGTAAATCTTAGACCTGAAGAAACACAGAATTTAGGATTATCTTGTTTACCTAAGCAATATTTTAATTATCTAAACTATTTTGTAAGAAAAATATGCCATCAATTTACCTCACATTTGCTTATATTTTCAAATTTTCTACCTCTGTATTTAGATCAACTCAGTTCTTTCTCATTATCTTCATTTCTTCTGACTTTCCCCTCTTTAGCATAGCTGATAAAATTTTGTTCTGCCCACACAAAATCCTTATAAAGACACAGAATATTTGAAAAACTTACATTCTGGTATATATGTGTAAGAAGTCTTTTGTATAAAGATATAAGCATACTTGTCTTAAAGCCAAATGCTGCTTGTGGGTAAAATTTTCTAGATTCAGACACTGTCTAAGAAAATTAAGGTCAAAATTCTAGAGACAGAAAATAATGACAATGTTTTAAACTTTTATAGCACTTTTCAGTTTATAAATTTCTTGTAATTATTTAATTTTGGCCATAATCCTGAGACATAGGTAAGCACTTTATTTTATAGAGAAAGCCGAGCAAACTAAAATTTAGGGAGTTAAGCATATTATTTAAGGTCAGACACCCAGTTCGAGTAAAAGAAAAGTCTTCTGATTTCAAGTTCAATATCTTTTGCGCTATACCAGTTATCCCTCCTCTACATCTAGAAACACTACCTAGAAATATATACGATTCAAATACTTTTGTTCTTTGTCATAAAATATATTAACCATATATACAGGAGATATTGCATGTTGAGAAGTAGTGGTATGAAGCTGTGGTAAAACCAACAAGATGCAAACTATAATCTTCTATAGTAACTGTATCTCTCTCAATACATTTAAGGAGGAATAGTTCACTAAATCATGGGGCAAAACAAATTTCAGCCACAAGGATTCTGCTGTTTGATCCATGGATATGTGATTTACAATTGACCTCATTTCATGCATTTTTAAAAAAGAGATACGTTACAATCCTGGGATCAAACTAACTTTAAAGAACAGGATCTTAGGAAAATAAATCCCTCTGTCAAGTTAAGGATGAATGTGTCCATCAGAATTGTTTTTCTTTTCATTTAAACCTGTGTTGGACAGTTGGCAGAGCATTGTTTCTGTCATTTTCTGATCCCAGTTTTATTCCTTGTCACATTCCTTTTCTGCCAAACAAATGCAGGAGGGTTCAACAGCAAAAGCATTCCAAATCTTTAATCATTATGAAAAACACAGTACGTTGACCTTGTATTTTAAAGTTAAACGGAGTGGCATTATAAAAATTAAATTGGTTCTTTCTCATTTCCATAATATCCTCTAAAAAGCCTTGCCTAGCCTAGAGTGGATGCCCTATTTCTTTATCTTTCTTGATGACCTCTCATGCCTGCAAGTCAGCTCGTTTTTCTTTGCTGAAGACTGCACCCCACTGCTGCATGCACTCTCAAAGTTCCATTAAAATCTAGGGCATCATCACTCATTCTTATCTGCAGCGGGCTGCCGAACAGTACCCGCAGCTGCATGCAAACTAGTCTCAAAGGACAATATTAGATATATACATTGTCATCCCGTAAGGAGAATTCCACCTGGATCCTACCTTATCTCACAAAGCACATCGAGCCTTTCAAACATGGCTCCCAGAGTCAGTGCTATGAAAGGGTCCCTTGTAACAGCAAACATTACTTAAAAAGCAATTTAGTGGCAAGAAATTAGCTTTTTATAGGACACCCTTTATTAAACTCGGTGTGAGATGAGCTAGCATCCTGAATTTCGCCTTGCACCCACTGAGACCACACAGGCCAAAAGCAGTTTCATTTTAAGTACTGTACTACACAAAAATTATATGCATCCCTCCTCTGATCTTGATGAGTTCTTTCTTGGAATGGATGTGTTACTAGGATAATCAGAATGGAGAATTGAACAACAAGCTAGGATTTAGCACTGCTCTTGTCCTGAAATGCGAAGAAATATTGATGCCACTTATTCAAGGAGACATTCCCTAACTACTGGGGACTGCTCACTGCTTGGTGATGGAGATGGGGTGAATTAATGAAAGAGCTGGGTATAGATTAGAAATTAGGAATATTAGATCTCTTTACTTTTTATAATATCAAACATCATTGCTCTAAATCATTAACATTCTTATTGGAACAATATTTGATGTCAAATATTTTCAAACTTTGTGACTGATGTCTCTGTTCAACATGATAATATGTAATATCATTGTTGAATAATATTAAATAAAATACCCATATACATAGTACTCTAGGTAATTATTTTCTAATCAGCATGATATTCCCTGTCTATTTTATGAAGTGGTGGATGTGCCAGACTTTAAATATTCTAAAGATTCTGATTGCTTAAATCTTCCCATAAACCTTGGCTTTAGGGTAGGAGGCAGAGGTGTACAGATTTTCAATGAAAGCATCTGAGTCCTGGGTAAGTTTTTCAGATATAATAAGCTCAATTCTGAAACACCTAAGTTTATTAATTTTTTAAGTGGGGGAGGTAATTAGGTTTATTTATGTATTTAATGGAGGTATTGGGCATTGAACCCAGGACCTAGTGCATGCTCAGCACGTGCTCTACCACTGAGCTATGGACACCCCCTGAAAGACCTGGCTGAAGGCAGCTAGATACCACTCCACCGTATCTATGTAATAGCATCTGTCCCTCCCTAGCACCTCCTAACAAATACGTGTCAGCGATATTTTGTGTGGGGGTACTTTTGCTGAGAGGATTTTGTTTCTATGGTTATTTCCAGAAGCTATCAGTATGGTACTACCAATATGAATTTTGGTCTAAACAATTTCCAATTTCCCCTCAGGTATTTATTAAGTAGTGTGGCCACAAAATAAAATAAACACTAGGATATTAAGAATATGTTGCTTCAGTTATAGGATATATTTTACTTACAATATCCCTTCTAAGTCTGAAAATAATAATGAACACAAGAACAAGTATCAGATTTGTGGTTTTAGTCAAGCAAATATATGTTTTACAGGGCTTTTTGTATAAGAGCTTGTAGAGAAAATTTTCAGTAGCATTAAATATGAGCTTTCCATTCACTAATTTATCTGAAGTCTTTATTACTACGTTCTCCAGAATTGTTAAGGGGAGTGTAGTTGAACTGTCCTCTGACCCACCCAAATTCACATCTATCTAGAATCTCAGAATGTTTCTTTATTTGGAAATAGGCTCTTTGCAAATATCATTAGTTAAGGTTTTTGAGATGCAATCATCCTGGATTTAGGGTGAAATCTAAATCTAATGACTGTTGTCCTTATAAAAAGAGGAGAAGACACCGGGAGACACACACAGAAGATGGACATGTAAAGAGGGACGGAGATACTGGAATTATGCTTCCACAAGCCAAGGAATGCCTGCGGCTACTAGAAGATGGAAGAGGCAAAGAGAAGGCAAGGAAGGATTCTTTCCTACAGCCTTCCGGTAATCTGCTGACCTTGAGCTTGGATTCCTAGAGTTCAAAATTATGAGAGAATACATTTCCATTAAGCGACCCAGTTTGTTACAGCAGCCTCGGGAAACTAACACAGGGAGTATGGTTGTAGTTATCCTAAATGGCTAAGGATTCAAAGTTTGTTTTCAGCATATGTACATTTTCAGCAAAGCATGCCAAATGCTGGTGGACTTTAAACATTGACTAGTGGTGAAGATTATAAGCAGAAGACATGGCAGCACTGAGGGCAGGCACAAACAGCTTTTTAAGCTGGTGATCCATTTTCCAATGAATGTCCTGTCACCCATTACAGATGCCAACAACACTTCGTCCTTGAAGTATTAATACTGTGAAACTCAAAATTTCAAAGTAAGAACAGAATCCCTCCATATTTGGCTAACAGTTAAGTCCTTATTTGCTTGAATGATAAAAACGGAGTTTATGCGGAAATAGACTCATAAGACATAGGAAAACAAACTTATGGTTGCCAGAAGGGAAGAGGGTGAAAAGGGATAAACTAAGAGTTTGAGACTTGCAGATACTGACTGGTATATATAAAATAGATAAACAAGTTTATACTGTATAGCCCAGGGAACTATATTCACTATCTTATAGTAGATGATGGTGAAAAGGAAGATGAAAACAAATATATGTATGCTCATGTATGAATGAAGCATTGTGCTGTACACCAGAAACTGACACAACATTTTACACTGACTATACCTGAAAAAAAAAACAGAGTTTATGTTAGCTACAATAGTAAGACTATTGAAGAATTTTTCTTTTACTTGTTGCCTACTATAATGGTGAGGTTTTGACATATATGTAACATAACATTCACCAAAAAGAAATACAAAATTATCTTATGCATGTAAAAATTTGGACATAGGCTGTTGCTATGGCTCAGAAGTATTTACTCCTGCCCATTGAGAGCATAAGGGCATGGTGAATTTGGATATGACTGTGAGCAAAGATGCACCTTGTGTAAGCAGAGCAGCCTGCATCTCTGAGATGTGGGTAAGCACAGATATTCTCTCCTCTAAGGTGTTCCCTTCCCACCAGGAGAGATTAGAAATAAGATTAGATGACAGGAGTTGAAATATGATGCATTCTTACAAATACAAAAAGAGTAATAGGAATCGAGAACTGTGAAGCTTTGTAGAGAGATAAAATGATTAGCATTTACTGAGTATCTACTGTGTGCCAAACACTATGAATCTTTTCCCATATATATCTTTATTTAATTCCAAAAAGCAATTCTGTACGATTAGCAGTAATATCCTATTTTTCAGATGAGGCAGGTGAGGCTCACCGGGGTTAAATAATTTGCTTGAACTTAACACAGTATGTGTGGATTTAAACTGCTCTTCCCCTCTCTCATCCTCTCTGACCTAGAGGACCTTACAATATGGTTGTGTGTCAAGATGAACAGACTTGAAAGTCTGATATGGAAAGAAGTGTAATTTTTTTAAATTGTAGATTTGACAAAGTCTCAAGAGTGACGTATGAAAAGTATGTGCTACAGGAAGTCAGAGGTGGAAAAAGAATTAGAAGTTTTCACGGAGGAATGATGTTTTGAGCTAAACTTGGAGGATTAAAAGAAAAGCAAAGCATCGTAGTCCATATAGGGGAAGAGACATGAGGATGAGAACTGAAGGTTCTTCTAAGGAACTAGAAGTGGGAAGGTTGGAACGTTTGCTTGAACCAAAAATGTGAAAATCAGAGTATGTGTGTGGACTTACATTTCTGAGGACTGGAAAGCCACTGATATTTTGGGGGCTGGTAAATTACATAATGAACCTAATACATATCCTAGGAAGGTTAAAAAAATAATGGTGTAGTGAGATTGGAAAAGCGGAGAGTGTGAGGCTAATCCAATCATCAAGCATGAGACGTTAAATTCCTAGATACAGAAACAGTGCAAGTGGAAAACGAGTGAAGGAAGAGATATCAAGATTGCACATGGCTGGAAAGGCATAAGAAGACATCAAGTGTCTGAAGGATAAGAGTCAGTTAAGTTAGTCAGTTTTGGCTGCTCTTATTGGGGGGTTTCTGGCAAACAAATAGTTCTCCAAATGTATGGCTTTTTAAGTACCACCACTGTAGTCAGTGCCCTTTTTTTTTTATAGCGCACAGCTTCATTATAATTTCTTTTATGAGACACAGAGCAAAGAAGCAATGTACCTTTTTTAATCACTGGGATCTATGAATGTCTTTAAATTTATAAATTTTAAATGTTTTTAAAAGTTCCTTCATGACTGAATTATTTCTGTTGACTACATATTCAATGAAAATGAGTTTACTATTCTCTAGAGAAAATCAAAAGAAATTAGTATTTTTTTCTATGGGAGAAAAAAAACAGGAGTCTGTGGGCCTGAAAGGGTTAATGCATTTTTAAAAGTCTATCTTACTCTCAGATAATAGCTCATTCACTTGAAGAACTTAGTTTAATACATTTGGAGGTTCCTAGAAGTTCTTCGAAAGAAGCTGCTACAGAGTTCCAGGGCATTATAAGCATTATTAATTACAGTATTTTAAAGTTCACATTAGGTAAGTGTCCAAGAAAAATGACCCGAATTTATTTGAAAGGTCACAGAAATTTATTTTACTTGTCCCACCACATGGCAGTAAAAATAGAGATGCTCTGATAAAATCCAGCTCAGTTGTTGGTAACATGATATAGTGGACATGACCCTCTGGATTTAGAATTAGGGGGCTGATTCCCTCTTTTGGTTCTTCCACATACTAATGGTATGATTTTAACCATGTTACTTAATGTTCACATGCCTCAACTTCTCAGCTGTAAAATGAGCATAGTGATGTTTGGTTTAGCTTAGTGAGGACAAAGATGTTTTTCTATTTTTCCCCATGTTGTACTCCCAGCAACTAGAACCATGCCTTACACAGAGTAGAGGCTCAAATATATTTTTAAAGGAATAAATGAATAAGTGAAAGACTACTGAAAGTACTTGGTAAAATAAAACACAAATATTTGAATATTATACCTGTTGTATCTATGATGGAAATAACTTTATAAAGCTGTGCTCCTGCCCATCTCTTCCCAGCTCTACAGTCAATGACATCCCATTGGTAGCTTAAGATTGGCCATGCTGGAATATTTGTGCCATAAAATTTGAGAAATGCTACAAAACAGACTGTCTCTCCTCCAAGAGCCAGTTGGCAAACATTTACCAATATATTACTGTTTTAGATCCTTGCTACCTGGCCTATGCTTACTTTGGTCTCTTCTAAACCTGAAATACTCAAAGACATTCAAACGATTCAGGCTTTCTGGATCACTGCACTGTCTTGGCTTGCTAACTTCTCCCTGATAAATACACATCATCCTGTAGCAAACTCCAATTCAGATGCTATATCCTTGAAAACAGTCTCTAATTTCCCCAAATTAGACTAGGATGCCTCTTCCATGTGTTTAGCCATCACTCAGTGGTTACCACCATGATAATATTCTATCAATGTATAATAACAATTACTTGCTTAATGTATACCTCTCCTAAGAGCTCTTTGGAATACAAGGACTGTCTTACTCATAGTCTCTGTACCTTGCTCCTACAGGAAATACTCAATGAAGGATAGTTCTGTGAACAACTAAATAAACGTGATCTGGTTTTGAACATGTTAGCAATACACAAAAGCTAACTGGATTATTATCCTAATAACTGTAGTGAACAGAGCACAACCAACCATTCTTATGTAGACACTCTTCGCTTACGTACACACTCTTCATTTGACACAACTTTCTGACTATTAGGTGGGGGGAGCCATTACATTAATCTACAAAATTACTCCTAATGCTGCTGGCAGTTTGGCAGACAGTTACATGGACGATCATTGGTTTAAAACAAACAGTTGATGACTGTGACAGATCAAGTCAATATTAATTCCTGTTTGGTATTTTTGTTGTGACTACATGACAGTGACATTTGAAGTCATCTCTGTTTGGTCTAAAAATCTTATTCATAGGACAGCCACCTACAGGGCCAGCCAGAACAGCTCATTGAGCAAACATTTATTTTTTTTCTCTCTTTTGCATATATGTGCCTGAAATCTTCCAGATAAACACTGTATTATTCCTGTTTTTCACTCTTGCCTCACAAAGCTCAGATGTTGTACCAGTCATTATCTGTCCCTTAAGATCCATTTCATGTTCTCCTACAAACCATATTTCCTAGACTCATTTGACAATTAACTTCTGGGTGGATTTGACAAATATGAGAGACTAGTGAAGGAAAAAAGGAAAATTCAGGGTGTTTCTCCCTCTCCCTGCTCTATATGGTATTTTCTGGCAGTGGCTGAATCTCCTCTGGTGTTTCAGCATCCTAACATCTTGCTGGACACACCCTCCTTCTGTTTCTGCAGCTCCTGCCAGACAGTCTCCACCTGATTCTACCGCCCACCAGATGACCTCAACTTGTGAATTCTAGTAACATCACCTGGTGCTTAAACCCTCAGCCATGGTAATAGGAGCAGCTTCCTGCTAGTATTAATCTCGATTGTTTTTTTATCATTTCTTATTTGGCTTCCTAAGTCTTTCATCACATATGTACTTAAATGCTTCCCTTCTTAGAGCTATTTAGAGCACTTTCCTTTAATGATGATGGTGATGTGACTATGGTGATGTTTGGAGCCATTTTTTTCTTAATGGCACTAATGTCTTCTTAGGTGATAACAATCAAAATCAAAATATTCTGAATCATCTTTGGCTTCCTATTTCCTTTTACCCCTCCAATCGAATCAGTTGCAAAGCCTCATACATTCCACTTCTATTATCTTCTCTCCTTTCCATTCCCATTCCTCAGATGGTAGTCTGAAATACCCTGGCTTCTTCCCTGAAATATTACAACATTCTGCTAACTGGACCCTCTGCCTTCACCCCTTTCCCTTCTCTTTTACCAGAAACATGGACTCCAGAGCTTATCTGTGCTAGCTTAGATGGACAGAAAGGTAGAAGGGATTATTATAAAATGTTAGGTAGCACAATAAGGAGAATCTCAGGAGAATTCAGTAATAGCAGCTGCCATAAGGCTAGGCATCACAGAGAATGGACATGGAGGTGGTTGTAACTTCATGGTATCAGTAGGAATCTTACTAGTAGAAGTTCAGGCAATTTCACTGCAGTTCTCTTCAATCATTATGCCTCAGCTACCCTTAGATGTCTGTCTCTCATTTGGCTCTACACCTATCTGGCTGTGACAGTTTGTTCAGTGTCTGCTCCCTCATAATTCCGACTTATACATAGCTTTCATGGCTACACTGTCATGTAACTGGAGCTGTATAGCTTCTGAACCAATCATGAGATTGTTGGGTTTCCCATTTCTACAAAACAACAACAACAACAAACAAATAAAACATAGGAATCTGATTGGAAAACTTATCTTTTGATGCCAAGTTCTAGGTTTTATCAGCTAAGGGGTGGGCAGTTATGTGGGACCCAAACACATTCTTTGAGTGTCAGCGGACTCAGGGTAGTTCTCTTAGAAACAGAGTGATAATTTAATGTATCATCCAAACCAGGACACTTTTGAGAGTGAAGGAGGGCAAGTTATATATTTACAGAGAAAACAAGCACCAACTGGTGTTGTTCTGACCAAACAGCAACTTATAGGCACCATGTTTAGAAAGTACTATAGGCAGGCAGGCAGGCAGGCAGGCAGGCACTGTCATTTGGGTCTACTTCTGCTGGCTGGTTTTCTACTGCCCTTCACATTTTCCCCGAGTATCTCTGTTTAGGGTGGAATGGCATTCACTTCTCCCCAACACTGGCCTGGTCCTACTGATACTTCATGTGTATGCTCAAATGTCTGTTTCTCCATAAAGCCTTCCATGATTTATCTAGTCAAAAATCACTCTTTTCTTAAGTTTAAGTTGTACTTAAACTGTATGTTCTAAGGCCTTTGTTTTCTATCCTATATTACATAAGCATTTGACTTATCTTGCCTAATAGGTGCAAGCTCTTAGAGAGCATGAGTCGTATTAACACATTTTTGGGTACCTCACATGGCCTAGCTAGTATTTTGTTCCTAGTTGGTGGCCAATGAATTCTCATTAAATGAATGAATGCTGAGTTCTGAAAATGTAACTTGCTATTGTTGTCTCAAGCTCACAAAGTTAGTCTAGATACCGATGCCTATAAAATGAAGAGAAGATAAGAGACTGATTATGTCTACATTAGAATAGTGGTGAGATCAACAGAAATAAGAGAATTGGAAGCTACCATATTTACATGGTCTTAAGAATGCTTAATGGGAAACAAATCACACTGAGGACATTTCGTTACTGAAGAGATAGACAAGAAATCACAAACAATAGAAAGAAAAATAACTCATTTATTTCTCAATAGGAATTTGTTTGGACATTACAATGTATTCTGACAGATATCTAATTTGACTAGCTCTTGGTTTCTATAATATACTTTATACAATTGTTTACAAGTTCATTTTAATCTATATGGAAATCAAAGTGCTTATCAGTCTTTCTATTTTTTAAAGTGCTTCCTAATGCAAAGTTCTGATATTTTAGAGAACATTTTTAAAAAGCAGTTAAATGGTAAATTTTGATTTGCACTGTTTGAGAAGCTTTATATCACTCTTCCACAGTGGTCACTGGGTATTATTCCTTAAATTCAATAAAAATAAACTGTCGGCTGATTTTCAATTATACTCCACGCAGGACACTTTTTCCTTAAAAATACACACTAATTTACCTAATACTTTAAGTGTAGGATACATAATAGATTTTAAGTCTGCTTGTTATTTCAAAATAACTCCATATATCCAGGAATCCAAGCACTGGAAATTGACCCAATGGGCATCCTCCAAGTTAGGGATATAAGGCAAATATGGCCCTTTCAGTACAACTATGGGATTCACTTTAATCCCAGAACTATGCCCCCTTTAGGTGCCACATACTACAACCTCAGAAAAGTTGCTTAACCTCTATCCAGCACAGTTTTCTCAGCTGCTAAGCAAGGAAGATTTTCACCTTGCATGTTCCAGGACTGATGTGATTTTTAAAAGCCAGTCAGTATCTGATAGTAAGTACTCAGTAGAACAGTTCTCATTGTAATATACATAGAATCCTGGGTAATCTCACAGGTACCCTCCGCTTCTTTGGTGTATGATACTAGATATCACCTCATATGTAATAGCCAAGCCATGAGTAATCCTTATTAGTAAACAACTGTGTTAGTTGCTACCTGGGACAGAAGAATGTGACAACACCTCAGATCTTTAGGAACTCAGATTTTGGATTACAAACGAATACAGAGAAACAATTAGCAAAGTAAAAAATATATATATATATATATACACACACATACACACACACATTGATTGCTAAATTGGATGCAGCCAACTATTTACTAGGGATTCCGGGATGGGTCAATTTATGAAAGCAGAACAGAATTAACACATTTTTTGAAGAAGGTAGCGTTTGCGCTTGCCCTTACAGCAATGTTTCTTATACTCACTGCTTATTAAAATCACCCTGGAGGAGTTTTTAAAAATCCCCAAGCCCCGGCTTCATCACAGAACACTACAACTTGTGGAAATGGGATTTGGGCATTAGTATCTTTCCAAGCTCACCAGATAATCCATTGTGTAATCAAAGTTGAGAATTACTGCCTTAAGGAAGGAGTAGACACTCCCTAAATGAAGGGTGGGGGCAGGGACACCATTTCAGGGGAAGGGATCCCCTGAAGGCAAGCTTCATGGAATTATAATGTGTACTTCTCCCGTGCAGAAAATCAGCAGCACAACTAAGGATCAAAAGGCAAGGTGGGGAGTCTTAACAAAATGTTTGGGAAGGTTATAGTTGGGCCAAATATTAAAAAGATACAGAAGCCAGGAGGAAAAGTTGAAATCTACTTAAATTAAAGGCAAATTTTAACATGGTCAGTTAGTAGGAAGACTCCATTATTAATACTACTACACATATTCAGAATAACTCAAGAATATTGAACATGAAATCAAAGCACAAGAGCCAGAATAAAGACAGATACCTGACTTACGTTTTCCTTTTGAGGAGGTTGTGTTTCTTCACACTCTTGTTCTTTGGCCAAGGTCTTTACTTACTCTCAAACACCTTAACATCTTTCATTCTAGGTAAGTGTGTCTCAACCTTAGCTAATTTTAAAAATACCCGAGGCTGGAGTCCCATCTCCAAAGGTACTGATTTAATTGGTCTGATGTGTGATCTGGGCGTGGACTAGTTAAAAAGCTCTCCCCATGTGATTTAAATATGCAATCAAGGCTGAGAACCAATGGTTCTCAACGCTTCCCATTTTGACATGAATAAGAATCACATGGAGATCTTGTTAATAAAGCAATTCACTTGGCCTCACTCCCAAAGATTCTGACTTAGTAGGCTTGGGATGGGATCCAAGAATTTGCATGTTTAACAAGCTCTCAGTTGATGCTGATCATGCTGACCCTTAAGTGGCAATGCTCTAGTTCAGTGGCTCTCAAACGTTAGCCAGCCTCAGAATCCCCCGGAAAGCTGGTTAAAGCTGGACCCCCATCCCCAGAGTTTCCAATTCAATAGCTCTGTGGATGGCCCCATGCAGGCCTAGCAGGTTCTTAGGTGACGAGGTGATGCTCCAACTTATGGTTCAGGGACCTTACTTTGACAATCACTATTCTGGATACAAAGTAATCAGTTTATATTTACATTTTAAAATACTTCCCTTTAATTCACTTTTGGATTTCAGAACATTTTCACCTCTAAACACTTTCTGATAACAGCTTGCTCTAACACTCTTGGATTACAGAAACAAGTACATAAGGCACAGGGCATAAATATTCTCACTGTCTACTTGGATGCACAGCTGCCCTGCACCCAGAAACCATCTGACAACATTCACCAAACTGATGGATTGTGTGTTGTCCGTTCTGCTCCTTACCTAATGGTTCTTTTATTTAACTAATGACTGTAATTCTCATTAGATGCTGATGGAACATTAAGATTTTGTTTGTGGGGCATGAAAAAAACTACTTGTGGCAGGACATCAGTTCATGAGTATTACCTCAGCAGCAACACCCAACCCTCCAGCTGGCCGGAGCAGCAGGTGCTGGTCCTGTCAGTAATGCTGGCATAAGGAGGCAGTGGTTCTTCTGGCCATTGTAGATATTTTGTGATTTAATTCACGAATGCCTTAAGTTTAGAGCCCCATTAAATGGCCTTCTGCTAGGCATTCTGCAGCAATGAAATTATAGACAAAGGAAAGCGCCTCTGTTTTAGCCTAATGGGGTAGCGATAACTCAAGGATCTGGGGATTTTACTACGTTCTGTCTCATCTAACTACCCTTGTGCTTGCTTGCAAAAACCTCTCATTTTCCTCCTGCTTCTGGATCACCCTTACTCATCTATTTAAGATCCAGATTAAGATATCAACACCTGGGTAAGGTCTTTCCCAAATGTCCTGCCTCCAGTCACAGTGCCCACTTCTGTGATGCCTAGTTCCGGGTGTACGTTTCGATTATCGTGTTTGCTACACTGTATGAGAACTGGGTATCATCCAGCTCTCCTCCCCATATGGCACAAGCACTGAGGACAGAGGCAGTATCTAGTCCATCTTTCTCTCTCCAGCACTTAGAGCAATGCTGGGCAAGAGAAGTTCTGTGAAATATGAATCCTCACCCTCTGCTGTATTGGGAGCCTTTCCTCAATGTTTCCTGAGTCCTCTGTACTTCTCCCCAGTGGAAAGCACGTGCCTCTAGCTTTCAGTGATCTTTCACAAGTCTGTGTGCTGGCCCTGACCACGAGCACTGTGAGGATCAATTTTACCCACAGTCCCATCATCAGCATTTTTACAGTGTATGGCACGTGTAAGTGCTCAGTAAGTATCTGCCAGATGAAACAAATATGTTTCTGTAAAATGGGTTGGTAAATGGGGCTACGAATAATACTGGACTATTTTTCTGAAGTTCCAATTCCAGCTGTGTGGCTAAGCAATCTTGCTTATTCTTAAATAGAAAAATGAACATTTGAACTGGTGATATTCAATAATAATAATGGTCTGGTGAAGTTTTGTCCTATGTAACTTCTTATAAACCCTCTTAGAGTCACTGTTTAATTTTGTCATTTTCAACTATACTAAAACACAACAGAGACACTCATAAATGACACAGGTATGACACACATTATACAGAAACGGGCTGGGGATCATATTCAAGAGATACGGGTTAAAATTCTAAATCTCACTCCATCTTGCTGTGTGGCGTTAGGCAAGTAGATTTAGCTCTCTGGGCCTCTATTTCTCTTCCTCTGAAATGAGAGGCTGGACTATACACGTTTGCATGGTTTTTCCTCAAATGAATTAAACTTTCTGTTCCTCAGTATCCTAACCTGGAGAATGAAAATAATAATAATAACTGTCATTTATGGTTGGTGCGAGGATTACACGAGAGGAGACAGGTAAAGTATTTAGACCAGTGCCTGACACACAATAAACTCTCAGTAAAACCTCTGTGCTACTACTGTTACTGCTGCTGTTATTCTTATTGGTAATATTCTTATTCATATCCCTATTTCCATTTCTGACTTTCAGTGTGGTAAAACACCAGAAGAGGCAACAAAAATACAATGGCAGATAAACAAGAGCATTTCACTTTGTCTTCATTCATTCAGCCAATATTTATTGAGTTCCTAGAAGTGTTGGGGGCCAGGAATATATAGCACTGAGGGAGTTCTGGTCTCTGCTCTATTACATTCATAGTACAAAAGAAAAACAAAAACAAAAACAGAACATACCCGTGTTAGATAAATGAAGAGATGAAAATAATGCAGACTAGGAGGATACAAAGTTTAAGGACTGGAGGGCATGGAGGAGTTGGGGTAGGGACTGTAACCCAGAAATGGCATCTGGAAAATATCCTTTGAATCCTGAGATCACATATAACCCTTTGAGAGAAAGGGTTAAACCTTTCAGGAAAATGATTTCTAAAAAGCTGCACTGAAAATGCACACAAATTGAAGTGCCCTACTAGGTGCTGAGGTATAATGAGGATTAAGGCAAGGAAGGTATAATGAGGAAGCTCACAAATTGATGAACAAAAGTGATGAACAAAGCTGCTGGTGGCTGGTGACCTTTAATATATTGCCAGCTGTGAGATGCTTTTGATCCTTTCTAGGAGAAGGAGTGGAAGAAGTAGATAAGGAAGACTGAGATGAGAAGACAACTGAATAAGCAGCTGTGAGACATCTTCCACCTCCAGATTCTCAGGCTTGCTGGGGATGGGCATGTGTTCCTTCACTTATTTCAAAAAAGAGAAGGCACTATAAAGTGTATGTTATTTAATTTTCACAACAAGCCTAGGAAACGACAGGTATTGTTTCCTCATACTTCAGAGATACAGAGGTTAGGAAACTTGACCTAGATTAACAGCTAGTAAATGGCAAAGCCAAAGTTTGGATCTAATGTCATGTGGCTTTGAAACCTGCATTTAGATGAGTCAAGGAGCTCAAAGACTTGTTCTATAATAACTCCACCTGTCCCAGGAGAGAGCTGGCTGGAGGAAGGAGGCACAGGCTATAGATCCACTCCTTCCTGTCACTGCATGTGTGGTGACCGAGTGGCTAGAGTCCTAGACTCAAAGGAAAACCAAATGCATTTTAGAGTTTTTCTTTAACTATGGATGCAAAGTAAACAGATTCAAGGCTTCAGTAAAGTAAATAATTGGGATAAGTAGTTGTAAATATTCACTTTGAGCCTGCCAAAGTTGTCAACAGAGTAAGTCATTGAAAATATTGTTATAAAAAGTTCAGTGAACAAATAAGAATTTTTTTAAATTTAGAGACTATTTAGTACTTTTGGAAATCTCCTTGGTTTGAAATCCTATGCCATTCACCTTCTTTTCTCCAAAGAGTTTCTCCTCAGATAAATCTGGACTCTTTTTCACACCTTTTGATTGGTTACTCTGGGCAAACACTCATTGTCAATTACCAACTGATGAGAAACAGGGGGGATGAAATGAGTTATTTTTAAAGAATTTAGAAGCATAATAAAATGCACTAAAATGTTGCCTTCAAAAAGGGATATAGGTAAGGGAGAAGTAAGAGGTAAACAAGAGAGTTTGGAAGCCCTGCTCAAAATATTAATGTTTGACAATATACTCAACAACATTGTCACTGTTACATTTTACAGAAAATAATGTAAACTGAGAGAAAGGTTTAGAAGCAAATTAAGATTTTAGAGACATCTGGGGAAAGATCAGGGGAAAGGGTCAAGAAATCCATGATTGAAACATCATTTACTTCCTTCTCATCTTACAACCTGCACTGTGCTAAAATGTGTTAAGCACAGCAAATGATTAACTCGATGAGTCTAGCATCCCTAATTCTGTACCTTTCACCTCTTTAATGAAACATACTCACATGTGGTACCAAAAAAAAAAGGTAGAAGGGACTTCCTCATAAATGTAAAACACTGTAAAATTTTAACAAGGAGCCTGCATTTCAACATCAATTGCCTGCCACAGCACAATCTCTCAGATACTAGTTTTTTTTTAACTAGGTGGGACCTAACACTATGTAAGCATTTTAATTTTAACTATTTTTTAAATATGAGCATTTCTAATAAATGCATTATACATGGATCTAGTTTCATAAGCAGAATATTTGAATTAGTACTAAAATGTTCCTTTATGATTTTGGATTAGCATTATGAAGAGGTGTCAGAGACAATGATGAAGGTGCAAATGTGAGAAGTGAATGGGATATAAACTGACTAGGAACTGACCTGGAAGTGGTGCCAGAACCACGTGCCATCAGGATGGGCTGAAAGAAGAGTAGATTAAGTTCCTGGAAGTGTCTTTCCGAAAACCTTCCTGTGTTTTGTTGCACGTGTCTTTTTTTTTAATTTTTAAAAAAACATTTTAATTGAAGTATAGTCAATTTACATTACAATGTTGTGTTAGTTTCTGATGTACATCATAGTGATTCAGTTTTATATATATAGGGTGTATAACTAAATAAATTGGCATGCTTACTACTGTAGATCTAATCTTCCTAAGAGTATCACTTTTTCCCCATCACAGCCTTTTCAAAAGCATCCAAAGGGGACTTCTTGCCATTGATTCATATCTGAGCTCCTCACACTAGGAATCCCTCCCACTGTAAGTTTGTCCTCATCTTAACTGTCCTTTTTTATCCCTCCACATGGACCTGCTACTCTAGTAACTGCTTGGCCACTAAATAAACCATCTGTAAGTCTTTACATAGGAGCTGAAGTCATTTTGTTTCCTTTCACTTGAAGGCATATTTGCGTAGGGCCTTAGAAATGCTATTTTTAAGGTCCTAGAGTGATTCCAATACAACACTGTCTGTAAACTCTGCTCATGATCCAAGGCCAAATCACACTCTACTCCTCACCTGTTGCTTCTCATCATGATTTCTTCATTCTTTAAACTACAATAACATTATAATACTTTCTGTCCCATTTATTTTCACTTGTATAGTCCCCCAAACTTTGGAACGTAAGTTACCTATTTCGTGGATGCAAATTCCCTCCCTCCAGTGAGAAGACAAGCTCCATAGAAGTGTCTAGTATCCTGGACCTATTTAAACTTCTCAGTCACACCTAGCACTCCTCTAAATCTTCTTCCAGCACTCAATGCATATATATTCTATTTTAATGTCACCGCTCTTCTAGGGACTCTGAGTTATATTTAACTTTTGCAGTATCTAGCAATAAATTTATAATAGTAACTGTACTTCTGAATGAATGAATGAACTTTCAGAGTGACTCTTTTAATTCCAAAGAAGGCTTATCTATTCTTGCAAGATCCAGCTTCTGATGTGCCACCTTGAAAAATATTAACCCAAATGTATGTAAAATAACTGAGAAATTGTATTGGTTTTGAAAACAACAACTGACTTACTTCTTGTTTGGGGCATATCTAAAGGGCACTTTTTTCTTTTACAGAGTAAAAATAATTATAAGAATTATTACATAGCTTCTCTTTTGATGAAAAAGTATATTCATAATTTTATTTAAACTCAATGAATCAATACACAATAACCCAAGTAAAAATGGACAAAGAATTTGAATAGAGATTTCTCCAAAGGAGATAAATAAATAGCTAATAAGAATATAAAAGAAGCTCAACATCATTAATCATCAGGGAAATGAAAATGAAAAGTACAGTGATGTACCACTTCATACCCACTAGGATGACTGTAATAATTTTTTAAAAAACATAAAATAACAAGTGTTGGAAAGAATGTGGGAATATTAGAACTCTCAAACACTGCTCATGGGAATGTAAAATGGTGCACTGTATTTGAAAACAATTTGGTAGGTAGTTTCTCAGAAAATTAAATACAGAGTTACCATACAAAACAGCCATTCAATTCCTAGTAAATGAAAACATATTCACACAAAAGCTTGTACAGGAATGTTCACAGCAGCATTATGCATAATAGCCAAAAAGTGGAAACCACCCAAATGTCCATTAATTGATAACAAAACTGATAAACAAAATGTGGCATTTCCACACAATGGAATATTATTTGAACATAAAAAGAAATGAAGTATTTTTATATGTTTACATGGATAAACTTAACATTCTGCTAAAGGGAAGAAGCCAGTCACAAAAGACCAAACATTGTCTGATTCCATTTACATCAAATACCTAGATAGGCAAACCTATAGAGACAGAAAGTAGATGCATGTTTGCCTAAAGACAGTGAGAGGAGAGGGCCTGGGGGTAAATGAGGAGTACCTGTTAATGGGTATAGGATTTCTTTTTGGAGAGAGGAAAATATTTGAAAATTGATTTTTAGTAATGGTTGCACAACTCTGAATATATTAAAAATGAGTTGTACACTTTAGATGGGTGAATTGTATGGTATGTGAAATATATCTCAAAAAAGTTGTTCAAATATATAAAGTTAATTTCAAAATGTGTCAGTTTCTTTTGAATCCTTTATTTTCTCTACTATTCATAAACTGAATCAAACATTAGGGGAGGGGTATTAGAATAGTAAGGGGGTTGAAGAAAATACTATTTCTTTTTTTAACTTTGAAAGTGTTCATGCCAGTATATCAAGTTAAAATTGATTTAATTCTCCTGAATGATTAATAGCATTCCTTTTTGGTATGACTGAGTTAAGAAATCAAAATCAATGTTCTGAATATTAACACTTGCTTTTCCTCACCCCTGACTTACAAATAACCAACCAGGCAACAAACAACTTAATTACTTCTCTTCTTGCCTCTCCTAGAGCTTGATATAGCCATAATATAGTGCCAAAGTAGTCATGAATTCAACAGTAAGTTTCAAAAAACTCAGTGATATGATGATTAATATCACAAGTTAAGGCTGATAAGATGTAAATAGGAGTGTTATGTAATCATGCAGAACTACTACTTGAAAGTACATGCAGAACTGCTCTTTGATTCAGATAGTAGATGTGCCCTTTTGCCTTCTCTCATATATTTTTAGGTCTATAATATAGTATAGACCTGATAACTGGAACTTTGGCAGCCATTTTGGAACATGGAGTAAACTGCAGTTAGGGAAACAATGGTTTAAGATGGTAGAGTAGAAAGAAAAATAATCCCATTTCCTTGATTTTCTACCTCAGACCTCCTTTACTTGAGTAATACAAACTTCTATCTTATTTAATCAATGGATGTTTTGAATTCTCTATACACAGACAAAACTAATCTTAATTAATAACTATAACCTATTTAGTAAGTAGCTAGAGATGTATTTTTTATATAACACTAAAAGCTTGCTGTAAAGTTAAGCAACTGAATTGAATTAGTAAGCACGAAGAGTAATCTTATTGGTGCTGTATTTAAGAAGTACAAACACAGCTCAATTTAATTGGCTTCAATAAAGATTTTTTTAATTCAAAGTCTCAAATATAGTTCACATAAAACAGCAAATTTGTGTGCACCACGAATTGCAGTAAATCAGTCATTTCCATTTCTGTGTGCATGGTGTGTGACATGGCAGGTCTACTAGCAAATATATACTCTTGAGAAATCCTTGCAAATGCAGCTATACAAGAATATATATGTAGTGCGGCTTGTGATTAAAAAAAAAAACCTGAAGATAACCCAACCCAAATGTCTATCAACATGTGAAATATATATTCATACAATGGGATACATATTGATTGATGTAAACATATTAAGTGTAAAGTTGAGAGGAAAAAATCTGAGAGAAGACTACAGACAGGGTGATTCTATTAATATAAAGTTCAAATCCAGGGAAAGTAAAACAATCTATTGTTTAAAGATGCAAATATAGGTAGTAAAATATATAAACAAACAAACAAAACAACTTACTCAAAATTCTAGACAGTGGTTACTTTTGGCTGAGGAGGAAAGGGTGGTGATTTGGGAGGGGGAAAAAAAACTGGGCTTCCAAAATACTGATGGTGTTCTAGTTTCTGAACGCAGGAGGGTGGAACACAGATGTTTATACTATTCTTTAAACCTATACCGTCCAATGTGGAAGCCACTGGCTGACTGTAGCTATCGAGTACTTGAAATGTGACTGCTACAAATTGAAAGGTGATGTTAAGTGTAAAATACACACTGGATTTTAGTGACTTGGTTCAGAAAATTGTTAATTATATAAGTAATTCGTTTTCTTATTGATTATATGTTTAAATGATCCCATTTTGGATATATTTGCTTAAATATACTATGTTATTAAATTAATTTCTCTGTTGCTTTTTACTTTTTCTAATGCATCTAAGAGAAAATGTAAAATTACATATATGACCACAGTATGTTTCTATTGGACAACACTGCTTTAAACCCTACTATAAATTTTTACATTCTTTTTATATATATTATATATTTTATAGTAAACATTTTAATTATATGTATGTTAACTCTATAATAAAAGCCAGCTTTTCACCATTAAAGACACATGAAGAGGTAGTTTTACTTTTCAAACATGATATAAACTAGTTCAATGTAACATATTCAGTTATGGACATCTAGCTAAGTCTTTCTTTGAAAGTGGTATCTCTGTATTCCCTAAAAGATCCAAAAAACAATGGCATGTGATTACACATACACTTTTTGGTAATATGCTTTAAAAATCCAGGAAAAGAGACTGGGTGTTCCCAAAGTAAATTTGTGTGACTAGTTGATATATTGAATTATCACACAAAAACTGAAAAAAAAAGCAAAATTCAATAAAATCCTAATTCACACTACATGAATAAGTATAAAAAAATTGAATGTAGCAACTATAAAATGTAAAGATTTTGCTCTAAACTATTTCAATTATTTGGGAAGCTACAGAACACCAATACTAGGAATTATCTCTCTGTGGAACTCGAGCTGACCATACAATTTGCAAACCAGAAAGGTGATCTACTTTAGGATTTAATATAAATACTTCATGTCAATAAATGAGGTGTGAATATCTAACAGCCTCTCTGTTTTCTAAATTCTGGTAGAAGCTCAACATCATGTACAAGCCATATAGAATGCTTAAGAGTAAAGGAGAACTAAAAGATTATTGGTATATTGAATTCAACATTTATTTTAATTGGTTGACACTATGATAGAAACATGAACACACACACATAGCTCCTCTCTATTTGTACATTACGTAGATTTAACAGAAAGGAAGTTCAGACTCTGACAAGGAATTTTGATCATCCTGCAGAACAGGAGATACACAGACTGGGTGATAACAAACAAGAAAACAATGTGATACTGTTTTTTAAAGAAAGGATTGGGCTTGGAGCCAAAGTAACCTTGATTTGCATCCTTCCATTTACTCTCTATGAAACTTGGAGGAAATTCCTAACTTACGATTCTCAGTTTTCTCAACTACTATATAGTAAGAATCCTACTACTTTGAAAATTTCCCAGGAGCATTAAATGCAGAGTGGCTTACATACTGTAGGTACCCAAGATCTGGGAGGTATTTTCATCTTTGCCCATCACTGAAGAAGGCCATAAAAGGGAAACTAGCTTTAGTTTTGTTGTTCTACACTCCGCACTAATGGTGTTTGATAATCTGCATTTGAGTGAGACTTCTAGTTAATAGAAGACTTTCATCCAGTAGTTTTATCGACACGTGCATATCCATTTCAGTTAATCAAACTGCATTGATTAAAACAGAGAAATGAACCAAAAAACCATTTCATTCACAAAGTTAAAGGAAAAGAATGGTATGCCAAAAATAAAAGGAAGCTAACAGAGTAAACCTGCCATGGGTATCTTCTCAGAAATGGCAAGGGGGAAATATTATTCCTCAATGAGTGCACTGAATAGAATATACAGTTTTAATGTTTTAGAAAAGGAAAGGCATTTAAATGCTAGGTTAAGTTCTAGGATAGGCAGTAGAGTGTATGGTTAAGAGCAGAGACCCTGGAACCCCTGTTTTGGCTGTATAACTTTGAGCAAGAAATTTAACCTAGTTGCCTCATTTGCTAAGTTAAGTATATTAAAAGAACCTATCTTATAGGATTGTTGTGATTGCTTAAATTAATGTATAGAAAGTGTTTAGACTAGTATCTGGCACAGAAAAAACATTACTGTAACTCTTAGGTATCAATATTATCATCATCACCACTGTCATCATCATCATCAAGTATTTTTGAAGAGGATGTGAACAGAAATTAGGTCTCTGAAATGCAGCAAGTTCCCACTTATTGCATAATCATATGTTCAGCAAGTGTGGTGCTTGCTTTCAATCATCTTTTAGGTTGCAAAATTCCTCTTTTCTCTAATAAATGCAATAGGGGACCCAAATACTAAAATTACATCAGAATTGATTCGATTGAACCCAGTTGAGAGCCTTAAGCACCCACCTGTGTTTTTCTTCACCATACTTAGTTGTCCCTCCAGTAAGTAAAAACCAAGCAGAATACAGGCATTTAAGTAGTTAAAATAACTATAATAAGGCAACAAATAACATGTATAAGGATACTTAAAGACTATCTCTGGGTGAAAAGTACAGAAATCTTGCATTTGACCTATTGTGAACATTAAATAAATGGGATCATATAATATATGGCCTTTTGTGGCTTCTTTCACTTAGCATAATATGTAGCATAGGTAGTATATGTCAGTACTTTATTCCTTTTTATGACCAAATAATAATCCATTGTACAGATACACCCCATTTTGTTTAACCATTTATCAGTTGATGGACATTGAGTTATTTCTACTTTTTGGCTATTATGAATAATGCTGCTATAAACACATGTGTACATATTAAGTACATCTCAATAAATTGTTATTAACAGAGGAATCTTGCATTTGACTTTATATCAAATAAAAGCATACTCTATAAAATATACTTTAATGAAAAATTCGAATTTAAAAATAGGTATAACATTTAAAAAATAAATTTCAGTTTTCTATAACTACACTGTTCAACAAGGTAACCACTAGCCACATATGGTTCTTCAAATTTCAATGTGTTAATTAATATTAACTAAAATAAAAATGGAATCCTTAGCCTCCCTGGCCATCTTACCATTGCTCAATAGCCATGTACAGCCGAGACAAAACATTCCCATCATCACACAAAGTTCTGTTGGAGAGCAATGATTTAGAACACTTCACTATGTGGAAAATTAGACTCCCAATATTGAGTGTATAGATTACTGTAAGCAATAGTAAAATACTACACAGGATGGGGAATACTTTTTCTTTCAATAAATGCTATACAGGTAATGAACAATTTAAATTTACTTCTCGGGGGGACTTTATTTTCTTAAGTCCTTCTCTTAAATCATCCGTAATATAATTACATGAGCATTGTAGCAGTATAGAAAAACTGCTGTCTGAGTTAGCACCTGTATAAGCTTGAGGAGGTCAGGCAGTCTCCCTCTGCCCCAGTGCCTCCAGGTAACAAGGGTAGTGACAGTTGTCTACCTAAGCAGTTTATAGGAGGAACAAGTGAGAAAGTGAGTATAACAGCCCTCTGTAAACTCTGAAAATCCAAACAACTGCTAGTTATCATTATAATCATTTCTACATTTTCACTTGGCTGAATGCAAATGAAGTGTGTAATTTCTGTAGAAATAGTTGAGCTATTCTGAAGGAAAATGTCACAGTTAAAGAATTTGGAAAAAAAACCCCAACATATTTATGGTCCAAAGACTCCAGGGCTACAGATTAGAGAAAATAGGCATTTCTGGGTAAGCACATTTATATGGGAATTATTAGGTAAAATCTGTATTTTATAATTCAGAAACAGAATATTTTATTAAATTTGATAAAATGATGCTTCATCTCCATTTTATCAACTGAAAGACACTGATTTTGACTTTGGCTTTAGAGATAGTAAACTCAGAGCTGCCACTTAAAAGCATATTAAAACTCCAGGAAGTTTTACAACATGCTAATTTAATGCTTTATTAGCTTACTTCATTTAAGGTTACAAAGAACTGAAATGATCTTTGTGAAGTGTTGATCTAATCTCATTCCACAATGGGACTTCATTTCTGCCTAGAAGGCAAACTTACACATTTAAATTCAGAAATTAAAAGAAACAAATAAAGTGGTATGTATCAGTGGTACAAAGCCTTGAAGAAAAAGCAACATATAGAATTGAAATTAATGTAATACAGCTGCCCAGGATTTTAACATTCTTCTAAGACATACAGTAAACATGTAATAATAATACTCATTACACTCTGTTTTAAAACTGAACAGAGTATCAGAATATTTTCCTCTTAAATATTTTTTTCTCTTTCTTCTGCTGTTAAAAAAATGCTTGTATTTCTCTTCGGACCACACAGAAATATATATATATATGTGTGTTAGTGAGGTTAATGCTAGTTGCTATGACAAATGGATCCCACAATTTTAATGCCTTAAGAAAAGAAAGTAGCATAGTCCAAAATGGGCATTCCTGTCTGTGCACACCTTCCCTTCACACAGTGATTTAGGGAATCAAGGTCCTTCTATCTTAGGCTTCTTCACCTCGTAGGTCTTTGGAATCTTCCCATAAGGTCAGTGTGGGCAGGGAGTGGGGAGCAGGAGGGAGTTTGGAAAAGGTATGCCTGAAATGTAACTTCCACTCTGACTTCACTGGTAAGAACTAGTCACTTCTGCTCTAAATAGAAGCAAGGGAGACTGGGAGGTGTAGTTGCTGCCTTGGTAGCTTCATCCTAGCAACAACTCTATGCTATGAAAGGGAGAGCACACATTTTGGTAGACAGTTAGTTGCCTCTGCCACAGTGTAAGTTTGACAGAAAAGAGATGCGAAGAGTTGAATATTTTTGAAAAAAGGAAACCATTGATACTTTTCATATCTTTAATTCTGTTCTCTAGCTTCTAAGTGAAAATAGAGATGCTATACCTCCATTACTCTTAACTACCTCTCCTTCCTTAAACAAGTAGAAGACAGAATGAATTCTGACAGAGAAAGAAGGCTTGGTGTAAAGAAGGAAGGAAGTCCTTACGATGGGGAAACTGGAGAGCCTTATCAGCTCTTTAAATTTCTCTCCTTGTCAATCTTGGGTTCTTTCTTAACACGCTTGACTTGGAGGCCTTTCTCAGCATGACATGAAAGAGGATGTCACTCAGGTTATAGCCCCAGTAAGAACCCTGAACTACAATCTTTCAAAATTGAACCCTTTAGCCTGTTAGCTTAGAAAGAACATTGTGGAGTCCCTTGGCCCTAGGAGATCTCTTGGATGACTGTGAAAGTCCTTATCTAACAAAACCTGAGACACTTCAAGTAACGGATAGATACATCTACCATTTCTTGAAGGAAGCTAAAAAGGCTATCAAATACTTACTAAGGGATCAAGTAGATTTCCATGACTGCAAAATTTCCTGCTTGACCCAAGAAGGAGCATGACAGACTCGCCAATAGTTACACAACTTGTTCATTCATTCAGCAGGGATTTACTGAGCACCTGCTATGTGAAACTCCTGGGTTTGAAGTCAGGGACACAAAGGCAAACATGAATGAGTCTTTAAACAAGGGAGTGACAAGGTCATATCTGCATTCATAAATATCACCTGCAGAGTGGAAAACAGACTGGGGGGACAAGAGTGGAGGCAGGGGGAAGAGCTGGTGACGACGGGGCTGCTGCATTAGTGCAGGTAGGATGTGCATGCCACCTAGATAGAGGAGCAAAACAAAAATAAGAAGTGAATGAATTCAAGAGATGGTTGATTGTACCTGGAAGGTATTATGCTTAGTGAACCAAGTCAGACGGAGAAAGACAAAGAGTGTATGTTTTCATTCACATGTGGAATCTTAAAACAAAAACAAAAACAACAGGCGAATGGATATAACAAAACAGAAGCAGACCCATAGATACAGAGAACAAACTAGTAGTTACCAGTGGGGAGAGGCGTGGAAGGAGGGGCACAATAGTGAAACGGGATTAAGAGGTACAAACTGCTAGATATAAAATAAATAAGATACAAGGATATAATAGACAGCATAGGAAATACAGCCAATATTTTAAAATAATTTTCAGTGGAGTATAATCTATAAAATATTGAATCAGTATATTGCACACCTAAAACTAATACAATATTGTAAATCAGCTATACTTCAAAAAAAAAAAGATCAACAAACAAAAAAAAAGAGAGTTACTATAGATATGGCAGGATCTGATAAATGAAGGTGCCTAGCTGGGGGATGGTGGAGCCCTTGTCTGAAATGAGAAAGCAAAAGGAAAAACATGCCTGCTGGGAGAGGGGAAATTATGAACTCAGTGTTTGAACATGCACCATTTAGGAGGGTGTGTGAAAGTCTGAATGGAAGCAGCTGGATACACAAGTCTAGAAGGAAGATGATTCAAGCCTGGAGCAAAAACTGGTAGCTGAAACCATGGAATGGATAAGAAGGACCAAAGGAGACTGTAGTATGAGGAGTCTGAGACAAACCATGAGGAACACCAACATATGAGGAGTATCTGTAGGGAGAGATTCCAGCAAATGGGATCAAGAAGGAGGGATTTCTAGGGCCAAGATGGTATAAGGACAACAAGCAGAATCCGGTGTCACAGAAGTTAAGTTCCCTCAAGAAAGAGTGCATCTTCATCCACAGAGCCCGCTAGAGAACGCTCAAGTATAATGAGGACTAAAAAAGTTTTTTTTTTTTTCAGGTTTGGCAACAAGAAAGCTGCTGACCACCTCCTTGAACTGAACTGAAGAAGAAAACTAAAGTTTATCAAACACTAATGAAGTGTCTGAGGAAGTATTTCATTAATGAGATCCCAAAGTTGCATTATAAGCAAGTGATGCTAATCACTACACACTGATTTCCTCATTGTGATGCTATGTTATCAAACGAGACACTGTGCTTTTTTCCCCGTATTAGCGCGTGCATTTTCCTTCCAGAGAGTCAACATGTTTTTTAGTTAGTACTCATAAACGCATCTTGCCAAAAAGCTAAGAGGGTATGCATAATCTAAAGAACATAATAATGTTAACAATTAAGGCTCTTCATTGAACATATCATGGTCCGAGAATTGTCTTATTTCTCCCAACAGCCCTGCTGTTTTTGAGAAGAGAAACCTGAGATTCAAGGATCATCAAGTCATATGGCAGAGATCAAACAGGTGGGAAAGTGACAGGGGTGAACTGTATTTACTTCTGCTGGCTCTTTTCTCCTCATTAAACAGTTCCCTCTTCCTTCAAGCTCAAAAAGTACCAATCTACAAATTTTTAGAATTATTTCCTAATGCCTGACTAAACTTGACCTGTATTTTACAAAGTCCTCAGAGAATATGTATTGAATAAATCAATTCAAGAAACAGTTTAATATGTAATTTACTTAGACAAAGGTCAAACTTAAAAAAAAACTAAGACAAATAATAAACACCACAGACATTAGTATAAACATCTTGCCTTCATTCCTGCTGGGGGTGGGGGAGGGGGAACTAGGAAATAAGAAAGATGTCAGAATCAGAAAGGAGAGAAATAAGGAGTTAGTCAAAAAGATACCATTAAGTTCCTAGAAGGAAGTCATCATAGGATACAATATGCAATAATAAAAATAAAAATATAAATAAATAAAAATAAAATAAAAAATAAAATTAAGTTAAAATGTTAACAAATAGTCATGTAATAAATGCTGCCTAGTGTGAATTAAACTCAGGTTAGCATAACAAGAACTTGGAAAGTACTGACACACAAAAAAGGATTCTCTTATTCTATACAACTCTTGTACTGAATAAACTTAATTTCTTTTGGTTTTGGCATAGCTTGGATAAATGTTCCTTATAACCATCTGCTTGCCTTTCTCCAATTTTGTGCTGCCAATCTTCTGTTCTTTAATTTGTTTTCTTAAGTGAACTTAGTCATGGGGAAAAGGTTAGTCCATGTGGCTGGCAGGGTGATATTCTCAGGTCATCTGTCTCCCAGTAGAAATCACTACACTGACATTCCTGTCACTGTCCACCAGTATTGTGGTTGTGGATTAGGTTCAGCTGATTAAATTAATTTCTTTGTCTACATGGTTGGCAATCAGATCCTGGTCCCAGAGATATAAACACCAGAAAGAAACTACTTGACTACAAATTCAAATCTCGGAATTCTATCTAATACCTAAGGGGAGATGATGAAATGATAAAGTGCTAGGGGTTGAAATACATGCTTACAGACTTAATACTGGGGGGTTAAAATGTAAAAATACAGAGAAAATAAAAGTCAAAGACATAGGATATTGGAAAATCAAACACATGACAGTGGACTCTAGGAAATGTTAATGGCAAATGCTCACCTTCACCTTCTTCAAACAAGCTATTAGCTAATTTTGATTTGTTGTGTGACCAATGCTGACCTTTCTAATCAAAGCATGAGAAGGACCTACAACAGTAGCCATAATATTCCTCTCAAGCAAATTTATTCACTCCTCCTTCACCACTTATACATAACTCTGTTACAGTATAATCTGCAGAATTTTGAAATATCTTTTTATGCGTCTGTCTCCTTTACTAGATTGTGGACTTAGTAAAATTATTCACCCTAAAGATATTTATTCAGTACCTACTATGGACCAGAGACTGTTCCATGTGATGCAGAGTCAGCAGTGTTCAGTCAAATACTCCTGCCCATGTGACTCTCACATTTCAATTGAGGGGGGAAATGAAAGGAATTTGGAATTAACAAGGTTTGGTTTGAAACCTGGCACCATTATTCCCTAGCTATATGACTTTGGGAAAGACATTCAACTGAAACTTCAGCTACCTTGTCCATAAATTGAGGATGATAATACCTTATAGCACAGTCACAAGATTTGACTGAAATGCCACAATGCAACCTAATAAAAATAGCAGCTAAGATTTACTGTGTACTTGTTTTATGACAGAATTAGTGTGCTTTAATTGTCGCAACAAACCTGCAATGTAGGAATCACTGTAGAGAGGTTAAATGACTTACTAGAGTTAGTAAATGTAGAGCTAGAATTCAAACCTAGTTATTCTAATTGTAGATCCTGCACTCATTAATTCTACTCTCCTGCATACACTACTTTATTCTGCATTACTCAGTGCCTGCCATAGAGAGAGCAAGCTGAGATAGTTATCAGTTGCCTATTACAGTAAACTGGACTCAGATTAACAAAAACAAAAGGGATTTACTGGTTCACTTCATTGAAAAGTGCAGGGGTGCACTGCAAGTGAAGTTTGATCAAGGATCTTGCACTGTATCTCTCAGTTCCTTGATCTCTCTCTTGAGTGTCAACCTTATCTCAAGTTACCTTCTCTCATGGTATTGGGACAGCTAAGAAGCTCTGAGCAATGCATCTGTATATTACTTGGTCCAAAGTAACAGACAAGGAATTTCCCAGAAATGAGTCTCCCTGAGTCTCATTCACTTCCTAATAGTCATGTGTTCATCCTTGAGTCTATTACTTTGGATTAGACTGGCGTATCTGGGTCTGAGCTATATACTTTATTGCTAGAGCAATCAAATTTGGACTTCATAGCAGACTTCTTACCAGAACAATTATCAGCATATCCACCAAAAGGATGTCTCTCACACAGTCAATGTATTTTTGTTAAATTAATGTCTCAAAAGCAAGTTAAGCAATTCTCACATATTTGTCCGTAATATTTTCTGACTATAAACTGAAAAGTAACAAAATAATAAACACATGGTAAAAGAAGAAATGCTTTTTAAACAATTCCAAGTAGTAACACTCACTCAATATAATTGTTCCTGCCATATCTCTCTTTGAAATTCAGTCATCTGCATGGAAACAGCAGAAGGGAAGCTCAGGACAATATGACATTAATATTTCATACACAGTCTGTTAACACTATACAATTCATTTTTATAGGAGTCTTTTTCATCTCCCCCAAATCAAATATTGTTTCTGACATCCTCGGGTTTTTTTGCATTTTAAAATTTATTTTTTAGCTAGCACTCATTCACCAAAAATCTTTATACATCTAACAGTTCAAGTATGTTAGTGCAAAATTATTTTATTATTTTATAGTAGAAAAAAGTGATATATTTGAACGTATTATTGTTAATTTGCCAGCGTTCTATTTTTAACCTCAATATTATCTGTGTCCAATGCATTCTCTCTTATGACCCACATTCCCTGTAGGGGGATTATATATTTTTTAATATATCTATCTAGTGTTCCAATAAGGTTAAGGTAGACTGAGAGATTTTATACAACTGAAATGAAAATAAATTGATTTAGGATGTATTTTATTCTTCCTTTAAACAACATTTTCCAAGTGCTACGGTTTCATATATGTTGGCTTAGAATAGGGAGTATCATTTTTTACAGTATTTCTTATTACTTGGCCACTGTATATGTTCAATGTCTTTCAAAGGTTCAATCTGGAATGTACATGTTAGCTATTTATTAAACATGTAAAATTAAACTACTGATTTTTTTTTTGGTAATGAGTAACAAAAATGAGAAAAGAAGTACGTGGAAAAAGCTTAAATATAAACTACTTTGGTGTCACTGCCTCGGGGTTAGCAGACCACTAGCACACAAAGGCTCAATGCTGTTATCCTGAGAGAAGTTTAGGTCCTGAGAAGAGGAGCCCCTGACACTGGGACGCATGCTTTAAAGGGCCCAGTTCTGATCCTTCTCTAGATGTGAGGCGTTTATAGGATCAGGTCAACACACTCATCAGAAATCCACATTCTCATGTTCTGGGCACCCAAGATCCCTGAATTCCCTAGCCAAATGGCTCCAAATCAGCTTTCAGTTATGGCCAATGGGCAAGTTTTTGCCAGGGGTTAGTGCAAAGAACCTTGAACATGTGGGTGTGGGATGGAGTGAAGAAGTGGGGGAAAAAGCAGTTGCCCCCTGGTAAAGGGTTTGGGATCAGCTCTTCTCAAGCTGCCTCATTCTAGTACAGAACTCCAAGGAATCAAGGAATTTGAAATTGAACCTAGATTTCCATGTCATCATGATGGTATATTTGTCAAGGAAGAGGGGTATGATGTACTTTATTTAACAGTATGTTGACTTGACGTATACCTTCTAAATATTAAACAGATGCTGTGCAGGCCACCATTTGTACCGTTACTTCAGGGCAGCTCTGACCTTATATAACCACTGACAGGACTAAATAACATGGAGCATCAAAAGAAGTCATTCTTTTACTTCCGGGACTAAGGTGGTATGGGGAGTGAGGAGGTCCTTTACACAAAAGGGCTTTTGTAATTGTGAGGCTTTCAGAGGCATTAATTTTTTTCTTGGGGAAAGGAAGCTAGAAACAACACAAGCCATAAGCAGAGCTATACACATTCACAAGCATTTCCCTGGTATACATTCCTATTGTATGAATCCTTCGGGATCCATTTACTTCTTTATCTGAGGCTCTATAATCATGATTCTCACTCTGCTCAATAGTTAAATCAAAAGTTCATTAGTATTTCAGAAAAAAAAAAGCTCCACACAACAAATACAACTTTTTAAAACGACAGGTAAGATTTGCTAATTTGGTCATATTTTCTAAATGAATTGTTTTAAATAGAGTTGACTAACTCTAAGTCCTATAAATATAACATAAATTGGACTGCAGGGTTACAAATCTTTAAACACTGGGTCTCATAAATTATCTACTAGGCTATATTTCCTACTGACAAATTAAAAATGTTATTTTATCTAAAATTTATAATTTTGAAACCAAAAATATAGACTGTACTCTTCATGTTCTTGAGATTGTTTGTCCTATGTAAAATGTATATGCTGAAAGTAGCCATTAAAATAATTATGGCTCTAAAACTGCTGAACATCTTTAACATGCTAAGATCTAATACAGTTTCATGGTGTCAAAAATAGAATATTCAAAGAAAACTTAAAATGGAAATTTAATACATTGAAATAAACATTGGGAAAAACTCAACCATGAATTTCACACTCATTTTGCTTTTTTAACACAAATCCAGTATCAGTTCTCAAAATATAAATGTTCTGGTAAGGGAAGATATGTATGCTATTTTCCATAAGTTACTTTAATTTTCATGAAAAGAAGCCATGTAAATAGGACATAAAAACAAACACTTAACATTTTAAAGACTAAAAATTAATTCTCTTCTTAAAGAACTGTAACAGAAGGAAATTGTGATTTGTTGTTTTGTAGGTAAGAAGATTTTATTTTCTATTTATTTTTCAATTTCACTCAACAAATATTTACTGACTTTTTCCTATATGTCAGACCTTCTGTTTGAATTGTGTATGCAAATGAATGAGCTATTGTTCATACCCATAATTTACTCAGTTTTAGAAAAGTTTAGAACTACTTTACCTGAAGACAAAAACTACCATTTTAAGCCTGTTTATATCCTAATCAAGAATCCAAGATACAGTTGTTTTCCCAAAAGATGAAAAAAGCATCTTTCTATTTAACTGATGCTGAGTTCTAAGGAAAATTTGATTTACAACATTTTTGAAAAGGGAAAGAAAAAGTGATAAAATTAAATATAAAATAATAAAATATAAAGTGATAAAATTAAATATATAAAGAGATGACATGACTCACTCAATTCAAACTCTAATAAAGACATACAAATTACCAAAACACAGTAACTTCTTCTTAATCTTTTTAGTTTGTTAAAACTCTTTATTTATTTGAAAAAAAATGTACTGAGAATTTGCTAGTGTCAGATATGATGCTAAGCCCTGGACATAAATATGTGATGCAAGTGACCCAGTTCTCCCCTTCTCATGACTTCCATTCTAGTACCTTATATGACAGTGAGGCAAGATCTTTAACAGTGGAACACGCTTCTAAAGAATATAAAGAAATACACTTCATCAGATGTAGGGGGTCAGGGTGGAAAGAATATTTAATTAAGCCTTGAATAAGATATACAAGCTCATCAGGTAAAGTAGGACTGGGAGAGGTAGGCAGTGGTGGTGGTTAAGGCCACTGTGAATGAATTCAGTTCCCTATGAAAAAAAGAAAAAGTGAAATATTATGATCACTGGCTCTGGGAATTTTCATAGAGATTTTTCCTTTTGAAAGCCTGAGTAGTTTTTAGGGTCACCAAGAAAAAAAGAGAGAGAGAGAGAGAGAGAGGGAGAGAGAGAGGAGACTAGAGGAGGAATCATTCAGGAAGCTGAAAGGATATGAGTCTATCTGGGAAGGAAAGGGGAAGCACAATGATGTTGGCGGTTATGGTGGAGTGTGGTGGGGGAGAGGACAACTGAGGAAATAATCTGTTGTTACAGAAAGAAAAGGCTAATAAACCACATCTCAAAGTTGTTACTCTATCCGAGGAAGAACCAAGGGTTAATACTGGCATTTAGGCAGAAAATGGGCATATTCAGATTTTTGCTCTAGAAAAATTATTTAGCTTTTGTGTGGAAATAGATTGCAGAGCAGCAAGAGTGGAATTCCAGAATGTAGGCAAGAGACAATGTTTTAAATTCTAAGCAAGAGGTTAGGGTCATCTGATTTTGGTGTTAGGTTTAGGGCTGGAGAAAAGAAGACATTCTAGAGAGAATTTTTTTAAAGTAATCAACACAACAGTGATCAGTTGGATTTATGGATGGTATCTAGACTTCAACTTTCTTCAACTAAGTATGCGGAAGTCATATTAAATAATTGAGGGAACCAGGAGGAAGAAGCAGGGTTTATAGGAGATGTGCTGATGCTTAGTTTTGAGTATTTTAAGCTGAAATATCTGTGGGAAATGTATACAGAAAGATTCAGTAGACATTTGTTTATTCTTACAGAGTACTTTGGAAAATTATCTGGGCTGTAATTACAGTTGAAGAGTCATCAATGTGAGTGGTAATTGCATTCAGAGATGAGATTACCCAGAGAAAGCATGTCAAGTAGAAAGAAAAAGAGGTCCTACAATAAAACGCTGAAGAATATCACTGCTTAAAGAAAGTGATGCTCTTTGTGAGTTACAGAGGAGATGAGAGTGTGAAGTCCTCTAAGTTAGGAACAGAGTGTTTTGAACAGGATGTAGGTGACAGTAAAATAAAGACTGCAAAAAACCCCACCAAATTTAGAAACAGAAGGACCATCAGTGTCCTGGGTGATGAGAGCACCTCCTGTGAAGCTTTGGTGGTAGAAGTCAACATGCAGTGCATTACGGGATGGCTAAGAGCATGAAGTGGGGAGAGCAAATATAGGTAAGTTTTTCAAGAGGTGTATCTGTAAAGGAGAGTCAAGAGGGAAATAACTGGTAGAGGACATTGAATTGAAGGGTTGTTTTAATGATGCAGAATAGTAGTGGATGTTTCAATGTTCATGGAATGGGGGATATCCTTTCCAAAATGCTGATGGGATGCCATTACATAGAGGAAATACACAATACACATACTGTATGTCTTCATGAGCCAGAAATGTGGTGACAGTATTTTCCCATGGAACATATCCACTGAAGTGTTAACATAAAATATTTTACAAATTAATTACCATCTCTAAAATTGCATTTGTAAAACTGGTGTGCTTTACTAAATCTCCATGGGCAAGACAGGCTGATAGAGACAGAGCATGTATTTCTGTAAATGTTGAGAGTTATGAATCGGGGAGTAATTATATTTAATGATAGATTCTTGAGGCTTTTATTATTAAAGATATAACACACTAAAGAAAATAATTTTCAGCTAGAGCTTCCTTCCACTGATTCAGACAGATGACACGAAAAGTGTAACAGTGCATAGAATGCCAAGCTTTGAGGAATACCAATCTCTGGAAATGCTCCGCTTAACTGGTATGCTTAGATTTTCCACAGAAAATCTTATTAGACACCTCTCTTTGTAACTGCCCACAATACCCTTAATAGTTCCATGCACACAGTCTGAATCTAGTAAATTAGGAAGCACCTATGACAGAGCCTGTTTTTCACTTATTTTGCTTCAATGATGTCATTCTTGAATCTTCAGACTTCTACAAATTCTTTGTTTCTGGTACATGTTCATATATGGAATAAACTACTCATTTATTTTTCAATTATAACAATTTGATAAAGGAGCTTAATTACGCTAACTTTTGTTGTTCTGTTGGCATTTCATAACTAAATTTCTTAAGCTATAGTGTTAGTTTGGCAACCACATATCCAAACAAAAGTAGAACTGAGAGTACCATGGTGAATCACATGGTTTTTTGCTCACTGACTTGTTCATTCAACAAACATATTCTAATCAGTTACAATATGTGCCAGGGTCTGAATGGACATGTGAGATGCCAAGAAGAATAAGCCATAAATAATCATTGCCCTTTCGGTAAAGTCTAGGGAGTAAATCAAACAGAAATAAAGCATCATATAGTAATGTTACAAAACTCAACAGGGGCATCAGGGTAGATCTAACTGCCTGGGCTGAACAGCACTGACTTCCAAAGGCCATGATGTTGGACTAGGGAGATCACAAGTCTGGGTTTTTCTGGGAAACTTCTGGTTTACACCAGTCATCCCAGTATCTTTTCTACTCCTTTCACTTTCCAAATAAATATATTAATAAAGATGCTGTAACGTGGAGCAAAAGTCTATTAGGAAAACATAGCTATTTGGTTGTGGGAAATGGTATCTTACACAGAGAACAGAGGAAACACCAATGTGGGATGTTAGAGAAACTCTAGCAGCTCAGCATGGCTGGATGAAGAGCACTTCTAAGTGAGGTGGTCATCAGGGACAAAACCAGTAAGAAGGGTAGACAAGGCTCCAAGTGTCAGGGCCCTTGTTGATCAGGATAAGAAGTCTGAATTATTTGGAGAGCAAAGATGTGCCCTGGGAGGATTCCTGAATTTTAATCTAGAAATCATACACTACGTGTTATTTTCAATTGTGTATGACACCTGCAGAGAAAGATGTCAATGGGAAAATCCAGTTCAATCACTGAAAATCTGCTTTGTCCAGTACTTGGAATATTTACTCCAAGCCAAACTAACTTGTAGTCTTTGCATAGTCACAGGCTGACTAGAACTCAACCAAAAATATAGACACTGATAGAGAGCCTCTGCCCCCAGAGGGTTTGCAATCTCCCTGTGACTGTGTCTATTGGATTTGTTTACACAGGAGATTGTAATCAGAAAAGGAGACAGGACACAGAATTCCTGAATAGAGGCAAAAGTTAAGAAAAACATGCATAGATGTGTGTTTATTTTATATAACTTACTGATTCTCTCTGAATCTCTTTCTCAGCTGAAAATGAGAAATATCTGAAAAAATAACTTAAGGACGAGTTTTCCCCACCACAGTAGACAAAAGAACTCTTTGAGCAAGAGGAGAAAAGACAGAACTGGAGAAGAAATAGGGAAATTAGATGCTAGTGGGTTTATGAGGAGAGGCCCTGATGTGACATTATTTCACAGCAGAAGTAGTAAAGGCAGCCTCACCCAATCTCTTGAGACCTTGAAATGCAGTGAGACAGTGACCATAATTTTACTGTCCCTGAAGAGTGTGTAGTTAGCTGAGAAAAACAGCCAGTCGTGACAGGGGGATATGTCAGTGAAAAACATCGTGGACCATATGGCCTTACACTAGACTGGTGGATACATCAGCAGATGCCCACGAGCAAAGACATCCAGACCCCAAGGTCTGTGCAGACAAGGCTGTGCAACTAGTTGATGACAATGTATGTAGACATATCCCCTGGAGGCCATACATGCTTCATGAACACTTGGCGACATGGATGTCTGCTCTGGAAGAAGAAGGGAAGGAACAATCTTCAAATGAAACGCATGGAGGAAATCTGGGATTAAAATGGTTAAATTTTCTACCCTCAAGTAGAAAGGGATAAAATCCATCTGTTCAAAAGAACGATTAAGAGGAGATTAAGCTTGCATTCACTGGATGCATTTCCCCCCAAATTAGAGTGTAAGCCAGCCCTTTTGAGCTTTAAAACTAGCATGATCTCCTCTTCCTTACTGACATATGTTCTATTGAACAACTTTTCTCAAAATAGACCAGTTTCGCCCACGATGAAAATCTGTTAAGGCAGGTCTCTCTCCCTTTCCTAGTGATCTCCACAAGTACTGGAAGGGATACCCTGGCAGTCGTGGACTTTTCCACTTACTGCCAGGTGGTGTCAATTCAAATGGGCCCAGAGCCCATGAGGCATCTGTGGTTTAAGACCAAAGTGACATCAGCCACACTGTCCCCCAAATTCTTGAAGAACAACTTCCTGCCTTGCCCTGAGTTAATGTTGGATTAATTGGCATCTAGTTGATGTTGCTTTTCCTCTAGCTATATAAACAAATTAGTGAGTTTTTAATTTTTTTGGTATTTTCTCACTTTTCCTCCTTTCCTGTGCATCACTGTAAGTGCAGCACATTCTCCACAAATTGACACATCTTGTCTGTCCTTGAGCACCCATCTCTATACTGTCAATTGATGGATCTCAAACGCTTCTACTACACTCATCACTGTCTCACAATTTACATGTTTTATATCTCTGTTTCATTATTATGATAAGTCTCCAGTTTCTAACACTTTCAACTTTACACTGTCTTTGTAATAGGCATGATCAGGTTAATAATCTTGATAAAATACTCAACTATGTAAGAACACATTGGTCCACATAACAATGCAGTGCCCAACTGCTAACATCATCTGTGGGGAGAGGTGTGATAGGAAGGTGTTGAAAAGCCTATGCCTGGAGCTAGTCTTACTTCAATCTAGATAAAAAAAAAAAAACACACTAAGTAAATAATAATACTATAGGGTCAATATTTATTGGGTATTTGCTATATGTCAAACAATGTGCTTAGTGCTTATATCCATTATCTTGACCAATCTTTTTAACAATTTTTTTTATATTCCAAGATCTTTATTAACTGAAAAATTGTGCTCTACACTAGAATTTGACACAACATTGTAAAATGGTCTTTTTAATAATTTATGGCATTGGTATTAACATTCCTTTTTTGAAAATTAGGAAATGGTGTCATAGAGAACTGAACTGGCAAAACATCACAATGATAGCAAGTAGTGGAGCCAGGGATTAGAAACCCAAGTCTGTCTACTACAGCATCCATGCTCTTAAATGCTGCACATTACTTGTTTAAAAAAGTTCTAATTAAAGATTTAATTATTTTATAGCATAAAAATGTTTCCACTAGCAGTTTATTGGTAGAATTATAAGAATACATTCTTTAATTCATCAGAAATTATTTAATTATTTGCAAATATTTTTATATATCCATAATAACTAATATCTGAATAGGTCAATGCTTATAATACACATAATACACATTAACTATATATACTTATAAAATTATATAGAAATTATAATAATTATATCTCATAAAATTATATATAATCAGTATGTTATATATTATAAGCATATTTATATATGTATAGAGAGACTGAATGTCAATTTTTGATTATCATTATATTTACCAAAATCAACTATATTATCTCAATATTCACAGAAATATGGAACATTTAAAAGTGTAAATATTTTAGAAATTGTCTATGGCTATACAAGTAAATAAACTGATACAGGACAATCTACAATCTTTTAAGTATAAAATGAGAGGAAATGGTCTCAGTTATTACATTTCCCCCCTAAATGTGTGATAGCACATTTAAGAGGAAAGAAGTAATTTCTCATATAAAGACCAGAATGGATATATTTAACATGCAGATATGGTTTGTTGAAATGCCCAGAGAGATGAAAATGACAGGTTATATATTTCTTAGTGCATTTATTCATGTGTTTATTTTTATAAGAGACAGACATAACTACCATCCTCTGGATACAGCTCAGTGGATAGTGACTTTTGCTAATGCTTAAGAGTTTCCATATGTTCAATAAAAAATAATTATGAGAAACTTCACTGAACCTTTACACAAACTAACCATGCAACGCCCCACTCTAAAAGGCACCTAGGAGATGAGTGAAATTCCTGTATATTTCATTTTGAAATGAACAAATACAAAAGCGTCTTATTTTAGTTGATTTGATGCATGATAGTTTCTCTTTCATAAATTATTATAATAGAAAGAAAAATAGATATAAACAGATTTACTAGATGTCAGGCACTGTGCAAAGGGTGTTACATACAGAGAATTATCTAATCATTAAAACAAGCCTATGAGGAATTCTTAGATCCATTTTAGAGAAAAAGAAACTGAGGCTTAGACAGATTAACCTCTCCCAGGTCATACTACTAGTGATGTCATAATCTAGGATTTTCACCTAGGCAGTATGCCCAAAGCCCATGAATTTTAACCACTATATCAGACGTTTACTTCCACCTAACACTAATATGAATTTGGAAAGTGACTCAATTTTTTTTAGAAAATGTTGCCTTATATTCCTATTGTTTTAATATAAATGTTAAAAATTTATAATAAAAATGTTAAACAAACTGGTGGGTAATAATCTGACATTCTCACAAGTAGAGTATTTTAGTAGACCAGATAAGTAGGCTTCCTATGGCATGCCTACATTAAAATCCTCATTAAGCAACACATTATTTAACTTCGTGGCATTTGGAAGAGAATATTTGCCAGCTTCAAAAAACAAGTATTAAGAATTTCAAAAATGATCAAATGGGCTATTTTGCTTAACACTGAGTTTTAAACACCAAAGAAGCGCACATAAAACCATGGGTATAGTTCCAAAGTTAGGTAAGGGGTCAAGTCAGCAAACAGCCAGGTGGCTATTATATACTGCACATACATTCAGAAAACTTTGGCCTTGAGAAACTTAATTGAAGCCTTTCCTTTTCAATAGAAGATGGCTGAGGAGTAGGATGTTTAATAATAATTTGCCTGAGGTCACATAGCAAGTTAGTAGTCTACTGGAAAAGAGACACCTAAACATCTTTGACGATGATGATGGATATTTTTCAATGCAAATATGCCATCCACTGGCTTTAAAGTGGAAATGGTATTCGTTAATCTTCTTGTGCTCATATTTCATGAATGATATGAAATAGCAATGGTTTGGACAGAATGTTTTAAATGTAGACATGCTGAAATGAAATTGGAAATGGGCCCACTCTCCCCATCTATCTTTGATTTTCTTGTTTCTCCAACTGTTTTATTCCTACTGCATCTACTTTCTGTTTTACTTTGATGTTAAGAAAGAGAAATGATCTCTGCTTCAAAAATTCAAATTACAGTTCTGTAAGCTTTTTGATATGTGTTCAATATAAATTTAAAAGGAAATAACAAAATAAGACTAGACAAAAAAAATGAGATGATTTGTTGCTATTATCAGAGTGCTGTCTATGAAGGTTTTAAATAGTTTCTAAAAAGTAATTCCTAAACTATAATCTCTGCTTAATCATAAAGGAGTGGTACAATTATTAGTAACTGACCAAATATTTGAATGGAATGACTGACAACTAACTCCCTTCATTTATTTGTTAATTCATTCATAGCTCCTCACAAATCTATGTAACCCAACTTGTCTCTGTATTGCAAAAGATGTAAGCAAAATAAATGGAAGTTACCTACAGTGAAAGGTATATATTCTAGGGCAGACAATGGAAGACCTGTTGGCCTGTGAGCCATTTCCCTCCCTAACAACAGAATAATTTATCTAAATGGACATTAAGTGAATAGAATCCTTTCCAGATAAATGGTAGCATACGTAGGGGAATGTTTACCTACATTTATGCCCTGGAAAGCAAGCATCACATAAGGTGCTAGTTGGCCACTTAGGACTAATATAAGTGAATAGGTAGAAAGTGATTATTTCCCTTTCAGTTTAACCCTTGACTAGAACAGCATGGATTTCATTAATGTTCATTCCCACATTTATTACCCTTCTCCTTACACAGAAAGTTAAGCACTGAAAAGTCTCCTTATGAGACTTTTATGTTTTATTTTTACATGAAAAGATTAATAATATATTGAATACATCAATCTGAATGAAGAAATGGCAGAATACAATTGCATTCTGTATTTTTGGCCTTTAAGTTTTAAATCTACATTTCCAAAAAGCAAAGAAAACAATAAAGAAAAAAGCTGCCAAGTTATTTGAAGAGTCTGACATTTCTGATATTCCTATTTTAGTTATACTAGTGCAAGAAGCCCAAAGAAAATTCCAGTGGCCGGGGTTCGATACAAGAGGTAAAAGGGAAGGTAGTGTTCGAAAGAGAGGAAGGGAAAGTAGATTCAATGGCAGAAGTTATTCTTTTAAGTAATGTTTAGATGAAGAAGTCAAGTTATTTATTGCATTCAGTGTATTTCCCTGTGGAAGAAAACCTTTTTCCTTTCTATACTCTGTAACTCATATACTCTCTGTCACATTACCTGTGGGAAACCGACTTTAACAGATGTTTTGGTTTCATGTTAAATTTACAACTTATTTTGCATAATTCCCTAGTGCCCATCTACTACGATTTTCATAATAACTCCAATTTTTGCTTTTTATAGACTGACAAAAATGAGCCATAAGATAATATGCATAGTACTTGCTTAGTCAAAAGTTGGCACATTGAAATGCTTCAAGATATATTTTATGTTTGTAAGATGACAAAAAATAACAAATATGAACCTTTTAGTACTCACAATCTTTATTATCACTTTATTGAAAATTGAGACTTAAGGTTTGATATGCCAAAAAGAGAGAGAAATAATTGACTATATGCTCGAGAAAAATTTTCTTCCTAAATATTCTTCCTTTTAATATTGTTGTTAATTCTTCTACTGCTAACATCTACTGTCATTTGTTGAATGGTGATCTTCATAGATGGATGGGTTCATACATGGATAAACAGATGATAGGTAGATTAGATAGCTAGCTAGATATATGATAGATTTTTACCTTGAGTGAAATAAATTCTCTCTCATCCTAACAAACACTTTGCAAGATAAATTTATTATCTTATTATTAGAGATGAGACGATTTAGGCTTAGAAGTGATGCGTGATTGAATTTTAAAATATACAGGTATGTAAGTATTAAGACATTCCTAAAATTTTTCTGGCTATGGGAAATAGTTGAACAAACATTATCTAGAATAAAAAATAAACATATTTAATTTGGAATGTGCTTTAGTTTTATGAACTTTGTGGGCCACTCTGTTCCTTGTTCTTTGCATGTGGCTAGTGAATATAGATTGCTCATCAACTGACATTTTAATCTATATTTCTGGACGTCAAATGTGAGATAGTTACCAAGACTCTGCATTAGGCAGTTCTGCAGACCTTTACCATAGAAGTTTACAGATTATACACTTCCATGGAATATGACAGTAACAAATTGGAAGTCTGATACCTAATTTTACATATAATTTTTCATGTCTGTGGTTAAGAGCTAGTATGCAGTTTACTCATTTACATTCTAGTAGTTCATCGGTTTGTAAAAACTAGTGAAATGGAAGACTGTATTAAAACATAATTACTGGTATCCTCACATGTTTGCTGATTGAATTAAAACAAATACATTGAACTGAGTGGTCCCAACTCCTGATAATTCACATCTTTAGTTTCTGCTACTAATATTTGTTATTTATATTATGAAAATGTTTATGCATATAAATAAAAACAAAAACAATAATGAATAAATCACTGTAACTACCATTAAGAGTGTGATATAATGCCAGATATCTTACATATATTAGCTTACTTATTCTTCACAAGAAATCTGTGAGGCAGGTGTCATGCTCCTTTTTCAAAGGAGCAAGGTGAGGCTTGGAAAAATTTATCAACTTACCCAAGATCACACAGAAAACTAAACACTCGAGCAAGGATCTGAACTGTGCGTTTTTATATTCAACCTTCTTCTGCCATGTATACTTCTGTTTTCTCATGACAGATACTATTTCTAATCATAAGGTCCATCCTCATTTATCATATCACACCAACCAGTCTGGAGCAGCACATTCCCATCTCAAGGCCTTCGCACTTAACTGGTCCCTCATCCTTGCTTGCTTTCTCCAGGTAGCAGCATGTTTCCTTCCTTTACTTCATTATATGTCTGCTCAGATGTTACACTCTCAGCATTCTTCCCCACTACTCTGTCTAAGAACCACTTCCGTTCCCCTTTACCTTGATTATTTTTCATAGCACTTCTAATCTGATATTTTATCATGTTTTTATTTGGTTACTGTTTGCCTCCCCTGCTGGAATGTAAATTCCACAAGAGAGGGACATTGTTTTGTTCATGGCTGTGTACCTGCTACCAAAAACAAAACCTGGCACAGAGCTGGTCAACAAGTATTGATTGAATGAGAGCAAAAATGAATGGCCACTGAGATTTGCCCTCAAAATTTCAAACCTTCATATATATGAAGGTAGTCTAGGAATAAAGTGAAACCACATGAACAAAGACTGATGGGGTCTCAAGCAGCGTTATAAGAAATGCTGTTTTTTTGTTTTTTGGGGGTTTTTTGATGAAGAGTAGACACTAAAAAAAAAAAAAACCTGAGCTGGAATTTGAAGTTCTGAAAGGACAGACTGATGGAGTAAAGAAAGAATAATATATGGGATACTAGGAGACACAAATAACAAGGAAGGGAATGAAAGCAAGTTACATGGCTTAGACTACAGACTTGGGGAAATGTGTTAACTGAACAAGGAGGATTAAACCAGTTAGGGTGAGGGGAGAGCAGATGAATGGTGATGATGGGATCTCAAAGCCAGATCGAATTGGGAAAAACAGCCGGCATTCACTTAGAGTTCTCACAAAGAGAAACAGTATGTTCAACTGACTCCTACATGTGCCACACACATTTAAAAAATTCTTATTATTATTGGAAATAAGCTTATAAAGCTTTCAGAAATGAAGTTTTCTTTCTATTTTTGGCAAAGTTTGAAATAAATCAGTGTTCACACACAATCATAGGAAATGAGCATAAAAAGATAAGTAGAGATAAATGCTAGCACGCATACAATTATCAAATGGAAATGATTTGACAAGCTTGACAAGAAAAGGTTTTCTGAATTCCAAGTAAAAATAAAAGACCTGAAGTGATATATTAATTCCTGATTTTTTCAGATTCTCCATTTTCTATAAGTGATCCTCCTTCACAAACATATGCCTAAAACATATAGAACCCAATACAGCAGTGGGGATATATACAAGATGTAGAAGTGGAAATGATGGGTCAAACTGATTCACAGTTCACCTCAGATACCATTAAGAGTTTTCACAGCTCTTTACATCTTTCAGCCCAAGGACTCAAAAATGTTGCTTGAATGAACTGGAAAATGGAAGGTGTTGGGCTTTAGTGATTGCTGAGAATTAACTTGTTGAGGTTCTACACTTGGATGGCATTCAGGTTTTTAGGAAGAAATTTTTTTTTCAGTAATGTTTGTACTCTTACTGAGGAATTCTTTACAATATATCCTATCGCTAACAAAATGGTATTCATTCACTCTGAGTTGTATTCAGTACCTTGATGTAAATTGACAATGAACCATGTTTCTCTATAAATTATCTCCCTTAAACAGTTACTTTCCTAGTTAAGTGTATTTACCCAAATCAGATTCTGCTAGTTCCTTAATAAAATCATTTCTATTTTTAATTAAAAATTACAGTATGAATATAAAGAAATGCATCACAGAAAATTATGCATTTTAATAAAATAAATGGTCAGGTCCAGAAATGTCTTTAGAATCTTGATTATATTTACCTTTAGTGTAATACCCAATGTGACTAGTCATTTTCAAACTTGAACATGATGCATTTATTTTCTTTTTACCTAAACCAAATATTCTATAAATCCAAAACAGGCTTCTAGGGGGTTACTTAAGTTTATAGAAAATTCCATTTTCTCCTTATGTGAAGTGAGAAGAAATATATTATAACAAGAAATTACATATTTTACAAACATAGTGCCAAGTTACTGATTTACTACATAACTGAAAATAAAATTTAATCACTAAGTATGCCATTTATTTAAATCAAAGTTATCTTTCCTTAATTCAAAACCACTTTAAAATGTTAATAAATGAGAGCTTTGAATTGGCTGCTATATTAAAATGTACAACTAAACCTACTAAGTGTGCAGCTGTACTACTCATATACGAATGTTATAGTAAGAACAAAACAGAAATTACTGACTATAATTGCAAATCTTATATTCAATGAGGAATAACTTCTTGAAGGAGGAATCTGTTAGAATAAATAATATCACAAAAATTTTACAGGTAAGTTAGATATTTTTAATTCTGTTAAAAATACTTCACCACCTGAGCTTTCTCAACCCACCTATCTTTAAAAATCTTATGTCCAAAACAGACACATAAATCAATGGAACAAAACAGAGAGTCCAGAAATAAACACATGCACATAAAGTAATTTATGGCAAAGGAGATGAAATATACACTGGAGAAAAGACAGTTTCTTCCAACAAGTGGTGGTGGAAAAACTGGACAGCTACATGTAAAAGAATGAGATTAGAATATTTCCTCACAAACAAACAAACAAACAAAAACAAAGCATAAATACAGGACAGAAATAGACTCATGGACAGAGAATACAGACTTGTGGTTACTGGGGTGGGGGGCGGGATAGAGGGTGGGAAGGGATAGACTGGGGTTTCAAAATTGTAGAATAGATAAACAAGATTACACTGTATAGCACAGGGAAATATACACAAAATGTTATGATAAATCACAGAGAAAAAAATGTGACAATGAGTGTGTATATGTCCATGAATGACTGAAAAATTGTGCTGAACACTGGAATTTGACACAACACTGTAAAATGATTATGAATCAATAAAAAATGTAAAAAAAAAAGAATATTTCCTCACAGCATTTACAAAAATAAACTCAAAATGGATTAAAGATCTAAATATAAGACCTGAAACCATAAAACTCCTAGAACAGAACATAGGCAGAACACTCTTTAACATAAATCGTAACAATAATTTTTTGGATCTGTCTCCTAAGGTGAAACAAATAAAAAAGGAAAAGTAAATGAGTGGGACCTATTTAAACGTAAAGATCTGCACAGCAATGGAAACCATCAAGAAAATGAAAAGACAACCTATGGAACGGCAGAAATATCTGCAAATGATATGACTGATAAAGGGTTAGCACCTAAAATATATAAATAGGTCATACAACTATATACACACACACACACACACACACACATATACACACACACATATATATACACATATATACATAAACAATCCAGTGAAAAAAGTGGGCAGAAGACCAGAATAGACATTTTTCCAAAGACATACAGATGGCTAACAGGCACATGAAAAGATGTTCAAATTGCTAATTATTAGAGGAATGCAAATCAAAATCATAATGAGATATCACCTCACACCTGTCAGAATGACTATCATAAAAAGATCATAAATAAATGTTAGCAAGGATGTAGAAAAAAGGGAACCCTCAGACACTGTTGGTGGGAATGTAAATTGGTGTAGCCACTATGGAAAACAGTTTGGTGGTTCCTCAGAAAGCTAAAACAGAACTATCCAGCAATTCCATGTCTGGGTAAATATCCAAAGAAAATGAAAACACTAATTCAAAAGATACATGCACCCCAATGTTCATAGCAGTATTATTTATAATAGCCAAATATGGAAGTAATCTAAGCGCCCATCAACAGATGACTGGATAAAGGTGTGATACACACACACACATATACATACATACATATACATATATATATATCAATCATAAAAATAACAAAATTCTGCCATTTGTAACAATGGTGGATGGATGTAGAGAGTATTATGCTTAGTGAAATAAGTCAGACAGAGAAAGACAAATACTCTGTGTTATCATCTATATGTGGAATTTAAAAAATAAAACAAATGTATATAACAAAACAGAATCAGACCCACAGATAGAGAAGAAACTAGTGGTTACCAGTGGGAAGAGGGGAGAGAAGAGAGGAAAGATAAGGGTATGGGATAAAGGAATACTATGTATAAGATAGATAAGCAACAGGATATATTGTACAGAACAGGAAAATACAGCCATTGTTTTGTAATAACTTCAAATGAAGTACAATCTATAAAAATACTGAATCACTCACTATGTTGTACACCTGAAGCAAATATAGTATTTTAAATCAAGTATACATCAATACAAAATAATGAAAATACAAGAATTTTAAAAAAGCTTTGCTTCCATTAGGAGAAGTATAAACTAGGTGAGTTCTCTAAATTAGCTTAAATAAAAACACTCTGACTTTCTGGGTATCCCTGTAAAACAGTGTAATAGAACATGCCTATAGTCTTATCTGACACATCTCTATGTAAGTAATATTAATCATGTATACAGTTTTTGTCTGCATTGCCTTGGGCTGCCTTCTTGATCTCACAATGACTGATAGTTATTTTCAAATGGATAAATATTTTTAAAAGAAAGTGTAGGTTAGACACATGCACACATAATAAGGTATCCTAAAGTGGTAGTTTGAATTTCATTCTATGTTTATTATCCAGCTCTATCATCATGAAAAGACACAAACTTGATAATATGATGAAGAAACAAATAACTTCACAATTTACTGATGTGCATTCTTATAACAAAAATGCCTCCTGGAACTTAGATATAATTTTAATTTCAATTATAATTTTATGTAAGGAAAAAACTGAAAATACACTGCTGTAGGACTGAAATGTAGGTATAATGATACTATTTTCTTATAGAGGAAATTTTTGAATAAATAATTTAGAAAACCAAAAGAAATGACTTATTATTATGATGACAAGTACACAGAGTACTGAACCTAAAATAATTTTTCTTGGAACATAGTAGACATACAAGAATGGCAGGAATGAATATACAGAAGATCTGTTCCCTCCAAACTGCTCAGTATTGATATTTTAATCTAGTGATATTTAAGACCTAGTTTACAAGTGAACCAGGATGATTAAAATCTATTTAAAATATTTTCACATGCTTATTAACAAGGAAGATCAAGGGACAGAAACTTAGGGTCTTATGACTTGGGAAACCCTGGAGAAGTTAAGAAAGGCAAGTATAATAATTTTATTGATATCTGACATTTGGGGTGCCAGACTCTGATCTTCTTCACAAGCCAAACAGATCTCCCTTTGTCACAAGGGAACCACAGGAGGAAGGTTCAAGCACCCCTCGCTCTTTAAACTCTGGGTCTTTGTATTCACAAGACAAAGCCCAATGTGGCTATATGCTCATTGTAATGGTAGTCATGAAAGAACCTAAGTACACTTTTTGAAATGGTTTTGGAAAAGGAGAAAAAAATGTCCCAAGACTTTTAGTCTCAGGCAACAATATTTTCTTTTCTGCAAGTGTAACTCACAAGAATGAAACACAAGATGAAGTACCAGCAAAATAAGCTTTCATACTTAGGTAGCCATCTAGGCATGCAACTTGAGCAGGTAAAATCCCCCAGGGTAAATTACTCATCTTTTTTACTGGTCTCCACATTTACATATTCAGAATCAAAGAAAAAGATGAGAAGGATAATACACATTGTGATATTACACATATAAGTGTGGCATCAATATGACTTGACTACCACAAAAAATCTATAGCATTATACTACTGGCTAGAAACGTTTTCATTCAGCTTTTCATTGGTTTAATCAGGTCATCAAGAAACCTGCTTGAAATTAAGTAGGAAGGTGGGATCAACAACAATCAAGTTTTATAACATAGCATATTGAAATAAATCTAAGGCAGATGTTAACTGGGAATGGATGACAGCAGTAGACTCCAATATCTACAGTATCTTGAGCAGCAATGGACAAACTGTAATTGAAATGGGTTCTTTAATTATGCACTAAAGCATGTCTCCACCAACACATTACTGCTCCAGAATAAAGACAAACCCCCAAAGGTGAGTTAAAATGCCTCTTTCTTCAGTGTGGAGATTCCTCAAAAGACTAGGAATAGACTTACCATATGACCCAGGAATCCCACTCCTGGGCTTGTATCCAGAAGGAAATCTACTTCAGGATGACACCTGCACCCCAATGTTCATAGCAGCACTATTTACAATAGCCAAAACATGGAAACAGCCTAAATGTCCATCAACAGGTGACTGGATAAAGAAGAGGTGGTATATTTATACAATGGAATACTACTCAGCCATGAAAACCGACAACATAATGCCATTTGCAGCAACATGGATGATCCTAGAGAATGTCATTCTAAGTGAAGTAAGCCAGAAAGAGAAAGAAAAATACCACATGAGATCGCTCATATGTGGAATCTAAAAAACAAAAACAAAAACAAACAAACAAACAAAAACAAAGCATAAATACAGGACAGAAATAGACTCATGGACAGAGAATACAGACTTGTGGTTACCAGGAGGGTAGAGGGTGGGAAGGGATAGACTGGGATTTCAAAATTGTAGAATAGATAAACAAGATTACACTGTATAGCACAGGGAAATATACACAAAATGTTATGATAAATCACACAGAAAAAATGTGACAATGAGTGTGTATATGTCCATGAATGACTGAAAAATTGTGCTGAACACTGGAATTTGACACAACATTGTAAAATGATCATAAATCAATAAAAAAATAAAATAAAATGCCTCTTTCTTGATGAAAGACTTTGGGAAGACTTAGGCAATAAGGAAGAGTCATAAATTGTGAGTTTTGCTTCCTGGAATCTTCCCCCTTTCTCTCTTATCCATCTCTACACCACTGCCAGAGTTATCTTCATCAAATATTTTAACAAATTGCCTAACTGAAAAGAAGAAATGGAGACCCAAACTGAGAGAAGGCATAATACTTAGAATCATGGACTCATGTAACTTAGAGCTAGAATGAAAGAAATTGGTCAATGAATCTAACCAGCTTTCAAATGCAGGATTACCACCTAGGCAACTTTGACTGATGGCAAGTCAATTCTGGCTTGGAGGGTTTCAGCTCACTGCTTTGTTATGATCAAAATACTAGGCAGAATAATGAAGAGAAAGTTATTCCATAAAGTGTGCTGAAACAGGGCTGCTTGTAAAATTTATCATTTGGTCCTATTGTAGTTTACTAGATCAAAACTGAATAAATTTCTCCCTCAAAATGTATGTAAGAGAAAGAAATATAGAAGACAAGGTACATTTTCTCCTCCTTTGGCTTCTTTCACCACTTCTTAGCAAGGCAGGCAAGGCTCTCAACAGTATGCCCCAGGCTGCCGTCCCATTACAGAGGCCGTGTCGTTCTTGCCCTCTATCAAGGCACAAAAATCACTCTTCAGTCCTGAACACGATCTTGACTTTTGTCACTGTGTCTTTGTTCCTTCTGCCAAAGGTTCCCTATGTTCTAAACCTCTAAATCCTTCTCATCTTTTAAGGTTTGGTTATAATGGCATTCCTTGAAGAAAACCTCCCAAATTGCACCTTTCTTGGCCTCCAGACATTATCTGCATGCTTCTTTCATAACTTGCATTTTATCCTATATAAAATCGTTGTTTTATCTTTATCCATGCCTCTCTTCCCAGTTCTGTAAAGTCTTGAAAGGCAGGAGTTATACCTGTTTTCCTCTAATTGTGTATTTCTTTTTTAAAGGCTGTGTATCCAAGTCAAAAGGAGGGGTTAAATGCACAAATGGAATAAAAGGCTCTGCATCACTCAAAAGCCTATGCTCAGCAAGCTAGCATTATTCACACATGCCTTTAATGAAGTAGTGTGTGTGAGTGAGTGGGTGGGGGGAGGGAAAGAGAGAGAGGGAGGGACAGACAGACAGAGACAGACCACTGAAGGACAAAGAAAATGAGACAGAGGCACAAAGAGATATTTCCTTGTTCTACTTAAAAGACCTAGCTGCCTGTGCATTTTTTTCTTCATTTTGGGGAAGTGGTTTCTCTTCAAAGAATTCATGAAAAGTTTTTGCTAAAGCTAGAAATAGGTGACTACTTGCTGGTGATGCGCTTACACATCCCTGAGGCCCCGTACAGGACATCGCTGATACTATGGAAATGGCCTGTGGAAGGCTGGACATTTGGTGAAAAACATTTCTCACTTTGCCCATTCATTTCTCTATGTAAACAGAATGCAACAGGGTGATACATGCTCTAATAGCAAACCCTTCCTGCAATGCCATTAACAGAGAGAGAGAGACAGAGACAGAGACAGAGAGACAGTGACAGAAGAGAGAGACCAAGGGACAACAAAATGAGCTGCCAGAGACACAGGGAGATGTTTCCTGTTTCTGCTTCTAAAATCCAGTTGCCTTGTACAAAAAATTGAGAAACTGTGGAAGAACACTAACTATGGTAAAAATGGTGCTATTTTAAAACCACGTTAAAGGCAACATTGTAGAGTAGAAAAAATACTGGCCTGGGAGCCTAAGTGCATCTATTTTAGTCCCAGAGCTAATGTTAACAAGTTGCTCACTGGAGAAAATCACTTAACTTATATCACACTCAATTTTTTCATCTGTAAAGTTGTAAGTTTGAATTAGATGATCACTAAAATTCTAACACTAAAAGGACAAAGGTTCCACATTCTGGAAAACAAACTAACTTCATGTTTAAATTTGACATATTATTACATGTTTGTAATTGTGACTGCTCAGCAAAAACTAAAAATATTTTCCAAACAATGGTAACATTCAGCTTAACATATTAGAAAAAATGTATTTAAAAATTAAGTGTTATAAAACAGCCTGCCTTGACACAAGGTATAAGGAAAACTTCCCAATCAGGTTTGGAATATCAAATTTCATTTCGGAGGCAAAAGAAGAGCCTAAAATTTTATAGTATTTCTTTGCCAGACTGATGGACTCACTGTTTTTCTGAAGAACGTAAAAAGTATGGGTATCGTGATTCTTTGGAATCTAGGAGGTTACCACACTGGGGTTTTAGTCCAGTTTATAATTCTCAAGAAAGTCTTTCCCGGTCTCTGGGCCTTAGTATCCTCGTCTTAACAAAAGGAACATTGAGTATGATGACTGAGTGAGTTCAATTAGTTCTTGATTCTCTTCCTATGTGGCCTATATAAGAATGTCCTCTTTAACCAAAGAGTGTTTAGTGACCTGCTAAATAAAATAAGACATTTATACTTACTCTGCAAAGTGTTTCTTATATTTTATTGTATTTATTTTTCACAATGACAAAAAATAATTAATTTGTGGCTGTTCATAACTTAGCCCTTCCAACTATTAAAGAGAATCATGTCCTTGCCATTTTTGTGGTTATTGTGAAGCAGAACTTGAGCAAGGAACAGAGGGAATCAAAAATGGAGAGGAACGTGGAATTTGCTTACAAAAATGACAATTTTTATTGCTTAGAAGAAAAAATAGAGGAATAAATACAGGTGGAATGAGAAACAGAAAGCAAAGTAAAAGCTTAGGTGAGATCTCTCTGGATGAGTGAGTGAGTGAGTGAGTGAGTGAGTGTGTATTTAAGGCCAAAACAAATTTTTTTAAGTTTTACTACACCACTCTATTCTAAACATGAGTTTAGAGAGTGTATTAATTTAAGGGAACTGAAAGTCGAAAAGGTCACACAGGAAGAAAGATTATGGAAATAGTTTATTACTATGTACATGATGCCATGATACCCTGATGCCTTATTTTTCTTCCAAATTAGAGTCCATTGGTTCTATCCTTTAATCTCTGCGGTTAGCTTTAAGTAACCTTTCCTTATTTCCCATATCTCTCTAAAGCTATAGAATTCACAAATAAACCCCACATTCCTGATTTCTGAACTGCACCAAGTTAATTACTCATATTTTGCATAAGAACTCACTTGTTTTCCCTTAAACAGTTTGAAATAATTTTGCTTTTATTGCCTTGCATTTTTCCTTTATGTTTCCTTTCCTGTATGTTTCTCAGCTTTACACTAGTACTGTTTATTTGGTTTCGTCTCTTTGGGTTGTTTTATTATTATTTTGACAATTAATATTTTCATTATTGTGATAATCATTCTCTTTGATTTGATAAAATATCATCAAATCTTTGGTAGGTAGTCCAATCTTTTATTTCAAATTGAAAGGGAAGACCCAACAGAAAAAAAAGAATAGACATACTTATGGAAATTCAATAAGGTGGTGATTTAGCAGATATCATCAAAGACAACTACGTTATCTGTTCAGTTCAGCTGATTTAGTGTAAGAATATATATCTTAATTTTACAGAACAATTCTAAAATTGGATCTTTAATAGTAAAAGTATCTGATTGTTCTTCTAATTGCTAGTTCAGTCCCTGTCTAAATTATATCCTGCTTAAACTCTATCTAATCTTTCCTTTCTAACATTCTTCATTCCTTCCATCCTGTCTTCTTATGATATTGCCTTCCTTCTATATGTTAAACATAGTATTATATTCTGAAGATAAATTAGTAAACAAAACAAAATACAGTACCTGCGTGTAAAAAGCTGTAACTTAAGTAATTGATCAAATATGATAATAACAACAACAACAACAACATGAATAATTACGAACTCCAATGAGTGTTAAAAAGGAAGTATGACAGAAGAAAAAATCTCCATGGAATGGAGGGTACTCGGCAATTAAAACCCAGATTAATAAATGATTAGAATTGTTTTTGATTGTCTTTTATACTGGAGAGAAAGCAATACTTTTTTTTTTTGGCCAAAGCTGCTTATTTTCATTTACACATATATAAATACAGAATTATTAATTCTTTGGAGTTATGAATACAGAAAATAAAAGTTTCCTAGACTAAATATGTAAATATTGTGACCCTCTTGTACAAGAATCTTGTAGTTTAATTTTCCTTTCCCCTGTAACAGGTGACAAAATCTGGGACCCTAGAATGAGTAAGGAAGCTCAGACATTGGGTATAAAGAAAAACATTTGCAACTTCCCTGGTCCAGGGTTTCTTCCTATCCTCCGGGCTAGGGAGATTTCAGTGTATTCATTTTATCGTCATGTTTGTGTTTGTTTTTAGAAAAGTGAATGATCAATAAATTGCTTATAACAACACCATTCCATATTCAAACGAACAAATACGGACAAGCACAATTGTATCGAACTATAAAGCTTCCACATAGCAAAGGGAAAAAAACAATAGAATACAAAGGTAATCCACAGAATGGGAGAACATAATTGCAAACTATATATCTTATAAAGGTTTAATATCCAAAATATTTAAGGAATTCCTATAACTAATTATCAAAAATATCAACCTGATTTTTCAAATGCGCAAAGGCACTGAACAGACATTTCTCCAAAGAAGACATACAAATGGCTAACAAGTGAAAAGGTGTTCAACTTCACTAAACATTAAGAAGAAAAGCAAATAGCCACTATGGAAGACAGTATGGAGGTTCCTTAAAGAAGTAAAAATAAAGCTACCATATAATCCAGCAATCCCACTCCTGGGTATATATTCAAAAAAGATGAAAACTCTAATTTGAAAAGATATATACACCCCAACATTTATAACAGCACGATTTACAACAGTCAAGATATGGAAATAACCCAAATGCCTATCAACAGATGACTGGTTTAAGAAGATGTAGAGTGAATGTGTATATGTGTGTGTGTGTATATATATATATATATATATATATATATATATATATATATATACACACACACAAACACATACATACACACATATTTTATTTATTTATATATATATATATATATACACACTCAGCCATGAAAAAATGAAATATTGCCATTTACAGCAACATGGATGGACCTAGGAATGTAAGCCACACAGAGAAAGACAAATATTATATGATATCCCTTATATGTGGACTCCAAATAATAATACAAATGAATCTTATACAAAACAGACTCAGAGACATAGAAAACAAGCTTATGGTTACCAAAGGGGAAAGGGAGTAGGGGAGGGATAAATTAGGAGTAGGGAATTAATAGACACAGATGCAGATACATAAAACAGATAAGCAACAAGCACTTGCTATATAACATAGGGAACAACATTCAATATCCTGTAATAACCTATAATGGAAAATAATCTAAATATATATATATTTGTGTGTGTATATATATATGTGTGTGTATATATCTGAATCACTTTGCTGTACACCGGAAACTAACACAATATTGCAAATCAACTATACTGTAATAAAAATAAAATTAAAAGAAATGCAAATAAAAGCAGAAAGAGATTCACCTTGTAATTATTTGGATGGTTATTATAAAAAACAAAACCAGTTTACAGGACATTTCATCTACCATCTTTCTCCCAGTCTAACCATAGCCATTTTTTATCCTCATTTGAAGCACAAGAGAGTAATGGATGAATCGTGAGAGGTATCCCAGTTTGCTATATCCTTCAGTGTTATTTTTAATCTTTGAGACAGACTATAAAGTCCCAATTAACCTGAAAGAAAGAACACCTCTGCAGAGTCACATAGTAATCAATGGCAAAGTTAATTGGAATTTAGTTCTTTGAACAATTTTATCTTAGCAATTCTGCAGGGTTCAGAGTGAAAGACGACTTTAATCAAAGTTTGGAATTTGAGAAAGAGACAAAGAACAGGAGAAGGAAGATAATTTGTAAGTGACCAAAACCTAGTCTTTCCATTCAGGATTTCCTTCCTTTAGAGTTGCAGGTTTGGAGCTGAAACACTTTGAGTAGAGAAGAAACAGGGGTGGATAGAGTTTAAAGGAAGTTAGTCTGGGCACAGTTTCAGACTGCAGCATGTATTAGCTGAGACAATCTGCACAAATTACTTAGTCTCCCTCTGTGCTCCAGTTTCTTTACCTATAAATAAGTAACAATAAGAATAATAACAAAGCCCAGCTTAGCACTGTGTCTGGCACAACAGAAGCCCTTAACAAAAAATTCACTATTATGTTTTGAAGAAAGTCCAGGCATTCTTTTTGATACACTTCTCTACATTTTCTCCATGTCTGGAGTTAATAGAGAACTATGATCCCAGGCCAGAGGCAGAGTAAGGCAAGAGATATAATACAATTTTCCAGATCTACTTTGCTGTTTTCAAGACACCTCAAAATGAATTTCACATTATCAAAATATCTAAAAGGAGAGAAAGGTGAATCAGGCTAGTACTTGTTTAGTTTCTACATGGAAATATTTTGACTAATGCTGTTCTGACTCTTCCAATTTTTTAAGCTTCATCAAGGTATAATTTATATAGAAATTTGCACATACTTAATGCATACACTTTGATCAGTTTAGACATATGCATAGACCTGTTATTCCATCACCACAATCAAGGTACAAAAGATATCCATCACTTCTAAAAATTTCCCTTTGCTCTTTTGTGTTTTTTTTGTGTGTGTGCATGTGTGTGTTAAAAAAACTTAACATGACAACTATCCTTAACATATTTTAGTGTCCGATACTACATTGTTAGCTATAGGCACCATGTTGTACAGCAGATCTCTAGGACTTATTCTACATTTTAATGACTCCTATTATCAATTTCACCTGCACACTGGGCTCCTATTCCTCATCTCAGCTGGTAAAAAATAAAATGCTCAGTATAATGACAAGAAATGACTAAATAGGCCAATTCATAGTTCTGAAAACAGTGTGAAACAGCCATTATTATGGCTGTATAAATTAAAACATTATTTCCTTTCTATAGCTGTACTCTAGCTACAAGTGTATCAGCCATGCCTGGTAGGGTCTGATTCATTATTTCAGTAGTGGTAAATAATGTTGAGTACATGCATTTGAAATTACTGGACGATTCAGCATAAGGTACTGAAAATTGCCTGAAACACTGTATATAACCTTGAAATGTGGAGGTGCCATTGTTCCCTGGGACTATTTTTCAGTCATTCTTTGTGGTTCTTTTGTCTTTGTTAGGTCTGTTATATTTGCCACATTTGGTTGAACAGATTAGAGCATCTGAACAATTCTATAGCCACAACACCACCATGAAAGAGTACACTGTCAGTAAAATGATGAGCTAGAAAGGAAGGAAACTCATGGGAAAAACTTGCTAGGCCTTCCCATAGCTCAGAAGCCAAGCCAGAATATGCAGGCCAAGAGGGTAGCTTGAATTCTTCAGAAGCACATTAACTTTTTATCCTAACAAAATACAGAGTCCATATGAGGGTGATGCTTTACGGACCATCTAGTGAAATTATTCAACTCAGTAATATAGACCAGTTTTCTCATAGGTTTATAGATTTGAGGTTTCAATTTTAAAACTTCCTAGAAAAATGTGTACACATATCCTGGGTGATTTGGCTTAACTGGAAGTGATAGCTAACTTTGTTGTTCTTACTTTGTGGGTGTCTATAAGGACTGCCTTAGTATCCAACAGTTATCTGAAGTGTAGGTAGCTGATGAGGACGAAAATTATGCAGTGTCCAAGAGTGAAGACCAACTAACAAACAACAGCATTGTATGAAGAAATGGTGAACACAAGTTAGAATAGAGAAAGGAGTTCATGATACATGAGAGTATAGACTTTAATGTAGGACTACGTCCTTGAATTACTGTTAAGTGACAAAGTTAGATGCAGAGTAAATATATAATCTCATTTGCATTTTATAAAGGAAAGAATATAGATGTATGTAATTATTCATATATATATTCTTATATATGTGTATATTCATATATATGTACATGTTCATATGAGTACAGATTAAGTATTGGTGTGAATGGATGATTCATACCAACACTTAATTGAGTTATATGGGGGAGAAGCAGCAATTTATCAGCTCTTTATACAATTCTGGATATTTTTAATTTGGTATAATGAGCATGTGTTACTTTCAGTACTTAGAAATAGGTTCCTTAAAAATTACAAATAAAAAGAATTTTAGAATAAATTAATCCTTTTGTTTTAATTTCTTTGAGTTTGAAATTTTTTGTTTTATTGAAGTGTAGTTGATTTACAATGTTAGTTTCAGGTGTACAGCAAAGTGATTCAGTTATACATACATATGCATTTTTTCTTTTCAGATTCTTTTCCATTATATGTTAGTACAAAAAATTGAATATAGTTTCCTGTACTATAGAGTAGGTCCTTGTCTATCTATTTTATATGTAGTAATGTGTGTCTGTTAATGTCTAACCCCTAATTTATCCCTTCCTGCCCTTTCCCCTTTGATAACCATACTTTGTTTCCTATGTCTGTGCAAAAGTGATACAAATTCGATTTAAATGGATCTTTTAAGACAAGCAGCTTGTCACATGAAGAATTTGTAGTAATACTTCTAGGTGAATATTTTAAATAGGTTAAAACATTAAGTAAAGTTTAACCTGCACACTAATGGCATCCTCTTATAAAAAGAAGCTTAGTGGAAAACAGAACCAAAGCAGCCCAAAAAGTAAAAGAGAAATTGAGTGTCGAGTTGTACCTGATACTCAATTATGGATTAGAAACTGATACTTAAAGGAAAAAAAGTCATCAAAATCAGATCTGCTGTTTTAGTAAAGGGGGCACTAACTAATTTGAGGTTTTTAAATTTATTTATGACAAAGCTTGAGATGGTTATTTTAATAGTGAGTCACTACTAAGTAATTATTCAGCATTCAACATTCAATGAAGTCAATCCAATTTTGAACTTTCAACCAGGCAAATGCACAACATGTGTAGACAGAACACATGTTATTCTTTGCCATTTAACTGTGTGCAAGATTTTCTATTTAAATAATGTTTTAAGTTATGTCTAACACAATACACACACACACGGTTATACATAGATATCCTTCAACAAATTCCAAATATACCCTCATTAGGCATATTGTTGAAGTTAAAAAAGACATAATCTATCCTTTGAAGTGAGGAATAATTTATAAGCTTTAACCCCCTCAACTGATGCTTGGTCAATAAAACGGACCTCAGAAGCTCTGTTGGAAGCTAGGGTTGAAATTCTTTTATGATGATTAATAAGATTTAAGACTTGATGAAGATTTCTTCAAACTAAAATTTTTCTCTATGATTTTGGGAATAAAATGATAACCTAATGATTAAGACTTGGGGTCGATTATTTCCTTGTCATTTTTTTCCCTTGGTCTAAAAAGTCTAGACCCATAAAGTGGAATCCCAGTATTCCATGCAAGAAAGGGTACACCTACAAATCATTATTTCTCTCACAGTTTCCAAAGATGTTCATGATTAGTTGATTATTATTACATAGCTTTGTATAAATATAAATTTCTTACTTAGAGCTCATTTGACAAGCATGCAAAGATAGTGGATATGAAAACTAAAGACAACCTAAAAGTTAGAAAGTTTGACATTAAGATTTACTAAATATCAAGTCCCCCAAATTTTGCAAACTACATTATATAAATTCTTTTGATATAATAAATGCTTCTGAATGGAGAATTAAAAAAATAATCTCTGAGTTTACAGTTTAAATTTGCAAGGTGTTTGGCCTAAATAGAGATAATTTAGGAAATTCCACAAATAATTTGAAACCAGCTGATAGCAGTCCAAAGCTCAAAGTAGATGTTAACAGTTTTGATCTACCCATTCATCATTATAAACAAATGAGTCATTTAACACTTCAATGTATATGAGGTAAACATTTATCTTTGTATCAGAATGATACCAATTCATTCTTTGATATAAAAGTATAAATGATATTTAAATTATGAAAACCCTAAAGTTAGAAAAGGCAAATTTATTTATTACACACTAAAAATAAAGATGCAACTTTAGATAAATTATATATAAATTTGTTGTATTTTAAGAAATATTATTGACAAATGTATGTACATGTGTAAAGAGTTATTCCTTTCTCTACCCACCTGACTACTTGTCATTTCTCTTATATGAGTGCAAAATGCACACATTCTGGAAGTTTTACGTGCTGTGAGTTGATGTGCTTTCTAGGTTCAGAATCCCCTTTTTTTTAAATTTTCAAATAATTTCAAATTGTTGGATCATTAATTCCGACCGTAACAGTACCTACATTGATTTAAGCTTTGGAGAACATTATACCAGTACATCCCTTAAGCATGGGTCAGCACATCCTGCCCCTCTTCCATTTCTTCTCAGCATATTAAAGGATTTTGTTTATATAGTTATCCCTCAAATTTCTTCAGACTATCTCAAATCCCCATATGCTTGTGTGTATGTCTGTGTGTGTGTGGCCTGTGTGTGTGTGTATACACTTGTGTCTGAGTGTATGGTTAACTAGAATAAACACTAGCTAACTACCAGTTTTCTACCAAGTTCTCCCACAATTCAGTCAACACATTCTTAAAATGCCACTTGGGCATTCATCTTCTCTTCCAGGCTAAAGGGGGGAAAAGCTTATGCTTTTTATTTGCTTCTTATAGATAATTAAAATTTTATTATTCACGCTAGCACACTACTGATGCTTCGGCTGATCCTTTAAACATCTGGCCTACTGTTTAAAATGCATGGAGTGCACTGATGTCAACCCATGCTGATAATCAGAGGACCTTCAATTAAGTACCTACAAAGCAACCAATGATAAACGAGAGAAAAGACAGTGCAAGTTTGCCAAAGAATTCTTTCATAGTCTGATTCTCAAAAGCAATTAGAATCTCTTCTTTTGGCCTTGGAATTAATGAACTTTCATTAAAATTTAAATTTCAAATGATTCCAAGGATATCAAACTTGAGAAGTTGAGCTGATTGTCTACATAATAAATCACACCACAGGAATATGTCAAAAAGACTAATGCATGTTCTTTCCCATCCAAAGTTGTGTTTCTCTTTGTCGGTGCTATGTGAACATATATTATTGCTTTTTTTTTTCTTGAAGCAGCTATAGCTAAAGATCCACTGTTATTAAACTCTATTCTCCTCTGTTTAGAATTTGTCAGGTTATAATTCCAAGGCTGTGACTGAAACTTGTTCTAGTCTATAAAGGAAGGTTTGTTCTAATAATTGAATGTGATGTGAATTTTAAAAATTTGCTGCTTTCTTCACAATAAATTGATTTGTTTAAATGAGGAAATATAATCAGATGTAAAATTTTAATATCAACAACCCTAAAGTCTGATGGTTAGATGGTTGAAAGTAATGTTTAACTTGATAACACAGACATTTTTTTTATCTTAATAGAACACTAAACACACTGTGTCTATGTGTGTGTGTGTGTAGCAAGCATTGCATGATGAAATATCCAAAAGTATGAGTAAGAAAAAGACTAAAATTCCTTGGGCATAGAAATCAACATGGATCTCTTTAAATGGTAATAAAATTGAGCAATAAGGTAATTAGAAAAGTAATACTCATATAAAAATGGTCTAATGTGACAGTTGAACATTTTAATCTTGAATTAAAACAGTGAAACAGCATATGTGGCTTAAATATTATTTAACATTAACCACCTTAATATGGAAGTGAAGCAGGTGAGGCAGAGAGGCAGAGAGGCAGAGAGGCAGAGAGGCAGAGAGGCAGAGAGGCAGAGAGGCAGAGAGGCAGAGAGGCAGGACTGTTCAGAGAGATCTTAGGGATTCTGCCATTGTATAAAAGAGTCATGGCCCAATCCTTATCATGAAATAATTGAGATGGAGTGTCTGAAATGTTAGAAGTTTGGTGGACACTATTATGGATTGTGGTGACATTAAATCAAAGTATCTAAAATCATGACTTCTATTATATTTCAAAATTCTATTTAGTCACTTTGATATGATGACATAAAACAGAAGCATTTGGATTTTTCAAAGTTAATAATGATTATTTTATACTTAAAGGGCTTTTTTCCCATATATGGTCATGGACGAGTTGAGTGTTAAATGAATACAAAAACATATTCTAGTAGCAATATAGTTGTGGGCAACATACTTTCTAAAAACAGTAGAGAAAGTTCTACTACTATCTGACCAAGTTTTACCTATGTTGTATATGGGTTTGAATGCTTTTCTCTATATATTTTGATCTTTTTTCATTTGAAACAGTAAAAGAAAATTTCAACAAACCATTTATTAATGGTGGGATGGATTAATGACTGCATACAATTTTACTCATTTAATTTTATTTCATCAAATTAGCCTTCAAATATTACAGACCATCTGTGAAAATCTGGCTGATTTGTCAAGGTATATTTTTGCCTGTGTTCAGGGAAGCTATGAATTTTTTACTCCAACTTAAATTTAGGACCTCTAAACATACTGCTTCTCTGAATTTGACACCTGATCGGATGTCTTTAATAAACAAAGGCACATTAATTAACCTGGATTTCATAAGTCAAACCATCAGTAAAATGTTGCTGCATTTTCACCCTAAATTGCCTAGGAGGGCAATATGCCAAGATAGGAAAAATATTTAAGTGTACTAATTAGGAGTTACTTGTTCAGTGTATCAGCCAGCAATAGGACAGTAGATAACCAGAGGGGTACATACAGGGGAGGAAAAGGGGAGACTGAATAGTAGACCCAAAGTCAACTATCCCATGAGTGCAATCCAAAACAGAATTTGTTTCTTAAACACAATCATGATGATCTATGCCAATCAGATGTCTAGGAACGAAGTAGACCCCTAAAACTGCTGAATAAGGTGAATCATGCAGTTTACCAGAGGGCTAGGTCAGGCCAACAAGTTAGAATACCAGATGAGCACCTTGGACTCACAAAACCAAATAGAATCTGTGTATCAGATAGAATTGCAGTCTCTGTGGAAACCTTACTCTAAATAGCAAATTCTAAACTACCTACAGTGTTTCTTAGCTATGTAACACTAAAGGTGGTAAGGACTTGGGCTGCGCAGAGCTCATTAAGTGAACAAATAAATAGGTGCAGTGTAAAAAATAAATCTCTGTCATTTATAACATGCTTCTTAAGAATATTGCTCGCTAGGAAGAAAAATAAAACTTACCCTTGAGGCTGTAAAAATCCTATATGAGAAAGCAAATATATTACCTGATCTTTTTATTTTCTACCTCCATTTTCTCTTCAATGATAAGCATGAAGAGAAAGACTTAAAGTTAGAAAGGTAATCCAAAACTTGTTAGTGGTTGCTCTGAAATTGATTTCTCCATTCTCCTGACATTTACTAGCATTATTTAAATTCCACAGCACAACCTAAGAACTCTATAAGATAAATCGCATTGTAAATGAATTCTATTACCATCAGCTTGCCTGTTATTTGTGCAAGTGGCTTTATTTGCCTTGCTTGCTATTAAATATAGTTTATGGACAACATGACATTATATTTTCCTTCTATTTGATTTTTATAAATTACTCTTCATCTTGAGGGGTTGAGTCCTGATCTATGTGGCGTGATATGTAGTATTAAAAACTCCTCACCCTCCAATGACATATTTTTTCTTATTTTAAACTCAATTGATTAACATATTTCCACAATACTTTAAAAATCTGTTCTTTTATTTAAGATTTTAAAAATCAGTACTCCATATAGCAGTATTTCATATAGACTAATTTCCCCTTTAGGAGGAAACAATCTAATGAAAAATAATTTTTGTCTTTTAATTTTTAATAATGCCTTATAATTAGAAAAGAATATGTTTTAGAGAAGAATTTCCAAAACCCAGAGGGGCCCATATTCATTGTGCTCTTTCTCAACTAATAATTTCCTTAAGTTTTACTTCAAGTAAAGGTCTAAGTAATTTTTAATTTGTTACTAATTGTTTTCTAGATTAGTGCTTCCAATATATTTTAATCAGTGTATAATAACCTGGAACATACTAATTTATATATATATATTATATATTTTATATTATTATATATTATATATATTATATATATATAAAGAAAGTTTGGCTCAAGACAAGCTATCCTCTGTTGAGGTTTCCTATTGTGATCAATACTCTAGTAAACTCTTACTAAATACTTAAGGGCAATTAACCATTTTTTGAAAATCTTATGTAGCCTGGAAAAATAATCTTTCTAGATTTGGCTTCTTTTCCTAGTTTTCCCTTTCCCTTAAACATGCAGCTTTATCATCTTTTAGTTTTGTCATTTCCTACTTTTTAGTATTTTATACTTATGAATATTTTTTAGTGTTTTATACTTTACACAGTACCAACAGGACAGCCTTTGAAGTAGGCAGAACTTCTATCTTTGATGCTGTTTGCCAAGAAAGGTTTAGAATTAGCTCAAGATCAACCCAACAAATAAACGATATGTTAAGGAATAAATCTGATGATTATGACAGAAAAAGATCACAAGGCTAATCTGCTAAATTCGTGTATTAAAAAAGAATGAACTCTTGACTTCACTTAACATTTCTTAAGCAAAGAACCAGGATGGGGAGGGATTCTTGGAGTAAGAATAGAAAAGCAACCCTTTTAGCTCCATTTTCTAGTATCCCTGTCTCTGAGACATGGATGGTTTCTTTTTTTAATTGGCAAAATGCTGCAGAGTTTTTCAGCCTCTCAGTGAAAGTTACTTAGGAAGAGGCATTAATTCTTTTGGTTCACTAGGGCATCATTTGGCAAATTACTATATGTGAGTAATAAATTACAGAGTTGGAAGATGCGTGAGAAATTCTCTAGGTTTATTCTTTTGCCTTTTGGTAAATTAAAAACTTATTACATTCAATAGCAACTGTATGCATATTTTCATATTATAAACATTATGACTACAAATCATAGATGAACTATTAGTATTTTACAACCCTATCTTTTGATACTTTGCCTAAGCATATACAGTATGTATTTGTATTTCAAACTATGGCTACAATTCCTGAAGGACTCCAAAGGAAACTCAAGCATCCCACATGCAAAAAGATCTGATTAGCTGCTCTTATGCAACACCCTTTAAGTTTTCAAATAATGATAATCAAAAGTGTTAAAAAGATATTAGTTGCTTTTACTCAGCACTCTAATTTCTCAAATAATAATAATCAAAAAAGTGTTGAAAAGACACAACAAAGACATTTTATTTTGTAACTTACAGGATGAGAAATGAAACTATAAAAATGTATACTAACTGAAATAATGAACGAATATTATTTTTAATTGATACATATATAAAATTCTGATTGAAACATTTTCACATCTCCTAAAAAAACTATAGCATTAACTATAATTACCTATTTCAATCAAAGATTACCTGACCTTATAATACAGTTACAAAATATTAAAATATTTTATAACTGTTTTTAGGAATTAAGTAAAATAACTTCTCAGCTATACTCTATAAGGATAGACAAAGGGAATTTTAAGATCTAAAGCCTATATAGTAACTTTTTTTCCTTCAATATGGGACTAGATATGCACAAGAAAAATTCTCAAACTTCCTTTATATGAATCAGAAAAAATATATATAGTTAATCCATCATTTAAACCATATCATTTAAAAACCTGTAGTTCTAAACAACAGCCATAAAACGCAATACTACTTTATGGTCCTATTTATCTGTTCATATATATGTCCTGCCTCTTTGATGCAATTTTAGAACCAATGAAAAGTAGGTCTAAGCCTTCTGCTTTCCCCAGCAGCTAGTATACTGGAACAACATGTGATGTATTTTCAAAAAAATGAGGGATGATGAAAAATTGCATTCCCTACCTAAGGGATAAATAAAAAGGGATATTAGTGAAGTTTTTTGAAAAGAGAATGATTATCAATATTTCATTTAGAACACAGGGTCAGCAAAACACAGCCTGTGGGGTAACCCCCACTTGTCACTGATATTTGCATGGCACAGAAGCTAAGAATAGTTTTCACACTTTAAATGGTTCAGGAAAAAAAAAATCAAAGGAATAATAATATTTTGTGACACATGAAAATTATATGAAATTTAAATGTTAGTGTTCATAAATAATGTTTGACAAGAACAAGACTCATGCACTGTCTATGGCTGCATTCACACTACAACAGCATCATTGAGTAGTTCCAGCAGAAACTGGATGGCTTGCAAAGTCTAAAATATTTACTGTCTGGTCCTTTATAGAAAAAGTCTGTTAACTCCTGTTTTAGGAGAAAGCATGTAGAAGAGGAAAAAATAAAAAGGACAATCAGATTCTAGTTGGACCCCAAGAGTTCAATTATGGAAAGTGAAGGAGAAAAAAAAAACACAGAAGTAGGGAGGAGAGCTAAGTGAAATGGCTTTTGGAAATTTAGTCATGGAATTCATATTTACATCCTCCTGTTGTCATGAAATCACAAAACCATGAAATTTTTATTTTCAGAGGATTTTTGAATAGGCTCTAAAGGGGAAAAGCAAAGAAGAGAGAGGGGAGAGTAAGGGAATAAAACTGCCCAGAGAAAACTCTAATATTGGAAACATAGAGAAGAAAAGTTAATGTTACTTCATTGTTCTGCTCCATTTCTTTCAAACTCTAAGGATAAGTAAGTTTTAATGGTAAGTAGATATTTATTCTCTTCATTCTAAAAAAGAAAAAAAAGATGGCTAGGGACCTCTTGTAAAATTAAACAAGGGTATATGCAGAGGCTCTACAATAATAATGGAACAGAAACAATACACAATTAAAACACACACACATACACTTATATGCTTTCACTAATATCATCCCTGTAAACAAATCAAGTGAAATTAGGGCATCGGTGGGCTAACATGGAAATACCTATTTCTTGGCTGAGGTTTATTTATTGTGAGGTATCACAACTGTCTGAAAAAACACAGTTCTAACAAAGCCTTTCTTGTGAAACTGTTGTTCCTACAGATACTTAATTCTACACCCATAGATTTCCTATCCCTCTGGCCAATGTAATGTTTCAACGGAAAAAAAATGGATCTTTTGGGAGTCTATATTTAATCTTTCAGTTACTCTAAGGAAGTGACATCTTCCCAGTGTTTATGGATTCCATTCAACAAATAGTTATTTAGCACTCACTTTATGCAAGGCACTGTGCTGGGTGCTATGGGAGATACAAAAGAATGCAAAGCAATCGCCCTCCAGAGGATCATAACTTGGGTAGGAAGACAAACAGGTGTGCAAGTGACTATGATACAAGGCAGATGGAGAAAATGCTTTCATAGTGTTAGACAGTGGGGAGAGAGAGAGATTACCTCTGATGTGAAATTTCAGATGATTTCATGAAATTTTGAGCTTGGACCACAAAGCAAACATATGACTTCCTTAAGATGAGGTCCAGTAAAGAACATTCTGGGAAGGCATTATTACATTACAGAGACATAGAAGAGAAGGGGGTTACCTGCCTCACTTCCAGATCTGTAGACCATGGTAGGAGCCCAGAGAGCATTACTGACGAGCTCCCTCGGTGATTCTACTGTAGGAGTTTCGCAAACTGAACCTTAAGACTAATCTACAGTATGTGTCAAAAAATAGAGCAGGGAGAAACCGTAATAATGTACAGTATGAAAACCATTAGGTTTTATGATAATGAAGTGGGAAAGCAATTCAAAGTCTGTGTAAAGAGGAGGGAGGCAAAGGGGTAAGTGTAATCATCAGTGAAGACAATGAGTGCCTTGCGATGTCAATCTACATATTTAAAATCAGATCAAATCAATTCCATTATATAAAGTTCAAAAACTGGCAAAACTAATCTATGCTGTTGCTGTTGGAAATCATGCTAATATTTATGTATGTGTATAGCAGTGAATGATTGAAAGGAGGTACCAGGGAGTCTCTGAGGTATTGTTAAGGTTCTTTTCTTAATTTAAGTGCTGGTTACAAGAGTGTGCTCAGTTTGTGAAAATGCACCAAACTGTACTTTTATATTATGCAAGTTTAATGTTTTAGCAATTAGGCTGAGGGGGTATCTTTCAACTAAAGGAAAACATCCTGTAGTTATTATCTTATTAATCACATAAAGTTTAACAACTTAGTATCTCTTTCAATTCTCCAAAAGTTACAGAAATTTGATACAATGGAACATAAGACAGAAATTTTCAAAAATATTTTAGGATAGTTTTAGTGGGAAAAAATAAGTTATTGTAGTTCCCTTGCTAGCACTTTAAAGATTGAGATTTATCATCCTCAACTCTTTTATCATCATTTAGCCTGTTGTGCCTCTTTACAGTAAAACTTGAAAGAACTGTCTATAATCTTTCCATCTATTTCCCACCTCATATTATCTACTCAAACCATTCTCTGTGCCTTTCAGTCCCACCATTCTACTGAAACAATTCTTGTACAGATGACTGAAAACTATGTAGTCAAATCCAGTGATTACTTCTTTTTTTATTTTATTGAGCCCCTCAAAACATTTCATGCTGCTAGTCACTCCCTCCTTCCCTAACACTTTCCTCTCGTGTCTTCCATGCTATCACACTCTCCTGATTCTCATTCTAATTCTCATATTCTATGTTTAATACCCCAAGTGCCTCAGGGCTTGATTCTGAGATCATTTGTCTTCTTGATCTATACTCTTAATCTTGAAGATCCCTAGTGCCATGGCTTTAAGCAACTCCTTAATATAAATCTTCAGCCGCAAGCTCTCCTCTGAAATCCGAATTCATATTCAGTTGCCTATTCAACATTTACTATAATGTGTCTAAATAAACATCTGCAAATTAACATGTCAATATGAAAATTCTTGATATATTTTTTAGAAATATGTTCCTATTCATATATTCCCCACTCAATATATGGCATCAGCACCAACACAATTGTTCAGGTTAAACATCTGAGAGTTATCCTTGATTTCTCTCTTTCTCTTATCAATCAGGTATTGCTGACTTCAAACCTGAAATCTGTCACTTCAGTCTTCCACTATGACCTTGTCCAAGGCACCATTATCCCTCACATGGACTACTAAATTTAATGACTGTCTCTTTACTCCATTCTCACAACCGACATCCATCTTCTGTAATCAGAATAATGTCAACACTCTCCAATCACTTGATGTCACAATTATAAAAAATCTGAACTGTTTATCATGATTAAGAAGGCTTATATAAACTGATCATTGACCACTTCTCCAGCCCATGTACCCACTATGCTTTAGCTATACTGGCTTTTTATTGTTGCTGTTGTTCCATGAATATGTCAGCTCATCCCAAGATTCTTTGCATTAGTGTTCCCCCTATCTAGCATGCTTTGATTATCATGTAGCTGGCCCCTTTTTGTCATTCCAATCTCAGTTTAAATGATAATATATAGAAAATATTTTCTTGACCATCCAAACCAAGGTCGCTACCCAATCACCATCTATTATTTGACCCTATTCTAAAGTCTCTCTGTATTTTTCTAGTTTGATTTTTGTTTCCTAGCTTCCATACGAGAATATAATCTCCATGACAGTACAAACCTTGACCATATACTCAGTGTCCCAAAGAGTGCACGTCCAGCAACAGGTGTTTGATAAACACTGGTTGAATCGTGAATTCTAATCCTTTTAAAAATTGATCTGATACAACAAATAAAACATTATCGGGCTGGAGGATAAAGAATATTTCTATTCAGAATCATTTACCTAATTCAGAATGGACAAGACTAGCTAGTGCTTGTATAGATGCCACTATAAACTGGAGAACTATTCTTTCTAACATCACAATATAAAAGAAATATGTATTATTAACTGGCTACCACTATGAAATATGACTCAAATCTAGCAAGGATATGAGTAATCCCTAGTGCCAAGTATAACTTCTGTTTGGCTAATAATGGACTTTTTTTCATCATAGGCATATGAAATTGTAGGGTTGCGAACAACAAGAAGAGGTACCTCCTTCTGTAATCACAGTGTCGCTATAATTACAGCTAAAGGTTTGTCAGCATTTCCATTAAAAGAACTTAACTCAGCTGTTAAATGTCCATTACTTTAATATATGGCATATAATATCTTAGCTTAACTGCCTATTAAAAACAGCTAATTAAAAATGGATTGATTTTTTTTTAATAAAATTATGTAAATACCCAGAAGAAACCAGCCCTTTTAGTGAGTGCATTTCTGTAACAATTAAAATGCAAGTTTCTCTTCAGTATTTGAAATATCTATTTATATGCATCATTTGTAAAACTTGACCTAAAAAGTTCTGGAAAATGATTACTTAGCAATGAGCACAATGTCGTCATAAGGAGGAAAAATGACTTGACTACTAGAGTGGACAGTGATGAACTATTCTGATCCCCCTCCAGTGAAGAAATTTTGCCTCAGCAGCTGCACAGTACAATTGGCAGTACCCTTTGCGGGGCTGCCTCAGCTGTAGAGAGTCCCCTTGCCCGATATCATGACCCTTTCTGACGAGGACTGATTAATGCTGGAGTAGAAAGGCCCAGCAATCTCTGCCTAATTCATGACCACACGGAAGGGCCGTTCTAGCTCCAGAGCATCCCGTGTGGTTCGCGAAGTGTTGGGAAACAGCTCCAGGGAAGTGCCCAGTGACACTGCAAGTAGCCATACAGGCAAGTGCAACTTCAGACTGACCTAAGTCTTGGTGAATGCTCTGTGATCCTCCAAAAACATGGGAAGATATGCATCTTAAAAGAAGTGTACCCTTTTTTTGAGGGAGGCTGCCATAGGGCAGTCGCTCACCTGCCTTTCTGGTCATAGTAAGAGATGTGACTTTCTACCTTAGCTCCCTTTAAAGTACAGCTGCAGGCTATAAAACTGCTTAGTTGCAGAATGAATTCTCTTCTCAACAACAGAGTGCCACATCACTTGCGTCGCCTTTCATCTGCTCCCTTTCATTTGGTGTCATCTGTGGGACAAGTGACATAGGAAGCTGATACCATGCTGATCATACTTTTACTGCCTATTAAACTATTGGGTTTACTGTCTCCTTGCGGGCTGAAAATGTCACCTTGCTTGAAACCCAGGCTCCTATTGGGCCTGCACTGAAGCTCAGTTTCTCTCTGCTCACTCCTGCTTCCCATCTCTCCCTTGCATAGGAGTTGGTCCCAAGTGCATTCCCTAAGACGTATCCTGCACACTGAACTCCATCTTAGTGTCTGCTTCCCAGAGAATCCAACTGGTCACACCAACCCAGTATTTCAAAGAAAGGAAGGAGAACAATATTATGTTGTATTATTTCTCTATTTGCTTGGCTGCCAGAAGAAGTTATGTCTATTATTTTAAGAGTACATGGATTTTATGTATATTATTATCTCATGTATATTAACTTTTGACATTATATAAAGCATGTTAACTGTATAATCCTTTAGTAGATGATTACTGAGCAGAGACTTAGGCTTTCTCTATCAGATCATTCAACCTTTTCCAAAAAAACTCCAGCAGTCTACCACATATGAAAATACTGCACTCTGTGAAAACTAAAAAATATGTCCATTTTTTACTTTCACTCATTTACTTTACTTTTCTTTTTCTGATCAAAAATTACATTCTAATCTCTTTTCTATAAAATAGCCCCTCAGATTAACATGTGACTCTTTTTCCTTACTCTCTTTCCAACTAGCTCTTTTAACCCTCAGAAAAAAAAAGCATTCTCAATTACAACTTATCCTTAAATTAGTTGTTTTTAGGCTACTCTACTTTTCAGAAGTTCTAGAGGACTTGAAGACCTAAAAGACAAGATTCCTCCCAGTCCTATACCCCCATATGTGTGATGAAAGCTTCAAGGGTGCCAAATGGTTCCTTAGATGGTGCTTTTAACTTACACAAGCTATTTATGGTAAGGGAAATAAAAGAGCTCTCCAGAGGGATTCTAGGCAATGGAGGCAATATCAGATTCAAAGTAAACACCATTTTATTCATATGTTCCTAGCAGCTTTCTCATTTAGTCAGTCCAATATTGATTAAGCACCGCTTATTGTGTCAGCCACCACCCTCAATGAAATGTACAGAAACTGTTATGTCTATCTGATCTCAAAAAACAATAGAAGGTCATTTCTGGTTTTCATAATAGTATTTTTTAGAGTTCTGTATAATCCCTTTTCCATTATCTTCTGAACATATTCCATGTCAGTTTCTAACTAGCAACCCTTGAGTTTAAACTAAAGCTCCTATTAAATAAATCTGATGGTCAGCTGCATCAGAAAGCTTTTATGTAAATAAGGCAAAACTAATAGTGTTATGGATGGGGGCCTATAACTCTCAAGGATTGAGGTAGCTTACAAAACAACTAGCAAGGACATTCCACAAAACATTTCAATACTTGATTATATTCTAATCAAACCTTTGAATAGAGCTCAAATCACCAACACTTAAGAGATAAACCATTTAAAACCAACATTTCATTTCTAACTTCCACTTGCTCTTCTGTTTTTGTCTTCATGGCAGCCACACCATGTTTACACACAAAGATTGCCTCAAAAGCTTTGTGAATGGAATATATGCATAATTATTTGGTTACACTTCCCACCAGACTTATAAAACTTTGTTTTTTCTCTTTCCAAAGTTCTCGTTCTACTTTCTCGAGAAGAGGGCTGCAAACTCCACCTTAAATCTTATATATTTTGAATTTTCTTTTTGTCTATAATTGTATTCTGTCAAGATGTTCTTTTCTGATAATTAAGCTAAATTATAAATGCCTCTAAATTTAAATACTGGAGCAGCAAATATTTCCCACACTCAGGTTAATGAAAAGGCTTTGGAGTTTATTTCATTAAAAATAAGAAGGATATAGTTAAATAAAGAGACAATGCATTGAATGAGTAAGTGTGTGTGTGTGCACGCACGTACATGTGTGTATTTGTGTTTCATTTGAGCAGAGATGTTGGGCTTTTTGTGCACTAAATAAAGACATCCAACCCAAAGCAAGATGGGGGATTATGAAAGACAACATGTTTTCCTCTCTAGATCACGTGCCTTGATTTAGGGCTGCATCCCATCAGCTCTAGCCCCCAGGCTACGGTACCTTTTTCAAATGTGTCTCCTCAAAGAGGGAACATATTTCAAATCATCAAGCCAAAAGGGGTGACCTTTATAATTCACACAGAGACTCTGTATATGCCAAAAGCAGACCTACAGATGAGTAAAGTCTATTTCAAAGATTATTACTAAGATACTTATTTGAGATTAAAGTTAATAAGCACAAACAGTATCTGTTTTATAAAGAGGCTATGATCCCAAACTGAATTTGAGTATCTATCGTTTGCAGTAGGGAATCGACAAATAAATCGTAGCTGAGTTGGCAGCTCGACCACTGAATCTAACATAAGCTATTTCAGTAGGTGAAGTTGACCTGTTATTAGGAATATGGAATTCAGGGAGTAATAAATCCACTCAGAGAACAACAGTGATGTCCTGAAATGATGTCTTAGAAGTACAGGGAGTAATAACAGGGCCGCCAAGTATAGTGGCACAGGTTGTGAACTGATCCCAAAAGCACCCAACTGAGGGAGGCAGAGAAGCCAAAATATTTAAACTGTACAACCTGGCCCAGGGATCTATAAGCACAGAGGAAGAACCAGTATTTTGTAGCTCTTAAAGGATCCATATGGGCTTGCAGATATCCTGAATATTTAGGTTATCATTCTGTCCACACACTCCAGAAACGCAAGTCAAATTATTCTAAGAGATGGGGTACTTGCCACAAATTTAGATGGACAAATCTTCTGTAAAGTGAGCACTAATTGCAGAATACATGCTTATTTTAAACGAAAAAATACACTTAAATATGCATAATTATTTATCTAAAATTATATAAATTACATATTTAAGCAAAATGATAGATACATATGTATATAAATATAATAGTGCTCACAACTGTGACTTTAGCAAAAGTACAGATCACTAAATTTGCTAACTGTATACTTATGATATCTGGCAAGATCTACTACAACTAAATGTGTATAATGTACCCTAAGACCTGGCAAACTCACTTTGATGCATACTCATCAGAAATATGTAAGTCTTTATCCTAAAAGACATATTAGAATGTCCACAGTAGCACTATTCATAATAGCTCAATCAGCAATAGAGGTGCTATACTTGCCCAATGGAATATTATGCAGTCCTGTTCAACAATTACACACAAGAGAATGGATGAATCACACAACTACAATGAGCTAAAAACCAGACACAAAAGATCATATATGACCTGATTCAGCACAACAAATAGTAGGATAAAACCAGTCTATGCTGGTACAAATCAGATTAGTGATTACTCTTGGGGGATTAATGACCAGAAGGGGGAATCACCAGGTTTCTGGAGTGCTTTTTTTTTGTTTTGTTTCTTTAAGTAGGTATGGTTTAGATGGCTGTGTTCAGTTTGTGAAAATGTATTGAGCTCTACACTTGTGATATATGTGCTTTTCTGTATGTATATGCAATTTAAGAAAAAAATTTAAAGGTATAGGTCTCTAAGATGCTGGAATATCAAAGCCTCCGTCTTTTTAGTATTGCTATGAAACACATCGTGAGTCAGGTGTCTCATATGTATTATCTTTAATCCATACAACTGGCCTGCCTGGTCAGTATGATTAGCCCCACTGCACAGGTGATTCAGGCTTTTACACAGAAACTGAATACATTTATTGGCATCCATACTTTGTGGGAAAGAAAGCGAGGTATCAGCAACATGGGTGCATTAATATGAACAGTCATCCTAGTTTCCTTGATTCTTTAAGAGTGTAGAAAAGACATCCTTACTTGAGGCCAGTCTTCCTAGAAGCATACTGGTGTCTGTATCACATGTGAATAGTGATAGTACACTCTAATTTACATGCTTATTCGTCTGTGTCAACAATCTAATTAAGATTTCTTTCTGCATAGCTGATGGGTCTAATTTTAATTTGGAGTTCCCAAATAGACAGGCTTTGAGTAAACAGAACAAAAGATAGCTTAAGGGAAAAAAAAAAACACCTTAGGTAGCCTGTAGCTCCAATCATAGTGGACTCATAAGGAATACTTTGCACACATCATGGACATTATCTCCCCCAAATTCTCCAAAGTTAAAGTCCATCACAATTCTTATTTTTCTGGCTGTTTTATTTCATAGTCTATTCACTTTTTAGATTTTTCATTTTTCAGAACTGACAGGAAAGTAGTATCATTATTCTTGCCTATAATGACTACCACTTCCTTCCTAATTACCAGGAAGGAATATAACATAAAATGAAAAAGTGATTCACAATTTGTGATAATGAATGATTTAACAGTACAGACCTTTCCCCTTAATTTTATCCACTGATGTAGGAACATACATCTAATTGTTTCAGAAAAATAATACAATGGATTTGTTGACAAAATTTCACAGAAGAACTTGTACATTTGAAAGTTAAGGTGGCAAAGCTGTCACTGAGTCATTTCAGGGTCTTTTTTTTTTCCTGAGGTGAACCTCTGAATGATACTTGAAAAAAATGCTACATACACTCAGCAGTAACATTTATTTCTTCAAGTTATTAACTAAGTTATTTGACTATAACTCAAGATCTTTTAGGATTACTAAAGAACCCACACAGAAGCATATTTTAATGAAATAGAAGAAAAAGATACATAAAAGAAGAAACATGATTTGGATGTTCAAAAATAACACTGATGTGGAGCATCAGGAATTCTCATATGTTGCTGGTGGGAATGCAAAATGGTACAGACACTTTGGAAGACAGTTTTGTAGTTAGTGCAAACCAACATGCTCTTACCCTATGATCCAGTAATTGCCCTCCTTGGTATTCACCCAAGTTGAAAACTTATGTTTACACAAAAGCTACATATACATGATTTTAGCAGCTTTATTCATAATTGCCAAAACTTGGAAGCCACCAAGATGCTCTTCAGTAGGTGAATGGAAAAGTAAACTGTGGTACATCCCAACAATGGAATACTATTCAGCACGAAAAAGAAGTGAACTACCAAGCCATGAAAAGACATGAAGGAAACAAGTGCGTATTACCAACTAAAGAAAGCCAATTTGAAAAGGCTACATATTTTAAGACTCCAACTACATAACATTTTGGAAAAGGCGAAACAATGGAGATGTTAAAAAAAATCAGTAGTTATCAGGAGTTGAAGGAGCGCGGGAAAGGAAGGAATGAGTAAATGGAGCACAGAGGAGTTTTAGGACAGTGAAAATCTTCTGTATGATAGTACAGTGAAGGATACCTGCCATTATAAATTTGTCCAACCCATACAATGTATATCACAGAGTGAACTCTAAGGTAAACTATGGACTTTGTGTGATTATGATGTGTCAGTGTGGCTTCATCAGTTGTAACAAATCTACCACTCTGGTGAATGATGTTAATAATGGGGATAGTTATGCATGGGTGGCGGCAAAGAATATATGGAAAGCTGCTGTATTGGCCTCTCAATTTTCCTGCGAACCTAAAATTGCTCTAAACTTTTCTTTAAAGTATAATGTAGAGGTTCTCCTTACTGATAGATTATGTTGTGTGTTGTAGCTTTTGCTAGGACATTCATCCTTCTATAGTCTAAGTTAATCAGACCTGAAATTCTCCTGGTGGCTGGTTACGGATTAAGAGGGGTCTTTATGTCCTAAACTGTTCAATTTGATTGAAAAGAGATTTATATTTCAAAAATGGAGAAATACTTTTTTTTTCTAGCTTATAGCCCAAAAGTCAACTTGTGACCACCTGAGGAATAAACCTTAGGAATTCATGAAGATAAAGAGTAAGACCAGTAATCAAAGCATCCCTACACCTTGGAAAATTGGCCAGTCTAAGCCTTGTATCTGGAGGATTCCTGTTCTGTTACATCTGGACGATGGGTCAGAGGTATCTCTGGATATTTTAGGTACTGCTGGGAATACAGACAGAATTTGGTAATGAGTTTCTCTGGAAAACAGTGAAATTTGGTAATAGGTAATGAGCGGGAAAAATTTTTTTTGGATATAACCTCAGCCTAGGATATGGCTAAACAATACTAGTTCTACAGTCTTGTGGCAAATCATTTAAGGTAAATGTCTTTTTTCTTCATATGTTAAATTAAGCTACTAATATAAATAACACGTGGACTTCTTTGAGGAAATATAATAACATTTAATATCCCTGGAAGATTTCCTGTGTTCCATGTACTGTGTTAAGCGCTGAATAAGTGATTTCTCTCTTAATCTTCATACAAACCCCATGGACTAGACATTGCTACTCCCCCATTTTATAGTTAAAAAAATAGACTCAGAGATTTCAGCCACTTGTTCAAGGTCAGACAGGCAAAAGACAGTGAAGTCTTAAAAGTAATCTCACAAAGTTTCCTAATTCAAGCTCTCAACCAGGAGCCCTTATTATTTCCAAAATACAGCAATAGCTGGTATAAGTAGAGGACAAAGGCTGGACAAAGGCTGTTTTATAAAGCAATAACTAAAGGTAAAACAGTAGAATTTACTTATTTTAACTTCCCTGAGATCAAAAAGAAGTGGGCTAACCTAGGTAGATCAATAGAAAGAGAGAAGATGACGGACAAAGTGCAAGTACTGATTTTGAGGCAGAGGTCCTTCGAAGACTAAAATGGATATTGAAATGAAAGGATCTGTGAAATAATTTTTTTCTTAAAACAGAAGTTCCATAGGTAAGCATCTACTATTTGCCAAATACTGCTACGCACCACCAGTACAAAACTGAATGGTCTCAACTCTTTCCTTTTATTGCATATAAACAAAGAATTTCAATCTACTATGACAAGTGCTGAGTGAAGTTCAAGCAGTGTGTAACCAGAACCCAAAGGAGAAACCAGTGAGTGCTACCTACATGTGAAGGCAAGGAAGAAAAGACTTTCTGGATGATGTGAAGCCTATGCTGAAACATAAACTGAAAAGTGTTTTCTTCTGAAGATCTAATCAATAAGTAATACTCTTTTCCTAAAAAAATGCATATTTTAAATTTATATATAGCAAAATTCATTCCTTTCAGTGTATAGTTCTATTGGACAAATGCATAGTCATATAACCATCATCACAATCAAAATGAAGAACAGCTTTGTCAACTTGCAAAAGTTTCTTGTCAACCATTACCTTCACCCCAACTGATCACAACCAATCTTTTCTAATCCATCTATTCTACTACTCAATGTGCTGAAAGCAAGAGATGTTTAAATCCCTACTCTTCAGAGAAGTTATCATTTAAAGTAGACAAGAACTATATACATGGAACACTTAGTGAAAGATCTGAAAACCAACTGGAATCTTATAGCTACTACTAGAAATAACAACCCATATCTGGTGCTATAGAGTTAATAAAGGTTTTCACCTACATTATCATGTTAAATGAGTCTTTGCCAAGAAACCAGGAGTTAAAGTCGATGCAAACAGATGACACAGTGGGATCTTCAAGAACTTGCATCAAAGATTACCTGCACAGTGTACCTGGAAAAGTCACCCCAACTACATAGACTTACAAAGTTCAAGAAGTTCCTTGGGAGGGAGGTTAGGTTACCTTCAGAGTAAAAGCAGGAAGAGTAGGATTTAGATACTTAAGGAAAACGTGTTAAAAGTACACTCTAATCTATGTTAATCTACATTAACAAAGGTGACGGAAGAATAACTTATTAGAGAAGGCAAGCCTGAGAAATGGGCAAGTAGTGAGCACAAATTTATCTCTCTGGGGAAGGAAACCTCCTACTTTACAGCCACTAGAGTGGCAAATTCACTTACAAGGCAGGGATAATTTCTCAGGGTTTTCTACAGCCCCAGGGAAATGCCCTTTAAAACCAACTCAATCCATTGTTCTAATGCTGCAACTTCTGATCATGAAATCAGTTACTCAGTTACTCTGGCAGACTCAAGTATTCTGCCCTTGAAAAGGTAAAACAAGTATTATAAATGAATGGGTGCTCTTGTCTGGATATGACTTTTAATTTTAGCTTTGCCCTGGTAGGATAATCCAAACTATGTGAGCTGACCCAAAGTTGAGGGACAGACCCTAGTCAAGGGAGATGCTTTAACTCAGTCCATCCCACAAGGTACTGACAGAGAAGCCAGCCAGTTGCCCTCTCTGATAGCTCTGATCATGTGTTTAATTCCCAGCAGCAGATATTACAAGAGGTAAACATTCTCCATCATTTGCCTATGATAAGACAACTAGTAAGTAGCCTATCTTTGGCTTGATGAAGCTCTTCTAACCAGAAATCATACCCTTTCCTTATGTCACACACCTTCCCAGGCATGATGAAAGCACAGTGGTAGCCTAATATCAGAAGATGATTTTTCAGAGAAAGCAGAGAAGGAACCTATGGAACAACAGTGCTTATTAACTGCTGGCTGATGGCTTTGACAGACTATTAAGAAATGCTGATGGTCTTAGTTTTTCTTTGCAAAATCTCTGTTACTCTTGAATCAAATTTGTATTCTATTCATCAAAAATCACATTAAAGAAACACTAAGGAGAATTCTTCCAGAGTCATGGAAGCTTATATATTTTTCAAAGATCAGCAGTTTGATTAAGAAAGGTATAAAAATATGACTGATAAAAAACCCCACAGCTTACATGTTGAGTAAATATTGTAGCTAAATACTGAAAACTCAACATCAAGAAATAATGGAAGCTTTAGAAACCAATGCTCTGGAAAATGTCCCTATTTTAGAACACTCAAAGGGCTGCTTAAGCTATTTTTTTTTGGCAGTTCTAATCTCCACATGTGATCTACAGCTTGAGCTAAACCTAAAGCCACCAGATTTCCTGAGTTTAAAACATTTCAAACTGGTCCTGTCCACAGATTTTAAAAGTGACAGTTCATAATTACGTTATTTAAAAAGATATGAAACATACACTAGAATCAAAAACATTATCCATATATTGAGAATATGAATTAATTACATAAAATGAAAATAAGGAAATAAAATGATCATAAGAACTTGTCAAGAATTTCTGATAACTAATAATGAACATATTGATGAGTATTAAGGCTTAGGTTTAATTAATATTTCTGAAAAAATTGTCTTCAAAAAAGCCAAAATTGAAATATGATAATTTATCAGATTATCTTAGAAAATACTAATACCATCATATATAACATGGCTAACTTTCCTTTGGTACACAGAACTTTCAAGAAAATATTATTTCAACATCTAAGGTTTGCCCAGGGAGCAGCAACATCCCTGACAGACTGTCTCATGATATGATTTGGTATCAAGATGAAAAGGCTGGCTTAAAGATATATTCTGGGTTCAATTTCCAGTAGCTTAAAAGGTTTCTTAGGATTTGATTACACGTGATAATATACTTCAATCTAGGTGAGGCACGGGCAACTCCCAGCAAGCCAGTAGGGCTCCTAAATCTATTGGTTTATTCTACCTTATGGAAACTCCCTAGGAGTGCACTCTTCTACCTTTCACTCAAGCAGCAACATCAAAAATGAGGGACACTTCAGACAAGGTCCCTTCTAGGTCTCTTTCGCCTTCAGTCTGACACATAGATATAATAGCAGCAAAAAGCACTGAATGGAATTTGTGTTAGAACCACTGCTAAATAACTTTCTGATTAGAAAGAAGCTTCCTTTGGTTTATGAAATAGTTGCAGGGGCTAGACTTTAAGCTTTACATAAGCTATCTCATTTTTTTCATTTTTCTGTGCATGTTTAATTTAGAGAAATGATGTAACATTAGATACATGTAGACTCCAAGGCTGAAAAATATCGTATTATATAATATCATATTAATAAAATAGCTGGAGAACTTGTTATGTGATTTTGTTTCCAATATAGTATGTTGGCTTTATTATTTATATTTTCTTTATATTTTCATATTCTCTTCATTTTATTTTTTTAAGGAGCAGGGAACTGACTTTAGAGTTATTTAGGGAGAGAGCTCCTGTCGTCTTTAGGGAAATCTTCCTGTCTGATTCTCTTCACAACTTAAAAGTCAAGGTCTAATTATGTAAGGTATCTGAGTAACAGTGGCAACAGCAAAACCTTTCTTTTTACTGTATTTTGGCTTTTCTCATACTGAGCCACCATGTGCTCATTCACCATGCTTCTACTGCTTAGTGAATTTATTCCTTTTTAGAAGGATCTTTTTATGTGCTGTACTACCACCACTAATATTTTAGCTTTTGCATTCAATAGATTTACTGACTGGTGTTAAACACAATGGAAAGAATGATTTCTTATGTTAATATTCACTTTAATCTTCACAACAGAATTATTTAATTCTATGACTCAGTGGTTAACAGCTGACAATAATATGAATGTATTTACTATAAATTAAAATGCCAGATGTTTTCTACTAAGAAAGCATTTACAATGTAAGTACTCAACAACATTCAACTGGCTCTATATGATGCCATTAAAAAATCTATTAGAGGGTTATAAACAATATGTAAATTATTTTATAAAAAATTTAAAATTACAAAAGTAAGACATGCCAACCAATGCCAAACTAGAAATTACCTTTAAAAAATTAGAGTTGTAAAACATTAAAACCTCTGAGAGGCAATTTAACACATGGGTCTTATGACTTATCAACAGGCATATTAGTATATTTCCTTTGTGTTACTGAATAAGGTAGGTAAATAGTTTTATTCCTCTTTTGCAATGGGATTAAAATGAATTTGCTTTAGAATTAAGACAATGGCCTATACAATTAAGAGTATGATATTGAATAAAACTATCTCTATATTTAACCAAAAATAGCACATGAAAATGTTTACACATATTATACAAGACAAAAACTGGTTTGAAATATCATTTTAATCTTCGTTTTAAAAACAACACTTATCTACATTTACTGGAAATATCACTCAGGTAGTGAAGAATTTATTCTAAGAAATATAAAAAAGAACCACAATGGTTTTGTACTCATTAACATAATACCGCATAATTACAACTGATGAGGATAATCATGCCTTACAAAATGTAATATTTACTCTCTTAGGAAATAATTTCAAGAGTCCCACTGATTGTTAGTAGGTAAAAAAAAAACGCAGTCTTTATTAACAGATTAAAAAATCTTTATGTGCCTTGCCTTTAATGAAGTGGTATGGCCAACTATACTTTTGAACAGTTTTTAGAACAACTTATAAATGGTTCTTGAGATGGCAAATAAATTAGTGGCGGTAGTGAAAAAAAAAAATCTGTGAATGCACTATGAGCTGTATTCATGCTGGAGTTTCATCACTATTGCATAACTGAAGAATTTGCCAAGATAATTACTGAAGCATATGTATTTTTCTGTATTTACATTTTAATACTGAATATACAATACTGTTAAAGATCAAAATGTTTAATTACTTTTTGTGAAATAGCTCAACAAACAAAGGACAAGGGAAATAGGAAGAAATATCTATTACATTCAGTTTGTTTTAGCTACACAGATTTTTCCTTAACAGCATTAATACACAATATTCCCTAGCATAGGGCTTCCTTAGAGAAAAACACTTTATTGCTATGTAGAGTGTTATCCTGAGATGCAGGAAAGAATCAAGCAACAGTTACTGGATTCCTACTATACTGAAAAGTATAGGCCTAGAGGTTACAGAAAATAAGAAAGATAGGCAAGATATGGTTTTCATTCTCAAGGATCTTTATTTAAGCTAAGGCAACACATCATGTATTCATAAAAGGATTCTTAGTGGCTTAGGGCAGTACATTGTAAATATCAGATGAGCTGTATAGGATCTAGAGGAAGAGGTGGCTTTTGGGGGTAGGTAAGGGAACTCTTTATGGAGGCAGTGGGACTTGAGCAGGGGTCTTAGCATGATGGATGCTATTTGTAAATGGCAGGAAGGTAAATAGTGAGTAAGAGAGCATGGAAGTGGAAAAGCATGAGAGAAGTTCAGAGGACAGTTAATCATAAGTTTTGGGTGACACGGCTGGAAGTTTATAATTAAGAGTTCAAAGGGTTTGAAGAACATTCCTCCTTTCAGAGGTTAAGAAGCAGGCCCAAAGAAGTTGTATGACTTGAGAAAGTAAGAGAGTACTGGCCTTCGGAATCATGGTCCATTTCCTCCAACTACTTCCACTCCTTCTATTCTTTTATTTGTTAAAACAAAATTAATTCACTTCTTGAAAATAGTAATGTTACTGAGTAATGTAAAATATCTCCATTTGGAGGAAGGGCTCTTTTTCAGATAGGGATGTTGGTAGTGATGATGGTACTAATGAAAGAGATGATGGTGAAAGAAGATCTGGTGAGCAGCTACCTAAGAGGTGAAAGCAAAAAGGAGTTCAAGACGGCTCTGTGGTTTCAAGTAAAAATTTCAAGAGTATATTTATCAGAGAAGCAGAAATATGGAAGCCAGAATGATAGATTCTTCTAATACAATAGTATTCATCAAAAATTATTTTGAGGAAATTAATTATTCTTTAGTTGTTTAAAGTATTTATTTTCCCTCCCCAAGAAAATCCTAAATTTCTTGACAACAGGTTTGTATAGGAATCATCTGAAATCCTCTCCACATGGCTGGCTAGAGGTTTTGGCAGAAAGGAGGCAGGCAGTAAACTATGGATAAAAGATGAACAGCGGTGGCAATGATTATTTACATCAAAGTGCATTTTATTTCTCTAGAAATCATAACAAATTTTCTAAAAGTCCTGTAAAATTTATAAATGTAAATGATAACTAATTTACAAATAAATGTCACTCCTTCATTTTAATTCTTACTTCTTTTATATTAGTTTTACAAAAAAACTTGTTCCTCACTTAATTTTCTGTGGATTGAAACAATTTCTATTTTTTATGAGCAGTTGAAACCTCATGATAATACTACTAGTAAAAAATATAACAGTAGAAGCTGCTAGTATATATTAAGCACTTATTAAGCACATATTCTATATGCCTAGCAAAATGACAAGCAGTTTACATGCCTGTATGCTATGCTAGATTATAACTTTTTTAAAGTCAAAGATCGTGTGTTATTCATCTTTGTATTCCAAGTACATAGCACAATATCTGACATGTTTCATGTGTAATGAAAATTTTAAAATGATAAATTCCCTAACTTTATGCTAAATGTTTTACATGCACTATCTGATTTAATCATCCCAGCAACCTCATTTTTCAGATGGTGAATCCAAAGCTTCAAAAATTCAAGCCTAACGTCACGCATTTAGAAAGTGATGGAGTCAGGATTCAAACTCAGATCTCTGAATTTAGAACCTCTACAATAAAAGACAACTATGTGCTGTTTTTGACATAGCACTGAAATTAAAACACCATTAAATTATGTTCAATGGTTTCCTTAACAGTTTCCAAGATTCTAGCCATGAGAAAAAATATTTGTTACTAATTTCGAAAACTAAGAATTATTATGACCAAGAAAAAAATGGGAGACTATGGTTAGGAGACACTGATAACAGTGGAAAGCTTTCATAAATAGTAAAGACAATTTCAAGAGTTCTAGTCACAGAACACAGCAAAATGAACCATTTCAAATATTTAATTAACAGTGAATGGCTTCAGCATAATATAGACTAAAGACTGCACCATATTAGAAAAGAAACAAAGTTACAGATGTGTCCCTAGGGAGCTGATGTCCAAGTTACTTAGGTCCCAGTTACACCTACCAGAATGGTTATTAGGTACTTAATTTACTTGCTTAAAACAAGACTCTACATCCATAGAACAAGCCAGTCAACCATCACTAAAACAAGCAAATTTTCCAAGACTTCAGTATGCATTCAGATGACCCAACCTCCCCTGGTTTCCAGATGTCATACACATATATGTATTTGCATATTTCTAATATATTCAATTATTACTGTTTAAAATCTGCTATAATACTGATAGCTTTAATGGAATTGAATTTAAATGACTAATAGGAAAAAATTCTCAAAAAGTATACAAGTGTATTCTACTTAGAAATAAACATTTAATTTCTACTAATGAATTCATTAACTGAAAAGCTTTTGTCAGATAGCCTACCCTTTTTCAACAAAGTATATAAAAAAGAAAAGTATTCTCTGTTATTTTCTAGATATCCTTCTTTGGCTACTAAAAAAAAATGTAAATGTATTTATCTCACAAGGAAGCTTGAATGAAACCTTGGGGCTAGCTTTCCTGTATTAACACATATTTTTATCACTTCTTCCTCTACAATTGCTTATTAGATTTATGCTTTTTTAAAGCATAAATAACCCCAGTTTGTCTTCAGCTGTAATGTGAAAACAAAGCATGGTATATATCTTTTTCTATCTGTCAATTTGCTTATTAAAATATTTTTCATCTTTTCTGTAGAGGGTTTTTCTTTGCTTCCTCTTCCCTGACTAAAGATTCTTGCCTCTTGTGCATGCTTCAAAGGCTTAGCCCTTCGGTATTTGTTCAATTCCTGCTTTTCGGGAGCTTGGAACCATCTCTGCGTCCCTCCTGCTGTCATCTCCTTCTAAGAGTTCTGTTCTGAACTTCACCTCTCTCTTCACCATGCTCCTTTTGCCCGGAACAATAACCCAGCAGCAAGTGCATCAATTACTTAAGCAGGACTTTACACTGTACCCAGTTCCATGTTCCTATTCGTCCATTCATCTTTATTTTTTAAGTTTTTTGAGCCAAAGATTCAGTATTCTGTATCTATTCCTGCAAGTGGATACTTGGCTACCAGAGTTTAATCAAACATATGCATAGCTCACCATAGATAATATAATTAACACTTTTTCTTCATAAATTACGTAAAATGCTTATAATAGTCTTTTCTATGGTTTAGACATACAGACGTCACATATGTGTTTATGTACTTTTACATTTTGTTATAGTCCGTTGTATAACATTTTCTCTAACTTTTTTTCCAACTAGATTTTGAGTTTTATATTGAAGAGGCAGTCAGTGGTCACTGAAAGACCAGAATGAGGTCAGGCAGCTGGAATTCAAATCCAGGCTTTACTACTCAATGGCTAGGTGACAATGGGAAAACTAACCTCTCTGAACTTCAGGTTGGAAAGAAAGCAATAAGGAACCTAGCACACTTCATAGATGGGAAAGGCGTGCAGCAGCCATATAATAAGCCCTCAATTCATGCTGTTATTCTTGTTCTTATCTTCATCATCACTATGCCTGTTTTCTCCCCTTGCAATTGGCTTCCAGAAGTTTACATAAACTGTGAACCCAGCTTGTGCTTAACATTCATTGAAATATTTTCTTCTAAATATTTCTAACTTTCTTATTGCTGAAAATACTTATAAAAAGATTCTATGCATATTGAATTGTAAATTTAAAGCTATTTTTAATAAGCTGAAATTTCATCCCTATGTTTAGAGACATATTAAGTTCTATGCTTTTACAGATTTAATAATCAGTGAAAACACTGCTTTCATACAGTATGCTTATTATAATTATTTCAAAGTATATGAGCTTACTGGCACATAGTGAGTAGAAAGAATGATATAATTTTGCTCCTGCTTGTCAAAATTAAGTTTATAATAGCTTCATATATTATTCCTAACTCATTCAAAAATCAGATGGATAAAGAGAAGACAGAAAAAATTTAAATGTCCTGACTATTAAAAGTCATATATTTAAATATATATGTACATTTAAAAAAACATATATTTACGTCATGTTGTATGACAGTTTCATTTACTTTAGGCTAAATAAATATTATATCTATAACATTTAAAGTAATAAATAGGGCTATCAGCTACCTATGAAATGTAACATGAGAAGTTATACAGATGCATACTTTATCAATATTTATTTAAATGGACATCTGGTTTGAGAAAAACTGATGTGAAATATGATGTACCCCTTTTAGGATAAGAAAGAAAAAACAATTTCAAATGGAGCTGATAAGGCATTTGTGGAAATAAAAATTGATTTTGACTTAGACAAATCTTCCTATGAATTGAGTGACTGCTCACTTTTAAAAGAAAAGCTACTTATTCTCAGCTTTATAAGTAAGACATTTTAATTTTGATCAGAAATATAAATGTCTTAAAATGTCTTGGGAAAAAACTGGGGTATTTAAACACATGATTTATCACTGATAACGTAGAAGGGAACTTTATCTTCTGGTATAAATTGATCTCAAACTCATGGAACATTTAATTTGGAGAAACTATTTTTAGTCCAACCAAGCATCATTTAGGTTATTTTTTGTGATTAATTTCGAACTTGGTACAACTCCTCTATGGTAGCTCTGTTATTTTGAGACAGTATTGCACAAGGCTTATCTGTTGGACATGTCTAGTAATCTCCTTCACAGCTTTCAAATTATTACTTCTTGCTCCAGCAAATTTACAGCGCACTTTAAAAATCACTATCTTATATGTGTGTTTATATGCTAATAATAAATGAGAAATAATCAATGGCAGATATTATGAGAACTATCCTGTAGAAATAAAGTGTTTCATAGCTGCCCCACACTCATTAGCACTTAAATAAATGTGGATATAAAGTAGAATGAGATAAGAGATTAAATATCAAGTGTTAATCTACCATTAAGTGAATTTTACTAAGAGAGGGCTCTTTCTTCTCATGACTATAAATTAGCTGAAAACGAAAGCACATAAATGGCCTCTCTTGAAGGTATGACTTACACTCTTGACGACATTTCAATTACAATCTGAAGCTCTGTAAAACAACTGACTTCTGATGTTCTAGTGATTGATCACTGTAGCTTGAAATTCCTCTTGAGACAGGAAGGGGGCAGGGCACAGCCAATCGAGGAATGCTACAGCAATTAACATCAAAGTGGTGAAAGATTCAACCCCTAGTAGGCCTTGAGGCTCAAGAAGATGAGATTTAACTTCTAGTAGATTTGGAGCTTCATTATTCGCCCATTGTAATATATTAACATGGTGAATAACAGGCCAACAGGCACCAAGGCAGTCCCAAGGCTAGCCACAAAAGGTCAAAGAGTAGGAAATGGCCAACTTCCTGGGAATCCCAGCCCCTTCCCCAGGCTACTTAGACTGGTCCTTCCATTTATTAGCATATGAAGCCACCAAGCCCATAAAAACTGAAAACACAGTGCCTCACGGCCGCCCCTCTCTCTCCCTCTTCGGAGATGGATCACATTCAAAGTCTGTGGAATGTGCACCTACTTTTAATCTGAGCACCCAACCCCCAAACCTCGTGGTCTTTCTCTTGCCTTTCAATGTATCTCTCTGAATAAATCTACCTTTACTCAACTGTGGCTCACTCTTGAATTCTTTCCCGCACAAAGCCAAGGACCCACACGTGGCGGGGCATGTCCGAGGGGCTCAATCGAAGCCTGGGACACAGACTTTCTCATGTCCCACATCTGTTTTCCTGCATCACTCTGAATACTGTTTATAAATATTTTGCTTAAAAACATACTCTTAATAAATAGTCTTGCTTTAAAAGAACGAACACACTTTTCCAAAATATTTCTCAGGCAACTACTACTCCTGACTTAGATAGGTTTCAGATATACAATATAAGAAAAGGCCCATTATATGTATCAACAAAGTGGAGAAACTTGTTTCTAGGTCTTAGTAAATGGTTAAGAGAAACTTAGCTAGTTGATCTGCCTGTATCAGTTTCTCACAGTGCACAATCTTGTATAACAATTACTTTTTTTTATTCCTAGTGCCTGTTGATTTAGGTTACCCTTTATAACCAAAGTATAAGATTATGTCATCTATATTATGGGCAGAAAGCAGGGAGCTAAACTGACAGGCATAGTGTTCTGTTAAAGTATTTTGTGTTTCCATCACTGGAGAGCAATTACAGCAGAAGTAGCCATGGCAGCACCTTCCTCAGAGTTCAGGGGTGTGGTGGAGTGAACAACAACTGAGGAAGGGCCTCCTCTCTCATTAAGAATGTGTATCCTCTCTCATCAGCCTACTGCAGTCTCTTAATTTAGGTATGATTTTTGTACTACATACTCTTTGATGTGAAAAATACAGATTTGATCTACTGGGGAAGTTATACAACATACTACTAAATAAGTGATAAGTACTGATCATTTTATTTGTTATAATTGTATTAGGTGCTTCATGATCCCCACAGTAACCTCTATGATAAAGGCATTGTTAATAGCCTCAATTTACAAATGAAGGAACTAAAACCTACAGAGGTAAAGCACCTTGCCCAACAACAATATATCATTACCAGCCTGGACTGGAAGGCAGATTTCTCTGGCTGTGTCCTCTAATACTAAAAGTCCACAGGCCTTAGACCTGTTGTTTTGAACTGTGTAAGGCTCGAGGTCTGCCCTTCTAGGCCAAATCTCTGATAACACCGACATTTAATAATGTGAAATAGAATGAATAGATCACATAACCTAGTTTGTAGAGTGCTCTAACGATATGGGAGAAATGAAATAATTTATAATACTACAATATTTATTTAAGTTCCAAATAGTTTTGAATGTGTAACTGTTGGAATAGCCCCACTAGAAGACTTACTGAAGGAGTCAGACACTTGCACCTACGTGTAGAATCTCCTTTAATGTGGACATTTCCAAATGACCTGTATGGAACACTCAAGTAGGACTGGCATCACTATCCAAGACCTAGTAAAGGTCGTAGTAAAGTTCTGAACATTGTTGCTACATTCCTGAGAAATTCAGCAACATTAAAACGGTCTTTTCTCTTCCTCAAAAAAATAATCACTCATACAAAATCCACTTCTTGTTTATATGTAAAATGGATTTCAGTTCTAGGTGCATTTAACTATAAACATGGCTTTCACATATCTGAATGCTCAGGGGCACTGAGAGGGATTGTTCATGCATCTCAAGGAGTCTGAAGCCTTATATCCAGCAGTGCTAGTAACATCAGGACCTCTCATTACAACAACCAAAAATGTCTGCCTGGTTTAAGGAGAGAGATTGTATTCAAACTGTAAACAGAATTATCTCAGATGACAATTTTAAGATTAAATGAGGAAATGTATACAAAAATCTCAGTGCAGTATATTTGCACACAATAAGCACTCAATAAATAGTAACTAATATTAGACAATAAAAAATCAAAATTTAAACAGAGTTACTCTAAGGGAACTTATATTAACAGCTTAGGCACAAATGTAACATATATAACTTAAAATTAATAAGCTTATTTGTGACACTTGAAGTGATTTAAAAAATTTTTAAAACTATAAGAATTAATGTGAAAACTAGCTTTCATTTAATTACTTCACACAAAACAAAGGTTTGCATTTATACATATCTTACTGGCCACATGATAGATGCAGATTTTCTTCTAAAACAATCATATTAATGATTTAACAAAAAAATTCGAGTTTAAAATAAAATGTATCATTATTCATGTTTCATAACACTCATCCAACTTATTCAAATTTAACTGTCACTCAAAGCTCAGTCCTTTTTCATGGTTATAAATTGCATTTCAGAGCTTTGTGCCTTTTTGTTGCCAATAAGTCATATTTTATAATCTGGCATATAATGGAGGACAGTGTACAACATTAATTACAAGGTCAGTTCAGTGTCAAAGCAGAAAACTCAATGAATAGTATTTTTATGGAAGCAGCTAGCCTCTAATATGTTTAAACTACATCATAATGAATATTCTGTATCAAACTTAATTCATGAGAGAAAAATGTAAGTTCTGTGGCAAAATGGCTTTTTCCCCCTGAAATAATGTTAATAATTTAAGGCTTTCAAAATCTTATTCTGCAAATTTCAGATGTGAGTAAATGTTGACTTTTTAAAGGCTAGAAACGTCAAATACTTTAAAGTAAAATTATATTTTCTTAATTTAAGTATGAAAACATACTTCTGCTGTCTAATAAGTCTAACTCAAAATTTCTAATCCATCTGATTGTTCCACCTAGAAAATATTGAATTTAATAAAGGAGAATAAAAAAGTATTTTCTGTAGTACTTACATGACATTTTTTGTTAGAATGTCAATTTTAGCAACATTTTCAAAATAATTTGAAAATTCTCTTAGAGTCAATACTATGCCAGAAGACAGATATAAAATTAACTTCAATCTATAACCATAATTCCATAGTCCTTAATGAGCTCAACTCAATGAAAGGATATGAGGATAATGAAGAAAAGGAAAATGCTGTGTTTAAGGTGAAAGTTTAAAATGAATGATTTCCCTCATTTTTAGTAGCAGGTTATTAAAACAGACTTAACTGGGATTTTTCAAGATGAAACACTAGGGATGTTGACCTCTCTGTGCCTCGGTTTCCTCATCTAAAGGAAACATGCTGATGTTTTTTAGCTTTTGTAGTCTATGGGGTTTTTTTTAACTACATTTTTATCAAGGAATTTATTCCTACTACCATCTAGCAGGACATGTTCTACCCCCTGCCCTGAGGGAGCCAACGACCCAAAATTGTATCAGGGTGTCCAGTTCAATTTTGCTTCATTTAATCTCAGCCATTTCTCTGCATCGCTGTACTTCCCACCATACTTTGCCACATTTGGGGGATTTCTTGTTCCAACTCTTTATTTCAAAGCCTCCACTTGAGTAATGTGAACAAATGGCAGGTAAAAAAAAAAAATACCATGAAGTAGAAGGAAATACTTATTCAGGGCCTAGGCAAAGCCGAATCCTTTCCCTTTGGGCCAAATCTTACATCTACCTTTACAACAAAATGGACTTGCTTAGGCAAAGGGAAGAAGCATCTTTCCCCAACTCTGCACAGATCCTTGAGAAGGCAGGAAAATCACCTACAACTAATGTTTTAATGGCACATGCCCTGTTTGGGGACACTGATTAAAGAGTAACACATTTGATGAGGCACTGACTATTTGATTTAAATTCCTTCTGGTCTGATCCCAAAGAGATAGGCTCCATGTTCTTCAGTGGATGGGACTATAAAGCTTTATAAACAAAATGATTTATACGTGACCTATATAACTACTATTTGATCATTAAAAATTAGCAAAAAGAGCTGGTATCACAAGATTGGAGGGTTATGCTCTTCAATAAATATTGGAGGGTTATGTTGTGGGGACCGCTAAGGCAGTAGAAAGTGCAATGTGTAGTGTATTAGTCAGGGTTCTTCAGAGGAACATAACTAATGAGATACAAAGAGATTTATCATAAGGAATTGGTTTATGCAATTATGGAGGCTGACAAGTCTGCAGGGTGAGTCAGCAAGCTGGAGACCCAGGAGAGCCGACAATGTAGTTCCAGTCTGAAGGTTGGCAGGCTCAAGATTCAGAAAGAGCTGATGTTTCAGTTCAAGTTCAAAGGCAAGAAAAAGCGAATGTCCCAATTCAGTATCCCAGTGAGGTGGCACTCAGGCAGAAGTAATTGCTCCATACTCGGGAGAGAGTCAGCCTTTCTGTTCTATTCAAACCTTCAAATTAGTTGACAAGACCCACCCACATTAAGAAGGGCTATCTGCTTTACTTGGTCTACCTATTCAAGTGTTACTCTAATCCAGAAACACCCTCACATATATACTCAGAAAAATGTCTGACCAAATATCAACGCAAACTGTGGCCCAGTCAAGTTGACACATAAAATTAACCATCACAGAAGTAGTGATGACAAACCACAAAAGCAGTAATAGTAGGTGCAAACTGAGCAACAGTATCATGAAACTGGAGTATGTCCAGGGCCCCTCTGAATTCCAGAAACAATACCAACTGGGTTTGATGCCTCATAACATTACATGTTATACCTAATCAAGATGACACTCAATGCTCAGATGACCTGCCTTGGAGGGGAAAAACCCTCCTGCGCATCTCCTCAACTTAAAAATTGATTTGTGTGCTGAAATGATGAAGGATGAACCATCACCACAAACAAGGAAATAGTAACTCATGGGGTCCAAGCAAGATGATAGCCAACTTTTTGTTGTTTTATTTTATATTCTTAACAATTTAGTATTCTTGCCTCTGGATTTTCATAATTGCAAAATTGGAAACAACTTACATGTCCAACAAGGTAAGAATGCTTCAATAAATATCGGCATAAATACAACACAATACCATCCAGCCATTTAAAAATGTGGAAGAAGGAAACTTCAGAGCAAAGAAAAATATTTGTGCTGCAGAAATTTATCTGACAGCGAAGTGCTCTAAATCCTCCTGGGGAGACTACAATAAATTAATTAGAAAATATGATTTACAAAACTCGGATTGCCACTGGTCACAATCTTAGAAAATCACAACAAGAACAAACACTAGCCGGAAAGAGAAAAAACAAAAGTGTCATGTCCTAATGACAGTTGATAAATGTAATAAAGTGATGGCATTTATAGGAAGATGGGTTAATGAGACTGAGGGAGTAACAGTGAGGAAAAAAGGCCACTCCCGTGGAACCAAAGCAAGACTCATTCAAAGTTTAGATTTTTATGATCGCTGCAGGTTTTATAATCATATACTCTCAGTTATTTTTAAAAATGGAAATATAATTTTGATATTGATAGTCTGCAACTCTCTACTTCAATCTATTTTTAATAGTTACTTTAAGACAGGTTTTGATTACATGAGATTAAAAAAATTTTTTGGAACACAACCAGCATGTTAAAACAGACTGCATGTTGTAAATTAAAGATAACATATTACAAAACAGCATGTATGATATCATCCATTTTCATGAAAATATAGTTTTTAAATCCATATGTACATAAAAGGAAAATAGACTATTGGGAAATGTTTTCAACATGAAGTGTACTTAAATGTTAAAAGTGGTATTAAAGGAAAAAGATTTATTTCTTCTCTATGCTCTTCTACATTCCTCAAAAACTTTTATAATGAACCAATACAATTTTCATATTGTGAAAAAAGTGGTATTTACTTGTGAGCTCAAGTTTCATGTTATTTGATTCAGCCTCTGTCTCTTCTGCTCGATTTTTGGGCCTCTCCCTCTCTAAACTCAATTCACCTGAGAAAAGCCACAACACATGACTTTGCATTTAGAGACTCTCCAGAGTATCACCTTAAGATATGTGTTTCTTTTTTTTTATCAAAAAGTCTCTATAGACAGGGAGGCACTGATACATGATCTCGTCCCTCAACTCTTGTTGCACATGCAGTGTGAAAGTGAATCATGGAGATACCCAACAGTGATATGTATCAATAACTGACAAAAATGGGAAATTCATTTGATACATTTATTTCCTAGGGTGAGAAAGAAATTAGGACAAGGTGTAATAACTGGTATAAAAATAGCTAACATCATGCAAAATTTATTAAAGAAAATGTGATTGCGGAAACTATCAAATCACAGAATATTAGAGCTAGAAGAGAATCATTTTACAGGTTCAAAAATTCAAAAAAATTTAGAGAGAAAAAATGATTTGCCTGCTGTCACACAGATAAGCAGCCCTTGCAGAATTAATCTGTTCCTCTTTTCTTCCTTTAAGTATTTTGGGAGTGCTTAGTTTGTGCTAGGCATTGTGAGTATGCCAAGGATAAAGAGATGATAAAATGGACAACAATCATGACCTCATGCAGTTTGTACTCTAGTGGCTGACAGTGATAAATAAGAAGGCAATTACAAGGTTTTCTGTTAAGGATCAAGAAGGGGAAATTATAGAATACACGGGACACCTAATCTAACAGTTAGCAGAATGTAATTTTCTTATTACATTTTGATAGAGGGGCAAGACTAATTATTTCATTTCTAGTTTTTTTCAATATAAACTCTTAAACACTGCTTAAAATACTTTTCGTTCTAAATGAGAGCTGACTGAGGTAAATTCTTGACAAATGCACCCAAATAACACTAATATCATCCAAATTTAATCAGTCATGTCTATCAGATAAAGAAAACAGAAAGACCAAGCTTTGAAATAATTATTTTCCAATTGGTACTACTTTTTCTAAAAATTGGATCTTAGCCAGTTTCATTTATTCTGAGATCAAGACAATGCATTTTCAAAATTATTTTGCCAATCAAAATTTCATTTGCTTTTCCCTGATTGGCTAAGGCTTACTTAATTGGTGCTACCCTCAACTCACTCTTATGTTCTCTGGGGAGACAAACTGTACACTGTACTGCACAATAAGATGTGGAACTGCACAACATGTTGCAAAATAGTATCTTCATAGATTTATCCCATAAAAGTTTCCTAAGATAATGCAAACGGAAGACCAAAACTCAAGGGGTGGAAAGTTGGGGCTAAAAGCTGATTCTGGCATCAACTAGTTTCCACATTAAAAAAGAATGGGAGATATACTACCTTCATAAATCCAGCAGAAGCAGTTTCCTTTCTGTTATCATACAAACAATATGTGATAACTGATTTTGAAATCATAAAAACTAGATATTTGGTTTTAAAATTTAAAATAAAAAAGTTCTACGAATTCTTTGGTAAACACAACTACCCATATTGTTCTCTTCCTCTAGTCTCTAACTGGAGAAACTATGTTTTCTGCCTCTTTACCCAGGCCAAAATGTTTATGCACTGAAGAAGTGGCTAATGGCTCCAGTTCCACATGGTTAACTCCCTGAGGAGAAAAGGCATAATGCTACATGCAAAATTCCCATGTAATCATAAAAAGGACATTCTATCTGCTTTTAAAATTTTTGTTCAGGTTCTTAAGTAAATCTGGTGGTAAAATGTTTATCATTTATGATTCTGTAAAGTGATCCCAATTTATAAAATTACTATTATCATGGCAAGAAAAGCAGAGGCAACACGTACCACATCAGATGCTGAAGGAAGAAAATGAGCATCTCCTTGAGTATTCCAATGCAAGTATCCAAAATCCAAGCCAGACCACTCAAACTCAACTTCAGATGGAAATAAGATGGACATTCTACACACAACAGCCTAAACAGTACAATAGTTTTCCATGTTTATATGATAAGTAAGGCTGATTATATTGCATAGGTAGTATATACACCAAATCAACAAATATATTTAAAATATCCATCAAACAGCCCAATAATTACCACTTTCACACACATGTGAACATTCAATCATAATCTTGGGACATGCATATATATAGAGGGATAGAGAAAATACATTTTTAAAGACAGGAACTCACCCCATATTTCATTGTTATCTGGGCAGAAACACATGTTCCAATCTTTTCTTTTCTCCTTGCCTTTTTCTAAAGATAAATGGACCTGTTCCTTTAAACAATCTGTTTACAAGAGCTACAGCTTCTTAGAGTTGAGTAAAGCATACTGACTAATATTTCTAAAATACTGTTAGTAAAGACAATTGCAGGATCATGAACAATGTGCTACTTTGCTAAGGAGATAAGTCATGTCTTTCTCTGGGTTCCTACAGAAACTAATGCTTGCAATGGAAATTTTTTTTTTGTGGCAAGTTGATAGCTGCATAAATTATCTATAGCTTTACTACTTGTGTTAAGTCAGGTTCCTATTCAATCAAAGTCCAGTTATTTAAGTCTGTTTCTTCTTGGGGTAAACTTAGGATACTACCTAAATGCAGGGCTTGCTACCACCTGAGATGTTCTTTCTCTTCGTTTACTGTATCAAGTCCCATCTGTGTAGTCTGGCATCCATTGTTAACTACTGCTTGCACTCTCCAGTCCTCCATTAGCTCAGACCTCTTCATAACAGTTTATTCTGCTTCTCGACCTCCCGATCTTTGTGGCAAAGCTATCTCCTGGTGACTTAATTACCGATAATCTTTCTTTTATTTGAAACTTCAATTTTTTCCCAATGACAGTGACTAGCATTTATAATAGAATCTAGTATTTTATTATCGACAGCAATACATCACTCTTGTTAACCTATAGGGTTATATTTTTATTTCTGCAAACAAATTTCACATACCTCCAGGGCACAAACAATATATTTGATTAACTGACTCATTGGCACAGAAAACACTTATTGAGATTTAATTATGGGTTAGAGAGTGTACTATGCTCTGAAGATGGTGAGATGGCAAAGAAATGTTCCTGGCTTTCAAGGAGAGCCTGTCTCTGTAATTCAATCCAATAATTGCTGGGAAAGAGTTATAAAAGAATGCTCTAGATCAGTGGTTCTCAAACTTTAGTGTGCATCAAATCACCAAGAGGGCTTGTTAAAATACAGACTGCTGGGCTTCACTCCCAGTGTTTCCAATCCAGTAGATCTGAGATGGTGCCTGAGGATCTATATTTCTAACAAATTCCCAGATACTGCTGATGGTGCTGGCCTAAGGGGAGTGATTTAAAGAAGAGCAAAGTATATACATAGGAGACACATGTACAAAGACATAAAGGAGTAGAGTGCCTACTGTACTGAGGGAGCAGTAGGAAGGTTGTGTGGTGGGTTTAGAAGGTATGTTGGGGACATGACTGTGACATGGTGGTTGGGGACAGACAGATTTTAATGGATTTTGGATGGAAAGCTAAGGAATGTGGATTTCAGAAGCATGAAGCACCATTAGAAATTTGTACAGAGGGGAGGGATGTAATCAACTTGGGCTTAAGTTTTTAGAATGAAAAAAAATTAGGGTGGAAGATACACAGAGGTTTGTATCACAATGATATTTACACCTGAAAGGTGAAAATTAGTTTGTTCTTTCAACATTGAGGGCTAGATATCATGCTTCTAATGTATGGGCTGTCTCAGCTTTCCTCAGGTGGACAATGTCAACAATTTTCTTGGGAAATCACAGCCTCCAGTCAAGTTCCCCTCTTCCTCACCTAGTGGCAAGTGGATTCCTGGTGTCCCACTTCAAAATACCTCAACATTTATATTCATATGTTTCATAGACTTCTCAGATTATTTTACAGGAGGAACTCGTGTTGCAATTTTACTGACCAGGACTTTGAAGCCCAGATTAGTTAAGCAAACTAAAGTACCTATCTAGTTAATATCAGAGCCAAGACAAGAATTCAACTATCTAAATATTTTATTACCATAATAACGCACACAAATCAATTTAAATATTTAATTGTTTACAACATGAATAGTAATTCTCAAGTCCACACCTGTGCAAGCAATAATAACTAATTCACAACTGCAACATCAACTTTGAGATATACCTGTTTTCAGAGATGTTAAAAACAGCCTGTGTCTAAGAAGCAATGAAATACAGTAAATACAAAACAGCTGTCCAAGACTCCAATTTTGTTCATGGGAGGGATGAAAGATGACATGACTTTGAGGAGTCATTTTTTTCCCATGTCCTATTTCTAGGCAACTAAGCATCTTGTAGTTTAATAATTTAAACTTGTAGTTCAGCATTTTCTAAACCAGAGAAGCTCAGCTACGACACAGAAGACAACTACAAGAGCAAGACTCCACTTGGAATGTTGGCCGTTCTTGATTCCTGTGTATTTCCTTACTTTCCACCATTTGGTAAGCAACTTCTAGAAATCATTAGGAATTTATTCAGTCCAACTTTAATTTTCTGACCATAGTTAGAGCTTTGAGGCTCATTATCAAACATTGACTTCACGCCCTCATTTCTAGCTCTCAGAAACAAATCACTCTATTACATGAACATGTTTCAACAAAATTTCCTTTACTAAATCAAAATAAAACAATTAAATTTTTATAAAATTATTATCATTGCTTCTAATGATTTGTTGTTCTACTTGATTTTTGCCAAAAATGGGGATATTAAAAAGAGAACACCTTCTCTTTTTGATTGTACAAGCAAAAATGTCAACATTCTGTTGGCTAAATCATAAAAGAAATGAATCCAGATCACATATTTATATTAATCTAGGAAAGAGCTTTAACTTTCAGCTAAAATATTTTAATGCAGAATAAGAAGTACAATGTTTTTATTTATTTTTAAACTCAACAGGCATTGCAGCTTATTAAATATGTTAATATCGTGGACATAACAATGGAAAATGTGCTTAATTATTCAATCTTAGGGAATGGATAATCTACATCAGATTTCTATAGGTTTTTCATGTCTCTGAGTTATTATTATAACTTTCTAATTGGACTCTGTGCCTTTAGTCTCTCTCTTCCCTTATCCATCCTATATAACACCTCTGAACTAGATTTTGAATATATATCTTTACTCACTCTAAGATTGCTATTTTCTCCAAATTGCTTCACTTCGACCTCATCACTGAATCTACTTTATGCCTCTCCTTACGTGTCTAATCATGTGAGATTTCTTGATATTTCCAGGACAGGCCATGGTATTTTGTGCTTTCAAGGTTATTCAAGCTGTGGCCCTCATACCTGACCTTTTTCCTTTATATTGGCAAGATTCTCCTGTAATTTCCAGATGAATTCATCTGCCTCCATCTCTGTGAAATTGGGTATTAGACTTCTCTGACACTTTCACAAATTTTACTGTACCTGTCTTGGAGTCCTATAATGACTTTAATGTTATGTACCATTTATGTACCATTTGCAATACATAAAACATAATAAATACTCAACAAATGTTTCATTAGTGCATGAATGACAGTATCTGTACAGTGACAGCCACTGTCTTTATGTCCTTACCTCTTATTATCATAACACGTTACAAAGAAGTTCTGATGCATGCTTCCAATGAAAATGTCTTTTGCCAAAGTCAACTATGAGCCCCAAATTGCTAAATCCAGTGGGTGATTCTTTTGTGCTTGCATAATTGAATTTCCAGTAGTAGTTGACACTGTCATTCCCTCTATCTTGAAGTACTTGTTTCATTTAGTTTCAAGGACATCATACTTACCTGGATTTCTTTATATACCATGGCTATTGTTTCCTAGTCTCCTTCGACTGCTTCTTTTACTCTCTCTTTCTTTGAAATGTGTGGTCAATTCTTAACCCCTATTCCCAAACTCTCTTCTTAGGAGACCTCTTTCAATCTTGTATCTCTAAAAATCATCTGTAAACCTATGACTCTTATATTAACATCACTAGGCCAAATTTCTCTCCTGAGCTTCATACTCATCTATCTAACCTTCTTCTCAGTGTCACCATTTGGATATCTAGTGATTCCTTGAAAATAAACATGATCAAAATAAAACCCTTGATTTCATCTCTCCCTGCATGCTACTGGTCCTCCTTTATTTTCTCCATGTCCTCTACAGAGGACCTTAGAAATAATCCTCTAATTTCCTCATACTGCACATCTAATCCATCACAGCAAATCTTGTCATCTATGCTTTCCAAATGTATCCTAAATCCAAGCTCTCTCACTGACTCCACGATTCCATCCTAGTCTGAACCACCACCACCTTTCATAGGGACTATCAGAGGGCTTTCCAATGTCATCTTCTTACATTATTGTTGCCTCATTTTAGTCTAATCTATACTCAGCAACAAGGAATCTCTTTGAAGAAAATAGATCAGTTCACTTCATTCTCCTCTAAATTTTCCAAAGATGTCCCATTAATCTCAGAGAAAGAACAAAATTCTGTATCATGGGCTATGAATCATGTATAATCTGGCCCTTGCCCATTCTTCTACCTCATTCCCTGCCTATCCTCCACTTGCACTGGGATCCATGATATGTCTTAGACAAGCAAGTCTCTTCTGAGCTCTGCTCTCTTTCTGTTTTCTCTGCCTCAAATATTTTTCCCTAAATATTCACCAGGTTTACTGCTTTAAATAACTCTGATCTCTTCTCAAATACTGCCTCCCAGAGAAGCCATGCCTGCCAACACAGTCTAAACTAGTCCACCTACATCATTTTCTATACCCTTAAACAGTTTTTTTCCCAGAATGTATCACTATCTGAAACCACATGTGTATGTATGTAATAGATATAACAAATAAATATCACTTATTTACTGTCTGGCTCTCTACTAGAAATCAAGTTCCATGAGGGTAGGGGTTTAATTTCGGTCACTCTTTTATCCCTAGCACCTGGCAGATAGTGTGGGCTTAGTAAATGTGCATAGAATGAATAAACACATTGAAGGGATCCAAATTATATCACTATGGCATATGGATAATTTTAAGCTGAAGGCATTTGAGAATCAACAGATGCAGGAAGATGCTTTCTCTTCTACTCCCCTTTCTACCCCAAAGCAGAGCCTTCCAAACAGATTCAACTTATTATAAATCTCCCTTTACAGGAGGTTTCCCATAGCAGGGGAAAGAATGGCTCCTATCACCAGAGATGAGAAGCTGGCACCAGGATGAGAAACTGAATAAACAGACCTTACTGAAACAAACTTTACCTTCTATTAGTTTCCCACATATGTTTCTCAGTAGTTTACCACCATTTATTTTCCTTGAAATTCTAACCCACTCCTCTTGTTAAGATGGTATATAAACTCTACATTCTAACAGCTTCTTCAAGTGAGCTAAATTTTCTATGAGCTCCCATGTACTTGCATGAATAAACTTTGTCTTTCTCTTGCTAATCTGTATTGTGTCAGTTTAATTCACAGCCCTAAGTAGAGAACTTAACAGGGTAGAGGAAAAGCTTTTTTCTTCGACAATACAAATGAACACATCATTAAAAGTATAGCTTGAGTAACTTTCCTCATCCTTCTAAGCCTATTATTCTTTTTATTTATCACACCACCAATGCCATGTAAGAAGTAGAATTTCTCAAGAGTAAAGGCATTAGAAATGTAAAAAGGCTACTTTAAAGAGATGCCACACTGAGAAATGGTCCACATTTTTATTTGATCTTACTCTTAAGCTAAACAGTTGGGAGGATCAGGATGGGTAGTGGAGATACTCTTTTGAACGAGGTCCCAGCGATACGATTAACAAAAAAGATGGCAAAAGACACATGAAAAGAACAGAGGTTCCTTTGATATAGATAAAGGTTAATGCCTACTTCAATATTGTGGTTCCACAGAGTCCAGGACCCAGAAGTGCCCCCTTGTAGAAAACATGCCTCCTTAAACTTCAGGTCTCTACAAAAGTGGCCAGTTGCCAAAGTACCATCTGATCACATTAAGATATGTTCAGATCCTTCATAAATCCCCCTACTGCCAATTATATATATATAATATATATTTATTATATATTATATTTAAATATAAATATAAAATATTTATTATTTATTATTTAATATTTATTATATACTATATTTATTATTTATTATTTAACATTTAATATTTATTATATATTATATTTATTATTTATTATTTATTATTTATTATTTACCCCCTGAAACTCTTCTAACCAACATTAAGTAGCTTCTACACAAATCCAGCAGGAAGTTCTTGAATGTATACCAAGAGAAGCATGAATCTTAAGTTTCTAGAGCTACCAGGCTATGATGTATCTATATCTTAATTCTTAGTCTTCCAAACCAGACTGGAAGTCTGCCACAGACCACTTTAACTCAAACCCAAGAAGGTGTCTTGAGCAGAGAAGATTTTTAACCAACAAATTTGCTTGGGGATTGATTTGGATACGACTTCTCTATAAGGACCTGAAAGGATTATCACCAGAGAGAAAAAAGAGTATGAACTTCCTATTCCTGATTAGAGACCAGGCAACCAGAGAGGCTGGGGGGAACAGAATCTCAGAAGGTGTGGAAGGCCCAGGCCAAATATAGCCATCAATGGCAATCTTTATCTTGAGATCCCTGGAATAGGCATCACTTAAAGTCATCTCAGAGGCTTACCTTTGGCATAGATTCCTGAGCCCTGATTGAGATGTGGTATGATCCCCTATAGTTTTAAAAGCCAAATGGATTTGAACAGGTTGTAACAAGTTCTGCAACCTCTCACACTGAGGACTGTCAAGCAGTCCTGAGAGCAAAATATACTTCCTTTGCATGGCAATAATACGTATAATGAACTGTATGAGGTCCACAGTACAGCCTTTCCTATAGCTAGAGCTCCCAGTGCTGTCTTAAGCTAATCCTGATCCTAAAACCAAAATTGGATAAAAACAGACTGGATTTCCTTGAGTGAAGATCCCAGGATTCAGTATCTCCCTACATCATGAACACTATGACCAAGTAATATTAGCATCTCCCTCATTCCTTCATCTTCTGATACCACCTCCTTCTCATTGGTCCTGTCCATAGTGATGTGGAACTACTTCACTTTCATCATATATTTACAAAGTCCTGTACCAAGGAGATGTACAGCTGAGAAGGTCTTTGCCCTCTAAAACTTAGTCTTGCCTTAACCATGCCTGAATCACTTTTATCCATGGGTCTTTGCGAAAAATCTCCCTTCTCCCTGAATTTACCCTTCCCTTCTCTGATTCTTTGTTTTGGGACTGATTCTGCAGTTCTGGGCAGCCATAAAATTCTGTGCACCCCTTTCAGAGCACAATGTTGCAAATTATTTGATTACACTCCTGGCTCTTCTGAACTAGGAGCTCCCAGAAGGCTGTGCCTTTCATCTCTCTATCACCAGCATTTTGCACAATTCCTAGCTACAGTAGATACTTGATCAAATTTGATTAAAAATGAATGAAAACGGGCAGTGAATTCTATGGAGGAAAACAAATATTCTGCAGTAAATTTATTCTGAATCTGAACATGTTTGTGAGCATACAAAGGGAGATAATTTTAAATGAATTTGCCTGGGGTTGTGTGACTTCTTCCACTCTTGATTTCAATTCGTAATCAAAGCCCTAAGCTACTTGTTTCCACTTAACCTTACCAAACTTATACAAATTCAGTTGGCAATGTCTCCAATTGCCAGAGTTACTTGAAATTGGATACCCATCCTCCAAGGTGCTTAATGAGCCACCCTGGCTGATTAACAACCACCTACAAGATTGATGGGCATGAAAGGAATTTTAATAGCAACCAAATCCTTGCTTCCCTGATTTATAGATCTATGTTATGGACCAAACCAAATTTTGTAAACTATGGCTGCTCAGGTCCAAATTGGAGTCTGAGTGTGGTATCATTAATGTTGGAGTTTGAAGCCAATGCTACAAATGTAGCTAGCAAAGTGAGAAGAGAACAAGCCTGAAGTATGAATGTTAGTTAGAAGTTAATGATTTGTACAGGATGATGTGTGGCTTGGCCTGTCGGTTTTGTCAAGTATGGATGCAAAATGACTGTTCCACCCCCAATCTCAGTATGTATCCATGGTACTTATGTGCAATGCATTTGAAAATAATAACTTGAGCTAGGGAGACAAAGAACGAATAAGCCAAGAAGTGTGGCATTCACAAAGAGGCATTTTATCTGCTGGTTCTTAATCAGGGCAGACCTGAATATTCACATTTATAGCACAAAAACTGAAAGCGAGGTCTGGGATTTAAAAAGCCCTTCATCTTGGTCAGGCTCTGTGGGGTGTTCCCCCTGCAGCTGGTGGACCCCTTCCTATTTCTGATATCTCCACCTGCAGGTGGTGGCACTGGCCCCTGAACTCATGAAATAAGCCTCTCGCTCTTCTCCCATTTTATTCCCGCTGCCTGTAGACTGCAGACAGGAAGTTAGGGGATGACAAAAGGTCTCTCACTAAAAGACTCAATGAATCAGCTAAATTATGTCTGTTCCACGAGCCTTCTTTTTCAAATAAAGTTTTCAAAAAATGTGCTAATATATGACTTGAGCTTTATTCAAAATGGAATAGAAGTATGATTGTAAAGTGAGGTAGGACACTCGATAGAGATTAAAAGGAAAACATTATCATCAGTATAGGCCAAGGAGAAAGGACAAAATTTGGAGGCAAAGATGTGCTGAAATCTTGAAAATGTGCAAACAACAGTGGAACACTTGTAGGGGGAAGAAATTAGTGGCTTGTATTTAAAAAATGTCCCAAACGTTTTTGTCCAACCACTCCAAAGAAAGGAATAAATGTGGATCTAAGTGAGTAAGAGGACAGAAGTTGATTTCATGGTGGACTAGAGAGCAAAGGCCCAGGGTTCAGCCTTTGCTCTGTGACCTAGCTCTTGAGCCTCCTTCCTTGGCAAGGCCAGCGTGATTTTAACTATCCCATACTACCTTTCTTATCTTTGTTCCATTTTCCTCTAATCTATTGGCCAAACTGCAGAAAAGGGCTTTCAAAAATTCAGGCCTATTCATTTGCCGGTATGAAAGCAAACAGCTTGTTTGCATATCCACTTACTCGAGTGTAGCTGAGATTAAAGCACTGGTTCTCCAAGCAAGATGAGATGAAGGCCAGCAGAATCAGCATCACCGAGGAACGTGTTCGAAATGCCAATTCCTGCCATATCCCAGACCTACTGAACCAGGACTCCAAAGGCACGGCCCAGCAGGCTGTGTGATAACAAGCCCTCCAGGTGATTCTGATGCACAGAAGCTTGAGACCCACAGGCCCACAGGTGGTTCTAAGCTGCTATGACTGACTATCCATCAGCTGGGGACTGTGTTTTTTAAGCAAAGTATATAGAATCCAGGTCTTCACTCACTGACACTGATTCAATAGCTTTGGGATGAAGGTAAGGCATTTATAGTTTTCATCAAGCCATCCAGATAATTCTGAAAGGGGGTATATGGATCGTACTTAGAGAAATGCTCAGCACGAGACAGATGGTATCTGCAACACTACGCGTAACACACAATAGCCCAGCCTCCTCCCGGCTGCCTCCTCCCCACCCCTCTCTCCTTTAATCCTCTTTTGTCTTCATCAACATGCCACACACTCTCACACTTCTCTGCCTTTGCCCGGACTCTGCCTGATTCACACCACCAAGCCTTTTCCTTGCCTATCCAGCTTGTACTCTTCCTTCACATTTGAAGAAAAGCTTTCCTCAGCTCCCTCAGGCCAAGTACATTCTCTGTTTTGTTTTGTTTTGTTTTGTTTTAACTCCTCTAACACATTGCTCATAGCAGTCTACCTGAATAACTAAAGGTCTTTGGAAAGGCCTAGGTTTATTCATGTATTCATTCAGCAATTCTTTAACTGTCATCTGTTTTCTTCAAGGGACTACGTTAGGACTTGGGAATATAATGGTAAACAAAACAGACACAATTCCTGCCCTAATGGAGCTTAAAGGCTGGATTCAAATCCAAACGGCACCACTTATTTGCTGTGAGATCTTGGGCAAGTTACTTAACCTCTTGGAGTCTCAGTGTTATCAGCTGTAAATTGATGATGATAATTCCAACTGTACAGAACTGTGGCAAAGATTAAGTAGTAAGAGTACGAAGCATATGATGGAATGCTTCTTACATAGCAGGCCTTCAATAAATGGTAGCTGTTATTAGATTACTTATCTACTCCATTTGAATGGTTTTAAGTATCTATCCTCCACGAGTCTATGAAGTTTCCTGAGATCTCTTATTCATCCCTGAGTTCCCTGTTCTCATCACAGGGCCTGCGATATAAACTGACATATTATAATTCTTCTGTCAGTGTTTCTTGAATAAATAAACTGCACTTTGTCAGGCAGGTTATGTTCCCTGATGTGAGCCATTTTTCTCTGCCTCCCCCCACCACACACACAAAATAAGGTAAAACAAATCAAATGAATTTCAATGGTGATTTTTGTACTGTTGCTATTTAAAGAATGTGCTACTGATAAGAATGTTTCTTCTCACATTGAACATTATAAGATAAATTAAAATAATTGTATCTAAATAAATGTCCTGCCACTGAACCAAACCAGATTTCACCCTTTCAGGTGCTCTTGAAAAGAAAAAGGGCATCTGCATTAAAATGTACTGTTCAAAAGTACTGAAGGTAAGCAGTGACCTTGAGGAAGAGTACAGCTGTCGGTCCTCAAACAGGACAGCCTTGTCTTATGCTGTCTCAGATAAAGTGTCTATTCCTTTTGTGTATAGGGATAACACATGTATACAGGAAAGGGGAAAACGTAAAGCTAGTTAGGTGAATTTTGTGAGTGCATATTTAAGATCAAAATTGATGCTAAGGAGAAATATCTGTTTTATTACAAAATGGTCCTTTACTCCACTAGTTCTTAAACTTGAGCGTGCATCAAAATTACCTGCAGAGCTTGTTTACAGACTTCTGGGCCCCACTGATAGAGTTTCTGATTCAGTATGTCTTGGGTGGGGCCCAGGAATTTTCATTTCTCACAATTTGCAGGTGATACTGATCTGGGGCCCACACTTTGAAAACCATTGCTCTACTCAATGAAGGGAAAAGTTCTGAATATGTCACGACAAGTGTTCTGCGAGTGAAAAAAGAAATAGAAGCATGAAAGTTTAAAGGAAAAAATGGAAAGAATTCTCAGATGACTGACGTTCCCCAAGTAAAATTAACTGCACCACTCATATATACCTATAACCGTTTGTTTCACAGGCCAGCCTAAATTTACCACTTTAACTTACATCATTATTTGCATGAATCCATTCTCTTACAAGATAGTGAGCTCCTTACAAAATGGTGGCATGGTTTATTCTCTTGATGTCTATCATGGCTAGTATATAGTAAATGCTCAATAAAATGTTTATTACATTAAACAAAGTCTAAAGAATATACATCGTTCACCTTAATCTGTAGATTGGTAGGCATTTTATGAAGTTATCCAAAACTTAAGGTACATTGTTGACTTTGCTGTTTAGATTCTTGATTTTTTTTCATCTGAAATGATTCACACAGCTGGAGAACAGGACAGCTAACTTCTGTGAGGTGATATGTAAAGAATTTTTAGAAATATTTAAAGAATTAAAATGCCAAACAAATACCACACACAGAATGTATACACTTTAATAAAATCTTTTATTGTGCTCCTATCTACTACACACCTGAAAGTGACCTGAATCCTGGAAATACCTAATAGAATAATGCTAATAGCTTCAAGGTACTGCATAGTTAGGATGCCACAGGCACTATACAAAGTGCTTACCATGAATTATGCTTATTTATTCATCACAATACCCTCAAGAATTTGACACTATCAGCATCTACAAATTAAAGACAGAGGAAACCTTAGCTTAAAAAGATTAATTTCTCCAAAGCCACACAGATAAGAAACATGACTTGAACTAAGGTTGTCTGAAGGTAGTTTGTCTCAATGACCCTGTTATATTGACTTATTTCGAAGAGGGGCTCAGCCCTCAGGAGAGTCACATGCAAAAGAGACCAAATTACTTTCTAAAGTTTAAACCTTAGTAAAGCTATTGGTTCAGCTTACATAAGTTTAAAGTTCTAAAAGTTAGACTCCAAGGAGGAGCTCACTTTTGGCTTCATATTAGAAATTTTTAAGGTATAATTTTTCATTCATCAATTTGACAAATTTCTCTAGAACGTTTGTTGTGTGCAAACACTGTCTGTGGTTCTGTGGATTCAGTGCTGAGCAAAGTACGCCCACTGTCTAGTGGGTGAGACAGATAATTACCAGGCGCTCACACAAACAATATGAAATTACAAACTGAAGTAAAGACTATGAGAGGAAAATAAAGTGAACCAAGAAATCATGTAGCAAGAGGTCCTAATCTAATTTGGTGGTGGGAGATCCAGAGGAATCCTCCTGAGAGGGTGACAGCCAAGTGAGTTCTGTAAGATGAGCAGGAAGAATTAAGTGTGTGTATGAGCGTGGGAGTGGTGGTGGAGATCATGAGCAAAATTCCTGACAGAGGGAATAATACGTGCAAAGTCAAAAGGGATCACAGCATTGTGTTTAGAAAAAAAAATAGTGTGGTTGGAGTAAAAAAAGAATGAGAAGAAAGAAGTGAAAGATAATACTGCAAACATAGCAAAGGCTATGTTGGGCTTTGAAGAGTATGTTAAGGCTAAAAGTAGTAGGAATCTTTTGAAGTAGAACTAATGATAAGGCTAGGTTTACATTTTTGAAATAGTACTCTGGCTGTAGAGAGAATGGACTGGTGGGCAGATTTATTTTAATTCATCTAATTAAGAGGTTATTGTGGTCATCCCAATGAGAGATAATGGCAGCTTACCCTAGGATAATGAGAGACATAGAGGAAAACTGTAGTGATATAAAGAAGGTTAAATCAGTGGGATTTGATATGGTGGTGAAGGACAGAGAGGAGGAATCAAATATGAATCCCAGACTTTAAGCCTGCTCAACTGGCTGGTGACGTTCAGTGGGATGGGGTAAAGTGGATGTGTATCAGGTTTGAAGGACAAGATCTTAAATTGGGTGTTTGTTGAGTTGCCTTCAATAGTGGAGATGTCAATTAGGCAGATGGGTATGTAAGATCAGCATTTAGGGCAGAATTCAGGTAAGATTTTGCAGGCAAGTTAATGATTTAAACCAAGAGCATTAATGAGATTAACTAGGAATAGGAGACAGAGCAAAAAAATGAAGTGAAATATTCATCCTTCTTTGGTACATTGTGTAGTCAATCAGAATTATACCCTACTTAATTTTAAATTGGAAAACCAACCTAACCGCCCGTGGTACAGATGAAGAGAACTAAAACCTTGAAAATTTGGTCCATTTACAAGATATCAAGAGTAGAGCTGCAGCAGACACACAGGTCTTCTGAACTGGAGTTCAATTCTCTGACTTCTACATCAGTGTTTCTTAAAATGTCATCCTGGGGCCAACAGCATTAGCATCACCTACATACTTGTTAAAAATGTAAATACTCGAGCCCCATCTCAGATCTACTGAATCAGAATCTCCAAAGTTGGGCTGACAACCCCACCTAGTGAATCTGATGCATGCTCCGATCTGAGAGCAATTCCTTGCCTAAGTAGCAGTCAGCCAAGTGGTGTGTTCACACCCATAAATAGAAAGGGAACAGGGGAAATGTGAGGCTGTTCTTGGTTCTGTGCCAAAGGTGATTTTATAAACTAGACTCTCTTGAACAGAAGCTATAGAGAGCACTGGTACATGCGTTTTATAGCCCAGCAATTATGCATGCCATATCTGTGCTTTGCAACAGGGACAGACAGTAGTTCTGGGGAAAATGACATTAGCAATCCAAGTTGAATAGGTAAGATAGTCTAAGACACAAGGAGGCAAAAGTATTTGGTAGAACCTAACAGAGAAGATACTTTTAACCATCAATTTCAGTTTGAAAGACATAAACAGCTATTTTCAAGGCTCAAATACCCACACTCCCATCTTTAGAACAGTGTTAGCAATTCTGTATGCTTGACAGATAAACCTCTGTTACAAATGACTCTCCAGCCATGAGATTTAAAACCAATGGTTTCTGGTGTTTTGTTGCTTTGAAATATGTAACTTTAACCAGATGTTTACACCTGGGTCTTAAAATCTAATTGAATAGTTCACTTGATGTGTTAGCACAATTAAGAAACTCTTCCTTAATAGGGGAAGGGGGCAAATTGTCATGTTTAATTTTCAAAAACACAGATTGTTCTCTACTCTATAACAGTCTATCAGCTAGAAATTTCTATTAACTGTCTCTTCTCTACTTCATGAGTACAAGGATAAGGTCTTGTGGCTTTTATGATCATTTTGGAACATTCTGGGATTTTAAGGTAGATACTGAATCAAAGAGTTTAACTTGTATTCAGGACAGTTTTAGCTTTTTTTTATACTTACTATCAATCTACTTTAAAAAAATAATTAAATTTAATGATAACCCTTTTAACTGAAATATCTAATTAGTAAGGGCACACCCATTTCTTAACTAGTATACATACATCTACCTGTATAGCTTAACTTATTTTTATGAATAGGATTCACAAATTCCATTATGCTGGATGAAAAAAAATGAAATGGTATCATCAGCTTCTATCTAATAATTCAAGAAATTCATCCTTTGTGACATATGGGCTCTCAACAGCATTCTGATAAATACATTTTCTGTAATAAATACAATAAAATGCAACAGCTTTGTTAAATCACCTAAATACTGAAACAACTATACCATTAATGTTTGAAGTACCTTTGAAAGTATTTCTAATCTATCTTCCTCTTCCAATATGCCACTTAAAGGGACAAGGCATTTATCTGAACCATCAATTACATGCTTTCATTGCAAGAAGATGGTTGGACAAAAGATGAAAAGACATGTATTTGCAATTGTATTGCTCAAGAGTGCTAGTTATATATATTATTTATTCCTTCAGTAAAAACAAAGATCATCCACTTTCTTTCAGATGTAATCATTACTACCTAATGCAAAATATACATAGGAAATAGGCAATTCACAGGTATAGTAACTACATGGCAATTTGCTTTCAACTTTACATGGATATACTTTTCTATATGTAATAATTTCACTGTAAAATAAATAACGCTGTATGATTAAAAAGAAAACTAGCTGCTAAAATTGTGAAGATACTTTGCATACTATAGTCAACAAAGAAATGCTTAATAATAAAATGTTTATGAAATTTGTATAAGTGCTCCTTGGAAATATATTCTGTAAATGCCTAGAAATGGGCTAAAAGGGTATTTAAAATTTTTATATTTTCCTTCACATGCCTCTAATTTAAAATAAATATCTAATCTTTTTAATAGATTCAGTTTGGTGCGCAAAATCATGAATTAAATACTAATGAGTTGGAATATACATTAAAAAATTAAAGTATATTCCAAATAGCAAGCCAATCAATTGATTTTTACATTTTTCTGATAAATGCAAAGTAGCAATTCCCTAAACACAGCTTTTTATGGTTACTTTTTCAAAATAACTACATCATTCAAAACTACTGAGTTGCTTGTAAAACCCAAATTGCTTGAACATTAGTTCTGGAGAAATTTTCATGATGCCTTTAAACTCTCAGTGTCAAATTCAACATTTAGGTTCTAAAGCCTACAGGTGGTATTTATCACCCTTCAACACTCACATTCATCATTTAGGGAAAATATGTTTAAGAAAGAAAAAATGAAATAGGAACTCAGAGTTTAAAATACTCCTTCTTATAATCAGCGTAGTTCTTCTTTATATAAAGTCCTTTGACTTGCCAAATGGAAAGACACCAGGATAGAGAGAAGATTTTAAAATGCCCAAATCTTTATGATAAATTATCAAGCACAGGGTGTGGAAGGAAACTAAAACAGAAACTGAATGTAGTATCTAGCTTACTCTGATAGTTAATCACAACTAAGACCCGCTCCCCCAACTTCAGCAACTTAGCCAAACATTAAATACCAAAAAATGTCTAAGTTTGCTGGGGACACCCAGTAGAGCCTCTTCTTTATTATCTTTCCTATTCTAAAACTTTATATTTCCGCTTTCAAACCAATGCATCAGTTATGAATTTAGTGAAGTTATGAGATCTTTTTGCAGTGAAATGCTTTTCATTGCAAACAAAAGTATACATACTGACAATTCTTAAATTATTTTCTCCAACATTGTTTAATTTGGTTGCTAGAAAGAGGCAAAGTGTAATGCACTCATCCAACCAAAACTTACAGAGTCATCAAATAAAAAGCACATTTTATTATGAAATTATAACACCAAAAGAGTAGTTGCCAGTATTCTTAAAATGTGAAAACATTGTGGCCAATTTGACATTCAGAAGAGTATGTGATGTTCCTTGAATGCTTCATGAGTTTAAAATTACAATCCTACCACCTGATACCAGCCAATCCCCACTTAAAAGGGAACGTAACTACTGATTCAGGAATAAATTCAAATGCATCAGTGACAAAAGAGAAATTGAAGAGTTATAATCACTAATAACAATTATATCCTGAAAGCAATTGAAAGCTTGTTATAAAAAAGTCCTGAATCAGTGTTCTTGCTGAGTCTAGAGTTAACTCAAAAATTCGGTGGGAAATTGATAGTTCCTACAGGAAATGTTATGTCCAAGTTTATTTCCTTGGCTTCTGATTTGAGGCAATGGGTTTGAGCCATTTTAAGGAGAGACAGTAGCAAGTGGCCACAGTGACAGTGCAGTGACTAAGATATACCACAATCCTTTTATTCTCAGAGGTTGGCTAGATTGTGAAAAGAAGTATCCTTTCTTCTATCTTCTCTTCCTCGTTTTTTAAAAAAGACATTTCTTTGGCCCCAGAACCCTTTTAGCCTTTTTAAACTGGCTTTGTCCCCCTTTATGCTTTAGTTTTGCTCTTCTCTTTGAGGTCTCAGTGACATTTAGGTCAGAGTAGTCTTTAGTATTGTAATCTTAGTGGAGAGTTCTATCTAGGAAGGGAGTGAGGACACTCAAGGCTGGCACAGCTGCCTGAGCAATTTTCCTTATCACTCAAAACTGGACCAAGTTGTGAAGAAATAAGAGCAGATTATGAGTTTTGCTGCCATATTTACAGGTCAAATATAGATTTTCAGAAGGTTTCGGGATTAAATACAATCACCATCATCCTCACCACAACCCTTAACAAACTCTATCTTCACCATCATCCACCATCAGTGCCGTAATTATCATCATGTGTATTTTTTTTTTATCATTTTCTATGTAGCAGATACTATGCTAAGCATTTTATGTGTACAAACTATTATATGTTTACAAAAATTCCCATAATTTAGGCTACATTCAAGAAGAAATCTATTTAAACATAAATCATATCACATGATGATCTTTATTAAAACCCCATGGCCTTGCAATTTAATTTCTGAAAAAAGCTCTAACTAGTTATCCTATTCTGGAAAACTGCATATCATCTCACCTCAACCAGATCTTTCTCCACATTTCCTGGCTCTCACTTCCAGTATCACCACAGACTGCTCAGGCTATTCTTCAAATAGGCCGAGATAATTCCTTCTATGATGCTCTACACAGTGTTTCCCTTTGTCTAGATGTTCATTAGATGTCTTCCTCCATTTCAGTGTTCAGGCACCTTCTCATATGTCATTTACTCAAGAGTCCTCTCTTGGACTTCTCTCTGGTGTTAGCTCCCAACTCACGATATAGTCACATTCTACCACACTGCCCACTTTTCTGAATAGGACTTATCAGTATTCAAAAATTACTTCATTTTTTACATCTCCTTAATTAGTATGTACTAGCCTTCAGAACAAGAATGTCCTTTAAAATCCACTACTTAATCAATCACCTAGAACAACATTTGCCCAATAGGATGTGCGATTGAACAAATAAATAGCTCTTTGAAGTGGGTACTCATTGTCTTGTTATCTTTATTTTAAGGATAAGGAAACTGAGGTTTAGAAAGGGTGACAGGTTCAAGATGATACAGCAACCAGCATAGCTAGACTTTGAAGTCACGACTATATGCCTACCTAACTAAATAAAAATGAATTTGTCCATATCATGATGGACATAAGAGTTTTCCAAATCATGTAAAGGATATCTCAATCTGATTGCCACAATGACATAGAGTGTTGCTAGAATGATTTCTTAATCAGGGGAATTCTATACCAACAAAAAGAAGAAACTCTAAAAATAAGATAATTTTACAATTCTATGTTCCACTACTCCTGTTTTAGACCACAGTGCCCTCCAGGTATTATGTATTTTATGGAAAATATCTAGTTCTCTTCAGTAATAACTGAAGGCCATGTGTAGCAGAGTACCCTACACTGTGTGTCAGAAGACCTCAGTGCCAGATCTGGCTTTTTCAAAGATTAGTTGGAGGTTACAGAAATCTGAGAGTCACAATTCCCTCATTTTAAAATAGGAAAGCTCTTTCCTGAGGTGATGTCACCAAGAGAATCATCAAATAAAAGCACATTTTATGATGAAATCATAACACCAGTAAAGTAGTTGCCAAAACTTGATACCTCTCAAAAGGAGAAGACTCCAGCCTCCAGACTCCCAAAAAGATTAACAAATAGACAGCTATCCACAAACAAGAATAGCTCTCAGAGAGCTCAGGAGTCCACTTAAGAAACTTAGTAACACAGTGAATCAAAAAACCTGAAAATAACCACACCGAAAGTAAAAGAAAAACCACTTCACTTTGCCTGCATCATTCCATCCCCTAGGCCAAAACTGCTCAGCACTAAGAAGGAACTCCCCAGCTAAAAAGAGTTATCATCGGGAAAGGGAGAGCTGTGTGAGTGACCAGCTTCCCCAGCCTTTCTGGGCAATGCACTAAGGATCTACTTCAGTTTTACTTCATCTAGAGTCTGGCAAATCTGAGATATATAGAGACAGCTAGGAATAAAGAAGAACAGAGATACTACTATCAGCCATGCAGTGAAAGTGACTGTAATACCCAGTGACCTGCTCTGGAGATGATCCCAGCAGCTTTCTCCACTGAAGAAACCAATGGCCAGCACAGCCACTACAGATAACGTGCAGACTTCACTGGTTTCACCCCAGAGATGTTCACCTTTACTAGCGTCAGCCAGATCCTGCTGCTCCCTTCCTGCTCCATCCCCCGCCCCCACCAGGGGACTCACACCTGCAGGCAGCTCAGGCCTCTGCAGTTGAGTGAGTGAAAGATGCCAACCTAGACCCCTATAGCTGACCCCCATTGCCTGTGCACACTCAGGGCTGAACTCTCCAGCCATGCACTTGCACATCACAGGGCTCACACCCACCACTGGCCCCTCTTCCTGTGTACAAACATGTGGCAAGATCCTGCAGCCAGAGGAGTACACGTTGACAGCCAAGGCCCACACACCTGCTTATAGACACAGATTTAGCCCTATTGACAGTGACTGTCCTGCACCACTGAGTTCACCTGCAGCTAGCCCCCTGACTGTGCATCTGCATGCCCCCTAGACTGACCCTTATCACCAGTCTTGACTACACTGCATGCACCCATGGGGAAACCCTGCAGCCATAGGCATGCATGTTGACATCCAGGGCCCCCAAAGCCGACAAGATCTCCACATTTGGCCCAGGCATTTGCTGCTGGCCCTATCCCCCATGACTGTGTGTGTGTCTGCAACTGGCTGTTGCCACTACACAGGAGCCTGTAGCCAAGTATGTGCACACCACCAGATTTAGCCACCGTCTCCAGCTGCTGGACTTGGAGGTACTGCTGAGGATCCTGATAGCCCCTGCAGCCAATGTAGACCTTCTGCAGTGCTTGCCAAAGACCACAAAGTTGCCAGTGCTGTGAACCTCAGTGGCATGAGCTGATGAGACAACATGCCCTCCTGGACTCAGAGCTACCATATGCCCCTGCATTTGGCACTCTACATCACTAGACCTATGGTCAGCACATGCTCCAGTGGGCCCCACCTAGATGTGAAAGTCTTCACTTATAAAGTCAATCTATAAAGTCTAGAAGAGGTGACTGTTTCTTTAAATGTGAAGATACCTATAGAAGGCAACAGAAATCATGAAAAGTCAGAGAAACATGACACCACCAAAGGAATGCACTAAACTTCCAGTAACTAACCCAAGGAAATGGAAATACATAAATTTCTTGACAATGAATTTAAAATATTTTTTCTAAAGATGTTCAGGGAGCTACAAGAGAACACATACACACATACACAATTTAACCAAATCAGAAAAGCAGTAAAAGAATAAAATGAGTTCAACAAAGAGAAAGAAAACATAATAAAGAACCAAAGATAAATTATGGAGCTGAAGAATACAATGACTGAAATGAAGAAATCAACAGCAGACTGACTAAACCAAGCAGAAGAAAAAAAAAAAACTGGTGAACTTGAAGACAGGTCATTTGAAATTACCCAGTCAGAGGAGCTAAAAAAATGAGAAAGAAAATGAGACTTATGGAATACCTTTAAGAGAAACAATCTATGTATCAATGGAGTTCCAGAAGGAGATGAGAACGAGAGAGGGACAGAGAGTTTATTAAAGAAATAATGTCTGAGATTTTCCTAAATCTGGGGAGAGATTTGGACATCCAAGTTTATGAAGCTAATAGATCATTTCATAATTTCAGTTCAAAATGATCTTGTTCAAGACACACTGCAATAACTGTTTAAAATAAAAGGCAAAGAGAGAAATTTACAATCAGCAAGAGAAACAAAACTTCTTTGATAAAACAGAATAACCATAGGACTATCAGTTGATTTATCAGCAGAAACCATGCAGTCCAGGATATTATAGGATTATTTATTCAAAGTGCTGAAAGAAAAAAAAATAGCCAACCAAGAATACTTTACTCAACAAAGTTGGCCTTCAGAAATGAAGTTGAGATAAAGATTTCCCCAAACAAACAAAAGCTGAGAAAGTACATAATCACTAGACCTGTTTACAGGAAGTGCTGAAAATAATTCTTCAAACTGAAATAAAAGAATGCCAATTAGTAGCATAAAGACATATGAAAATATAAAATACACTGGTAAAAGTAAGTAGTCAGATTTAGAATCCTCTAATACTGTAATATGGTGATGTGTTAAGCACTTAACTCCAGTATAAAGGTTAGAGGACAAAAGTGTTAAAAATAGTTATAGGTACACTAATTTGTTAATGGATACATAATATAAAAAGGATACATATAATTGATACATTATATATAATATAAACTATGACATCAACAATTTTTATAAATGTGCAGGGGAGTAAAGTAAAAGGATAGGTTTTTAGATATGATCAAAGTTAAGTTGTTTACTTGAAGTAGAGGGTTATATCAATAAAATGTTTCAAGAAAGTCTCATATCCACAAAACAAAAAACTGTAGTAGATACACACAGGATAAAGAGAAGGGAACCATATTATAAAAATCATCAGTTCACAAAGGAAGACACCAAGAGAGGATGAAAGGAACAAATTAACAACACAATGGCCAGAAAACAATTCGTAAGATGGAAATAGTAAGTACTTACCTATCGATAATTACTGTAAATGTAAATGGATAAATTATCTTATCAAAAGGACTAGAGTGGCTATATGTAAAAAAATAAGGCACAACACATGCTGCCTACAAGAGACTAACTTCAACTTCAAGGTCACAAACAGGCTGAAAGTGAAGGAATGGAAAAAGAGATTCCACAGGGGAAACCAAAAGAGAGCAAAGGTAGCTTTACTTGTATCAGACAAAGTAGACTTTAAGTCAAAAATCTGTAACAAGAGACAAAGAAGTTCATTATATAATGATAAGAGAGTCAGTTCTTCATTTATACATACATATGCACCAACATCAGAGCACCTAAATATATTAAACAAATATTAACAGATCTGAAAGAACTAGACAGCAATGCAATAATAGTAGAGGACTTAAATACCACACTTTCAATAATGGATAAATTATTCAGACAGAAAATCAATATGGAAACATTGGACTTGAACTATTATTCAGACCAAATAGACCTAACAGACATATACAGAATACCCCATCAAACAGAAGCAGAATACACATTCTACTCAAGTACACATGAAACATTCTCTGAGACAGATCTTATGTTGTGTCACCAATAAGTCTTAGCAAATTCAAGAGGACTGAAATCATGCCATGCATTTTTTCCAACCACAATAGTACAAAACTAGAAATCAATAATAAAGGAATCAATAACAGAGAAAAAGTGGAAAATTCACAAATATGTGAAAATGAAACAAAATACTCCTGAACAACCAATGCATCAAATAAGTCAAAAGGCAAATCAAAAAAATCTTTAAGAAAACAAAAATGGAAACACAACTTACCAAAATTTATGATGTAACAAAAGTAGTTTTAAGAAGGAAGTTTATTGAAATATATGTGTACATTACAGAAAAATAAAATATCTCAAATAAACAACTTAACGTTATATCTCAGGAACTAGAAAAACAAGAAAAAACTAACCCAAAGGTAGCAGAAGGAAAGAAATAACAAAAGATTAGAGCAGAAATAAATGAAATAGAAACTAGAAGAATAATAAGAAAGATCAATAAAACTAAGAGCTGGGTTTTGGAAAAGATAAACAAAACTGACAAACCTTTAGCTTGACTAACTCAGAAAGAAAGAGAAGACTCAAATAAATAATCAGAAATGAAAGGGGAGATATGACAAAAGATAAGACACAATTACAAAGGACCACAGGAGACCACTGTGAATATTATTCACCAATAAATTGGATAACTTAGAAAAAAATAGATAAATTCCTAGAAATGTACAACCTACCAAGACTGAATCAGTAAGAAATAGAAAATCTAGACAAACCAATAGTAAGTAAGGCAACTGAACCAGTAATCAAGAATCTTGAAACAAATAAAAGTCTAGGGCCAGATGGTTTCCCTGAAGAATTCTATCATTTAAAGAAGAATTAATGCCAATCCTTCCCAAACTTTTCCAAAAAATTAAAGAGTAAGGAACACTCCTAAACTATTTAGGAAGCCAGCATTATCCTGATACCAAAGCCATATAAGAACACTATGAGAAATGAAGACAACATTGTAAACTGACTATACTTAAATAAATAAATGAAAGAATACTACCAGAAAACTACAGATCAATAACCTTAATTAATATACATGTAAGAATCCTTAACAAAATACTAGTAAACCTAATTCAACAGTATATTGCAATGATTATACACCATGATCAAGTGGGATTCATCCCTGGGATTAAATGATGGTTCAACATATGCAAATCAATAAATGTAATATACCACATTAATAGAATAAAACAATAAATTGTATGATTATCACAATAGATGCAGAAAGAGCATTTTACAAAATTTAATACACTTTCATGATAAAACTCTCTACAAACTGGTTATAGAAGAAACATATCTCAACATACAAATGGCCATATATGACAAACCCATAGCTAACATCATACTCAAGGGGTAAAATGTTGAAAATATTTCCTATAAGATCATGAACAAAATAAAGGTTTCCACTCTGACCATTCCTATTCAGCATAGTACTAGAAGTCCTAGACAGGGCAATTAGGCAAGAAAAATCAATAAAAGGCATCCGAATTGGGAAACAGAAGTAAAATATCTCTGCTGATGACATGATCAAATATACAGAAAATCCTCAAGACTCCAGCAAAAACCTGTTAGACATAAACAAATTCAGTAAGTCCAGGATATAAAATCAACATGCAGAATCTCTGCATTTTTACTTACTAATAATGAACTACCTGCAAACAAGGAAACAATCTCGTTGATGTTAGCATCAAAAATAATAAAATTGGAACAAATTTAATCAAGGAAGTGACTTCAAAACTGATGAAAGGGATTGAAGAATATACAAATAAATGGAAAGATATTCCATGTTGTTAGATCAGAAGATTTATTATTATTAAGCTGTCCATACTGCCAAAAACAATCTGTAGATTCAATGCAACCTTTATCAAAATCCCAAAGACTTTTTCCACAGAAACATTTAAAAAATCCTAATATTCATCAGGAACCCCAAAGACCAAAAATAGTCCAAGCAATCTTGAGAAAATACAAAATTGGAGGCATCACACTTTCTGATTTCAAACTATATTGCAAAGCTATAGTAATCAACCATCGTAACAATGGCATAAAAGCAGACACGTAGACCAACTGGAACAAAATCTAAAGCCAAGAAATAAACCCACAAATATATATTCAACTAGTATTTGACAAAGGAATCTAGAATACAAAGTGGGGAAATATAGTCATTTCAATAAATGGTATTTGGAAAACTTGATATTCACATGCAAAAGAATGAAATTGGACGTAAAAAAAAATTAACCCAAAATAGATTAAGGACTTAAACATAAGACCTGAAACCATGAAACTCCTAGAAGAAAACATATGGAAAATGCTCCTTTTACATCAATCTTGATATGACACCAAAAGCACAAGCAACAAAAGCAAAAATCAACAAGTGGGACTGTACCAAACTGAAAAGCTTCCGTACAGCAAAAGCAACAATCAACAAAATTAAAATGTAACCTATGGACTTGGAGAAAATATTTACAAACCATATATTTGATAAGGGTTTACTATATAAGAAACACACAACTTAACAGCAAAACAACAAACAAAACTATGGAAAAAAAGACAAAAGACTTGAAAAGACATTGCTTCAAAGAAGCCATACAAATGGCCAACAAGTACATGAAAAGGTGTTCAATATCTCTAATAATTAGGAAAATGCAAATCAAAACCAAACTAAGATATCATCTCTCACCTCTTACTATGGCTATTATCAAAAGACAAAAGGTAAGGAATGCCAGTGAGGATGTGGAGAAAAGGGAATCCTTGCGCACTATTGGTGGAAATGTAATTGGTACAACCACTATTGAAAACAGTATAGAGGTTCCTCAAAAATTAAATCTAGAACTATTATATGATCCAGGAATCTCACTTCTGGGTATATTTCCAAAGGAAATAAAAACAGGATACTGAAGTGATATCTGCCCTCCCATGTTCATTGCCCTCCCATGTTCATTGCAGCATTATTCACAATAATCAAGTCATGGAAACAAATAATACATCCATTGACAGACAAATATATAAAGAAAATATGATATAAAATGAAATATTATTCAGCCATAAAAGAAAGAAATGTTGCCATTTGCAACAGCATAGGTGGACCTTGCAGGCATTCCACTAAGTGAAATAAGTTAAAGACAAATACTGCATGGAACCTCTCATATGTGCATAGATGCATGATCTCACTTATATATGGAACATAAAAATGTTAAACTTAGAGAAATAGTAGAATGGTGGTTGTCAAGGGAGCAGGGGTGGGGGAATGAAAGAGACATTAGCCAAAGAGTACAACCTTTTAGTTAAAAAGATAAATAAGTCCTGGGGGTCTAAGTTACAGCATGGTGACTATAGTTAGTTAACAATACTGTTATATACTTGAAAATTGCTATGAGAGTAGAGTTTTAACGTTTTTAAGAACAGCAACAAAATGGTAATTATGTGAGGGGAAGGATTGTTAACTAACCTTATTGTAGTAAACATTTTACAATATATACATGTGTAAAATCATCACATTGTATACCTTAAACTTACAGTGTTATATGTCAATTATACCTCAATAAAACTTGTAAACAAAAAGTAAATAAATAAAAGTTACAACAGGAAAAAACATGTCTGTCATATCAACCTCATGGAATTGAGCGATCAATGGAGATCATGGTTACTAAAGGACATTTTAAATGCCAGAGGAATATAAAAATGGAAGGCTCCCCTATTGTTACTTAGGAATTGAGGCTTTATCTATACGTGGTCAATTAATACACACTGAATAAGTAACTAGGTGAATGATGAATATTATGAAATAATACAAAATAATGTATAAAATAAATAGATGTAATGATTTGTGTTTGTTTTATACTTAGGAGTAGGCAACGTGCTGCAAAAATAGGTGGGTCAGTAACAGAAATGTCATTCTTAAAAAAATGTGCAAGGAAGCAACTTTCCATCATGGTCAAATTACTTCAGATGCCTTGAATTCATGAATAAAACACTCCATCAAATTTTATGCATCTCAAGCACTTCTCACACATTTATATTCACAACATCCAAGTGAGGTAGGAAAGGAGAAATATTTCATTTTTCTTATTTGGCGAAATGAAGATAATGAGGCACAAGGAGGTTAATGATAGATTTGAAGTTAATGCAATCAGTCAGCAGCAGAACCATAGTTAGAATTCAGGTTCTCTGAATCCCACTTAGGGTTCTTTTCAAGATACTGTGTTAACTATATTATCATTTGTTGGAGGGATTTAATTCAGCCATGTAGACACAAATGCTCACAACAATTTTTTTTCCCTACTAAGGGATTTTGCCATTAATTCAACCACTGAGATGTAGAACAGGCAGACCTATACTGAAGACATAGTATCAATGTTAATTCAAGTCATTTCCTGAACTAACTTCTGTTCCTTTCCCTATAAATTCTATATTTTTCCACATCACACCACTGAATTATCAAGATTCACTGAATACACCCTTTGGAATTATTAACATGCTATATATCAAAAAATACAGATTTTTCATTTTGTTTTTATAGATAGAAAGTCAGGACATAGTGATTAGAATGGCAGAATGTGGTTAAATGAGCCCCTAAAATGTAGTTTTTTAAGGTAGAAGGTCAAGTTTTCAAGATACCACATTCTCTTATTTATCCTCCAACTTCACTAGTCACTTCTTTTTATTCTCCTTTGCTATTTCTCCTCTTTTGACCCACTTATTAATGTTGGAATTCTTAATCCTCTCCTTTTTTCTATCTATACTTTTCCTTTGGTGAGATCATACAATCTTATAGCTTAAAATGTTATGCTAACAACCCCCAAATTTAAATGTCCAACCTACTACATTTTCCTAAACTCTAAACTCAGTGAATTGCCTACTCATATTTCCACTGAGATGTAAACAGATATCTCACACTTAATTTGAAACCCTCCAAAAACCGCCCAACTCTAGCTGCAGTCTACCATCTCACTTGAGAGCAACTTTATTCCTTCAATTGATTAGAGCAAAAAACCCTGGAGCCATTAGTGAGATGACTTTTCTCCCATAGTTTTCCAATCCATCAAGAAATCCTTGTTGACCTCAGCATCAAATATATTCTGAATATCACTCCTTCTTACCATCCTAATCTGTGCCACCATCATCTTTGACAAAATTACCATAATAGCCTTCTAACTTGCTTTGAGCCTCCCCTCTTCCCCACATCCAGAGTACTTCTTTTAATACATGTCAGATCTCATCCATAAAATCTTCCATAGGCTCCTATCTAACTCAGAAGGAAAGAGAACATTCTTACAATAGTCTCCATGGTCCACCATTAACTTGCTAATAACCTCTCCTATACATCTCTCACTTCACTTTAGCCACATGTAAATAAAGTATCAGGAATAGTAGATAAATTGATAAGTTAGGAATTCTGTATTGACTGCTCCCTCAGGCCAAGACATTTCTCCTTCAGACATTTAATATGATTCACTCCCTTGCCTCATTTCATGAATTTGCTCAAATGTCACCTTCTCTGTGAGAACTATCTTGATGCGCTATTAAAGTTAGAATGCACCCCAGCATAAGTCACCCTCTACTTTGCTCTACCTCTTCTTTTCCACAGTACTCATCATCTTTTAACAGACTATAAAATTTACAGGTTTTGTGTCTTTACTGTCTGAGCCCCAGAGAATCCAGAGGTCTTCATATTTTCTGTTATGTTCACTGAGGCATCTCAAATATCTAGAGTAGTGCCTGACACATAGCAGGTACTCAATAAATATTTGTTGAATTAAACTGATGCTGAATTAATTACTTTCAGTTGCCTAATCTCAGAATTAGTTTTAGAATATTGAAGGAAATGAGCAAACAGATGATGAAAGTAGGCACATGCAGATTGAGTAGAAATTAACGGAGGAGAGAAAGACATGAGATTATAATGGAGAGGGATAAACACACATTATGTTTTTCTACTGAGGGCAGGACACAGAGGCGGGGATGTAGACAAAGGGAACATCCATGAAGATAATAATAGAGATTTTCACCACTTCAAAAAACTAAAAGGAATTATATATTTAATTGATATGGTTTAAAAGACTTGACTAAATTACCATTCTCCTTCCCCACTCCCCAGGATTATGTTATTTCAATAGATCATTGGTTATTTCATGGGTTATCAGGAGTAGTTACTGTTACTTACTTATATAAGTCTGACTAATAAAAAATAAGTGATAAATGTAGTTTTCTTTGTGGGCAAAATACTGAGAAAATAGGGTCCACGTGAGAATGAGAAGTTAAGGGATCCTCAGAGGTGAAAATTGTGTCCATTACTAATGTAAGCTGCCTGGGTACAAATAGTGAGTTGCAAGCTGATTGCAGTAAAAACTAGTATCATAGTTCATCTATGAAATATATTATTGAAATAGGAGTTTACTTGTGTGACCATTTCTGGTCAAGACTTTACAAAAGAGTTCCAAAGGAAAGATACTCTACCAAAATGCCAAAACCCACGTATTTTTCATTTCTGAAAGTTATTGCTAAAATTGTCTAGATCTAAAAATTAACAAGGATTCTATAATTATTTAATCTGCATCCACATTTCCAAAACCAAAAAGGTATCCTTGGTCATTTAAGTTATAGATGTGTTTTTACGTACAACTTTCCAAATTAATAGTCCACTAGCTCTGTCAGTTATAGCAGTAATAAAAAAATAAGTTTATGTAAAATTCTCTGAGACTCAAAGTGATCTACATGCAAATATATGGAAATGATTTCTTTCTTAAAACAGTAATAAAAGGTGTGTTTGAGAAATTCATGCCTTGGAATAATAAATGATGTTCACATAAACATTCTCTTAAGTTGCTTATTTTTATTTACATGCATGCTTTATTAGCTACTTTAAAGTAGTTCACACAAAATACAAATTTAAAGTTGTTGAATATTTTAGGATATCTCAAATATTTAACTTACATTTCCTATCAAAATATACTCATTTAATATTAATGGATTCCTAATTTGCAGTTATCATTACTATACACATAAACTGCACAAATCAAGATACATAGGAAGCAAATGTTAATACTAAAATTTAATCATGAACTTAATGGATGACACATTATAATTAGTACATTAATTGGAATGGCATAATACAACTGTTTAGAGTTCGTGGCGTTAGAAATATCTGATTACATAAATCATTAGGAATCTATTCTCACAAACTAAACATTAAAGCTATAGGAAATGATGTACTTTATAATGTTTTATTGGAATTTTCTGATATTTAACTTTTCATTGTTGGCAATAACTGGAAATCACAGTTTTCTTTTTAGTAACATTTGTCATTGTGTTCTATGTAAACCAACTCTGAAACCTCAAATGGCTGCATTTGGGGTATGTCTCTTCAACTTTTGGTTCCCTCTAGTTGGGAGGCCATTGGCATTCTAGTCCCTGTCAGTCTGTCTCATCTGGTGTATCCCAGCCAGGCCTTCAGATATAATACCCACTGAGAACAGAAAAACTGAAGTCATTTATACTAGGATGATATCTCTGTTGTCACTACCTATTACCTAGACAATTGGTCACACTCTCCTCCCTGCTTAGGTTACTTTCAGTAAGGCATATATTCCTTTACATAGAACATTCCATTTCTGGCAGCTGAGGTCAATCTACAAAAAGCCAGGTAGCAAATTAATGTAGATTACAAGGAAAAGTGAACAAGCAGCAGTGCTTGAGAAACCACCATAGATTAGAGATAAATTGTGACTTGAACATAGCACAATCTGGTACCTAGTTCTGACTTGTTTTTCAAAAAATAGGATTCACATTTTGTGAGAACCATACTGATTTTGAAAACCAACCATTTGATGATATAAGCATTCTAATTCTCTGATGGACAAGGTAAAGCTCTCAACGTTTTACTGCTGTCTAGAAAGGCACACTATTATCTACAATATGCATCATTAGCACAGATAACATAAATGTCTTTAAACATGAGTTATTCTGTTCCCAAATATGTTAATCTCATTTAGAATGCTGAGTTAAGCTATAGGAAATTAATCTTGGAGATCCAAATCTTGGAATTTCTATCCTCATTAATTCCTCCCACTTGATTTGTGTATTCCATTGCCATTACACCAAGTATTTGATGCCCCCTTGACAGAAAAAGTATCAATTATTAGGGCAAAATAACTCCTAACAGCCATAAACTCGTTTGAAGTTCAGAACTCTAGAGATGGAAAAAGAAGTCTTCTAATGAATGAAAACTTTATGAACAAAAGAGGTGAGCCAATATAAACTCTGCAAAGGAAATCCTAATCCAGCAAAGAGACACGTCATTATACAAGGATGCTAAGTGACTGATAAGGACAAATTTGATGTGCATTAACAGGGAATGTCCTTTTAAAATAAAAGGTAACACTTGTACGGTAGAGCTGGCAAAGCTAAAGAAAAAATTGCCTGCAAATGAAAGCAGTTTTTAATTTCAGGTTCTTGGGGAAACAAGGCCTTTGAGCTGTCCATGGTGCTGGATTAGACTAGTCCTTCAGAACACCTAGATCCTGGCATACATCATAGTTTGCTGTTTGTAGACCTGTCAACCCTGCTGTGATTCTTAGATGTAGTTGTTTAACAAAATTTATAAGGTCGTTCCTGCCTGTTTTATGGCCAGCTATGAGACTGTCTATGATTACCTGATATATACCTAATAACATCAAGTATTCTGATTTGTTAGGTTTTGGTGGGATCCAGGCATTTGTATGTTATCAAACATCCTCATATGATTATGAGGAAGGACTAAAATCCTGCTTAAACTATAGTCTCCTCAAGGTTTCTCATCTGAATCTCCAACCAAAGTGTGTCAAGTGTTTCTAACAGAGCAATGATTCTGATTCCACTAAGTGGTTTGATTAGACTTTACATATGACATTTGGACTTACACCATTGAAACTTCACTTATGACAATTCTCTTCCTTCTATTCTATTTCACTTCCTTCTGTTTTTCCCTATTCAAATCTTGTCTATTCTCTGAGTCATCTTCTTCATGAATTCACGCTTCACTACTCTAGACCTCAATAGCATGATTTTTTGAGTCATACAGACTTTGACTTGAATCAATAACTGTGTCGAAGCAACTCATTTCACTTTATAACTCTTTGTTTGCTTACTTGTAAAATGTGAATAACTATTACCACACTGCATATTTCCTGTGACGGTAACAAGAAATAAACTTTCTAAGGTACCCGGCACAGTATCAGATACACAGTGGGCCATGGCATGTTAGTTCTTTTCCCCTTCCTCTTCTAAATCCCCTTTAAACATATGTATCCTTTATTACTTTATCTCATCTAATTGGCTCTTGTTTCTAGCATGTGCCTCATCAACCAGCCTTTAAGATCCTTGACTAATAATAGCCATTGCATATGGAGTGCATAGTGGGGTTGATGCCAGGAACTGTGCAGAGCACTTAACATATCTTGGCCAAGAAGACTCAGCTATTATGTAGCAGAGCTGGAATTTTGAATCTCAAGCCCCAGTTTCTAACAACTACACCATATTAAGGTCAATGACCATTCAATTTTCCTTCTACCATGTCTAAGCCAAGTATCTGGCATATGGATTAAGCACTATCAGAGCTTTTTTCACTCTAAGGAAGAAAACGCATTGTCTATATCCTACTCTGCTGAATTAGCATCATCATCAGTCTATTCAAAAAGGACAGCCAATTGCCCTATCATTTAGTAAATGACTTACTTAGGATACCAAGAGAAACATTTTTTGAAACCAAGAAGTAACACAGCTCCTAAATTGCTTTATCTGCACTCTTCAGAGTGTATGTACTGGAAAATCTGAGAATATCATTCATTTTCATATTCTTCACATTTTCCAGAGGGATAATTAAGTAGATGTCCCCTGTTTGGGCAATGATTAAGCTGATTATAGGAGACTCACATCCTCTTTGCTAATCTTGGCTGCTCCACTATTCTCATCAAGTTCAAATTATCTCAATCAAGCAAGTGACCAACAAGAAGGTACCAAAATATTACAATCTCAGTCAACATAATTAAAAAGCCAGGAAGAGTTAGATGTTCTCATATTCATCAACTTCAATTTATCAGGATTACCATAGTTAGGGAGAGAAACCTAGTGTTACAATACTGAAATACATGATCAGTTAAGTTTTAAGAAGTTAAAACATACTTAGTATATAACACAATAATGGCTTTGATACCCTTGTGTTAACTTTGTAAAAGTCATCATATAAACTTCCTTCTGGTGATGAAATAGATCTGTGTCTTGATTGTGGTGGCGATTATATGGCTCTAAATAAGGAATTAAATGTCACAGAACAATACATAAAGGTATACAATCAAAGACTGTATGCAAAAACTGGTGAAATCTAAGTAAGATCTGCAGCCAAGTTAATTGTATCATGCCAATGTCAATTTTCTGGGCCTGATAAAGTGCTATATTTATTTAAGAACTTACCACTGGGGAAAGTTGAGTAATATGTACACAGGAACTTTCTGAACTATTTTTTTTAACTCCTTGTGTGTTTATGGCTATTTCACAATAAACAATCTTAAAACATTTTTAAAATTCTTTAGAAATTTGGTGTGTCTTTAGAAATTAATGAAAGAAGAGGGAAGAGTCTGGCTGATTCCTAAGAGGAAATTTTTCTTTCTTGTATACTAGAAATAAAAAAGAAAACATAAGTTACTATATTAACAAGTTATGAGAAGTTTTTTTCCTTCAAAATGCTTAAGAGGATGTGAATGAATTTCCTCTGTGAGAGTGATACACTAAAATTATTTATTTCACCCTTGTTTTAGTCTTCTGTTTATATATCAGTTCTTAAACCTGCCAATATTTAGTCACTAACCTTAAGTTATGGCTGAATTTGCAATATATTTAAAGATGTGATTTGAATTTACCTTTTATAAGATGCTGTAAGGTAATATGGTGCTATGACACATATCTATAAAACTGTATTTCCTCTTTAAATGGAACTGAGTTTGTTCCTGATATGTTTAACTGAAGTGATTAAATGGGCTGAATTAGAACATATTGGTTTTTAAATGGTCTAGCCACATTTGTGTTAATTTTTTACAAGATTATACAATGAGGATATATTGCTCATAAAAAAATTTTAAAAAGCAGCATATGAAAATTGTCAACACTGGGGTAAAATTTAACTCCCAATAGTATAGTATTGGAAAATTCACTTAAGAAAAGGCATTAGGAGTCACTTTTCAAAATTCATACTGACATAATTTCTGTTATCAAAGAACAGCAGAGAAATAGTTTTCAAAATTATATAGGTTATTAAAAGAAAATTTGAAATTATGTATTTTCACCACTAAAATTTGCTCATATAAGATAGATGTAACTTGGGTTTATATTCTTGAGAGTTTATTCCTCTTCATGGAACATAGGAGTTCTGATTACCTCACCTCATCATTAAGTCTATTATTGCTTATGCAGTAACATTTAATATTTTAAAATTAAACAAAAATAGTTAATTCTCCACTTCTGAATGGCCTCAGTGTGCTCTCTTTATTCAATGACAATTAGTATGCATAATCTTAAGCCTGCAATTGTTGTCTTCCTTTGCTTTTGAGATCTCCTAAATCATTTTAGTCCTATTTTAAAGAACTATTTGCTGAAGAGTATTTATAAGAAAAAAAATCTGGAACTGAATATAGTAAAGTTCAACATACACATGAGATCTTGCATAGTTTATGAAATAATAAATATATACTCTTATAGAAAACTTTGATTTAAATTAAAAAACATCTGTGGTTGCTTCATAAGAAATGATGGCCCTTGTGAGGATGGTAAATAATAGCTGGAAACTTTTCCGGGAAATCAAAACTCTTTGTTCCAGCTGCACAGACTGGAATGGCAGGATGATAACAATGTAGGAGAAGGGAGATGGATACAAAAGATACAGTGGATGTTGGCTTGATGTCCTTGATTCATTCTTTTCATAATTAGATACTGAGGGCTGACTATATCATCAGTGCTGCTGGACACAGGGGATATACTAATGAAAGAAATGAAAAGATACCTTCCCTCATTGTGCTTACATCATAACTGGAGATAGAAAAAAATCAAGGAGGCAGTAAATAAGAGCCATGGAGAATAGAGACAAAGAGCTGAGTTATATAATAATGTTAATGAATGGTGCAGGTGGAGGAGGTGTCCCCAGACCATGTGGTCAGGCCTCTCCTTGGAGCCCTAAGGCTGTACTGATGAGAGAAAATGCAGAGGAGAATATCTGTTCCAGAGAGACACTCTGAAGACTGTGTTAAAGCTTCCCACATCAAGGGGAATGTGCTGACTCTCCTTTTGTTTGAATATTATCAAAAGCTTACACAGGGAATAGCCCATCCTACCTCATCCACCTTCACTGCCCTTCCATCTCTAACTGAGAAAAAGAGAGGTTTTGACAAAAGGCTTTAAAATTTGGTTCTTTTACTTGCACTTGCTGAATTCCCTTGGGTTTCCTTGGATGCTATCTATACTATACACTTCACGGAAAAGTTGAGAAGATTAAACAAAATCATGGTTAAGAATATGCGCTGAATATTGTACTTTATTCATTTAATGCAAGGCATTAAAGTAAAAATAAAATCTGATTCATTCCATGATGATAGGGAACCATCCTTACCCTTCTTTGCAAAACAGAGGAGAAAAAGTCATACAGTCTTTGAAGTCAGGTAGCAATGGTTCTAAATTTCAGATGCGTCACTTCTTGCTGTGTGATCTTGGGGAAATTACTTAATTTCTGAGCCTCAGTATCCTCATAGATACATTAAAGCTAAAGCTTTGTGTATCACTGTTGGAATAATACCATGCATGTTAGTCACCCGGCATAAAGAATAGTAGTTATAATTACTGCCGCCGCAGCCATCACCACCATTATCATTTAAGAACCTACTGTTGATATGACCTAGTCTCTCACTGAGTCTTAGTTCAGCGTTCAAGGCTAATATTTTATATGACATTCCCTAAATCACCCTTCACTGAACATAGCTTTCTTCTCATTGTCTTCTGGGTAAATCATCCTCCATCCTGCCTATGTAGATGCCCACATTGCTTGGAGCATCTTTCCTATTTTCTCTTCAGTAAATTTAGAAGACTTCTGTAGGTCTACCAGACCATGAAATCAAAGGCTGTGTTCCTGCCTTATTTGTTTCTTGTTGTAACCTCAGCACTTAAAACTGAGTCCTATATTAGGAGCTTAATACAAACATATTAAGTATGATTAAATGTCATAGCTGAAATTTTTCCTCCCCACATGAATCTTTTCCTTATTACACACAACTGCACAGGAATTTACTGCCCTGAATTACTAGGAATCTATGACTGAACTTCTCATTTTGGAAAATCTGCAGATTTTATTCAGCATAGTTCACTTTCATGGGGCAGGGAGTGTTGGACAACAGGACAGGATCCTTCAGTAGTCAAGTAATTGATCCTATACATTGAAACCATGCAATTCAAATAATGGCAACTAATTGTATGTTGTAAGCTGCCAGATTTTCTCACAATAATTCAAAGTACAAATAAATCCTTATATTTTAAGTGTCTACTAGATATTGAAGACCAACGTTCACTAATTGATTACTGTGTATAACTCAAACCTTGTATTTCCAGTATGACTGAGACACAGAATATCCTAGTGCTGGGTACCCAATTAAACTCTTAAGACTTGCCTATCTCCCATAAATTGTATGCAAATAATTTCCCTAATCTACTTCTATTCTCCATTAAGATACAGAATTTGAGGTCGTGATATTCTCTGGAAATCCATTAATTTCTAAGGCAAAATCTAGGTGACACAATTGTAGAAGATGTTGCAACTGATTTCCCTCAAACACAGCTCTGTAGCTATAGAATCATCTCAAATCTGCCACCTTTAAAGCTGAACTCTTCTCCATTCCACTCAAAAAGATCCTCACTAGAGTTTTAATGGAAAATGTAAATTATTAGAGCCAGGATTTTTCTCTCTGTATGTTTTCATGAGAAAAGTCTCCATTACTTTTTCTATTAAAATAGTATCAAATGCAAAGGCATATCAAACCTTAGCATGTTTATTATATAGAAGTTGTTACAGAGACATTCCCAAAATAACATTTCTGGTAAAATAATTTAAAATCTGTTTTAAATAAAAGTTGCTTCTAATTCATTTATACAACCAGCACTTAGAAGTAATAGATGTGGATTCTATTTGAAAGTCAGGATTCATCTTATTATGACATCATATTACAAAAATATGTGTAGGCAAGACAAAAAGAATCCACTGAGAAGGATCTTTGGTTAAAAAAATAGAAACAGAATAATAAGTAAAATCATGATGGCTAAAGAGCATATTTAATCTTCATTATGTTGAATTATATATGAGATTAGGCAAGGACATACTGGCCTTTCAAAAATAAAATCCCCATATTGAAATTCATCTTCTTTTAAAAGTATACAAACACAAATAGGAAAGTGAAACAAAACAAAACAAAATCCTCTCTGGCTCAAACAGTATGAAGGAAACACAAAAAGAACAAAGGTTTATGACTAGATATGTATTCAAACCCCTGCTGCATGTGTGTAAGTTATTTTAAAAAATGGTCATTGTTAGGATTTTGCTGGAAGTGGCTTGTTACTGTGAATAACAATGCTATTCCCATAACTTCTAAGGGTGTAATAGATAAGACACATATACACACAAATATTGTGAATAATGGCAACATACTTAGTCACTGGAGCTTTCACTGTACTATGCCTGGGTGTGCCTTCAACTGATGTTAAATTTAGTAGCATTTGAAGCCTCTTAGAAAAAAAAAAAACAGTTCCAAAGAGTTGGAAAGGGAAGGTGTTTTCAGTTCAGCACAGCATGCTCCTTGCAGTAGCGAGTAGCTCTGAAGGCTTCCTGCTCAGTTGCTCTGCCAGAGAACTATGTTAAAATGTGTTGGTATTCTAGAAGAAATAAGTTCACCTCACACACTGTATTTCCTCGATTTCCAAGACAACAATGATTTACTGTTAAGTTAAAAATCACAAAGAGTAAAATACTGCTATTTCTCTGTTATAATTTGTTATCTCTATGTGAATGTGCATTCACATTTTAGATAATGTATACATTTGAATTATAATGTCTAAAATAAATTCAAACACATGTCAGAGAAGCCACCACATTACAGCCTCTTGAAAATCACAAATTGAAATGCTCTAATGATATGATTATAATTTAATACTAATATCAAAGGTATTATTTTCCTATTATTTTCATTCACCAATTGCTGTGAATTATTGGTAGAGTTATAAGAGCAAGACATCAGAATATTTATTAACCATACTCTACTTGGTATATTTTAAAATTGAAGCCACATGAAATCTAGCCTGTAAAATGGGAAAAATGATAATAGTAACCTCAGAGATTGTGCTAAGAGTAAAATGAGATAATGTATGTGAGATTGCTTTGTACATTTTAAGGGCCTGCCATGGCACTGTTACATTGTGTATCTGTTGTTGAGGACATCCCTTCCATACGTGCATAGGACAATGTTTACTGCTTTTTAAGTCTCAGTGTGGTCTTTTACCAAAAGAAAGTTCACTTAAAGATTATTTTTCAGTCCTCTAATTCTGTAAAATATGTTCATATAATTATAAACTATAGACAGACAGATAACAAATAAGAGATGGAGAGAAAGAGTGAAGAAGAGAGAAAGAGAGGGAGAGAAGTAACTGGGTGGATGGATGAATGGAAAAATGGACAGGTAGATAGACAGCTAGAAGGATGGATAGATAGCATGTATAATCTCTGTCAAATTACCTAACTTCTCTTCTTTCAGTTTTATCATGTATTAAAAGGGGCAATAATAGTACCTAGTTTATGAGAGTGTTGTTAGCCTTAAGTTAGTTGATCCTGACACATGGTAAGAGTTCAGTAAATGTTAATTATTTTTCATTGTAGTTGTTATTAGGCTCTTTAACAATCTGTCACATATTTCCATGTAATTTTTTATGCATAGATTAGATCTAGCCTAATAATGAGATTATCAGTTATTGAGCACCCTCTATGTGTCTAAGGGCAGATGTTTTATACACTCTAAGACATATTATCATGAAGACAATCCTTTAAAGTACTTATATTGATACCATTTTACAGATGAGACAATTAAGACTTAAAGCATGTGTTTAAATTTCCCAAGATCTTAGAGCTGCTAAGTTGCAAAGGCAAGAATAGAAACCAGAACCAATGACAGCAGGATGTCTGCTCCAGCTCAGATGTTTACTTGCTGCACAATCTCTGTGACCTGCTGCTTTCCTGTCATGGTGGAACTTATACCTCATAGGGTTGTTGTAAAGATGAAATGAGACAATGCATGAAGGTGCTAACCAGAATGTCTGGCACATTATAATCAAATATATAACCAACAAACTTGGAAAATTTGGTGATGAACTCATAGTGATGGTCACTGGACCATGGAGTAATGTTTACTTTCCTTCTATCACTATGTGCAACTTACTTGTCTTTTGTGTAGTGCAGCTTGTTCAACGCATCTTATTTTGAGTATAAAAATTAAAATGTTATTTTCAAATTATACCTTACTTGTACTGATAAGGTGTTTAGAGTTTAAAAGTAAATTATCATTTGATTTTTCCATAAATTCTATGAAGTCAAGAATTATTATGCTTCTTTCTTAACTTTTTCTTCTGTGAATTTGTAGACATATACAGAAGTAGACAACATAGTACAATAAACTTCCATATACCCCCTACCCAGGTCCAGCAATTATCAACTCAAGGCCAGTCTTGTTTCATCTCTATCCCACCTCCACATCCAGCTTTATTTTATTTTGCAGCAGATCCTAGGGAATCCTTCTTTTGATATCTGGATACTGAGATAATCAGTATTTCAGGTGACACAGATAATATATGACAAAGTTGTGAATTAAAAATAGATCTCTCAATATTTCTGTGTTTAATTCTCATCATATTAGAGGCAACATCTTTGTGATATATGTAATATACAGTGAAAAATTACATACTTTACTGATTCCCATATGGCTTTGGGTAGACACCAAATAATTGATCATTTGGTTATATGTACAAATTAGGATCATCTCATACTCTTTATTAAACAGATGAGCTGATAAGTGACAGACATGGATTTTTAGAAAAAAATGTGTGATACAAAATAAAACAGCTATATAAGCTACACTGTAAAGTTAACAAGAAAAATAAGTAGTGAATAGGGATTTTTTGAGTGTGTGTGTATATGTGGCATATGTGTCATCATAGAGAAAGGTTCAAAAACTTACACACCAAAATGTTAGTTATAGATTCCAACTGGTACTTGGATTTTCATATAAGCATACCAAAAAGCTAGCTAGCTCTGTCTGGGTTTGAATTCTCACTTTACCATTTGCAAACTGTGTACACTCAAGTTTCTTAACTCATATCTATACTTCCTCATTTTTAATATGGGAATAGTAGCAGTATCTAATTCACAAGTTATTTGGAAGATTAAATAAGTAAATCCATGTAAACTACTTAGACCTATGCATGTTAGTTATTATTATCATTAATTATTATTAACACTACTGGACTGGATTACTTTAATAACAGGAAAACAATAATTGTTTAAAAGGTTGAAAATGAGGAGGCTTAAGATTTGTTAAAATATTATAAAAATTAATTTCAAGTTGTTATTTTGTTAACTTGAAATTGTTCATATCATTTTCAATAAACTTGCGAGGAATAGATAGATACATGATTCTACCTATCCCAAATCAGAAATGACTTGTGAAATGACTTATCAACAGTGCAGAATGAGGTGTTTTTTTTCCCAGAATATCACCCCTTTGATGAAAAAGATTGTTGTTAAAAGACAGTGTGATCATTCTTCTTTACGCTGGAAAGCTACAGACATGCATAAATACAAAATAAATTGCTACAAAATGAAATAGGAATTAATCTTTGTAGAAATACTATAGCTAAATATAGCTTCCAGCAGTATATTTTTAAATGAAGTTCATGTATACTAGTAGTGCTAACTTGTACTCATTTGAATGCTTCTGAAGACTTCTTTTCAGAAGTTAATAACTTTTCTAAAATAAGTCAAATCATGCAATTTGATGAATATAAATTGCAGCAATTTACCACTGCTAAAATAGTTTCTGAGCATTACAAGGAGAACAGTTCACTTGGCTACTGTCTTCACACTGAATACTTCTCTGATGTGGTTAAAGTCATAAAGTGAAAAACTGATATGCATTTTATTTTACACTACTTTTAAAAAAGAATGTGCTTAATTCTTACTACAAACTACGGATTATGAAATTAGCAAAAGGCAGCTGTGGCTAAATACATTTCAAGCAAACTGCCATTAGTCTTTGTTAAATTGATCTGCTGAGTCTAGCAGAAATGTCTCCAAGGTTTTCTCCTGATGAGCCAAGGCTAAAAGGATACAGAGAGCCAACAGCCAGGCATCTAGTGAGGCGCCAGTCAATGACTTCTTTCTTCTATTCAAGTTTCAACCTATTTCTCTAAACAGGAATTTTACCTGCTCATTTAACAGCAATAAAATTACAAAGTTTATATTAGACACCCAAAAAAGTGTCATATCATAATCATAAAACATAACTAATGGTAAAACAAGTAATGTTTAATGAGCATGAGTATTTGCCAAATGTAATTCTCAATCGTTTACAAGTATCATTATTAGTTCTTACATCCATTTACTAAGAGAGTTTAGACGTTTTTAACCAATAAACTTCATCTTTAGAGAATTATCTGAGTTCCTAAAGTTTCCTAAAGGGAAATTCTGAGATAAAGCTTCATTGTAAAAGTGATATAATAGAACACATTTCCAGGAAACAATGGTAAGGGAGTAGAAAAGTGAGACTGGGAAGAGAAAGCGGCCAACCATGTGAGTGGCATAAAAGCTCAGTGTGACAATGCAGGTCATACTTCTGAATTTCTCAATTGGAGGCAAAAAAGTTCAAGTATTTATTCCTCTGCAACCCGTAGTCATTGATTAAGGGCTTCCCACACACAGGGACATAAATTCCAAGACATATCCAGCTCTCCCTTTGAGCAGACCAAGTAGGCTCTGGCATTCTAAGGGCAGCCCTCCAACAAAGAAATGTAGGTGCTGGCTCTTGGGAGTGACAGCGTACCAGGAAAACATTACATGGATATAAAGTGTTATAAGTAGAGCACTAACAACATCACTTACAGGGAGCTTCTTTGTTCATTTGAGATTAAAATCATATGGAGGGTCATCATGGGGATGAAACAGGGTGACGTGTGCTTAGCACTCAGCCCAGCAACTCTGCTGTTGTGAGGATGGAAAGTAATACTGTGAAGAAATAACCACAGTGCTCAACGCATAAAACTTAAAAGCTACTGTCACCAATTATTTTTCCTATTGGCATCACTAGTGCTGCTGGTAGCATAATTCCAAAATTAGGATATCACTGCAGTATTAAATTCTAAAGCCTATAAAATGCTTGGATACCTAGCACTGTTTATGGAGGCGATGGTGCTATCTCAGGATTGGAGTACCTCAGGCGGGCCACATTCTCACCACCTTTACTGTCACAGTGGTATTCAGCAAGCATCTCAAAAGACAAGAACAGGGGCCAGGATCTTTTAGCTATTAAATGTAAGACGTTATATTGATTTATTGATAACAGTAATAAGAATAATGGCAGCAGAAAGGATGTTTCTGACCTCCTTGGTAATCCCCCAGATACTGATATTTCTTTCAAACTTACTGATGAAAAGAGCAGTCAGTGAATGTCTTCTCCTTTGCACATGAGCACTTGTTCCAAAGATCTTTGGACAAACAAAGTCAACTCCAAGGAAAGCAGCTAAGGAGAAGGGTAAGCAAAGTGAGCTTTACCAGGTATAAACAGATGTGTCATATCTCTTCATCCTCGGATGAAAATTTAGGCTTGAATGAAAATGAATGAAGAAACACATACTACTAAAATGTTAATATTAGGGGAGGGGATAGGGAGACTATTAAATCTTTCTCTGTGTAACCTTGCCTCATGTGACTTGTTCCGGTTAGTATGTATTACTATTGTACTTTTTAAGATAGAAGAAAGGTGTAAAATAAAATTAAAAAACTGAAGTTGATGTATAATAGATAAAACAGCTGAAGAGAGGCTGCACTGTCTCTTAAAGTGATATTTTGATTAAACCAGAAATCAAAAAATCTTCACCATGGTAAGAAAAGACAATAGTTTCCCTTTCCATTCTCCTAAATTAGGAATACAAAATAAATGGCTAAGAAAGTGGTATGATGACCCTCCTTTTCTCAGAGGAAAGAGTGGATTTAGGAGCTCTTCAAATTATCTAGTTATACACTTTTTTAAGGACTAGATTATGAGACCACTTTCTCCTCCTTTTGCCTCTGTAAGTCAGAGGTGTGAACAGAGTTCAGTGACAAAGAGACAATCATCAAGGGAGATTCCTCAGCTGTCTCTTTTGTAGATTGCGTGTTTGGTAGGCCGTGTTATATAGTCAGGCAAGGAAACCAGTCTGCTCCTTCTAGGAAACACTATGATTCCTCCCTATTACTTCCAATTCCATAAGCACAGGCAGCAAGAATTAGCGATGGAAGTCCTTACTCCACAGTCATCTCTACTAGACGTGGTTCTTGAACATCATTCCAAATCCATGGAGAACTTTATTGACAGATACTATACAAATACAAACATGACAGTGAGCCAAAGTTTACTTTTGCTGTTTGCTGGCAATTAGTTTTACTTTTCCTCTTCCACTTTATTAGGGACCCACTGAATCTTCATTATTGTGTGCACACCAGTATTTCTAGTCTCCAGAGATAAAATTTCTTGAAGTTAGAAATTGTATGCAATTAATTAATTTTCTCCACCATCTAAAAAAGGTGGCTGTCAATGCTGCACTGCCAGAGCACAGTGATTTTTCCCTATGTGTTCAAAGAGCTGTTTAAACAATCATTGCCTGTGAGCATATATGCTCTTGTAAACATGAATGCCTTTGCACATGTGCAAAGGCAAAAAATGGTAAACACTGTGAACGTAAAAAGGTTAAAATAGTTTACTCAACAAAAAAAGAGAGAAGAACTTTCTCCATGATTTAATCAAAGTTTCTTTTAGAATGCACACTACATATGGGCCTCATTGCAATGGTTCTTCAAGATAATGAATATATTCCATTTGGAAGTAGGTGAGTGTTAGAAATTGATTTTGTAAAGACAAGAGAGGTGGTATAAATAATGTTCACATTTTTGCAAAAGCTGTAACCATTGTTTTTAAAACGTTTTGACTTTCCCTAACACTAAGTTTTCTCCTTCTGGTGAATACAATTATCTTTAGTCTGATCCTGGTGCTGGACAGTTCCTAAAGTGCCTTCAGAAAGGAGATGCTCAAGGGCTTCACTGGGTTTTAAAGAGAATAAAAGCCACAGCAAAAGTTTCTGTATCCTATATTTGTCTCTTCACTTATCTTTTAAATAACACACTCACAACACACACACACACACCCACACATACTCACATTTTTGTACTCAAATTCAAATAGAAGAAGGCCCTGCCTTTTCTTTTGCTGACTACATCTATGTGGTTATTACATTCTCTAGAGAATAAAAGTGCTCTTGGATATTTGTTTTAAGATCATATTAATCACCATTATTCTAAAAGTAAAAAATCCACAGGTTTTGAAATTGCAACCTTAGGAAGAGGGGACATTTTTTCTTAAATACTCTGCATAAAATCTTCTACAAATGTCTTAACAATTTCCAATGACTCTGGCACATTCAAACATATGAAGAAATTAGAAAATGACTTCAATAACATTTTTGGACCTTTAAAGTAAACCATTAAAATATAAGTATATTTTATACACTCACTTGGAATATATGCCAGTTCTCCTTTATTTTACAGCATGCAAGGGAAACAATATCATGAGCTTTAAAATATATTTGTGCGTGTGTTAAATGGTACCCTTCAAATGAAGGGATTTACATTCACTCTCCTGTTGTTCTTATTAGATGAGTTGTTAGATGTATTCTGAAGAAGTAACAGGTTCCTTGATGATGTCTCTTTTAGTTATTTCAATTGAGAGCAAGGGAATATATATGAAGAAAGGTATCACTGGAATGTACTGCCATACATTTATTTTAAAATTTATATTTCTCTATTTTTGTACATAAAACCCATCTTTTTTGTAATTATTCTTATGAAGGAATATTTAATTATTAAGTAAGCACTCCTAAGGAATACTTAAAATATTATTTTAGACTAAATCTTATATAGCTTCCACATGCAATGCAAACATTCCATTACTGAAGATAATATACAAGGGTAATCAGGTTTGAAGTCGTATGGAGCCTGTTGGACCGTAAGCCATAAATCCTTTTAAGATATCACCAAAATCTTACTTATAATCTTGACCATACAAAGTAAAAAGAAAGGAGCTCTAAAGAAAAGAAGCGAAAATATTTTATGATCCCTATCACTGCAATCACCTACTTGCAAAAGAAGAGTGTATATTTTAAATTAAATCCTCAATGATTTGATAGTTTGTTTTTGGAACTTTATAAGCAAGAGTATCCTAAGGAATTCAGAGCTTTCCTCACAAGACCAAAGCAACAGTGCATGAAATTGAACTCAAAAAGAGCCACCATTCTGTATGACTTCTTGGCTGATACAATTTAGATATTTATAGCTTTACGAATGGGCCACTGGAGAAGAACTTGAAGCTTTCTCTAGCCAGGAAGGATTAATGAACGTGTGCACCTGGTAATTACACCACTCCATCTTCCTGAAAGCCCTCACGCTGCCTCCATGGCAGAAACTATAATGAAAATGCATTGAAAACTATCAATCTGCAATTCCACAATTTAATCTAAATAATATAACTTGGTATCTTTTCTCCCCACACATTCCAGATGTGATAACAACACTGACAGCCTTTAAATTTAAAACGTAGAAGCTGAATGTCAGCCTATTATTGAGCATGCCTCATTTCCAAAGTAAACCTCACGAGAGAAAAAAGAGGTTATAAATATGACAAAAAATTACAACATTCAAATGCACAACAGAGAGCCCACAACTATTTCCTCTTTATTAACACACAGCACATGTTATAAATAATACATTTACTTCAAGGCAGCAGCATTTGCAATGATTAAGTCACAACCCAAGTGAATAAAGGTAAAATTTAGAAGTGTAAAGATATCTATGAAGTTCAGTTACCTGTTTTGTCCATCTTTCCGAAACTCTTACTGGAAGTAAAACGTCACTCAATAACTTTTTCAACTCTAAATAAAAGATAAATCATTCTATTTTATCATCTAACCATATGTTAATTGCAAAAATATTTGAAGTCAAGAGGTATACAATGTCATAGTGTCCAACTTAAATAATCTGTTATAAAGAAATTTACATCTTTAAACTTTAATTGAACAAATCAAACTTTTGAGAACAGTATTTTTCTCAAATAAAACACAATATAATGATTCCACCTAGTGTTTCTTACTGTGGCGGTGCAAAGACTTTTGATATTCTAAGAAAGGCAGCAATGCATGTATAAATGAAGAAGGCAGCTTTGAAAAAATTCAAGGTGCTCTAAACAAAGCAGATTTTTATGATAAAGTTTGATGCTACTCACACTGCATTTTAATGACCGCTTTAGGAAAGCAAAAAGAGAAAATTTAATGTAAGCACTGATACTAAAAGTTAATTGCTGCCTTAACACCCAGACACCAAGACTCCCTTAGCAGGAGTCTCTTAAAAAACACCTTTAAAAGCAGAAGAGGGCACAAGCATTGAAAAAAAAATTGCCTGTTACTGTTGAACTCTATTGTTCCCTGTTGGAGTATAGAAGAAGGAAATGCTCCAAGAGAGGGAAGTGGATAAGAATTGCCCCCTCCAGAGGAGCCAAATTGGCTGTAAGAAGGAGACTTCAAACGCTGGACAGCCAGAGCTGCTCAAAGAACCTTACATTTGGGCTACTTGCCCTTACTGCTGTTTTTTTTGTTTGTTTGTTTGTTTGTTTTGGTTTGTTTTTATTTCCCTACAATGATGTAGTTTAACTTGACAGCAGAGGAATAATGGAAGGATGTATTTTTGAATGCTTTGATGCTCAGCCCTTTATTCTGCCTCTAACTAGCTATTGCAGTATCACTTAATCCGGACCTCAGCATTCCAAGTACAAAAGCATCTCCTCCCACCTACTGCTCACACGCTCCTGCATCAGAATAGAAGACTTACATAGAGGCAGCCAGACCCACGGAAGAGCACTTTCCTCTCAACAGATGTCTTCTGGCTTTTAGGCACACACGCACACAGACACACAATTGCCTACCTTAATAAGGTGTGCAAAAAACCTCTTACGGTCCCCACGGATGGTTTTAGTTCAGAGCAGCCAGCAAAGCCTCCGCACAAAGCTTTGCCATTGCTAGTGTGAAGAGAAAGAGCTGCTGGGATGCTGAATGGCACATCAGCCAACTTTGTGTGTAGCAAAGGCTCCAAAGAAAACCTGGGCTGAAGCTCTGCTGGATCCTGGACTGGACTCAATTCCATTCCAAACACAGTCTGCGTTCCCCGACGGAGACTGTTTCTGGAAGCACGTACAGCATATATGCCTAGACAAAGACAGACCCCCTTTTCTTTCTCTAACAAATTTTAAATCATTCTGGTAAACTACAGACCCAGCACTGTGAGGTGGATCACTCATTATGAGCAACATGAGAGACATCAATGGTCTCGATGAAAACTAACTGTAGCCCTGGAATCTAGAAAACAGTGGACATTCGATACATATTTGGCTAAATAGAGAAAGTTGAAATCATAGCAGGGTAAAATTAGAAGTTGCTGAATTATTTATACACTGTAATGAAAGTAAAAAAGATATAAGTGAATCAACTGACACAACATTTAAAAAGTTTGTTGAAAACCATCTGTATTATTTGCTTATTGCCCTAACAATTTCTCATAAGAGTTCATTATAATGATCTATTCACCAACAAACAAATAACAGACTTTATTTTAACTCACTGATTTGTGCATACATACTTATTCACTGTCTGGAGCTGTGCATTAAAACCTTACACTAAACTCACACGATGGACTGAATAAAAGAATATAATTCCTCGAGGAAGTTTTACTTCTTCTACAACAACCTCTCAATAATCCTAAACTCCCCAGCACATTCTCTGCCATGTTGCTGTCCTAAAACAAAACCCATGCTGGCAAGGGGACTTTATGTTAATTCCTTGAAGCCAGAGGGAAAGGTTCCAAAGTGCGCTACGTCACAGGGCTGTCCCACAGATGCACACCTGGAAGCAATCTCTAGCAAGCATCTGTCTAAAGGCACAGGTGTGTGCATGCTGGGACAGCTGAGGAACACATCTAATTTGGTAGATGACATCCCTGATGTGGCAGGTTTTATTGTGCTCTTTATGACGATATCTACAGATTACTATGTGCTTGCTTATAAACAGTAATTAAGTGCACTGGAAGCAAAATGGGAAGTTAATAACCTAAGTGGTGCTGAAGTCTTTATATGCAACAACTGACTACTGTGTTCTTTACTGCCTGTTACTCCACCTCTAAATATCCTCTGAAGGAATCCTCAGTTTATATACACACATCTCCCAGTTTAGAGTACCAACGTTATGCATATTCTTAGGAAGATCTACTTACACCCACAACCTCACTCGAAATATCTACACCTATAACAGGTGTTCAATAAAAACTTGTCTAATGACCAGATGAATGATAAATGAAGGAGAAATACACTTGATATTAGTACCTTCAAGATAACTATCATAGGCATATGATTTTACAGGAATTGCTACTTGAGTCGTCTACTTTTTTAATCAACTAAATATCATTGGCAGTTGCCTTCTGGATAAATTCAATTGGATAGAGCTTGATACCTGAAGTGTTATTTCAGGGCCATCCATGTAATGCTAGAACAAGTTATCCAGTTTGGCAGATGCGAATGTATGCACTTTTGATCCTCCTCCTGGCTCCCTAACTATAGATTCTATAATAGAAGAAAGACTGGGGGCCTTTTATTTATAAATAATCAATGTTATATGTAAATAGACATCCTTTCCTTTTGAGCAACTCACAGTCAGCCAGCTCTCAAATGAAAGTGGATCAGCCGTTTCTTGGCTAATGGCGTGGTCTGCATCCCAGAGGTTATCAGAATCCTTTGCAGAATGCAAATCAAACATCTTGAATGGCAAAAGGATCAAAGCACAACACCTAAACATTGTTCAGACCTCCTGCTCATATTTTTATGCATAAGAAAACTTGAAAGAGAAATTAGAATCGAAAAGAAATGTACTTCCCAAAGTGTATATCATTATTTAAATTTTTAGTGGATTTCTTTCTCTTGTATTACCATATTGCATTCCTTTCTAGGGTAGTAGCTGACACGTGTGTGTTGGAGGCAAAACACTTAAGAGAGTCCTGGCTTAGCTACCCGCAAGCAGTTTGACCTTGCACAAGTTATTTAAACTGTCTGGCTTCAACTTCCACATCTGTGAATGGGACTAATAATACCTCAACAGGAGGTGAAGATTAAATAGATATTAAAGCAGTATTCTTCAGACTTTAATGTAACACAAATCACCTGGGGATCGTCTTAATAATGCATTGTCTGTGTAATTAGTCACTAGGTCTGGGGTGGCTCCAGAGATTTTGCATTTCTAATAAGCTCTCCAGTAGTACTGATGCTTCTGGTCTGTGGATCCCACACAGAGTAGCAAATATCAATGTAAAACATTGTTATTCTTCCAAATGATAGTGAGCTTGTGTCCTGTTGCCATTTTTATCTACTTCAAGCTTTTCCTCAGTATCTACTCAACCAATAATTACTGGATTCTTATTCTCTGGCAGGTGCTGTGCAGTGCATAGACTTTGGAAATTATACCCTGTCCTGTCCTCAGGAAGCTCTCAAACTATTTGAGATCCAAAATCATCTAGCATATTTCAATAAAAAATAAATGCAAATGTTAGAGCAGGCAGATAGCTAGGTATGAGCAGAGAAAGAGGGACACAGACCAAATGGCAGGAAATGGGCAGAAAAAATTGGCATAAGCCAAATGCAGGAAATCACACATCATGTAAGCACCAGGGGTCCCTGGGCAGAGAAAAGAAAAGCAGGAATCTTTGGGCTGATATGGGGCCACACCTTTTGGCCTGGAGACCAACAAAGAAAGGTGAAAAAAAGCAGGAATTTCCATCATCCAAATGTAACCTTTTGTTCATTATGCCCTCATTTCAATAAAATTAGCCTTGCACATCAGAAGTACCCATCATGCAAACAACGCCATGACACTTCCGATCCAGACTAAATAAGGACAAAAATCCCTCCTCCCTTTGGGAAAGTGGAGTTGGGATGATAATCAGCAAATACGACCCCAAGCCCCTCCCTCCTCAATGAATATTCCACCCATTCATTTTTACACCCTATGTAACTAACTTGTCAAAGAAACTCAGGGCAGCTGCTCACCTGAGCCTGCCCACTTTCCCCTTGAGAGCGTACTATCCATCCCTTAATAAATCCCCACTTTACTTTTTTTAACCACTACATCTTGTCTCTGAATTCTTCATGGGATGGAACAAGAACCCGGAACACCGGTTGCATCTACCAGCAACACAAAAAACAAAACCAAAATCATCCACCACCATAAACCTACTGGACACTGAGAACCAAACTTACCTACCCCTATACTCACACAGCTTACTATCTTCATTAAAAAATTTAACCATTTCACTATCTTCATTAGCATAACGTCCCTATTTTAGAGAATCTTGTCTAGGTAAATAACTTGACTATTCATTACAGTAACTTCCCTAAAGTCCCATCAACTCTTTGCAACTCTGATAGAAAGCATGAATAGGCAGATCACACCCTAATACTCTCTAAACCTTTTAACTTAAAATCCCCGCTGTGCTGTTTCCATCAAAACTAAGTCGTACTGTCATGATCCTTACGCAATCCTAACAGTTCCCCCACACTGAAAAAGGCTCCTTTAACCAAAGTGTCAATTCTCAATAAAACCCAACCTCACTCTTCCTCCTATGAGACGCTAGCAAAGATCTGTCAAGGTGGTGGTCTTCCTTACTGCGGTAAGGAACAAATTCAATTCTGTCTTACGAACAGATTACACTGGTAATATTCAGGGAACCAGCATTCCATGTTTGGAAGAAACAGACATGTGAATCAAAAGCATGTTACAGAGATAGGCCATGGTGTCAATGGGTGGATTCAGAGACTTCAGGTCTTTTATTTGCCATCCCAAATAAATATATAATTTAAGTACAATCAGTATGTTTTTTTCTCTGCAAATCTTTCACAACAAACCCCTTCAATCCCTCTCATCTCCTCACTCAGGTATCTTGATGGCACTGCTGGTACCACCATTGACTATAATAAGGTATATGACAGGTTTATGCCCAATACTGAACTGGAAGTACATGAGACTGACATTAATCCAGCCATCGGACAAGGAAAAATCTTTTGGTGGATGCAATACCTGTGTTAAGACTTGAAGGAAGTAGGTTCACAATTGGGGAAAATCCAGCACCTAGACAGATATTGCAAGATTATGGAATTTTCAGGGAAATACCCAATTGGAGCAAACATCCATTTAGGGGCAACAGTGAGGCTACATATCCAATCATAAAAGAACACTTGTTCATATCATGTTACATAGTTTATGCCAAGGCTACTCAGCATGTTATCTTCAGACTAGCATCATTGCTATAATCTAGGTACTTGTTAGAAAAATGGAGAATTTCAGGTCCTACCCCAGACCTACTGAATAAATCTTCTTAGTGCTACTGTTAGAGCAGGCAGAGAGCTAGATATGAGCAGAGAAAGGGGGACACAGACCAAATGGCAGGAAATGGGCAGAAAGGAGGGGCACAAGCCAAATGTAGGAAACCATACATCATGTAAGCCCCAGGGGTCCCTGAACAGAGAAGCAGCAGCAGGAAACTCTGGGCTGATAAGTGGTCACACCTTTGGGGGTGATAAGAGGCCAACAAAGAAAGGTAGGAAAAGGCTAGAATTTCTAGTGTCCAAATGTAACCTTTTGCTCATTATGCCCTCATTTCAATAAAATTAGCCTTGCACATCAGAAGTACCCATCATGCAAACAACGCCATGACATTTCTGATCCAGACTAAATAGGACAAAAATCCCTCCTCCCTTTGGGAAAGTGGAGTTGGGATGATAATCAGCAAATACGACCCCAAGCCCTTCCCTCCTCAATGAATATTCCACCCATTCATTTTTACACCCTATGTAACTAACTTGTCAAAGAAACTCAGGGCAGCTGCTCACCTGAGCCTCCCGGCTCTCCCCTTGAAAGTGTACTATCCATCCTTTAATAAACCCTCACTTTGCTTTTCTTAACCTCTAAGTCTTGTCTCTGAATTCTTTCTGGGATGGGACAAGAACCTGGGAAACTGTTTGGATCCACCAGCAACACTAGGATCCCCAAGTGATTTTTTATATACATCAAAGTTTGAGAAGCACTGCTCAAAATAATATTCTGGAGGCCATGGAAAGTACTGAATGATTTTAAGCAGAGAAGGAACATGACTGAATTTACATTCCAGAAAAAAAAATTACTCTGTGTCCATACATTTCTTCAGGATCTATGTGCTGGGCATTCAACTAACAGCTGGGAATTCAGTGCTACTTAAGGTAGATTAGATGAATCTCTCCATTCACTATTTATTCAACAAACATTTATTGCATGCCGACTTTGATTTGACCTCTCAAACTTGATTTAGAAATACTCCTACACTGATGGCTACATTTTTAAATGAAGTCAAGTTGTGTTGGCCAGGACAAATAATCGCTGAGAATCTCCTAGGATGCTTTACTCAGAATTGCTTCACACTATCAGGCTGGTGGCTCAAACAAGAAAGGTTTTGTTGATGTAGTTTTATAAATTGTTACTGCAATGATATTTGCTGTATTGGAACTTGACTCACAGTACCAGTTGTAGTATAAGATACCAATCAGTATTGGTTTTTAAAATCAACAATATGAGATGTATAGCTTGCAAATTTAAACTTTAATATTAGAGATGATATCAATACCATTTTTTGCTAACATATGCAGAGGATTGTCCTTTGGTGACTGAAAAGGAAAACAATAAATTCTAAGTATGTGGAGGCTCTGCTTTTTAATAATAGCCAATGTCTTATCAGAACTCATACAGATTTGGTGTTAGGAGCTCTGGAAATCTAGGTAGCCTGTTTCATGTATGTTCTATTCTTGTTTCCTATGTGCAAGTCAGTGGGCAATGAGTGATCAGCTTTACTTTAGGTATTCTGGGTTGCTTTTATTGCCTATGATCCACTAGGCTACAATCATTGTAGGAAAAAGTGACCACTGTGTCTAAATGTAAAACCATCATGTCCCTGACTCAGTAACTTTCTGACTGTAGGGACATTGCATTTACTTCCTGAGTGTTAATGGTTGGGTGTTACTCTAAGACTCTTTAATTACACTCTTATAGTCTCATAAAGTTTGGAGGACACCTTATACCTTGGACTCTGACAGATTCCCTGAGGGAACAGAGATCTAGGAAAACTTCCCCAGGAGAAGCCGGCCTAGTACTGGAGTGGAACCAAGCTGTGATGTTCAGCCTTCTTGGTGACACGTGACTCTTTTCACCACAGGTCATTTTGTTTAGGATTCTCCCGTGGCTCATTTTCAGTGAGAGGATGTTCTAACGGGGAAATTGTGGCTCTGGAAGCAATCAGACCAAGGTTCAATTCCAGCCATCAATACTTATCAGCTGTGGAACTTTGTACAAAACCTTGGGTTTCTTTTATAACTAGTTCTTTTATCTACATAACGGTAATAATAATAACAGCTGCCTTGCAGAGTTGTTTGGAGAGTTAAATGCATACGGTATCTGGAATTTAATGGGCTGTAAGTAAATATTAGTTTCTTTGGGATTATTAAAGACACTTAGCAAATGCAGATTAACCTAAAGCCACAATAGTCACTAATATTTTTGAACAGATGAGTTAAGTGAATTGAGAAGCCAGGCATAAAGAATAAACCCTGAGGAAAGAGGCTGTTCCATTATATTCTCTGAAGTATGTGAAAGGCAGAACAAAAAAGGGAGGGTTGTAGAAATAAGACTAATATCCAAGAAGACAGTGGACTCCAGTTCTTAGAACCACTGAATATTAGGACTGAAGATATCATCAAACCGTCTATTTTAGGGATGAGGACACTGAAGCCAAGTGAAGTGAAATAATTTGCCTAAGGCCTAGAGTTAGAACACTACCAAGTAAGGATGGAAAGCCAAAGCCCAGGTGAATGAGAAGCTTCAAAAACGAAGAAAAAATGTGGAAAAAAAAGATCAGCAGGAGGAATGGAGAACTTCAGACCATCGTGTGGCACTGTAATCCCATTGCCCCTGTCCTCCCAATAGGAGATACTCCTCAGTGTAAATCATTGAAATTCTTTGGCTTCCCATATGGAAGTACCAAATTGTGGCCAGCGTTTCTGCCATTAAACACTCAAGATCCCCTACAACCATGAACATGGAGGAAGAATGGTGCATTCTAATATTCTTGTTGTATCAAAGACTCTCAGAGACGAGCAGTTTTCATACTGACCAATTAAAATGGAGCACCAAAAACAGTACAGTCAAGTGATAGCCTTTGTACTTTAGCCCAAAATCATTTTAAAGACTGCCATGGATACGGAGCAACAGGTACTGTTATGAAGACCCTGTCTAAACAGCCATGTACTCCAAGAGTGCATGCCACTGAATAGTATTTCCACACAGAAGACTCTTAAACATCTATCTCTAACCCATGCTTTTTCCCTGAATCCCAGACTTGTATCTAACTACATTCTCTTTTACTTTACTGTGATGTCTAACAAGCTTTCAAACAGGTACAACAACAAATTATTACTTCCACTTCCACCCATCTATCATCTAACCTGTTCCTTCCATCATTTTCTCCATTCTATCCACTCTATCCATCTTGGAGTCATCCTGGGCTTCTCTCTTTGTTTTACACCCCACACTCCATTCATCAGAAAACTCTGGTAGTGCCACCTTCAAAGATATCCAGAATTCATCTACTTCTCATTATATCCACTGAAAACACTCCAGTTTAGAACCACCATTACTTCTCACTTGAATTATTGCAACGGCCCCTGCTTCCTTACTAGCTACCCTATTGTCTGTTTTCCATTCAGCAGCTAGAGTGTCCTATCAAAGCCTGAGTCAGTTTATCTCACTTCTTTCTATAAATGATAATTCCATTCATATTAATTTATTGAAAAGACAAAATTACAGAGATGGAAAACGTATTAGTGGTTTCCAGGGATTAGGGATGGGGATGAGGGGTCTGGATGGACATGACTATAAAGGAGTAGCTCAAGACATTTCACAGAGGCTGTGAAGATAGAACCATTCTGGATCTTGATAGCGGTGGTAGTTACATGATTCTATACATGATGTAAATTTACATACAATACAAACAGAAATGAGTATTTGTAAATACTGGTGACATTGGAATAATGCCAGTAGATTGTACCAATGTCAATTTCCTGGTTTTGATATTAAATATATTTATATGAGATGTTAATCATTAAGGAAAGCTAGGTGAAGAGTACTACACAACTCTCTAAACTATTTCTGTGACTTCCTACGAGTCTTTATTTATTTAAAAATGTTTTTAAAGTTTTAAAACTACCAGACACATGTGCCCTTTCTCAAGACTTTGCATTTGCTTTTTCCTCCACCTGAAACTTTCTTCCCACACACATGTGAATAGCTAATTCCCTCACTTCCTTGAGATTCCTGTTCAAAGACCACCTTATAGAGGCCTTCCTAGTATTCCATATACAGAACAGCAATCCTGGCACTTTTTCTTTATCTCCCTTACCCTGCTTTAGTTTTCTTCTTAACAATATTTGATGAATGTATAAATGAGCGAACAGCTAAAGCTACGAAAAGGAAGTCATGCAGAATGGCTTAACGAGAAAGTTTTGGTTTTCACTTTTCACTCTGACAAAATTACTCACATTCTTTGACACTATTAAAAAAAACACCTGGGAAAAGAGAAAGAAAATTTGTTCTTACTGCTTCCATGATACAAACAAAAACAAACAGCATTATTAGCAGCAGCTGTTTTTCTTTTTATAATGCACTTGAGTGTTACCATGTCAAACTGTATTACGGATAGAACACAGCACACATGGATAAAAATAAGTAACTTTCCTGGGAAGAATCAATACAGGCAGTCCCCAGGTTACAAATGGGTTGTGCTCTGCACATTTGAAAGGCAGTTGTTTAATGATCTGCTAGATGCTCTCTAACCTTTCTGGCTGGGTTGGCTTCACCGCCTCCCTTTGCATCTAGGCATATCCTCTTCCCTGGAATCAAGCCTGTCCCTATCCACAGGAATCTAACATGGTTAGAGTTCATAGGTTAGTAAACAAAATGATATTTCATCTACAAATGAGCTGAAATATTTTATAAATAGTGCTGGTCTGATTCTGCATGCTGGGAGTAGCAATTCAAGTATAGACTTGAAGGGAGTTTAATGATACACGTACACAAGAAAGGCAATGCCACGTATGGTTGAAAGTGTGGGCTCTGAAATCTGGCATATAATGGAATCAAACTCTCACTTTCCACCTTTGTGATACTGGCCCAGTTTCTTAACCTCTTGAAGACTTACTTTCCTCAACTATAACTTGGAAATAATAATTAGGATTACCTGCCAGGATTCTTTTGAGAATGAAAGGAGGTAAGTATTTAACACATAGCCAGAGTTCCATAACATTACATCCTATTGTGTCTGGCTCTTTTAGTCTGAGCTCTGTAAGTTATGAGTGATATTTTAGACATCTTGATAACCCAAGGGCCTAATAAAGTCTCTAGTATGTTGTTAGTGCTCAATATGTATATCTGGTGAATGACTATTAAAGAAATACATTCATTCACATACTGGAGATGGATGTATTTAAGGATAGGCAAGAGGCCTTTAATGTGAGAGTTTATCCCTCTGAGATATTTTGCTTTCACCTTCTTCCCTTTCCCTTCTCATTCTCCACTCACAGAACTGCTAAAAGGCTGTTCTTCTCCCACCTCTCCCCACTTCCCATTGGAAGGAACAATAGGGAAATTTAAAAATAAGTATCATTCATTCTGCATTTTTCTCTTTTGGTTGGAATTTTCAGGTCAATATTTCATAAAGGAGATTTTATTAAAAAGATGTTTTCATTAAAAGGGAAAAACAACTCATTTATACAAGAGAAGCAGGGGCTGCCTATTGCATCATCCTTTGACTTCAGTTATGTGGATCCTACCTGCAGGCTGGAGCCTGCCCCATCACTGAAGGGTCTGCTGGCCCAAAGATGAGAACATGAAGAGCCCTAGAATAGCTGTGCACTGGCATGATCTCTGTTTGCCATGGTAAACCACCTCTTGAGGAGCCATTTGTCCATTGGCCCATTTCTGGTTAAGATGCCTGACTTGATTCCCAGGCTCCCAAGCTAGATTACAGACACCTGCTATAAGCCCTCCCCAATCCTAGACTAACACATAGTGTTTTGATCTCTGGAATTCTGGGCAGTGATCCTACTTAGTTGCGTCCTACCTCCTTATGGTCTCTACACACTGATATCTTGTTTTCAGCCTTACCACTGGACTCTTCTGCTTCTCTTCTAGAAGTGAAAGAGTTCAAGCAATTTTAATAATCTCAAAAATAACTTTAACAGACTGACATTTAATCAAGCCTTGACCAATTACAGTTTTTAAAAAAAATCTAAATTCCCTGAGGGAAAGTAGGATAGTAAGGAAATGACTTGAAGAAAACAGTTTCGATATATAACCAATTTTCCTTAATATTTAACCTAAATTTTCTCTTCTGAGCTCAAGCTGATTATTTTCCTGCCTTTGATGGCTAGTGCAAATAATTGGTCCCTCTCCTCTTTATCACCTCCTTGAACTAAAGTCTTCCCTTGATGTTTTCTCATGCATGAACATGCCAGTACCACTTACCCCAGTCTAGTAAAAAGACTTCCAAAAATTAGCAGGTTAGCAAAAACTACACAAAATAATATTCAATCCTTGCTAAACTTCTGAAAGCCATAGCTCTTCTGTCCATATGACTCCACTCCTTTCTTTTTTCTGTTTACTTAGCTAGGGACTCAAGTACACTGCCTACATAATTTGTTCCTGCTTTGAGTTGACTGACTGATCTGTCCTTGATTATGCATAGCTCCTAGTTATGAATCGTACAGAAAGAAATACATCTCCGTTCTAAACTGTACTAGGCTAATGGATAAATTCATAACTGGTCATGGTACCAAGAATTGTAGAATCTTCCTCTTTCAAGGCAGTGCAACCTATGAGATGGCCAAGTCCCTGAAGGAGGCATGGATTTGTCAAAAATGGATGGTATGAATGGGCTCCATTATAGTTAATGATTTTAGGGCTTTGTTTAAAAATTACTGCCTAGGCAAAGGCAGTTAATCGATCTATATAAGCTTTCATTATGAATATTGCTCATCATCACACATACTTTGCATTATGGACTTGTCCCTTGAGGTCCTAAAGAACAAAGTTCTCATAGTCTCCCAACAAACCACTTACTGTAAGAATGAAAGAAAGGCAATAAAAGGGGATATTAAAAAAAAATAATCACCTATTCACATCACTCCTATCTTGACTTCTTAACACCCTAAGTGCATGTATTTTATGCCTTCCCAAGGCCAACTGGTTTCATTAGTAAATATTTCTTGTTTATCCTGGCTTATCTTCCATCTGTTAATAACCATGGGGTGTATATTAATGAAACTTGGGGATTCCCCAGGTAACTTTGCTTAAGTAACAGCCATCAAAAAAAAGAAAGAAAAGAACACTGGCCTGCTAGCAACAGAATAAGCACACTGCGTTGTTTAACTTTTAGCTGTGACAATTTTCTCTGAACCATTCTCACTCTTGTCACTGATTTCTGTAAGACATTGAGATTGGGATTGAGGACATAAACTCTGTCCTCCACATGATTCATATAAAGTCTTACATTGATTTATATATCAGTACATTGCTCTAGTCAAGCTGACTTCCATCACTTTGGTTAAGTCAAACATCTACAATAATTTCCTAAAATAAGGACTGAGAAGTATAAATTCATAACCAGAGGTTTCTATGCATCCACATATAAGGTAATGCTGGTGAACTGAGAAAATATTGGCAATCTGAAAATGAAATGTTGTAGGAGGTTTGGGTGAAACTGGAAGTAAAATTTTAACAATAACTATAAATGTGGCCTCTCCATGGGTCCATCTGTCCACAATCTCATGCCATCTGCCCCTTCTCTAGAGTTGCCATGGAAGACAAAGTTCCACTACTTCAGCTACCTAATTTTTATTTAGAGAAAAGATGGGTGTCATTTTCAGTTTTAATTGAGATAAGAGTGTTGTAATATTTGTTTATTCCATCATGTTTCTTTTTTTTGTTTCCACTCATCTTGTTTTCCCTTAGTACGTGTACATTTTTTACTTCTCACATCAATATAATGACAGCAAAGGAAAAACTGCACATATTATCTTCTTAATTTTGAAAGAAAGGAAGGAAAAATCATCAACCAAATGATTTAATTTCAATATGTGTGATAAGAATATCTTTTTCCTGAATGTTTTCCCCTATAATCTCTGCTTTAGCAAGTACTTTCTTTTTCCCTAGTTTTTTTTTTTTCCTGAGAATTGATGGGCTACATCCATTGGTATTCATGCTATAACTCTACCACACCTGATACTTTTGATATATTTTCATATTTCCCAAAGAGAAAAAGATAAGGGTGTAAGAACACCATGGATGTTGGAATAATAAAATTAGAAATTTTTATGTCTCCTATTTTTTGTGCTTGTAATTTTCCTGTTTCCTTTCAGATTCATTCCTCTCACGTTCCTTGCAACCTGCATTTGTTTCCCCCAAACCCTTGCTAATTGGCTTCCAACTGGGTTTGGTCAATGAGAAACACAGATAAGAGACTGGCAGGTGGGAGGAAGACATGAACAAGGATATTTCTTTCCATTTCTCTCTGTTTCTGCTGGTGACCCCAGCAGGGGCTGCATATTCCCTATGGTTCCAGTGTGCACTGGAAAAACTCTCCCTCCTTGGTTCCAACTCCCAACCAGCAGTGCCCATTCTGAAACCAGCTATAGCCCAGTTGGTATGGCTCTCAAGACCTGGTAAATATCCCCTACTTCCTTATTCCTAAAAACCTAGAGGTGGTAATTCTTTTCCTTAGATGCTAATCTCTGGGCTGCTTCACTACTCCCTGTTGGGCTTTTTAATAGTCTCAACATCTTTGTAAATTGTTTCCTGTATTAAATTTATTGTACCTGAACAGGGTTTCTCAATCTTATTACTACTGATATTTTGGTGCTGATAATTATTCACTGTGGAAGGCTGTCCTGTGCCTTGTAGGGTATTTAGTAACATCTCTGCCTCCACACATTAAATATCAATAACACCTCTGCTTTTGTGACAACCAAAAATGCCTCCAGACATTGCCAATTGTCCCCTGAGTGGCAGAATCACCTGTGGTTGGGAACCACTGTATTAGGCTAGAGCAGCTGTTCTTCTGACTGGATGCTAACTGATACACTCTCTCGAATTGGATTTACACCAAGTATCCTTTAAAATGAGATTGGAATAGGAGCAAATGGAGATACATATCTATATCTATATATAAAACTAATTTTAGTCATATTAGTAGATAAATCTTCTCTGATAAATGAATAAATATATTAACATGAAAATAACTAAAATCTTGATCTGTTTTTCTGAAGATTAATAAATATTTTATTTTGGTCAGCTAACCTGTAATATATTTTCATTTTATTAACCATCATAGGTCTTTGAAATGCTTCATAAAATGTGAAGCTTTATATATTTAGGTAAGTAACATTACATATCCCATAATTTAACTGATATATAAACAGATAGTCAGAGAAGCAAAGTTTTAGGGGGAAGAAATACACAATAACATTCCTTTATTCCCACCAAACACTATGTCAGCCAATTTTCTCCTGAGCACTAATATCTTCCCAATAAAGTTATCAGATTCTTTATTTTCCACAGATTAATTCTTCCTCTATTAATGCTTTTGTTTCTAATTTTATTTTTATTGCTGTTTCCCTTGCCTAACGCTAGTAGCAGGATTTAAAAGAATCATTAACTCACACACTTTTCACACTTTGTTGAACTAGTAACATAGTGAGTTTCAGTAAAGCTGTAGTAAGAATTCTCATGTGCTTTGTTGCAGCTATAGAAAAGCAACACTCAATTTCATCTAAGAAACAAGAGAAAGGAAACATGAAGATAAAGTCTATATAAGATAATTTGCATAAATGAACAAAAATGTGTAAATTTTCTTGAAATACATATACATAGACCTATATTTAAGATGTTCATCATATTTTAAATTTTATTTTTATAATTTATACATTTCATAATCATGTGGTATTCACATTATCAACATCTACTGTTCACTTATCAAAGTGTAATATTCATCTTATCAATGTTACTCCATCAAAATTAAAAATGGCTAATTAAAGAAGAAAATTAATTCTTCTTAATGTTACAAGAAGCATTCCTCCCCCTTAAAGTAGAGGACCACTTAATCAATTCAACATGTCCATAGCTCATATAAAAAAACAGATGGGGTTAGTAAAATAGGAGAAAAAAAATAATAGCTTGCTACTGTTTGAGCCTTAATTAGGAAGTTATCAAATATATGACTGATTATTCATCTCAGGGAATCACGTGGTTTCAGAAATAAGACAAGATGGGATGAAAGGGCTGATTTTCCCTGAATGATTTGTAGACTTTATTCATTACAAACTCAATAATCTTTTACTTGTTTGGGGAAACTTTTTTTTTTAATTTCATATCATTGTTCATAATGATATAAGAAAAAAGGAAAGGGAAATATATCACAGGCCACATGACGGAAATCACTGAAATTCTGTCAGGCATTTGGTTTTAAATATTTATATTATTCATACTATATAGAAATATAATTTAAAGGGTAGAATATAACATTATACTTTTTCGAATATATCAATTCTGAAAATGCCACAGAGTCTAAATTTAGTTAAGATGTCCTCCCTCTCCCTTTTCTAGCCAGTAAACTCTATTTCTTTTCCATGACCACCTGAATATTACTGGCACTGTGAAACTTTTTTCAAGTTCCACACTCAGAATCATTTCTGTTGTTGTGCTCTCCCTCTTAAGATATCCTCTATTATACAAGGTTTTAATCTTGGATTTATACTACATAGTACATTGTAATTTTGCCTGTATGCCTCACTCACATGTGAGTTTACTGAAGTCAGAGACCAGTTATTCAATTCTCTATTCATGGGGCAGATTTCTTACAACTTTGCTCATATATAGAGGCCATTTGAAATGTGTTTATAAAATTGAATATATTTAAGTAACTGAATTGAGAAATTAGGTAAAAGTTGAAGGTTTTGCATAATTTAAAAGATGTGGATGAAAATAAAAATCACAATGTATCTTGAATATGCTGTCATTTGGTGGTATCAGAATGATGTGGGTAAGTATGGGATTTTGTTTTAAAGACATTAAAACTACAAAAGCATATATTTTTTCTTAATTCTGACTCAATTTCCTTTGCAGGATGAGACACCTGACAGTTGTGTACATATGTATATACAGAGATATATACATATATACAGAATATATACGTGTATATATATATACACATACACACACATATAGAATCACATATATACATACATACATATATATAAACACATATATACATAGATAAATTAGATACTTTCACATCTTCAGCAACATATGTATTTTGGGGTACACTATTTCAATAACCTAATGACAATAAAAAAAGGATCACTGGAGAAAAAAGACACTCTTCATGAGCAAAGTCGCAACCCAGAAGAGATAGGTCACATTCACACATTAAATAATGATCGACTATTCCTGCCTGAAAAATCATAGAGGGGTTTTTAGTAAAGCAAGTGTTACTAAGCAACTAATCTTCTGCCTGTATATTTCTGATGTTTCCTGCAAAATCATTTTATACAGTAGATTAATCAATTAAAATAGTTTAATTCTAAGGGCATTTTCCTTCTAACTGCAATTCTGAATGTTTATATGTATGCTTTAGGAAATTGAGTTTTAAAAAGAAAGACTGAAAACTTTTCTTCTCCTGTTATTTCATTAATGTGCATTCAACCTGTTGCCAGACTATTTTGTTCCATTTTTTATGTAGTATGGTAAGATATCATGTGTGAATAAGGTGAAATACAATTGATAGCACTACTTTGCATTCAGGTTTTCAAGGTGAATAGAAATAAAAACAGATGGCATAAAGCTACATAAATGCATTGTTAATTGTTACAGAAAAAATGGCCAAGAGAAAAGGCTGCAAGAGTCGACAATTAGATAAAAGGTCTTACTTTAAACAAATTAGAAACTTGGTGAGAGAGTTGATTAAGCACCATCAAGGTTATAAACAAAAGGTGACCCCACATGATTTTAATTTATAATTCTCTTGCCAGAAAAAAGACATTACAAACATATAAATTTATTCTGTGAAAATGAAGTTGCCAGAGACTAGATAAGACTGACCAACAGGCTGCCAACTGTGTTTCTAACCACTGTAATTGCACTGATGGACCTTATCATTAACTACATTTCTAGCCCTTACTTTTCATAACCAGAAAAGGAGAGAGAAAAAGGAAGAGATAAATCTTTTTGGTGTTATAGTCTCTAATTATAGGCTTCCCCAAACGGTCGATGCTTATTGACAAATTGTTAGCTCTAATGCAGGAGTCTGCAAACTACAGCCCTCAAGCCAAATGTGGCCCCTGCCTCCTTCTGTAAATACAGTTTTATTAGAACACCGCCATACACCTTCATTTACATATTGTTTATGACTGCCTCCACATTACAGCGGCAGAATGGAGTAGTTGCAAAATACACCTTATAGCCCACAAAATCTAAAATGTTTACTATCTGATCTTTTACGGAAAAAGGTTGCTGACCCGTGCTCTAAAGCAATCGGTCTCTTTTTGGAGCTATGATAAATTAAAAACAAAACACAGCTATGGTTCACATATACCTTATTTTAAAAGTAAAATTAGTTTTCCTCTCCCATAGATACTCCCCTTCCCTCCTCAGAAGAAGCGTAGCTTCCAATTTCAAGGAGCGACCAAAGCAGAAGTGCACTAGTAAGTGTGCATGGTTACATGAATAACTTGTGAAGGTTTGAATATACTTTCTGGCAACATGCAATATGTTAGGAACCTAGAAATATGTCTGTCTGGTACTTTTAAGGGGAATATATGGAGACTCTCTTTTGAAACTTTGAAAAGATTTATTTTCTATTCTGGAGGTACTTTAGTACAAGGAATTGAAGGTTGCGAATATAAAAAATATAGCAACTGGCAGAGCCAGAGTGGTTATTCCCTAGGGAAACATTTGGCCCTAAGACAAGACATGTTGGAAACAAGTAAACAAGCAAATAAAATTGGCCAATATAAACTTAAACTTATACACACTCATGAAGATATATGCTTAAACCTATCACCTCAAGCAAATCTATCTTCATGCATTCTAGGCTATTTTCTAGCCTTTAAATCTCCCTTAAAGGTTATTCTCAGGTGCTTTTGAATTTGAAGTTGCTATGACCACTTGTACGACTCTTACTTTTCATAAACAAAATTCATTTCTTGATTCCCATCATATGTTTCCACTGGATGGCTATACGAGGAGAGTAAATTTCTCCTTTAGATAAATCTTTGCAACACTTGGGCATTACTGTATAGATAGTCTCATGTTAATTAAGACATTAACTTCAAACATTGCACCCAGGAGATGAGGCTAAGAATAAAATCAATTGAAGTATGAGATATGCTTCAAAAACAAGGGGAATACATAACTCATCATCTTCCCCTAACAACCCTCTAGGCATCCTGGTTCTCTCAATCCTCCAACATACAAAGCTAGTTCATTGCTATGACTTCTGCACCAGCTATCTCCTGTGCCTGGAATGCTTTGCCCCCAGATCGTTACCTGAATGGCTCCTTTTTGGCCAATCTTACCTTCTTAAAAATCACCACCTCACAGAGGTCTTAAAACAATTTTCAAGCCTTCATATCTCTCTTTTAATTCTCTGTACAATTCTCCTACTTTCTGTTATTTTTTTCGCAGTTTGTCTCCTAGCTCATCTTAACTAGAATATGGGATTATGAGAGCATAGACCTACTCTCTCGTATATAGTGTGCTGAACATTGGTTAGAATATAGTGGCCATTCAAAACATTAATGAATATATCTACCTTAGAAAGCTAGATCCACAGTGGTCCAGATGTGGTGTAAGCATTGACATAAAAGAGGAAACCACTTTTTCTGCCCTCAAGGTACTCCTAATCTGGTTGGAAAAATGATCACACACAAATCACAAACTGAATCACTTGAGGAACAATATTTTGGGAAAAGAGGAGACAGCAATTAATCATAGCAGAAAATTAGAGGATGGGGGAGACAGGGAAGAATTATTGTAGGTGATATTTTAGCTGAGTATAGAAAGAGAGGTGAGGGATTAAGGCTCTAGGCAAATGCTTGTGACAAGTACATTGATATGAGGCAGTATGACATGCTTATGGGAAGACATTCAGGTCACAGTGTCCATCTGTCTTCCTGACATCCACATTCATTTCTCTAACAGCCTACTCAGCCTTTCATTTAAAATTTCACCAATATCTCAAAATTAACAAACTCAACCCCCCTTCTCTCCAAATCCTTTTCTTTCCCCTTGTTACGCACTTAGTCATTCATTATTTCATACTACAGCACAGCACTTACTACTTTATCATTTCCATAAATGGTAGTCATCTCCCTAGAAAAATCAAGTCAGAAACTGAGAATCACACATGGCTATTTATTCAGACTCTACCTTATATTTATTCAAACTAACACTAACTCCCATTAATTCTACCTCCTGCATTTTTCTCAGATTTGCCCACTTCCTTGCATCCTCACTAGCAACATCTTAGTTAAGATCACTGTCACTTTTTGCCAGAATTACTGTAATAGCCTCTTTTGTTTTTCCTTCAGACTTCTTTCTGAACCATTCTTCACTCTTCAGCAAAAGAGGTCTCTGAATCACAACTCGCACCATGACTGTTTACTGCTGATCATCCTTCAACCACTTGCCAAAGCCCAGAGGGCAATGAAAATCCTCTCAGACAGGATGCAAAGGCTCTCTAGGGGTCTGACTCTGCTTCCTTTTCAGCTTGGTCTCTCAGTTCTCTTTCTTCCAAATATGCCTTTAGTCCCTGTATTGTGTGACACTCTCCTAGATCTTTTCATGTGGTAGTTGTCTGTGTGGAAATTCCCCCCTACTCCCACTACATTTTTGTGTGGTCAATTCTTAACTATCCTTCAATTCCCTGTCCAAATATCACTTCTTCAAAGAAGTTTGCTCTGACCCAGAAACTAATTCGGATTTCTAACTCTCCCCCAAATGGCTCTCTCCTCTCTCTCCCTCTCATGCTTGCCTCACGAGACTCATCATAGTTGATTATTTGTGTACAGTCTGACATCCCTGCTGGGATCATGTCTGTCATATTCACTTTTATACCCTCAGCATCTAGTTATAATTAATAATAATGATAATTATTACTGAGGAAGCTAAATAAATATTTGTTGGATAATAGTGGTATGGATGAAAATTAAATGATGTAAAATAGTGAAATGAGAGAAGACAGTAATGAAGATGTAGATGAGAACCAGATTATAAATGCCTTGAGAAACATTTCAGAGGTCAAACTGTCAGCACTTGGGTACCGATTTGACTGAGAAAGAGGCAGAATGAACAGGAGTCTATAATGACTGTAGTTTCTTTTCAGCTTGAGTGACTGGGAAAATGATGAAATCATCAGCTAGCTAATATAAGGGGATGTTGGAAAGGGCTGAGATATTTTTGCATCAGTGGGACATTCAGGACATACAGACCAAGATATGTAATAAGCATGTGGAAATCTGTCTTATAGGCACAACACTCTCCAAGTCAACAGTCTCAAGACCATTTTTATAATTAATGTCAATAAATTATTTTCAATGTGCACTAGAAATAGTAGTGTGGAATATATTAATGTGATAACTATTGTTAAAAATCAGAATAATATGTATTCCTCTATAATGTAATTACTGTATATCCCTTAGCCATTCCATGCCAATGAAAATCTAATGGAATGCAAAGTCTGTCTCTACCTCTCTGTTTTAAAGAGACACTAAAATATAATTCTGAATAGCCTCATTTTGTCTGGTGCCAGGGTATGCTGGGCACCATCCATAAAATGGTTTTAATTACATTCATTGAATCTACCACAATAGCCAGACACTAACAACTGTAGAAGAGATTTTTATTTTTAAAGTTCTTTTATAATCTTGGAAGTGGTAGTATGAAAAAATAAGAAAGAAAGCAGAAGTGTTCTCCTAGGTATCAGACTTCTTCTGGAGAAATTGTTTTCATTCCTTTGTTTAGGCACAAAATGTCCCATGAATCAATAGTAAGTTTAACATGTATTAAGTTAACATAACTCAGCCAGAAGAACATTCATATTTATTAAATCTGTTCCTCTAAGCAAAATTCAGTAGTTAAATTGACAATAGATGGCCACATCAGTGCCCGGGTCTAAGGAGGAAATACCCCTAAAAGAAATAATAAACCCCATCCTTCATACGACATAACTTTTTGTCTTGATGTTAAATCCTCACGAGAGCACCTGCTAATAATCCTGATCATGTGAAGCGATAGGATTAGTGAGAAATATGTATCAAATATGAAAAATGATTGTAAATGCTTTTCTTGATTGATCTCTGATGGAGTCTGGGCACTTAATATCAAAATAAAACTCTAATTATTCTATTCCGGGAAAGGCAAGGTAACGTGGCCCAGGTATGCAGCTTCCTGGTACAAGGAAAGATCATAAACTTTACAAAGGGAAAAATGGATAGCAAGTCCTTGGAATTACAGAATAACAAAGCTGTAGGGTCAGCAGCTTCTTAGAAGTGATCATTTAGTTGTAGTATCACCCTTAAAATCACCTCCAGCCAGGTTTTCAATAGACGTAAGATAACAGACCACTTGAAACTCTATGATAAAGTCATAGTGTGTTCTGAGAAAGACAGATATGCTTCGGATACTGAATGAGTGGGTGGTTATTAACATACTTTTAGGAAAATGAGACGCCTGACATGTATTAGTGCCCAGGTGAAGACCTTCCCATTCTCACAGAGAAGTGCACTGGGAGGCTACTTTCAAACTGAACTGGAATCTTCCTCAAAAGAAGCTCTGGATCTGTTCAACCATCACTGAGACTTCTGAGGGACACATATCAGGATGATGGTTCTCCACTACCACAATGTGTACAATATGTCATGAGTCTTTGGTTATTTATAATAGCTAAAATACAAATCATTGCAAATGGATTCATTTTCTATAAATGAGAACAGATTCAAACAATGACATCAATCTCATTTGTATTATGATTTTATAAAAGTGAGTGGTATGCTGGAAATTGCCCATGACTCATATCATTTCATATAAGCTATAGCCCATGATGGTTAGATACACTGAGTGAAGTTTATCTGGCATGTGAAGAGTATACATTTTATGTGCTGGGAGTGAAACATGGCCAAGCAATGCTGCTATCTAATAAGAAAGAGTTCTTCCTTATCTGGACCATTTTCCTAGTAGCCATTAAGGATTACCCAATGAGACCACGAGAAAACTACAGCAGAGCTTCCTCAGACACTTTCATTGGATGTAATGTTGCCTCCTGTTCAGCCTGCTAAGATAATTGACTTGAAAAAAGAAAATCCTACTGTCAGGATTTTGGCATTTTATAAACCTGATTTTAAATGTGTTTGTTAAGTTTCTTAAGTGGACAGATTCATTATTAGTTGAGTATAGTTTTCTTTTTAAAAAACAAAACCTGGAATATTACTGACTTTAAAGGGTCAAGAGTTTAATATTCAAACCTTAAAATAATTGCTTTGATATATGTGGAATACTGTGTAGCCTATTATTTCTTGATCATTTTAGAAGAGCTAATACAATAGGAGGCAGCTCTCAAATGGAATAAGGAATTCATAATTTGTTTTAACTGAAAAGGAGAGAATAAAATGACAAGGAAATTACTAAAATACAGTATATTTTCCATGTGAAAATAGATTTCCAGACCAATCTCAAAATAATGATAGCTTGGGTTCTTCTCTCCAATAAGATAAATCACCCCCATTTGTCCATTTTTACCTTTCCCAGAATTACTTCTTCCACGAGAATTGCAACTATATAATTCTTTTAATCTTTTACTTTTCAAAAATAATAGAAATTTAAATTGGGAATTAAGATGCATTTAATTTTCAATTTAGTATCTTAATCTTTGAAAATAACCCAGCCACGGGCAAGGTGCATCTGAAAGCATCAATGACAGCAAACCAAATAGGGGAAATCTGTCAGCTTTGAAATATAAACTTGTGGTTTGACTTCCAGTAAAGCATTGTCCATTATACTCTTTCTCTTGTTCTTCTTTTCCTCTAGCTCTTGCCTCCATCAAGGCCGAAAATGCTAATACTATTTCAGGAAATAAATTTCACATCATTTCCATAAAATCAAAGGAAAATCTTTATGACTATATATTACCATAGAAGCTATTTTTTAATTTAACATTACATTTCATTTGATATATACTTTTATATACATATATTGTATCATATATGTATATAAAAGTATTGCTAGTTATATATACGTAACTGTAGATGATCTTTTGATATTTTTTGTATACCAAAATGTATATATATATATATCTTGCAATACTTTACAGTCTCATTATGTGGAATATAAATCTAGTATATTCTCAAGCCAAATTGTAGTTTGTAGTATTATTCTGGATGATGCACCATTAATGAATTCCAAAAGGAGAGGTGAATGTGAGCAGATTTCTCTGGCCTGGTGACACTCTACATCTCATACTAGGTCTTATGAGGAATGTATATACATACAAACTTATACATAAATACCACATATATATATACACAAATGGTCTCTAAACTTTCTTGCTTATGTAATCTCTGAAGAACAATTTTGAAAAACTTGTTACCCTTTGCAGATTTTAAAACCTGCATCTGGAATTTTTCATTCTTAGTTTAAATGATTGCAAAGGATATTATTTGAACCACACTGTAAAGACAGATATTTCAATATAAAAGATACATATTTTATGCTTGAAAGATTTTACTGATCACCTGTCATAATTTTCTGAAATAACAATATGTATATACATTGAATATATATTTTCTGTCACCATAAGCTCTAGTGTAAAAAAATTTGGATTATCATTATAACTATTAATAGTACATAACTGATCAAAGTGATATAATACATTATAAAATTTGGTAAACAGTAAACATAAAAATGAAGCTTTATTGAAAATGCTTCTCTTAATAAGACAAATGGGGATTTAACAACTAATTCATATACCTATAGAAGAATATACATTATGTCTAGAATTGGGAAGGTTTCAGTATCAATTGTATTATTTTTCGTTCTTACAGATGTAATACTGATAAATCTTACTCAGTTAAGTGAGTAGAAGGGAATGGAAGAAATTTTACTATAGTACTGCTGCCTAATTCTTTGAGCCCCTTCTGTGTCAAATGGTAAAAATACACAGTGATCCATCATCAAACCTTATTTTTAATGATCCATCAGTTGACAACGCACTAGGTCTTTTCTTCGGGTTTAATTGAAAGCAAAGAGTTAGCAACAACCTTCACTGTAAGAAGTATTACCCACTCAATACAGTCATTCCTGTTTTTGTTTTTTGTGTGTGTGTGTGTTTTTTTTTTTTGAAGAAGGCCAGGTAAGATTCTAGATGAATGAGAGATGAGCTTTCTTTCTTAAAGTGGGAGAAGTGGTTTAGATAAAGGAGAAACAGCCTGATGTCTTGACTGTAGGCATCTTTTTTTCAGTAAATTCAGGTTCAGTGAAGAGTACAAAAGAAAGCTTAAGATCTTGAAATAAAGTCCTTTAAAAGTACCTGTGCCTACTCCTTGGAAGGCCTTCATGGACCCCTGGGTAACAGGTACACCAGTGTGAGGACAACTATTTTAAGAAGTTCAGTCACTGAGTTTGACAAAAAATATAAACTGGCATACCCAAATCACCTGATAACTTGTGCGTGCACTTCTTCAGTTGTATCTTACAGCTAAATAGTTATGTGTTGAAATAAGGAAAGTTGCGGTTATGAAGGAAATAGCCCTATTGAAATGTGTGCCTAAGTATAATTCCTAACTCCCTCTCTCCTATCCTCTAGCCTTTGAATTTGTTTCTTTCAGTAGAAAATAATGCAGTTATAAGAGGTAGTCCCATAGAGTGGAATGTCCTAGAACAGGGAAGCAGACTGTGATTTAAGGTCAGCATTACAATAACTGTGTAGGCAAGTTTCTCAACCTTTCCGAGCATAGGTTTCTTCTCAAGGGTTCTTAGCCAGGCTGCACTTTAGACTCAGCTTTAAAGAAATAATGAGACCCTAGCCTCATCCCCCAGGAATTCTGATTTGACTACTCTGGGCTGGGGCCTGGGCATGTATTTATTTAGAGCTCTCTGGTTAATTCTAATGTGAAGGCAAGATTGACAAAAAGTCAAGGTTGGAACCACCATCCATTATAGTCATTCTACAAAAATGTAGTAAGTGCTTACTGTAAGCAATGTTGCAAGTTTTCTGTTAAAAGAAAAAGTTGAATGCTACTTGAAGAAAATAAATGGTATATTTGGGCTTATCAGTCTTAAAAATCTTTTATACAAAAAATAATGCAAAGCAGAGGGGGCAATTGAATCTATAATGGCCTTTTTTAAAAAATGAATAAATATGTAGCACAGAGAGACCCACAAATTTTGTTGTTAATAATGCTGCATCATGGTTTTAACTTAACATTGCATACAGTGGAATGTATCCCTTCATTTGGAGATCTATGAGTGCAGTAGGGTTTCATAGTTCCACTTTTTCTGGCTCTCAGAGATCTTAAAAGTTAGTAATAAACAATTAGTTCCACTCAGGATACATATCAAAATCTATTTCTTTCTTCTTATCCAAGAAAAATCTCAGAAGGAAAATAAATCAACCATTTAAATGAACAAGATCTGAAGTAACTGAGCTAACCCAAAAAAGAAAATTCCCTCTGAGGTGAGTAATTTTTTAAATTAAAAGGTGAAATCTGACATACCACACTGCTTTTGTTACTGTTGTTATTTTTTTCCATTACCCTGGTGCTCATAGTGAAGAAATCTGAATGTATTCTATATGACCGCATTTTATAAACATACACGTTCTACTCTATTTTTTTCAGTTCATCTTTCCTTAAAATATTTGAACTGGCACTTTAAATAAATTGAACTCAAATTTCTCAGGCAAAGTAACTCACTGTTACACTTTATATAGTTCACCTGATGCAGTACGGACTACCTGATAGATTCTACATTTTTAATTCATCTTTTAATTTATAAGTAAAGATCAATAATTAACTTTAAACATTGACCTAAAAAAATATCTTAGCCAGGGCTAAGGGCTGCTTCATGTAAACTATTTTTTAAATTTTTCTTAAAGATAATAAAATACCCTGATGAGGACTGACCAACAATTTTTATTCTAGTTTTTCCACTTCATTTGATCGTTTTGTTGTGAATTCCTTAGGAGTGATGGATGATGAGTACATATGTATGGCTTGGCATATGTGCATTGGGGAGATTTTGTTGAATGCAAGACTGCTGTTTTGCTAAAGTTTGATTTATTTATGTAAGTTATTAGCTTGATACTGAAAAATAACTCTAATTTGAACATCTAATATCTTTGCTCCTGAAATAAACACAGAGATTTAAAATGGATCTTTTATAAATGTTGAGTTGGGACAATACCTGGGGGAGAGAGAGGTAGAGAAGATTCATTGTATAGAAACAAAGCAAACAAAGGCAAAACTTGTGACGTTACGGAAAACATCAGATTTTATTTTGCAGAATGATTCCTACTTTTTCAGCATTGACTATTTAAAGGGAGTTAGATACTACTATGAAATATCTTTTAAAAAAGTAAAATCAAAAATAAAGAGGTTCAAGTTTTAGCATCAAGTGACCGAAAGCATAAGAGACCATTCTGGAAAAAAAAATCTGAAGCATTTCTGTAAAAACTATGCCACAAATCAGTATTTTAGACACTTTAAAGATCATCCTCTTCCTTTTCAACCTTCACACTTCAGAGACAGGGGATATATATGTTTATATCCTCTCTGATTCTAAAATAAATTGTTTCTGAGTTGGCACCTCTTTCACAGAAGGGCCCACTGCAAATGTCAATTTTCATAATTGACCAGAACCATACTTGTGGGAAATATGAGGAGACAAGAGTAGAGATGTCATTCAGGGTCATTTCATTTATTTGTATCACAGGAAAGCATTACATTTTTGCTCTTCATTTCTTAAAGCCGTTCCCCTCCACCCTCACACCTCTCCAGGAAGTATGAGTCAGAGGTGATCCAACTGGGAAAATTCTCTTTGTGAAGGGATTTATACAAGTTTTAAAAAGAGATATATATTTGTATGAAAAAATATATTGCAGAACACTGTTCTGTGAAGGGCAGTAAACGTATCCAAGTTGGTTTCTACTATGAAAACAGAAATAGAGAGACCATGGGGAAATTTAATCACAATATGCTATCAATGAATTAAAAATCAATTGAGAATAAAGCCTCTAAGGAAAAAAGGAAACTTGCTGTGTTTTTATAAGGCAATTTTAAAAAATTTACTCTTCTGAGTTGCGTTTCATTACATATATGTATGCTGCATCTTCATTGTCTATTCAACTGTTGATGTGCACTTGGGATGCTTCCATGTCTTGGCAATTATAAATAATGTTTCTGTTAATAGCAGGATGTATGTATCTCTTTGAATTAGTTTTTATTTTGTGGTTGGCTTTAGTCCTTTGATAACTGTGTTAAGTTTAAAAAGCTATTTATTAAATTTACATATATGTAAATTTAAAAGTATACGTGCAGTGGAAAAAAAAAAAGAGCTATCAAGCCATGAAAGACATGGAAGAAACTTAAAAGACACATTACTAAATGAAAAAAGCCAGTCAGAAAAGGCTACAAACTGTACGATTCCAACCAAATGACATTCTGGAAAAGGCACAACTACAGAAACAATAAAAATATAGTGGTTTCCAGGGGTTTGGGGAGAGGGAGGGAGGGAGGAATGAATAGATGGAGCACGAAGGATTTTTAGGGCAATGCAATTATTCTGTATGATATTATAGTGGTGGCTACATGTCATTATGCATTTGTCAAAGCCCACAGAATGTACAACATCAAGAGTGAACCTTAATGTAAACTATGGACTTTGGTTGATAATAATGTGCCCATGTTGGTTCATCAATTGTACCGAATACGCCACATTGATGGGGGATGTTGAGGGGAGTATGTATGTGTGGGTGGGGAGGGCTATGTGGGAACTCTATTTTCTGCTCAATTCTGCTGTAAACCTAAAACATAAAAAAATTTACCCTTCAAAATAAATGTTTAAAAATTTCAGAACCAGATATTCTTTTTTTTAAACCTTTAATTAAACATAATCAAATTACTGGGGGAGAAATGGGATAAATGGCATAAATGGGATGCACAAGCACAGTATTTAAATCTAAATTTGCCATCAAATGTAAACACTTTTCAGTAATGTTCTATTGGAATTGTAAAAAAAAATGAAAAAAATGTTTTTTTATTTAACAATTGCAACGTAATGGTACTGACTGGATATTGTCTGTTTCTGGTAGTGCTAAATCAGAATTTTTTAATTGATTGTAAATGGTTTCATCAAAAAGATAGAAAAAAAATAAACCAGAGACATAATATTTGTATTGCAAAATCTTGTGCTTAGTTTTTACTATTGGCAATTAATATTATTTCATAAACTTATAGGCTATATATTTGACTTTTATAGTATCCTCTGCATATTAGTAATATTAACTCCTATTAGTCATAGATTTTGTAAATACTTTCTGTAAGAACACTATTGATTTATTTTTTACTTTATTTATTGTTTCTTTTGCTACATAGAAGCTTTAAACTTTCATTTAATTCAGTCTGCCAATCTTATGTTTTCCGGCTTCTTTTCTTGCTAAAACTCCCTATTTCATCATAAGCTTATGGTGGCCTACATATCCTTTTATCATTTTATGAGTTTATTTTTCTAGTTAGCTCCTTATACTACTTGAAATTTATTTTTATATACCATTAAGGATAGAGGGTTTTTTGTTTCCTCCATATATGAATAATCGGTTACACAATAGCAACAGCATTCATTAAATTAAACAGGCTATTCACACAGAACTGAAATATCTTCTCTATCTTATTTGGATAGTTTTTTTGAATTCTCAGTTTTAGTTCACTGATCTATTTGTCTAGCTCTGTGCCAGTACAGTATGGTTTTCATTACAATTACCTTCAATCAAAGTATAGTCAAAATCTGGAACGGTAAATATTTCAGAAACATATTACTTATTCATAAAGTTCTTAGCAATTTACACACACACAGTATTCTCTGTATAAACTTGCAACCATGTTTCCTATGAACTTTGGAATATTTTATCCAGTTCCCAAAAACACACCAAAGGCATTCTGACTACAAGTGACTTAAATCGAAATGTTAATTCCGTAAGTATTACAACCTCATTGACAGTAAGCCTTGAATCCTAGAACAAAATATTTCTTTGCTTTTACTTTTTGTGTGTGTGTCCTTGTGTATATGTTTACAGATTATTTTCCCTATAGGACCTATAACCTTGTTAACTTTACTAATTTATACTTTGTCATTATTATATATGGGTTTTTTTATTTACAGTTGTAGTTGATAGTATAAAGAAAATCTATTGACTTGATATATTTGTATTGTATCCATTCATTTTAACATATTTTTAGAATTATTTCTCACATTAAATAATTAGATCTCCTGGGTTTTCTTAGTATATACATAAACATTCTATTTAACAATATTTTTATTCTTAAAAAGTATGTATAATACTTGTTTCTTTTATTCCTTTTAACTTATTCCATGAGCTAGAACCACCAAAGCAAATTTGAAAACTTTGAAAAGTGAAGAAACAGTTTCATAATTTTCAATGTTGAGAATGGTGTGTGTTCATCAGGTATAGTTCTGAAGGCCTTTTTCCTACCTGAATTCTTGTTATCCTCAAAAAATGATTAGGAAATGGGTTGCCTTCCTAACCCCTTTTTACACAAGATAAAACTGGGCCTGAAGACACTAAGTTGGTTGGTAAGTATCTGACCAAGATTTCAACCTCAAAAAGCCTAAATATAAATTCACACTTGTGGGCTAGGAGCCTTTCATCAATATTCCCATAGCACTTACCACACTGTATTAATTTTTTGGTTACCTGTTTTTTTTTATTAGATTGCAGTCATTAGAGTGCAGGGGCCATATTCCACTGTTTTACTAAGACTAACATCTAGCACATACCAGCTTTCTCAGCTGTCTCCTCCTCAGAAAGATCTCCCTCTAGACCAGTGGTTCTCAGTCAGGGATGATTTTGATCTCTTAGGCAATGTCTGGGACATTTCTTTGTCACAACAAGAATGGGGGAGCTATTTGTCTTCTAGTGGGCAGAGATCAGGGATATTGCTAAATACCCTATAATGTACAGGATAGAACACTGCAAGAAAGAATTATGTGGTTTAAGTGTCAATAGTACAGAAGTTGAGAAACATAGCCCTGGACAAATTGGCTTCTTTCAAATTTCAGAGCTGCTTCTGTGGTTAATTGCACAGTTATTTCATGTCTCTACTTCTCATTCACTGCATTCTTAATTTCATTGTTAATTTCACTTCGGATTGAAAATTCCATCAGGGACCACATCTGTTTTGTTCAATGTTATATCCCCTGTGCTTTACACAACAAGTGACACATAGTAGGTACTCATTAACCGTGAGTTGAATGAGTGAATAGTAGACACTTTAATTGAGGTTTCACAGTGAATACATGATATTGTCAGAGTATCTAAGCACTTAATTAAGATTATTGTTGTCTTCTCACCAGACGTATTTAAAATATTTGATATATACTGCACCTCAGGATTTTTATAATTGTGCTTTTATTTACAGAGTCACAGACTCTCTTAAGAGGCATGCATGCATTTCTACCACTGACAAAAGTAAATTATGCCTTTTATGTAGATACGCCCTAAGGTATTTGTGGCAAAAAAATCAACTGAGAAGTATGTTAGAATACTTTGAAACTTTAATTTTTGTTAGTTATTTCTGTGCTGGTGTTGTTAAAGATTTTCAACTAGCTCACCAAGGCTCTCTAACTATAGAGGGCTGGCTCCAGGCAAATGTCTGAAATAGACAGAATCATCCTCTGATCAGCCTTACGTTTTCCTCTTACTTTTTGCAGCTTCCTAATATCTTCATCCTGTTTCTCTCAGTCCCACCTTCTGCCCTTCCTTTCTTTTGTTGGGAGAATAAGACTCACAGAATCACAGACTCTTAGAATTCCACAGAACTTAAAGGTCACCTCTCCTAATCACTCAACTGACTCATAAATTCTTTTTTTTTTATTACTCCCAGGTTCCAACTTCCCATCATCTTGCCTATGTTCAGATATCTTATGTGCTAGAAAATACACTATTTCTTTAAGCACCCAATTTCTTCTTTTGCAAGTTCTACTATTAGAGGACTTTGTCAAGTCAAAAGTCTGCTTTCCTGAAGCTGAAATAGAGGCTTTGGATCTTTGCACCTCTTGGAGCTATTCAGAACAAGATTAAATTCTTATCTATGTAATAACCCTTGAAATGGTTGAAAACAGCTATCTCATCTCCTCTCCTTTATGCTAAACTTCCCTGATCCTCCATTTGCTTAATGACACAACTACAAGGCCTCTCACTCTATGAACAACTTCCATCTTTTCTCTGCCTGGTTTAAAATATCGTATAAGATTTGACTATTCTTTCATTCTATTCACATATTCAGGTGAAAGAACAGGGAAAAACTGAGTGAGAATAAATGCATATGGTTTCCTCCACTTTTTCTCTTCCAAAAAATATTTATTTAACCATTGTTCTTTGCCAGATACCAAGAGAGGTCCTGGGAACACAACTGGAGTTTATGATGTCCTAGGTAAGAAGTATATTGATCAAAACATTGATAGTTAAAAATAAGATTATAAATGTGACAAGTATTACTTGAAACCATAAGAGCAAGTAATAAGGGGCCCTCACTATAAAAATATTGTCTCACATAATCCTCACCATCTCACCATGACTCAAGTAATTATTTTCACTTTGTAGATCAAAAAGCAAAATAACGGAGGGGTTCTTAACATGGATGTAGAATTTAGGCCTCAAGGAGGGTCCCCGGATCCCTCATTCTGTAAGGCATATACTATCCCCAAGATGCAAACCAAGGTCTACCTAGTCCTAGCTCATGGTGTCCTCTAACACCATGCTTCCTACCAGAGGCCAGGCAGGAGAGTCAGACCGGAAATCCAGATGAATGGAATATACAACTAACAGGGGGTAAGGCTTACTGTCTCTTAAAATCATCACTATGAGAGGAAAAATCAAGAATAAACACACCTATCAGCATTGTCAAAATAGCCAAAGGTCACAGAGAATATGCACAGACCCCCCTCAACTCTGCACAGACTGAATTCATATCCATATGGAATATCAATATTCAGCAAACTGAGTAAATTTTAATTAAATTTAAAAGATTTACAGTTGACCCTTGAACAACAAGGGGGTTAGGGGTGCAGATGCTACAAGCAGTCGAAAATCTGGAATATCTGCATGTTATTTATACTCGGCCCTGGTATCTGTGGTTCTGTATGCATGAATTCAACCAACTACAGATGGTACAGTAATGTAGTCTTTACTGCTAGAAAAAAGTTGTAGATAAGTGGATCTGTGCAGATCAACTATCTGTGTTGTTCAAGGGTCACTTTTATTTCTCTCTAAACACATGACGTACACTCACATGTGAATCTTCATTTAAACATATTGAAGGATTACAGTAATATAAAGCAAAGATTGCTATATTTCTTTTAGTCTTTTTGTCTACTGGCCTTCAGATTGAATATATGTTAACTGGCATGGCTATTTTTGAAAATTTTACTAGTATATGTGGACTATAATGACTTAATGATTACAGATAAATTTTCACCCTTTCCTATTAATCAATCATCTTCCAAGATGCATAACCCAGCCTTTTCTGGGAATGGAGCAAGATTTGAGCTATTAGTATAGGCCCACAAAGTAAACACACCGTTACTGTTAATTTTTAGCTTTTCTCCTGATTAAACACACACATCCCCAAATATACATTCAAACAATGAGCACCAAATACACTAAAATAAAACATTATTTTGAACATTTCCAAAATCTGCCAACATAATTTTATGTCTTTTGTACATCCTTTCCGAGATCCAAGTTCATTCTAACACAGTCCTTATATTTTGTAAATTAATTTTAAAATAAAAGCTTTATGGCTCAACCTCAGCATGTGTATTGGTGGCACTTTTAGTGGTACACCTTTGCTGTTCTCTTAACATGTCTTAAATAAATCAATCCCAACTGCCAGAAGGTAAATAACCATTTGATTTGTATTCCTTTTTCAAATACAAAACACTTCATATAGAAAAGAAAGAAGGCAGAAAGTAGGCTTTAGAACGTGTCTGTTGTGTGGTGGTCAGCCATCGTAGGCCTTCTGACAAAGATGCTTTCATTTTGACATCTCAACTTATTCTAGTCCCCAGTAAGAGCCTTTAACCTGGCATCAGTGGACAAGATTTAGGGAGCTCTCTGGACCTATATAATTTATGAATCTTTGTTTTGTAAGCCAGATTTTATGCTCATTTTACAAGTGGAGATATCGAGACCCAACAGCATGTCCACATTGTAGACAATTGGTAGACGTGAGACTCTATACCAAGCCATCTTACTCTAAAACACATGCTTGCTCCACCATGTTGTACCACTTCTTCCCAAAGCTGTTAAGAAGCTGAAATCTCAGAAGCTATTAAAGAACAATGGAGATAGACTTTATATTATGCAGCCATCAGAAATACATTTTTATTGTGGGTATAACTTTCAATGATCTAAAATGGACTCAACAACAGGCAAAATTATCACACGATGATGGCTAGAGAATTAATCTCATTTGAATCAAATCTTCAAAAGAACTTCAATAGCTGATACAATTTTGGGAATAAAGATATTGCTCTTTTTTTCCAATTGAGGCATGATTTATATACAATAAAATGCACAAATTTAAGTGTTTAGATTAATGAGTTTTGAGAATTGACTACATCCGTGTAACTGCCAATTGATACATAATACAGAACTTTCTGTAACCCCAGAAAGATCCCTAGGCTTCTGTCAATCCCAACCCTTTCTTCCTTCTATTACCACAAATTAGTTTTGCTGTTCTTTAAGTTCAACTAAGTGTTTTTTAATTTGTGTCTGTGTCCTTTTGCTCAGCATAGTGTTTTTGAGATTTATCATATTCTTGCTTCCATCAATATCTTGTTCCTTTTTTTCATTGCTGAGTAGAAGTCTATTAATGGTTTAACATCAGCATCAACTTTTTGTGAGGTAGTGAGGGTAGGAGCAGAAGGTGGTGGCATTTCATGTGATTACCTAAATGGAAAGAAGCATCTAACAACATAAAGAAAAAAGGGAAGAGCATTCTAGAAAGAAGGGGAAGGGAAAGCATGTGCAAAGACCCTGAGGTGTTTCAGAAAGTGAAAAGAGACAGGAATGACTAGAATATATGAATGGAGAAGAGGGGCTTGAGAAAAATCATGAAAAAGATAGGAATACACTATTCACTATTTTCAGTAATTCACTATTTTCAGTAATTCAATACAGACTAAGCCATGATAAGGCATTTGGAGTTGAATTGTAAGAAAAGTCCATGAAGGGAGTTAAGCATGGAAATGTCCTTCTCTGTCTGACATTTTGAGATCAGTCCTGTGCTCTATATGTAGGATTAGATAGGAAGAGGACAATAGCAGCAATACTAAAACATTGTGGTCTAATCTGACAAGAGGGCAGAGGTGACCTGGCCTAAGATGGTGGGGAAGCAGAGGAAGAGAAAGCAAATAAAAGATACATTTTGAAGATGGACATCACGGCATTCGTTGCCTATGGATTAGATATAGAAGGAGAAGAAAATTAAGCAATCATATTGATGCTGATTTCTTGCTAACCTAATAGATGATAATAAGACATTGATGTAGAGTAGATTGGGGCTGGGGCAGAGGAGACATTTTAAGGGAAATGTCAAAGCTGCTTGTATCAAGGCCAAGAAACAGTATCATAGAGTCAAATGAAAGTGCAGCTTTAGAGCTCAGAGAAATCTGGACTGGAGGGATAAATTGAGTATTCACCAAACTAAAGATGTTATTCAAGTCCACATAAATTGATGCTGTCATCTTGGAAAAGAGAGTATAGCCCTGGGAAACCTAAAGATTAAGGTGTGGTCTCAAATTGTGTTGTGCATGTCCCCGAGGGATTCAGTGTAACTGACTGGTGTACGAAAGAAAAATGTTAACACTTTTATATTTATTTTTCTTTACAGTTATTGATTGATACCTCTCTGTATGTTTGTTTAAACATATTCATATAAAATATATAAATAAATGTTCATTTATGAGAAGAAATATGCTTAAATTTTTGTTCTGATAGGAAAGCAGGATCAAAATCTGGAGAATCAGTGCCTTAAAGATCAAGAGGAGGAGGAGGTTGAAGGAGCTGTTAAAAATTGAGAAGGAGCAGACAGTGAGGCACAGCAAAAGGTAGGAGAGTGAATATCACAGAAGAAAGAAGATACTACTGTTTTAAGAAGGAAGAGGGTAGTCTATTGGCCTCTCTCTCAGTGTAGTTATGGGAAATATAAGCCCACAGTCAGTCTTTTGCAGGCCCTGTTCCAAACATCAGACTTGCTGGAAATGAATTGTAGGGTATCGAAAAGACTGCTTGTAAGGCTGAGTATCTGTAAGGTTGCCAAAGAAGTCGTTTGTTTGGAAGTCATTTGTTTGCTCTCTCTCTCTCCATTCATTCACTCAAGTCTGGTGCCTCTGCTAGCTATTGGTTAAGGTGTTTGATTATTTGCCTGTGCCTTTAACAACTACACATTTACACTTGAAAGTATGCCATGAAATCATTAGGTTACTTGTCAGATTTCAAATATTATAGAAGCTATTTTGGGGAAAAATTAAACAATGTATATTTCAGGCATATTTTCAGTTCTGAACAATATAAAGTATTGCTAAGTATAGTATTTAGCCATTAATGCTGTCTTTTAGTTCTGTAATGTAAAGGAAATAATAGGCTTATGACAACTTGGATAATACCCTTAAGCTTCTACATTATTGTTCCATATATCAAAGAAACTTCACTCCACAATGGTTCTCCCTTTTTGGTGAGCCATGTAAAAACAGCCTTGGCCTTGTAGAAACAAACCGGGGTCCAGATGTCAGCCCTAAAGCTTTTTGACTTTTTGACTGTTGTAAGTCACTTAACTACAGTAATATATAAACATTAAAGAGGTATATACATGTAAGGCATTAGTATTATGAAATAAAATGCCTATAATATGAAAAAATTACCCATTACTCAATATTTAGTTTATATCATGTTTCAGAATAATTATAGATTCTACACATAATGTACATGTCCTGATTAAGCTGTCTTTATTATTTCTTATACAGTATGTCCACTGTTCAATCTATTGATCACACTGAAAGGAGAAGAGTTTAGATCAGTCATGCACATATTTATATACTCTTAGGATGATGAGATAAAGAAGCCAGTAAGACAGAAGAATTTAAATTTTAATGAACAAGTCAGAGCCCTCCGTTTTTCACTTAATCATTTTGTCACTGTCTCTCCCATCTGGGCTGAAGCACAGTCACTTTCAGTTGACACACAGAGTGTTAGCTTCCACTGGGTCTCTCTGTCTCTTTCCTTAAAAAATTAAAAATAGAACCACCATATCATATAACAATCCCACTTCAGGATACACAGTCAAAGGAAATGAAAATAGGATATCAAAGAGATATCTCTGTTCTTCCATGTTCATTGCAGCACTATACACAATAGCCAAGATATGGAAACAACCTATATGTCCATCAGTGGATGAATGGCTAAAGAAAATGCTGTATATACATACAATGGAATACCATTCAGCCTTAACAAGGAAAAAAATCCCGCCATTTACAACAACATAGATGAACCTGGACGATATTACGCTAGATGAAATAAGCCAGTTAAAGGAAGACAAATACTTACACAAGGCATCTATAATAGTCAAACTCACAGAAGCAGAGAGTAGGGGCTGGGGTGAGAGAGAAATGGGGAGGCACCGTTCAATGGATATGAATTTTCAGTCATGCAAGACAAATATATTCTAGAGATCTACTGTACAACACTGTACCTATAGTTAACAATACTTTATTGTGCATTTAAAAATTGTTAAGAGGGTAGACTCATGTGTTCTTACCCCAATAACAAAAAACTGCAGTACTTACTAGATATTATTGTTTAATGTATCAATAAGGAAGCTCATATAGTAGCACATCATAACAGTAAACCCATTTTTATAATTATATTTAGTTAATGACTTTGTAATCCTATATATTTATGTTCTATACATATATACACACACACACACACACACACATACACACACACACACACACACACACATATACACACACACACAGAGTAGAGAATCCCTGCACTTGTCCCTACCTATTGTTAATTCCCTGACACTGACCCGGCACATAGCAGGGGCTCCCTAAGCCTAGGATAAATTAAATTGATAGTGAGATGACTCAAGTTCTTTGCAGCAGTACAACACCATAAATCTAGAGATATTCTTCCTAAGTAGAAATTCGATTTTAAACTACTGCTAAAGAAACTTGCTGGCACTTGTATGTTAATCAGGTAATCTGTATTTTACACAGCATATCTATGAGTTCTGACTTCTGAATCCAAATATCTGGAACATGTATCTATATGTCTATAATTCTCTATATTCTTCTTGACCTATACTTAAACTCCTATTTACTTATAAAAGTTTGCTTTATATTTTTTCCTGTGGATTATAATAAACTGGTAGACTGTTTTGGGGTTATAACTACTGCTTTTAAATACAAGTTTTCATACCGCTTCTTGGATTAGACACCTTGGTAATTTGTATATTTAAATCTTAAGACTTATTCCTGCAATTTATTTACCTGAATTGTACAATGTTTTTTCTCTTATACCCAAAGGTAGCATTCATAAAGGGTTTTGAAATGATATGAAGTGATAAAAATTATATAGAGAGAAATTTCAGAGGCACCAAATCAACTGCTTTCCATTTATCATCACGGTAGTTAAAAAAAAAGTAACAAAATCAACAAAATTTATCTTTTAGATGAGTAGACTTATCTGTTCCTATTGACAAACGTGGCTTTTTTGTGATTGGAATCACACATCTTTTTATGTGGTTACTGGAAGTATCCAATTGTCACAATTTTTATACCAAAAAAAGCACTATTGAATTTTAAGTGTCAAAACTTCTCATAATACCACGTCCTCAAACTGTGAGACAGTGTTGCTGATGGATTTTCTTTAACACATCAGGAGTTGTAAACATTTGAGATATATTAATTTATGAAGATCTTTAAGCTTTTCCAGTAGAACTGGAAATGGATGATAAATATACAGCACATTTCAACTGTATGTCAAAAATTTATAGAAAAAAGACTAGGAGGAAAAACATTAAAAAAGTTAACAGTACTTATTTTTAATTTAAGAAAAAATTACCCAAAACTTGGAGGTTCGGTCAAAGGATGGTTATATATGTTTCAAAAAGCAAAGTAGGGTCTTATCTAAATGTCCCCTACACCATCAAAAGGGCTTCTCCTTTTTCACAGAAATGCAAAGAGGCTGTAGGATATTAACTGCTTTGAATCTATTTTTATCAATCTTACTCCAGAATTCTTTTTTTTTTAAATCAACTGGTTATAGATGCATTTGTTTCTTGTATCTTCTTTTGAGCCTGCTTTGTCTTACTACTGGCTCCTTCATTATTGTGTGAAAAAAATCTAATGTGTATTCATCATGATAAGTCATGAAAAGTTTGTTTCTTAACAAAATTTCACTTTGACACAAGGCAGTGAGACTATGGACTTCCTAAATTTATACCTCTCTCTATTTTCCAAAATGTCCCAATTGACCTATAACACATGTATAGTCTGAAAATATAAACATTTATCTGAAAAAAAAGTATGGTGTATGAAAATCTATTTAGCTTATGATACCATATGCATGCAAGATCTTGAATGCCATACAAAGGAATCTAAGTGACTAAAGATGAAAGTGTTTTGTTTTTCTTTTCCGTCAGTAGCAAAGTGATGTAAGAAAAAGAAATAAAGTAAACTTTAGAAATATGAAAAGTGTATGAGTATTGACATCTGCTTATTGTGAATGTGATGAGAGAGGCGCGTCAGGACAGTGAGAGTTAGGTTCATTACACTGCTTTCTCATACCATAAATGAAAGAATAACAAATATTGGCTAAAATTCAATAACTTCCATGGCCAAGATACAGTCTATAATTTGGACATTGATTTCTTTTGATAACTTTTCTCCTCAGGCACTGTCAAGATAAATAATAATTAGTAGTTCAGCTAGGAGTTAGACTACAAATTTCAGCTTGAGTAAACTACAGGAGACGCTCGCTACACATTCACTTAAAGCTTTGACAGTTGCAAATGTTCCCTGTGGCCAACCCCTCTTGTTTTCCTCTTTAGAATGAATGTTTTCACTGAGCCCTCTGGGATGTGAAGCCACTAGCAGAAGTTAGGACTTGCAGTTGCAAGTTACCAAATAATGCCAATTTCACACATTTTATTCCTGTATGAATTTCTGTTAAAAGGAAGGGATCCTAGCAGCTGCATATCAGAAGTATCTGAAATTCCTGTCTCAAAAACATAATACGCCCCTCCATTTATTCCACAAATTGTACAGTTACCCTTGATCTTGAACAACTTCTCCCTTTTTAAGTATAAAAGCCTGGAGGAGAGTTGAGACTATTTACACTTCTAAGTCTGTTCCTAAGTCACAACACTGACTGTGAATTCTGCAGTGTTGACTTGGGATGAAAGAAGGAAAAGGAAAAGGCTAGGAAAGGGATGATGCTGGGAAAGTGGAGCAGTTTCTAATCCCTTCTCCTCCCATCCTCACTCCGATCAGCTTTTCCCACCAGCTTTTACAATGAGGATCACTTATTTATTTCCCTACAAAACATCCCAAAGTTTCCTGATTATTAAAAAAAAACAAAAACAAAAACACTTGGGCTTACTAAATAGAACTTGATTCTAAACTAAGCCAATCAAACTCTGAAGAGCAGCATTGACTAACGGAATGAAAATCACATGTGAAATTTCAAAATTTCCAATACCAACACCAAAAAAGTAAAAAGAAACAGGTCAATTTACTTTTAATAGTGTATTTTGTTTACTCCAGGATGACAAAGCAGTATCATTTTAACCTGGAATGAGACAGTTTACTTCCTTCTCTATTCTTATTAAGTCTTCAAAAACCAGTGTGTGTTTTACACTCACTATCCATCTCAATTCAGATTAGCTGCATTTCAAAAGATCAGTACTCCGTGTGACTAGCAGCTACTGAACTGGACATGGCAGCTCAGAGAGAGAACTATATTGTGATTCTTATGATTGTGCAACTTTAGAAAACATTTATCTACTTGAAAGAGACCCCAGAACTCATCCCATGAACACATCTTTCTCCCTAACAAAGCTTGAATCGGCTCAGTGTAGATGTGATGCTGTTAGAACTTGGAAGATACACAAAAACTTTAGCATTCACACAAATGGGACATTTCAAAGTGAGGTAGAGCCAGGAATTTTGAATATATTGTTCATGGTACAATATTTCATTCCATTATTTCGCAGATGTACTATTAGTGACTACATCACTGCCTCAGCCTGTGTATTTTCTTTTTCCTGTAAGGGTGAAACAATTTCTACACAAGCTGTAGAACTCTCTGCCCAGGAGGTGATAGTTGGATTATCTCCTGGAAAGTTCCTTAACTCTCCAGAATTTGGATTTAAAATTCTTATTTCATTCAGTTATTTGAGAAATAAATGAGAAAATGAGTGAAATGTTGACCATGCAAACAAAGCCAAAGACTGTCTAGGGAAGATGCTAAGGATAACTATTCTACTCCTGTTATAGCTGTAATTTCTTCTTCAGCAGATGACCCTTCATCTCTCACATTATTCATTCTTCCCTCCTCTCCTTCCATCCTCTTGATGGGAGGACCTATCTCCTAGACCCTGATACCTTGCTTATGGCCCTTTCTGATTGACAGAAACAGCCCAACACTTATACAGGGAAAGTCATTCCCCTCTCTATTTCATGAACAGCTCAGGGCAATGAGAGAGTTGGGCTTCTAAGTTCCCATTAGCCAAAAGGTAGAAATGACTGAGAACTGCTAAATGATTATTAAAGTGTTGACAGATATAGCTTATGAGGGATTTTATTTCTCAGAGAAGATTACTTTGGAGGAGGAAATTAAAGATGGGGATATCACTACAGAATCCTTCCCTTACTTCTCTTTTGAGAACTCTATGAGAACACACACTTGTTTTGTTTCACTACTGGATCCCTATTTCCTGGAATAGTATTTAGCACACAGTAGTTCCTCTACAAATTTGTGTTTGACTATATTGAGAGTGTTGCCTCGCAAAATTCAACCAGCTTAGAACCCATGATGGTAATCACTGTGTAGGTAACCACTGCCTCTTTTGGCAGCTAGAGCTTAATCTCTGATTTGAGGAAAGGTGACAATGAGATGCAAAAACCCCAGTTTTCTCCCTATGTTATTAATTAGTAATGTTGTCTTTTAATGTAAGACTCTTGAATACTTTACGATCACAGTTAAGTCCAACTGAATCATATTGGCTGCTTTATTTTCAAACAGAAAACACACACACAATGCCTTCAGACGGATAATGAAGTAGAAATAAACCACTTAAAAATTGTTTACATGCGGAATATCTAGAAAGAAAATAAGCCCAACAGGATCATAAAATCTGTCACCCATGTTCTTGTTAATAATGAGTTGAAGCTGTACTTACTCAAGAATTAAGCCGCAGTTTGTCTTTAAAAGTTCTCACCAAAGTTATAATGCAAAAAACTTGGTAGTACACAAGAAACCACAAGTATCCTAAACAAGATTACCTTTAAAGCTTCAAATCTTGTACAGACACTCCTCCACTTAAAAATATCAATTGCTCATTTACATGCATGTATCTTGTAAGGTCCTTCACAAAGTGTTCCAAAGGTGCCCATCCAGCCTGAACTACCACCTTCCGCCTGAGAGCCTGAGCTCCCTAAGTTATTGCCACTTAAAGTCATTTCCGTTCTCCTAACAACCTACATTTTGTGTGGCTACCTGGTTTTTGAAAATGTGTTCTCACAATCAAAGATACTCTTTCGTCTTTCTCCTTGAAAAAACTGCCTGCTCATGGTGAAAAGACTTCCTTAGCCTTCCAGACAGAGCTCGTCATCTCTCTTCCCTGATCTCATAGGACTTTATAAATACCGTGAGTACAGAATCTCAGAATTGGGTTATATCAACTTTGAGGTTTATATATCTATCCCTCTCTGCACTAGACTAACTTCCCTGAGTGTTGGAACTGTGATAGATTCCTCATTCCCTCACCCAGAGACAGTCTGCCTCCCCTACTGATGTAAGGCCACTGCACATGAAGCGCTGTTTGACTCAGTGTTGACACTTTTGGTATACAGCACTGTCCTGACACTTGACAAAAACATGATGAATAAGCAGAGGAATGTTGATGATAGCCATAGCCATACAATGTTAAGGGAAAACAATCTGGCCTTGAAGGGACCACATGTGTCATGGTGGGTTTTATCCAGAGAGCATTCTGAAAGGGAGGCAAACAGTAAATCCTGGGCTATGATTCTCAAAGGGAATCTGCCCTGAGGGAACTAAGGGCCTTTCACCAACAAGGTTTTCTTGGAGAACACCAGCCCTCACTACACACAGACCAATGCCTATGTTTTCCACATATGACAGCTACTGACCAAATTCTGCCCTTCTACCAAAACTTGACTTTTGTTCCAAATCATGGAGAAATAAATGGGTGTCCTTGTATTTTCTGTTCCCTCAATAACCTGCATCTTATAGTAATAAAGAATTCCTTAAATCTATATCTCAACAGAAGATTAATATGACAATGTAACTGAAAGTGCTTCATAAATTATAAAGCACCTTATTACATTATGACTAATGTTATTGTCATCATTAACAACCCTAACATCATCTCTAATAATAAAAATAACCCCTCCTAATACTCTGATTTTGATGTACTATGGGTCAAATTATAACCCATAGTAATAAAGATGTTATGTCTCATCCTTACTGATAATGACATAAGAGGGGTTTAATTATGGTTATACTTATCACTAAATAGCATTTTTATGGATGAAAGAAGTTTCATATTTATTACTTAATATCTGTAAGGCCTCTTAGAAGGGCCTTGCCCTATATAGTGAGTGGTGAATATTATCCTCTTTATTAGTTTCCTCAACACTTCTAGCTGATGGTCAGTAAGCAACGTGACATTCATATCCCGAGGTCTTCATTTATTTGCCTTGTGATTTGGGGTAAAATACTTAACTGTTCTGAACCTTATAAAATGTTACATTGTAAGAATACCTTTTCTACTTACTTTTCTGGGGCTTTTTTGAGAATCACATCAAATAAAATTTCTTATGATCTTTAAATAGAAAGGCACTAAAATCAACTTTAAACACTACTGCAGTAAAATAAACCTTCTGTTACATCTTTCTGTGCATGTTTTTGTAAAACTGATTTTATATCATCTTCCCAAATTAACCATTCTTAAACTGGCTTCTTAATTTTTTTTAACTAAATTGTTTTCTTACAGTCATCATATTGATACCTTGTGACACTCAATCAGAAACAACCCAACACACACACACACACACACACACACACACACACACACACTCGATAGAAACAAAAACTATGAAACAGTACTTTCCTGTGTGTGGTGAACCCTGATGCTTTCTATTTTGTTTCACTAAACAATGCTGATAGTGATCCACAAGTTGATTTCATGACTCAGAGTTTGGAAAATAACTAGCCCACTAGATTAAAACAAAATAGAAAAACAAAAACATAAGCAACAAAAAAGGAAATGAGTCCTAAGCATCATTTCTTTCCATGGATCTATAATCTGCCCAAGAGTACATCTCTCATCATGTCCTAATCATATCACAATTTTTTGTAACACTATCACTTTAAAAGTGTTTTTCCCTTTTTCTGGATGTAGGCCCTGCCCTCATCACCTCCTCTGTGAAGCTTTTCCCAATCTTCTTGCCAGTAATTTATTCTTTTCTTGTCCAACACCCATCCTCAATGTCCATCAACTTTAGTGAACCTTGACTCCTCTGTGAGTAGACTGGGACTGTGTTAATTTTGATGCCCTGAGCGCCCAGCACAGAGTCTGACACAGAGCAGCTCCAAAGTAAAAGTTGGCTGAATAAATATATTGATTTTAAGGGTTAATTGAAATATAAGGACTAGCTAGGGCTAAATGTTCCAACATAGTGGTGGTACACGAGTTGTCTAAAATACAAGTAATCTTACGGGCAGCTCCATCCCTTGGGTGGGACAACTAAATGTTAGCCTCCTGAGCACCACACATCGTGGAGTGGATGGTGTGATGTACTCTTCTTTGAACATCATTACAATTCTATTTCAAAATTTCTGTTCCTACCAATACCCAAGGAGACTATAAAAGATTCCAACAGTCCAGCCTCATTTAGCGAAAAAAAGATTTCAATAGTCCAGCCTCCTTAAGTGAAATTATCTTGGGTGGTTACGTATTGGTTGAATTGCTTTAAACATTCTTTTAGGAATAGCCCTGATTATGAGATAAAAATTGCAAATTCCTATGGACTATGGATTGGTAGAATTTGCTCACTATAGTATACAGCTCTTAAACAAGTGTTTACAAGCCTTTGTTAAATCATACTATAGAGCTTATTATTTTTTAACAATTGTGCTGTTTTAAAGGTTGTTTCAGTAATCCATTATTAGTATTTAAAAATACATATATTGTCCTTTTGTGAGCACATACAAAAGCTGTATTATTTAAAAACAAAAATTCAAGGATAAAATGTTTGCAAATGTATTATTTAAAAATAGCAGTAAAATGGGATTTTCAAAATAAATCCATGCTAACTAGGATTTATGATACAATATAAGCCTGTACTATTAATTGTAATGCCAGGATTTGGAGAGCTATACTGAAACATTAAATTTATTCATTTTCACAGCCTGTAGACATTTTAATGTGTAAGTAGCAATAAGAACAAATTACCTAAAAACTTTTAATTGTGTAAACTAAATTAAGACTAAATGGTAATGCAAAAGTGGGTACAATAGGACAAAATTATGAATCCTATATAATGATCCAACAACACTTCAAGTGTGGAAACAACATCACTATTCTGGAATGTATGACCACAGCTGATCCTAATTGTTTCTCTCTTGTCAAATAGAAATTGCACATCAATCTCAAAGTATTGCAAACTGTTCATTACATGCAAATGGTTGTGTTTTGCAGGCTCTCCAAGGAAAGAAAACTTCTTTACAAAAGGAACCCAGCTAAAAGAGGAGGTTCTCTGATAACAGTAGGTTTCCATTAGAGTTCTTCATTTATAAGCAACAACAACTGCTTCTGCCAATAAGGAAATTCAGGGTAAGGGAATGGAGGGGTTTACAGGATGAAAGGGAAAATAGAAGAATCAGGTTTGGAACAGGCAGGGCCTAAGAGGGTCACCACAACAAGGGTAGCTTGTTGGTCTTGATCAGGCATTCTCATTAGAATGGATGAATTCCAACCTTATCACTTACTTTAAGATGAAAAGTCTCAAGAAAGAATATAATTAGCCAAGCTTAGGGTCTAAGCTTAGGACCACTGAGATGTAACCCTCTTGGATAGAATACTTGATTGATTGTCTCATGAAGGCTGCTCAGGTACCCAAGAGAAACTGTGGGTACTATCAAGTAGGGAGAACAGTTGCTATACACTCTTCAAAAATGTCTACTTCCACTGCACAGTATTTAAGTGACTTTAAAGCTTCTTTTTTAATTTTAATCAAACCCCTCTCATAATGCATGAAATTGAATGTTGACTTAAATAACAAGCCTATATTGATTTACGTTTTTGTTACCATGATTTTTGGTGTGTTTGATGAGCATGACTGAAGTCTATTTCTCCATTATCTCAAGTAACAAAGAATGTTTAAAGAGAGAGTAAGAAGGAACACTTGCATTTTTATCGCAACTTTTCATTATTCTATCTTCTAAAGCAGGAGGTAGCAAACTTTTTCTGCAAAGAGCTACATAGTTAATATTTTGGCCTTTGCAGGCCAGGCAGTCTCTGTGGTAACTACTTATTACAGCCTTTGTCACCAGATAGTAGCCATAGGCAATTTGTAAATAAATAAGTTGTGATTGAGCTCCAATAAAACTTTATTTACAAAAATAGGTGGCTGGTAGGATTTGGCCCCATACGATTCCTCTTCTGAAGAATTTAATATTCATAGGATCAATAATATTTAATGTACTAGGTATTATATCAAAATTCCTTTAGTTGCCAGACATCCAAGGGATGTCATAGGTGAGATACCTATTCTAATAATAACCAGCTCAATGTTCCACACAGAGTCCTAGATTCTATGGTAGCACATCAGTCTGTTTTAGCTTCAGTTTGAAATATTCTTCAAAATGAGTCTGGTTAAGTAAAATGAATGACTAAGTCTAGGACAAAGAGGGAACTAAAATTTGCAGTACTGTAAAGTTATAAACTAAAATTGTCTATTGACAAATAAAAAGTAATAGCGAGCTAATAAAACCTCAAGGGGGAAATATGCTACCCTATAGATATACATTCATATCAGACTCACCAACTATTTTTCAGTCACCCATGTCCTTATTCCTTGTTGGTTTTGATCAGAAGACCTTAATATAAATTCACTGCTAATAAAATAGCTTCAATTATAGCCTCACAAAAGAGCAAGAATTTAAAAATTTGTTAACTATGATGTTTGCAAACAATCCCAGTTTCTGGCTTGTACCTATAATTTGTATATAGTAGGAAGATTTACCATTCGTATGACTAGATACTTGCTATTCAGCTTGATGAATAGTTCATCCTGAACCAACTCATCTGTGAACAGGCCTCTCGTACTATAATTTGTCAATTTTATCATCGTTCAAAATTTACAACTCATGTCAGAACATTTTCTCACTCTCTTGGTATGACTTGTTCACAACTAGCTCTTTCCTTATGCTGTCTTTTACAGCATTGCTTTTTCCTGTTTCCCAAAGTCTTGTTCTCCCAATTGAGTTTGGGAATCCCAGAGGTATAATGGAGGAGCGTCAAGAAAGACTAAGGGACACAGATAACTGCTGTAGAAAAAGCTCCCATTCCCCTAGGCTGGTTCCAGGACTTTCTGGAGTGTTTACACATTGCCATGTGTTTCTACCTTGGCCTTACTATGCTGAACACATGAGCCTGTGAGCTTATTAAGGGAAAGGGGGCATTTTGTCAAGTCTGTATTCCTAGTAGCAAGCAAAGAATCTGTCTTGCACACAGTAGGCTCACACAAATACTTGTTGAATGGGTTTTGATATTTATGATATGCTTAGAGGGTAAGAGAATGGAGCCATCATGTTGTTAAACTCTAAGCAAATAGGAGAATTTCAAGTACTCTACAAAAAAGAGGAGGGGGCAGCTCAATGTAAGGAAGAATTTCATGAATATGAGATGGAATAAAAATGGAAGAAAGGACAAGTCTGGGGATAGTTTGCCTAAGAAAATAATACCATGAAAATATAATTCTTTCATTTATCAAATTATTCATTATAATGAGTGTTATATGTGCTATGTACAAAGAGATTGTTCTATGTACTGAAGATATATTGGTGACCAAGAAAGACAAGGTCCCTGCAAGACTTACATTCTAGTAGGAAATATAGATAATAAACATGCAAATATATATTATAATTTCAGCTAATGACAGTGTTATGAAGAAAGTAAAGCAGGATAATTTGGAGAGAAATTAAGCCTATGTGTATATATATGTATGTGTGTGTGATCTCTTTCAAATAGGAGAAATTAAAAAAGGCATATCTGAGAAGATAACATCAGAACACAGACATATGTAAGTAAAGAAAAGTGTATAAAAGTCCTTAGAGGAAGGTGATTAGGACATAGGGGATAAAGACTGGGAATAGGGTAGAGCCTCTAGCAAAGAGAAAAGCAAGTTAAGTAGTAGGAACTAGCATTAGAAGGAATATTGAGAAAGTATGCGAGAAAATCAGCAATGAGACCAGTGGCTGGAACATCCTCTTTACAAAGTGGTGTACTTCGTAAAACTTGCTTATATTAGCATTAATCCAATTTTTCATTAAATAATTTCTCTTTCACACTGCTTCCATGTTGATGGGAGCAGGGCTTTTTTTTTTCTAATTTAGAATTTGAAATTAGCATGCTTTGCTTTTTTGGGGGGGGTAGATTCTTACTCTCTTGATAATTTCTTACTTTAAGAATAAGAATCCCTTAGGGATGATATGTTTTTCCATGCATCTTAAGCAGTTCTTTACTGCTGTGGCTATTACAGTAAGTTCTAGTTTTGGTTCTTGCTTCTTTCCCATAATGTATACCAATCTGTCATCTTCTTAGACATACTATGCTGGACAACAGAACTTTAAGAACAAGTCATTTAAATTATCCGAATATTTTAATATATTTATTTTATGAAAGACATATTTGATGGGTACCAATTTAGAGCCCCTCTCTGAATTCCCATTAAATCTGTTATTTACTACTTCTGAAAACATGCACAGGAGCCAAGAAGTTGTACAGGCACTTCTAAGCAGTGATAAAAGGCTAACAATATTTACTTAAGAAGGAAATACCCAACTGTTTAACTGTTTTAAGAGACTGAATTCTCACGCCACTAGCAGCTAGTAACATTGGAAAGCTTACTTTAAGGTGTACTCCCATACTTGCACATCACTGCAACCCTAAAGCGATTAACTAGAGACAAATTCTCTTCACAGTAAATTTTCATGCTGATTCCCTTGTTAGTGTACATCATCTAGTTACAGAAATCAGGGTAGTTTTGTGATCACCAAACAAAATCTTACATAGTTTTCCTGCTGCGAAAATATAAAGGACCAGCAATTGTATGAATTATTCTTAATATTGGGGTCCCAATGAAGGGCAACAGATGGCAGAAATTTTTATTCTGATGATTTTTCCATCAAAGTTTCTATCAGCATTTGAATCCCAGCAGCGTGGTCATTAAGAAGCTGTCAAACTCACCAGCCAGCTGGTAAAATTAGCACTGTAAAAACTGACTATACAGAAAACATAATGTATTCAATTTGGTCTTTTACACCATATGCCTTTTTTCTAGATAGCCTTTGATTCAATCCATATTAATTTAAAGTTAGTTATCTCCTATAGAATCCTTTGGGGAAGTAGATTACTAATTAAGTATTAATGTACACTCAAATAAAAGCAGAAAAACTCACTAGAGCAGATAGAGTTAGGGGCATATAAACATCCATACAGCACTCTTTGTTTCTGGGCAAGCCAATGGTTTCTCAACGATGGCACCCACTACTTGAGGGCTTTTTAAGCTGCAAGCTCAGAAAGCAGGGTGAGAAGAATTAGAAACTCTGGGTATTTCCACTAAGAGGAAGTTACCCTTTATGGACTCACTTGTCTCAAACTTTGGGGCAAGTGTTACCTAACACTAATGTGTTCTTTCAACCTAAACTGTAAGAACTGGGTCCTTTGCAAAGTGCTTTAGAATTTTCTTTCATCACAAATAGCCAGGGTATAGCAGAGCTGAAGAGCAGCTAACTTGTCTTTGACTCTCTAAGACTCTTCCTTGCCTTCTCTCCTCAAACTCCAAGACACCAGTGCCTTTTTTCCCCCTGATTTATTTCCTCACCTGAGAGATCACAGTAATGTTCACAGGTTACAACTCTACTGTTTATATGTAATTTTCCATTCTCCATGCAAATTTCCAATTTCAGAAAAGAAAAAGTGTATTTTTCTTAACTAGAACATGCATTTAAGCAGTTTTCTTGAGATTTGATGGTTTACATGAACACTACAATATGACATACTTGATCCAAGTTGACTTAAGTCACAATGAATTAAAATGTATCATTACATTAAAAGTAAAAAGCTTTTAATTGAATTTATTTACAGTTTTATATATATATATATATATATATATATATATATATATATATATATATATATATATAAATACACTGCACTTCTACCATATAATATATATTATGGAGGAGTAAAACACAGTAATATTGAAAGATACACCAGAAAACTAATTAAGAAGGTAATATACTGCCTAAAAACAGCAGTTAACTCATGTCACATTAACACATTGCGGTTTCACTCCCTATGTTTGCTTGCCACTCATTGATTTACAGCCGAAAAAGTTTCATCTAAATAATTCTACTTCTGTTTACTTTCTTAGGTTAATTTTAAAAGGAATTCTTAAGATTTCAACTTCTCATGCTTGCTCATGGCAACGTTCTTTAGAAAGCGCTGTTAATTTTTAATATGTTTCACTAAACCGCCTTATCCCATAAAATAAACAGGTTCCATTTCCATTAATAGCAAGAATATTATACTCTTTTAAACATGCGATCTAATAGTGATTTTTATTATTTCTACCATCAACTTCAAGAACTTTGAACTCTGTTAAAATAACAGCCCATGCTTTAAACTTATTTCTTTCTACTCTAGAAGAACATGTAGAGCTAAATGTCAGGGCATGCTGTGAGTTCTACATTTCTGTTTTCAGCCAGTGTTCTTGTTGGCATACCAATTCACTCTGTCACTTATATGAGTTAATATTATTTTCATAACTTTCCTTCATGGTACTCAGTTTTTCCTCTGAAAACTCCCATTAACCTTTATTCTTGTTAGCTCTAAAAAGTAAGCAGATGTGTCAGCTTTCTGAGGAAGATTTGTTTGGCTAAACTGGAATTTTCCTCAATTCCTAATCCAAGAACTATATACATAGAAAATAGTGTAAGTCATAAAAATGAGGTTTACTGAAATTGCCAGGTTATTTAATCTGCATTTCAGCTGTTTGGGCACAGAAAATCAGTAAATACATTTTTGTTCTCATAGATATAGGTTAGTCACTTATGAAGTATGATTAGTTATAATAAGATCTTACATTTAAAGAGCAATTGTTTTGCTGAAAATGCAATTCTAAGAGCTTTATGCACATTTTATTTTTAATACTATTTAAGAAAAGAGAAAACAGAAACATACAGACTTAAGACACTTTCCCAAGACTCTGCAGCTATTAAAGGAACTACAGGAGCTGAGATTTGAGCCCATACTTTCTGAATCTGGCTTCCAACCTCTTAGCCAATTTTCTAAACGTTCCCTAGAGACTAATGTGGCACGCACTATTTTATGGGTGATAAAATTTTGCTTGTGCACTCAATTACTACTTGTTGACTGACTATTAAATAGATACATAAATAACTGAATAAATTTTATTAACAAACCAATTTTTAGTGGCATGTAACATGTTTGGTATTTTCTCATGTAAAAAAATGTGTTATTTTTAAAGAGGCTCCCCATGGTGGCATGGCATGGCATATTCTTTGGAATATCTTGAAAAATATTAATTCATATATTTAATTGTATCATTCACTTGTGATGGAGAAAAAAATAGTTGAGTTACATGGAACCAGATGATCTTTCTGGTATTGGTGGTCACTTTATTTTTAATTACAACACCAAGTGTCAATAGGAAACTGATTTGTCTTTTTTTTTAAGTTAGAAAGATAAATAAAATGAACTTCGACAGAAGTACATAAAGACAAACTTGTAACATGTACCTATTATTTTATTTCATACCTAGATATGATATCTGTGCTGAAAATTATACACACAAGGCTTCAAACTCCAGCGTACCCCTGTATATATCTGTTTAGTATATGGCCTGCCTGGTTGATATTCTTAAAGTAACCATTACTGGTTCAGGGTAACAAATCTGTCTACATTCTGTTAACTAAAATAATTTCTCATCAAAAATATAAACACTTTCTCTTACTCATTATTACTTAATCAACAATGATTAATAACCAACATAGCTGAAATTACCACAGATTCTATTTGTCTTATCTGTGGAAGTGCCTTACAGTGTCTTTCTGAACACTTTTTCTGGGACTCATGAGAATGAAAAGACAATCCCAGGTGTCTTTTGTGCCTGTGTGTCCATGAATGCACGCAAATGTGTATGTGCATGATTCTGGACCTTTCTAATCAAATATCTTAACTCCTTAGAAGATTAGTAATATAATTCACAGTTACTTAGCTAGAAAAAATTTTCCTGACATTCAGAATTCCTTTTCTTATTTTATGTATACATTGAGTAAAAAATAGACTAAATGAAATAATCTTTTTAAAGAAATTCTACAATTAAGGGGAAAAAGTTGTGATAAAATGTTCAAAATTTCAACTAAACCCGACGGTCAAGAAGTGGAGACCTCTAACATTCTCAAGGCAATTAAAATTATTGTATCGTTTTAGAATTGTATGGAAGTAAACACATACCAAAAGATCAAACGACATAAAAGCATTTGTTTTGGATCTCCGCTTCTGGCCAAATTGGAGCAACAGGGATCAGATTTAACTTTTTGGCTAAAAACTGTTAAAAATGAACAAACTATATGAAACAATGGTTTGAAGACATTGGTCATTCAGGCAACGAAAGACAGTGATCTCTGAGAAATTAGAAACAAATGAGGTGAGCCCTACAACTGCCCTAGCTTACTGTCTAGAGAGAGTTTCAGGCTATGACAAAGGATGAAGACACTCTCACAAAGCCAGGAGGTTTCCTTGAGTTGACGAAATGGAGCTGGGACTCTGAGGAGGTCAAGATGGCTAGAGTCATAGGGCAGAGTACCAGAGAGGAGAGATACAGAGAGCGGACATTGAAGACCTACAAAGAGCTCCCTTCCAGTCATCATCTGAGTCCCAATCAGCTCCTAAATGAGAAGAAACTACCCATGTCTAGGGAAAGAACTACACAAAAGGATTAAAGGGAACAACCACCAGAGCTCACATATGGTTGGGAATAGTGCCAGCCACACTGGAAAACATCATTCACAGAGCATCAGAGAAAGTACTTAGAAGGGTTTTGCTTCAGCAGTTGGACAAATTGGCTCTAGACTTCAGTTGTCCTGCTCAAAACTCACAAAGTGTAAAAGAAAGACACTCAAAAGATCAAATTGTTTCCAAGTAAATTAACAGTCTTATAGCACAAAGGTCAATAGTACTTATCTGCACAAAGATATGAAGCACCCAACAAGTTAAAATTCACATCTAGCATCCAGTCAAAAATTACCAGCCATTCAAAGAAATAGGAAAATAACACCCATAATGAGGCAAAAAAATACCTGAAATTTACCCAAAATAAACACAGATAACAGAATTAGTAGAAAAGAGCATTATAAGTTATAACTGCATTCCATATTTTCAAGAAGGTAGAGCAAAGACTGGCATGTTGAGCAGAGATACGGAAGATGTAAAATTACCCAAATTACACTTCAACAATGTGTTGAATCACACAAAACAATAATGTCCATGTTAAAAATATATGCTACATGGGATTAACTATAGATAAGATATTGAAAAAGATACTGACAAAAGAAACTGTTAAAAAATTACAGAGAAAAAAAGACTGAAAACAAAAAGAACAGAATATCAGTGAACAACCTAATCATATATGCTATCAGAGTCCCTGAAAGGGGGAGGGGACAATTTTTTTTTAAATAATGCCTCAAAATTTTTTAAATTTGATGAACACACAAATCCAACCAAGAAACTTAACAGAACTCAAGAACAAGAAACATGAACAAAACTATACCAAGGAACATCATAAACTAATTGCTCAATTCCCAAAAGCACTCCTTAATAAACCTTCTGTATCCATTGCTGAGATGCCCACCTGAAATATATATATACTTCTACATTGCTTTACTTTTCATGATGAGTATATATCATTATAAAAATAAAAACAGATTAAAAATATATAACTACCTTGCATCAGATATCTTTTAAAATGGCAAGAGGTTTATACACCTCCCCAAGAATACTTTATATTTCTTATATTTCTGCCTTTAAGTCAGAGACCTAGGGATGCTTCATTAGCTCAAAATTCACTTTAGTGCTATTACAAAATGTATTTTCTGTAGGATGGCAGATTGGAAATCCATGAATTTCCTCCATCTGCAATGCCAATGCTCACATGTATGGAATTTTCATTGATAGACACATAATAAGACAAGATTTTTACATTATTCATCTTCTATGTTTACACAGATTATACACACATAGGTGTTTAAATGCTTACCTTCTTAATATCAAAAATGCATACCTGCTATGCAAGTAATGTTTGAGAATGAAGAATTGTAAAGTTGAATAGGATATTGCTTTTATGAATCCAGCACTTTGAAATGTCTAACTATTTAATAAACTGCCTTTTTCTGTGCTTTCATCTATCCAAATCAGTGTTTTCTGGCACTAAAATCGGGCCACAATTCAAATCTACTTGACTGAAAATTGCTACCTGAAAAATCTGAGCTAAAAAAAGTCACAAAAATACTTAAGATGATGCAATAAACATAGTATTTCTTATATCTAAGCCATATATTTTATAATCTAAGTTATAACCTCCACAATCCAATTTATCTTGACCTGCATATTCAAAAGACACAGCAAGTTGGAATTTAACTATACACTGGTAATAATCCATATGTTGCATTTCCATTAACAAAAAACATAAAACAGTCGATAAGTACTGCTAATTAACTCTGCATTGTTTTGGCCTCTGGACTATCTCAGAAGGCATTCTGTCAATAGAATATATAGAAATATTGCTACATCACCACAAATTGTCTTTAGGGAAACAGAACTGTAATTTTACGATGGATATTTGTAGCAACTACATTATTGCTAAGTATAACACACATTCTCCTCCTAGACAGGGTCCAACATAAGGTAAAGACACACACTGCCCCAAAGCCACAGGACACCCTGCTGTAAAGATACTTCCTTGTATCAAAGATTCAATTATGCTTTGCAGTTCATCAGATAAACCAGACTAACTCTCATTCTGACACAAAATGTCCATTGCATAGTCTTCCCAAATGATCATCATGATACGTGCAGTGATGACAACAAAAGTCAGGAATTATACATTTCCATTATCCTTCACAACCTAAACTTAAAGAAGTTAAGCAGTCGTGATGTTGTGGTGAAGATAAAGACAGTTTGAAAAATGTAAACTCAAAAACTTACCTTAAGATACCATTTGTATTTGGCATGTTCCCAATTCTCAGGAATTTGTGTCTTTTTGAAAAACTGTTCAGCTTCTGTTAGCCATTGATTAAAAATCTTCATATCATAATGAAATCGTCGCCATTTTTCAACAGATCTGTCAAATTGCCTAGAAGTAAAAAATATGGATCAAGAAAAATATGAGTATATAAAACAAGTAATAGCAACATAGCATAAATTTTTATTGTATTGACAAGAATGTTATTTTGATATTTCTCACATTTGTATATTTCAATTTCATTTAACAGAAATAATTAACATTGACTAGAAAGAACAAATAAAAATAAAAGATTGTAATTTTCCCTCTAAAATTGGATATATTTCATAATTGAAACAAAAATAGAGACTATTATGAAGTATTAATATTTTCTTCCCTATGAGCACATTTAATCTTTTTTAATTCTGGAATTTAAAAATATATTAACATCTAATAATTTATTTTGAAGCAAGATACTCAATTTTAAAATATGTTACGGATCAACATTAAACTATTTCCTAAAACCTATCAATTTCAGTATTGCTCTTGACCTGAAGGAATGTATTCCTTGAGATTCTCAAGCATCCAGGATGACAGATGTAACTCACACATAGGCTCAGATGTAAGCAATCTGCCAACTAACAGATAGGCTAGTCTAAGACAGATGATGCGTGTTGTCTTACCTTACCCTTCACGTCTCCTTGTACTCCCTAATACTTTAAATTGGAATGCTGAAGGAATTTAGTGCAAGGTAATGTGTTAACATCTCATATGAAAAGAGTATTAAGAAGGAGGCAGGTGGTCATATTCTGGTGACAGAAGAGACTGAGGCAGAAATTATACGAGTCAAGGTTTAATGTTTACCCTAAGGCAGCTGCACATAATAATCACCTGGGGCATTTAAAAAAACAGCAATGAAACACTGATTTCAGGCCATACTCTAGACCAATTAAATTAGTATCTTTGGAGGTGAGATCCTGACACTGGTATTTTTAAAAGCACCCAGGTCATTCTAGTGTACAGTCAAGGTGAAAAATACTACATAAGGTAAGTTTTAAAATCTTATGGAGCTCATGATCTACTGGGTCTCCCAGGGCCTCTCCAAACAGGTATTTGCCAGTACTAAAATAAAAGCCATCTTGAAGATTCCTGGCTGTGGGACTGCCTCAAAGGTATGGAGGCAACAAATAAGTCTGTCAAAGTTCTCTGCATTCTACTCTTAAGATGCAATGGATTACAGTTTTGAATGTCTTGACATCTTCTCAGATCTCTACCTCCATTTAGGAACTTTAAATACTTTTAGAACCCAAATAATGCCACAAATCTCTACTGTTTTACTGGGAAAGAAATGGAATTCACATTTATTAAACATTTCCTATGAACCAGGCACTGGGCTATATGCTTTTATACATTCCATTTCATTGATTCCTACAACATCCCCAGCAACATAACAATTATTATTCCCATTTTCCACTAGAGAAACATGAGATGCTGTATAAGTTACCAAAAGATAAATAGATGTTAATTAGCAGAGAGGGGATTCTAACCCAGATCTGTCTGGTTTCAATGGTGCCTTTTACTGCCTTACATTCTCTTTGCTGGAATTTTCTTTTTATAAGGTGAATTCTCACCTTAGCAGTTAAACAATTAAAAGTGATAATTGTAAAGTTTTTCCCTACTTTTTCTTGTTAATATTCTTCCAGCTATTTAATTATGAATTTACCTGTACATTGTGTTCTGTGAGACACTGCATTTAATGATTAACTGTATTTGTTACCTTAAAAATACCTAAAATAGACAGTATTTTGGTAGCATAAAAAGGCAGCCAATGATAGCCAAAAGAGAGTCTCTAACTATAGCTAGCTTAAAAATAAGAATTCTTTCTTTAATTATTAATAGCATTTAGAAGGGCCAAGATGGCGGAGTAGGAGGCTCCTAGCTCACCCTCTCCCACAGACACAAGAAGAGTGACATCAACGGACCCACCCAGCCAATCAAAACACCTGCTGAACTTTGACAGAACATTGCCTTCTTCCAAATACGAAATCTGCTACAAATCCGGTAGGAGAAAAGGAAAAAAGAAAGGAGAAAAAAGAAAATCGTGCGAGACCGGTGCTGTGGGGAGGGAGCGGCAAAGGAGGACTGCCGCTCATTCGCTGGGTCTCCCCCCTCCAATGGAGAGGCCAATGGGATGGAGGGGGAGCCTCCGAGGCTCGGATCTGCCCCGGGCACCCCTTGACTGACAGAACTAAGTTAAACGGGCACAAAGGGTCTCCGCAAACCCCAGCCCTAGAGGCAAAGCGGCAGGAGGGGGACAAGACAGGCTGCCCAAGCTGCGGGGAGGACTGGGGCGGCTGCAGGGAGGCAGCCCTGGGGGACTGCAGGGTACTGTGCGCTGTGGATGAGCGGATGCACAGGGCAGAACCACCTGGGCCCTTCATAAAATACAAAAAAAGAGCAAAGTAACGCGGCTGGCATGCCCTGGAGGGAAGGGCTAGTAGCCTTTTATCTCCACAGACCTGTGGCGCCATCCGCTGGGTCTTTCTCGCAGCGCCATTTCTGGATCATTCTCCAGAGAAGAGAGGCGGGGCTCAGCCACAGCCCAGGCGGAGGTGGGGTTGAAACCTGAATCCATACCTACGGGCTCCGCAACCACCTAGGCAGGACCGAGATTTGTTTTCTCTGTGAACTGGCGCCTCTAAGACAAACGAACGAAGAGTAGAGTTCTGTCACAGAGCAGGGGCGAGGGCGGTGCGGTCTTCTCCAAGCCCACCTACAGACTGCAGACCCTATGGCAGCAGCAGGCGAGCGACCCGCCCACCTCCCGAGCACGAGCCCGGAGCAGGAACGCATCGGTGGGAGGGGGCGTGCCCCGCCCGCCTGCCAGTGCTGGGAACGCGGCCCTGGGAGCAGCACAGACCAGGGCCGTGAACGCAGGGCCTCTGGAACCAGCGAGCTGAGTTCCTGCAGCAGGGCTAGGGCAGGAGTGGCGACAACCACAGAAGAAAAAGAGGGCTCCACTCAATAGCCAGGACAGGCTCTGGCCACCACACCAGCGACATCCCCAACCAAAGGGATTAACAGGCAAAACGCACAGAAGGAAGAGACCTGGCAACCAACCATACTTAAGAAGGACCTCTTGACAAAACTGTTAAGAGCCCACAGCCTCCATGGCAACACACCCACCTTTTTTTTTTTCTTTTTCTTTAATTTAAAAATTTTTTTTAATTTGTTAAAATTTTTTTAATCCCTATTAAAATTTTCTGAAATTTAAACATTTTAAAAAAGTGTCTCAATTTGATCTTTATTTCTCTTTGTTTTCTTCTTCTATTATTGACTATATGCTGTTTGCAAGTCTTTTCTTCTTTAAACTTTAAAAATAATTTGTCTCAACTTGGTTTTTATTTCTCTTCATTTTGTTCTGTTACCGATTATACTGTTTTCAAAACTTTTTTTCTTCTTTTAAATTTTTTTAGCTTTATTTCCACATCCACTTTAGATAAATAAATAAACTCCTTCAGGATCACAGTAGATAACTAATACTCCATAAGCCGTAGTGCCAGAGAGATATAAGCAAAATGAAGAAGCAGAGGAACCACTCCCATTAAAAGAACAAGAGAAATCCCCTGAAAGAACGATCAGTGAAACAGACCATGATAGTCTACTATATCATGATTTCAAAAAAGGAATGATTGAAGTACTGGAGGAACTAAAAGAGATTGTGAACAGACAAAGAGAATACATCACAAAGGAAACTGAAGCTATAAAAAGGAGCCTTTAAAAATGCAAAACTCATTTGCTGAGATAAGAGTTGACCTAAAGACTGTAAAAAGTAGGCTAGATAACGCAGAGGAGCAAATAAGTGTCTTAGAATACAGGACAACCGAAGTCACTCAATCAGAACAGCTGAGAGAAAAACAAACCAATGAAAACACTATAAGGGACCTATGGGATAATATAAAGCATGCCAACCTATTCATAATAGGGGTCCAAGAAGGAGAAGAAAGAACAAAGGGGATTGAAAGGGTATTTGAAGAAATCATGACTGAAAATTTCCCAAACCTAAAGAAGGAATCAGACATCCAGTACAGGAAGCACAGAGGGTCCCAAACATGAAGAACCCAAATAGACTCACACCAAGACATATTATAATTAGGATGGCCAGGCTTAAAGATAAAGAAATGATTCTAAGGGCAGCAAGAGAAAAACAAAGAGTTAGTTACAAGGGAACCTCCATAAAGCTTTCAGCTGATTTCACTACACAAACAGTACAGGCCAGAAAGGTGTGGAAAGATATATTCAAAGTCCTGAATGAGAGAAAGATGCACCCTAGGATACTTTATCCAGCAAGGCTATCCCTTAGAATAGAAGAAGATATAAAGAACTTCAGAGACAAGCAAAAACTAAAAGAATTTAGCAAAACTAAACCTATGCTAAAAGAAATATTGAAAGGTCTACTCTAAATAGAAAAGCAGGATGCTACAGAAATGAGAAAACCATAATTGGAAAGGCAATAACTACAATGAATTACAACAGAATAAACATGAAATTGTAAAAGAGGACATCTAAATCCTTAAGGGTGAGAAAGGGGAGCAAGAAAATATAGCTTTTTTTTCTTTTTTTTTCTTTTTTCATCCTTGGTAGGATGGGTTTGAGCTTATATTACTATGAGTTTAAAATAAACATATATAGTAATGGGTTAACAGATGTACAAAACAGGGTAGCCACAAGCCAAAAGCTTACAGTAGAGTCACAAAAACTGAAAAGAAACCAAGACAATACAAAGGAAAAATAACAAACTACAAAAAGAAAAAGAAAGGAACAAAAAGGAAACACTAAATCAATTGCACCAAACTGCATCAAACAACTGCAAAACTAAGTTCAAAATGGCAATAAACACACATTTATCAATAAGTACCATAAATGTCAATGGACTAAATGCTCCAGTCAAAAGACATAGAGTGAGACTGGATAATACAAGAACCTGCAATATGCTGCATAGAAGAGACCCACTTTAGGGAGAAGGACACATTAGATTGAGAATGAGAGGATGGAAAAAGATATTCCATGCAAATGGAAATGACAAGAAAGCAGGAGTAGCAATACTGATTTCAGACAAAATAGACTTTACAACAAAGGCCATAAAGAAAGATAAAGAAGGACATCATATAATGATTAAAGGAGCAATACAAGATGAGGATATTATACTCCTTAACGTATGTGCACCCAATATAGGAGCACCTAATACATAAAGCAAATACCAACAGATATAAAGGGAAAAACTGATGAGAACACAATCATAGTAGGAGACTTTAACACCCCATTAACATCACTGGACAGATCTTCGAGACAGAAAATTAATAAAGCAACAGAGAAACTAAATGATACAATAGAACAATCAAACTTGGTTGATATTTTCAGAACATTACATATCCCCCAAATAGAATATACACTCTTTTCAAGTGCACACGGAACATTTTCTAGGACAGATCATGTACTCGCATACAAAAGAAGCCTCCACAAATTTAAGAACATAGAAATTATTTCAAGCATCTTTTCTGACCACAATGCCATGAAACCAGAAATCAACTACAGAAAAACAAAGGAGAAAAAAAATGACAGCATGGATATTACACAACATGCTACTAAAAAACCAATGGGTCAATGATGAAATCAAAGAAGAAGTTAAAAAATACTTTGAAACAAACGACAATGAAAACACAACCAAACAAAATCTATGGGATGCAGCAAAAGTAGTCCTAAGAGGGAAGTTCATAGTGATACAGGCCTTCCTCAAAAAAGAACAATCTCAATTAAGCAATCTAACCTATCAGCTAAAAGAATTAGAAAAAGAAGGGAAAACAAAACCAAAAATCAGCAGAAGGAAGGAAATAATAAAGATCAGGGAGGAAATAAATAAAATAGAGGTTAAGAAAAACAATAGAAAAAAATCAATCAAAGCAAGAGCTGGTTTTCTGAAAGAGTAAACAAAATTGACAAACCTCTGGCCAAGCTCATGAAGAAGAGAAAAGAGAGAGCACAAATAAATCAAATAAGAAAGGAAAATGGAGAAATTACAATCAATATTACAGAAATGCAAAATACCATACTAGAATACTATGAACAACTATATGGAAACAAAATGGATAACCTAGAAGAAATGGACAACTTTCTGGAAACATACAATCCACCAAGACTGAATCAAGAAGAAACTGACCACTTGAACAAACCAATCAGTAGAAATGAAATACAATTAGCAAAAATAAAAATAAAAACTAAAAAATAAATCCCTACAAACAAAAGTCCAGGACTGGATGGCTTCACTGGGGAATTCTACCAAACATACAAAGAAGAATTTATACTGCTCCTTCTCAAGCTCTTCCAGAAGATTGAAAAGGAGGGAGTACTCCCAAACTCATTCTTGAAGACACCATCACCCTGATACAAAAACCAGACAAAGATAATACCAAAAAAAGAAAATTACAGGCCAATATCACTGATGAACATAGATGCAAAAGTCCTCAACAAAATATTAGCAAACAGAATCCAACAGCATATTAAAAAAGGTCTAACATGATCAAGTTGGGTTCATCCCAGGAACACAAAGATGGTTCAACATACCCAAATCAATCAATGTGATACACCATATACACAAAAGAAAGGACATGATCATCTCAATAGATGCAGAAAAAGCTTTTGATAAAATTCAACACCCATTTACGATAAAAACCCTTATCAAAGTGGGTATACGGGGAACATATCTTAACATAATAAAAGCTATTTATGACAAAGCTACAGCCAGCATAGTACTCAACGATGAAAAGCTGAAAACCTTCCCACTAAAATCTGGGACAAGATAAGGTTGTCCACTCTCACCACTTCTATTCAACATACTCTTGGAAGTCCTAGCCACAGTAATCAGACAAGAAAAAGAAATAACAGGGGTCCAAATTAGGAAAGAGGTAAAATTGTCACTATATGCAGATGACATGATACTAAATATAGAAAACCCTAAAAGCTCCACACAAAAACTACTAGAGCTAATAAAAGAATTCAGCAAGGTAGCAGGATACAAGATTAATGTAGAAAAATCAGTTGCATTTCTTTACACTAATGATGAATCAACAGGAAAATAAACAAATGATCCCTTTTAAAATAGCACCCAAAGTAATAAAACACCTAGGAATAAATCTGACCAAGGAGGTGAAAGACTTACACCTGGAGAACTACAAAACATCAAGGAAATTAAAGACTTAAAGAAATGGAAAGACAGCCCATGCTCCTGGATTGGAAGAATGAATATTGTTAAAATGGCCATACTGCCCACGGCAATCTACAGATATAATGCAATCCTTGTCAAATTACCCACGATATTTTTCACATAAATAGAACAAATCATATTAAAAATTACACAGAATCATAAGACTCAGAATTGCCAGCACTACTTAAGAAAAAAGAATGAAGCTGGTGGAATAACGCTCCTAGACGTCAGACAATACTACAGAGCTACAATAATTAAAACTGCATGGTATTGGTACAAAAACAGACATATGGATCAATGGAACAAAACAGAGAGCCCAGAAATGAACCCACAAACTTTTGGTCAATTAATCTTTGACAAAGGAGGAAAGAACATACAATGGAATAAAGACAGTCTCTTCAACCAATGGTGTTGGGAAAACTGGACAGCAGCATGTAAATCAATGAAGTTAGAATACTTCCTTGACATCATATAGAAAAATAAACTCAAAATGGCTTAAAGACTTAAACAAAAGACAAGACACAGTAAATCTCGTAGAAGAAAACATAGGCAAAACATCTCACACACATCTCAGCAATGTTTTTCTAGAGCAGTTTATCCAAGCAATATAAATAAAAGCAAAAATAAACAAATGGGACCTAATTAAACTTACAAGTTTTTTCACAGCAAAGGAAACCATAAGCAAAAAAAAAAACGACAACCTACAGAATGGGAGAGAATATTTGCAAAAGATGAGACTGACAAGGGCTTAATTTCCAGAATATGTAAACAGCTCATACAACTTAAAGAAACAAACAACTCAATCCAAAAATGGGCAGAAGACCTTAACACGCTATTCTCCAAGGAAAACATACAAATGGTCAATATACACATGAAAAAAATACCCAGAAGGAACCCTACTTCAAAGAGACAACCACACCCCAATGTTCACAGCAGCACTATTTACAATAGCCAGGACATGGAAACAACCTAACTGTCCATCGACAGATGATTGGATAAAGAAGATGTGGTATATTTATACAATGGAATACTATTCAGCCATAAAAAACAGCATAATGCCATTTGCAGCAACATGATGTCCCTGGAGAATGTCATTCTAAGTGAAGGAAGCTAGAAAGAGAAAGAAAAATACCATATGATATCACTCATGTGGAATCTAAAAACAACAAAAAAAAAGACAAATGAACTTTTATGTAAAACAAACAGTCTCATAGATATAGAAAACACATTTATGGTTATAGTGGGAAGGGGGAGGAAAGGGATAAACTAGGAGTTTGAGACTTGCAGATACTGACTGGTATATATAAAGTAGATAATCAAGTTTCTACTGTATAGCACTGGGAACTATATTCAATATCTTGTAGTAGCTAACAGTGAAAAAGAACATGAAAATGAATATATGCATACTTATGTATGACTGAAGCATTGTGCTGTACACCATAAATTGATACAACATTGTAAACTGACTATACCTCATAAAAAATTAATGGGATTTAGAGTTAATCAAATATGATATACCATCAGTCACAAAATGGTCTTAAAAGTGTTTTATATATTTAATAATAATTTTTAAAAATATTTTTAGTGGTATCTAATACACAATGTTTGCCTTAAGAATACATCTGAAGAATTTATTCCCCTTAAAAAAGAATTACACTGAGTATGTCTTACAGTCACTTGAATCATTGGAGTCAATGAGTTATCGTTGAATGAGAATCTAGAAATCGACAAGACATAGTTGTCATTGTTCCATCTTGATAAGACTATAGTTGATTTTAATTTTCATTATATATTTTTTATGTTGCCAAGTTTTTCTACAATGGGCATTTCCTATTTGATATTCAGAAAAATCCAATTAAAAAATAATTTTATTTGCTTATTTATTTTAATTGAAGTATAGCTGATTTACATTATTATATGAATTTCACATATATAACATAGTGATTCAATATTTTTATAGACTATACTCCTTTTAGAGTTGGGGCTATATTTTAAATAATGACTATATTTTCCTGTGCTGTACAGTATATCCTGGTTGCATATTTATTTTATACATAGTACTTGATGTCTCTTAATCCCATGACCATATTTTGCCCCTTCCCTCTTCCCTTTCCCCACTGGTAAGCATTTGTTCTCTATATCTGTGATTGTCTCTGTTTTGTTAGATACATTATTTTTTTTAGATTCCACATACAAGTGGAAACATAGAGTGATAACATAGGTAACATCTTTCTCTGCCTGCCTTATTTCACTAAGCATAATGCTCTTTAAAAGGCAGTTTCACATGCTAACGACTACCACCTCCAAGTCTCTTACTGTGATCATAGCTTGAGAAACAGGGTGAAGCTAACCAGACCACAGAGGAGTTGTAATTTCTTCACAATTTACCATTCCACCGTCATATCAGTCATCAGTACAGTCCCCTTGTTACTTTTCTTTTCCTTCTCCCCCATCACCAGACTGACCCTCTTGCCAATCATTTTAGCTACTCTGAGGTGACTGTTTTTCCAACATCTGTGCCATAAATACCGACTTGTCATTTCAGGCTGCTCCAGATGTGTGCCTCCACCACTCACACCACTGGCAATTACCATCTTCCACCAGATTCCATAAAGCCTCCTTTCACCCCAACCCTTCTTCCTCTTCACAGTTCACTTTTCCTCTAAATTCCTCAAGAGAAGAAAACCATCAGGGCCCATACAATTGATCACGGCACCCCTTAGTTCTGCAAGACAGAGTTGGAGATAGGAAGAGACGGGAAATAGGCTGAGGGCTCAGGGTTTTCCACTTACATCTGTGTTCCAGGGCCACAAAAAATGAGACAGGATGGAAGTGTCAGCCACAAAGGACTCTCTGAGGTCTTCCATGCCCTGCTACTGCCTCAGGATTTCATGACTTTGTACATTAGTTCCATATTCCCGAAATGCCCTCCTTCTCTTTGCTCCCTTTTCCCTAACTCCTACCATCTAAACCTCTGCATACTCAAAAGACTTGATGTGAACTACTTACAATGTCACTTTGTAAATATCTAGAGTATTCAATATAGCCCGCAAATGCTAAAACTTTGAAAACTGTAAAGTTGATTTAATTTTATTATTACAATTCATGTTAAAGTGAGTAACTCTATTCAAATATTAAAGAATAAAAGCATGTACTTTACATATGATGACATTTAATGTGAGTAGTAATAGTTTAAACTCCATTTCAAGCATCACATAAAAATTTTAAATATATTTTTCAGCATTGTAATATGTTTTGTTAAAAGCCAAGTCTAAATCTATTCTTGAATTTGCTATGTAAAATTTCATTTTTTTATCGTGACTACTTTTACACTTAAACTCTTTCCCACCAAAGAAAATTCCAAATGAATAGATATAAATTTTGCTAGTTTTACAATGTCACATTTATAAATTTAATCTCTAATCAGACACTATGCTCCATAAATTCCTCTCATTCCATTAATTCGACTACCCATGATTGAGGAAAAAGGCAGCAACAACAAGAAACACACAGAGATGTTAAAAATAGCATTCAGGGAAATAGATAGAAGTTCTACCCTCTGTATTATTACTAGGAAAAAACAGTTGGTTTTTTTTTTCCCCTGGCAGTAAGAGGAAATACAGACCCAACTAAATAAAGGACAGAAAATGTCAGCATAAACATATGGACAATAAATCAAGTGATTTTAAAATTTTGCAAATATTAAAACTCTCATTCACTATGCAAGCAGTGTTTAAAATTACACTGCTGCTTCATTTATGTGCAGCATAACTTATTTCCTGCTGTTCTAAATCAAGTTAGTCAGATTATTCTTGAGCATAAATTACATTTAGGGAGTAATTTAGGTACTTTGGGACATACTTTAACACTTTCAGGCCATTAAGGTGGTGGTCAATTCCATGAAATAGATTTAAATAAATAACACCCCAGTAGCCTTCTGACATATCCATTGTGGCTTTATACTTAAGGTCTGCAAACTCAGCACTGGGCTGCTGATTATTTCTACCTACACTCTTCATCGTCAGTGAGGTGAGTGGGAGGGATCTTGGTTAAAGTCTCATGGTCCAAACTGTAGGTGTTGACAAAAGTTTAATTAGTCATTTCCCCCAAACCATAGTACTTTACTTCCCTTCCCACCTCCCCACCCCGTATCCCAATCCTCCCCCTCAGTAATCAAATCATTCACTGAAGCCTAAGTATACTAGCAGTTGTGAGCTATTTTATACAGAACGTGGCTCACTCTGAGGAAGTCTCCCATGGCTCCACCTTTCCTCAGCCCTCTCATGTCCCTTTGAATTATTACTCCTAAGACCCTGCCCAGATTTCTAGTCAAAAATCTGTCCTAACATGCCTAATTTATATATTGAGCCCAGATCCACACACACACAATTAGACTCCACCCTAGCTGGCTGACTGTCTCACTGCAACCACTCACTGGACACAGGCTTATATCTGAACCCATGACCTTGCCTCCTCACGCAGGTAGAGCACAGTGGTCAGACTGCCGAGGTTGGAATCCTGGCTCTATCATTTACCTTACGGCCTTGAGCGAGTAAGTGACCTCTCTGAATACTGATTATAAAAGTAGTACCTCCCTCTGAAAGCTAATTTTGAGGGTTACATATATGAATGAATTTAAATTTCTTAGAATAGTGTCTGGTAGGACTCAACAAATATGAGTAGTAGTTTTTGTTATTATTATTCTGCTTCTATTTGGCTTAGATTTTCAGATGTAAATCAAATTACCAATATAGAATCCAAGCACTATCATTGTCTCTCCTGTGGAGATCAGATATGTAAGAAACAACTTTAAATATTTAAAGTAATTAAACAAACAATGGTATTGTTTATATAAGCTGAATCATTACTCCAGCATAGAATCCATGGCTGACCATGCCTAGCTCTGATTACATGATATATATTTATTTTTAAACACCTTTTTTGTAAAATATAACAGAAGAGTATATATAATCCCATGTTTCCATAACTCAAGACAAGAAAATTTTAAAAATCTCCAGCAATCAGAAATCCCTCCTGATTCCCCTCCTAATCACTATCTCCTCTTCCCTGAATAATATAACCTCCCTCCTAAGTTTTATGGGAATCATTCCCTTAGAAGTTTGTAATTTAGATATGCATTCCTTACACTAGAGTTTGGTTGTTGTTTGTTTTTGAACTTCTTATAAATGTAACCATATAATATGTATTCTTTTGTGTGATGGTTCACTTGCCCAATATTATACCTTTAATATTAATTCATGGTGTTGCTTATACATTGTTGTATAATATTTCATTGTATGGTATTTTTTTCCTGTTACTAAATATCTAGGCTGTTTCTAGTTTGGGGCTATTATAATGTTGCTATAGACATTCCTGTACCTGTCTCCTGGGATGTGTACATAAGCATTTCTGGAGAATATATACCTAGGAGTGAAACTGATGGGACATCAGTTATGGCTATCTTTAATATTACCAAAGAGTGCCAAATGATTTTCATTCCTAATATTAGTAGTATATGAAAGGTTACACTCCTATTTACAATTTATAGTCCAAGTAGCACTGTATGAGAATTCCAATTGCTCCATATTCTTACCACTACTTGGTACTATCAGACTTTTAATTTCAACCACTCTGGGTGGTATATAATGATATCTTATTTTAGTTTTAATTTACGAGTGCCTAACTACTAATGGGGCTGGCAAACTCTCCATGTTTATTGGCCATTTGTATTTCTTATTTTGTGAAGATGACAAAAGTCTTACTGTTATTGTGAAATATAAAACACATTTGTTATTTATTACAAATTGATCATTCTATGAATACTATTCAGATAAAGATATAAAATACTGTCAGCAGCCCACAAGCCCTCTTTCTGCCCCTTCTCTCAATTTTCTATCAGATTGTCTGTTCTTGAAGATTTGTAGGAATTCGTCATGATTATGGATACACACATTATATTAGTTATGCGTTTGTTTCAAATATCTGTTCCCAGTCTGTGGCTTTCATTTTCACTCTTTTGATGTTGCCTTTCAGTGTAGAGAAGTCACTAATGTACAATATAGCCCAATTTATTATTTTATGATTAGTGCTATATATGTCTATTTAAGAACTTTTCCATTAACCATTATTCATTTACATATTCTCCTTTACTTTGCTGTAAAAGTTTTATTAATTTGCCTTTTCTCATTAAGATCTGTATTATATTTTTGTGTATACTGTGAAATAGAATGCATACATATTTTCCTCAGCAGGATATTCTATTTTTGCTTTTAAAGTAAAGCATACATACAGAACAAAGTAATGATGTACAGTGGGAAAATAAAAGTATGTGCTGTGAAAGGTAAGTCTCTGTCCCACTTCAGACACCCTCCAGCTGCAACTCTGCTAGTTATTCTCTCACTGTAAATAAAAATTTTATAATTTGAAATATATAGATAGCTGGGAAAAGAAATAAACAAATACAGTGTTTTAAAATGAGCTTTCTCATTCAGATTGGTTGTTTTCAGTATATCCATTGCTAGCATTTTTATAGCTCTGTATTGACATTTTATTTTGTAACACCTAGTTAATTTTATCCTTAATCCTCTTAGGTTGTGAGCCTGATTCTCAGGCTTCACCAGTTTGGAGTGCTTTTTTGATTTTAAGTTTCTCACAGTGGTTATAATACTGGAGTTTAGGACTCATTCTCAGGCCTTTGTTTCCTCTCTTCACTGCTAAAATTCTACACATTTTGTTTCCCCTGTTTCTCATAACAAGTTGTCATTTACTGCCATATGAACAAACAGAAAAGACAGGCTTTATCTGAACTGTATCACTGACATCAACACTTAGTGTGACCCTTTTCCAACCACAGGGGACTCTTGCCAAACTTAAAGAAGACAGGGACATTTTTCTCTCAAAAAAAAAATCTAGTTCAACTAGTTATTTACAGTTAACCTTTTGGATTTCTGGTATAGACATTTCCCTCTACAATCTCATTCACTCTTAAAGTTTGAAATAACATCTATAGCAGGGGTTGGCAAATTTTATCTATAAAGTTCTTGAGAATAAATATTTTAGGCTTCGTTGGTCATGCAGTCTTTCTTACAACTACTCAACTCTGCCATTGTAGCTCAACATCAGCGATAGATGGAACGTAAGCAAATGGGTTTGGCTGGATCCCAATAAAACTTTGCTTACAAAACTGGTGTTGGGCAGGATTTGGCCCACAAGCTGTATTCTACCTTCCCTTCATCTGCAGACTACCACATAGCCCCAGCTTCTAGCCCTCACCTGAGCTCTCTATCTAGGTGGTTTTTGGACTATCCTCACCAGAACATTCTATGTGAACCCCAAACATGATATGTTTACAATTCCTTATTTTCTCCTGTAAGTCTTGTGATTTTGGTTAATGATTTCCAAGCTAGAAATCTCGAGGTCATCCTTTACTCCTCCCTTTCTTTCTCACCATGCCTGTCTCTATCCCATCAGTCCTAAACCAGAAATGTCTCTTTAATTTGGCTTCTTCCATCTAGCCTCACTGCCATAGCCTTTATTGAGATCCCCTAATACCTTTCCGTCACCATATTCCAACTCATCTCTCCCTACAGTCAGTTTCTGACCACTCTCTAACCTATGTCTACACTGCTATACCTTCTTCTTTGGTTCCAGCGTCAACACTGACAGACATTCACACAGCCCACAATGTATACTACACTTTAAAACACTGCCTATCTCAAAAACTTCCATAACAATCCAACCCCCACCCCCTTTTACTCTGGGCTTTTTGCTACATCTTACAACATCACTCTGCAATGTTACTTTACTCTGTGAGGCCTGTCTCATCTGAAATTAGCTACTTCCTAAGACAAGCTCCCTTCACTGTGCAAAAACATCTATTAACATACTATTTCATTTTCTAATTATGTATTTACATAGCTCTCTTTCTCAGTAGACTATGAGCCTTTTAGAGGAAGGATTACACCTTATTCACGTTTGAATTCCTCATACTGAGCAATGTTCCTGGCACATGATAAGTGTTTAATGCATCTTTGAAATGAATGAATGAATACAAGAGTTCACGAGTAATTTGCAAGGACTCTTTATATTTTCCATTTAGGAGCCATGAAGGCTTGGGTACATTTTTTACCTCTTTGAATCCAGTGGTCTTATAAACAAAGCGAGGGTAATACTGCCTATATTACACATCATTTTATTAAGGATGAATGTACCTTGAAATCTATAGATAGCAATAACATTTTATTACTCTTGTCGTTAATAATAACCTTTGGTAATCTGTACATATTATAACATTGATAGAGAATTTAGAATTAAAAATATCTTAGTCTATATCAGAAATCATTGACATCAATATATTTTCAGTGAATTGTTACTTTTATTAATATGAAACATAAAATAACTTTTAAATATAGATAATATAGCTCAACACCATCCTAGAAAATTATTACACTTTATACAAACTTGCAAAAGTCTTATTTAAGCATGAAGATGTATAGTTACTTAAGAACTATGACTCCTTTTTTCATGGGGGTGTTTCAGATTAAAATAATATTGATAAAATTCACCTTACACCACAGAATTCAATAGTGTTATCTTAAAAACAATAATGATAAAGTTAGAACAATGCTGATGACATTATTTGTAAGACCTCACAAACACTTTAGGTTATCACTAATAATATTTTTTATAAAATCTTAATATTCTTTAGATTTCTAAAGTGTTTTTAAATTTTTCTGGTCTCTAATTCGGCACACATATCTGGATGGGATCTAGAGTCAGTAACAGAGTAGTCACTTTTTCTTACAAATAGGCAGATCTGTGGAAAAGGAGGCTACAAGAAAAAAGCCTCATGGGAAAGCTTGAGTCATCTTAAATAAATAAGGACTTTTTGAACTGTAAGTAAACACAAAATCACACACACACACAGACTCACATATGTATATATGCATACACACAAATCAAAAATTTGACCTAAGTGGATTTTAGGAGTCTGGGGAACCTTGATTATACACACATATTATTTTGACTTAGGGAGAGACACCCTAAATATCCCTGGTATAAATATATAATTACTCAAATAGTTAGGTAAGGATCCAAATCTTCACCTAACTTGACATCTGAGTATTTAATTAGCTAGTTATAAAAAGAAAAGGAAAAGTGTCTGTGATATTACTAATGTCTCTTGTATTCCACAAATCTCCTCTGCCTTTTTTTATAAAAACATCTTTGCTCTAGTCCAAAGTCCTAGCAGGCCAATGAATGTAAAGACTGCAGTATTTAACAGTTCTGTCATGATGGAAAAATATTCAGGGTATGCTATTCCTGCACTGCTTCTGAAAAAAAACAATGTAGGATTATGCTAATATTAACCTAAAAATTATACAATTTCAATTTCTTGATTTGGCACAATTAGCACCCTGTAAAAATACTCAAAGTAGCAAAAATAGTTCTCTATTAGTGAGCTGTAATGTTACCTTTAAAATTAGGATCTTCTGGAGAAATTAACTACAGAAACTGATTCAGCAGTCTAAATAAAATAATTTAAATTTCTTGAAAAGTTTAAGATAAAATTCTTTCTGAGGACTTAATATATTCATGGATCTCCTTTACAAAATGTGACCATTTAATTTAGTTCTAATTTACATATCTTCTAGTATCTAGTCCAAATGAGGATAGCACAGTGCTTGACATCATAGCTTCAGAATCTGATGTTTAATTTGTTCGTTAGAGGGGATATGTGCAATAAATGTCTTTTTCTTCATCAAACACAAACACATGTAACTGACATAGAAATTTTACTGATAAATAGCAGCAAAAGTAGTCACAGCCATAGATATGTGTTAATCACTCTACATAGGTACTTCAGACACAATACAATATTTAATAATTTCAACAACACCTTAGGGGAGGTACTATTATTATATTCACTTTACAGATGGGAAAACTGAGACTTTGAGAGGCACTTGTATATATCTAAGCAGGAACTCAAAGCAATACTATAGCTAAATAATACTAGCTTATAGTGTAGTACATGTCTGTTTTTACTTAGTGTCATTAGAATCAGTAAACCCCACAGTATCTCATGAAGACAAGAAATCCTACTTCTATAACATATTCTCCTCTTGGGCATAAAGCATGTTGCTATTGTTCATTTTCACTCCTATATTTCTGAACATCATAAATCTATTTAAAAGGGAAAGGATTAATAAACGACCTAACCTCTTTTTTAAGTAGCATTTTCTTAAACTAACATCTCTTCTTTATAGGTACTTCCAATTTTATTTCACGATGAATATACCAAACTCTCAAATCAAATGGAATTTATCTTGTTTTTCCATGAACATCCTTGAGAGTTCATCTTTTTGTTGTTTACTTCTTTTGTTTATATAATTTCTTATTTTAAAATCTTATTCCTCTTAGATTTTCTGTCCAGATATAACTTCCTCAATGAGAAATTTTCTGATGTTTCCAATTACAAGTAAGCCACCCTCTCTTTCAACTTCCCTATACTCCTTTTGTCCTGCTTTAAAGAATTTATTCCATTCTAATTTATATTGGTGTCATTACCCCTAAACTAAGTAAATGCTCTCTAAGGGTAGAAACTGTGTTGAATCACCATTTTTACCTTCCATAATAGGTACCCATAAATACTGCTGAGCTTAATTTTTGCAGATTCAAAATTTGTCAATTTAGTTAACTAATTTTAATACATACAATTGGTGTCCATTTTGAATTACTACACCTTTTATCAGGAAAATATTGCTAATTAGAAGTCTCAAACTATCATCTTTCAAAATGAAATCATACTTTTGATTTAAAGCAGACCATGAAACAAGGAGGTTGTACAGCATATGAAATTTGAACACAGGCAAACATGGGTTTGAAATTCTGCTCTATTGCTTAATAGTGCTTTGCAAATTTTGGTGATTTAATTTAATACTTTTAGAATCCTCATTTGTAAAATATGCATGATAATATCCATTTCATAGAACTGTTAGAAGGATTAGAAATAATAAAGTTTTGTTAAGGACATACTAAGGGCTCAATGTTGGCAATAATGATAATCATAACATTCAGATATATAAATATAAATAACATGTATATATAATATATATATTCCATGTTACATATATATGCGTGTGTGATTGTCATGTTTATATCATTAACTCTTCAAATATATATAAACACTTTCTTTTCAATATATAACTGTACATGAGGACAATATGTATGACTATTTCTGTATATTTCCTCATTCATACACAAAAAAAGACTGATATCTTCAGATAGATTCAGTATTCTTGTCCTTTAAGACTCAGGCATTTTACTGTATGTAGAATGATTTTACTGCTACTGTAATTGAGAAAACCGAAACCCTCATAACAAATGAAATCATATGTCTTTCCTTGTTTCTTTCTGAAAGAGAAAGGGACAGTACACCTGATTTGGCTACAAGAAATTTAACTTCAATTTTTTCTGCTAAGGGTGAATGGGAGGAAAAAAACATTTTATTTTAAAACAGAGGGTGAACATATTTTGATCTTTAGGGCAACTAAGACATTTAGGTACCATTATCTTCTCAAAGGTATTATTAAAACACAAATTCCAAATATGCAGATTAAGATTAAAAAACAGAAAAGTATGACATTTTGCTTCCCAAGCTGCCAAAGTGTTCATTTCCTCCATAGGCTGTTAGAGCAAATTAAAATATCCCACTTGAGATCAACTTATAAAAGTCTTTCTTTTTAACGTGGCTACTCATTTCTTCTGACCATGATTAAAAATAAAGATTAAGATCATTGTGTATCTTAGAATATGTTTGGTATGAGAGCACAGTAACACAAATAAAAAATAAAATCAAAACAATTCACTTTTCACTTAGCTTTTATTCTACATGGGCAATTCTATTTTCTCCCTTATACAGTTTCACTGGGACCATTACCTTCCACAAGACTGCTTTTCTTATTAAGGTAGTTATAATTAACAAGAGCCTACACACACGTAACGGTTATCATCTGCCATATTTATGAACATATACAAGCTATTATTTTCCCTAAAGCTTACTACATTTTATTTTACTGGAACCAATCTCAAATGTTGCATAACTTTAAAAAAGTGACATTTATAATTGTCAATTAATTCTTAAATAATTTTCCAAAGAAAGAAAAATATTCCCACTTTTCCCATTTTACTACTATAAGTTAGTCTTTGAACATGCAGAAATAGTGACATAGAAAAAGAACAAATTTAGAAGAGCTAAGTGGAGTTAACAGAATTAGTGCTAAAATTACACAAGACTAACATTTCAATTAGATATAGCAAGGAGAAAGTAACTAGGCTATAAGAGGTTGTAAGTAGTAAAGAACTATCTCCAATGGACATGACTTATTTTGCTGGGAGTTCTATCCATAAGTCTAAGAGAAAGTGTCCAAAGGATTTTCTTATAAAATTAGATAAGCAATAATTAATCTTAAGGCAGATTTCTGGTTATGTATGTGTGTGTGTATGTATATATACATTATATACATATGGGTGTGTGTGTGTGTGTGTGTGTGTGTGTGTGTGTGTGTACACACATATGATCAATGAATTAAATAAGCCAAGGGTTCCCTATTAGGAGTATGGCTGTGATGCTCATTTATTTCAGTCCACTGACCCCATGAATATTCAGAGGATTTTCCCTTGCCTACTCCCCAGGATGGATGTCCTATAGAAATAGGCCAGTTCCAGCATCACATCACGTAGGTAAAACATCCTCACTTCAAATTCACTGAATTAAAATCTGATCCAATTCTAGCAAGTATAACTCAAGGAAACTTTTATCATATCTGACTTACTAACTTATGAATAAATATCATCATAAAAATCAAACCCCTTTTGCTATTTCACATTCCATCTTATTAAAACAGAAGTGCATGAGGGACATATTCTTGGCATAAAACTACTATATTCATTAAAATTTGTCTTTCCTACACCTGAAGGCACATGTCTAAACCTGTAGGGGTTACTTTATTATTTAATTAAAGCAGACTCTTTTCTATCATTTTAGGTGTTTCATCTGAAGTTTGATTAACAGTACTACTATATGCTGTGCTCTCAGGCAAGTAAATATAACTTAGGCAGAAAGAGGAAAGAGCAGAAGCAAAATTTTTTAAAAATACAGAAAAACAGGAAATGTGTAAAAAAAAACTTCTAAGAAATAAAATGTCAATATTTATAACTCACTAGAAATACTTCATATATGTGTATAAAGTATAGTATCTGCACATTTTATCTAACCATTAATTCGTTCCTTTAATAAACATTTCTTGAGTGCTTAGCACTGGGACTGTCAGACTGTTAAATTCAGGGGGTACAAAGATGAAAAGGATCCAATCCTTGCCAATGAGAAACTCACAGTTTAATATGTTCATTTAGTATTGTAATGAGGACATGTGCCAAAATTGTAACATATACAGTACTTAACCAGTGCACATCCCCTTGCATTTCCAAGTATGCTGGCTCAACTTCCAAATGCCAGCTAGATTTCTCTGCCTGAGGACTCCCTCTGGCTGCAGAGGTCTGCTTTGCTCACCTATATGACAATTTGAAACTGCTCAGGACTTGGCACTCCTGGGAGCAACTCTCCACCAGTGATTGATGGGAATTAATGCACACATATCCCAGTTCATTTGGCACCCTCAAGTGGGATAACTCTGAGGTATATCTTTTCATACTGTCTCTCAGAGTTTCCTCATGGGGATTAAGCTCCAGATACCCACAGTGTTAACTAGGTTGACAACACACCTTTTTTTTGGCTCCCTTCTGTTTCCTGTCTGACTTCTCTAAGATGTCCTTGTATCTCCCAAATAACCTGCTTGAACTGGAGTTCTCTCCTCAGGGTCAGCTTTTGAAGGGATCCAAATGAAGACAAAAGACAATGCCAGTATAGAGAATTCTGCCCTAAAAGATTGTGAGAGTAAAATGGAGGAAGTTGCTGGGGAAGTCATCACAGTAGATTGGGGTCTAAAAGGGAGAGCAGAGGTATCTCAGAGAAAGTATATGTCAAATCTCTGATAGTTCATTGTTAGTATATAGAGACACAACTGATTTTTGTAAGTTGCTTTTGATTATTTCTTTTTTGGAGAGGGGGGTAATTAGGTTTTTTTATTCATTCAGGTACTCAGGATTGAACCCAGGATCTCCTGCATGCTAAACATGTACTCTACCACTGAGCTATACCCTCCCCCTAAATAAATGTTTTTGTATCCTGCAACTTCACTGAATGTACTAGTTTTAACAGGTTTTTTTTTTGTGGAGTCTTTAGGATTTTCTATATATAATATCATGTCATCTGCAAATAGAGATAATTTTACTTCTCCCTTTTGATTTGGATAAATTTTATTTCTTTTTCTTGCCTAACCACTCTGGCTAGGATTTCCAGTACTATTGTGAATAAAAGTGGTGAGAGTCAAAATCTTTGTTATGCTCCTGATTTTAAAAGAAAAGCTTTCAGCTTTTTATAAGTATGTTAGTTGTGGGCTTATCATATATAGACTCTATTATGTTGAGGTATATTGCCTCTACAATCAGTTTGTCGAGTTTTTATCACGAATGGATACTGAATTTTGTCAAATACTTTTTTCCTGTATCTATTGAGATGATCATATGATTTTCATCCTTCATTTTGTTAAAGTGGTGTACATATTGATTGATTGGGTGGATACTGACCCATCCTTGTATCCCTAGAATAAATCCCACTTGATCATGGCATATGACCCATTTAATGTACTGTTGAATTTGGTTTGCTAATATATTGTTGAAGATTTTAGCATTTATGTTCATAAAGGATACTGGCCTGTAATTTTCTTTTCTTTTCATGTCCTGGTCTGGTTATGGTATCAGGGTAATGCTAGTCTTGAAAATGAGTTTGGAAGTGTTCTCTCCTATTATATTTTTTGGGAAATTTTGAAAAGGATTGGTATTAATTTTTAAAATTTTTAGTGGAATTCACCAGTGAAGCCATCTAGTCATGAACTTCTGTCCAGTGTTTCTGTATTGATTTTCTCTATGGATGATCTATCTAATGTTGAAAATGAGGTATTAAAGTCCCTTATTTTTATTGTATTGCTATTTTTCCCTCTGGGTCTGTAAACATTTGCTTTATATATTTAGATGGTCTGATGTTAGTTGCATAAATATTCACAACTGTTATATGTTTATGTTGGATTGACCCCTTAATTATTATGTAATTACCTACATTGTCTCATTACAGTCATAGGCATCAAGTCTATTTTGCCCTATATAAGTGTAACTATTCTTTCTTCTGGGTTCCATTTGCATGTACTATCTTTTTCCATCCCTTCACTTTCAGTGTCTGTGTGTGTCCTTAAAGATGAAGTGTATCTCTTGTAGGCAACATATAGTCAGGTCTTATTTTTGTTGTTGTTGTTGTTTTTAATCCATTCAGCCCCTCTATCTCTTCATTAGACAATTTAGTCCAGTTACATTTAAAGTATTTATAGATAGGTGTGGACTTACTATCATCATTTTGCTCATCGTTTTCTGCCTGTTTTGTAATTGTATTGTTCCTTTCTTCTCTTCTTGCTCTCCTCTTTCTTGATTTAATGATTTCCGATAGTGGTTACTTAGATTCCTTTATCTTCTATGTATCTACTATAGATTTTTGCTGTGGTATCAAAGCTATAACTCTAAATTAGTTCTTGAAGTAGAAAAATGAAATGGTCACGTTTGAAATTTAGAAATATGATTTTGTAACTGCAGAGATTTATGCGCTGGTGATAAGTTAAAATAGTGGTTTTCAATTTTGCTGCACATTGAAGTCAACTGACACTCCCCAAAAATTTACCAGAGTTTGATTTAATTGATCTGGGATATGGTCAGAGCACCAGCATTTCCACCCAACATTATATTATACAAATTTGCAAATGTACAATAAAATTGAAAAAAAATTACAGAGAAAAACTTTATACTCATTACCTAGATTTTACCATAAACATTTCACTATAGTTTTATGACATTTCTATCCATCTATCCATCCCTTTATCCATCCATCGATTGATCATAAGCTCTGATGTACTTCAAAGTAATTATAGACATCAATATAATACCCTTCAAATACATCAATGTGCATATTATCAAATAGAGTGCAATATTTGTTTAGAAATTTCGTTTCTCTTTGTGAGCAATAGGATTTTTATAAACTCTCCCAAATAATCCTAATATGTCACAAAGGCTATAGATCCCTGGATTAAAAAAGTTAGGCAGCATAAGGATTATTTATTATTTTTGTTGTTATTATCCATTGTATTTGTACTCTCTTTATATTATGGCTATGTCAAGTAATAACTATGCAACAGAGTTATTAGAAAGAAGAAAATAAAATTCAGAGATATTATGTAATTTTCAAATGTTCACATAGCAAGTGAAAGGTAGAGTTAGCATTCACATCCAGTTTTGATTATTCTTATAGAAGAGTACCCTTTTCCCATTTTTCCCACATGCATCTAAAACTATGGGGTGAAAATGGGAAGAAGTCAAATTAGATATTTAACTTAAAAGATATCCCTAATAATTTTTGAAGGGAGATAAAAAATAAGGGAGCATCTTATAATTTTTCCAAGTTTTTCTAACATGGCAGTTGGTTTAAATGATTAGTTTATAAAAAGTCAAGTAAAATTGATCCTTACGTTCTTTTTATTTTAAGTAGTCATTCTTCTTAGAATGCCTTAACATGGATTTTTATTTTAATGATATCCTCTTTCAATTTGCCATTAAGTGTCTGTTGTTTTTGTTTTGTGCTTTTTAATAATACTCTTTTACTTGTAAAAATAATGTCACTGCATTTAAAAAAGATGAAAAGATTTCCAAACTACAAAATATTAGAGAGACAAGAAATCTGCCATCATTTTCCACCCTAACCCAACAACTGTTGGTATAATACTTTTTCACTTTATCATTAATTTAGTTCTCTAATCTAAATTTGGTGGTATATATTTAATATCAGGATGAAATACAATGAATATGTAATCACTGACAAAATTTTTGAAGGCATGGAGTTTCCTCATCTAAAATTAAAATCGTATATAGCCACTGAAAGACTGATAACTACTGAAAATCAAAGTTACAATGTTAAAAGCGGTAAGAGAAAACAAACGTATTGTCTTCAAAGGAACAAAAATTAAGACCCTCAACTTACATATCAACAGATACTATGGAAGCTTGAGGGCAAATGAATATTATCTCTATGTGTCAATTGGAATCCTGGAATGAAGGGCATGCTATCTTCTGTTTCACTAACATATTGCTAAATTATACTCTAAATTGTTAATACCAACTTAAATTTCCACCAGAATTATGAGAGCTTGTGACTTTTCAGAGCCTACACCCTTTTTATTTTTACTTTTGCCAATCTGATGGGAGTGAATGTTATTTCATTTTACATTTCTACAATAACTAATGAGATTCAATGTCTTATCATTGGTCTATTTGACACTCAGATACTTCCTTCTGTGAATTATCAATTATTTTTTACCCTTTGAACTTTTTCATTAGATTATTTTTATTTTTACTAACAGGTCAGAATTTTTCAAAAATTTTGATATAAATCCTTTCTTTATAATATTGTAAATATCTTCTTTGTGCCTATGTCTTTTCTTTTTTTTTAATGTCTTTGCATTGGAGATACATTTTTAATTAAAATAGCCAAATGTATCAAATGCATCAATCTTTTTGATTTTTGCTTTGCATTCTTGTTTTAGAAATCCTTCCTTTCTCCTAGGTCATAAGAATATTATCATATATATATATATATATATATATGTGTGGGTGTGTGTATATATACATATTTACTGCTTTTGTATTTATTTTTATGTATGGTGTGAGATAGGGATATATTTCCTATGTTTGATACAAATTTTTAAATCTACTTCTGTTATAAATTTCATATACTTCTCATACAGTTCTCTGACACAATGAAAAAATCACCTCTCAACACATTCAAACACATCAGATTCTATCAGTTTTACTTCTTTTTTCTTGGTGACATATTCCCTGGAGTGCTATTTCATACTTCATTCTGTACTGGTCTCTCTCTACACCTGCTATACAGCTCTTGTCACAGGATCCTCTCCACTACGTTTCTGGCACTTCCCTCTACCTCCTTCCTGTGTTAGATTCCTTAATTTCTGGATCCTATACTTGATAGATATTACTAGTGCTCAGCTTTATTTCTAATTCTCTTCCCTCTATTGGAAATAATGGTGATTATAATTCCTTGTTCCCTAAAAGTAAGCTGTGGTCTTGTGACTTACTGTGGACAATGAAATGTAATAAAAATGGCATGCTTAACTTCTGGGTAAAAGCATTTTAAGAATCAGGGAGATATTTTCCATGTACTTGTCCCCTGTCATAGGGAACCCTAAAGCTTCTTGTTGTGACGAAGAAATGACAGAACACCAGAGCCTCAATTAGCTTAGGTCCTTGCATGACTATAATGGTGAGAACCCTTGGTTGACTTATGCTGGGTATGTAACAAGGGTAAGAAATGAAGCTTTGCTGTTCCTAGCCAATGATATGTTGGAGTTATTTGTTACAGTAGCATAACACAGCCAGTTATGACTCATACACTGCATTCCTCTTTCTTGGTTTCCTTTCTCATTTGGTAAAGCCCTTTCTCTTACAGGTTTCTGGAAAAAAAAAAGGCTCCAGAGAGGTAAATTTTTGAGACTTTGTCCGAAAATGACTTTATTTTCTCCTCACATCTAATTTTGTTTGTCATAATATATAATTTATCTATTGCTAAGTAACAGAGTACCCAAAAACTTAGCATCCTAAAACCAGAAACATTTATTAACATTTATAACACAGTTTTTGAGGGTCAAGAATACGAGTGGCTTAGCAGGGTAGGATTGGCATGGTATCTCATGAGGTAGTCATCAACCTGCAAGATCTGACTGGAGCCGAATGATTCACTTCTAAGCTTTTTCTCAAAGTTTTTTGCAGGAGGCTTCAGTTTCTTATTATATGTGCTTCTCTAAAGGGAAGCTCATGATATGGCTTTCCCCAGAGCAAGGAGAGAGACAGACAGAGAAAGAAAGGAAGAGAAACTTAAAACTGAAACTGTAGTTTTTTTCTATAAGCTGAACTTGGAAGTAACATATCATCATTTCTTCATATTCTATGTATTAAGAGTCACTAAATCCAATCCACACTCAAGAAGAGGGATATCAAGTTTCAACTCTGAAAGACAGGAGTATCAACGAATTTGTGGACAAAAGTTTAAAACCACCACATAGGCTAGGTTAAAAATCACTTGTTTCTAGCAGTTTAAAGACAATACTCCATTTTCTCCCAGTTTCCACTTTTGTTGTTAAAAAGTCCAATGCAATTCTGATTTTTGATTCTTGAACTTCTTTCTCTCTATCCTTGTTGTTTTGAAATTCCATACGATGAGCCTTGGTGTGTGCTTTTCTTTCTATACTGAGCATTCAGTGGGCCATTAAATCCAGACTCATTTTTTTCAGTTTTAACAAAATGCATTTTGTCATTTCATAATTTCCTCTCCAAAGTTTCCATTCTTCTTTTATCTGTAATTTCTGTTATTTGGATGTTGAACTACCTAGAGCAAGGTACATCAACACTATTGATATTATGGGCTGGATAAGTCTTTGCTATTATTGGCTGTACTATGTATTGCAGGGAGTCCACCAGCGTCCTTCCTGGTTATTACACATAAGATGCAAGTAGCAGTCCCCTCTCTAATAATCAATATTATCTCCAGACTGCCAAATTTCCTCTGGAGAACAAAATTGCCTCCAGTTGAGAACCACTGACCTAATGTTATCCTCTAAGATTCTTATATTTTGTTTCTCATTTTACATTTCTTCGGGTTTACATTATTTTATGAAAGATTTCTTCAAATTTGTCTTCTACCTCTTTTGTTGAACTTTTGTTTCTGCTATTCATTTTTGATTAGACTTTATTTCTTATGGCAGTTTTAGATTCATGGCAAATTTGAGCAGAAAGTACATACCTTCCACATCTCCGCACCAACACATAGCCTCTCCAGGTATCAACATCCAGTATCAGAGTGTTATATTTGTTATAAGTCATAAACTTACAGTGACAAATAATAATCACTCAAAGTCCATAGTTTACATTAGTGTTCATTCTTGGTATGTCATATCTTTGGCATTGGACAAATATATAATGGCATGTACCCATCATTATAGTATCATACAAAATATTTTCACTGCTTTAAAACTGCTATTAAAATTTTAATTTAAATAACCCTTCTCTTTCACTGAAATATAATTTTTTGTATTCTCTTGTACTTTCTTATATTGTAAATATACTAACCAGTCTTATGCTGAGGTAATGATTATAGTTACATTTAACAAGTTTTCTTAAGATGTATGTCTTGTCTCTATTTCCTCATTTATTAACAAACATTTTTTACGTTTTTATAAATACATACAATCAATGTAAATAAATCCTTAGATTTATTTATGTTCTTGATTTGTGTTTTTTTTCCTAATATGACTATTTGCTTGTTCTGTATATTGGTTTCTGTCTTTTGTGTTAGAGACTTTTTTCAAATATCTGTAAATCCTTGGTTGTCTTTTAAAATCGAGGCGCTTAAATGCTTATTGGAAGCTCTCTGTGAACATGTGGGGCTTATGAATTGGCAGGCTTCAATACAGGATCATCAGGCAAGGATTTTGTTATTTCATTGGTGGATTATAATATATCCCTCATTGTAGATCTCTTATGCCAGTCAGGTTCTCTAGAGAAAAATTTGCAATCTCCTGTTCAGAGCATAGAAACTTAAGGGCAGGAGGGAGAGGAGAACTGGTGGTCTTACCATGAAATATACTGACCTTCACTTAATCCCCTATTTTCAGTATGATGGCTCATTCCTTCCATCAACTGATCCTACTGTCTACATGTTGAGAGCTTTTCTCTTTCAGTCTCACCACAAAGCAAACTACTCACTCAATCTGTTGGGATGGGACAGAAGTAGTGTCTAACTACCCTTGAGCCGGACACCTGGCATCTTACTTGCTCATTTGAGGGGCTTCAAAACAAGCCATTTATTTCTAGTCCCACTCAAGACTACCACCCTACGAAATACTGGATACCTTTCATTCAGGAGTCTTTCTATGGTACTGCAGAACAAAATGGCTTCCCTGTCTTAATTTCCTTCTTTATAGACTCGATATGACTTTGCAGATGTCTCCTCTTTCATTTTCTTTGCCATTTTGCAACTGCATGTTTTCTATTCCTTTAGGGTAATCATAGAATAATTTGGGACAGAGAGGAAATAAATGTATGTTTTCAATTTTCATTTTAACTGGCGGTCCATTGTGAAGTGTGTGTCTTATTTTCTTTCCTCATATATCCCTATCTAGTATTTTGTAGTTGCCTCTACCTTGCCCCCTGTGCTCCAGGCAGTCCTTTCAAGTTTAAAGTTCCTGTACTGCAATGTTATTAGGGATAATTCCAATCCATTCATCAAGCAAGAGAACAGCCTTGACACAGTTCCTAGTTCCAAGCCTATGTCATTACTCTTAGGCCTTAACAGATCCTTAGCTTTTTGTAAGCTAGAGCCCCAGGCTATAGCCTGAAGCAGCACTTTTTTCCCAGGTTTCTTTCATGAACAGAGGAGCCACAAACCAGGCTCTGGTTTTGAACACTGAACATGTCTCCAGTTCCACACCTTGCTTGAAGCAATTTTAGTCCCACTTACTCTACAGCATTTAAATTCCTAGTTGCCACTGCTGCTTTGTGGTTCAAAGATAAGCCTGACAGTGACTTCTGCCCCATTCCCTGATTTACATTCCTGTTCCTACAGAGCTGTCTATTTTATGTGTGTGTAACTGTTTAAAATATATCCTTTTTATTTTATGTTTTTTATTGCTATATTTTTGGAGCAGATGAGAATGCCACTTAGATCAGAAATCTGATTATAGTTTTACATCATTTCTTTACAGTAGACTCCAGCATAATGTGTACTTTTCCGTAGTGTATTTGCCAAATTTGGGGACCATTATATTATAGCCTTAAGTGGAAGCTCTATTGAAGACATATATGTCTCATTATAACTTGTTTTATACAGTTCACTAGAAGTAGATATATCATCATGCCCCTTTCAGAAAGACCCAAGATTGTTTGGTTAGTCATTTTCCAGTACATGAAAGAGACTTCCTTTCCTGACAGGGGGTCCTGAATCCTAACCAAACATCATTGGTAACAATACTTTGACTGGCTACATATTGTTCCAATTCCACTAAAATCCAGTTCTCTTGGGAACAGTGTCTGGTATATGACCTATTTGACATTCTACAGCTCTCTAGGGATTCCACAATTTTGCAGGACTCATAACCAAAGTTATACGACAATCAACTCACAAGGAGCAGCCTGGTCCATGTACGTTATTTTACAGAAGACAAGGTAAGGACTGGACTCATTACTCCCCTTTCTCAAGCGTCAATGATCTTGATCTTCATAACACTCGCGCTGGAAATAAGGCTGGCATGCTCATCCTGCACATACTCTATGGCCTGAAGTATCACCTTTAACAGTACTCTCATAAGTTTTCAACATTTACCTTCCAAACAGGTGCTATACCTATTTTTTGTTTTTGTTTTTTTTAAAGGGAAGCTCTAGAAGGGAAGCCGCATAATTATTCTAATACAGAATTATATACATAGAGTATGTTACCTATTTTACTTGGTACTACCTATGCTATTTTTTCCAAAAACCATTCACTTATGTACCCTATAATAACTCATGAAACATTTCAGTTAAATCTGCTTCTCAGTATGCTGATATCTTATATTTACTTCACTTCTGAGGGGTCAGATTATATCATATGAAAAACAGGAATCTTATTTAGTTAAAATATTAAGGTGTATATATGCATATGTAAGTATGTGTGCGTGTGTGTGTGTAAGTGTGTGTATCTAATCACTATATTAAGTAACCTTGAAGTGAGGAGACAGTTGCAAAAGAAGAGGTTTTTGAGCAATGTTCCTCTCTGCTACTTAGCAGGTCTATTCCAGGTAATTCCTAAAGACAAAGTGGTCTAGTAGAAACAATATTAGAATAGGACCCACAGTACTTGGATGACAATCTTGCCATGGCTGCTAATTAACAATGGGAACTTGGGCAAACTTTTACCTTTTAATCTTTAAGCCCTACTTTCTACATTTTAAAAATCATGAAGTAGATATAGATCAATTTTCTAATTTCTAGATGCTATGACACAATAATATATACTTTTTTCAAAATTTATTTATGCTAATCTATAATAAATGATTTAATCTCTAAAACTATCTTCCATAGGTAACAAGCAATTTTGAAACTATTTCTAGACAACAACAGGGATTCTAAATTGTTGAATTTAGCTAGAAAGGGATATGTATATTATGAAGGCTAGCTAAGTAAGACCTTAGTTAACCAAAGAAACACACATAAGATGAAATTATATGATCTTCAGGTTAGATTGAAAACAAAGAGTAAAAGATCCACAAAATATCTTCCTCCTTTTATAGTGTAAATATGAAACCCTTAAGTACTTGGAGGGGATGAAACCCTGGCAAGCATTAGCTTGGTTAAATGCCAAATAAAAACAATTAGTCCAGAAGCTGGTTTCACATAATGCTACTACAAATTGGTAAATAAAACAAATACTAAAACATAAGGTGTGTATTTACTGGTCTAGATATTATGGATAGGGGAAAATCATATGGTATTAAGTCAGTGGTGTGCTAGTAAATGTCTAACAACCAGCTCTCCTGGGGAGGGGAAACTTATTTGAATACTCTTATTATATTTAATTTCAAACGATCAACATAGCATCACTAAACATGAAGTTGGTAGTGTATCATTATATAGTCATTCCATCATTCAGATACAAAAGAGATTAATGATACCCAGTTCACAGATAAAAGTGAAATGTAGTCAAATAATTAGTTAGCAAAGAGATTTGAGCATCTATTACCTTTGTTTATAATATAATTTGATGTATGCTAATATAACTTAATTTTAAGAATGGTTATGTTTAATAACTGGTCCAAAAATTCTTGAAAGTTTAACAATTGGTTCTAGCAAACCTGTATAAGCCATGTCTAGCATACTACTGAGTCAAGTTAAACATTAGTGTAGCCCAGTGTGTGAGAGAAGCTTCTTATCAGGACCTACACTCTAATTAAGTGATTTTGCTTATTCTTTGAAGGTATTACTTTATACAATATTTTCTCTTTTGAAAATGAGTCCTGTGTTTGTAGAAGATGGTAACATGAGGGATCAAGTTCTCTTAATACTCTACAAATCAAGCTGAAATCATGGCTCACAACTAACACCACCTAATGGCAAGTGTTGGAACTGCAGATGCAGAACTCAACTGCTTTTCTACATACTTGAGAATCAACTGGGAAGCTAATTACACACACAAAATACACACATACACCAACACAATTCATTTATGCCCACGCTCCACCCAAGGCCAACTAAATCAGAGTATCTGGTTTGTTTCTTGTATATCCCTTCAGCTAATTTAAATTCAACTGTAGAGCCAAGTTTAAAAACTACTAGCAAAGAAAAAAATAAGCTGTATCCTGTAGTTTAGTCATACTTCACATTATGAAAATTTTCAAAGATATGTAAAAGTAAAGACAACGTTATGGTGAACCCCATGTACCTGTCACCCAGATTCAATAACTATCAATAGTTTGCCAATCTTGTTTCATCTTCTCCCATTACTCTTTTTTTTTTAAAGTTCTTTGTCAGGTTTGTCAAAGAAAAATCCACATGTCATATTATTTCACCTGAAAATACTTCAGCATGTGCCTGGAAATAATCTTTGAAAATGTAATCTAGAGTAGTAACAATGAACACAAAAAAATCAGTAATTAAGTATTTCACTTAGTAAATATTGGGCCAGATATGATGGTAAATGATGGGGATGTGAAAAAATCTTAGTGTTAATTTAGTGACTTGTTCTTAATATGAAGCCAGTAAAATAATGGGATAAATTTGGCCATACTTTAACATATAAACAACGTTTCTTTCATAAAGTTTTTGTAATCTGATTAATCCCTCTTCAATTTTTAATAATTTAGTTCAAGGATCACCTCATTCAGTTCTTTCCTGACTGAGACCTTCAGAATGGGTTTGGTGACCTGCCCCCACTGTACAATCACAGCTCCCAATGCAGACTCCACCCCACGTACTCATCACTCTGCATTAAAAACTGTGACTTGATCATTCTTCCTTCTCTAAAATTATTGAGATCAGGGTCCATATTTTATTCAGCCTTATATTTCTAGTCTTTAAACACACTATCAGAATCATAGTGGGGTCACAATAATATTTGCTAAATGAATGATGAGTCTATGAATGATCAGTTCTGGCAGGTTTTAAGTTTGGATGTCAAAGACAGAAGAAAGTAACCCATCCTGAAAATATGAAGATATTAATTTAAGGGCAAAGATTTTATAACCTTTGACTATGAATCATCACCACAATGATTCGTGGGTTTTATGGTAAGAAAGAAGCCATACTAATTATTTTAACTCTTTCATTCCAGGAGCGATTATGACAAAAAAAATGAAGCAATTATGCTTTGAAGAAGTCACAGAAAGATATTATTGGTATAAAATAACTCAAAACATGCAGGTTCTCTATGCCCTCCTTCAAATACTTATGTACAATTATTATTTATATATTAATTTTAGTAATTGATATTTAATGATATAACACTTCTCTTAAGTTTATCTTACATTTGTGGTAGAGAAGATTCACAAAAATGCAATATTAATGTTAGCCAAAATATTTTTACAACTTTTGTTAAATAAAACTTTTGAAGTTATACAGTGACTTCAAATTATTTAGTCTTACAAAATGTATTATATTCATTTATTGAATTGTCCATTTATCTATTTTAATTTCTGGACCAAGAAATTAAAATTTTGTTGACAACAATTAGCAACTCAAATTATAACTAAAGTATCACTTGCTACACATCTAGACAAACTAGCACCCAGATGCCCTCTTTATAGCCTGTTTCTATTAGAATACTAATTAATTGTGGCACTATGCCAAAAAGTGTAAGAGCAGAAAGTGAGTAAAGACTTCAATACAAATGTAAGACTAGTAATTGCAAATTCCTGCTTCTCAATAAAATTTGAGTTAGTAACCACATAATTATTAATTAAACTGCTTAATATACTCCACTATGTCATATGAATTATCAAAAATAGTTTAGAGTGACTTTCATTATGAACATATACAACTTTGTTATTCTGGAGTTGTCAGTCTGGATTTTAAACATGAAAATAATAATAAAGGTAAAGATACAGGCATTGCTCTAAAACATGATGATGTTAATCACTACAAAAACTGTGAGATCTCAATTTTCATAATATCACAATTCTTATATATAGGGACCAAGACTACAGGGTAGAAAAAAGTACTTAAAAACAACTAAGTTTTAAAAATAAGTAAAAAAGAGACATATTTGTTATATTTTTGAAATAATTAGTCAATTCTCATTGAGAAATTATTTTTACACCAACCCAGGAGAATTTCCAATTATCTTCATGCTCACATACTATAAAAATTACAGATATCAAAATATGTGTATATGTAAAAATTCACAAATCCTTTTTCTGACTATGCATTAAATGCTTTTTAAATCTGAACAAAATAGTAAAAAAATGTGTTTTGTTGTCACCAATTTGATTTCAGTTACTAGGTCAGAATTGATCAATTCAATAAAATAGAGTTTTGTAACAGTTTTCTAGTGCCTTAAAATAAAAATCTACCTGTATTTTTAAAGCATAAAAATTAACATCAGAAGCTTATGAAATATCCCACTAAAAAGTTCCTTTGAGTCAATGGTCCTCCATATTCTTCAGTGAATATGAGTTGCTGTTCATAATTTCAAAGAACCTTAAAATAACCAAAGAGGAAAGATGCTTGAAGAAGAGACCAAAATATACTGATACGAATCTCAGAGTATTGCTAGCAAGGATCAAATTTATAGCTTCATTATCCCCATTTTGGAAAGATATCCCATGCCCTTGGATTTGGAAGAAGTAATATTGTTAAAATGCCCATTCTATCCAAAGCAATCTATAGATTGCATGTGATCCCTATAATATTACCCAGGATATTTTTCACAGAACTATAACAAATAATCCTAAAATTTATATGGAATCACAAAAGACCAAGAATTCCCAATGTATTATTGAAGAAAAAGAATGAAGCTGGAGAAATAACCCTCCCAGACTTCAGACTATACTACAGAGCACAATAATCAAACAGCATGGTATTGGCACAAAAATAGACATATGGATCAATGGAACAAAATAGAGAGCCCAGAAATAAACCCACAGACCTACAGTCAATTAATCTTCGACAAAGGAGGCAAGAATATACAATGGAGAAAATACAGCCTCTCCTGCAAGTGGTGTTGGGAAAGCTGGACCACTGCCTTTAAATCAATGAAGTTAGAACACTCCCTACTCCCTCAGACCATATGCAAAAATAAACTCAAAATGGCTCAAAGACTTAAACATAAGACAAGACACTATAAACCTTCTAGAAGAAAACATAGGCAAAACATTTTCTGACAAAAGTGAACCCTCCTACACTGCTGGTGGAAATGCAGTTTAGTGCAGCGATTATGGAAAACAGTATGGAGATTCCTCAAAAAACTAGGAATAGATTTACTATATGACCCAGTAACCCCACTCCAGGGTATACATCTGGAAGGAACCCTATTTCAAAAAGACAACTGCACCCCAATGTTCATAGCAGCACTATTTACAATAGCCAAGACATGGAATCAGCCTAAATATCCATCAAGAGATGACTGGATAATGACGTTGTGGTATATTTATACAATGGCATACTATTCAGCCATAAAAAAGACAACATAATGCCATTTGCAGCAACATGAATGTCATTCTAAGTGAAGTAAGCCAGAAAGAGAAAGAAAAATACCATATGGTATCGCTCATACGTGGAATCTGAAAAAAAACAAAAAAAAAACAAAGAGGAAGACAAATGAACTTAAATGTAAAACAGAAACAGACTCATAGACATAGAATACAAACTTATGGTTGCCAGAGGGGAGGAGGGTAGGAAAGGACAGACTGGGAGTTCAAAATTTGTAGACACTGACAGGTATATATAGAATAGATAAACAAGTTTATACTGTATAGCACAGGGAAATATATATAAGATCTTGTGGTAGCTCACAGTGAAAAAGAATGTGACAATGAATGTATGTATGTTGATGTATGACTGAAAAATTGCGCTCTACACTGGAAATTGACACAACATTGTAAACTGACAATAACTCAATAAAATAAAATAAAATAAAAATAGCCACTTTGGGGAAAAAAAATCCTGACATAAATCTTAGCAATGTTTTCCTAGGGCAGTCTATCCAGGAAATGAAAATAAAAGCAAAAATGAACAAATGAGACCTTAATTAAACGTATAAGCTTTTGCACAGCAAAGGAAACTATAAACAAAATGAAGAGACAATTTATGGAACGGGAGGAAATATTTGCAAATGATGCAACTGAGAAAGGCTTAATTTCTAGAATATATAAACAGTTTATACAGCTCAATAACAAAACAACAAAAATGGGCAGAAGACCTAAACAAACATCTCTCCAATAGAGACATACAAATGGTCAATCGGCACATGAAAAATGCTCAATATCATTAATTATCAGAGAAATGCATACCAAAATTACACTGAGGTATCATCTTAATAACAAAAAAAGAAACAACCCAATCCAAAACTGGGCAGAAGACCTAAACAAGCAATTATCCAAGGAAGAAATACAAATGATCGATAGGCACATGAAAAAAAATGCTCAGTATTGCTAAGTACCAGAGAAATGCAAATCAAAACTACAATGAGGTATCACCTCACACCAGTCAGAATGGCCATCATTCAAAAGTCCACAAATGACAAATGCTGGAGAGGCTGTGGAGAAAAGGGAACCCTCCTACACTGTTGATGGGAATGCAGTTTGGTGCAGCTATTGTGGAAAACAGTATGGAGATTCCTCAAAAGACTAAAAATAGACTTACAATACGATCCAGCAAACCCACTCCTGGGCATATATACGGAGGGAACCTTAATTCAAAAAGATACATGCACCCCAATGTTCTTAACAGCACTATTTACAATAGCCAAGGGATGGAAACAACCCAAATGGCTATCAACAGATGATTAGATAAAGAACTTGTGGTATATATATACATATACACACACACACACATACATACACATATATATATACACACACACATATACACATACACACACACACATATATATACAATAGGATACTACTCAGCCATAAAGAATGCCATTTGTAGCAACATGGATGGACCTGGAGATTGTTATACTAAGTGAAGTAATCCAGAAAGAGAAAAAAATACCATATGATATCACATATATAGAATCTAAAAAAATGAAACAAATGAACTTATTTACAAAACAGAAAACAGACTCACGGACAGAAAGCAAACTTACGGTTACCAGTGAGGAAAGGAAGGGGTGGAGCGATAAACCGGGAGTTTGGGATTTGCAGATACTAGCTAATATATATAAAATAGATAACAAGGTCCTACTGTATAGCACAGGGAACTATATTCAATATCTTGTAATAGCCTATAGTGAAGAAGAATATGAAAGAATATGAAAAATAATATGAAATATATATATATATGCTGTATGCTAGAAATTAACATTTAAATCAACTATACCTCAACAAAAATAAAAATAAAATAAAATGTTATTCCCATTTTATTAATGAGAGAACTGAGTCTCAGATAAAATTTGCCAAAAATTCACACACTCAGAGATTGGTCGAGCTGAAATTCAAACTCAGGTCAATCTAATCCCAAAACTCAGCTCTTAACTGTCCCTGACACTCACTTATTCCTGAACAAACTACAAATCTGGCTTTGTCCTCTTAATATTCCACACAAACTGAAGGCTACTTTTAGATAAGACGCTTTTGTTTTTCTGCTCTTGTTTTTGGTTCAAGGATTAAATACCTAAATATTTTGGAATGGGAGCCAGGACATCCTGATGTGGTACTTTATTCAGAGATGGTGACATAGTCATGACTGCTCTTTTCTTAATGCTTACAATTCTGGAGCAATGCCAAGCTTCTTCAGTTCTCTTCATAAACTATTCTATATACAGTGGCTCACTTTTTTGCATCAAAAGTGTGCTGAACCATTCAGTGCCAAAGCATTTTCCTAGAATGATGAATTCAGCTCATCTTGTTCTTAGAAAACATGTGTTTATTTTTCTTATAACAGCAATAATAATTATAATACTTTATCATTCTATAGAACCTTTTATCCGGAGGATTTACAAGAACTTCACATATATATTATTCATTATAGAGTGTTTTTATTGACTGTGTCTCAGTGGAAATATTGGAAGTGGTGTTTTTAACATTTAAATATATGTTATTTTTAAAATTCTACTTTCTCTTCTGCTTACAATCCATTATCCCTCTTCAAAATGATTGTATGTGTTTTATGTCTACTTTATAAACACATAAAAAATGGTAAATGTGGATTTTCCTCACTCTCTTTTGAGCTAATATTGTTGTAAATTTCTCTTCCCCTTCCTTAGTAAGCAATGCTTTCCTTCATTCCTGTTAAACTTGCCTAGTTTAGCCAGTTTTATTTTTTTCCTGTTTACTGTATTTCCATCCACATAGGTCAAAAGGAATTTCTTAAGATCTTGTTTCCACTGATACAGAATGTTTCTCTTAAGTACATAATCCTAACTTTGTAAATTTGGACATGATTGCAATTAAACATTAATGGTAACTAAACATTTAATAAATTAGGATACATGAGAGGGTATTACACTCATAATCAACATATGGTCACCCACTTCCAGTGGGTCCTCAACACTAATGAGTAATATCACTGATGTCTTAAGCTTATACAGTAGACCATTATATCCCACCGCTTCTCTGTGAAACTCCATCTCCTGGGTTTCTTCTTATCTCAATATGTGTCTGTTTCCATGCTGCAGTCCCTTATGACTTTGTCCTGATCCATCTTCTCTTCTGTCCACACTCTCTCCTTAGGTTACTGTATCCATTCACATAACTTTAAATCTATGACTCACACATGTATATGTTGACCACAGATAACTCTTCCAGGTTCCGTGTGGATATCCCTTAAGTATCTCAATTACAAATCCTGAGAAACCTCAGTCTCCAAAGGAGGTGGCAGAAAAGGGTCCTCCTTTTCTGTTCTTCATTTCTCTACTATGTAATATGATCAGGGGCCATCCTTGACACTTCCTTCTCTCTCTACTCTACTACTGAATCCATCACAAATTGCTGGTAAGTCTTCCACCAAAATACACAATCTTAAAATATGTGTTTACTTCCACTTCCATTGTCATGTCAAGCCATCCCTCACCTGGTCTATTCTAATGATGTCCTAAGTGGTCCACTCTGCTTCCATAGAGTTCCCCTATAACCCAGTATCTTCAACGAGAGAATGACTATGTCACTGCCCTGCTTAAAACCATTAATGGCTTTCAACTGCATTTGGATAAAAAAAAATCTATAATCCCTCATTGGGCCTACAAGGACATATACAATGTAATCTTCACCACATACTGGTTTTCTTTCAGTTCTTTGAACATTCGAAGCTGTCTCTCCACATCTTAAGACTTTGCTCACGTGATTCCCCCACACCTGTCTCTCGGCTACAGTCTTTGCTTAAATACCTTTCCTTATTGATACTCTTCTCATCCCCTCGACTACAGCATGTCTTTTTGTTAAAAATCTCTCATAGCTACTTCTGTTTTTCAATAATAGCAATCAATGAAATTTGCAAATATACATTCACGTGTATGAGTATTGCTTCAAAATTTGTCTCCTGCACTAAACTATAAACTCCAAGAAGGCAGAAGCAGTGTGTACTCTGTAGGTTTCTGTAGAATTCTTTGGTAAGAATCAGAAGTTACTTATAATTTGTTAAATAAATAAATGGATAAACAGAAAATAAGAAGGTTATGATGTCCTTACTTATTAATATTACAATGCCTATAACATGCCTAATAAATAGTACATGATTTATAAAAATTTCTTGGTGGATTAAATACTGATGAAGAGTCAGGGAAGTGAGAGAAAAACAGTTGTACCTACCATCTTCCAGACATCTTGGTGAATTTTAAGAATGCATAGATTTAATATATTGAAATATACTCTTTAAGGAGCGTATAGAAAAAAAAAACAGATTATGTGTGACTCCAAAAAATAGAAAATTGAAGAGGCTAAGGTTTTCAGGAGTTTATGACTCCTTTCTGAACTCCACCAAGCCCAAAAGAACAGAAGTTGCTTACTAAATGGTCACTTAACTGATTGAGATAGCTTTTCTCTCAGAAGGAAGTTTAAGTACAGTCTTAAATTACTCAGTGCCAAAAAACATATGCTGTTATGCTATTCAAATTTCTTGAGGATAGAAAGATATATAGGGCAGGTGGCAGAACTGTGTCAGGTGGAAGAATGTGAGCTGAAGATAGTCCTTGAGCTTTCAGGAAATATATATTTGGTGAGAATCACATTTACTTTATACTGTCAACTGCATTTTATCAACCTTACTCATCTGTGTCTGTTCTTTCTTTTAATTGCACTTGGGGAATTCATCTGTACATCAGCTTAAAATTGATTTTATCTTATACAATTTTCTCTTCTTGGTGTCATTATCATTCATTCTCCTCTCCTCTTCCCTCTATATTAAAAACTGAAAACTTTTTTTCTGCAAAATATCTTCTTAAAACTTACTTATTCTTCCTTGTTTTACATAAGATGTGTAGGAATGTGAGATTATTGGGTGGTGTAGTAGAGATGAAAAGAGGTTGTTGAAAAGGAAAATGAGGAGATACACATTCATTCACTTGCTAATTACATTTACGGAGTCTCTACTATCTGCCAAACAATATTCATTCTTGAGGTGTTCACTCTGTGTTTGTGTGTGCATCTGTATATATGTGTATATAGTCTAGGAGGGGAAGGAGAGGGAGAACTGGGAGTTGTACTGAAGGTGTGCATATCCACGATGGAAAAGGAAATTGGTGGATACTAACCAGTGATACCCACTATGATGCTTTATGCAATTATTCTACCATCTTAACCACACTGATTGCACAAAGAGTGGCTATATTTATTGCTACTTAATATGATTATAGATGCGAATGACCAATTTAGGTCCATGAGCTTGTTTTTCTTTAATGTGTGAAAGTCTACAAAACATAAAATTTACCACTTTAACCATTTTTAAGGGTAGAATTCAGTGGCACTAATTACATTCACATCGTTGTGTAACTAACATCACTATCAATTTTCAGAACTTTTTCATCTTCCTAAACTGAAACTCCTTACCCATTAAACAATTTCTCATTCCTCTCTACCTCCAGCACTTGGCAACCACCATTCTACTTTTACTTTCTTCAAGAATTTGACTACTCTAGGTGCCTCATGTAAATGGAGTCATGCAATATTTTTCCTTTTTTGGGTCTTATTTCACTGAGCATAATGTCTTCAAGCTTCATCCATGTAGCAGCATGTATCAAAATGTCATTCCCTTTAAAAGCTGAGTAATACTGCATTGCATGGATAAACCACACTTTGCTTATACATTCATCTATCAATGGACATTTGACTTGCTTCTACTTTTTGACTGCCGTGAATCATGTTGCTATGAACATGCATATACAAATATCTGTTCGAGTTCCTGCCTTCAATTCTTTTGGGTACATACTCAGAAGTAGAATAAATAAATAATACGGCAGTTCTATGTTAAATTGTTTCAGGAGCTGGATTATTTTTTAAACAGAAAGTTTTATAGAATACAAACACATCTATTCATTTATGTATTGTCTATGGTAGCTTTTGCACAAATAAGGTAGCCTTGAATTGTTGTGACAGAGACCATATAACCTCCGAAACCTAAAATATTTACTGTCTGGCTCTTTATAGGAAAATTTTGCTGATTCGTGTTACAGAAAATTATGCTGTTAATTCTGTGGTTTCGAAGAGAACATATATTTTTAAGGAGTTAAAAGATCTTTCACAAGGGAAGACAGAGGATAATATTATTCTCAGCCTATAGATGAGAAACCGAGGGCAGAATACCTTTCAGAAGTCACATTCTCAAATGAAGTTAATCCAATATTAATATCAAGACTCAATTGATTCAGCTAAATCTTGCTTTCTCATCACAGAATTACCAACTCATATCACTATTTATTAGATGGGAAAATCAGGCATAAATTTTCCACATCAAGGCAATATTTTAGGTTTTTTTTTTCTTTTATTAAAGATGAGAGTAGGAATACTGCTTCAAATGAGAAAGTACCCGAGTTTGGGAGAGGCTGACCTGTATAACTGTGAAATAATTTGGCCTCCAAATGCTTATCTATGAAATGTATCAGATGCATGTGCTATGTATGACCAAAAATACACTTCCTTTGGAATGCTAAAAACTAGGGTAAAATATCCCTTTTCTCTGTTTTGAACACAACTATAGATAAGATCATAAAAGAGTACAACTTAATAATAAATAGAAAAATAGATGATTCAGAAATAGTTCTCAGATACCAAATAGCCAAAATAATTCAATGGAACTATTCTACTGCATTACAAATTGTGTACCCATATGCTATCATATTAGATATAAATAGCAGTTTATTTTACATTATTATAGGGAGAACTGGCTGGAAACTAAAAGCATATATATCTTATCCACAATATTGAAGAGAATTTAGTATAAACTTAAGATAACATAGTAAATCTTGTTTGTTTTGCTAATGTAGCATCTGCTTAGCTTTAAAATCTCTATTACTTAACAGAAAATTTTAATTTCGTGCTCCTAAAACATCACAGGAAATCGTTCATCAAAATTAGAACTATTCAAATTCTACCCAGGCACATCATATAATGACTGATATTTTCAGATCTGACCCAACAGAATGAAATATTTTTGAGGGTTTTTTATATTTAATACATATCCATGCTAACTTTTCAAATTTAAATCCCCTTCTCTAGAATGCATTCTAATGTGAATATCCCATTTTGTGTTATTTATTGCAATGCTGTTAAGTTTTCTATGATTATGTGTATGAAGGGAAAAATATGAAATATACAAATTTCTTTAAACACACACAAGATTGTTATATTTTATTTACTTTAAAATAACTTAACAGGGTTTTATATTATTGTATTAAATTTATATTCATGATGAATACAATGTGAATAAAACCTAAAGTAACTTGGAATGTCATAATATGTTATCTGCCTGAAAAGCTAATCAACATGTTTTTATTGAACATCTTCCATGTGCTCTGTGTTGGACACAATTTTAAAGAAGATACCACTACTCTGCCTCAAAGACACTGTCATATATTGAAACCCTATCATGTTTTGGATGCTATGGGGAGATAAAATATATTAGTACTCTCGATCACTGCCACATAAGAGCATATGATTTATAAAATCAAAAAAAAAAAAAAAGAAAGAATATAGAGGACACTAATGAACTCATCTACAAAACAGAAACACTTGCAGATGTAGTAAACAATCTTATGGTTACTGAGGGAAAGGGGGTGGGAAAGGATAAATTTGGGAGTTTGAGATTTGCAAATGTTAACTACTATATATAAAAATAGCTTCAAAAAACAAATTTCTTCTGTATAGCAAACGGAACTATGTTCAATAACTTGTAATAACTTTTAATGAAAAAGAATATGACAATGAATATATGTATATAAATATATACACGACTAGGATATTATGCTGTACACCAGAAATTGACACATTGTAACTGATTATACTTTAATTAAAAAAATAATAGCTACAAATTCTTATAATAGGAGCCAGTATAAGTAAGTGGAATGTAATGTTCCAAATGAGCAGAGGAGTTGGAGATTATATCCTAATGGGCTTATCAAGGATGCCTTCATGGAAAAAGGTAACTGAAGTATCATTTAATGGAGATATATACATAAGTATACATATAAATGTTTATATATGTATATATGTATTTAAATGTTTAATACCCTTTCTTTGGTGGATAAAATGAGTGCTCACTGAATTTCCCAGTATTCCCTTATGTTTCCAGCACTCTTTTGACACTGCATTGGGACCAATATAATTGAACACTGAGAAATGGGAATGTGAGGGAAGTGACACATTACTTCATGTTTGAGGCACTTAATAATCAGTGCCCATTCTTCAGTTTTCCTTTGGCAATGCCTGTGAAGTTTACATGGTGAGATAGCAGGATGAGAGATGGGAGCATTCTAGGTCCCCAAGTCACTGTATGGAGGAGAGTTGCCTGTATTACATCAGACTTTATATGAGGAAAAAAAAAAGCATTTATGTCACTGAGATTTGAGGGTTATTATTTTGTGTGTGTTTAGCAGCTATCATTAATTGCTCTAACTAAATATCTCAACTTTTTGATTAGTGTACCTTGCTTTTCCTTTCGGGGAAATTAATCTTTCCTCTTTCCACATGATCTTGGGGGGACTTTCAATTCAAACTCAATAAAGGCCCAATTTAGGCCAACCAGATTCAGGAATTTGAATCTACAGTTGAGAGAAACAGGGACAGGAGAGTTTAGAGTTAAGCCATTTTGATGGCAGCACCCAGAAGAGTCACTTTCCTTGAGCTCTGAGTTCTCAGTGCTATCCTGGGCCATGACTGCTTTTTTTTTTTTTTTAAACATTCATTTCTGTGAACTATCAGGTATCTCCCCAATAGATTCCATTTCACTTAAGGTAAATGGAGATTATTTCTGGTTCTTATAACCAAAGGTTCCTAGCAGTACAGGTGACGAGGATTTGTACGTGTGAAATTATATTACAAAGAAGTGTATAATAAGGGCATTTTAGAATAAGCCCAGTTTGCTATAGAGCTGTGCGGAACCGCAAGTTAGAGAAGCTAAGTTAGGATTATGCATGCCAGGCTATGAATTTTAGATGTTAGCCTCTGGGCTAGGGGGTTATAAAATCAAATGCCTTCAGGGGACATTTGGGACACATAAAATTGTAAAACTGTACAAGGTATAAGGCAGTAAGTGCTAAACTGATTATGTTGACCAGTTCAACCCCTGCCCTATTTTAGTGCCTTTTAAAGCTCCCTGCAGGCCAAAGAAAACAACTAAGCAAAGCATATCTTCCGCTCTCTTGTCTTAAGGGGCTACCAGTTTGAAACTAAGACTATCAATAGAGAACCATTGAAGGTTTTGTGCTAGGGAACCTGAAGCAAGATGTGCTGCTTTAGAAAGATTAACCTGTCAAAACAGACAGAGGTTGGGTGGAGAGAGATCTCCTAAAAGGAATCTATTGACTTAAGATTGATGTCAAGAAGAATGAAAAGAAAGTAAGGAAATAAAAACAGTTGTAAAGGAAGTCTATGGAACTGAATAAATGCAGAAATGTGGAGTTAAAGTGCAGGGAGGAATAAAGGAGAGGACAATAAATGTTTTTGCTTGAGGGCGACATGAGAAATAATATTGGTATGTTCATGAAAATGCAGCAAAATCAAGGTACAAGGTTTTTTTTTTTTAAGTAGTGGTGCTAATGATTTGGTAAATTTAAGATGTTTTATAAAATGTGTGAGTTTGTAATTCTCCATCTTATACTTAGTAGCATTAACACCTCAAAACAACAACCTACAAACATCTCTCTACAGGAATTATGCAGATCAGGTCAGATCCATCAATTGATTGGTCGATAGATAGGTAGATACATTTTTTTCTTTTAATGAATGACTGAACAAGGAAAATGCACTCAGGAGAGCTAGTTAGTGATTTTTCTGGGAGGCTCTTTTGTGGTATGGGCAGAGGACATAATATTGGGCGAATACCACTTAATTTCAGGACTAAGTATTTTTAACAGTTATAAATAAAAATAATGACAAATTATGAAATTTGAAAATTGGAATTTTGGGAGGAAATATGTTCCACTTCTATAACTGGATATTAGATCATTTTTTTAGGTAACTGATAGAAAATGAGTTTATAAAAAGGATTGATTACAAATAAAGCAATAATTTCCTAAACACCAGGGGTCATCTGAAATCTGAGGACTAATCCTAACATAATGGCATATTTCAATATATAATGCAGGTCCATGAGCTAGTATCAGAATCACACTGGAATGCTTTTATTGCCTCATTTAATGTATGGACTCACACAGCAATCATATAAGCCACAGATGGAAGTTAGTAGCTTGTGAATGGAGATAGACCAAAAAAAAGTACATGCTTTATGTTTCTACTTTTATAAAATTCTAGAAAACGCAAGCACACGTACAGTGTCAGACAGCAGATCAATGATCACCTGGGGGTGGAGGTGGGGCAGGAGGGAGGGATTACCAAGAAGATGCTTGTAAGGGTGATGGATATGTTCACTATCTTGATTGTGTTAATGGTTTCACTGGTGTATAAACATATTAAAACCTATCAAATTGTATTATTTAAACATGTAAGGTTTGATATATTTCAATTACATCTCAATAAAGCTATTAAAGAGGTTAGTAGCTTGGCTCTACCACTACTTAAATGCATTACTAGGTATAAAATATTTACTTAAAAACAATATATGCTTCCTCAAAGGATAATTGACTAGTATAGTGGATGTTGTGATGTGTCACCGACATTCACCAATTACAAATGAAGCATTCATTCTCCTAGTTGCTGAAAGTGATATCTACTAACAAATCATAGTTCAGCCCTTCTCAGAAATTTCCCTCCGAAGATAGGAACTTCCTTGCTCAAGATTATACTGCCTGAAAGTGGGTAGGTGGGAGACTCATAACCAATCACTGATGGATTTAGGACTACAAAACTCCAACCTCTTTGCCTCATTCAGGAATACTCTGAATGACCGTTCCAACTCCACATGGGGCTAGCTGAGATCTCTCTTGTAACTACAACACAATTTCAATGCCTCCCTCTGCCTAATCCAGCCTCCTTAATTCTCTTCCAGGTGTTGTTTTTAAGAGCACATTCCAATAAAACTTCTGCATCCAAATCTCTGTCTCAGAGTCTGTTTTTTGAGGAACTCAATCGAAGACAACAACCTAATATGTTAAAAATCTGAAGTGCAGAAAACAAAAGTATATACCTGAAGCTGTCATCTAAATAACATCATAAAAATTTCTATTAATATTCATAAAGATTCATTATGTATAACAGCCACTTTTTGTTCATTGCTCACTCACTTTGTTACTAGATTTCTGGAACAAGATAGATACAGGTTATGTCTTTAAAGAAAAGGAAGAAAGAGATATAGTGAACACTTGGCATGTGATAACACAGAATCTGTTGCAGAATGTCAGCTATTAGGGACATTGTCATGCTTGGCAGAATAATTGTCATTAAATTTTAGTACATAAAGTTACAACATTTTACTATCAATTTTACCAGGTTCATTCACCATGTCAAAATAATATGAACACGTCAATGGAAATTACATTTCACTACTGTCACTGCCAGAAACTTGGCAAAATGTGGTCTCTTAATTTGTAAATTTATTAAAACAACACCACTAACAAATATGGAATTAACTAGATGCTAACTTTCTGGGGTCATTTTTCACTAAATGAAATTGCCCTTAGAATTCTTTCCTTAGGAGGAAGAGAGAGCATTTTCCATGAAAACCTCAATTGATTTTCACTACCTAGCAACATGAAACACATGTCTTAGCTGTGGGAGACAAATGAAAGAAAAGAAAAAATTCCTCTACTAGAAGTCCATCCAGGATACTGAGTGGCAAAAGACATCTTCCATCTAATGACAGACATGGGGAGGGAAACAAGGCTTTAATAACTGAAGCAGTTCTTCCTTTCCTTTCTATCCACTCGCATCTATCCCTTAGGTATTGATTTAAAAATCATTTCATAATTTTGACACCCAAATGAAGAAGTGTAAATGAAGCTCACTTCCAAACTATCTTCATACAGTCCAAGATACTTGCTTTCAGCAGAATGAAGCTGAATGAAAATCAAATTGTCTATAGGTTTCTTCAATGGAGGAAAACCCAATGTATGTAGAAAAAGCAGTTTTAATCAGTACATTTTACTGAGTTTACCTACTAAAGCTAAACAACATTTTTATTTTGACTTTCTACCTTCAAATTCCCTTATCATTAATAACAGACCATTTGTGAAATACGTATTTTAAGTTATGTCCATTTTCAGTCTTTGATATAAAGATTTAGCCATCACAGGCAGAAACGGTAACATGAAAATCATTTCGAGAGCTATTTCATGGACAATATTTCATGTTTGACATTTTCTAATATTTACAAAGTTATTCCCTATAAAACAATTGTTGGAAAATATCACTGATAAAAGATGTATCTTATGACTAAAATGCTTCAAAGCAAAAGCAGAATATTGAAGTGTTACACAGATAAGGAATCTCATTTGATGGCTATTGGTGAGACTGATAAGGGTAGTCTTCATACAAGGTATATTTCTTAGTACCTTTTCTCTATTTATAATGTGAAGTAGACACATGGTCCAGTCCAGTAAATGACAATTATTAAATTATTATAATAATAATCGGTTGTACCTTTCATGATTGATACACATCACCACACCCAAAGGGACTGTGAATCAGTCCATTCTGAGGCTAGGGAAAACCTAAATGCCCCACTTTAGCTATGCTGTGATCCCTTTTCTTACTATATACTGAATCCTGAAAACATGGGACTCGAAGTAATTCCAGTGCTTTTAAACCCAATCTACAATTTAATTTCCTTTGTGACTTTTGAAACATCACAGTTATAAAAGTCTAGCTTTTGTAATTCCCCAGATTTCCACCGGTATTTCCTTATTAAGAAACAAAGCAAAACAACCTTCACACAATTTGCAGTCCTCTTTCTTCTCAGTAAAGGGCGGATTTTCACTTAACTTCACTTATCTCATTTTCCTGTGTTCTTCAACCTTAAACTACTTCAAGCCTTGCTCATGTCTCCCTTAAACTTTATACATTTCAAAAGCCTCCCTCTTGATTTTCCTGTCATCTAGCTGAGTTTTCTAGATCTCTAATCCTCATTAGTCTTCATGTTACCGTTCATAAACCAAATGATTTTCATGTGGCAAAAATGTTTGATCATGGGCTATAATGAACTAATCAGTAAAATTTGTCTTCATCTCAAGTGAGAATTCATTTATTCTTAGCTCCTCTAGAAAGCTCCTCTCTCCTCTCCATGGATATCCAAAGAATTGTGTTTTAATCTTCCAGGACTTTAACTTTGAAAATATTAGAATGAGTGATGAATGTCTAACCAATAACATGAATGTACTAGACAATCCAAACAAGTAATAGAGGCCTTCCGGGATTTTGCAACCATATAAAAGGAATCATAATTTTAACTTGTCCTTTGATGCTAGAAACAATACTATTGGAATATATGCAGAAGACTTGGAATAAATTTGGTACACAAATAAAATTTTCTTAAATTAATCCTTTGAGAAAGCTCCCAAATAGTTTATTGATTGGTGATAGAAAAACATAAATTCAAGTTTTTATGCCATTCAAGAATCTGACTTAAGCAGGAGTGTGTCTATGATTTTTAATTTCTAGTTCTAATTGTGCCACTACCTAGTGAAAAATCTACTTTAAAAAAACTACGTCTAAGTCCTTTGTAAATTATAAAGCAAAACTCAATAATTCAAAGACCTAATAACAGTTAAGTATATACAAATAACAAAGGTAAACATCAGAAAAAGAGTAAACAAACAAGTCAATGACGAATAATGGGAGAGAAGGTCGCACAAACATCAGGATGCAAATTCTTAAGAAAAGGGAGGATCTAGAGACCGCAGGAATCAGAAAAGTAGACCAAATATGCAAAAGAATGAACAACTGGGTAAGAAAGTGCAGTGGACCTTAGTGGAATAATGCCCCCCTCCTTCATATTGTAGCAGATCCTGTTGGAACTTCACCCATTCTTTTGGCTCTTGACACTCCAGTGTGCCCTGGCTGATGCCCAACAGTCATTAACTATACGTCTCAGGGCTTTCTCTGAAGCATAGAACACACCACAGCCAAATGCAGGACAGGCTGGATGTGCTTGCAAAAGACACTGATCAGCCCTTAAAAATGAGTAGTAAGGGTTGGAGTATAAACATCAAATCTCTCTTGTCCCTTTCCTAAAGTAACTATGTTATACCTGTTTTACGGTTTCTTAGTCTTTCTCCATGTAATTAAGCTCCAGTCTCCCATAGCAGTGGCTGACTTCATGAAATCCATGACAGGCTATTTTCTCTCACTCTCACTTTTCTCACCACAACAGTACTCTACACAACTTTCTGGGGTCACCTCCCAAATAAATGACCAAACTCAAATCCTTGTCTCAGGATTTGCTTTTGGAGGAACCCAAGCCAAGACACTCTCAACCCAAAAATGTTTATTAAGACCAAAATCAATCCTTGAGCAATAGCTAGTCTGGTCTTGTAGACAGAGTTAAGAGGAAGCACTTAACTGAACTGGAAAATCCATTCATGCTTTTTAAAAAATGCAGCATGTTCTCTGAGATAGAATAAGTATAATGGGATATACAGAGACACAGCAGAAGGAAGGAGAAGGTATTCAATGAATTATTAAATAACAACTAATGATTGGGTTTGAAGGATAGGTCTTTAAGAAATATGAATTCTAATGCAAGAAATTAAAAAGTAGCAATTTCCAAGCAGCTGATTCCATATAAGCATACAAAAGTTAGTTATTACCAGAAAGTTGTATCTCATCAATCATAGGCTTTTATTTTGTTAATTTTTCTCATAAAATTAAGCTGCTGAAATACAAATTTGATGAAGTCCCTTCCTTGTTACTAAAGTCTGTGGATTTTTCTTTTATTGGTGAGAAAAGAATGTTTCCCTTTTAGAAATGTTGGCTTAGATTAGAAAATGCTTTATTATGTGCATTGCAAACCTACTTATTTACCACAGCTAGACAGAGACTCCTTTTTACTTTGTAATGCAGCTGCTTGTTTTTAAACAAATTTTGCCAAGAGACATAAACCAGATGGCCTTCTTCAAGGGTATACCGTGAGCCGTGATAGTCAGCTTATGGTAGTTTCAGGCAGCCGGCAGCTGGGTATGGAAAGTCATGATGTTATTCACAAATCCAACTTTCAAGTGAGCCGAAGCACAAGGAGACTCTCAAGTTGGTAAATAAAATTCTGACTTCAAGTTTGTTTCAATGTCCTATTTTTTCAGGGGTCTTTAAATTTCTGCTTCATAGTATTACACTTTTTCTTTTGTGAAATAGAAGTACCCCCAATACACTGGATTAGAGATAAAACTGCAGAAAAAATTGATTCAGGGATACCTTTTCAAGAGGAGTCAACCAGCTGTAGTTTGGGATTTCTCGGCTGCTTATAAATGCACCATCAAAAATAGTTTATTGATGCTATAATACTCTGCTAGGTTGGTGTAGTGTTTTAAATTGTCAGCCCCAATTTATTTTGTGGTATTGTTATGTATCCTCATTCCTGACATGGCTCCATGGTGGGCAGTGTATTCCTCTGCTCCTGGACTTTGGGCTTGCCATGTGAGTTGCTTTGACCATTGGATGTGGATGAAAGAGACACTGTGTCACTCACAAGTCAAGGTCTTTAGAAGCATTATGCGCTTCTGCTTGCCCTTCTGGGAGCTTCTGAACTTGGCCAGGGGAAAATATGCCCCAAGTATCTGCTGCCCTTCCAGCCTGAGCCCCAGAGGGAAACAATAGATCATGTCTATTTATTCAACCTACAGTCTCACAGTCTGAAATAGAGTTGATTCAGAGTACCCCTGTAAGCATGAGAATAATTATTTATTGTTATTTTGGGGTGTGTTTGTTACACAGAATTATTGTGGCAGTATACAACCAACATTGGCAGACTTTGCTAAGAGCCTAATGGACAGCTACCATGGGTCACTCCTATATTACTGGGTGACAGGGAAAAAGGGATAAGACAAATATGAGAGTTGACACCTGTGTTCTAATCATGGTGCTATTACTTTACAGAAGGTATCCATAGAGATTACAGAATTCTATCTCTCATTATCTCAGAATTCCTTCAAAACAAAGGGCATAAGAATGACAATCCTTAGTTTTAAAGGTTATCTTTCACTATTAGAGGAAGGCAAATGAAAACAATAACAACAAAAAAAAAATAAAGCATTTGTAGAGAATCTAATCAGACAAAATTCACCTTTTGTGAAACAATAGCAGCTTAAATTTATTCAAACACACAAATTATTCAAACGGTAAGAATATTTTAAATGTCCATCTAAACTGTTATTTACTTTTCTAAATATCTAACCATTCTAGAAAGGTGCATAGAATATTTTAAAATGTGTTGTTTCAAGCAGAAATCTCTCAAAAACCACATCTTTAGCTTGTAATGGGCAGTTTTCCCTTGAGGAAACTGATGTTTTCAAGAGGAATTTGAGCCTGTCCATGGATAAGCTAAAACTAATAAGAAAATGATTCTTGTGAAAATCGCAAGAATTTGCGATTCTCACAGAGTAAACAGATTTTTTAAAGTGTTAGAATTTAGTAAAGGCAACAAATCACCTCCCCCACCACCCCACCAAACAGTAGGAATTAAAATAAGTAAGCAAGTAAGCAAACAAAAGTCTGTGGACTTCCACCAGAAAGTTATGTTGACTTTAGTGGCTAATGAGTATATTTTCTTTATGAGAATCTATTTCTCTCAAATACCATAATTGTAAGAACATATCAAGATCTCAAATTATTCATAGATTGTCGGATCTATACTTCATAGTCATAATTCAGTCTTATTATAGAAAAATGGAAGTACATATGAGGAAATTTACACTATATAAATATTTTGTTGAATAAACCATAATAGAAATGAAATTCTTATTAACCAAGAAAACAAGAAGCTTATTCATTCCAAAATATTGCAACTTATGAGTAAGCAGTTTATCATTTACATTTAAGGATTCATTAATTTAAAAAATCAATACGTATTGAGCAGCTATCGTGGAATTATACTGTGTTTGGCTTAGTGGTGACAGAAGGTATTTCACACAGTTTCTCCCCTATAACAAAAACTCTACTGGATGGTACAGAGTTGCACACAGTTATGTAAGACATACACATTTCTGGTAACCACCTATAAGAGCAGTACATGAACAGAGGGTTCTAGGAACACAGAAAATGGAATAATTGAGTGAGACCAGCAAATGATTCCAAAGAATTACCTGCATTGGGTCATGAATGATGAGTAGGACCTTGACTATCAAAGAACAAGGCAGCGTTCCTCAAAAACTTGAGGAGATCCTTTACCACTTGGCTTTGCCAAGCATCTTATAGAATCACAGTCTATTTTTCTAAAAATATTGAATGTGAAGATAACCACTTTCTAAATACATCTCTTTAAAACACTGTGGTTTCAGGCACAAGGGTTTAAAAAGTTTCTTATATGTATCCCTGTTCCTGCTACTGAAGATAGACATCTGAAACAGAGAACATAATCCTTGAGCACAAGTAATCACACGAGATACACAGAAGGCAAGGGGTTCAGAAACAAGAGTTTGTAACTTGGGTCAAAATAGAAGCTATCACATACATTTTCTATGTGAGCTTGACACAATTATTTGTTCCCTCTAAATCTCAAGTTCCTCATTGGAAAATAACGCTCTCCTGAGAGTGAAATCATATATGTAAAAAATATCCGCTTAGCAACGTAGGCATTGCTAAAAAAAAGCAGCTCTTTAGTCTTATGCAACCCCCATCATACATGCCCAGAAAGGGGGATGTCCTGAAATTTCAGTACCTTGTCATAATTTTAGTTTTAGTCTTATATTCTTCTTTTATAGTGGATATTATCAGAGTTAGTGATATAAACTGCTAAAACTTTTGATTGATCCAACTTTAGTCAAAGTGAATAAGTAGGGATTATATAACCAAGGAGCACTATGATAACCAAGTTACCCATCTCTTTCCTTGGCTAAGCAGTGGCTTTGTTGGAAAGAGGGGGAAGAGTTGGGCAAAAGTTAATTAACAACAATTTGTTGTGAGGGTATGAAGACACAGAACAAGTGGGTATTGAGCAATGATGAAAACTTCTACTTTTCTATTGGAAGAATTTAGGAAGCCAGAGTAAGATGTTAGCTGAATCAGAGTTCATAAAATTATGAAAGAAAGTAGAGGAAGGAGATAGCCTTCAACATAGCTACACTTTTTACATCTTTCTTAAGGCTCTTTAATGAGCAAAACAAAATATACTTTCTCTGAAGACTATTAGTTCCTGTCCAATATCCATTCTCCCATTTTTCAGAACTACACACTGTTGGCATTCAGGAATAAATGTAACATTTCTCAGCTTCCCTTTCATCTTAGATATGGTCATGTGACTGACTTCTGGCCAATGAAGGATGAGTATAAGTAAAATGTGACAGGTCCCAAGAAACTTCCCTAAAAGGCAATTGGTGTGTATCCTTTTCCCAAACTCCTCACCTCCTCCCATCCTGCTTCTTGGAATGTGGATGTGGTGGGAGCGCCATCTTGCAACATGTAGATGAGGGCCCATCATATAAGGACAGCTGGGTAGAAAGCAGGAATGAGCAGAGCCATCAAACCTGCTTTGACTGCACACTCCTAGGTTTTTAAGGAGAGAGAAATATGCTTCTGTCTTAGTGAAGGCACTGCTGCCTTGAGCTTCTGTTACTCTCAGCCAAAACAAATTCTAATTGATAGAGCAAAGTGAATTTCTGAAAAAGTTACATTTAGCACAATGTTATTTTCTTCCAAAACTCATCTATTCTGTGCAGAGGGAACAAAATGTATATTTAGAGAAAGGAAATTTGTGACATGACAAAGCCAAGAAACATAAAATGAGTAAAGTCAAATAGTGTTATTACTTTCCAAATGAGTGTAGTCCTATAGGCATACAGTTGTTTTCGATATTAGAGCCTTTCCCCTTTGGCAATGATGAAAATACAAGTTTATTTAGATAAGAGACAAGCAAACTATAGCCCCCTGTACACTGAAGAAGTAAAACTGGCTATGGTGAGGAATGGAAATATGTGTATACAGCTATCCTGGGAAACAAAAATGTTCAATTACTTTCAGAAAAAAGATCCAGGATATTGATCTATGGTTAACTTTGAGATTATGTGAATTTTATATCTAGTCAATTTCTTATCTGAAGCAAGTTTTAAACTAACCTCTATGTGAACTGTAAAGATTTATAAGAATCTGAAAATGTTGAAGATATAAGGCAAATGATCCTGTAAGAAATGGCTATAATAAAAAGCAAATCACTCTGCAACTCTTGAGTGCTTTGAGCTAGCAACAGGAACACACATTAGATAAGCTGATGGGCAGAAACAAACTTATATTTTTACTGCATTTCAAAAAGCCTTTTTTTTTAAACAAACACAACAGATCCCCTTCATTCAATTCCTTCACCAACTGTTCTCAACAACTAAGAATTCAGAAGAAATTATAAGTAAACAGGGAAATATAAACAAAAGAGTAGTTTAGGTAACTAACTCAAACGCTATACTGTATCATGAATGGCTCATGTTTTAAATAGGGATTAAAAAATCGGAATTGTAGGATAAAGATATTGTTTGTTGATAATTGGTTTGTTTTAATGAGACTGTTTGATAGTCAATATATTAACATTAAATACCTCCTAACACCAACTATATGGGATTAATCTTTTGTGGTTTAAAGCTTTGCCTCTGATGGTAAGACCTCCACATAATTGGCATCAACAGTCAAACCATACACTTCATTTTGGGCTGCTGGGTGGAAACAAAAGAGTCCTCTATTCGGCTCCCAACTGCTCTCTCAATGGTGTGCAAAGTGCAACAACTGGCCAGTGAAAGATATTCACAATAGGTAGGGATTAATTTAACTTATACAGAGCTCTGGCAGAAACATAAGCACTTGAAAGAGCAGCATGAAATAGAAGGTAGTGTGCAGGAGGGGGTGATCCCTAAACTGAAATACACAAGAGGAAACAGGGCAGAGAAGATAACGTAGAGGTTAAGCTTGGTGAAGGAAGATTATAGCAAATGACAGGTTAGTAAGTTTTGCCTTTCCTAAAGTTTTGATGATTTATTTCTGGCATATATGACATGTCAATGCTGTCAAAATAGTTTTCATCATCATCATTATCATCAAATAGTATTTATTAACCACATGAACTGTACTGGGCATTGTACAAGGAAGCAAAATTGGTAAGATTTCTGACATCCAGGAACGAATAAAATAAATCTGATCAACTAATGTAGATGAATGTAGGGGAACAAATAGTGAAGATACACTTGAAGGTTAACAATAATTAACTTTTAAATATTTCCAATGTTTCGGTGATTTGGTGAGTGTGTGGGTGGGTCTAAGTATAAGAATGAGTCCTCATACATCTGTGGAAATAAATGATGTATTGTTATCTTTAGATATAATTTGAATTCTATCAAATCAATGATTTAATAAATAATGATTTTCAAAACATTTTTTGATGTTGAGAACCAAAACAGAAGCCTTCCCTATACACCATGGTCTCAACAGCACAAAAAAAGAGAGACATAAATTGAAACTGTCACTTCCACCTCAATTTAACAAATCTTCCACTGCAGTGTCTCCATGAATGAAATACATGAGAATCCTTTCCCCTGGTCATTACAACGGTGATTTTGGAATGAGATATAAAAAGCTTTCCCATATTCAAGATACATAAATATATTCTGATATATATAATGTAATATATATAATATAATATAATATAATATAATATAATATAATATAATATAATATAAATATAATATACATTTACCTCTTACTTCTTCATTCTACCAAGCTCAAAAACCAACAGTAGAATTACATATTGACACTTATACATAGATCTGGGGGGGCGGATATGAAGATCCAGTCTGGCATGGAAATCTTTACACTTAGTAGAGGCTAATTCTAAGACTACAACATGAATCTTTCCTGAGCTGTCAGGATCCTGTGTGTACTTATCATGTATCTTTCCCAACTACATATGGCATTGTGACAAATAAAAGAGGCTGCTAATGCTGCTAAAGCTGAATGTCTCATTTAGGAACAAACAATTCTGGAAAAGCTCCCAGATTATGCATCTGTCCCTCTAGCTTCCACTTTGGAGGATAACATTGTATGGTGATGCCATAAGGATTAGTATATTATTCTTTCCCTCTGGGGGTAGTGTGTGGTTATTTCCCTCACCTTGACATGAGAGAAAAATATTTACTGAATGCCTAGGTGGAAAAATTACAAGTGAGACAGCAAATGCTTATGAGAAAGTTGCATTAGGAGTGGGCTTCAAGAATTACGTGCTTGTTCCCCAGGATCTGAATACAGAGATGATTAATGCACTTTTTCTTCAAATCAAATTTCTTTGGTTTCTATTCCTGTTTTCCCTCCTTTCATTTCTTGCATTGTCTCATTTTCCTTCCTGCAGTACAAGTGGCAGCAAGAGTCTGTGAGCACACTGATACTGTGAGCTTGGTATTAAGGGAACTAAACAAAGGAGAAATCCCTGGGGAGGCAGCTTCCAGCTCTTCCATCCCCAGCATCCTATTGACATGAGACACTGTGGTCCTAACATGACGGTGGTAAATCCAGGAAAGCTTTCTCTAGAGTAGTAGTGCCACAAACTTATCTTAGAGACTGGTGAAAATGCCCAAAACAGAACAATGTAATATGCTTTTCTTAAAGCTACATCTTTTAAAAAAAAAATTCTGAGATCAGGTCCTTCCTCTACTTAAAAATATGCATTTGTTATTATTTTTAAACTTTAAGTGTGAATTTTATTTGAGTACAGTATACACACAGAAGAGTATACAACTCACAAGTATACACTTCCATAAACTTTCTTAAGGGAAATGTATCAATATAACCAGCATACAGATCAATAAATAAAACATTCCTCGGAACTCCAGAACTTGTTCCTGTCCTTGTTAATTACTGATCCTCATGAACGTGAACTATATCTGACCTTTAACCTTTGATATGCCTGTTTTTGAGTTTTATATAAATGAAATCATACAATATACATCCTTAGGTGTCTGGCTTCATTTGTGCAACATGGTTTTCCTATTTCTTATTTTATGAAATATCATTGGTAATAGAATTCGATTTTTTAAATGCCTTCACACCGTCAGACCAGAATCTTGTTGTTACACAATAATGCCATCTTATGGCTATACAGCAATTTGTAGTCTAGAAACTGCTTTCACTTTTATTATCTCATTTGATCTGTGCTATACTCCTAGACTTGAGGAGTAATTTCCTGAAAATGGGGCAAATTTATTAATGCTTTGATAGTAAAGATAGTATCAGAAAGAAAGGAAAGATAACAGAATATCTGGCATTTGGTAGACCCTCCTTAAGTATCTGCTGAAAGAAGGAAAGGACATTGTTTCTCTAATACTAGGTAGATTTTATGTTAATTATTTCTTTATTTTTATGTGTTTCCTGTAGGTATCTTTTATAAACAATGATAGACCCACCAAGAAATAGATGAAAACAGCATTTAGCAACAATGTTAATTTCCCATAAAGTTAAATATTTATCTTACATTTATATATATCTATCCATATACATGGGTATGCATATGCAAACATGGGATTCATGGATTTAATGTTTACTCTGTTCACTATTTGTGTTTCCATGGGAAGGAACCACTTTTACTATTTTGAAAATTTGCAACTTTACTGAGATACATGTTGAAGTTCTATTTGCTGGAAGACAACGTACGGATGTAAGTCTCCATGAGCAGTCACAAATCAAACTGGCTTTTAATTCTCTACTTGCACCTGCCTAGAGAGTAGTGTCTATTTTACATTATGACATTAAATAAAGGTGAGTTTAGCCATTATGGCATTCACGAACATGGTGATTAATGATGGTCTCAGAACCTATGCCTTAGGAATGCCAAGAGACTAATGCATTTTCTCTCATTTGTAACTTATTATGAGTAAACTAGGCAAATCTATTAGAGCTATTTTGGTGACATAGAAATATGCAGATGTACTACACAGTATGTGCTTGGGCAAATCATTTAACATCTTTGTGATTTAGCTTCCCCTGTAAAATAATAAAGCAGGATACAAATCACTAAGGTATTTTTAGCTGTAAAAATCCTTTGTTATTCATTATTAATACCTATAATCATTTGGATTATTATTCGGCAAATATTCATTCTTATTCCCTTTCCACTGTAGGAAGAGACTGCTTCCCCATTCTGTCGGTGTCAGGCTTGCATTGGCCAACAGAATGTGAGTGGAATTCATATGATCATAGGCCATAAGTGCTCTTCAAAGGTGAGGCTTACTTCATGTTCTGTCATGAGAAGAGCATGCCACTGACCCTTGATCTTAAATCCAAAATTAAGATATATGTAGTAATAAGCCCTAACCTAACACACCTCCTGGAACCTAGCCCAGCTAACCCACAGCTTGCACAGCTGCCCAGCCACAACATCCTAGGTCAGCCAAAACACAGGTAACCAAAAGATCCACAAGCATGAGAATAAATGCTTGATGTTTTAAGCCATCAAATTTGGAGGTGATTTGTATCACCATATTATGGTAATAGCTGACTAATAGGTTATCATACTTGTATCATACATGAAAAGATAGTAATACCTTCCTACCAGATCAAAGGTATTTTGATTTAACCTCAAGTTGGCTTAATTTCTAAGAAAAAACAATAGATTTTTGTTGATAACTCAACTTGAAGGATATATACTAGATATCTGTCTATTTAAGTATGTATAGCTTCTAATCTAAGGATTCAAGAATCTGCCATCCTATGGGCTTAGCGGGAGATAAATTTCTGACTGCCACTACAATGGAATCCAAATTCCAGTTATTTATTTTTCCTAACCCTGGCAGTTAGAACCCATGACCGAAGCATACCTTGTAACAAGAGTTGGCAATTTTTGGCCCACCAGCAAAATCTGGTCCACCATCTGCCTTTGTAAATAAAGTTTGATTAGAACAAGCTATACCCATTCATTTGTGCATTATCTATGGTTTATTTCACCCTGTAACAGCAATAGTCATAACAGAGATTATATGACCTGCAAAGACTAAAATATTTACTCATTGGTCATTCAGAGAAAAAAATCCAACTTTGCTTTATCAGATGTTTCTGTCAGAAACCTTAATTCTAAAATTAGTGGCATAAAATGAAATAATATTTATGATATTTTTTGGCAGTCATAGCAGCAAGCAAATACAGTGACAATGGTAGCTCTGGTGCACCAGTGGACCATGGCTATGATAGCAGTTTATAATTTAGATGCATCTTGTCTCTTATGATACAAGATGTGTTTCTGGGTGAAAACTTGGTCTTCCTTGATGATTTCTGCCCATATTTAAACCTGCCTCTCAGGCCTCTCCATTGAGTCCATGAGTTACCTGATACCTGCTAACTATATAATTCTACCTAAGGTAACCAGAGTTATTTTCTGTTAGTTGTAAGTCAGAATCTTGAATGGTTCATAGACCTTGCTTTATTCCTGTCTCTGAGTAAGATGTTCCTATTCTCCTCCCCAAGGATATTGTGCTTGCCTCCTAGCACAGCTCATATCTATCAACCTGTAATTTGCTGGCTGTTTGTCAATTTTCTCTCTAGGACTGGGAGGTTCTTTAAATCAGGGACTGAATTTAAATCAACTCTCCATGGTTCTCAGGACAATGTGTAGAATATAAGAAAAAATTAACAGGCATGAAGACTATCAGAGCCAGAGACCATTATTTTTATCATAAAAACTGCTGGGCTTTAATTGATTCATTACCATGTATAAACAATCCACTAAGCACTCTACATACATTGTGTCATGTAATCCTCATAACAACCTTAAGACTTAGAAAATATTTTTTTCACATTTTATAGACAAGGGAATTGTGGGGCATAAAGGTTAAGGAACTTGCTCAAGGACATGAAGCCAGACAGCAGCAAAGACAGGATTCCAAAACAAGTTGAACTCTAGAGTCTATGCTCATAGCAATGACTTAAAATGGTCTTATCCGAGACTAGACTAAAAGTCACAGGAAATTTAGCAGCTCCTGATCAATTCCTAGAGAAGCCCAATTAGAGTAAAATTAGGATCTTTTCCAGCCTCTGCATAAGACAAGAGTGAGCCTTCTGGGATTAGTGACACTCTATCCTTTGCCAGACATAGAAAAGAACCCATCCAGATTTGGGTCAGATTTCAGCTTTCTCTCTCTGTGGAATGCCATGAGCCTTCCACTTCTTCTAAAGTCTATGGTTAAAGGTGAGCTGAAAGGGAAACATCTGTATGACTCTATGAGAAGGGAATACCTAGCTCACTAATCAAAGATGACACAGACAAAATAGGGGAAAGTCTCAGAAAGCAGAAAGTTCACCTCCGCTTTTGTGCAAAAGTGGTAGGTGCCTACAGAAGCCAGTAATCACTGGCTACCCAAGAATCCCCCAAAGTTCTTAGGGGATAATGTTGGTTGCCTGGATGGCTGGAAGAAAACACTGACTGAGAAGACAACAGAGGAAAAAAACATCCCCAAAAGAGGATGAGGAAACTGACTTCACTGGAGTAGCTTATCAAAGCTCATAATGACTGAATGTGGGATACTGAGAGGTGTACCAGGATGGCGTTATAAGTTTGTATTTTGCAGTATATACACAGGGTTGCTGAGTTTCTTTTCTTTTATCAAGAAGGGGTTTGGATACCCTCGGACCAGCTGTTTTCCAGTAAGTTGAGATAAAACTATTAGACCATCCAGGGAGAAATATCGTCAGGCTTCTTGGAGGAGGCTTCAGTCCAGATACACTGAGCATCCACTGTGTACTCAGTACTATATTAGTCCTGAGCATATCACTCAAAATAAAACATAGTTTTGGTCTTTCAGGAGCTTGTGCAGGAGGCAGAAAAGTTAAAAAAAAAAAGAATTGACTGCTATGTGGTAAATTCTAAGAATATGTCACTTTGGAGTATGTAGTCTACAGGAGAGCCACCAAGTCTTGCAACATTTGCAAATACATAAATAGTATATTGACATTGTATTTCATTAAATATTGAAACAATATCTAAGTTTCCGTGATCAACTAATATTTTAAGGATTTTAGGAAGAAAATAACAACTCAGGTGGGACTTGAAGGGTAGGTAGACCCGAGGGGGCACAAAACATTTGGGAATCTTTAAATCAATTTAATATTGCTAGAGCAGAATTCAGAGAGGTTGTAGGGCAGGCAGGGACTGATAAACAGGGAGGCTGCCAAGATAAGCAGGGGGTCATGTGAAAGCCTTATATCCCTAATTAATGAGTCTGGATTTTATTCTAAGGGAATTAGATGAAGTTCTTACACTTTAGAAAAACAACTCTGGATGCGAGATAATTGGGAACAAAATGGGGATGACCACAGGAGGTAACTGAGATTTCTGCTAGAAATACTATTTTAGGACTCTAATGTAGTAAATAAAGAACAAAAATATAAGTAAAGATGGTTAGATGTGGACAGATATGATAGATATTAAGGAGGTTCCTTCTAATTATAAAAAATGATTTGATTTCCCTTGAGAATAGTGAAGAAGACTGCCATGAGACTGCAGATCTTTGAAACAAAGTGTTTTAAGCCATTAGAACCTTATTTCTTTAAACCTAAAACTAAAAGAGACAACACCACCTTGCGGCATGAGGCTAAGAAATGTATGCGGATTTTAAAAATTTGCTCAAAACTAGGATATTTCAATTAAGGGAAGCAACAGAAATTATTTTAAATCAACTTAAATTCCTTGTAGCACAAAAGAGAGGGTTTCAAAATGTAAAGTGTTGCCTTCAAAACAGAAACAATACATGAAAATCAACTTTGTGTCGATAGCTTGTATTTTCAACATATTAGTCTAAGTATCAAGCTGCTCTAAATCTATAGCACACAGGTTTGACCAAAGATATACATTGTATATGACACAATTATTTAAAGCACCTCAATTAAATAACCAAGTCTGTTTTGACATTACCTGAAATTTTAGAGGATATTATAGTGCTCCAACATAATGCTAACATAAAAATGTGTAGAATTCAGCTGATTAGTCTGAACTGTTCACCAATATATCTTTCCATCCACTTTTTTCCAGTAATGGTGATACTTCTCCCTGTTTTCCTCCCTACTTCTCTTTTTTTTCCATAAAGAACATGGAAATGAACTCTAGAGTTCCTGGGACATAGGGACATTCATTTAGTAAAATGAAAGTGTTACCTACCCTTGTCGGTCCTTGTACATTTTGTTAACTCGTTCCCATTGGAAATCTAGGCGTGAGAGAGCTTCCTGGAGCTTTGCTCTTTCCGCAGGCGTGGCACTTTGCAATGCTGCTGGCTTCTTATTGTGAATAACGTCAATCCGACCTGAGATTTGTTGCAGGCTGTCTTTTATATTCTGTAATATTGAAATTTTAAAGCAAGTCAGAAATTAATCAGCTGTCTATAGAAAGAGAAAAAAGAAATTTATGAATCCCAGAAGTAATCAACGGTCTTGTGTTTTTAGTTATTCACTTTGAAAAGTCATCAGCCCTGAAGCCCAGTGATTTTTGACACGCCCAAATTCAATGGGTAATTCACAGTCCTTATTTTGATACAAGTGATCACTCCCTCCCTCTTAAAACTGTCTTCATTTGGCTTCTGTAACCTGAATTCTTTCGGTTTTTCTTCCACCTTCTTGTCCACTGCTTCTTAGTCTCGTTTATTGAATCCTTCTCCTCTTACTGATCTCTTAATATTGGAGTGCTCTAGCTTAGTTCTGACACATCTTTCCTTCTTTATCTACACTACCTGTTATTTGGTCCTATGACTGTAAATAATCTCTACATTAAAATGCCTCCCAAACTTTTATCTACAGTATGGACCTCAACTCTGAACTCCAGACTCAAAAATCCAACTACTCTCTTGAAGCTTGGATGTCTCATGAGTATCTCAAAATTAAAATAGCCCCAATCAAATTTTGAACTGCAGCCCCTTATCCTTCTCTTCCCATAATCTTCCCCATTTCAGTAAATGACAGTGTCAATTAATAATTATTCAGGTTGATAACCTTGGAATCTTCCTTGATCTTTCTTTTTTTAATCTCTAATATTAAAATTGTTGGATAATCCTGTTGGCTCTACTTTCAGAACATTTCCAGAATTTGACCACTTCTCAGTATCTCCCTTGCTATGGCTCTGATATAAGCCATCTTTATATCTCTCCTGGATTATCACAATAGCTCCCAAGTGATCCTCCTGCTTCCAGTCTTGCCCCCTCCCAGTCAATGTTCCACATGACAGTCAAAGAAATTCTTTTAAAACATAAATCAGATCGTATTACTTCTCTTCTCAAAACCCCTCCAATGGCTTCTCATCAAACCCAATCTTGATCATGGCCTACAAAGCTCTATAAGACTTGGTTGTATGCTGCCTACCATTCTAATCTTATTTTTTCCCTAGTCTCCTCCAAGTCCACAACATTTCAGCCTCTTTGTGTTCCTTGCACATGCCAAGCATATTGTTGCTTCAAGGTTTCAGCACTTGCTGTTCTCCCTGCCAAAAGTACATTTTCCTTCCAGGACATTTATATGGCTGTTTTTCTCATGTGTTTCTCATCTCAGAAGAGCCCTCTCTACCATTCTAGTTTAAGTAGGAGGCCCAACCACTGTGTATTCCCTGTATTCTACATTTTTCTTCATGAAACTTAGGACTAACATGAAATTATATATCTACTGGTTTCTCTATACCACTAGACTAGACCCTATGAATGCAGGGATGTTATGTGTCTTGCTCTCTAGTGGATTTTTTAGAACACAAACCTGTGCCTGGCATAGAGGTACCCAATGCATTTCTGCTGAATAAATGAATAAGTGAAAGTAACTCATAAATTAGCTCCATAATTTTTATCTAGATTATATTTAAGGGGAAAAAGCACATCATTATGTAATAAAGCATCTTCTAAAGAATTAATTTTTTAAAAATGCTATAAACTTACATATTTGACTAGTCTTACAAGTGTGAATGTGGTTATTTTGCTCATCTGAATTGTTATAGATAAATCAATTGAGCAAACATTTATTGAGCTCTTCCATATACAAGGATCAAACAGATAAAGCAGAGGTAGGTGAAGCAGTTTTACTTGTTTGGTTTTTTTAATGATTTTCTCTCTCTCTCTCGCTTTTTTGTTTTTTTTTAGTAGGGGGAGGTAATTTGTTTTAGAAGAGTTACTGGGGATTGAACCCAGGACCTTGTGTATACTGAGCATGTGCTCTACCACTTGAGCTATACCCTCCCCCTACTTGTTTGTTTTTAAGAAATTTTAAATTGATCTTATTCAGGTAGTAAGCGAGGATGTGGTTTGGAAAACCGAAGGAAACAATTACAGTGTAGAAGTCCCAGCTAAATAACATGAAATTATTTGATGAGTGGTCTAACTGGTACCAAAAATTTTTTGGAAGTTCAGAGAAGAAATTAATCATGTATCATATTTGGTCATAACCCAAAGAAAGAGCTCATAAAGGAAGTGCCATTTGGGGTAAACATAGCTGAGTAGTTGAAGTGGGAAGGATATACTTAGTAGGTAACATACATACAAAGGCAGGGAACATGAGAGGTCATATTTGACCAAATTTTCAGAAATGTACAGGATTAGAGGAAGATAGGTCAGGAAACAGAGGCTAGGGATGATTAACAATGCGCGTTAAAGATAGTGAGTGTAATTCAGTAGACAGTGGGAAACAATTACAGATAGACACATATGAAAATTTCAAATATATACAAAAGCAGAAAAGGAAAACAGTACAAATAGCCCCCATGAACCTATTACCCAAAGCCAACACTTACGAAGTCATGGACAACACTGTTCCATTTTACCTCTACCCATTCACCTCCTCAACGGGATTATTTTGAAACAAATTGATAGAATATTTTATCCATAATTACTTCAGTGTGTATTTCTAGTATATATGAGTTTTTTCCAAGGCTGTTACATATAATAGCATATTTCACACCTAAATTTTTAAAAAATAATATAATCAAATATCTAGTCGACATTCATTGTTTGAGTTGAACTGAGAGAGAGTTTTTGAGAGAGAGTTCTTTAGGAAGGAATCTCGGCAGAATTCACTGACTGTGTGTCAGGTGAAGAAGAGGAAAGTCTCAAATGACTTCCAGGTTTCTGGCCTTGGCATCTGGATGAATAATGGTATCACTGAGTAAAAGGCTTTCAGATGGATGAACAGGTTCTGTGTGCATGCTTTTGTGTATGTGTGTGTGTGTGTGTGAATCTGTCTGTCTCTGTCTGTGCAAATGATGATTTCCTTTTGAACATGATCATATTGAGAAGCCTTTGGGGTAACAGACTATAGATAATCCAATGGGCACTTGGCACCAGATTTTGAGAAGAGGAATGAAGTGGTAACCATCATTGACCCACACATATTTTCATGTCTTCACATGGTCTGGGATTTCCAAACAAAGAATATTGGCATCTAGGTTAAAGGAAGATTTAATAGTAAAAATACCTTAGAGTTTAGATTAGTGCATTGTTCTAGGGAGACACAGAAACTTATCTTTCTTGGATCCTTTTGCTTACATTCCAACTTACATTCTAAGGATAACAGAACAAGACCTTCCTCACTAACCTCCTCTCTAGAGAGTATTTGTTTACATTCTAGAGTAGAGGTCTCTCATCTGTTTCCCTCTCCCCCTCTCTCCTTCTCTCTCCCCCTCTTTCTTCCCTTCCCCCACTTTCTCTATGTCTGTCTTTCTCTCTCTCTCTCTCTTTCTCTCACTCTCAGAAGTGCCAGCTGCCTTATATAAGCTCTGAAGTTTATAATATTGGGGTTTCTCTCCTGTACTGCAACTCTGCATGTACACGTAAACACTCAGCCTTCACTGCATGTCCCATGGAGATTTGGGGGATGGGAAACAGTGATAAATACTCCTGAATAATTAACGATGTGTTCTCAAGTAATCCTAAAATCTATATGGAATCACAAAAGATCCAGAATTGTCAAAGTAATACTGAAGAAAAAGAATGAAGCTGGAGGAATAACCCTCCCAGATTTCAGACAGCCCAACAGCTACAGTAATCAAAACAGCATAGTATTGGCACAAAAACAGACATATGGATCAATGGACCAGAATAGAGAGCCCAGAAATAAAACCACAGACTTATGGTCAATTAATCTTCGACAAGGGAGGCAAGAATACAATGGAGTAAAGACAGTCTTGTCAGAAAGTGGTGTTGGGAAAACTGGACAGCCATATGTAAATTAATGAAGTTAGAACACTTCCTCATACCATACACAAAAAATAAACTCAAAATGGCTTAAAGACTTAAATATAAGACAAGACATGATAAACCTTCTAGAAGAAAACATACACAAAATATTTTCTGACATAATCTTACCAATGTTCTCCTAAGGCAGTCAATCCAGGCAATAGAAATTAAAATGAAACTTAACAAGTGGGACCTAATTAAAATTATAAGCTTTCGTAAAACAAAGGAAACCATAAGGAAAACAAAATGACAACCTACAGAATGGGAGAAAACATTTGCAAATGATGTGACTGATAAAGGTTTAATTTCAGGAATATATAAACAGCTCACCACAACTTCATAGCAAAAAAACAAACAGCCCAATCCAAAACTGGGCAGAAGACCTAAACAAACAATTCTCCAATGAAGACATACAAATAGCCAATATGCATATGAAAAAATGCTCAATATCACTAATTACCAGAGAAATGCAAATCAAAACTACAATGAGGTATCACTTCATACCAGTCAGAATGGCCATCATTCAAAAGTCCACAAATGATAAATGCTGGAGAGGGTATGGAGAAAAGGGAACCCTCCTACACTGTTGGTGGGAATGCAGTCCGGTGTAGCCATTATGGAAAACAGTATGGAGATTCCTCAAAAAACTAGGAATAGACTTACCATATGATGTAACAATCCCACTCCTGGGCATATATATAGAGGGCACTCTAATTTGAAAAGATACATATACCACAATGTTCATAGCAGCACTATATACAATATCCAAGATATGGAAACAACCTAAGTGTCCACTAACAGATGACTGACTGGATAAAGAAGCTGTGGTATATTTATACAATGGAATACTACTCAGCCATAAAAAGAATAAAATAATGCCATTTGCAGCAACATGGATGGACCTGGAGATCATCATTCTAAGTGAAGTAATCCAGAAACAGAAAGAAAAATACCATATGCTATCACTCATATGTGGAATCTTAAAAAAGAAAAAAAGAAGACACTAATGAACTTATCTACAAAACAGAAAGAGACTCACAGACATAGTAAACATTCTTATGGTTACTGGTTGGGGAGGGAAAGAGGGTTGGAAGGGATAAATTGAGAAATCGAGATTTGCAAATATTAAGTACTATATATAAAACAGAAAAACATTTCTTCTGTATAACACAGGAAATTATATTTAATATCTTGTAATAACTGATAATGAAAATATGAAAATGAATATTTATGTGTGTGTGTATATATATATGTATATATGTATATATATATGACTGAAACATTATGCTAGACACCAGAAATTGACACGTTGTAACTGACTATACTTCAAAAAAAAATCATCCATAACATTTAGTCTTCCTTAAAAAAAATAATGATGTGTTCTCTGATCCAGAGATCTAGGATATACCTGACCTTCAAATAACATGAGGGTTATATATCCATGTATAATTTATAGCTGGAACTCCATACCCACAGTTCTTCCACATTTGCAGACTCAACAACCATGGATTGTATAGTATTGTAGTACTTACTATTGAAAAATATCCACATATAAGTGGATCCATGAAGTTCAAATCAACATTGGTCAAGGGTCAACTGTATAAATATAAACTTTACAAGGAGGATTTCAACCACGTTTGAGATGGAGACTCGGGTAGATAGGGAGTGCCTATTTTTGAGCCTGCAGCTTCCCCGAAAGGAGGCTCTGAAGCAAACTCCACAAGTCAGATTGGGCAGCAGGAGAGAAGTTATAGATCTTAGGGGGTTCTCCAGCCTCATTCTAAGATGTCATGACTGTGGTGCGTGAGGACTTGCCTTGGGGGAAGTTTAAGCTATAGTAGCTGGTGAGCATATAGATAATGTCAGTTGTAAAGGGCAAAAGTCAATGCTTACAGTGGGAACCTGAAAAAAGCAGCTGTGTTTCTAAGTCCGCAAATCAGCAAGACATGATGGTTACGAGTGATGTGAAAGAATTTCAAAGATTGTTTATAAAATCCCAAGGTGTTGCCTTCAAGTCCATGAATATCTTTTGATTAGAAGGTTTCATTATGTTTCATTAAGCATCTCAATTTAACTCTGTGGTAAGAACATTTATCTGACAGGTCAAGGGTTACCATATAAAGAAAAGGAGAGCATGCCAACACAGGAGTATCCTTTGAGATTACTTCTCCAGAGAAATGCAGGTTAAAACTGTCCTCTGTCAGGATTACATACAGAATTGCTAGTCATTGGAATATACTAGGAGTTGTTTAATTGCACGAGGGATGCTCAAATTGCTCAGAAAAGTCTGTAAGAGTGAAAGAGTGAGAAGAAAGTTTGCCTAAGGCTGAACCTTGATGGAAAGCAGAGCTTGACGAAAACGATGAGTATGTCCAAAGAGTAACTGTCATCAGATCTTGGAGGAGACCCAGGAGAGTAAAATATTTCAAAATCAGGAGAAGAAGAAATATCAGGAGGGAGAGAGGGAGCTGCCACCAAGTCAAATGCATCTAGGAACAGGAGTAAAAAAAATCAACTGTGAATGTTTAGGAGGTGATTGCTGATCTTATGAAGAGCAATTTCAGCATCTTGAAGGTGTGAAAATGTAAATCTGGACAGAGCAGACTGTCTTCCACTGTTATCTTCTTTCCCTACAAAACTGAAAATAGCTTAGTACTACACTGTGGTTTGCTTTATTTGACATAAGACACTTCTTTATGGAGGAAAAGTTTACTATTAATAAAAATAAAACTGATAATATAACAAAAACTTTAAAAAGACAGAATGGATCTGCTATATGTTATCACAAGGCCATAGAGGTCACTGCACCCAAGCAAGTCTCTTACATTCTTCCTTTCTTTTATTCACCTGGCAAAATTGCATTACCATCTCCTCATGGCTCTAAACCCAGAGCCATGGTGGAGTATTTAGAGCTACCCCACTAGCTGGATTAGGTGATGTGCCAAGAACACACACCAGTGTACCTTCTTTGCTGCTTCTGCTAACTCTGCTGACCTGAGCAGCCTGACCAACTGACCTTCACCACCATTTGTACCGGCTCAACTCCTGATGATGTGGACTTCATCTACTTTAGCGTGGCTGCCAGCCCAAGAGCAAAAGTCCAGAACTTTTGACAAGTTCTCCAATTGATACCAAGCAGCCAGCTGACTGACAGGCTGATTACTGAAATTCACATTGGGACAACCAGCCCCATTTGTCTGTATCTTGGGAGCCCAAACATTTAAAATGAATAGCTGTAATTTCCTATGGGGGTAAAATTCAAGGGAAGGCAAGGAGGATCATCCCCATCTGACTAAAAGTAATAGATTTATGGCTTTCATGTGGGGTATGTGCGTGCATGTGAGAGAGAACATAGATTCTCTCTCATGATTTGAGCTTGCAAAGCGTCCTGGTTTTAATCCAAATCTCTGGAGAGCTCCCAATTCTCTGGAAAGTGGTAGAATTGCTCAGAATCCAGTTATGAACAGTTTTAGCAATGCTGGGCAGCATGTTGCAAAAGGAGGAAAACTTTCTATCTTAAATGAGAAAAGCAAAAAGCAAAAACTAGGGCAAGGGATGTCATACTCCCTGGATATCTAGAGAATAGCTCCTCAGTGCATTCTCAGAGAATGCTGTTAAAATTGGCTGGAGTCCAGGAAATCCTTTTTAAAGTCCCTACACATAGTCTCGTCCCTGAGGCATTGCACACAGAAAAATGGTATATGCACCAAAGAAAATTCTGTAGCAGTTTCCATAGTTTAAGTCAGAGACGAGATCTTTTATAGCTTTTTACAATTTTAGCTTGTCTAAAATAAGTGATCTTTATAGTTTCTGACCCTCTAAAAATGAAACCATAGTCCCTGTAGTTGCTATGGTGATAGAAAAATCCCTAGGATCACTACAGAGTATATTACTTTCATTTCTATCCCTGAATAGTTCCTTATCTTACCTGAACATATGATGGAAAAATGGGGAAGTACTCAACTTTTTAGTCAACTTTTGTCTTGATTTTGACATGCCCCTATGAATTGACGTCCCCACTCCCTATTTCAATTCTGTAAGATGTTTAATTGTTAGGCACTCTTCCTGGAAAACAAAATTTTAATTTTTGGAAGGCAACTGTACATGAGTATATATACTTTAAGTCCTTAATATGTTAAAATAGCATCCTTGCAACTCTAGCTTACAGAATGAAATAAGTTATATAAGACCCTTCTTTATACAATGGTAATAGAGAAAAATTAGATGGTGAAATGACTTTCACAGCTGAAAGATGAAGTCCAGATGTGTCAAATAAGGAAAGATAGAAGACTATGAACTATACGGCTTTAATTCACATTTCTAGTTGAAAACTTGTTGTTTAAATAAGAGCTCATTAATAACATGGACATATTAATCTAGGCCTTGACTGTCAGATAAATACTATTTTAAAACATGGGTCTTCCTTTAAGAAGAGAATCAGTTTTTAAAGGGGATTCATAACACAAACAATTTAAACCTATAAGTACTTTGTGTATTCAAGTATTATGTACTGTGTCTTTACTGAGCTAGTAAGAGAAACTAGAGACTACAGACAATTGAACTAGGGAACCAAACAAGGGACCTATTTGCCAACTAATCTGGCTGAGCTAAAGGTCACAAGTAACTCTTATTTTAAGTATGCTCTGTTCTCTATCATAAGGGGCATATTTCTGCTGTTTAGTTTTTCTTCCACTTAATGTAAAGTGACAACTACTCCCTTGCTGTCAGAATGTTTCATTACAGAATATAGCTTTACCCAACTAAATGGTAAATCTATTTATATGAATGTCAAACTAAATACTGTAGAAAGTGAATAGGGCTGGAGTAGGGGAGAGCGATATCAAATAAATTGAACTTACTCTTAATCACTTCTGATGAAAATAAACTTGAAAAATTTAGTGAATTTTTAAAATGTTGTTTCTTACTTATAACAAGTTATTTGTTTTATAAATACTCTGAAAAATGCCTATATGTTTTCTATTTCTAAAAGTGTTATTTAAAATAGCATAATTGCTCTTGTACCTTCTCTGTACTCATGAAAATAAATGGGCACTTTATAGATGAACAGCATAAAATTCAATTCAGCACTTGCTCAAACTTCAGACCACAATTTAAAAATGAGGATGTTTGTAACTTATAGGTGTCCTTAGTCCTGTCTTATACCAAGAAGTAACTTAAACAGAGCTTTATGAGTTTACAAGTCTTACCAAGGTAGGGTTTTAAATAATAGGTCAATCATAGGATGTATATACAAACATTAATCTAAAATTTTATCTTCTACTTTAAAGTTTGTAATAAAATATTTAAAATTATATAGAACATATTTACTTCAAATGTTGCCAGTGTCCCCTTAGTGAAAGCTTTTCAATAAGAAAAAACAGCTATCTTAAAATTGAAATAACATAGTTTTAGAGATTTAAAAAAATAAGCTAAAATATAAGATAATATGAAATTGATCATCACGTGCATTTTCCCCAAAAAGTGACTTCCATATTTCAATTATATTTTGGTTTGAAGTATACTGAACTTCATTTAAAAAATTTAAAATTGCTTTCTAGTGATTTCTCAGCTTTTATGTCTCAAAATGACTCACAAGCAGATGGCTATGAACACCTGAAATACACATTTTTTTTTACCATATTCACCTCCTAAAGAAAATTTCTATGTATATACTTCTTCCTTGCATCTTCCCCCTCCTCAGCAGCATTCAATAATGTTAAGCATAGCCTTCTCCACACAGCCCCAAACTCCATAGTCTTACCTAGTTCTGCTATGCCTCAGGTTTTCTCCAATTCTCTGAGGGCTATACCTCTGTCTTCACTAACTAACTCAACAAATATCTGTGGAAAACCTACCACGTGCCAAATAAGTTCTATGTACTGGGAATACCAGAGTGAGCCAGAAAGACAAAGTTCTATTTCTATTAGCTCACAAACATCTTACTTTAACTTTTAATAGAGTAAATCATTAAATGGCTGAGTCCCTCCCTCTGGTAGATGTCCCTCTGTTGAGTACTATCAGCAGTGAATCTATGATACCATCTTGACATCATGCCTATCCCATTTTCCACCTCTACCAATAAGGTCCATTGGTGTAAGATGATATTTAGGTCATGAGAATGGCTGAGATTGTCCACAGAGGCAGAGTTAGAGGGGAGAGGGTTGGGGAAGGAGCATAAAACCTGTATTTTGTAAGCTAGTGTGGAAGAAGAGCTAACAAATTAGCCACCCTCCACCAGTGATTTTGAATTTTACATGTCAAATTGAGACTATCTCATGAACTTCGACTTATATATATCCAATATGGCTCTTTGATATCCACATGGATGTTTAATAGATATCTTAAGCTTAACATGTCAAAACTAAACTTACACTCAACCTTGCACCTTAACCTAATCCTCTTGCAGTTTTTCACCTGATATAATTAATGACAGCTCCATTCTTCCAGTTGTTCATACCAAAATTATTTGTGTTATCCCTGAATCCTCTCTCCACCAGCTCACATGCGATTGGCCAACAAATACTATGGGCTCTACCTTGAGAATGTTTTCAGAATTTGACCCCACCATCACTGTGATCCAAACCACCATTTCCAGCTTGGATAATTCTGAATATGGGTATAATAACAATCTTCTCCTAATAGGGTTCTTGTGGTAACCAGAGCAGTTAAGACAAGTAAAGAATTTATAACACGCCCTGGCACAGAGTAAATAAGTAGTAGCAAGTAGTACTGTCCCAATGCCACTAACATTCAAAACATGTAGATTTCAAAGGCTTTCTCCTTTATAAGATTATTCTCAGTTTCTGCTGTGTGACATTGCTTTCTCCTCTTCACAAATTCAGTTACACTCAGGCCTTATACTATGTATCTTGGCTCTATTATATCTTTCTTACTTTTTATTACTTTCTAACTTGTTTGTATAACTCTGACATGTTAGGTTACCAGAGCAAAGGGATCACATCTTACATGTCGTTTTTTAAGAGGGATAAACTCAGTAATTTGGGTCTTAATAAATATGTGTTAATTTGAAGTGAAAAGTTGAGTTGAAGCACTGAATCTTAACTTCCTTATGAAAATCAATTTGAATGCAACTACTGAAACTTTAAGGTTTTTCACATTGCTCTTCAATCATTGTAGATATGCATTCAGGCCCAGACAGCTGTTGTGAGCTCTTCAGGTATCTCCCTGTTTATTCTGTTTCACTTTTACTGGTTATTTAGCTGTTAGAGTAAACAATGGAATAGCAGTCCACGTGTATTTCCTGGCTAAGTTTCTCCATGGTTACCTCACAGTATCTCAGATACCTAACAACAAAGTCCTTCATTCAGAATCCTGCCTGCCCAAGTTCCTCAGAAGCTACAGAGCACCAAGGAGAACAAAAAGAAAAATGTAAAACCTGCACTTCACTGCTCCAATTGTTCCTCATAGACAATAGTTCTAGTCTATCAGCACCAACTAAACAGAAAATGATTCCACAAGTCATTTTATGATAGGTACATTTTGGATTAAGTTGTGCACATTGTGTAAATCATTTTCCAAAAAAAATTTGATAGAAAAATGCCTCTTGCACATAGCAAAGGAAAGTTGTGTAGAAACAAATGCTTTTCTCATCATTAAAAATTAGACGTATGATATGCTATGTTTCCAAATTTTTTAGAATCAGAACATGCTTTTAAGTCTTGGGTAACTGAGCAGAGGGGCAGATAGCTTTTAGGGAGAAAAATTCTACAGCAATCCAAGGAAACCTAAAGATTGATTACTGCTGAGGAATGGGATTGAAAAATGTGGACAGGATGCTTTTCTTTCTTCTTTTCGCTTTTTACTCTTTCATCCTATTTATATATGCAATCATGGGTATTTTATTATTTTGATAAATAACTGAAAATCCAGTAGGAGTGATCAAGCAAGTTTACATATAACTACTATTCAAGACTGAATGTAATTAAACCTGGACAAATTAATACAAATGATAGTACATTACTTTGGAAAAATAGTGAACATATTTGGTACTATTGTGCCCATTTTATAAATGATTAATGCTATTGATGCTGGGAGAACATGCTTTTTAATCATACTGTTTTATATGAGGGATATAAAAGCAAAACCACTGTTTCATACAATTGTTCGAAACCTAAATGCACAAATTTAAGAAACACAACAAACAACAAAACAAAATGAAACAAAACATGATATACGAGCAGGATCTAACACTCTACCTCCTTCCTTTATCTTTTTGGAAACCCCATAAATTTCCCTAATGGTGAGAACATCCTTTAATCTTTTGCCTCAGGTTTGGAAAATTCAATTTGGGAATTGTTCGTAATTGGTATCCATTAATTACATGTGATTTACAAAACAAAGTTCTTGATTTTTTCCTTGACTGTTTAATGATATGCATTAGGATTCAGAAATAAGCAGACTTGGGTAAAAGTCATGTATTAGACTGAACTCTATGCAATTGCCAATAATTAAACATTTTGACTCACGTGGCATCAGTTCATAAGGTTTGACTAAATGTTATTGAAGTATCAACATACTCATGATTACCATTTTAAGAAATTGGATACAGATGAGCTTTTTTAAATGGCAAAAGGAAAACAACAACATAAATAACAAAAAAACAAATCTCAGAATTCCAAGGAAAAAAGAAAAAAAACACTATTGATTAAACCATCCTTCACTTAGAGCTTCAATTCATTTAAACAGTTTAAGTCATGTTTCTAAATCAGCACAAAGGATTCTAAATTACTGAAATAGAATTAGGAGGAAAAAAAAATTCAACATATTCCATTGAAAAATAAAACTCCCAATAAAGCAACAAACTAAACAATGGCATCATATTCTTGGTAAAAGCCATGGGACATGGGAACTTGGAATGATTTAGTTTGTATCCTCAAGAGAAATATTAAAAAGTGAATTATTCATTGGGCAAATAAAATTAACACAAGAATGGGAAATTTTACCCCTGAGTAAGTAACACTTAGTTTTGGAAATATAGTAAATATGACTGAAAGTAAATCAGATTCTCTAACCAAAGTTTTTGTTGAAAGCAAATGTTTTTTAGCCTGTGTGCATTTGCTTCTTTTTCTTTAAACTCTTCCTTTTTTTTTTTTTTTTACCTTTAGGCTACTTGACAAATCTGGAAATACCTTTATGCATATTTTATGCTACTGTTAACATTTTATTTTAAAGTTGTTTACATGTAAGTATGAAATTTAATGTTTTACCACATTCTTAAAGGCAATTTGCTTTAGGATTATTTACATGGAAATTTAATTTACAATAATTTTTAAGATTTTGAGTATATGATGAATATGGGCTTCACAAACCTTGAAATTTATATAATTATACACTTTTATAAGAATTTTTCCACATAATCCTACATGATTTCACTCTATCTTTGCAATATTACTGCTGAGTTAGGATTATCATTTGTCTAATTTCAAAGTTAAAAACACTGAAACTTAGAAATTTTATGTGACTTGCCCAGGACACAACTATTAAGAGTCAGATTCAGTGTCTAAATCTAAGTCTTTCATGTTCAGATCCAGTGCCTAGTCAATCTCTCTAGCCTTTGCCATAACCATATAATGCAAGTCAACTGATTATGAAAAATATTACTAATATTTTAATTACTCGTGGGTTTCTTGTTACACACTTTCATAAATGATTGGTTTAAAATTCAGTATGTACAAACCTCGACTAGATTTCTCCATGCTAACAAATATGCTTAATTTTCTAGAATCCACACATCTGGATGATTTCACTCACTAAGTTTGGGCATAATGTAAAACAGGCTAATTTTCCTTCTTTCTTAAAAAAAAATCTTGACATGCATTAACATTACTCTATCCTTTCAATCACAGATTTCATACCTAGATTTACCAGACTGTCAATTATTCATTCAACAGATATCCTCTGAGTGCCTACTGAGTGGTACGTATTGCTCTAGGAGTTGGAGATACAATGGTGAACAAGAAAAACAAGATATTAGCTGTTTTTCCTAGTGGTTATATGTATGATGGATGTTGGTCATCATAGGGAACAGGACAGAAGGAGTAGAAGGCTCATTTGCAAACCACTGCAAATGGTGAAAATGGTATCTTTTGCTGTTGTTGACTATCACCATCTTAATAAAAGTAGCACTGCAGGTAAATGGGTATACATACACTTAAATGCATGAATGTCTGTTTTTAAGTTTTTAAAACCCTGCATGATTGTTTTCACATTTTAAGAAGGTAAAAATGATAGCTTTAAGCAGTTTTAGCTAACAAAAATGCCTTGAGGCCCTTTGTAAGTTGCTTAACAGAGGTGTACACAACTTTCATTTCTGAGAAAAAAGGATTAGAGAAACCTATTAGTAGCTGTTGTGACAGCAGCCTTTGGGAAGTAGATCTATCTTAAAATTGAAAAAGAGAAATTGGAACACCAAAGACTCAAACTCCAGTTCATTTTCACTCTCTGAAATTTGTCTTTATCTGACAGATGAAGGCAACACCCTATATAAATCTAATTCTTATCCACTTTATGTCCCATCTAGCTAGCAGGCACTATATTAATGACATATCAAATTGGGAAGGGTATTCAATCAAGAAGCATTAAAGTACTTATTAATTAGATTTTTCCTAAAGAAGTTCTTGAAAGTTATTTTTAGTGGCTGTATGGTAAGTTACCCTTTGGATTTTTTTTCTGCATTCATTATGGTCCACATGTGAAAAACACTTCCTAAATACAACTATATATTTTCATCAAAACATTTTTCCATAGGATGAGGCACTGTCTTCACATAAATAATGAATCAGTAATTACATATCACAGATCAAAATATGACATCATAACTGGTCAAAGAACAGCTTGAATAGTTCATGAATAAAAGGAAAACTTCCCCACAACTTAATTGCAACCTCAAAATTTCTACCAGCCTCATGAACTGTAAGTTTTGATGTAGAAGTTTCTGACTTACATCAAATTTATAGGATGGGGATTATCAAAATAGGCTTGCTGGGAGAATGGAAGGAGGAGGAGTGAGTCCTTAAAGTACATTTTAGCAGAAACAGGAGTAAATTGTAGCATGGGAGGCAAAGTAGGACAACTGCTGGGTCTGATAAAATAATGGCTAGAGAAAAGAATGAATAATTTTCTATAAAAGAGAGACATGTGAAAAATATAAAGGGAAACTCTACCAAAGCACATATAAATATGAACTAGACAAGGCTATAATGTGGTAAATATCTATAATCTCTTCAGTATAAGAAATGAAAATTGAGGTACTATATTAATAATTTAAGTAGGATTTCAATTATAGAAAACAGATTAATATTTGTAAAGTAGCTCACAAATATAAATAGCAAATCAAACAATCAAGTAAAAAGAATAAAATGATAGTAAATAAATTCCAAATGAGAAAAGCAGTTGAAAAAAGGAAATACATTTATAGCTGAATAAATATGCTAGTTGAAAAACTAGATTTTCCTCAGAGAATTCATTAAATGATTACATTATTCAAAATGCTATAGTCCAAAAGTCAGTTCTTATAATGTGGTAATACATTAATAAAAGTCATGTTTTTCCATGCACCAAACTATTCAATTAGAAAATTTAAGTAGAATTCAAAAGGCATTTGTAATTAAATTTTGCTTTGACATTTTGTATGCTCCATAATTAATTTAGAATAACTGCAATATCCTTTCGTTGGAATATTATTAAATTGGTGAAAAATCTAACCCTTTATCTAACATGGCCCTTTATTATAATGTGCACAGAAACATTATTTTATTTTCTTTCAGGAATTTGGTTCAGATTTGTATATATAGTGCCTTCATATATTATCTAATTCTCCTAATATGAGACTAGAAAAACAGTCAGTTTGCTCATAGCATTAGTTTTGTCTTCATTCACGTGATTGGCATTATTAAATTTGTACTTAAATGTGATAAAATAGATTCTGAAGAAGAAGGATTTTGACCAGAATGATAAGATCTCCATTGCCAGCACTTTTGCCCCTGCTTCACAGCAAGACCAGAGTATGGAAGGCAAAGTTATCAATGAGAAGAAATCTTACATTCCTCAAGGGATCTTCTACCAAGTTCATAGGACCCCGAAATTCTCCTGAGCCCTAAATCTGCTGAGAATGGAGATTTATACACCCATGTTCAAGTTTCTGTGTGAATACAGGAATAAATCTTCTATCTTCCTTTTGAAAACACTTCCAAACTCTGAAAATCCCTCCTTACCATCTTAGTCCAAGTCACCAGTATCCATTCTTCAACTATCCTCCGTGTTTCTACTCCCCTAAAGTTCTGCTCTAAACGGGGCAGCCAGCGTGATCTTGTTAAAGCATAAATCTGACCATGTCACTAATCTCAACAATCTACAATGGCTTCTATCTCAGAATGAACAGTAGTCTTTACAACGGTCCACCAGACAACCCCCCACCCTGGACCTCCAAAGCCCCCTTGACTTCATGCCTTGATCTTCCTGCTGTTCACTGATCAAGTTAGGCACGCTCCCAACAAGTGGGCCTTCCCATTGACTATTTACCATGCCTGGACAGCAAGGCTGCCTGCAAGGCTGACTCCCTTAACCTACCTTCCTCAAATCTTTGCTCAAATACCCTTTCAGCCCTATTAAAAATTGCAGTCCCATCTCTTGCCATTCCAACTACTCCTACCCCCTTAGTAGTTTTATACTCCCTTACCCAACTCTGTATTTTTTTCATACTGTGTACCATCTTTTTTTAAACATTTTTTATTGATTTATAATCATTTAAAAATGTTGTGTCAAATTCCAGTGTTCAGCACAATTCTTCAGTCATTCATGGACATATACACACTCATTGTCACATTTTTTTCTCTGTGAGTTATCATAACATTTTGTGTATATTTCCCTGTGCTATACAGTGTAATCTTGTTTATCTATTCTACAATTTTGAAATCGCAGTCTATCCCTTCCCACCCTCCACCCCCCTGGCAGCCACAAGTCTGTATTCTCTGTCCATGAGTCTATTTCTGTCCTGTATTTATGCTTTGTTTTCGTTTGTTTGTTTGTTTTTGTTTTTTAGATTCCACATATGAGCGATCTCATATTGTATTTTTCTTTCTCTTTCTGGCTTACTTCACTTAGAATGACATTCTCCAGGAGCATCCATGTTGCTGCAAATGGCATTATGTTGTCAGTTTTTATGGCTCAGTAGTATTCCATTGTATAAATATACAACATCTTCTTTATCCAGTCACCTGTTGATGGATATTTAGGCTGTTTCCATGTCTTGGCTATTGTAAATAGTGCTGCTATGAACATTGGGGTGCAGGTGTCATCCTGAAGTAGATTTCCTTCTGGATACAAGCCCAGGAGTGGGATTCCTGGGTCATATGGTAAGTCTACTCCTAGTCTTTTGAGGAATCTCCACACTGTTTTCCATAGTGGCTGCACCAAACTGCATTTCCATCAGCAGTGTAGGAGGGTTCCCCTTTCTCCACAGCCTCTCCAGCATTTGTCATTTGTGGATTTTTGAATGACGGCCATTCTGACTGGTGTGAGGTGATACCTCATTGTAGTTTTGATTTGCATTTCTCTGATAATTAGTGATATTGAGCATTTTTTCATGTGCTTTTTGATCATTTGTATGTCTTCCTTGGAGAATTGCTTGTTTAGGTCTTCTGCCCATTTTTGGATTGGGTTGTTTATTTTTTTCTTATTGAGTCATATGAGCTGCTTATATATTCTGCAGATCAAGCCTTTGTCGGTTTCACTTCCAAAAATTTTCTCCCATTCCGTAGGTTTTCTTCTTGTTTTACTTCTGGTTTCCTTTGCTGTGCAGAAGCTTGTAAGTTTCATTAGGTCCCATTTGTTTATTCTTTTTTTTTTAATTTTTTTTTAAATTTTTTATTGATTCATAATCATTTTACAGTGTTGTGTCAAATTCCAGTCCATTTGTTTATTCTTGCTTTTATTTCTTCTAGGAGAAAATTTTTGAAATGTATGTCAGATAATGTTTTGCCTATGTTTTCCTCTAGGAGGTTTATTGTATCTTGTCTTATGTTTAAGTCTTTAATCCATTTTGAGTTGATTTTTGTATATGGTGTAAGGGAGTGTTCTAGCTTCATTGTTTTACATGCTGCTGTCCAGTTTTCCCAACACCATTTGCTGAAGAGACTGTCTTTATTCCACTGTATATTCTTGCCTCCTTTGTCAAAGATGAGTTGATCAAAAGATTGTGGGTTGATTTCTGGGCTCTCTATTGTGTTCCATTGGTCTATATGTCTGTTTTGGTACCAATACCATGCTGTCTTGATGACTGTAGCTCTGTAGTATTGTCTGAAGTCTGGGAGAGTTATTCCTCCAGCCTCTTTCTTTCTCTTCAGTAATGCTTTGGCAATTCTAGGTCTTTGATGGTTCCATATACATTTTATTATGATTTGTTCTAGTTCTGTGAAATATGTCCTGGGTAATTGGATAGGGATTGCATTAAATCTGTAGATTGCCTTGGGCAGTGTGACCATTTTAACAATATTGATTCTTCCAATCCAGGAGCATGGAATATCTTTCCATTTTTTAAAGTCTTCTTTAATTTCCTTCATCAATGGTCTATAGTTTTCTGTGTATAATTCTTTCACCTCCTTGGTTAGATTTATTCCCAGATATTTTATTACTTTGGGTGCTATTTTAAAGGGGATTGTTTCTTTACTTTCTTTTTCTGTTGATTTATCGTTAGTGTAAAGAAATGCAACTGATTTTTGAACATTAATTTTGTAACCTGCTACCTTGCTGAATTCTTCAATAAGCTCTAGTAGCTTTTGTGTGGACCTTTTAGGGTTTTCTATATATAGTAACATGTCGTCAGCATATAATGACACTTTTACCTCTTCTTTTCCAATTTGGATCCCTTTTATTTCTTTCTCTTGCATGACTGCTGTGGCTAGGACTTCCAGGACTATGTTGAATAGGAGTGGTGATAGTGGGCATCCTTGTCTTGTCCCAGATTTTAGTGGGAAGCTTTTGAGTTTTTCACCGTTGAGTACTATGCTGGCTATAGGCTTGTCATATATAGCTTTTATTATGTTGAGATATGTTCCCTCTATACCCACTTTGGGGAGAGTTTTTATCATAAATGGATGTTGAATTTTATCAAATGCTTTTTCTGCATCGATTGAGATGATCATGTGGTTTTTGTCCTTTCTCTTGTTGATGTGATGTATTACATTGATTGATTTGTGTATGTTGAACCAGCCTTGTGTCCCTGGGATGAACCCCACTTGGTCATGATATATAATCTTTTTTATGTGTTGTTGGATTCTATTTGCTAAAATTTTGGTGAGGATTTTGGCGTCTATATTCATCAGTGATAATTGGCCTATAATTCTCTTTTTTTGTAGTGTCTTTGCCTGGTTTTGGTATCAGGGTGATGGTGGCTTCATAGAATGAGTTTGGGAGTATTCCCTCCTTTTCAATCGTCTGGGAGAGTTTGAGAAGGACTGGTATGAGTTCTTCTTTGTATGTTTGGTAGAATTCCCCGGTGAAGCCGTCCGGTCCTGGAATTTTATTTGTAGGGAGGTTTTTAATTGCTATTTCTATTTCCTTTCTAGTGATCGGATTGTTCAAGTGTTCAGTTTCTTCTTGATTCAGTTTTGGTGGACAGTATGTTTCCAGAAACTTGTCCATCTCCCCTAGGTTATCCAGTTTGGTTCCATATAGTTTTTCATAATATTCTCGTATGATATTCTGTATTTCTATTTTGTTTGTTGTAATTTCTCCATTTTCCTTTCTTATTTTGCTAATTTGTGCTCTCTCTTTTTTCTTCTTTGTGAGTTTGGCCAGAGGTTTGTCGATTTTATTTACTTTTTCAAAAAACCAGCTCTTGGTTCGGTTGATTTTTTTCTATGGTCTTGTTAATCTCTATTGTATTTAATTCCTCTCTGAACTTTATTATTTCCTTCCTTCTGCTGCTTTTTGGGGCTTTTTGTTCTTCTTTTTCTAATTGATTCAGGTGGTGGGTTAAGTTGTTTATTTGAGATTGTTCTTCTTTTTTGAGGAAGGCCTGTATCGCTACAAACTTCCCTCTTAGCACTGCCTTTGCTGTGTCCCATAGGTTTTGAGTGGTTGTTGTGTACCATCTTTCATATACAACATTTACTTATGTATTATGTGTTTGTTTGTTGCTCAGATTCTGCCTCCCTCTGCTATAACAAAAGCTACATGAGACTTGAATCCATAGGTTTTGTTCACTGCTTTTTGAGCACTTAGAGCAATGCCTGGTACATAGTAAGAGCTTAATAAATATATTTGAATGAATGTATTCTCATTCCTTACATTAGCAGCTTGTCCTAATCATTCCTTTTAGGTTTCAAGGGCCCTGCAAAAAACTGAACCAGTCAGAGAAGAATGAGCAACTTTGCTTTACAATCTTTGGTTTGTTCAGCTCACAAGCTTTCCCCCATGCTGTTGAGTTTGAACAAGGGCAGCCTTGCTTTCTTGATCCTATCTAAACTCTACACTGGGTTCAAGTTTTCCCTCAACATCTGTGAGCTTTCTTCAAATGTCCACACTTCTTGCCATCCTGTTGGCTACTAAAGGCACAAAGCATTTTATTCGCCTCAACCAGAGCATCTATACTATCATTAGTTTAGATGAGACAATTGAAATGATGCTTATCTGACTTCCTTCTTTCCTTTCCTTCCTTTTCCTCTTCCTGCCTTCCTTTTTCCCTTATTTATTCCCTTCCTCCCTCCCTCCCTTTCTTTTTATTTTATTGAAATATTAGTTTCAGATGTATAACATAGTGATTCAATATTTTATAAATTATATTCCATTTATAGTTATTATAAAATACTGGCTATATTCCCTGCATTGCATAATATATCCTTGTAGCTTATTTATTTTATACATAGTAGTTTGTATCCTTTAATCTCCTATGCTGTTCAGCCTCCATGCCCTCTCTCCACTGGTCACCACTAGTTTGTTTTCTATATCTGTGAGTCTGTTTCTGTTATACTCACTCTTTTATTTTATTTTTTAGATTCCACTTATAAGTGGTAACATACAGTATTTGTCATTTTCTGTGTGCTCATTTCACTTAGCATAAGGCCAACAGTATATGAAAAGATGCTTGCTTCCTTTTATGGAAAGTTTTAAAATTGGCATGGATTCTGAGAGAATTAGAACCCAGTACATTTTTCCTATGAACCGGTCTGACAGACCTCAGTATTCTACCATGTTTTACCCAAATTCATCCTTGCTATGCTCAACATAGTACCCCAGAAACCATTTCATGAAAGGTGGTACAGTATAGTGGTTAACAGTTTAGATATTAATGCTACTTTGCTTGGGTTCAAATTCTTATTTGAACCAATACTAGTTTTGTGAACTTTGACAAGTTATTTACTTAATATTTCTTCAGTTTCTTCATCTATAAAATGGAGATAATTATATTTTATATAATAAAAATATAAAATGATTTTAGATACTTCATAGGGTTGTGAGGGGGATTAATTAGTTAATACAGGGAAGTTACTCTGTACCTTAGCACTGTATACAAAATGATCTTCATTACTGCAAAAGATAAAGCCGGGACACACTCTTATTTCGATCCTAGTAATTCACCTTTATCCATGTCAAGTCCTACCTGAGCAACTCAGGAAATCCTTAGTGAGGGCGCAGAATAGTCACTGGGGAGTTCTACACCAAATTGCATGAAATGTTTTCCAGTATTTCTGTTGACAAACAGACTGAATAATAAGTATATACGTCATTATTTCTTTCAAAGTTATCCTAGGTTGGGTTCCCCTAGAAACAGATCCTAAGACTAGAACGTGAATACAAGTGATTAATTGTGAATGATCCTAACCAGAAGTGGTAAGGGAGTGTGGAGGGTAGAAGAGGAAGCCAGTAAAGAGTGTAATATGAGAAAGCTTTGTACAGTGCACAAGGGGATCTTAATCCTGGTGGGGAACTTTGGGTCACAGTGTAGAACGTGCCTCAGAGTTACCTCAACTGAAGATGTGGGTGAGCAGTGGCATTTATCCAAAGAAAGCCATTTGTCATTGCTTGAGATTTGTTGAGAGATGTGGGAAGGCAGGCACATCTGGCCTTGGATGACTAGAGAGAGCCTTAAGTCAGAGTCCCAGGAACCTGCAGTTGGCAGTTGCCAGTCAGGGTGGAGGGAATGTTGAGTGAGGGGGGTGACAGATAAGGCCCCAAGAGTACCTTAGACACTGATGGAACTGAAGTTTTCAGTAGATTTAGGAATGTGGAGGCATTAGGATAAACCCTTTCCATTGGGCCTCTTAAATGAATAATTTCTGCTTTCATGACAAGATTTCAAATGTCTAAGGTTCTCAGGGGCAAAACTTTGAGAAACTTCAAATTGTGATGCTAAAAACTTCTATGTTCATATTCCATTATTTTTTACTGTGAAAAGAATACAACACGAGATCTACCCTCTTAACAAATTTTTAAGTGTACAATACGTTATTGTTTGTGTTTTTATTATTAGAGGCACAATGTTGTAGAGCAGATCTCTAGAACTTATTTATCTTGCATAACTGAAATTTTATACCTATTGAATAGCAATTCCTCACTTCCCCCTCCGTCCAGGTCCTGACAACCACCATTCTATTCTCTTTTATGTTCATACTTTCATATGAGACAATTTAAAACAAGATTTGATGATTTAACATAGCAATCATATCTTAGCAAATTTTACTAACAATGGGCTTTTTTCTTAAAAATAAAGTCATAGTTATTTCTAACATTGATTGAGCTTTCAAAAATTTAAATTATTTCAGAACTATGGCACTATTATTTACTAGCAAAGATAAATTTACTTGGATAAATAATGGATATCATTGACTTTTTACATATAAACAAATACAATCAATTGACTCATAATGATAATATTGACTTTGATATAAGAATAAATATTACTTATGTGCATGTTTCTCATTCAATGCTAGTTATGCCTTAGTATATTAGCTAATAAATGCAGATTTTCATATATAAATAAGTGTTTGTTTATCTGATTAGTTCTTGTCAAAATGATTAGGTAGCTTTCTAATTCAATACATCTATGGAAATCAGCTGTGTATAATATATTTTTGTTCAGAAAGTAATTATTTTAACTTACTACACATTATTTGTGTTGTAATATATTTAAAAATATGTATGTTAAACCACAGCCATACCTACTACAGTTCTGTAATTTGATTCATGCAAATCTGTCAGGAATAAAATCAACCACAATTTAATTTCAAACCTTCTCAGCCAGCAGCTGTACAATTTATACGCTGTTTTTCTATTTTTACTACTAGATAATGACAATGATGAATGCCTTTAAGAGGAAATACATATTCATTGAAAAGGCTGAGATCAAAACTAGCCCCCTTACAAAAGCTCATAAAGGTAGGAAGTCCATTTGCTTGCTGCAAGAGATATTTTGGGAGTGAGATGGAATTATGCCCCAAACTGGATCTAATGAGGATTCAATAATCCAGTTAAATTAAACCAGCAATAATACATTTTTATAAACCACAGTAATCAATACCATCACAATTGATGTCAGCTATAAGACTATGAGTGTAGCCAAGGGTCCATCATTCTGTGTGTGTCAGGTTAAGAGGTATGAAGACAAAGATATTCATTTGGCAACTTAATGAGTTTAGGGTCACTGATCTCCTGACCCATATGTCCATGAACAAGGAAAGGAATGAATATTAGCTCATTAGCAGTGATTTACATGTTGAATGACAATGATGAACTTACAAACTGTGCTGTCATGAGAAATAAATTAATGTGAATAATGACAAGGATGCTGGCATGTCTCCTTTATCAATTGATTGAGCTTCTTTTCTTCACTGTACTCATGAGTGATCTGACTTTTATTTAAAAGAGAATAAGAAATAGCATCATATGGAAATGGATGGAGTAGTTCCAGAGAACCATTCATCTCTTATTTTATTTTAGTGTGTAATTTTATAGCTTACTTGATATAATGTAAGATATTAAACCTAAGTCCCTCAAGATATTGCAACTCTGAGTTCCAAAGCAAACAAATGGCTTTATCTATTTGTACAGTTATGCAGACAAATATGTGATATGAAATGAGATCCCAAGAAATAATTTACAGTATAAAATACTTAAGCTAATAGGTGCTGCTGAGAGCAAACTTATCTTCTGTCTATAATCTTATGCTATTTGCATTGGAAAATACTGAGCTCTGGTTATACTATAATGTTTCATTTTGAGAGTGAAATGTATGATCACAAAAATTATCTTGAGACACGCATTATTATGTACATTTTCTTGATGCTACATTCATTTATCTTCAGACACTTCCCTCTAAAACCAAAAGCCTGTTTCTTCATCATGTTTTCCTTTAGTTTGGAATTTAGAAACTTGTAGCTGGTGGTTGGAAAAAAAAGCTGGATTTGGTTGGAGGCCTTTGCCTGGTGATTTTAAAGAAAATATTTTATTGCTTTCTATTCAGTTAGATTCTATGTATTGTAATATTGATATTGACACTAATTTGAAATTGAATGTATATATTAGAAGTAGAAAATATAAAACTAAAACTATATACAATAGATATAACTTAAAACTTCATCTAATTTCCCTGTTTATGGGAAAAGAAAGAAAAGTAATATATTTGTTGGGAATAAACCATTCCTCTAGCAAAACTTGTTTATTGGTGAGCCCTTTCTGCCCTGAATGTGTAAGAAACTATTAAGAAACTATTATTTTAGTGTGTTCCTTTGTTTTAGGAAATCTCTCAACAGTAAATATTACAAAATACCTATTCCAATTTATATTTCTCTATCTGTACCAGATTTCTAAAGCTAAGTATCTTGTAAAGTGTTTTAAGACTTCCACACGTAAGTCAAAATGCCTTCGCCGTACACATTTAAGTCAACTGTAATAGGCCGTAAATGATCAATGCGATCGTGTTGTAAAATCTAAATGAAAATGCTTTGCTTTTTACCTTCAGAGACTCCTCTTGTTTAAAGAGATCTTCAAAATCTTTAGCACAGAGGTCAGGAGCATTGAGAAGTTGTTCCACTTCTGATAGGGCTTGTAACACATGAGTGATCTCCGTCAGATAAGTAGAAGGCACATAAGAAATTTCCAAAGGCATGTCTTCAGTCATCACCATCACTGATTCTTCATGGACAGTGTGCTGGTATAGATATACAAAAGAACAATTCTTTTAGTTTCCTAATAATGAAACGACCTCTACTGAGTTCATACAGATTCCAGTTTATAGCCGACAGAAGGCTGAAAAGTAGGTAAAAATATATGGTGATAAGTCTAGTAAAAATGCTCTTTATTATTGATATAATCTCTCTTCCAAAAAGTGTTAGAAACATTTTAATAATAAGAGATACATAAACATTAGCACTATGAATACAAGAATGAAAGATCAAAAGCCATGCGGTCATGAGAAGGGTAGTTGTACCCTAAGAAAATAATACTTTTTACAACCGGTTTTAAACATGTACTCTAAGCTTCCTAGAAAACTAGGTATGGGGTGGGATGGTGAGTTCTACGTCTGTGATATTCACATTAAAGGAATCTTTCCTATACTCTTTTCCCATAGTCTTGATTGAAGTACATGAGGGACAAAGTAGTTTTGGCTGGTAGCTACCTTTCTATTAAGTACCCTTCTCCAAATTCCGGCTCCGCTTTTGGATGCTTGTTTCTTGCTAAGTTAAACTGCTAATTAAAGTACTAAATAAGTAGGACTGAGAATGGAATTTACAATTTAACAAGCACTCCAGAAAGCCTGCAATCTAAGGGGGCACTAGCCTCTCCTCTGCATCTACACTTTCCTACCTGCCATTCAAGGGCTACGACTGATGGGCATGTGGAGCTCAGAGTCGGTTCAGACTTGGCCAGTAGTGTCTCTTTCTCTATTCCTTATAAGAGTAAGAAATAAATACCATTTGTCACGCAAATTCAAAAGGACAGATGACCTCTGTTCTCTTCTGTCTATACTCTAAGCAGCAAAACTCTTCTAAGTGAAATTAGTTTCTCAGTAACTTTGTTTCGAATTGCTGAACTGCCATCTGCCTGTTGATGCGGTCAGCTGAGGGTCAAAGTGGCAGGGTGTCTTGGGGAGATCTGATGATAAGCTTGCTAACACAGTCATTCATTACTGCACAGCCTTTATGACAAGACTACCCTCATTTTTGCAGTAAATGCAATTAGATAGAGTTTAGGATCCCAGACTGAATCCACACAAAGATGAGTAAAAACATATACTGGTCCATTTATGCTTTCTTTCTAATTGTTCAGGTCCAAGATGCTTGTACTCACTTCTTACATAATATAAAATAAAATAGTTCTAATTTAGATATCTCATCTACTTATGACATGATAAATTGATAAAATTACACAAATTAGCTTACATAATTATACCTTTTATAATACTTAGTTTACTGTGTATACTTTGACCAAATGCATAATACCTATTCCTTCATTATCAATGGAATGATAATCTACATGCACTTCTAACTTTACATTTAAAATATCAGAATTTTGGGCTAGACTTTGGAGGATTTTGTTCCTCTTATTGCCTTGATACATAGTATCCAGTCATCATAGATATAAGTTAAGTGGTGCATATCAGTTGAATAGGGAAAGCTAAGAGATGATTATGCGAACCTTAATGAGAAATAGAAAGATTTCAGAACAAGTCTTTCACATCACTGGTAAACTGTCAGTCAACTCATTTTCTAGAAAATCAGTTTTATAAATTTTGAATATTCTCATGTATTATGGAGTTCTAATAGATATAATAATTTTAATACAGAGAGATGTTTCATAATTTTCATACACAATAAGCTGTCAGAAGTTGAATCAAGAGACCCAGGTATTCGTAGATCTAGTTTACTAGCTACTTCTTAAAATACATCATTCCTTTGACACAGTCATACAGGTCTATAATGAATAAACTATATCCACTAAATGACTTTCAGTTTGGTTTAATAAAAATTTCAAACAGTTATTAAAAAATCAATGTAATTGGAAGTATCGTGCTCATTTTCTCTTCCTTATGCAAAATCCATGCACTCATATTCAGATTTTGCCTTTTCATCTGAATTTCATTAACTCTGCCTTGAATAATTATATCCTTCTGAATCCTGATGTGTACAAATCCTGTCTAACCTTTTGAAAATCAACTTGCTTTTGTTAATATTCTTTCTCACCTTATATCATTATAGATATTCATGCATCATTAGCAAGGAAGCGCTATAGCCACACTAATTCATTTTATTTCTCTCTGTTCATATTCATTTCTAATGATATATATACCCAAAACAATATACCTTCCTCATTTCTGAGAATGAAAACCAAGGGATGAGGAAGAACATCACAGAGCACCTGTTTTTATTAACAAATGGAAAGCTCAACTGAGGCTCAAAAAGGATTATTATGGGACAAAGCTATGATTTGTAACACCTAAAGTTGAAATGAAAACTGGTTTGAGATTTTGAGCTATGTAAGTAGGCAGAGCTTTCACTCATAAAATTTTTAATAAACTTCTACTTCTCTAAAACTTTAGTTATCACATTTGTCACTTAAATTTTTTTTCTTGAAGGACCACATAACTGCATGAAATAAAGGCAACCCTGTTTTGAAACAAATGGTGTATTATATCTAAGTTTTAAAACAAAATGTTTTCCTCCATGATTTAAAGGACTTCTCTCTCTTCAATAAAAAAGTTTCAAATGTTTTGTGCTAACTAGCTCATTTCTGAGTTATGAGGTCAAAGAAACTCAAGAAGAAAAAATGTGCTACATGCCATATCATTATGATATATTCCTTTAAAATACCTATATATCTAATATAAATTGGTGTATAGAAAATATGTCAACACATTTAAAGTCTAATCAACATAAAATAGACTAGTATCTGGACAAAAAAAGTAATGCAGTGACAGAGCATTTTTTTCAGTCCATTCGTGTTAATAAAGACAAAGTTGTGCCAAATCTTCAAAACAAGATTATTCATCAAAAATTTAAAGTGAGCCATCATATGAAAATCAGTTATTTTATATCTTATGTTTCTTCAAAAGGACATTCTTAATTATTACAAATTATTTAAAAATAATAATACAATGGTATATAAACCCCCAAACAGGATTATAGGCTTTTATATGGGTTCTGACAGGTCATATATGACATAGAAATAGGAAAGATTTCGGTTATCTAAGACAGGTAGCTTTCTCTCCTAGTCTCAAAAGTCTTCAGAGAAAAAAATTTCTTCTAGTAAGAAAAATAGTAGAGCTATTTGTATTTATTCCTATTTGATTATTTATAGAAATTATAACCCTGAAAAGGCAAATCAAATAATCAAATTTGGCCAAAAAAGACTTCATTAATCCACAGAGAGAAAAAAGATGTAACTAGTAAGTCACAAAAAAAACAAGAATATGACACAGTTGAGATAGGTATGGGTTTATTCTTTCCTATTCCCTGTTTTGGACACACGTAAATGGCATGACAACACTCGCATTCTGACAGCACTCAGCCTTGCGTGCTTGTAATTAAGTCACTGTGCAGAATGACCTTAAATAATTAGCCTAATGAGTCCAAACGGATCAGTTACGATCTTACATAAAGAAAATAGCAATGAGAGAGCATTTTCTCTTAGGTATTTCCATCCCTTTTAATTGCATCGTCTAGAAAATGATTTATTGTCTATGTGAAGCTATATAACAAAAAAAGGGGAGGATCAATCCTCAAATGGTCATGAAGCAGCTGATCAATAAATTATATTAAGCTTATAATTTACCCCTTTAGTTCAAAAAGATTAAAATACACTGAATACATAAAATAATCAGTATAAAATATTTCAAAAAGTCATCCTTTATAGCTACATAATTTATTTTCTAAAATTAGAATGAATTTTTGGGGCAAGGCAGGCTAGCAGTGAAAGAGATATTCAGGTACAGCAGAATGTGCCAGTCTTTAAGAACATCCTACTTCTAGGAGGTCAGGTATGTGTAGTGTCCTGTATAAAGGGTCTGGTTGCACCTATTCATTGATCTGCCTCATGTTGACTCTTCCCTTCCACATCATCAAATTTACTTAATTCCTCAGGGGCAAGCTAAATTACCATCTAATTAAACTGATAAAGTGAATCTTGATAATGTGTTAATGGCTTACAGTGGTTTAAAGTGTTATCCTTCACAGGATAACATTTGCATTTTAATAAGGATTTTCAATGCATTAACATAAATTAGTAACTTGGTAGAATTCTAGTCACTAAGTATGGCCTGTGAGAGAAATGAAAGAAAAGGCTTTGATTCCCACTAAGATAAGCACCAACATAGACAGCCTACCTAATAAGAAATCACCAGGAAAACAACATGACAATTTAACAGATAAGGGTATATACCACAGGTACCCAACAAAGTAAAATAAATGCAGCAAAGACTCATGCATTGCACCTAGCCTAGAATAGGTATTCAAAAATATCTGTTGGATAAATGAAGAAACTATCAACCTTAAAAGGATAATTTTTTGAAATAAGTATTTGGCTAGAATTGCTGGGATCTATAGTCAAAATACAATTTCCATTTCGGAATTCCCAGAAGGCAAGCAGGAATATTTTCTTCATTATATAACATAATCTTCATTGGTATAGATTTAAAAGGTATTTCTGATTTAACTATGCAGCATTTTTCCAATTTAATGCACATTACTAAATGCTATTACACTTATGTGTCTTGGCTTTTCAACTGCCTCTCAGATTTTAATGTAACTCATAATATGTGAACAAAAACAAGAATCAATCATTTGAGGTACTGTACACAGATCATTTTAGGAGATAGTAATTTTCTCCTCTTCATGAAGATACACAACACTTCTTAGCAGTTTCAAGTGTCTGAGAAGGCTTGCAGTCAAGAAATTTTCTTACCCTTTCTAACTCTTCCGAAAGTCTTTACATAATACTTTTCATTTATATATCCAGCTTATTTTTTTTTTATAGCAAGCTATCGCAATATCAGCTTAGGAATACCTGGCATAGGAAGTTTTTCATATGTTCAAATGTGAAAATTAACACATATATACATATATTGAATTTATTTGAAAATAAAATTAACATAAGAAAAAATACATATGGGGTTACTTTCACCCTACTAAATCACTTAATTTCTATTGACCTGTGGACCTTCCAGTTAGAATAGATCTTACAGAACAGATTCACAATATTTTTAATTTCTATGCTACACTTCTCAAGCATCTCAGCAAATTTAGCCATCATTTATGTCTATGTTATTTAGTGTTACAACTAAGTAACTATATCTGAATATGCATGTGCCATAATTCTGTTTTTATGTAAGATTTTTTCTTTATTAGAAATGTGATAGTGAAAAAGTTTTTAACTTTACTGTTCAATATGCTAGTCCCTAGCCACATGTGACTATTTAAATTTAAATCTAAATTATTTAAAAGGAAACACAAAATTTTAGTCACTAACGAGATTAGAAATACAAGGTGGTTTTTTTTTTATAATAGAGACAGTCAATAATGCAAAGCTAGAATCTTTATTTGTATGTGAAAAACTTTAACGGTGGCACTGCATCTATCGGAAACCAATTGTTGTACAACATCTAGATTGACAAGTTTTCCTCAGAAAGGTGATCTAGACTGGCTAGTGAATCCAATTTAAGATGTTAAACACTTAAAATTCAACCAACCTGTCATCATACAACAGATTGATTTTACTAAACTGCTAACATATTTCAATTTCATGTACAATAGCTTCAATGTCTAAGTAACTTCATCACAGTTGAAGTTAGTTTAACAAAAACACCTCCTATAAAGTATAGAAATTATATATGCATGATTTATTTGCTGAAAGCTTATTTATACATATATGTATATGTATCTGTGAGTGTGTGCACATGCAAAAAAATGGAAATGTTGAGATGATAGGAAAATCACCTAATATACACGTTTTTTTGTCTCCCTCTCAGTTAAGTACACTCAACGTCCAAAATAACCACAACTAATTACTAGAATCTAGAAGAATATATGTATCAGGCACTCAGATAGAGAAAGAGGTACAGGTGGAGAGAGAAAGATCATGGACTGGTGGTCTTTGAAACATATGTGATCTCTGGCACAGTCTGGGATGAAAACTATGGATTTGGTGATGTCCAGATGTGTATATGAGGTGATTTGTGGGAGACAATTGATTTAAGAAGATCTATTTGGCCCAGAATGAAGTACCTACTGGTTTCTTTCAGGAGGCATTACTGTACAGTGTCTATACTAAATAGCTGAGGACAGCTTTAACATGTACTTCTTATTCATGAGATCAAGATGCTTTCCCATAAATACTTATTCTGGGAGATTCTGGGTTGTTGACCCATTCTTCACTGGAAAAAAAACACTGCCATGAGGTTTGTTGTTTCTCAATTAACACTATATAGGATAACCTTCAAACTTGACTTGCATTTATGCTAAGAATTCTCACGCCCTTCAATTTAAATATGAGAAAAAAAAAAACACAATCCATTTCAGGAGACTCAAGGGATTGAAGAAGGGAAACAAAGCTGAAACCATGAAGAAGAAACAGAAAAGACATTTCATAAAATCAAAGTGAGGAACATTAAAAAGATAATACTAAAGTACAGAAAGCCTAATACCTTGTTTTTAAAAATTCAATAGATAATTTTGGAAAGAGTATGGTAATTGCTAAAATTGAAATGTGGAAACAATGACAAAGGTGATGCTACATCAGGGAAATAATTTACAAAAAGTTAGTCAAAATAGTAACATCAAATGAAATATAATTCCAGGGCAAACATTCCAAGAAAACCCTGTAATGATAAAAGTCATAATCTTTTACAAAAAACAAAACAAAACAAAACAAAACAAACAACAAAGAAAAACAGTAATTAATTGTTATGCCCGAAACATTTGACTGCATTTTAAATAGGGTAAAAAATTACTAGGAATAACAGGAGAATGTGATAAATATTAGCTTCCATAAAACTCTTCCAGAATTTTTGGACCAAAACCCAAACTGAAACACAACAAATGAAAAATAAGGATAGAATTTTTTTTTACTCAACAAGGTAAATTTAATCCGTATTTTATACAGAATGAAAAAGCATATTCTTCTTTTTTCATTAATGGGACATTAAAGAAAAAGACCATATAGCCACAAAAGAAACTTTAAGAGGATAAAAATTGGACAGTCACATGTAAATCAATGAAGTTAGAACACTCTCTCACACCATACACAAAAATAAACTCAAAATGACTTAAAGACTCAAATATAGACAAGACATGCTAAACCTCCTAGAAGAAAACATAGGCAAAACATTCTCTGACATAAATTTTAACAATGTTCTCCTAGGGCAGTCTATCCAGGCAACAGAAATAAAAGCAAAACTTAACAAATGGGACCTAATTAAACTTAAAACCTTTTGCACAGCAAAGGAAACCATAAGCAAAACACAATGACAACCTACAGAATGGGAGAAAATATTTGCAACTGATGCAACTGACAAATGTTTAATTTCCAGAATATATAAACAGCTCATACAACTTAATAACAACAACAACAAACAAAAACCCAATCCAAAAATGGGCAGAAGACCTAACGAAGCAATATTCCAATGAAGACATACAAATGGCCAATAGGCACATGAAAAGATGCTCTGTATCGCTAATTATGAGAGATATACAAATCAAAACTACAATGAGGTATCACCTCACACCAGTCAGAATGGCCATCATTCAAAAGTCCACAAATGATAAATGCTAGAGAGGGTATGGAGAAAAGGGAAACCTGCTACATTGTTGGCGGGAATGTAGTTTGGTGCAGCCATTATGGAAAACAATATGGAGATTCCTAAAAAAACTAAAAATAGACTTACACTACTATCTAGCAATCCAACTCCTGGGCACGTATCTGGAGGGAACTCTAATTTGAAAAGACACCTGCACCCCAATGTTCATAGCAGCACATATTTACAATAGCCAAGACATGGAAACAGCCTAAATGTTCATCAACAGATGACTGAGTAAAGAAGCTATGGTATATTTATACAATGGAACACTACTCAGCCACAAAAATGAATCAAATAATGCCATTTGCAGCAACATGGATGCTCCTGGAGAGTGTCATTCTAAGTGAAGTAAGCCAGAAAGAGAAAGAAAAGTACCATATTATATCACTTGAATGTGGAATCTAAAAAAAAAGAAAAAAAAAAAAGAAAAGAAGAAAGAGGACACTAATGAACTCATCTACAAAATAGAAGCAGACGCACAGACATAGTAAACAATCTTATGGTTACCAGGGAAAGAGGGAGGGAAGGGATAAATTTGAGAGTTTTAGATTTGCAAATGTTAGCCTCTATATATAAAAATAGATAAAAAACCAAATTTCTTCTATATAGCACAGGGAACTATATTCAATGTCTTGTAATAACCTTTAATGAAAAAGGATATGAAAACAAATATATGTATAAATATGCATGATTGAAATATTATACTGTATACCAGAAATTGACACATTGGAACTGACTATACTTCAATAAAACAAACAGGATAAAAAATAGAGATTTTATAGTTCATCTCTTCTTATCATAATCTAGTAATCCAGAAATGTAGAGAAAGGATGGAATAAATTTTGGTTTATCTCCTAAGGCTATTAAAAAGGACGCACCAGACCTGTATTCACCGTCTGGAAAAATGTCCCTGAAAGATTGTTATATTTAAAAATCATATACAGACTGAGGCAATATTTTTATAAAGAGGGAAAACATATCAGTCTGTCTGTCTATCTATCTATCTTTATATATTTATAGTTAAGAAGCAAAGAGTATAGTATGAAAAGATAATACTCAACTGCAAACATTATTTTTTCAGAGGGAATGAAATTAGCAGTAGGGTGAAATGGAGAGTACTAATGTTTTCTTAATATACTTTTACGTTGATTGTACTGTTAAACTAATATTGTACTACATTTAAAATAACTATACAGAGCTCTGAACTAGGGCTAAATAGTAAAAGCAAAAAGAGAAGAGTTTGCAGTGGTAAATAAAACCTTTATGTAACCTGTTTATGAGTAGTCATGGCTTTTTCTAACTGGTTTGACCATAACAGGATGTTTTTACTTCAGTAAAGCTGTAGGAAAGCATATACCATCAACTGACTGAATGGTATGGACGCACAGACCAAGACTAAATGCTTAAGAAAACAGGATGAATGTATTTTTGAAGAATTTTATGTTATCACCTAAAAGAACACGAATTACCTCACTGTACACCTAATTGACTAAAGAGGCCTGGCAATGACTGGGGGCTGATTTTGCACATGAAGGAAAGAGAATTATTTTTAGGTGCTTGAGGTTCCTGAAGATGAGTGAGAAACCTTAACAGTAAACAGAAGATTGTCCTCTTATGTTAGATCTCTTTTGACTAATCTTGAGTTCAATTTCAAACTAATTAAAATTAAAATGACTAATGAGAAAAATACTTCAGCAAAAACATATTTAGTAACATTAGAACAATCAATAAAATAGGAGACTTTCTTTTCTTTGCAATTTTGAAATGACTACCTCAATGCCTCCCATGCTTTCTAAGTTGCTTTTAAGATGAAAAGGCTTCCTATTTCTTTGGCCTGGCATATGAGATTACGTTTATATAAATGCCCTTAATGTGAAGGGGCACTAATAACCTTGAAATATAATGATAATACTATTTAGAAAATTAGCTAATTCCAAATTACACGAGTTTGATAATTACCCCACATTCCATTTTCCTTTAAATATTCACACAATCATTTTATAAGATTGTAATAAAAAGTGGGGAGTTACAAAACAGAACTTTTGGAAACTGGCTGAAAGATGGAGAATACACTATAAAAATTACAATCTTAATGAGTTTAGCAGGCATATTTCCAAAGGCAAAATGTGTATTTTACAAAGTAAACTTATGTATGCAAATATTTATAACTATATGCACAGAAATTTCTATGTGTATAGGGAAACATATATAGTTATATGTATATGTGCACATGCACATAAGTAGGTAACAGATATTTAGAGAGCTAGACATTTAGATAGATGTTTAAATTAGCTGGCAGTAGTATTTTGTGATTTAGGAAGCTGATATGGCATATGCATTATATGTTAAACTCTTTCACATTTAGTAGATGAGATTTTTTTGAAATTTAGCCTAATTTTATTTGGGAATAAACTTAAAATAATTAAGTTATCCATGAGAAGTATAAATCAAATCAAATAAGTAATAATAAAGACAACCTCTCTCTCACTCATTCTCTTTCTCTCTTTCATTTATGTTACCCTGCATGAAAGTGTTTTTCAAAGCCATGTGTCCCTATACAGGCCCTGTACGGGCCCTTTTTTGCCTCACTTTCAGGCTGTATCTATTATTTTATACTGATGTCATTTAATCTTTTTCCTTTTCTTTCTGGCTTCTACTCTACTTGGGGCAGAAAACCAAGATACTTAACATTTATTTGACTTCTCTCTACAATCAGAGTGAAATTTTTAAAAAAACTTCAAAAAAGAATCTGAATAGTCCCCTCATAGAGAAATTTAAGTAAGCTTTGGACTTCATGAACCTCATCAAATCAATTTAGACAATCCAAAGGCCTTTGTTCTACTTCTGTGCTGATTCTTGGCTGTGTTCCAGATAATTCATAACATTGTCCATTCAACCTCTGAATAAATTAGCTACCGCTGTGTGTAAAAACTAATATGTTTAGTGTTATTTTTCTAAAATAATATACTTTGCAAAGTTATACATAACTTTGCAAAAGATGACAGTCACTGAACAAAATCATTTTTTTTTCTTAACCAAAGATTATGCTCAATTCTTTCTTAGGGTTTTGTGGGTTTAATGACACCTTGGGCCTAATGTGCTCCACTTTACAATCAAGATAGTTTGTCCTGAAATAGCTTGTTCTCTGTCAATGTTCCAGAAAATAATTATCATTGTATTTTCCCATGGCAAGAATTCCAATATAAAACTGAACTGCTGTGCCTGGTGCATTTTCAAGTTTTAACACTAAGAAACCGTATTCACACAATCACTTTTAAAATCGTTTTAGATCATATGCTTTAAAATGATAATTAACCAAGGTTTTAACATAACGTTCTATTTCTTAAAATTCTTTGTAAAAGCAACTGCAATAGAAAAAAAGAGTTTTGCTAAATTAAAAAAATACATATACTAATTTTTCAATCCTCAAAACTTTTAAGAATACTGATTTAATTTGCTTACTTTTTATATACAAACCAAGTTTTTTAAGTATAAGAATTAACTACAATCATGAATGAGAAGCATTTTGCAAATTGTAAAATTAAGTATTTATCATGGCTACTTACTTGGAAATGAAGAACATAAGAAAAGTGTTCAAACTGATGTAAAACCAGTCCATCTTTCCAATTTGGAAACATGAACATGGTTTTAGTTTTTGGTTTTGATGAAGCACAGGAAAGGTAACACTTCTGTGTTAAAGTAAATAGTGCTATTTTGGAATCTGTTCATTTTTGAAACAAATAAAAGAAGGATTTATATCCAGAAAATAAAAATATTTATAAAGGAGCAAATACAATTTTGGTACATTTATTAAAAGTCAGTATATATATTTAAAATATATCAGGCAAGTGTTGTAATACCCTGATTCTACTATTTTTGTACATTTGTTCTTCTATCTGTTTCTCACACGCAACAAAAGAAATTTCAAAATCTTATTCCAGGGGATAATGCTTGTGGGCCAATATTCTTTGCCTGAAAGGCCACAAAATGGGAGGCAATCATTAGTTTTTAGAGCTTTCCTTTCCTTAGTGTCAAACCTTCAAGTAACGAACATACAAACTTAGCAGGAATGGTGCCCCTTCATGTGAATAAGTTTCTCCAAATTCATGGTTCCCAGATTCTGTATTTCGTGGGTCAGTAAAAAACTACCAAAAATGTCAGGGAACCTCACAAAGTTCCAACCTTTATTTTTGCAGTAAAAGACACTATAATGAAATAATAAAAAAGAAAAAATATATATAAAGATGAAAGAAAGGCTATTTTAAGGCTTCCCCCTCCCACGACAAACTGTAAAAAACTGTACTTTCAGAAGAAAGGACAATTCTTATATAAATTTAGCTTTATACAAAGTTCAACACATTTGCTACGAACCAGAACAAACTGTCAGATACTGGTACACTAGGGCACCACTGGTGTATAAATACAGAGTGAATAACTCTGAACTATACAGAATTCCACAAGAAGATGCTATCCACTCATCCATCCATCCATCCATCCATGAATGCATTTATTCACCATGTTTTTATTTAGCACCTACTCTGTGGTAGAGTCTATATATTGGGACAATAGTAGTTAGTAATACAGTCTCTAGCCTCATGGAGGGCATTCTATGGCAGAAGACACATTACAAACAAAATATTTTCAAATTGTGCTAAGTGCTATAAGGGACACAATATGGCTAATGTAGAGTGTGATGGAGGGGACAAAAGGACATTGACGGATGCAGTTTTCTACATCTTGAAAGATGACAGAAGATCAGGAATAAAGATCCAGACACAAAGTCCCAAGAAAAGAGAACTTCAATTGCAAAGATTCCGAAATGGAAGGCCTTTTTACCAGGTTTGAAGAAGAGGTCTCTGTGGCAATACATTAAAGAGGTTGTTGTCCACTTTAGGGAGGCCAATATAAGAGACGGTCGAGATCTCTCAAAATAACTTTCCACATAGGAAATAGTCAAGTGTATCTATCTATGAGGCAAGCAACTAAAATGAGTGTGATAATATTATTGATATGTGTCATGTATATCTGTGATAGTCTAGATAATAATCACAGTACAAAATTTGAATTTTATATACATCACAAAGGGAGTTGTACACATTATAGATTACTGCATTTCTTAAATAATTCATTTATTTCTATTTTGCCACCCAGCCAGTCTATTAGATAAAAATGTATTTAACTATTATGGAAAACTATTTGCATAGGTCTCCTGGAAAACTTCCCAGTTCATTTATACTGGCAATAAATTGCCATGTATTGCTATCCAGCTATATAGCTAATAAAGCCTCCAACTTATGAATTAATCTAAACATTTTAAATTTTCACAGATACAGACTCATGGTTTTCATTTTAGCTGTGTACCTTTTGTGCATGGATTACTCACCACTAAATATTATATAGTTTTCCTATATTTCCTATATTTAACACACATTTTATATGTGTTAAAATGTTTACATGTTTTACATATGTTAAAGTAGCTATTTAACACTTTTAAAGTTGCTTATGATTATAGAATATGGTGTTAAATTTGAGAATGCAATATGCTTGGGCTTTCATTTACTTATTGAGTACTACACTCAGAGATTAAATAAAAGGGTATGAATTATGGACTCTTTTAACAAAATTGTGTTATAAATGAAGTCTCCATGAATAAATACATTTGTATTAATAAAATAAAACTAAATTTCAAACACACTTTAAGGTTCCAAAGCCACTGGCTCACAAAAAAGAGCAGAATAAATATCAAATAACTTAGCAAACTTGAAAATATTGTAACACTTCTTTTAATTTCACGGAAATCAAAGTTAGGAAAGCTATATACTTGAATTAATTTTATTCATCTGTTCTAAGAATATATTCCATACAATGAGAGTCTTAAGTAATCACTGAAGAATCAGAATGATTCACAGATGGTGCAAGTGATTTAATTATTTTAACCAGTTGTTCCGGGCATGCTCAGAAGGATATTGCCAACCCCATTGCAGAAGCCATCTGAGCTCCCTTCCAGCTGGTGTTCTATATTTTGGAAGCAAATTTAGATTGGAGAAAATTACACTTTTTATTGTTATGTTGCAAATGGAGGTCGAATTGCTGTGTATAAATTCTTGTACTTTTTTTCTTTTCATTGTATGAGTTATATTTATCAAATATCACGTCTTTTGTATGATTGCTATGGATTCACCAATGTTCCTTCACGTTTTGTGTTGTCTGGCACATAGGAGGCATTAGATAAATGTTTATTGAATGAAAGAAATACGAATTCAATGTATCCAAAATAAAACTTGAGTTTCTCAGTAGGCTCCCGGGAAGTGTATGGAATTTCAATTTCCCTTCACCCTACTCATTATTGGAAAGTTCTCCTTAAAAACAAATATAAAAAGGAAGAAACCAATATAATAAAACAACACCTCTCCCCCCAAAAGACAACATCACAAATCTCTTTGTTAATTGACTAATTACAACTGTATCTTGATATTGGATTCCTTGCCCTTAATTTTATGGGAACTCAGGGAAGTTGCTTGACAAATTTTAGTCCGTTTAGGTTGTTATAAGGATTAGAGATAGTTTTTGTACAAAACTAGTCTTGCGTGCCTCAACTGGCCTCAGAAGCTTGTTATCTCACAACAAAATAACTGATAGTCATAATTATTTCCATTAGACTAAGAGACATTGCTTAATGTGTTTATTCACAATTATAAATAACAATTAGTCGAAAATAGTTCTATCAAATGTGACTGTTTTTGAAATATTCTCATTCCAAGAGAATATTAATTTTAGTGAAATAAGTTACTTTGTCTGATACCAAAAATGAGGTATCTTTAATTTTACTAATAAAATTACATAATAAAACTGCATATATTGATAATGCACCAGACTCCATTTTGTCTTTTATCTAATATTTATGAAAACTATATCATTATTTATTTACCATCAGTAATATCTCCTAAAGATTGTAGTAACTTTTTACATGATAGAAAGATTTTATGTACTTTATTATTATAAGAAAGGTAATGTTACTTTAAAGTTTATTTATATACTTTATACCAAATTGAATTGTGACTGTAGTCCTTCAATGTAACTTTAATTCAGAAGGTGAAGAACATACAAAATTATGTACCTGACACAGCCATAACCCAACTATACAATAACTGTGCATGTTAACATAAGCAGCAAATATAGTTTAATACACTTATATTAATATTTTTAATTTATTGTGCTATTTAAAGCCTATCACTTGAGGTAGTATTTCTGCGGTACTATGTTATATAAATCTTACTTATAAAATCGTGAATTTGTTTAAACTTACATAATATTAACTTTCAATTGACATCTTATTTCGTACAATAATAGCTCTGGCCAGGAGAGATTCAGAGAAACCAGTCTTCAGTTAATGTACTTGCTTACTCTCCTTGGACAATTCAACTAATGTTCTTAAAATTCAGTTTCTTGTTTGGATTATTTATTTTATTTTGATATTTTATATATTTTATTTTTTCTATTTTGAAAATGTTATATTCTATCTTAACAGGTTAATGGTTACTCTAAAATTATTAACACGCACAATGAATTTTGTGTGGTCTCCTTCCAAGCATTAAGAAGAACTTACAACAATTTTATTGATCACTGGTTTGTTCGTTCATTCATTCATTCATTCATTCATTCAACAAATATATATTAGGTACCTATTAATTGCTAGTCATTTCTTTTGGTTCTAGGACCACAGAAGGAAAAAAAAAAAGAAAATTTCTGCATTTTTGCTTTAACCCTAGGGAAGGAGATAAATAATAAGATAAAGACTGAAAATATTGTAACTTTCCTGGTGGTGCATTTTATAGAGAAAAATAAATGGGGAAGGGGTTGGTGAAATGTGTCACAGAGAAGAAAACTTTCAAGACTTGAACGCAGAGATGGAGGGGCTCATATAGTTATCTGGAGGGACAATGTTTCAGGCTTAGGCAACACAATACAAAGGGAGTAAGCCAGATATGTTCAAAGAACAGTGACAAAGTCAAGGTAGGTAGAGCAGAGGGAATAAGTAGTAAAGTACTAGCAGATAACTCCAGAGAGCTAATAGGGGGCAAGGTCATATATCCTTTAAAACTCATGCAAGGATTTCAGATTTTATTTTAAAATAGATGGGAATTCATCAGAGCATTCTCACATGATAAAGCACACCTGATTTATATTTTCAAACTATGTCTCTATATATAGTGTTTGAAAATAGGTAAAGGAAAGCAAATGTAGATTTTTACCCAGCAACTTTGAAAGGGCAGTGTTTCTGCCCTTTCAGGACAGAAGAGTAGGTTGTTTATAAAAATGTTGTGGTCATGAGCTTTTATACCTGGTATTAAAGCCATGAGACTGAATGAAAAAAGCAAGACAGGGAGTAAAGATAGAAAATGGAAAATGTCCAGGGAATGAGCATGGAGGAATTTCAACATTACAGGAGAGGGGAAGGTACCACCAATGGAGTCTGAAAATGAACATCCAGAAAGGTAGGAGGTGAATGAGGTGAGGAGCTTCCAGCAATTTCCGTCTCTACTGTAATGTCACTGAGTTCCGGGATTTCAGTCCTATTCTGTATTTTAACAAATAAATTAGACAATCTCATATAGTAAATATTTCTTCAGGTTTTTACATCTGTTTAGCATTTTCTTTGCTCATCATTCTTCCTTGCATCTTAAATCAACTTTCTAGGGTCATTTTCCTTCTGCTTCAAAACCAACCCTGAGGTGCATACATGTCGTGGAATATTATGCAGGCTTTAAAAGTATTTCCCAGAACTCCTTCTTACTAACATAGGAAAAGACATATGATACAATGTTTAGTGAAAATTCAGGATATAAAGTTACTTTAACACAACATGAAGATGTATAGATTGATAGGCAAATATACATTAATAGTGACTAATTCTAAAACAAAAAGAAACAAAACAAAAAACAAACCTAACCAATCAAAGAAAGAAAAGAATCCTGAGGACCCTTCAGTGAGACTCTCCTGATGGTTATCTCTCTGTTTCTGTTTTGTCCACAAAGATCTTTATTTCAACGTTATTCTTGAAAGAAGGAGAGTTCTTATGAGTATACAATTCTAGGATCATAGGTGGTTTTTCTTTCATCTTTTTGAAGATAATATTCTATCACTTTCTGGCTTTTATCATTGCTCTAAAGCCAGCTGTCTTTGTAAGTGTCAGTGTTTTTCTAGGTAATCTGTCTCTTAGGCTGGCTTTAAAATTCTCTCTTTGGTTTTGGAATTTATCAGTTTCATTATGATGGTATGTGGGTGTATTTCTTTATTTTTCCTGGTTGATATTTACTTATTTTCAACCAGACTACTGGAACTTTCACCAGTTTGGGAAAACCCTAAGCAATTCTCACTTCAAATATTGCCTTTATACATCTTCTCCATTCTTTCCTCCTGTATTTGATCTTCTCCTCATCTTTCTTATCCTTTCTTTCATATTTTTAAAAAATATTTTGGTCCCTCTGGATTTTAGGTAATTTATTTTATCTTCCAAATTTCTGATTTTCATTTCCCTCATTCTAATCTGATGCTTAACTTGTTGACTGAATTATTAATTTCAGTTATTATAGTTTCAATTACTCTAAGTTCTATTTGATTATTTTCAAATTTTCTTGATCATTATCATCTTATTATCTCTGGTCCTTAATTTATACATTTGATGGAGACTTTTACTACTTTAAAAAAGTTAAACATGCTAATGTTACATTTTGTATCTGATTACTTCATTATCTTGTCTTTAGGAGCTAGATTCTGCTGCTTTTTTCCTCATGTGAATTGCCATTTTAATTCCACATGCATGTTCTTGGAACTCTATCTGTGGGAATTATTTAAAGTCTAGATTAAAGCAGTGTCAACTAGAATGTATTTGTATCAGCTTCTCCTAGGTACATGGGACACTACCAACTGAAGACGACATAATTTTTGGCTTTCGGTTTGTTAGGTAGAAGTGTGAACTCTGGACACCCAGAGTTACACACATTGTCCTACAAACCAGTAACCTTAATAAAAAATATTTTAGAACTTCAACATCTTTGGTGATTGCTTGACTGTCTCTCTTAGTTCTGTAAGAAAGCCATTAATGACTTTACCCTGAGGCTCAACTATTTAGTCCAAGTTGCATGGGTGATGAGAGATGCAAGAGATAATCCTACATTTTCTTACTCAAAACAAAGGAGTTATTACAAAATGTCAGTTCTTCTAACATGAGTTGAATCCACTTTAAATAGTGGCCTCATCTGGATTTTGCAATGGCGATACAATAGAAATTCGGAGATTTATAGTTCATTATTAGAATCTTCAATTAAATAAGCGACTCCTGCTGATATATGTATGTGCCTTGTGTCTTTTATAAGGTATTTATATATTCTTTATGTTCACATAGAATTGTTTTAATCTATCTTGGTTGGGATACCAATGTATTTATTCAATTTCTGGATTCATGTCTTCCTTGAGATCTGATAATTTTTTAGCTATTTTTCCTCAAATACTGTCTCCCATGTATTGTCATCTCTTTTTGTAACAATACAACATAATATTTATCATTCTGTTCTCAATCGTTCATATCTTCATATTTTTAATCTTTGTGTGGTATATTCTGATAAATTTACCATAATGACTTTCGGATCTTTTCATGTTTGTTTAATTATGTGTTTAACACAAATATTTAGATTTTTAAAATTTCAATGACTAGTTTTTGGTTTCTAGAAGTTTTATTCGATGTGCTATCATAAATAACTATGTAGCTGTTTTTGTAAATTAATGTGTACTGTATTACTTTATCTCTATTATTATTTTGAATATATTGATAGTATGCAATAACTTTTCTATTAAGTTCATGAAGTACTAATTCTCTTGATATTATGTTACACGACTCTAAGTTAACAATGTATTATTTCTTCATGTGAGCTGTAATATCTTGTTGTGAACCAATCTTCAGTGTTTGTGTGTCTGTAGGACTCTCCCCAAAGAGTGATTTATTGTATGATTCTGTGAGAAGATTCTAAGGATTTCACCAACCTGTGATCAATTTTATGTTAATTTCTCAGTTCAGGAGTCTAGAGGCTTGAGGTTAGCATATAAATTCAGATTCCCCCATGCTCAGTTTTAATTATCTCAGATTTTTTTCTCCAATCAGAATCTTTATCAGCTGAATTGGGCTTGTGAGTAGGATTTATCTATTCCCCCTCTATATGTCAAGGGAAGCCCTTGAAGAGTCTACGTTTAGACAGGGTTTTTTTTTTTTTTTTTACATCTCTAGTAGATGTTGTGTCAGGCTATATATTTTTTCACTAAAAGCCTTTAAACCTTTCTCCTAACCATGCGGCCCTCAATCCAGGTTCAGTATCGCAGGAGATGATGTGCTCATTTCTGACAACTAGGGGAAAGGGAGGTTCTATCATATATTTTGAACTCAGCTATGTGTTTAATGTTTTTAAATTACATTTCATCCACAATTTCCATACATCTGAAATGAGAGGTGAGAAAATCAGTCAGTCTGTCATCTTTCTGGAAGCTAATTCTAGCTTAATATATATACTCTATTTACTAAACAACCATTAAACTGATTCTATTACATAACTAGAGACCAGAAAATAATTATTACTGAAATGTCAATAACTATTCAGATCACAACAGTCTAGAAAAACATAGAATCTTGACTTATCTAATATTTTCTTGACTCTTGTGATATGTTAATTACAAAATTGAAGCTGAAAGGAGGAAAATTTTATAAGCAGCCACCTCCTGGTCCATTTCCCTTAGTAACCATTATTAGTCTTTTATAGACACACCTCTGCTTACTAAAGAACACTCTGTCTCTAAATAAGAAAATTATTTATGTTACCGAATTCTCCAAGGAACTTGCATTGGCAACTGACAATCTTTGCTGTTATTTCAAGGCAAAGAAAAACTCAATGCAGCAATTATGCAAAGAGTATGTCCTCCCTTAATTTTAGTCTCAACACTAAATGGTTATAATTATGTGATAGAAGCAAATGCACACACACAAAAAATGAGTAGTGGAGAATCAAATCTAGGTGCAGACATTATTTTACATAAGGTGACAGCAGTCAGCTCTGTGATTATTTTTGTTGTATAGAGCCGCTTCATTTTAAGAAAACTCAAAATAACAAAAGCATAATGGTAAAGCAATGCTTTTCCTAAATTTTTTTCTGAAGATTAGTTCTTTACAACCACTGAAACAGGAATCCTATCATAAAACTGAAATGAAATTTCTCCCTTTCTACTGCAACCATCCAGATGTGAAAGTCTGCAGAATCTATTCCCCCTGTAGAAATTCATAATCACATTTGCATATCAAAAGCCCTGTAAAATTCTAGACTAAGGAAACTTTGTTTAATCCAGTGTTTCTCAAACTTCTCTGGACACTAGATATTTTTTCTTCCTTTTGAATAATTGCCACAGTTGGGAAGCACTGAGTTCAAGTTATGTATCTTCCATTTCTTACATGTGCCCTTGGACAAATCTCATTAGCTTTATTTAAATTAATTTTCCTTTTTGTAAAAGCATAATGAAAATTATACTCAAGCGGGTCATTGGTGGGATCAAACTAGATATATGTGAAAACATTTTGTAGATGTAAAATTCTACTCAAATTCAAACAATTTTTAAAAGTTAGTAGAGGAATGTTTATACTATGAAAGTATTTTCATTTTACAAATCATTCACTTAAGGACTAACTTGTATAATGTGGCATTTAAATAAATCTCCTAACAAAATTAATTTTCCATCAACTTTTCAAGAACTTGTAATATTTTGGCAATGTGCACTTTTAATGTTAAAATACCCTATTACAGTTATTTTCTGATGTAGTAAAATTTATCCTTTGAAAAATATTATTGTAATTCTCCTCATATTCACTCTTTACCATCTTGGTGCTAAGTTTCAAGAACTTGCCTTTTCTCAGTTTACACACTTCCAAAAGTAACAATAATAAAATTTGTTGTTCTGAACAGTTGTCTTGAACTCTCATTGACACATTTAACTTTAAGGAGTATAAAATACTTTTAAAATTCAAAAAATAGCTATTAAATATTACCTGTTCAAATTATACATAAAAGTTCTACTAAATGTTCACTGTTTCTAAATGAAAGGATGGCTAAGACTTTTATATAGTACCCGTATAAAAGTCTGTGTGAAAAATGCTCTATGAAGAAACAGTATGTACAAAAGTTCTGAGATGGAAATGATGCTGTGTATTTAAGACCACAGGAGAAACTTTTACGCCTCTATGACAGAATTATGACAAAAAAGGAGATAAAGTTGTAGTAATAGAAGTGATAGGCAGGAACCAAATTATATAGAAGTTCACAGGATTTCATTGAAAGGGCAATGAGCGGCAAGGGCTTGACAGAATCTCACCTATGCTTTAGGAATTCCGTGGCTTCATCAGGGAGAACACAGTGTAGGTAGGGAAAGATTGGAGGCAAGAACTAGAGGCTGTTGAAGTAACCTAGATGAGAGATGATATGCTGTAGTCTAGGGTTTCTACAATGAAAGTACTGAGAAGTGGTCCAATGAAAGATGTATTCTGCAGGCAGAGCCAATAGAATTTGAAGTGAATTGTACGGATAATATTAGAGAAAAGAAGAATCATGGATGATATCCAGGTTTTGGACCTAAGTGAAAGGGCAACTTACTAACACCTGGAGAGCTTGGTAGGAGTCAATTTTAGTAGGAGAGAAAATTAATCATTCTTGACTTGGCTATGTTATGTGTGAGATACTTGTTACACATCCAAAATAAGAAGCTGAATAAGAAGCTGTTGTATGTAAAGTGTTGAATATCAGCATTATTCACTTGGCATTTGAAGCTGTAGGATATCCAGGGCAAGAGGAATTGTTGTATTTACAAAAGGGACATTTCTTTTCCTTCTTCCACTAAGATGTATTTCTGTATTTTGTTCCTCCCTTTCCTGGGATAGGTCATTCATGTATTCCAAAGGTTTACCACATGGTTTTTTTTGTTTGTTTGTTTCCAAGAAACATGATAACTGGCAATAATTCACACCAAACGCAATAGACACAAAAGTTATGTCTTGCTGCCATCTAGAATAAGCCTTTTATTTACCGTATTCTCCTTGATGTGGGATCAAATCACTTTTACATCTTCATAGTACATTATGTTTTCCTTTGCAGCACCTGCCACAATTTGAGTGGCTAATTACAAGATTTTTTAAACTTGTCCCTCTTTATATTTAGAAAATAATTTTATATAGCTTTAAATAACTTGCTGCTTCTTTCTGGCTCCATTTCTCTTTTTACACTAGTATATTGATTAGTAATTCTTTCAGCAACGGTCTATAGATAATACATTCTCTTACTGCTCATTTATCTGAAAATGTTTTTATATTGGAAAATATTTTGTCTTCATTTCTGAATCATAGTTTACATGACTCTTGAATATCTGCCTTGCACACTGAAGGTATTACTCCATTGTCTAACATCTAGTGTTGATGAAAAATCTGCCATCCTGCAGATATTTCTGTCCTTGGTCCTTAGTAGCTTTTATGATCACCTTCCTGATCATCAATGTTCTGAGTTTCGTTCAGACCATGCTAGGTGGGATTTACTTATTTATTTATTTATTGCAGACCGGCTGCGCTTTATTCAGTTTGAGGACTCATGCAAATTGAGCTTTATTCAATTTGAGGACTCATGTAAATTGAGACGTATTCAACGTTGTTAAATGTCAGTCATTTATATAAGATAATGCCTCTTCCTCAGGCTCTCCACTTTCTCAATCTGTAACTCTTTTCAGGTATATATTTGCGCTGTTTAATGTATTCTCTACATCTTCCAGTATTTATAGCAAAGCAAAGTTTTCCTCAGCTCCTTTCAGTTAATATATTCTTTTTTCTTCTATCATGAATCCACTGTTTAAAAAGTTGTTTGAGTCATTATTTCAATAATTAAATGTTAATTTCTAGATTCTATTTTATCAAAGCTTCCTATTCACTCTTCAGAAAGGCCTGTTCTTATTTCATTGTAAGAATTCCATTCCATTCTTATTTTCTCAATCTTTTTGAACATTAAAAAACACACTTTAATGTTCCTTACTTACTGTCTTCTTATCTATAATTTCCTGAGGTGTACATCCTTCTTTCATTTTTTTGGCGTGTTAAATAACATCACTCCTAAAAAGAATTGTTTTCATATCCATTGTAATTTTAGTCTGTGAGCACATTTTCTTCAGGAGTTCCACATAAGCCTAGGGTTGTGTTATAACCTCATAGTGCAATTTCATAGTTGTACTTTCTTGGGATCTCTGAGGTTAACTGTCAAATACAATTAAGCTTAATAAAATTACTCATAGTTTTCTATTAATACATTTTCAAAGCGTTTATTTTTCTTCTTATCTCTTTATCTTCCCATAGAAGATAAAAATTTAGATAGAGCTCTACTGACAAGTTTATGGAGAATTATGCCTTAACTGGTAGACTAACCAGCTTTGCATGCAATTTCCTGCAAATATTTTGTGACTCTAGACAAAAACTACCTGTCTAGGGATTACGGAACCTAATTTGTGATGTACATTGAACAAATATATCTGTTGTTGACATTTTAAACCTATGATACCTACTGAGCTTAATTCTCTTAATGAGTTATAAAGATATTATAAAATTTTTAAATAATGTATTTCATCTCCAATGTTACCTTATATACAGAATGAGAAAGAACATAATTGATTCATTTAGCTTCTATAATGCAGCAGGTATTTTACAAATACTACATATTTCAGTATCACAGATATCTTTTTCCTCTGTAGAAATGCAGGAAATCAGGCTAAGAGAGACTGATCAGTGATCATACAGCAGCAGATGGAGTCAATGGGATTCACATTCAGGGCTGCTCATCCCAGGAAGTGTTCTTTTTTACTAGACCACACTACTGTTATTCAACGTTCCGGAGAAAAAAAAATTCCTTATGTTCAGTTTACAGTTGTTACTTGATCTTCACTGAACAGCCAGGTCTCTGAGCCAACAGGAATTATACTAGAAATGTCTTGTATTCCTAACTAGGGCAGGGGAATCAACAGGCTCAACATCTGGAGGAAATCTTCCCTGCTTTCTCCCAGTCTGTTTTCCCTTCTTTATAGTCTGTGGAATTGTCCCGCGGACAGTCCTTTGCAGACGCTTTCTTCTCTGTTTTGGTCTGCACTCCTGCCCGGCTCAGGGTTGCCTCATGGCTCCCTCAGACAAAGTTCCAGGCCTTTTCTGAGTTTTACTATTGCCATCTCTAGCCCTGACCTGGACATAGTCCCTGAAGTACAGTAATTTTATACTGCTAAGTCCATTTCTGAGTCTTTATCTTTAAAATGAGAAAAATTAATTTCTCATTTTAAACTGAGTTCTCAAATGTTTAAGCACTTTATAGTACTGCCTACAATCTGGAATTGCTATTGCTAAGATATGAAAGACTAACTGAAAATCCATGTGAAGTCGAGAGTATATAGAGAGAGAATAAAAAGGGACACTTGAGAGAAAGAAAGATGAGAGAAATAGAGAAAGGTGATGCACAGAGAGGAAAGGAATTCTGAAGCTACGGCTAACTGGGCTACATCAGGGCCATTGCAGGATTATTCCAACATAACTTGTACTTAAGCTATTCACTTATGGCTATCTCAAATGGTCTCACTGTAGATTAATTGGGAAAGATGATTCTAACCAGAGGACACATGAAACACGTATTAGTAATTGGTGGGATATTAGTAATTGGTGGGTATTTCTCTCTCTCTTCTTTCTATCTATCTATCTATCTATCTATCTATCTATCTATCTATCTATCTATCTATCATCTTTTAAGCCTAGTAAAAGTCCAAAATATAATTGAAAAGCCTAAATATAATCGTAGTATTAAATCGAGTATCCTTCATGTATATTGTTATTGTTTGTATTCATCATGGAAAATTAACAGTTAACATAAAAATATTTCCCCCATGCTAGCACCTTCTCAATTTTGTATCCCTCAGATAGAAAATCAATAAAAAATGGTTTTTGAAGAAACTATATCTTAGTATCTTACTATAATTTATTTGTTAAATTTTATACTGTTTTTTTAATCCTTACTTCATTTCACCAATCATTAGTATGTCTTACTAAGATTTGTTGAGAGCCTATTATGTGTAAGGAAATATTGACATTTTAAGTGAGTGATTTATGGAGATTTTTGATCCTGTGTTTATTTAACTATGAAGTATTAAAACTTACCTTGACCAAGGTGCAAAAAATTATAATCCTGCATTTAGGGTTTATCAAAATATGTGGGAAATGGGAATGGAGAAAACAGTTAGTAGTCAGATAATTCAAAGCAAAGGACTTCTCCCTGAATGATCTATTCTACTGAGGGAATAATATTTTACTTAAATTTTGTTTACGGTTGCCTTAATCTTTCAATTCATTTAGCATCCACAGATACAGGCTTTCAGTTAGTGTAAGCTTGAGTGATTTATGACATATTCTGTCCATAATATCTAATATTAAGGACAATAGGCTGAAATGTGTAATTAAGCTAGAATTGGACTTCAAATGTAATATAGTTTCAGTATCTCTTATATTACTACTTCCAATTTCTCAGAATATTCACTTGCTATTAAATCTTAGGGTACTAGATTTCATAGAAAACAATGTATTCATGGATTACTCTAAGGTGTTAAAAGAAGTAACAAAGATATGCAGTATATTTTCCCTTGGTTAAGAAACAACATTAAGAAAATTATATGCTTATAAAATAAAGTTGTGTTAACTAAGACATATTTAAACATTTATCCCATATTAAATGGAATCAACAATATCACATAAGACATTGCCAAGGAAGTCTCATCTATGGGTTGAAATAAATGAAATGGTCACTGACATAGGTCATAAGGGTTGAGTATCTATTGGTTTCATATGAGTCAACCTAACATAATTATAAAGCCTCATTTTTCCAGACTTTGACATCCTGCTTTTGCGAGGAGTGCTGTCTTTGCATAATTAGAGTGGTGACCATTCTGCTTCACTTTACAGTATCTCAAAATAGGAACAAAAATGTATCCATTAGAAAATCCTTATGGTTTATACTCTTACAAATAAAGAGCTAAGAAGACCAAGCTTACGATTATGAATTGCGTTTTTTAAGAGAGAATCACAAAATTTCCATCCAATGTTTGAAAGAAAGAAGAGCAGCTGTTCCTTTTCCTTTTGGCTTGGAATATTTCAGCTGTCATAATATTTGGTATTTTTCAACCTGCTATCAGTTATCAACAGTCCTGCTAGGCATTCGGCTCTTCCAATAAGCCTTTTAACCCATTAAATAGCTAACCCAGGTATGAGGACTAAGCTATATTCTTCAAGTCCATGAGATAAGGCCTTATGCAAGTTGATATAAGAAGATGTTTGACAAAAGATATATTATTTACCATGTATACATTAAGAAAGTAAAATTAGCATGGGATGGTCTCAGGAAAGCAATACGTATTTTTGGATCAGACACTGAAATAAAGTAAATGTATGATAAATTGACAAATTCACATTGCCAATGTTATGAAAAAAAGATGTGGCAAAAGAAATTAAGGTCTATCTTTCATTTTTGATAAGGGGGCTGTTTCCTATGATCTGTTAATTTATTAGGTTTTTAATTTGAAAAATTAACCACTAGTGTGACAGTGGCCCAAAGTGAGGGGAAACTACTCACTTTCAGAATGTATATTAGAAATTTGAAATCCCACTCCAATTGTTTTCCTTTTGTTAGTAGGCCTCTGTTATTAGAGTAGTAGTTGCAAACACATACGTGGGTTTGCCAGTAACAACTCACAATTTGTGCAAAGTTGAGTCTTCGAAACTGAGCAAATTTGCTCTCAATTTCCCGCCAGCGCTTGCTGAGCTGGATCTGAGTTGGCTCCACTGCCATTGCGGCCCCATCCTGAGACAAGCCCTCAGCTTGCCTACGCACTGCATTCAGCTCCTCTTTCTTCTTCTGCAATTCACGATCAATTTCCTATTGAGCAAAATCAATACAGGGCCCAGGGCAGTTAGCTAACCACATCAACCAACCTGTAAGTAGCAAATACTTGTCTCAGAAATTTCATAGGTTGTTGTCATTTTACTGTCGTTTTCTGTAAGTTACAAGTATGGAAGCCATCACTGTCATCTTCACCCAAGAATCCAAATATTATTTCAGTTATCTTTTGGATGCTCAGTTTTAGATATTCTAACTGAGAAAATATTGAAATTGATCTAACATTTTTCTTTCCTCTCAATTCCTCTAGTGCTTTGGGGGGTAGATCCAAATTGGAGTGATTACTCGTTATTTATTAGGGACCATCCATAGAGAATATAATTTAGAGGGTAAGTGATTAAGTTATTTATTTCCTTTTTAAAGTTTTGAGGAACTCAACAGAGAATGAAGCAAAATAAAAAGTGTAAAATAATAACAGAAAAAAATCTTCAGACAATATGCAAATAAATCTATAGAGATTTGACACTGATGTGTGAAGATGCTCTGATGAAATGAATGTGCTAACATGAGAAAGAAGTCGTCCATATACCGATAAGTCATTTGTTCATCTGGAACAAAGATACACAAAGTCAATTACAATTTTATCAGAAAACATATAGCATTTCTTAATTCATTTTACATTGTCTAAGAATAAAACATTTTATTCATTCAAAATCACGTCAATTGAAAAACACAATACATTTACTGAAACAAAACACAATACAAAGAAATGTGTCAAACTGGGGAGAACACTAATAGAGGAAACAGCATGAACATTTAAAAAATGATCCATACAGGTTAAGTTAAATAAATTAAATTGTAGCAACAAAAGCTGGTATTGACATTCTAAAACAACATTACCTTTATTTTCCTTTCATCTCTGGGTTCAGGCAGGCTGGCTAATTTTTTTTCAATGTCATCCAAGCATTTCAGGAGATCATCAGCCTGCCTCTTGTACTGATACCACTGGTGAGAAATTTCTAGAGCCTTTTTTCTTCTTTGAGACCTCAAATCCTGTTCATGGTGCAGATATTATTAAAATATCAATATATAAGTATATTATACTTCTGGCTATAGTTATTTAAAAATAATTGGGTCCCTCATGTTCTTGTTCACCTTAAGTTAAATTCACATTTAAATGCTAAACACACAAATAGATGATTAAATTATGTGTTTATGTGTCAGGATCCATGTACATAAAGCTAAGAAACCTCAACCCACTTATAGTATTTTTTCTTAGCATGTTCAAACCTGTTTAGAAATATTGTTGCATTTAATTAACTCTTAATGAGTCAACTCAATTATCATGGAGAGTATGTGAAATAGTTTAATATGTGAACTCAACGGCGTTAGCTACACACTTGGACACACTTATTGAGTTTCTATTTAAATTTTAAAATAGGTAAAAATTCTGAAATTTTTATCTTCAGCCTTGGGTTTATCAATAAAATTTCAAGTTATATAGCCAAGCAATTTACATTCATGATTTTAGAAATCCCTATAAAAAGACTCTCATAGGCCATTAGCATTTTGTGATTAGAAATATAAAGTCATCTTCATTATCACATAAATTGCTTCAAGCTATATATGTTCACACGTGAAAAAATGTATATCTGTGAGTGTACATAAAAATGATAATTTAAATGTTATAAAATGCTTTTTCCTTCAAGGCTTGCATGGCCAACTTTTTCTTATTACATCAAATCCAAATGCCAAATAGCAAAATTATTTAGAAAAGGGAAAATGCATGATTTCCAATCAATCTGATGAGATAAATAAGGATAGCAGCTTAATAAATCAACAAAAGGGGGAAATTAATCATCTTACTCCTTGCAAGCCCACCCAGTGTCTTCCCTGGTCAATAGAATCTGTCATAATGTCATTTTATGATAACACAACATAACACCAGAGCTCAGAATATAGCTTTCATTTCTTCAAAGCAGTAGCAATTAGGGTTTCGTGTACAGATTTAACTGGAGCAAAAGAAAATAATGAAATCAACAAACTTCTGAAATATTCACTGCATTGGGAAGTTGTTACCTTCTTTGGAATATTTCACAAGGACTAGAATTGGAACCACTTGGCAGAGTAACAATTACCGAATTTGGGAGATTAGTTTGGCAACTGGAATAGATTTTCATTAATTGCTTTTAACATATATTTGCAAAAAAATGATCTAGATTTCATTCTCCATTTTGTTTAAAATCGGGAATGTACATTTTATGGCAGTTTACATTTTTGGTTGAATTTCTAAACCTCCTGTGGAGGTAATAAATGCTTGAGATGACCCAGATGGAATGCTGCTTTTTTCAAAGGTACCAAGATACAGCCATGTGAATGAGAGTTGAGCCATGCCTTACTCATAACACAGCTTATATCTTTGCAAGAGAAAGGGCTTGTGGTCATAAAATCTGAAACTCCTTTTATGTCCTAGGCACAAGATGATGTGTAATGTGTAAAGATATTTAGAGACATTAAAGAGATTTCTTTACAGGTATGCCAGATAACCATTAAACACTGCTGTTCAGTAGGACACATATCATCATATGACCAGTGTAGATGCTTCTAAAAGCTCGGTCACAGTTGGAAGTGGGTGAATTACACAGCTTTCTGATTTTCAGAGCACATTATCACTTGCTCTCGTACTCCCTTGGGGAAGAGGCCTTTTCTATTTACTATATTTATCAGCAGTTACCTTCAGAACACCTGCTGGCCAATTAGACTTCCCTTTTGGATTCCTTGCAGGCACAATATTGTGTAATTACATTCTCAGCAGTGTTTATTTGGTTGTCTGACTATACGGGAAAAGGTTTTATACTCTTATTTGCATATAGAGAGCAAACTCTATTCACCTACAAGGTGGATCCACCTACAGGAATACATAACTCTAAAAGAGTGATTTACAATGAAAAGCTCAGCAATTAACAATATTAGAAAATCAGCCATGCATGCAAACAGTGAATATTGAAGAGCACATTAAAAAATAAAAGGTTATTTCACAAATTCTTCACATGGCCAGTCTCACTCAAGAACTTCCTAAATATCATTATAGAAACACCAGTACTCTATTTTGTCCTTCCTGTACAAATCCAGGTGAGTCACAGGAGTACTAGAAGCTGTATACTATCACTTGTTAACATGAGAGTACCAGTTCAGTTCTTCACGGACATTAAGATTACTTTAGAGGGTTCCTATATAAGTGAAATTAGGCTGTTATAGATGCTTAGTTAGTTGCAAAGAGTGACTCTCTTAAAGGCAAAATGAAGCTAAATGAAAAAAATTAAGTATTAAACAATTATGAGGCTACCAAAAATTGGACCTACTCTAAATAAAATCAACAATATATCAGAAGTAGAGAGCCTAAAAAATACACAGATTGGTTATTCTGGCAGTAAAGCAGATTTTCAAGACAAAAGTAAAAATAAAATAAACTATATTTTAAAAATAAATAAATAAAAACTATGAATGATGCATGTTAATATCTTTCAATTACTACTCAGAAAAATTTGTCTAAGCCAAAAAAAAAAAATCCCAAAAGTTTAAAGCAACACATCTTTCAAAATCAAAGACAACACTCAAAAATGTTAAATAAAGCACAGATATTGAACAGAAAAAAAATGTATTTCTGGTGACTAAGATTCTTAAGCAGAATTTATTTATGCACAATAGATTTTTTTCCTACACATGAAAAAAAACACAGGCAAGGTATATTATAATTTTAGCTCTAATACCTTGAGAGCATTATGTTTTGTCTGTAACAGCTGCTGTTTTATCTTTATTTCCTCTCGCTTTCTCTCATCTGTGATTCTTTGTTGTAAGTTGTCTCCTCTTTGCAACAATTCTTTTACAGTACCCTCATTGTCTTCACTCTGATTAAAAACAACAAGTACAGTCTTCATTTTGGTTTTAAAAAAGCTGTACATCGTTAACAGAGAAAATAAAACATGTTACTTAAACACACAAAAAAATCCAATTTAAAACTTTCAGGGAGTGTTATTATAAGATACTGTGCTCATAGTTTTTTCTTTTATACATTGTACTTTAGCTTTCAAAAGAAGTAAGTTTCCTCCTGTCTAGTTCAAAAGGACACATGATTAGGGGCAACGTAGGAAGATGGGAGAATAAGGTACTTTATCATTTCAGACAAGTGCATTGCTGTGAAAGCATTCTTTGACTTTGATTTTTAGTGTATTTCTAGAAATTAAAGAAAAGGTTTGAGAAGTAAACTAAACTTGTAAATTATAATGTTAACTAATTCACATAGGAATATAGAGGTGGCTGTGTGTGAGATAACATATCTTAAAATTTTAACACACACATTTTTAAGTAAAAATGTTGTTTCAAATGTACACTCATTTCTATCTCATAATCTATTCTTTAAATAAACTACATGCCCAAATTTAGGATAAATATTAGGGCATTAATAAAAAATGATGTGTTCAGTTCTGTCATAGTACAGATAATTAATTTCTAAAAGTATATCATATAGGTATATTATTTTTAAATAAATACAATCAATTAAATATTAAAATATGGATTAGAAAAATAGTCTTAAACATTTTCAATATGAATTTTGGATTTTTAGGCTCCAAGAAAGTATTTTTGTTTTATTTACTTTGAAATTAAATTATTTGATTAAGTGCTAGTCTAATATAGTAGCATATGTGACCATGTAATTTTTCACCTCTATTTTCTTATCTTTCTTTCAACTCAGTATATGAAAACTTTCTATCAAGGAGGTTCACCATGAAATTAGTACCCAAGGTACTCTGATGAGCAGAGAATAACACATTGTAGACAATTATTTTAAAGTCACATGTATGTATGTGTGTATCATCACCCATGGTATTCAGTGTTACATATTTAAATGTGTATTATAAATTTAAACTTCTACACACAACTGAGGAACTATTCATTTTTTTCAAGGAAATGGGATTTTTAGATGAGATGTGTCAGTTACTGGTCTAATGAAATAATGTAACATAGACATACAGGTTTATGGTCTGTGAAAGACCTTACACTTTTAAATATGTCTTTTAAAAGTCTATAACAATTCCTGGGCTGAGGATAAAAATAATAAATAAACAAAAAAACCCACTTCACTTTCTTCCCCTCATCAAAGGGCTACAGGGCAGTGGTGGTGAACAGCCCAACAAGTAAGCAGGACTCTTTTCCACCTTGGTGCCCTCTTGTTTCTTCTTTGACATGAAGGAGAGGTAGTCGTAACTCAGCATCTAGGAAAGCCTCTTCTTGTCTTTCTTTCCATGAGCTGGGTTGGCAAGGCCACCAAACCCCATACACAGGAAGTAATGATTTAGGCAACTCCAGGAAGCCAGAATTGACAACAGTGAGGACCAAGATTAATGGAAATGATTTTCCTATTGCTTCATATGCCTATAATCTAAAATTCATAAACTGCCTTTTGATGTCATTGTCAAGAATCATCTGAGAAGTCTTTATCATTGATATATGTCTGAGAAATCTCTAGCATGATATATGTTAAGAATGCCATAAAGGTGATGGCTGTGGCGAGGGGAAAGGAAATTGTGAAAAGGAGGTGGAGGGAGAAAAAAAAAGTCAGTGAAAAGGGATGTGATGCAAAACTATTCAAGCCAGAGAGAAATGTAAAAGACATATTGAAATTAATCAAGGTTGAAGGAGAAAGTTATGAGTTTGGGAATAGCCCCATGGTTATATTTCTTTACTCCCATGAAATAAGCAGCATGAATTTATGCATATTTTAGATAAGCACTGTACTATTTGTTCAACTTTTTTTGTAAAACGACTTTGTGGTAAGCTTTAATAAACAATGTGTATATTGTGTAATCTCCCCTTCTACAAAGTAAATGTTATATTATCAAAAATATGACTGGCACAAAACAACAGCCATCTATGATGGCTGTGTTTCTTGTTAAGTTTCTAGTTTATTTTCTGATTTGACTCCATTTTTCCCCCATTGCATTTTATTCTCTGAACATAGGTCAAAGCAAAACTGCTGAGCAATTTATTAGAATCTGTTAAGTGCTCATATATGACCGTACCACAGTAATTTGGCATTCATAATAACAGTTCAACAAGAATACTTTGTATTTGTAATAAAACATTCAAATCACAAAATGTACAAGGTATGCTCTGAGAATTTAGTTGGAGACTTGAGTTATCTCATTTCTTTCCAAATATTGATTCATTTTCACTCCTAGTTCATTCACACTTTTATCACAACCAATTTACCATATCTTTATTGAAGTCTTCCTCTTTCAGATTCACCCCCTGCTGAATTTCAGCCTCCAGTGGTTCAAGCAATTTTTGTATATCTGAGTTAAACTGCTCCAATTCCTTCAAAGGAATGGAGGCCTAAAAAAAAAGATAGTGCTAATTTAAATCAAAATTACTTTTATTAGAAATATAAACCAAAAAATACATTTGTTCAACCTCCTGTTGCTAAAATAATGACATACATTATGTTTCCGTATTATATTTTATGAAAGTTTTGAAATACAACTGGGAAAGTACCTGGGGATGCAAATAAAGACAAACATTTAACATCATCAGACCCAAACAATCACACATGCAACGTAATGCAACTCATCATTCTGTTTTTTCAACAAAAGTCAATTTCCATATATTTGACAGGTCTAACTGTTAAGATTCTAAGGTTGAATATGATTTTATTTTACATATTTTGATATAAATAGCATTTGGGTAAATGTGTCTTATCAGAAATTGACTCATTCATCAAATAATAATAACATCAGGTGGAAATGCAGGATGGCCTCCTTATCCTCAGAAAAACTACATGGAAATCTTCTTAGATATTTTAAATGACATTTTTAACATGTCAAAACTGACAGGCATGCTCTCTCATAAGACAAACAATGCCATTAGCTTGCCTTAGTAATGCTTTATTTGGTAGTACAAAAAGTTCAAATGAATGAACCCTGAATATTTCACATGAAAAATCTGAATATATGTTTTCCAACCATATAAATATCAGTTTCGTTGATTTTGAAATTCTAATGACCATAGTCTCAAAAACCTTTAAAATCCCTTGTTTTCTACAGAAACCAACTGAAGAGGAGTGATGAGTGAAACTATACTGAAAATCAAATATATATTCAAAAGAAATGGCAAGATTTAAAGACCAAACAGTTAACAACATGTTTATTCTATTTAGCTATACTCTGCATTTGATATCTTTTAATTAAACCACTAGAAAATATTTTATACCTGATGGCTTTTGAAAACTCATAGGTGACATAGAGAAACCTTATCTTCTTACAGAGCTAAACATTTTCTATTTGTAAAACCAATTCAGGAACCACTCACTGTCTAAGGCTGTATAATGTATTCATCAAGTTTGGTCCCCACCTACTCTTCCCCATCACATTCCCAGTCATAGTCTTACTCTTTCTTTATTAGACAGCATCTCGAAGAGGACAATACAGATAAGTGTTCAAAGAAAACACAAGTATCTAAAGGTATTTAGTTACTAATAAAGAAGTGAATCACCAAATGCTATTCACGAGAACGTAACTCTCACAGGAAACATGAATAAACACTTATCTTCTAGGCACTTCTACACATTCCAGAAAGAATTTATGGCCTCTTTTTAAAGTGGCTTATTTTCAGTACTACTTTTATAATCCTAATGAACATTTGAAATTTGAAATACCACAATTTGTTCTTGAACCAGTACAGATTGGTAGTTATTATAAATAAGCACTTAAAGGTTGTTTCAATCTCTATATTATTAACATACTTCTATACTTTACAATCATATATTTTACAGTGCATTGCAAAAGTAAAGATTAATAGCCTTGAGGATCATAACTACATGATATTAATTTGAAGGTATTTTGTTATTGAATTGTTCACATTTGCTAATATTTAGTAAGATCAATGACACTGTTGTACATGATTTTGTGAACATATGAAGATAAATAATGTTTAAAATAACTTTAATTGAGTACTTGGATGTCAAAATAGCATGGGTCCATTTGCAGGCAGATTTATATTTTACTCCTACACCTGCTTCCTCTTTAGCTCATCCTCTCTCCACATATTTCTAACATAGTAGTTTCAAAGGCTCATAACTTGAGCATCTGTACCACTTTTTCAACATCGCTTCCCTGATAAACTGTACTATCTTCCAGAACTTAACTTCAATTTCATAATGTCTTCCAAATATTCATCTTTAGCTGTGACCTCACTTTTGAATTCCAATCTAGACTCTCCAATAGCCTGCTGACTTCTTACTTGAAGTTCACCATGTCTAGAAATGAGCTTATTATCTTTCTCTCAAATTTCTTGCAACACCAACTTCCCTGGTTCTGTAAATACAAGACCATTTTCTGAGTCATGCACGCAAAAATATGAGTTATGTTATTTTTCAAAACTTTACTCTAATGTCTAATAAGTATCAAATAATTGTCAATTCATTTACTGTGATTCACTTGTTTTCTTTTCCCGGAGATACCATCTCTCTTAGTCCTCACACAAGAGCTAAGGCAATAACCTCCATACAGGGCTATTATCTCCTTCCCACCTCACCAGTTCTACCCTGTGCATTGTGATCAGGTCAATATGTTCCCAAACCATGGCTTTCATTACATTATTTCTCTGCTCAAGAAGTACAAGTATAATGAAGTCCAAACTCCAGCATGATAGTCAAGGCTTCCCCTAATCTTGTCCCAAGGACATTTCTAACCTTATGTAAGTGGTCCTAATATCAACCTTTCTTATGGGTCTACTGGTGAACTTGTGGTATCCCTCCCTCAAGGCCCTTAGAATGTTTTTAACCTTCAGGGAAAGAGCCTAAAGCTCCTAAATTAGAATGGCTGGCTTGAATCTGGGCTCCACCATTGACCAGCTGAGGGATCTTGGGCAAGTTATTTGTCCTCTTTGAGCCTCAGTTTCTTTATTTGTAACATGAAGATAAGAAAAATGTCTACCTCATAGGGCTGTTATGAGGATCAAATATGTTAGGATGTTTTTTGGTATTTAATAAATGCTCAGTAAATACTGGCTCTTATTGTTTCCTCACAAAATTGTACCCATCCATTGGCTCAGTTCAAGACCTTCCTCTTCTTAAAACATATGGTTTATGAAGGATAAAATAAATGTTTTTGACATGGTATTTTTATTTTAACAAGTAATTTGACAAAAATCATGAAATTCTAATGGTGAACATGGAGAAATTGAGATTCTACTTTCATAAAGTGGTATCACTCTGAACAACAAAACTTAATGAATGAATCTGCATCAATGTAGAAAGTGGTCAAGGAGGATGCCCAAGAACCTTGCACTTGTTCTGCCCTATGCAGTGTTTTCAACAGCAACTATTTGTAGACCAAAAACTATGCAAACCGCACACAGTGAGAGGGATGAATTCCAGAAACATCCCATGACGATGAGAAATTTGTCTGTGTTGTTCAATCTAGATTCATGCTTAGTACAGAGCAGGCACTTGTATATGAACATTTCCTGAAAAACTAAGAGAATGCAAGGCTCATCATGGGATAACAAATTAAAAATTTCAAGGAGCTCTTGAATGATTTTGAATTTTAAATAACACAATTTCTATTGTATAAAATTGAAGAGATTTGACTGGTCAGCACTTTATATGTCGATGTATGATAATCAATGGTAAAATGCTAGCAATAACATGATACCACCAGGTACAAAAATAATGTAAGCAGATACAAATAGATTTTAGGAAACACTAGTACAGAATAACTAATTATTCAAGCAAAACAATGCATTTGTTAAAAAGACCATTATGCATTAGGGATCAGAATTATTCTGTGTGGTTCCAAAGTGAATAACCAGAATCAATGGGTAGAAAATACTTGGGGCTTGATTTTTAGTTTAAGATAGGAACAACTGATTAGTGTTGCAAATGTTTTGTTTTTTTTTTAAAGCATTAATTTTAAAATAGTGAGTTAATCACTGCTGAAAGTATATAAGCAGAGGCAGGATGATGATGTATTAGGTTATATATTAGAAATAAGACACTTTTCACAAGTCCACGTCCCTAAAATTTTATCAAGTTACAACAAAGTCTCTCCCTTGTATTCAAAGGGCTTTGTTTACTGTAGCAATGAAGCTACAAAGAAATATTATTGCAAGCCATATATGTAATTTTAAAGGTTCTAGTTCTAGTTGCCATACTAAAAAGCAAACAGAAATAGCAGGAATTAGTTATAATAATATATTTACCCCTTAAGTCCAAAACATTTTCACATAAGTCTATAGTCAATATAAAATTATGAATAAGCTATTTTACTTTGTTTTTTTTTACATGAAGACTTCAAAACCCACTGGGTATTTCCCATTTAACAGCACACCTTAATTTGGAGTAGCCACATTTCAAATGTTCAACAGCCATATGACGTCCATGGCTACTTTATTGGACAGGACAGATCAATAGCAACTATTATAACCACAACATTGAAAAGAACTAATAGTTGATTGTTAAAGTATGTCACAGGAGTAATGTCTTACTAAGAGTAGTCTAAATGTTTATGTTTTGTTTTGTAAATTTCAATGGATTTAGATAATTCTTACAATGTCCATCTCATTCACTTGCATTCAGGTATGTTTTCAGAGGGGAATTTTCAGGAAGCCCTCTGGGAATAGGAAAATTTATGGGAATGAGTTCAACATGTTATATTAGGAGTCTCTCTTCCTCATTTGTATATCATCCTAGGTTGTGCTGCAGTATCTCTTGTATATTAGAATATAATATTTGACTTTCAAGCCTTTATGCTTTGTCTTACCAGTAGATTTCTAATCCCTGCAGTTGAGAACATATCTCATACTACTCTGTATTTTCCATAGGAAATGTAACTCATTTTTTTTAAACAGAAAATGTGCTTCTCACCTCAATTACTAATTTTAGGACATCCAGTAGATAAATCAAATTAACCAGTAACCAATTTCCCTAACCAAAATAACCATAACTACTCAACTCAATTATTTTGGCTATGCTATTGGCAGGATGAGACCAGCCATCTGACATCCATGTGTTTAATACTCTTCAAGGAGCTAGGAAAATTTTAATCGCTTTGACTTAAGAGTTCACTGGTTCACCATTAGGCCATGACTTTCTTGACCAATTAAAGTTTTACATATCATTCTTTGGTCTTTATTTTCTCTGTAATTTGGAATTCTTATGAAATTTTATATTAAAAATGCACAGTAACCAAGTATCCACAATTGAATAGCTCACTCTTGAGTCACTAAAGTTTAAGCCATAGAGAGTTTCTAATGCCTGACTTTTTAATTCAGAATTCTGATTTGAAGAAACAGAAAGCAATGGTGCATAAATCATCTTAATTTTTGCATACATTACCTCTATTAACTTTAAACAAAGTATATGACCAAAGAAGAACTAGAATCACAATTAAATCACACATTAGACAGTGCACATAAGATAGGTTTTAGAATACATAGAAAAGAATCAAACAAGTTATAATATTGCAGGAGAAAATATAAACTAGGCATACATTTTGTACAATGTTTTACTTACCTTTTCATCATAAGAGCTTTAGCATGACTGTGTAGTCATACAAAATACAAATAAAGTAAAACATAGGGAAGTTTAATAAACAGATAGATAAACGGACACAAAAGAAAGAAGAGACAGAGAAACTGAGAAAGACAACACTTTGTTTTCCTTGATTTTTTTTAATGTGGTTTCAGATTGCTTAACATCTATTAATTGTGCTTTGCTGTATGATTTAGAATTAATTAAATTTAAGGCTTTGTTAAAGTTTTAGCATTAATACTGACTTATATTTATATAACAAGTTAATAAACAACAAGACTGAAAAAAGCAAAATCGATTACAAATTGATTCATCGTAACTTGAAGCATTCAAAATTACTCAGATACACTTTATCATTTTTAAAATGTAAGCTTACTTTTGGTTAAATATTACTTCAAACGTGCATAGATACACTAACATAATAATGACTGTGTTTACACAGACAGTAAAGTAAACATTTGTTAATATGGACTATGTAATCTCAGTAATCATGATAAACAGCCAATATAATAAGTTACACTAAAATCTAAATTGAAAATTAATCCAAATGCTACAGATTGGTGTAAAATTGCTTCAAATCAGTCTCCTCTTTCCATTCTGCAGCTTTGAAAATTTACTTATCATTACAACATTGGTTTAGAAAAAATAAAGTAAGAATAATTCACGGGAACCAAAATGAATAAAAGTTTTAAGGACCAGTAATATCCTATAATACAGAAAAGACATACTGCTGATATGATATGAAGAGTTATTTCAAATCAAAAACCCAGAGAGGAAAGAAAACTTACAAAGAGAAATAAGCATATTGAAAAGATCTGTAAAGAACAAAGATAATCCGAAAAAGTAGTTTATAGATTTATTTACTCATTTATTTTAAACTCGTAAGAGCAACCTCCAAGAAACATAAGAAATATTAGTTTTTGAAATAAAACAAACTGAGTAGGATTAGTGACATTTCATTGGCTGCATTCTTTGATATTAGGTAAGGTATTGATTTATCTTTGATACTGTGAAGATGAAACTGTGAAAACGTAACTTTCCAAATCTGTGAGGCTAATTAAGAGGCATTACCCAGTACATCCTGTTGGGTTTGAATTGATTAGATTAATATCATTGTCATACTTTTCAGAATTGGATACAAAATATACTGATTGGTTAAAATATATTGGTGGTTCAAGAATCATTCTACTGTCTGTTTTTTGTTAAGTGTGACTTGGAATATTTCTATACCTCATGAGAACATGAGTTTAGTAGTAGCAACTGAAAGAGAAGGAGAAAAAAGGATTTAACTCTAAAATACATAGAAGAGACAGATGCATTAGAACATATAACACTTTGGACAACTTTCTTTTTTTTCTGTTTTTTTCTTTTTTCCTTTCGCCTCCCTTTATTCCTCGCTTGTTTCTGGTTTTTATTTAATTATTTTTGTTTTAAATACATAGAAGTACACTGAAATCATTGTGCTTTAATTTAAGTTAAATTGGACATGTTTATATTAACATATGATAGACCAACAATAAATATCTGATGATATAACTAGAGGTAATAATGTATGCTGAGAGTCAGCATTTGGAGTGAACAAAACAGTGAACTAGGATCTAACATTTTCTAAACAGGCTATCTTACTGTGAGAACTTGGGCAACTTACTGGCTCTCTCACAGCCCCCTATAAATAGCTAAAAGTCCTTGGTTCAAGGAATGATTACTTTTACATCTGTTGACTGACTGGATGAATCATTTTCCTTTTTAGAGGATCACAATCAGAAATCACCAAATAGATTTAATCATTTTAAATGTCATGCTAATAAGACCCAGTTAGTTCTAGCAAATCACACTGCTCACCAAACTCAATTAACATATACCTTGAAAACATCGTAAATGATTATAAAAGGCACGTATTATCAAAATTCCAAAAGAACTAAACTTGTTATAGGGATGTTAAATTATAAATCTGAAAATGTTGTTAATAGAGAAATTCTATTGCTAGGTTCACTTCTTATTTCAGTGAAACAAAATTAACAGGTAGAGTATTACAAAGTTTGGGTACTAAGAATTACTATTTCTTGAGGATTTTAGCTGTGATTATTACATATTTAATACTCTACAAATTATGTGATGCCTACAAATTTTTACCTAAGTTTTCATCTATGCTTTTCATTATCATTTCTTTGCAGACAATCTTGTTAAAATATATTTTTATAATAAGAATAACTATACCAATTAATAGACCATGCTCTTTTCTGCCACTGAACATATTAAATAAGAAATAGACTACAAAGGAGGAAAAGATCAATATATTTGTATTGATAAAAGTAATTACTAAAAAAATAAGTTTCCATTAAAATTCTCAAATTCAGTGAATCTCATTTTGACATCCTAGGTCATATTCATAAGACAGGTTTCCCACTGATGTTTAGTACAGCCACAGTATCTGTCTAAACTATCTTTAAATTATTTATACATTACTTTTCACATATAAAACCGCTATTTAAGATAAAGCAGACCCATTCATGTGTTTTTTTACTGATAAATTCTACACTAAATGAGAAACTCACTGGCTCTCTCATAGCCTATATATATAAAGGTCTCTGATCCGAAGAACAATTATTTTTACATCTGCTAACACTGGCTAGAGGTAAAAAAAAAAACAAAAAAACTTAACATTTTATAATTATTACAGCAATAAAATAATGAATATTTATATACATGATGCCAGATTGTTCAAATCTCATGTTATAATTAGATATATAATATAATTTTATTATATATATATATACACACACACACACGCACACGGATTTTAAAAGCAATTTTAAGGCCCATATGGCTCATATGGAAATTAAGGAACGTATGATATATAATACCCAATGGCATATAAATCTTAATAAAGAATTGAAGACATAGAAAACAAATTCACCAACTGCATGGCCAATAATGTAACATTTCAGCTCCACAGAAAAGTGAAATAATTTTAAATCTCTAGAACACAATATAACTAAGCAAATTATGTGTTTAAGCTTCACAAAATTTTGTTACAAAGCAATTGGCCTATATTAATAGTATATAGCTAGCTAAAGTCTGTTTATTCAACATTCTTTTAAAACTAAGTATTACAATGAGACAAATATATCTTGATGAAATTTTTATTCTTGAAACACATATGGAGAGTTTCGTACTCATTTAGTACTAATTCCTGAGTCAGTTTTTAGTTCATCATTTTCTTGGCCCTCATATGTGATCATTGAACTCTAGGCTAGTTCTCAATGTCTCTGGACCAGTGGTTCTCAGAGTGTGGTCTCTAGATTATTAGCATCAATATCACCTGAAAACTTGTTAACCATTCAAATTATCAGGCCTCACCCAAAGCCTACTGAGTCTTAGTCTGCAGGCAAGGATTGGGGGAGGCAGCAATTTATTTTTCAACACTTCCTCCAAGTACACAAATGTTAGAGAGTCACTGCTTTAGACTGTCACTTCCTTTCCATTTCCACAGATACCCCATTCACATGGATACAGTAGACCAATCACTGTTTTTCATCTAGACTATTGTGATGACTTCCTAAGTGGTTTCCCCACTTCTTGTCATTATTCAGTTGAATTCTCTCCACAATGACTGTTGAGCTAATCTTTCAACAGTGCATGAAAAAAAAAATCAAAACTCAATGCGTACTGAATTAAGCATAGATTATTAGTCTGGTTGTCATGACCTCTCCCTACACTGTGTCTAATCAAACTTTTCAGTCTTAGGATCCACACTAAGCTAGATTGCTCAAGTGGCTGCTAAATTCACTCAGCATAAGCTCATTCTCAGCACAGCATCCATGAACATATTTTGCTCCCTGATTCAACAGTAAGTTCCTTGAATCCATCACTTCTTACCTAGCGATTGAAGCACTGCAGTACCAAACACTGTGAACTGAAAGGACATGGTTGGTAAGAGCTCATTCAGATTTCTCCCTTTGTCAACCTTTTCTTCATTAATTCTTTAAGATCTACCTCAAGTATCATCTCTCCCAAATTGTTGACTCTTCTCTCCAATGCAGCTTCTCAAAAGATGGAGACAGGTAGAACTTCCATAAGGAACAGGACTAAGTAGTCAGTTTATTTTTGCCTTCCTATTTCCCTTTCTATGCTTCTCTTTCCTGTCACCTTCCTTTCCTGATAGTATCTCCCCAACTACCATCCTGCTATGCCACTACATTCAGATGCCCTAAATCAAAAAGGGTAGAATAATGTGTGTACCCACTGATTCCATCGACTTGACCCAGGGTTCTGAAATTAAAGCTAATTCATCTTTATAATTCTGACCCTCCCCATCAAAACTGCTATTTTCTCAAACTGATTTTATACATATGAGGAGAGATTAAAGCTTTCTCAAAGCCATAAGATACTACTGATTAACCTAAATGAAATGGTTAAGAGAATGGGAAGAAGTAGCATTTCATGTATTTTTATGGACCCCATTTGGAGCAAGCAGAACTTTCCAGTTCTTCTTAAACTGCTCCACTCGATAATCTGCAAGGCTGGCTCTTGCAATGGAAATAGCAAAAACATGTCTTCTTGGTCGCTACCCATTCCAGCAGAGGCTAGAAAGAGAAATCAGCCATTTCTCCATTTCTTTTTCCCATCAATTTCTGTCTCAACCTTCAAAATTTGGCCATTTAAGTCTAACATATATAATGATGGAAATAATTATTGATATTAATGATTTTTAACCATTTTATATTTATATAATAATTTGCAAAAAATTTTAATGTATGCTTTCACGTATCTTAAATCATTTGATTCTCACCACAATCTTGAGGTTAAAATAAGACAGGAAACATCTTACCACTTTTCTGGATTGAAATGAGGCTCTGAGAGGTAAAGTGTCAAATCCAAGATCACATTCAAAGTATTGTGGCTTGTGGTCAAGAACTTTCCCCTCTCACCATACTGCTCTTCACTGATGATTAAAATTACCACTGCAGAGAACTGCATCTGATGGGCAAGTTCTCAGCCAACCTGCACTGAGGAACCCAATGCACATTGCTTTCTAGAATCTGGAATTTCTTGTCATGGACAGTCCTTGCAAGAGACAAAGATTTCCTATTCTTCATCAAATGGTGAATCCAGATATTATCAGTGAGTTTTCAGGATAAAATTTTGCTCTAATCAATTGCCCTTTCTAGGTGACCTTTAAAAGGATCCTGAAATTAGTTTTTATACTGAGTTTTATCCATATTCACTCCCAACCTTTTATTTTTCTATTACCATAGATTTTTTCCCCCAGTTTTTCTCCTAAGTGAAAACAACCCATGAACTCAACCATTAGAAAATCATATTCCAACTCAATCTTATCTTGCTATGCCCTACTATAATAGGAACTTGACTCTGAGATCAAAGGCCACCCCTGAGAATTCCAGCACTGCCAGAATTATCCTACTTAATCAGGAGATACACATACGAGTCACTATTTTAAATTTCTTATTGCATCAACAAAAGAACATTAGACTGTCAACTTTTAGAATTAGCAGGGACTAACTAATCACTCCTAATTTTAACTAATCTAACCCCAAAATTTTATACCATGCTGTATGCACATAACTTGTACCTCCTGAACCACATCATATGAAGGACAAAGATGAAAGGTCACAAATTCCCCTATCCAGTAATTATATTATCCATTTTATGTATTCTGTTCTAAATAATAACTCATTTGGGGGGTGGGATAGTTTTCCTTTTAAAAACAACTTATCTAGTTCAACTCTCATATCTTATAAACACTGAAATGTAACGGCAGAGAAATCACATGTTTTGCCTAATGCTGACAAAGTTTAGAATTCAATTTTCTATGTCCATTGTTCTTCCTATTACACTATGTGATTGCTGGGACCACCTCATCATTACCTGGACACCTCCATGAAGATGTACCAGTGTTAAGCATATTGTACAACTGTGATAAGTATTTAAATTTGTGTCTGTAGACAAATACATTTTGAACAAGTACCTTTTACATTATACCCTTGTATATTCCCATACTCACTAGCACAACAGATAATCATTATCACTAGTTGACACAAGGAATAAATAAGTAAAATGTCAGATATACTTTATGTCCATGTTTTTTATTTCAGTATGATGATAAACATAATTATCTCTTCAAAGCCCCTTAAATGAGGTCACTATTGCATCCAATTGTCTCTATCAATTTAAAGAAAAAAGAAGACTTTGAAAAGTAAAAATGTGATTGTCGCCAATTAATATATAATTGAAAGTAATAATTTAAAAACGTGTATGCTGTCCTTCAGTATGGGAAATAAAAGCATCAGGTGGCTCACCTGACGCATGATGTCTGGAAATACACTGACATATCTGTACAGAATACAGAACGACAATTCACATACTTCTCTCAGCCATGCTATGGCTGTCAGCCTTTGTAGGGCAAGATGACTTCTACTTATTTTAAAATACTTACAAGACATAATCTTGTGACATAATTTATCTCAATCTACTATTGAAAAATCAAGAAAATAATACCCTGTTTGCTCTTAAATATTCTATAGTTCAGTGATTTACTAAAAAGTATGATGGGAAAAATACATAACTTAGTAATGAAGTATTAGCATTCATCTTTTAGATGGCTGAAATAACCTTTGGTTGTTTAGATATTACACATCTAATGATATCTTCAGAAGTGAAAACAACTGTCTTTTTTAAACAGCAGAATAAATTCTTACAAAAAATAACTATGAACTGAAAATAAAATTTTAGAGCCTGTCAGATATTTTTCAGGTCAGAATGACTTTCTTAAAATAATATATAAACTAGTAGAACCAATTTGTTAACTCTTACAAAGAAGAGGCAATGAATTAAGGTAAGCTAATACGTCTTTGCTTTGGGAAGGTGAGGTTTGAAAGATAAATATGTTTCACGTGCATAATGTCTTTAAAATTCCTATCATATTCCATATATTTTAGAAATTCCTTTAAATATGTGCTATTATATGCAACAGTGATACAATGTAATGCCTTAGAACATGCAGCAATTGTAAATCATGCTATTATTGGGAGTCTATAGTTATCAAAATTTCTTTCAAACATAATCTCCTATTCCAGGATTCAAAACTTACCTGACATATTACATCATATTTTCTCACAAATATTTCAATGTTTTTCTAATTTAAGATTATTTCTAGCAATTATTTGTATATGTAAATACACGTATTTTTTACATACATTTTTGTATTTGAAAACATAAAATATATATTGAAAAATGTGTCAAACTACATTTTATAAATTTTGGAGGTAATTTCTTGCATTCTGACACTTCCCTAAGGAGCTGGAATTCTATAATACTGTATTTATATATTCTGGCAAGTTACCTATTAGATAAGATTTTGTCTTCACCAAACATTACACAAATATAAAGGGTTATCATGCGAAAGTTCCACATCCCCTGGTTCTTCATGAAATAAATATAAATAGACATATAAAATTACAAAAATTAGGATATATAAGCTTTGCAATTATTGGTTTTCATGGCTTCCATGTCATTATAATCTAATAGATTTTATCACATTAAGTATCGGGAACTAGCAAGAGCAAGTTAATTCCACACACATACACACTTGTGCACAACCAGTAAAGATGTACAAAAACCCTAGAGCATGCAGGAGATGTACAAGACCCCATTGGGATATTTCATCTGTATTATACACAAGCAATATTATATTTTGCAAAATATGTGAGTAATGCTTTCTTTAGCTGTACGTTTTTTGTGCTTTGTTGTTGTTGGCCTGCAGCATGCTATTTATTACTTTGCTGTAGGCTACCCCTGAAAGTACATATGTAAACCAGTGCAGAACGCAGTTCTAGAGTAGCTGTGCCATTAAAAAAAAAAAAAAAAAGACAAGCGTGATGGGTGGGAGAGGGAGTGAAAAGGGGCGAGAGATTTATCTCCCATGAGATTCAGTGGTAAAATTTCCTTAAATACATTTTGGCCTTCACTTTCTTTTTGAAAACCTTGCTGTAGGGGTGGCTTGCCCCCTTCAGAGTATTGCGCAACCTTCGCAAGAGATCATTTATCACTAGTTTCCACCTTGGAGCAGATCTTCCTACCTTTCCAGTCTTAATTCTGTGAGAAATGGCTGCGAATCGATGGTTGAGCTCTGAGATTTTGGGCTCTATTACTTTCCTGCAGTGGTCGCCGCGGTTTGCCATCAAGTTTGCTGCTTGGTCACGCGTGGAGTCCACCTTTGGGCGCATGTCATTCAATTCAGCCTTTAAACGCTATATTCCATGAGCAAGAGACAGGGCTTGAAGTTAGTAATTAAATGGAAGTTGAAAGAGAGCAAAAGAGAGTGAAAGAGAGATGGAGGAGGGGGAGAAAGAGAAAGAGAAAGAACACATGCAGAGAAAACAGAGGGAAGAAAAAAGCCAACTTCCATAAAGCAAGAATAGAGTGAGAATGTGTGCGATCTCAGGAAAATAGGTCACTGTCCCAGCTTAAGTCTGATCTGTGTTTATCTGAAGTATTTACTTAGTCTGAGGAAGTACAAGGGATATTTTCCTGACTTTTCTGTGTTGCCTGCAACCATCACAGTATTTTATACTTCGTCTTATCTTACCCTGTCTTCACTGAATTTCATAACTGTGGAACAACCTTAGTATGTGCTTAGGAAGGAAGGTAGCTGAAGAACAATTTTCTATTCCTTCCTGGTAGTTCCCTTTTTCTTTATCTTATCAAGTGCCATGGGGGGGAAATGGATTTTCTGACAGATAGGGATTCTGTGTCACAAACAGAGGGACTGAGGAAGTTTCTGCCTGACTCACTGAGTTGGAGAGGGCTGTAAGTGAAATAACTCTATAATTCCAAAGGCCCTGAAGGAATTTCACCATAAGAGGACATCCCTTAACTACAAATAAGGAGAAAAAGAAGAGCAAAATAAGTTACAGGCAATAGGGTAAATACGTTTTGAGGATAGCTGAAATACATTTACAGCTTTTTCTTTAAAAAGGAATTATAATCCTTAGAAAAGATCAATTTCATAAAAAAGAAACAAATTAATTATATAACTAGGAATTACAATTTTTGAGCATTCTTTAAATAATAATCCACTAGTCCAACAAAATTATTGAAAATTTCAGCAAAACAAAATAAGGAATTGTTAACTTCTATGAGATTTGTTAAAATGCAACTCTTCCTATTTAACTGAAAAAGATGCCATCAGATAGAGCTAATACAGCATCAATAAGTTATATTTTCACGTTATTTCTTTTACATCCTTAAGCAGGAGTCATTTTTTAAAAGTAAAGACTAGGTTGCCTTTGAGATAGCTTAGAAATAAATGGTTTCAATACGAAAAGAGAGAACACAAAGCTTTGTTTACATATAATTAAGAATGAAAAATTCAGTTTTACATAAGCTCAGTATTGTTACTGGTTACTAAGATTAACAAGACATTGCACAGGCGAAACGCCCACATGATTGGACCTCAGGTGTTTACTCTCATGGGCTATGCCAGGAAACTAATCTTTGTGTTAGATACAAAAACATAGTAGTATTAAAATGGGCGTGAATTTGCTATATAACACCAAAATAAATCCAAGAGCCTTTTCTCATCAGATTTTAAGTTGCCAGTGATTAGCTTAGAGGTGGTTATGGACAGATATCCACATTACAGAACTCTTCAAAGTCATTAACTCCCATTTAAATTAAGAAGTAGGGAGAGAAGGAAAGAAGGGATTAAGGGAAGAAGGAGAAAGCGGAGGAAGGAGGCAGGAGGAAGGGAAGGAAGAAGAATTTTTTTCACTCTTATTAAGAAGTCCTTGGTATCTTTTAGGACAAAGATGATTGATATAACTGTTGTGCAGTTGGAAAATTACTTTTCATAATATTTTATTTGCTACCTTAAGCACGTCTTCTTTTTGCTGCGGTTTCTTTTTCTCAGATTCATCCAAAAGTGTATCAGCCTGAATGATCCAGTGGGTGATGTGATCCACATTCTGGTCAAAGGTTTCCATGTGTTTCTGGTATTCCTAAATTTGACAGAGACATATCATGCCATATTATTAGTTAGATGATATTTTTTAAATACTCGTCCTAACATTTCCAACAATTTTAAAAGACAAACATTTAGTATTATTCAAATTACTTTTAGGTGCAATCTCCATACTATATAGAATATAGTACAAACATGGAAAAACATTAAATACAGTTGTAGATGAAGAATTAAGAGCCAGCATTTATATGGAGTTGAGAAATTTGCAAACACAAATATTATTATTGAAAGCTTATGTAATGTCTTTCCCATGATAGAGAGGGTTTGAAAATCTTCTAGCCTCTTACCAACAAAAGGTTTAACCATTCTTCTGCTCGGGAAGTGACAGCTATCCAATTACTATTCAGAAGACTCAGTTTATCTTCAACCAAGGTCTCCTTCTTGCCCAAAACAGTTTTCAAGGCCTCTCCTAGCTCTGTGATGCTCTTCAGGTGAACCTTCTGTTTCTCAATCTCTTTCTGAGTAGCCTGTGAAAAGAATAGTATGTGAGCTTCGAGTAATATACTGTAGTCTTCAGATTTAGTGCTTTTGAAATGGCTATGTGTACAGTTACTATGGTAAGATTTTTCAAGAGTTTAAACTTTCAACCATGTCTTTATGAATGATAACAACCATACCATATACATTATAGTTCCTTTATTGTGTGTATATGAATATATATGTATGTATAAGCATGATTAATTTCATATGTATTTATGCTTATACATACTTAACAATAAATATACCTATTGTCCACCTAAATATATTTATATTTACTTAATTTGCAACTGTAACTGTATTGGCTAAAGCTAGATCTTAGAAAATTCCTCCACAAATAAGCAAATGCTTTTAGAAAACTTAGCATTTATTGTACTCCTATATTTCTATAGCAGGAATTTTCAGATTTTGGGTGCCACAAAACTATTTGGCATCTGGTGTCACTTAAGTACCATTTCTCATAATGATGTTTTTAAAAACAGTATTAAATACACTGGATTTCAAATAAAAACAATTATACTGAAATAAAATATACAGAAATATATATACATTTACATTGGTAAGATAGTAACCTATGTTTTGCCTCCTAACATGTGTAATTACAATGATGTAGCATCAGATCTTTAACTAGGATAATTAGTGATGAGCACAACTGGTGTTGTGAAGTCATATGAAATTACTAGATTGTGATTTAAAATTATCTGTCATCCCTACTGGTGACAAAGTCACAGAAACTACTGATGTTACTGCAGTTTGTTGCTCACACTTATAATTAAAATAAATGCTTAATTTCAGTTACAAGTCAGTTAAAGATACAATATTAAAATTCCCTGAGAGCACCATCACTTCCTAAGACTTAATTTTCAAAACATGAAAACAAGCACATTTAATATCAAAAATTATGCACAGAGTTGATGGAAAATTAAACCTAGTAAGAATGTTCACTCTCTGCTCTACTTACAGCCCCCTTGTTGTTACATGTCACAGCTGACCACGTTACTATCATGCACTTCCCTGCCTCTGCCCCGACCCCTCCCTCGCCCACATACAGCTGTCAGAGATTCACTTGTGGGTAAGTCAGAGCCAAACAAATACTCTCTCAAGAAGTTCAACTGAGAGATAAAGAGACTATGATAATCCACCCACTGAGAAGTCATTTGAAGTGGAGCTGATGTCTTCACCATAGCAAGCAAAAGACGTGGTGAGGCACAATCACTGGGGAGCGACAATAATAAGAAAGTGAAGGGAGACCTCCTGTAAAGAGCAAATGAAAATATATGCACAGAGAGGAACAGAAATGGTCCAAGTAAACGAGAGCAAGACAATCTCTATGAGGCCAGCACATAGCTTTACTCCCAGATGCTCTCAAGGTGCCTTTTCTATCTTTCTAATATACCAGAATAATACTTACGGTCTAGGCACTGTGGATAAAATGATAGAGAAACAAAATCCCTATCCTTACAAAACTTGTATTTGAGTATGTGTCAAAATATGGAAATATATGCAAATGAGCATTCCCTACTTCCTATATTCCAGACTAGGTTTTTAATTTAGGAAATATTGTTGCAAATAGTTCACGGATACCAAACAACTACTATGTATTAAAATCTGCCAAAATTCTCCAGTAATTTTCTCGAGAAAATGTTTACTATCCAGTGATGCTTCATTCACTTAATGAGAACAAGAAAATAGGAAATGTGGTCTAATTTGTGGTATCATTTTAGGTTCTTCAATGTCATAAGACAAAACTCAAACATGTTAAAGTTAACACCATCATAAGCATGAGCTTGGAAAAAAAGCAGTGTTCACTGTGGTGGTTTGTAACTGCTTATGGTCAAAAGTAACTTGGGAAACAATTTACACTCTTATTGTAAAAAGACCTAGAGTTGAACCTTTAAATGTGGTATTCAAGAATAAACTGGTATTTAATCATTTGTATAAATACCATTTTGGGTTAGGAAAAATAATGTGCTTATTTATGAATTTTTTATTTTTCCTACAGAAGTATTTTTAATTAAAGATACGACTTACAAATAATAAGATAATGGACTTTAAAAAAATGCTGATCATGCTTTCTGAAGATCTTACTTAAATTTCAGTTAGCCAATGTGCATCAGGTGCTCAATACCCACTCTGTACTGGCCCATTCACTGCCAGAGATAAGTAATGAGGTAGTCTTTGCATACCACATTCTAATCTTATCCTTAGTGTAGCTGCAGAGAAAAGTCAAAATGCAGTCAAACAGTTTTCTATCAGGTTAGAAAGAACATCATTTTTGGAAAAAGCTAATTCATGGATGAGATAAGCATAAATGGATTCAAGGGAGAGGTGACACTTGAAATCAGAGTTTACCAGAAAAGACTGGATGGTTGAGAGTGACTAAAGACAAAGTACAAAATAATGAGGAAGTATAAAGTTTGAAATCAAGAGCCACCCAAAGGGGAGTACAGAGTACTCAGTGGAAACTAAAAACACACATTTCATGATGGCAAGGAACCATTTTCCTGTGCTTTAGAAGTTTCCCATAACAGAATGTCTATACTTGCAGATGTATTGAGAACTAAATTACTGAATTGAACTATAGCAACTGCCATTGGCCATCTCTCTATACCCTTAGGTATTACTCTTTAAGAAAGGTAGACTTATTTGTGGGGTTGGTGAGATGGGGAGAAAGAATGGAAAATATATTTCTTCCTCTTAAAAGACATTCAGTCCTCAGCACACGTCTTCTGCTGCTGCTTCACGGGGTGAGGGGTGGAGAGGGTTCTGGAAGGTCTACACTTCTGAATAGGCAAGTTCAAACTCAATGATTAAATTGACTAAACTGTAACGCAGCTCTCTTAGGTTTTTTTCAATCATTCAGTAGTGTGACAGCTTCTAAGGTTGATTTTAGGGTTGGAATAAAAAGCAAAATCATGGACACTCAGTTTTATTGTGACCCCTGACATGGTCATAAGTCTAGTTTCAGGAGTTTCTACAGCAGTGTAATGTGTGCTATATACTTGGTGCTCCGGGTTTTTACGGTATAGGAAAATGTCCAATAAGAACAGAACTCAATGTAAATATAAACTGCCACAAAATCTAACATTTTTTCTTTGTTTTCTGTATCTTTAATTTGTAACATTTAATAGCTCCAGAATAGTAAAAATATGAAACACTAACCTCTATGATTTTCAAGAAACAAATTGACTCTCTACTTTTTCACAGCTGTAGCCCTTTTTAATGTTATTCCAGTTTTCTTACAATAAAAGAAATGGGTAGCATAGGTTAATTTTTCCTAATGAAGACACTCACCCATGTATTCATGTGAAGGATGGAAATGACATTCCGATTCATCCCTCACACCTAAAAGTTAAATCACTTGAGTCTAATTTTAAATGGCATATGAGGTTCAAGATTCCACCATCAGTCATCAACTCACTTCCCTGATGAGGTAGCAGGATGGGAAAACCTATCCTGCTGGTCTCTGTTGATCATAAAATGATGTGATGGAAACATCTTCCTTAATTTATTTAAAGCTAAAATGGCAAAAATGTTGGAATAATTATCTGGTCTCATAGGATACACCCACAGATATCTTCCAACAGGGGCAGAGAAACATAACCTACTTGGGCTTGACCCTCTCTCCCACCCATTTCACATTTTCTGAAGTCCAAAGCCCTCCATAAGTTATCCTGGAATATCCTAGGGACTTACATGCTTATGATAACTTATCAGTCTGACTTTCTATTATTCCTACCTTCTCCCTTTTTTTCTCTCTTAAGTATTCCCTGTCCCACAGATTCTGTCTTCACTCAGCCGCACATTTGGTCAAATGTGTTCCATAACACCATTTCCATATATTGTCTTATCTTTACTAGGATGCTACTAAATTCCTGTTCATTTGATCTCTTCCTTGATCTCTCATGCAAGTTCCCTCTAATGAATGAAGGGTTAACTAACACACCCATAAAAGGTATTTTAAAAGGTCACCCTCCCTAAGTTAATTCTGCCTTCAGTCAGTCTGCATAAATATTATACCATTTCTTGTTATCAGGAATAGGAAAGAGTTCTTTCACCTTTAGCTACAAAATATATTCATGGGAAGGAAATGAACAAATTAACATATCACTGCAATTTCAAGATATGCATTTGTCACATATTAAAGTTTCTGAAATTGAGATAAAATTGACAATTTATATTTACTTTTAATGTGGTGGTGTTTATTTTGATCCACAACAGCTGTAATTAAATCAACAGTGTATCATATAATCTAATATGTCTTAAATGTAATAAAATATGGTATTAACTGTTTTTCAGGTCCTTACGTTACTCTGTCATGGCTAGAGGACTAGAAAATATTTTATTATTAGGCTAACGTGATGGAATAATATAATGATACATTTTAAAAGAATATATAACATTAAATAGTGGGTTTTATAGCAATGTGTATTGACTTTTTATTAATAATGTATTGTCTATTAAAAAAGAATTTCATGAAAGCAGAATGTGCACAAAAGAAATTATAGCTATAACTATAATGACAGTGAATAGTGACTCCAGTGGCATTTAACAGATGTTCTATTTTCTAAGTAACAGCTGCTTGATGCATTCATTGTACCAAGTTAATGATCTGCTAGTGTTATTTCACTTCACAATAAATTACTGTGCTCTCTTTAAAAAAAGATATGTAATTTTTCATGGGAATGATAGTGTAACAGACTTTAGAAATAAGTAATAGTTCTCATGCTTTTATAGTGAAGAGGAATGATGAGTTGAGGCAATTATCCAGATAATCTAGGACTAGAGGCCAGATCTCTTTAAATTGTGAAAGGTGATTGTCTAAAAATAACACAGGATATGGTTGGCTGAGCTGAATGTAGATCTCATAAGTCTGCTTGCACTGCATTAGCTAGTGGTTTTCAAACTTTGCTGAATATGAGAGACACTGGCCATACTCAGATCAATTAAATCAGAATTTCTAGGGGGTGGGCCCTGGCATTGATTGCCTTTTAAAGTTACCCATGTGACTTCCACATGCAGCCAATGCTGAGAACCACTGGCAAAACAGAAAGGTACACTCTATCTTGAGATTTTATTGGATGATTGTCAAATTTTAGGACTAAACTGACAGAAGAAGAAGAATTAGGAAAGTTGTAACTGTTGTTCCCAATGCTGAATATTATAAACATCTTCTCTGAAATGTGAAAATCATAGCTTGTTACGTGACTATTTAGACATCGATTATTTTGCATTATTTAATACACTGAGTTAAATTCAACATTTGTGTGTGTGTCTGTCTGTGCATGTGTGTTTCTCTCAGGCAACTCCCAGTACCCTAAGAATACTGTTAATACAAAGTAATGGTCAATTTATGAAAAATGGTAGATGTGAACTATCCAAAAGGTTGTTGTATTTAAACTATTAAAATACCAAAATCATATTTCTATGGGATAATATTTAACCATTTTAGTTTTTAGATAACATTGTGGATATTAAAGGGCTTTAATGTAACTGAATCATTTGACTGGCTTTGAATTTTTGATTACTGAAATTAAATTAGAAATACAAGAAATCTATTAGTGGTTAAATTAGAAAATCATACACATTAAACATCGCTAAAGCTTTTATTTTTCAAACGTAATGATCATCAGGGATATAAGCTTCTATTTAATTACATAAATATTTATTTTCCTATGGTTATATTTCCGTGCTCAATTCATATGCTAAACAACTGTGGCCAGAAATGGGAGATTCAACACTGATTTATTTACATCCAACTAATCAAAGTGATTTCAAGACATTAACAAATAATATTTAAACTCTAGTATCATACCAGTGGCAATAGACTACAGACTAAGATAGGTGATAAATGCACATCAGATTTTCATTTTATTATTTTCACATGGACTTATATATTGACTACTTCAAATTTAGCCATGGTGTATCTTAATCTAATTGTGAATGATGAATACCTTTTTGCTACTTTAGATACCTTAAAATCAGAGTTAGTACTGGATTTTAGTTGCAGATTTGCTATGTATCAGGACTTCTATTTTCTCATCTATAAAATGGGAGCATTTGATCAAATGACTGAGTCTATTCTAAAACTTACCATCATTTTGGAAGCAAACAAGTACTCTTCTCTTCTCTTGAGAAATGCTTTTACATTATGTTTTAATTTTTATCTCCTAAATTACAATTTATTTTATTTAACAATGTTCATTGAGCATGTACTACATGTCACGTATTATGTTACAAGCATTGGAAATACTAGTGAAGAAAAGAGATATTTTCCCAGTCCTTTAGGCAAGTGAAACTTAATTCCCATGGAGTTGTCTAAGAGAGTAGGGATTATCACGACAGCTAGAAGATCCTGTACAGTGCTGGTACTCAAACTCCCCAGGTGCTAGCAATCTCCCCTAGTTTGCCCTATCCCCTCGTTCTGTTGCCTATGTCTCTACTCCACAGACATCAGTGTTTCCCACCTCAACCTGGCAAAATCCACTATCAGAGATTTGTAAGGTATGAAGGGAGAAAATATCTGATCATTCATGGTGTGACAAACATCAACACTTATGGTTTCCTCGAGTCGTCTCTGTTGTCTAGACCATGCAGCTAGGAGCAATCTATGCTTTGAAAAACTTTATTTTTCCCTCTTTATCACTACTCTGATGGAGGCAGATTGTTTGAATTTAAAACCAGAATGAAACCACTACTAGGCATTAGGAATTTCAAAGTAGCATGAATGCTTTAACTTTTCAATTCCCTCTATAAATTTTCATCTCATTTATGCTATTATTACTCTAAAATGTCCACTTCCTATTATTTTAAGGTTTTCTTTCACCTTTTAAAATTTTTGGGCTACCTTTTAAATTTATTCATTTTTTTCCCTCTAGGGACAATCTAGAAACAAGGTCATATGGTAGGAGCTGACAGACTTTTTTTGCCTCCAACTGTGCTACCAGTTAATCAACCTCACCATTATCCAGAAGTGCCCCCATTCTTTCTCTCACAAAACCACTGAAAATCTAACCTGTGACATCTAAGAGATGCTTGGGTTTATAGTCCTCTCCAAGTAGATGGTACTTTGAAACATCTGGAACTGTGTCATGCACCACTCGGTATCTTTTGGAAGAGCTATCTGTTCTAATATCTATAATTTTAAACATGTGACTATAGAATTTCAAGCAGGAGGAAAACCTGGTTGAGAGATATTTTGGAAAGTTCACTTCTACAATACCTGTGGTCTATCAAGCCAATTCTGCAATGCCAAACTCCTGATACTCATTCATAAAGAAGACGTGGCAAAAGTCCAGGATCAAGTTCCTGTCACAGTTAATGCATGGAGGCATGCTGACAGAAAAATGGCAACATAAACCCTTTTATTATGTTTAAGAATACTATGTACAAGAGTACTATGTATAAGAATATTATGTATAAGAATACTAATAAGGATGCTATCTCATTCATGATCCCACTTTAGTAATACCTCACTTATATCAATGTATAGATCATCCATAAAGAAAATCAATAAGGAAAAATTTGCCTTAAACAACACCTTAGCCCAGAATTGACTTAATCAATATATACAAACCATTTTACCCCAAAGCAGCAGAATACCCATTATTCTCAAACACACATGCAACATTCTCCAGGTGAGAGTATATGATAGGCCAAAAATCAAGTCCCAATAAATTTAAGACTCAAATCAGAGCAAGGATATTTTCCAACCACAATGATTTGAAACTAGAAATCAATTACAAGGAAAATTCACAAATACATGGACATTAAACAACATACTACTGAACAACCAATAATGTGTCAATGAAAAAATCATAGAAATTAAAAAATACCTTGAGACAAATGAAAAAGGAAATACAGCATACCAAAATCTCAGGGATGCAGCAAAAGCAGTTTTAAGAAGGAAATGCATAGTGACACAAGCCTACCTCAAGAAAGAAGAAAAATCCCAAATAAACAACCTAACTTTAGACCTAAAGGAATGAGAAGAAAAAGAACAAAGCCCCAAATCAGTAGAAGGAAGGGAATAATCAAAATCAGAGCAGAAATCAATGAAATAAAGATAAAAAGAAAACCAAATAAAAGATCAATGAAACTAGGGATCTGTTCTTTGAAAAGATAAAATAAGACAAACATTTAAGTAGACTCACTAAAAGAGAGAGAGAGAGAGAGAGAGAAGGCTCAAATAAATTAGATCAGAAATGAAAGAGGAGAAATTACAACTATTGCCAAACAAATAAAAAGGATCATAAGAGACTTCTATGCACAACTATATGACAACAGATTAGACAACCTAGAAGAAAACGATACATTCCTAGAAACAAACTATCTCCCAGCACTTTATCATGAAGAAATAGAAAATATGAATAGACCAATCACTAGTAAGGAGACTAAATCAACAAACAAAAGTCCAGGACCATACAACTTCATTGATGAATTTTACCAAATCTTCAGAGAAGATTTAATACATATCCTTCCCAAATTCTTCTAAAAAAAACTGAAGAGGAGCAAATGCTCCCAAACTCATTTTATGAGGCAAGAATTACCTGGTACCAAAGCCAAGGAAGGACACCTCAAAATTGCAGGCCAGTATCTCTGGTGAACATAGTTGCAAAAATCCTCAACAAAATACTAACAAATGAATTCAAGAATACATTAAAATGATTATACATCTTGATGAAGTGGGATTTATTCTAGGGTTGAAAGGAATGTTCCACAACCACAAATCAGTCAACATGATACGCCACATTAACAAAATAAATAATAAAAATTATATAATCATCTCAATAGACAGAGAAAAAATACATGCCAAAATTCAACACTCATACATAACAAAATTTCTCAACAAAGTGGGTATAAAGGGAATGGACCTCATCATAATAAAGGCCATATATGACAAGCCTGCAGCTAAAACCACACTCAGTGGTGAAAAATGAAATATTTTTCTTTAAGATCAAGAACAAGACAAGGATATCTACTATCCCCACTTTTATTTAACAAAATATTAGAAGTCTTAACCAGGGGAATTAGGCAGGAAAAAGAAATAAAAGGCATCCATATTGGACTGTCACTATTTGTGGACAAGGTGATTTTATATATCGAAAACCCTAAAGACTCCACCAAAAATCTTTTAGAATAAACGAATCAGTAAATTAGCAGAATACAAACTCAGTATTCAAAAATATGTTGCATTTTTTATACACTAAAAATAAAATGCAAGAAAGATAAATTTAAAAAATAATCTCATTTAAAATCTCATTAAAAAAGAATAAAATACCTAGGAGTAAATTTATCCAAGGAGGTAAAAGACCTGTACACTGAAAACTGTAAGACGCTGATGAAAGAAATTGAAGAAAACACAAATAAATGGAAAGATATTCCATGCTCATGGACTGGAAGAATTAATGTTGTTCAAATGTCCATATTAGCCAAAGCAATCTACAGTTTCAATGCAATCATTATCAAAGTTCCAATGGCATTTTTCCCAGAAATAGAACAATTCTCAAATTTGTATAGAAGCACAAAAGAGCCTGAACAGACAAAGCAGTCTTGAGAAAGAAGAACGTAGTTGGAGGCATCATGATCTCTGATTTCAAATTATATTTCCAAACTATAGTACATCAAAGAAGGATGGTATTGGCATAAAAAGAGACACATAGATCAATGGAACAAACTAAAGAGTACAGAAATAAGCCCACACATACATGGTCAACTAGTCTATGACAAAGGACCCAAGAATACGCAATGGAGAAAAAATATCTCTTCAGTTAATCATACTGGGGAAACTGCACAACTGCACAGAACTCTGGAAAGCTTCTGGACATCAGTCTTAGCGACATATTTTTGCATCAAACTCCAAAGGAAATGGTTGCAAAAGCAAAAATAACAAATGGGACTATGTCAAACTAGGAAGCTTTTGCACCATGAAGGAAACCATCATGAAAATGAAAAGACAACCTACTGAATGGGGGAAGATATTTGCAAGTCATACATCTGCTAAGGGATTAATATCCAAGTATATAAACAACTCATCCAATTCAGGAAGAAGAAAAAATCTGATTAAAAAGAGACAGGATCTGAACAGACATTTTTCCAAGGATGACATAAAGATAGGAAAACAACCTAAGTGTCCCTTGATGTATGAATGGATAAACGTGTGGTATGCATATATACATACACACACATAAACAAACACGATGGGACACTACTCAGCCATAAAAAGGAATGAAATCTTTCTATTTGTGACAACACGAATGAAACTTGAGAGTATTATGTTAAGTAAAATAAGTCAGACTGAAGAAAACTACAGTATGATTTCACTTATATATGGAATCTAAAAACACAAAAACAAACAAAAATAAAACAAAACAAAACTCACAGATACAGAGAACAGATCAGTGGCTGCCAGAGGGGAGGAGGTATTGGGGTATGGGAGAAATGGGTGAAGGACGCTCAAGAAGTACAAACAGAGAAAGACAAATACCATATTATGTCACTTATATATGAAATCTAAAAAACAAAACAAACAATGAACAAACCTAATAAAAGAAACAGAGTCATAGATACAGAGAAAAAACATGTGGTTTCCAGAGGAGGGGGCAAGATGGGGGAATGGGATTAAGAAGTACAAACTTACAGTAACAAACTAAATGAGTCATGGGTATGAAATGTACAGTGTGGGGAATATAGTCAACAGTAATGCAATGTGTTTGTATGGTGAAAGATGGTAATTAGACTGATCACGGTGATTATTTTGTAATGTATAGAAATACAGAATCACAATGTTGTGTACCGGGAAATAACATAGTGTTGTAGGGTAATTATGTTTCAAAAGCAAACAAAAAAACTTATAAAAAAAGAGATCAGATTTATGGTTACCACATGTTGGGGTAGGAGGCGGAAACTGGATGATAGTGGTCAAAACCTACAAACTTCAAGTTTTAACATAAATAAATACCAGGGATATGGTGTACAATGTGATTAATACATTTTATACTGCCGTATATTATATTTGAAAGTTCTTAAGAGAGTCAACCCTAAGACTTCTCATCACAAGAAAAAATATTTTTTCTTTCATTTTGTTTATATATGAGATAATGGACATTCACTAAATTTATTGTGGTAATCTTTTCATGATGTATTTAAGTCAAATCATTATGCTGTATACATTAAGTTTATGCACTGCAGTATCTCAATTATATCTCAAAACTGGAAGAAAAAAGAAAAACACCAATGGCTGCTGAACTACCAAAAAAAAGAGCATTTTTTTCTACCTAATGCAGTAACAAAATTTTGCTAGAAGCATCCTGATCTCAGGATTTTTAGTGCCGGTGATGATGTATGAAGTGGAAAGAACATGGCTTGATTCTCTAATAAGTGGTTAAGCTTGCACTACAGACTACATTGTTGAAAAAATCAAAAGAACTTGGGAAATGAAAAAAAAGAGGCACAAACGTTCAGTTATAAACTAAGTCATGGGGATGTAATATACAGCATGGTGACTATAGCTGATAATAATGTACTGCAAATTTTAATGTACTGCAAATTTTAAAGCTGCCAAGAAAGTACATCTTTAAAGTTCCCATCATGGGAAGAAAGAATTTTCTAACTCTGTATGGTGACAGATGGTAATGAGACTTATTGTGGCAATCATTTTACAATGTATACGAATGTTGAATCTTTATATTGTATATCTTAAACTAATAGAGTGTTATATGTTGATTATACTTCAATTAAAAAAAAGAAACCAAAAATAAATGAATGAATGGATGAATGCTCAATGTATTTTGAAATAAATCTGAAATTTATCCTTTGAGACGGCAGATGAGACTAACAGTTTGAGTCAACTTCTCCATTTACCAAGAAAGCATGTGCAATGACAATGTACTAAGGAGTTAAGAGGTTTCCTGTATAAGAGTTCTTTTTTTTCCTTTTAAAAAAGTAGAATCATTACCATAAATGTAACAGCTTTACATCTGTAGGTCCCGTGTTTTTATTACATGATGGTGAGTTTTGAAAAAGCTTCAGCACCTTTCAAACGAGTTTCTTATAAAATTACATAATTTAGATGTAAATGTTTATACTTTTCATTTGACCAGTAAGGGATCTTAAAGTATATCATTAGCAGCTTAGTGCTTCAAAAGATCCAGAAAGAGTGATAAATTATCACGTAAACAAAAATGCCAGTTTTCTAAACATTTTTCTTACTGGATCTCAAATGAGTAGTGTTCCCTGGTTTTATGGAAGATATTTCCCAAACAGACTCAATAAGCTGACACATCTCCAGACCACTACAGCTTTCTAATATGACAAGGATAATCTAGAAACATTGCCAAATTCATTATCTGATGATATTTTAATGACTTTATGGTGTGGTTAAGGTAAAAATACCTCCTTAGGCAACACATTCAACGACTTTATGAGGAACCTTGAATTTTGAGTACATGTGGCATACTTCCACACCTCAGTCAGTTATAAATTATAGTCAGAATTGTTCAGATTCCCTGCGTGTCTAGCTCTGGTCCTTTGTACGCCATTATGTTAGCATTCCTCAGTATATTTATAAAGCCATCCCACCATATGGGCTGAACTGTGTCCCCTCAACATTCATATGATTAAGTCCTAACCCTAGCAGTTCAGAATGCAACCCTATTTACAGACAGGACATTTAAAAAGGTAATTAAATTTAAAAAAAAGGTCATTAGGGTAGACCCTAATCCCATATGAGTGGTATCCTTAGAAGAAGAGAAACTGGGAGACAGGCCTGTACAGAGGAGATAGCACATCAAGACAGCTATTTACAAGACACAGAGAGAGGCCTCAGAAGAAGAAATCAGAATCAAAAACAAACCAAAAACAAAACCAAAACCAAAAACAAACCCGTCAACCTCCAGTCTCCAGCCTCCAGAATTGTACGAAAATAAACTTCTGCCGTGTAAGTCGCTTAGTCTGCAGTACCTCGCTAGGCAGCCCTAGCAAACGAACACACCCATTAAATTAGATATGAACAATCAAATACATTGTCCAGAGCACTGAGGGGAGGATGAAAGAATGAAGTCTGGATCGTTTTCATGAATCCTCTATATGTACTACTACTTGCTCCATGCATGTTTTATCATATTTCATGCTTCAATAGATCTTAAATATTTTCTGGGCTTTTTTGCTTATGAGTACTTTGGTAGCAACTGCCATCAGTAGGTCATGTGTATTTACAATGAGGGAGGCAGACCATACAGATCTGGTCTTTATCTTATGATGGAAAAGGTAAAGTTGATACTGCTCTGGGCAAAATTGCTATCTGTCCCCAAGAATGCATCCTCTCTTTCTTCACTTTACTATAAGATTTACTCATCATTTCAGCAGGACACATTGGCCATCCACCCAGTTAGAGACCATCTTTTGCCACTCTCCCTGAAGGTTAGATATGATCATGTGATTACAGTCTGGCAAATAGAACATGAACAGAAATAATGCATGGGGCTTTCATAATATACCTTTAAGAGAGCAGACTGTCCTTCATTTCCTTTTCTCCCTTTCTTTTTATGGGCTAGGAGTGAGGTGTTGTGGAAGTGAGAAAGTGTTATCATGAGAATAAAAATACCCAGAGGACTACAGAACAGTGGAATGAAAAGGACTTAAATCTTGCAAGAATTTCATGAAGCAAAGCTGCCTCCCCTAATCAGAACCATCTATATTATGAGAGATACAAATAAATCTCTGTTTTCTCAGAGACATAGTATTTTTGGCTTATTTCTCACAGCAGCCAAGCCTACACCTAAATATATGATTGTCACTGATTTCAACTAAATGATCACGAAAAAATATATTAGTTTAGGTGATAAGGAAAATGTAAGGCCAATGTAATTTTTAATCTGGACCCTCTGTAGACTCGCTACTATAATAATCTCACAACATATATGATCCTGAACTAATAAATACGATTCAATATCTTAGCTCTAATAACAAATCTATTCTGAATGGCAAGAAAAAGAAATTAATTCACTCCTATTTATTTTAAAAAAACGTGTTTGTAACAAATTTTACATTTACTTGTCCTCTGAGTCTACATAAAGAAAATCAGTTTTCAGTTTTGGTCTCATTGCACAATTTTAAGTTTTTACAAAATGCAATTAAGATTTCCCAGATTTGGATAATATTGATAGGTTTGTTGAATTAAAAATAAAGCACTGATTTCTTAAACATCTATTTCATACAGGCAAGTGTTTGTTAATAAAAAAAGAAGGGGTACAGTGTGCTATGATTTATTTTTTTCCTAAGTGCCCAAAGGCTTGGCAAAGTTTAAGGTGAAAACACATTACTAATATCAACTATTTACTTTATATAAACACATTTTCAAGTAATCTGGCAATAAATTGACTGAAAAAATTAGGCTGAGTGCCTTGACCTTAAATTGTAGAGAGCAATAATGTCTGATTGACCATGAGAGAAACAGCAGGAATTTACCAGCTAAGGATTAAAGGAAACCCTATACCATTTGGTGATGGAAATGATAGAGCTGTACAGACTCCTTGAGATTTTTTTTATGATTGTGACATCGGTAGTCTGCTGACTGTACAAGTCTGTCCGGCCCAACTGTCTGAAGTCTCTCTCTGCATCCCGGCCCTCTTCATGGGTGGGGTCCATCTGAGTAGTCTGTCTTAGAAGAGCTAGGGAACACAGAATCTTATCTTTGGACTAACTTTCTGACTAATATTGTATATATCTTTAAGAACTCTTTCATATCCTGCCTAATTCTAAATAAGCTTTGGAGAGACCCTTGCTCAGGCTTCCCAGTGGTATTATTGTAGTCCTGAGATATACAGTCAAACTACTGATGAATTTTTGAGGAAAGGGGGAAAGGGAAAATAAAGCAAGATAATATTTGTAATTCTTTTATTGCTGCACATTAATGGTTCTTTATAAAACCACATTACTGTATAGTCTCACATATGCTAAAAATAACCTTTCAGTGATATAGGTTTTACCTTTCCCCAGGCTACTTCAGAATCCAAATTACTAGGCATTCCTTCAACTGCTGATCTCTTTGTCAATTCCATATCTGTAGCTGCCAGCCATTCTGTCAAGGCATTCATTTCCTTTCGCATCTTACGGGACAATTTCAAGCATTTCTCCAACTGTTGCTTTCTTTCTGTTACCTGAAAAAAATGATAATAAAATGTAATTTGGTTTACTTTTTCGATTCAAGTTTAATTATAGCCACTTAGCTGGGACGTTCATATTTTTGTCATTTTACAATAATCTCTTTCTTACTTTTGAAAAATAATATTTTAGGAAAAAATCATATATTCTGGATATTAATAGTAAATAAATAGTCTAAGGAAGACAAGATCCATTCTCCAAAAGATAGTGTCCTGTATTGGGTAAAAAGAAAAGCTATACTTACTTTCTTTAATATAAATTTTAAAATAATTTATGGCCAATATTTGTAAATAAATAGAATGATGTAAGTCAAACTGAAGATATGACACATTTCTTTTAGGAAACCTTCAGTTATCTGTCACAGAGATGGGCAAGAATGTTCACAATCCTCTATATACAAAAGAGGCTAGCCCTTGCTGGTAAGGAATCAAAACAAATAATATTACTTCTCTCCAGAGGCAAAGGTATTTGTATAATACTTAGAATAGTCAAACTTATTGTCATGGTATCTTTAAACTGTCTTACTTTTGCAGAAAAACAACACAAAGAATAGGTCATTTTCTCCTTAAACATACTTTTATCATCCAACAGAGGCAAAAATTTAATAGCGTTAACAAAATTTTTACTCTCCTTAATAGAGAAAATCATGACTTGATCCTGTGTTCTAGTTCTCAGTGTTTAAAACTAAGACTCTCAAAATCAAATTCTTCCATGTTCTCACACAGAAAATGAACAAATTTGTGTTTCTCCACCTACATCTTCTAAGTAAGTCAGTTGGTTGGTTTCATAAAAAGCCCAGAATCTCTTTCATATATATACATATATATGTGCATATACATGTATATTCCTGATGAATAGATATATTCCTGATAAATATATATATTTACATATGTACAATATAAATTTATTCTGCAACCAAAATAAGAATCCAGCCATAAGCATGAAAAAAATGCCACAGTGAAGACAGGTTAAAAGAATTCTAAATGCTGCAATAAAAATACCCTGAAACTTCGAGATAAATTTCAAATATTCAAAAAATTTTTTAGTTTCACAGAGGCAAACATACACTTAAAAAATGTTTTGTTGCTGAGGCTGTAAATTTATTTTCTTAACATATTTTCCCTCCTATTCTTTCCTTTAGGGAAATTAAAGCATTTGCCCTTTTGAGTGCAAGGGTTTTAATTGTGTGGGGAGAAAAAAAATACACTATATGGTGTGTTTCTGTGTATAGTTATTTTTTCTATGCATCGCTGGTAGAAAAAGAATTCCAGATTCAATATTTCAAAGATATTTTATCTTCCCAGAGATAATGCATTAATGATTTTTATTTATTCTATTTTGTTTATATCCAGTTAAATAGATTTTAATAAAACAGGAGACACTGCCATCTTAAGGAAAACGGAGTTTTATACTTTTTTTTTTTTTCCGGTGGAGAAAGCATACATTTAAAAGAGTGCCACCTGCAGCTAGAAAGTTTTCAGCAATCATTGTTCCATGAACACTTACAAATGTAAGTGAGGCTGAAATGAGTATTGAGGCACTGAGTATCTGAGGCTATTTACGTATACTGTCATACAAATTAGAGCACACAGGAGCCACACAAGAAATTATAAGTATTATGATACCTAGGGTGCTAGGTGTAATATCTCTCAAGAAAATTAAATAGATTCAGATATATGAAACGCTTCAATTTTTATTCATTGAGCAATTAAGCTAAGTTGGTGATACTAACCAAACCAATAAAACTGTTTTGAGAAAAGTGCCAAGGACTGAATTGAAATCCCTCCAAAATGAATAAATTGAAGCCCAAATCCCCTGTGCGACTGTGTCTGGATAGAGGGTCTTCAGAAAGTAATTAAAATGACATGAGATTATAAGGGTGGAACCCTAATCAGTAGAATTGTGGCCTGACTAGAAGAAGAATAAAGAGATTTCTCTCCCTCTTCCTCCCTCTCTCATTCTCTTCCTCCCTCCATCCCTCCCACCCTCACTCCTCCACCTTGTGAGAACACCGTGAGAAAGTTATCTGTCTACAAACCAGGAAGAGGATCCTTACTAGGCTGAAGCCTTGATCTTGAACTTCCCAGCCTTCAGAATTCTGAGAAATAAAATTTTCTTATTTAAGCCACCTAGTCTATAGCATTTTGTTACGGGAGCCTGAGCTGACTAATACCAAAAAGTAATCCATATTGAATTGAGGCTAATGAAATAATATAAATTTTGAAGATGATTAAAATGCAATGGTCTGTATTTTATCTAAAAAGAATAATATATCAAGATATCCTTTATTTCCTTAGATTTCATTAAAAAAAAAAACCACAACTGTTGAAGATGCTTATAAGATTTAAATATGAACAATTTTTTTCTTAGTAAAGGAATACATGACATATTTTTATATGAGAAAAGTTATACATATTCCCTTTATCATAAGTGTTTCTAAATCTTTATTTCAAAAATAAATGTCTGCCCTACATTTTTGTGGTGTTCTGTCATCCTACGAAAGCTAAGTATGATTTCTTAGTAATCGTTTATTTTGCTTTAATGATATTATAAAGTCCCAAATGGTTAAATAAATATATACTTCCAAATACATTTTTTCAGGGATAAGTCGGTCTTTACATCTTCCTTAGATCTCACTCACTACTTAATAATAATCAACTCAGGGCACTAACTGCCTTCTAATGTCATTTTTACTGTGTTAAATTCTATAAGATTTCTTCTCCATTATTTTAAATTTACTCTTGCAAAGGCAAAGACTTTGTGCAAATTCCAGGCAAACAAAAGGCCCAGGCAATAATTTAAATTTGAAAAAGTGAATTATCTTTCAAAATATGTGAAATATAAATTAGGTTTTTAAAATATAAAAATAAAGACTGTCAACTAATATAAATGGTTTTTTCAGATTTCCATGTGAATCTAAAATTCACTCTCTCTCAGTACTAAGTAATTTGCAATTTGTAGCTTCAAGACGTAACTTTCAATCTAATTTTAGGTAAATATGAGAATTCTACCCCTGAATGGCTACTTTTGACAGCATTTATGTTTGTGTCTAAGATGGAATGACAATTTTCTCATTGATATTGTTATAGTCAGTAAGGTTGGAAACCTGACCCATAAAAATACACTTTTCTCCCCTTAGGTCTCAGTAAAGCTCTTTCTATGTAGAATGTATCAACTCAATTGTACCTAAATATAAGTAGGTATATTAGTTTATAAAATTTACCAGCCTTTGAGTCATCACAAGTAAAAGTGCACAATGAAAAGAAGAAGCAAGTTTAGAACAAAGAAATGCTTTTAGAAGTATCTGATGGACCAATAAAAATTTTGCTGAGCTTTACATATTTTTTAATGTAGACTGGAAAGAAGATCTTCACTGATTAGTTACTGCTTCCTAATAAGAATTGCACATGGGACTACATCTATCTCTACCTTTGTCTATGTATGTATGTATGTATCTATGTATCCATGCATCTATCTACTGAGAGTAAATGATTTAGGACTTTCTAAGACATTAATTTTACATAATTACTGCTTTTTACTTTACAATTTATAAGGAAAGAGGGAAGTAGCTAGTGCTTGTCATTTCGACGCACACACACCTTTGCCCCCAGCTCATTATACTGCAATTTCAAAGCAGTTACTCTTTCATCAAGCTCCTTAGGGTTTTCCGTCTGCTTCTTCTGTACAATCTGACGTCCAGTTTTGATCACCATTTCCACCTCAGACTTCACTTCACTCAGACTTTTATACAAGTTCTAGATTAAAACAGAAAACAAAACATAGTAATAAGCAATAGTGTCTAACTCATACTATTTTTAATAAAAAGATATGGGAGTAGAGAGCATCTAAGTTGCTCTTCTGTGGTTATAGTTTTAATGGAGTAGCATTTTGCAGCTGTGATCAATAACCAGTGTTTGCATTTTCTCTTGACTTAACTCTTCTATTTATATGTATACATACAGACATGCATATTGTGCAGTTATCTTTACTAAAGTAAGAACATGTCTTACATACATTTTATTCTTCATTTCAAGTTTATAAAGATCATTTCTAAAAGTTATATGATTTCTATTTTAAATGTTATACTTATATAATTCTAGTTGTGACTTTCAAAAATTTCACTTACTCATTCACCAGGTACTTATTGAGTGCCTCCTTATCCTAGACAGTATTTGAGTCACTTAGACAATCAATGGTGGCCAAGTCAGACACGTTCAGTATTGTTCTCATGGTGCTTACCTTTCAGTCAGGATGAAACATCTTAATTTCCAGATCATATTTTTAATATATATTAAACCATATATAAGGAGAGAAGGTAATTTTAAATATATTAATTATATTATACACACTTACTTTCTTGATGGGATTGATCAATTAAAGATAGATTTACTATGAAAAACTCACATGTATACCACAAATATAAAGAAAACATATACTGGTTCACAAAAGTATGTTGCCATCACAAAGCCTCATGAAACAAGTGTCATAGTTTTCCCTTGTAGTTACTTTTCTCAGAATGATATGTGTGTTTGAATGTATGTATGCATGAATGCACATGTGTGTATATATGTATGCAATAATATGTAATAATTTACATTATACTTTGCTGCATTAAACTGTTTAGCAATGAGTCTGAACAACAACCACTTATTTTATTGGTACTAAGAAATAAAGTTGCTAATAGGTAACTTCTGTTTTGGGGGAGTTAGGACAAATGTTGGGTTTGCTCTTTCTTTTCAGTTTAACATCTATGTTTAAAACAAAATATTCTGTAAAGGCTAAGCAATTATCTTATTCATAAAGTCTACATACATAATCTATTTCCACCTTAATCCTCCCTTTGATGATTTCTTGATATTATTCTTTCTTTACTAAAAATTGTGAGTTCTTTCTGAACTTTCCAGATGATTTTTTTTTTACTTCATTTACTTCTATCTTAGGACTTACAAATATATCTGGGTATTTAGAATCATTTAAATCATTAATTGTCTCACTGGGAATCAACTCTTGACTTCTTGGAATCAGGTATTTCCAAATGATTTACTAATTTCTATAATATTTACATTTTTATTTAAGTATAGTTGATTTACAATATGTTAGCTTCAAATGTATAGCAAAGTGATTCGGTTACATATACGTGTGTACATGTACACATATAGTTATATATATAATGTATAATTCTTAGGGTTCTTTTTCATTATAGGTTATTACAAGACACTGAATATAGTTCCCTGTACTATAGAGTAGGTCCTTGTTGCTTATCTATTTTATACATAGTAGTGTCTATCTTTTGATCCCAAGATTCTAATTTATCCTTTCCTCCTTTTCCCCTTTGGTAACCATAAGTTTGTTTTCTATGTCTGTGAGTCTGTTTCTGTTTTATAAATAAGTCCATTTGTATCATTTTTTTGATTCTACATATAAGTGATATCATGTGATATTTGTCTTTTTCTGTGTGATCTGCTCAAATGATTTACTATTTACATTTTTAAAAATCTCAGTGATTTAATAATGAAAGTTCAAAGTACTGATAGCCATTAACAGCATGCCATTAAATAGACAGAGAAAATATTTCTCACTAAGAAAGGAAAATGGTCTTTATATTTGTTTGTGTTCATATCAGCAAAAGTTTTTTTTTTAACAAAACAAACATTTCTTGAAGCCAAAGTCCATGATTACAGTATATGCAATAGAACATCTTAAGTAATGAAAAAATATAAAAGTGGTAAAGAAAAGATACCCTTACAGAAGGATGACTTGAACTGGTCCTGACATTTAAACCAGAACCAGAAACAGATTGAGCAACTACCTTGAGCTGTTTCATCAGGGTATAGTAACACCTGGGTGTAAGTAGGGTTTTTTCCAGTTCATAGTTACTATCAGGCAAGTTTTATGAAGTACCATTAGAGACCTGTTCCTAGAAGAGAATGAACAGCTCTGCCTTAGAGATTCTATTTAGCCATAATGACAATGTACTTGGGTTATTTCCTTTTCAATTTTTTTTTGTAAAATTTAAGATGAGATATGTTTTCATGTATTCCTAATGTTATTCATCTAATATTAGCTAACAGCCATGGATAATGTGATTCACAATTTCTTTAGGGGTGAGAATGTTTATAATAATGAGGCCACTAAAATGCAGCCTCTATTATTAAGCAAAATTACTGAACAAAAAATACTTCATAATTTTTCACAAAGAAAATTTTTGTTAAAAAGAATGGTATTTTCCCATTCATAATGATATGACTAAAATGAACCTCAGGGTTTCTCTTCCATTTATGTTATGGAGTAGAAGCAGAAATACTACTTAAACAAAAAGTACTAAATAGACCTATTTATCTTCCTTTTAATGTTAATGGCATTCAGTGTTTTTATTTTATGTGAATGTTTACCCTGATACTACATAGTACACATAGATTTATAATAATACTTATATTACTCTAGTAGATGACCACATAATTTAACTTTATGTTATGAGAGGACTTGGTGAATTTTCAATAATTGCAACAAATTGCTGCTGGAAATCCCCATAGTGAAGATTTACACTACAGGCTAATTATACCTTCCATGCCTCTTTATTCCGACTTTGTAGTCTGGCAGCATTTCAGTCTATTTCCAGCCCTGATATTTCATGGAAAGATGCTAGGGTTTGGAGTAAGCGTGCCTAAATTGGAATCCTGCTTTTACCCCTCACCAGCTGTTTGTCTTTAAATTCTCTCCTTTAATCTGTGGACTTGAGAATTAAAGGTGACTTGTGTGGATCACTTAGTTTCCCGGGCCCTCATTTCTAGAATGGTTTTTATTATTGAAGGTACTGTTGTTGTTGCTGTTTCCAGAATAAGATATTTCTTTTCAGGATTTCCATTTAAAAACATATTCAGAATCCCATAAGAATTAGATACAGGCAATTTCCTTTGTATTCTGCACAGTACTTAAGAGAATTATAAATTTAAAAAGGACACCTATTGAAGAGGTATTAAGTGGTTACTCTTTCAGTTATAGTTATTATCTCTCAATACACCCGTGGTCATTTTTATCCTTACATCAACTACTTAATAAGGAAAGTCAAGGAGTAGCTGAATATTTGCCATCAGAAATACATACCACACAATGATTTAACTGTGACTGTACTACTTCCTGTTCAACGCTCTTTGTTTCCAGTGCAGGCAAGTGCATCTTCACTTCATCTAAAATCATCTTACTTTCCTGTAGACGCTGCTCAAAATTGGCTGGCTTCTGGAATAATCGAAACTTCATGGAAACTTCTTGCAATTTTTTCTGTGAAGACAATGTAAAAGAAAGCACCGATTTAATTTTGCCTTCCAAACAATAACCAGCCATATTTCTGTTAATATATTTTCCTGTATTCTGGAAGATAGACAAGAGTAACAATAAAAACAAAAGCATCTTTTTCTTCATTTGTCTGGCACAAAGAATACATACATTTGGGAGAAGGATTCAGTAATTGTTCTTAATATGATCCTAAATAAAAGATAATTTATTAATCTACTTTATCCTTAAAATGTACAATTCAAAACAGCCTGTATTATTTATACAGCATATTGTAGTTTTCAAATAATGGCTTTAATCTCAATTTGCTAATAAGCAAGTTATCTAAAATAGACTATATTTTAATGCTACACTAAAACAAGCTCCTTAGTTAAGGCAATAATATGTACCTGTGCCACTTCAATCTGAGAAAGTACCCTTTGGGCAGCTTCCTTTCCCTGGTAATGTTTCTTCATTTCTTCTAAACTGATCTCATGACTTGTCAAATCAGATTGGATTTTCTGTTGGGAGGACAGCATTATTAGTCAGCAGGCTCTGCAAGTTATTGCACAGAACAACTCACTTTCCAAGGAAATGGAACTCAGAAACTCTCTCAAAACATTATTACAACTTACCAAAAGTTATCAAAAATGAAATGACTTATTTATCTCCTATTTGGGTTATTATAAAAAAGAAATTATCCTTTTGAATCAGTGGTAATGAACAGCTATTTCAGATATCATTTTCAGCAGGAAGTATCTATTTATATTTAATATGTGAAATTGATATTCTTTTATCTTTGAATTTACACCCAAATCTGACCAAAGACAAGATATTAACCTTTATAAAAAACCTGTGACAGCAATAAGAAATAATGAGAAAGCTGTAGGTGGACAATATTCCTTAATAGTGATCTTTACTCAGAAATTCTATGCCATATTTCAGTTAAATTTCAGGGAAGCTATGGATCTAGGAAAGGGAAGTTAGATACCTCAAGTGGCCTGGCTTTTTGTCTGATAGATACTTGACAGCTTCCTACAGAGACTGATTTTTGAACTTTAAATAATTATAAATATTTCTATATTTTCTATATTGAGCAAAGATATTTGATTAAGCTCTATTTAAATGTGTATATTTGACTTATACACTTCTTTCTTGGGGGGGGAGGTAATTAGGTTTTTATTTTTTTCAGAGGAGATACTGGGGATTGAACCCAGGACCTTGTGCATGCTAAGCATGCACTCTACCACTTGAGCTACACCATCCCACCAAGGGAGACTGACCCCCTCAATACGGTGGGTCAATAACAACAAAGTCTCTGCTACATAAGTCTGGCCACTCCCAAGTTATGGATCATTAGAACATGAACACTGCTTGTGCCCAGGTCCATCAGATTCCCTCTCAGAACTAACAGGAGAAAGTCTAGTCAAGCTCTGTGGGTGCTTAGAACTGTGCCAGGTATGCTAACAGACTGTGCTTAAGTTCCTAATTTGCATGTTCCATTTAAGAATAGCAAAGGTCCATGACCAGAGAGAAAATAAGAAAGAGATGCATAAAAAGAGAGGAAGAAACAAAAATATTGATGGCTTTCAATCATAGGCTGAAATAGATGGCACCTATCAAAGATGGCTGCAACCATAGTGCTCATACCACATGCTCCTCTTACCATTCCCCCATTAAGAGGTGGAGCTTATTTCTTCACTCTTTAAATCTAGACTGTCTTGACCAAAATAACAGAGCAAAAGTAATGGTCCACCACTTTTAAGAAAAGCCTTTAACTGGGCTAGCAGCTTCCACTTTTGCCTTTTTGGAATGCTCACTTTCAGGATACTCCCTCTTAGAACTCATGTGACAAGCTCTGAAAAGCCTAAGCTACATAGAGAAACTGTGGGGAAGTGTTTCAGTAAACAATCCCAAGTGAGCTTTCAGCTCACAGTGAGGATCAACTGCTAGACATGTGTGAGCCTTCTTGGACGTCCACCCTTTTGAGCTTCTAAGTCACTGTTGTACCGGCCAACAAATGACCACAATCACATAAGACACCCCCAAGAAAGAACCAGCCAGTTGAGTCTTTTCAATCCACAAAACCATTAAAGAAAATGACAATTTGCTGTTGCAAGTAAGCAAAACACCGGTTTACATTCCCTTCTTGAGTCAAAACTGTATTCTTCCCTTTAGTTTATGTGAGACATCCCTGTGTACTTTTGACCAACTCCCCTCTCTTATTTTTGTTTTTGCTTTAGTTATTTCAGTTTTGTTACTTGTGCCAAAGCGTCCTAAAGAGTATACTGGATATGCAAGGAGATGAAAGTTTTAAAAACAAAGGAAAACAAGGTGTAGAGATGAAGCACTGAAAAGCATGAAGAGTTTGGGAGACCTAAAATAATGCAAAGAGAATGAATGTACATCTGCAAAAATGGGTTGGAATGTGGTATTAAATAACCTCCTGTCCTAAATGAAGTTTCCAGTATTTTTAATATGAATATAAAGTTTAAAATTCTAAATGAATCAGAATCACAGATATCACAGATAATAGTTTTACTGCTAATACTTAATCTCAAAATTAAGGCAATTTGTAATGAGAGAATTCTTCTGTAAATTCAATAATGCTTTGATTTGTATTTTATTAATTATCATATATAAGTACATATTTGTGTATCATTTTTTTCAAAAAAGCAGTATTGATTTTAGTGTACCCAAACATTAGAGGGAAGTAGAAACAGAGGGCCAGGAGAGAACCATGGAGAACACGGGAACTGAAGGGATGGCAGAAGGAAAGAACTAAAGAAAGAGAAGGAAAAGTCTAAGAGAAGGAGAAGACAAACAACCAAGAAAGAGAGTACCACTGAAATCAAGTGACATGAGAGTTTTATGAATGTGGGAGAGGTCAGCAATATCAATTTTAAGGCAGATTAAATGAGATTAAAGACTAATAAGTGCATATTAGCTAGTCATTCATCACTATAGCTTGAATAGAGTCAGTGAATTGCAAGGGCAGAAAATAGGTTTTCAAAGGTTGAAGCCTGATTAAGGATAAGGAAGCACTCTTCTAAAAATAGTTTAAATCATTTTGGAAGACTTTTGTCTTTCCACATAATGAAATTTAGGTCAATGAGAATTCAACATGTATTAAGGCCATGTGAAAGGAACCATGGATGGATTATTTAGAAAAAAAGATAACTGATAAGAAAAACTCCATGGGAAAAAAGAGGAAATTGAGAGAAGAGCAAAGATCAATAATCAATGGAAAATAGAGAGGTAGAGAGACAGACCTTTTTCAGAAGCCAAAGGTACATACAGATCATCCTGGATGTGGAGAAGCAGGAGGTGGAATGCGTCTTACTTGATATTCCCTGGGAATCAGAATAATGTTAAGAGAAATCTGGATTTAAATTTCTGGACTCAAACTTGCCATCTGGGCAAAACACCAAACTTTTCCAAGCCTCAATTTTCTCATCTCTAAACTGAGGGTGATAATGACAAGCCAGCAATGAAGTATTATCATAATGTGTAGGCAGAGTATCCTAGAAAATTCTCATGTCTGCAGTAGACAACTACACTCGTTTTGGTAAAAAAAGATTAGATGTGATGGTATACGTAAAATACCTGCTCAAGCTGTCTATACAAATATCTACTCAAAAATTGTCAATGTCATTATACATCATTTGTTTATAAGCATGAGCTCTTCGTTATCTGGTGGGAATGAGAGAGGAGAGGGTCAAGGAGGAGTCAAAAGGAAAGTGATGAAAGTTGCACAGCCATTAGAAAAACTGGGAAAGGAAAATGATGAGGGAAAAATTAAAGAGATATTCAGAGAGAGCAGAGGACCCAAATTATACATCCTTAACACTGTCTGCCCACATGTTTTTTAAACTCATTCATCCATTCAGTACTCAAGATATACATAGCAGAGGAAAAAGTGAAATATACACATAGTCTTTTATACTAGCAGGGTGAGAGAAGAGCACTGAAGGAAGTCATCATTTTAATCATCACCAAAGCAGACATCTGTGTGACCTTATATAACAACAGTTCACATAAATTCATTTAATTACCTAAGGTAAGTATTTACCACCCTTATTTACAATTACAAACGAGGGTAGAAAATGTTGACTTATCCTAGGTAACGTTAGGAAGTAGCAAACTCCATGCCCTTTAAACAACTATACTACCTCTTAAATTATTAAAAAAATAAAAGTATCTTCCAAATGGACATTTATCAGAAAAAATACATTTAATCTTATTTGTATACTAATAGTGTTTAACCTATCAATTCAAGAAGGAAATTCTGCATCTACGACCCAACTCCACACAGTGGAACAAAATCAGTGATCCTATTCTTAAGGAATTCCTGTAGTAGAGAGATAGAATATAGAAATTACAAAGCAGAAATATGAGCAATATAATAGAAAAAATCATGCTATGAGATATAAGGGAAAAGAAATATTCACTTCCATTACAGAATCTGGCAAAGTTTTAAAAAATTAGCACAATTTAAGTCCCATATGGCTGATAAGGGGTTTTTGGAAGGGTAGATAAGACAATAAGAAAATGGGATTTCATTCCAGGTTGTGACAACTAGGAAAGACTGTGTTTGGAGTATGCACAGTGTGCAGACTTAGTTTCATGGAATGAAGAACTGGATGTGGGTGGAGTAAAAATGACTATCTAGAGGAGGAATGAATGTGAAGCTTTGAACATTAAGTTTCAGGGTCAGACACCTGTAAAAATTCTTCTACAAGAGTGTTTTAATTTTCTATTTGTAAGTTTGTTTTGTTCTGTTTTCCTTAAAAACTGCCTCCTCAAAACTACCTCTACTGATGTGGCATAACAAAACAAAGCCAAGATAACTTAAGTGATCATCAAAACACAGCTCTTCTGATGATAAATTCCACATTTTTCCAGATGAGCCATAGTGTTGTCATGACTTACGATATAAACAACAGGAACAACAATGAGTACAAACACACAACCAAAAACTTCACTTTTATCTGTCACCAGGGAATGTGACGGACCACATAACATGTGAAAGTAAACTTTGGTAATTTGAAACTTTCAATGCAAAGCATTACAGGCACTTTGAAATGTTCATATTTAAATCAAGCAGTTAGACTGTTGAGAGGATGAATTTCTGTACTCTTAGAAAGGTCACCACTACTAAAATCATTAATTGAAAAAAAATGATGGCTGAAAATCAATTGAAATTGAGATTTTTATCTTAATTTACAGGCAGCGCCTTTCTAGAAAAATTCTCCTATCTATAGTACTGTTCCAATAGGAATAGAGATAAAAATTTCTTTATAAATTAAGTAGAGTATGCATGAAAAGAGCCCAGTGGTCAGAAAAAGAAAGAAAAATACCATATGATATCACTTATATGTGGAATCTACAAAAAAAAAAAGGCAAACAAACTTATTTACAAAACAGAAATAGACTCACAGACATCGAAAACAAACTTATGGTTATCTGGGTGGAAGGGGGCAGGAAGGGATAAATTGGGGGACTGAGATTTGCAGATATTAATGACTACATATAAAATAGATAAACAAAAAGGTCCTACTGCATAGCATAGGGAACTATATTCAATATCTTGTAGTAACTTATGGCATAAAAAATATGAAAATGAATATATGTGAGTTCATGTATGACTAAAGCATTATGCTGTACACCAGAAATTGATACAACATTGTAAATTGATTATACTTCAATACAAATACACACACACACACACACACACACACACACACAAGAGCCCAGGGGCTAAATGTATTTTGGAAATTAAGGATAAACATGTGTCTGTAATACAGAGCTTTTCAGAGTATTTTATATATTAATTATGCACTGTCATATTCAAAAGGATACAGTTTTTGCTCAAATTAACCGTTTGCTTTTTTTGGTAGAGTATATCATACAAGTAGATTTGGGAAAAGTTATCTTATATACTTAATAAATATATTCAGTGGCAATTCAATGTATCATTCAAGTTATAAAATTTTAAAAATGGATATGTATTTCTAATCGATTCTGCTTTGAGAAGGCTGTATAAAACGCATCACACTTAAATTTAGCTAGCACCCTTACAAATTAATTCTACAATTCTTACTTTCAACTGATGCTTCACTTTTAGTTTGTATTTAGAATATCTTCTACCACCTACTTTATTTAACCTCATCAGGTTATTACTCTGGAACCACACAATTTAAAAATCTTTATCACTGTAGGGTAGGCTGATTGTGAAATAGATAAGCTATGTGTTTAAATAAGAGAGTACTATGGAAACTTCTAGGCAAAAGGGAGAATCTCCTATTTACCAATTCCTCTAAAAAGACAAACATTACAATCATTTTTCCTGAAGTTATGAATAGACAATAAAAAAATAACATTTAAAAAAGTTTCATAATACAGAAGCAAACACTGGGAATGGAAGATTTCATCTAAAGGGTAAGGATTTCTACTGTTGGCTACCAGATTTGTAAGACATGCTAAAGATCTAAAGAGTGTACAATCTGAATTCTATTTTCACCTAAGATATACATCTACCAGAACATGGATAAGAGTTTCAAGAAAATAAACAACAGATCTTATGAAATTGTCAGCTTGGCTTCATATAACATTAGTAATTTCCAAAAGAAACAAAAACGAAAGGAAGTACCAAATGAGAGCCCCTAATTTGGAATACCCATGTATGCTCTAAAAGGAGTTCTCAATCCAACACCTCTCAGTATCACTAGATTTTTTTCATAAAAGTGAAATAATATAAAGCAAATTACATCATCATGCCATCAGCAAAAATGACATTTGACAATATAGTAATTATGCTCATAACTAGCATTATGTATTGAAAGTGGGAAACAACAATGGATATGAAAATAACCATTTTTCCATTAAAGATGGTAAAGGGCAAATTATAAAACTAAAAATCAATCAAACATTAATGACATTTCCAATATAGCACTTTACAATTAACCGAGCAGAGAGCAGGGCTTTTTATCATGATTTACCTCTTCAGACCATTCTCATATATCAAATGAATAACAGAAAATGTCAGGCAAAATTAAGCTGCAACTGTTTAAAGTATTTAATGGAATAAAGGAAACTTTATATCAAATAATTATTGAAACTTTTCTGATGTCAAATAAAGAAAATGACTCCGAAGAAAATAACTAAAATATTTCAGAAAGGAAAATATTATAAGATGTCATGTTAAGACTATGAATGGAGAAGTTTAACACTGTGAGGTAAGTAATTTTTATACAAATAGTAATTTGGATATTGCATGCTCAAAAAAGGGAAATGGCCGCCCCATATATAACACATACTCATAAAATTAAAGGAAGAAAGTATACTAAAGGATCTTAGATAATTTGTACTTTTAAAACACAGGAGACATGAAAGAAAAAGTAATCTTTTGCATCTTCGGCAACTCTTGCTTGTTCCTATTTCCCACACTATTAAACACATAAAAAGAAAAATAATAGTCATTCTATATGGAAAGTAAGCATTCCTATAGAGTAACACACAGAGGCAGTATTTCAGTGTTAGAATGGATTTAAAATTGATTGCACTGTATTTATCATTATATCTACATTGCTGGGTAAAAGGAAAAGAAAATATTTCTGCTATGGTTATGCTGAGTTTGACATTGGAACCCAAATATATGTAACAGTTCTCCATTTTCTTGCTTTGTGGTTAAAGTATTTCATTATTACATAAATCCTGAATAAATTCCCCTATGCGGTTTATACTGCCTAATTCATAAATCAATGAAGTAGGCTATAAAGTTAGATTGCTCTGAGTAGTTTGCAATCCAATGTTCCTATTTACACTATAAAAGTCTTTTTTATTCCATAATGGAATCATAAGCTTAATCTGATAGACCAAAATACGCATTTAGGTCTTTATTTTTTAAGCCATTGATTTTGATAGCTTGGAATGCTTCCATTAAACTATAGCCAAATATATTTAACGTGAGTTAGCAGATTTGCTTCAGTAAACACAGGAAGACCTCAATTATGAATTATTTTTATGTGCGGCTAATGCAATCATCTTAAATTAACAGCTTTCTTTAGTAAAAAGAAGATCCCTCTTTTGTATTTATTGATACTAAGTTTTAACCACATTGTCAATGGGATAGAAAAAAGAGTTGGAAGGAAGAAGACATGTGGTCTGTAGTAAGCCTCGAATACCCAAAAGTCCTAGCTTGATGAGCAAAATACAGGAGCACTTTTCTATGCTGATTATGAGGTCCTCTCCTTTGATGACAATTTGTTTCCTAGATTGTTCTATTTCTCCTCTCTACTCATGGACATAAATCTACTATGTGGGACACGAGGTTGTAAAAGATGGGATAAGGAATCTGAGGGACAAAAGAGACCAGGTTAGCTACTGCTGGCCAGGCAACCTCACTGCTTCTTGTAATTTCAGTAATGGGGTCATGTTCTCCTCTATAAAACGTGCATCATCAGCACATGATGACATCAACAGGTACCCATGTTAGATTGTTCTTATGTATTGGTGAGATTTCTGGAAAAGAGGGAAACATACAGATTGAAGTATCTTTGTAATTTTAAGAATTACAGACATTTAAGTGGCTATTTAGACATAGTTATCATGGCTCCTATTAGGGACATATCCAAACTAGGTGGCACAATAACCTATGTGGAATTAGAGGGAAAAAAAAAGAAGAAAATAAGAAAAACAAGCCAAGTTCATCTTCAAACATCCATTCTGAAAATTCTATTTGTCTAAGTTCATTCATTCATGAAGGACTTCTCAGCTATGTTTTCTTTCACTCATTTCCCATAATAGAAAGGAAACAATCAAAATAGGAGAGAAAGCTACCAGAATCTGATTTCCACCTCAACTCCCTCCTGTTGAAAACTTGATAAAGCCATAGGTGAGAATCTTTATCAAAAACTAATGAGAAGTGTGATGTGAAAGAAAAAAAAAGACAGGAGCAATTCAGTCATTACCAGTAATGAACTATCACGAGTTCTCACCCTTAGCTGCACATTAGAATAACTGGAGGGAGTGGTTTCCAAAAGTTCTGACGACTGTGTCCACCCAGAGATTGTGATGTGATTGGCCTGAGGTGCACACTGGGGTACTTGGATTTTTCCTCCCAGACTTTGAGTGATAAAACTGTATCTCTGTATTTCACTATGTTCTTCAGGAAAATTAAGGAGTAAACAACTACATTCATGCCATGTGTTTATCTGCTGTTATATAAATTGATGATTTTATTCTCTAAAGATGTTTTAAAGAAACATAGTTTTTTTGTATTTTAATCATACTATTTTTGAAATACATCTTCAAATCCTGATTTCTATCTCTAGAAGATAAATTTTTATACCTAGAAGACCTTTCTCCATTTGTTTTATTTTACTTGAATTAGTAAGATGTCATCTTAATTCTGTACTTTAATAAAAACCTCCCTTTAAATGAGCTGGCACTGGACAGTTGATGCTGTAGTCAAATGATTTAAGAATTTGATTTGGTTAAGAGTCATTTTTTGAAATAAAACACTTGGATCAACCTATGCTCCGATATCCTAGCAGTAAGCAGTGTTACTGTGTAAAAGGTTAAACTTAACTCCTGTAAGCTCATGTCACTAAATTAAAAAGCAAAATATTTTTAACCAGATTTAGAATCAGAAGGCCCAGATAACTGGTCATTTAACAAGCTGAGAAAGTGAGAAGCTCATTTTTGCCCTACAGTTATAAATGCAAATAGAATGCAAGGAAGTACCTTGATCTATATCTAATTTTATATATGAGTATACCCTTCAAAATGTTATACACATTACATACATTTCCTTAATACAGCATTTTTTTTACACTTGAGAATCTTAAATCACCTCAAATGGCATAAAAAGGAGACTCTTTTTTTTTTTAACAGATTTAAATTTAGTAGAAAAACTGCCAGTGTACCACACGGTGGAGTCAGACATCCACAAATCTGTGTAGCCAATATGTGACAAGACATCTGAGCACTTATGGTGAATGGTTAACACCATTCACTCTGTCTTGCTTCTCCACGATCTATTAAAACAAGTACTCAATTTCTGAAAACGGAAACATTAGCTCACCAATCTTTTAATTAGCAACGACCTTTTTTTTTTGCAAATTTATACAAACACATTGTGTATAAATGTTCGTTTATACAAAGTGTTGAAGCTAGCCCTGATTATATATACTTATAAAAATGTCATTTGGGTGACATTCTTAGTAGGTTCTTTGTCTGACACACTGAGCTTAAGTTTTTATTGCACAGAAAACCCCTTTATTCTCTACTTGTTTCTTTCAAGGGAGTTTCAAATTGAGCTGCAGGAAATGCAGTCCTTGAAGTAAATCTGAGTACTGGATAATTCTCTTCCAGAAAACGATTCACTTTGCTGTCATCTTAAAATAAAATCTTAGAGAAGAAAGTTTAAATAGCTTTGGGGTGGCTTGCACTTCCTAGTATTATATATTACCATTTGGGGAATTCAAAGTCAAGAATTATCTTAAAAATGCAGGTGCAATCAGAAGTGTAGGGAAAATGGATTTGAGCTTGTTAGTACTCTAAAATCTCTTTTTTCAAGTAGATCTGCAATTTCTAAATATACTTGTGTGCTGTTATCTAAGTATTTTGAACCATTATAATTAATATTACTATAGCTTTTTTAATTTGAGGAAACCAAGCAAAATTTTTATATTACATTATTAAAAACTAGTATGTTATAACCATGTTTATAGAATCATACATGCATATCTGAAATTTAAAAAGCACTCACAGTAAATAAGCTTTTCAGCTAAACAAGATTTTTTTCTAAAAGTTTCCATTTTTTTCCTAAGAAAATAAGAGCTTTTGCCAATCTCAAATTTGCTACTCATTGTTTCATTCTACAAGCCTCAAAAAGTAACTCTATATATTTTATAGTGCAAATATCCAGTTTTAATATTTAGTGTTTATACTGTTCAGAATTTCCTAATTACATTCAGAAAGTTATGAGCAGTCTTTAATCAAACATTCCTCCAAATTCATGTTACTAAATTTAAAAAAATTAGCAGTTCTACTCTGCCTTTAGTTTATAATCATGTAGTTCTTCTCAATTGAGTAAAAATGTCCCATTCCTGTCATGCATATTTCTAAAATCTGTCTATAAAATTTTGTTAGAGATTCAAATTGGAACAGTCTTGGAAGTAGTTAATGCCAGATAACTTGACTAGACTATGTAAGTTTGAACAAATGTACATACTGGGAAGGTTATATACTGCCCCAGGGAAAAACTATCATGAGAACTTTAACATCAGGGTTCACCCCAAATGTCACTTTCTTCATCTCCTATTACAATGGTCAATGAGGAACCCCTCTACCCAAGACTGTTTAAGTCTATCCAAACTACCTGTACTCTGTCTATCTCATACTCTCAGGGACTTTCCTTGTCAAACTTAGACAATATGGTAAACTAGCCCAGGCTATTGTGTATACTGATTCTCTAAGCACCAATTTAACTGTGATTCACTGTACTGTAATTGCATCTTAACCATAATTTATAAATCCAATATTTTACCCCTGAATTTATTTTGACACGAAAATATTCAGGTATTTCCACTTATCAGTAAAGAGAGGGCCTTGGGGATGGACAGATAACCTAATGCCTGTCATACCATAGCATATTGGTCTGAGTTATTCCTGGGTGTTGGGTTCATAATACGCATATAAGAGTTGAAAAGTAGATACATTACCTTACTACCAGAAAACCCTAAAGGCATTTAAATAAATAATACAAATGATACTTTGCATACATGTAAATGTTATTTAAAAATAGAAATACAGCATTTTCAAATTACTTCCAAAGGTGAAAGGTAATTTAGATATAGCCTGAATTAACTCAGTATAAAGTTGACTTAGATTTATTTTCATTAACATTTAACTCCCATTCTAGTAAAACTACTTTAACACATATCATAATTCAGAGCGAGTAGGTTGAATGTATATGTGTGTGAGTATACAGGAGTATACAGAGTAGCATTAGTAGTAGTAAAATGCAAATTCATATTTCTTTCTTGTTATTAATGACTTGTAACACATTAAACACAGAATATAGAGATCATATGACTTCTGATTCCAAGGTAACAAAGATGAGTTGATAATAAAGCATTTGAGGCTGCATTTTATTGTACATTTTCTTTACAATTTATATTGCTGTGGTTTCCCTCGAGCCAAGTATAGCTTGAAAATATTGATGAAAAGAAAACTTTAGTGTGCTATTGTCCCTGTATTTTAAGTGTCCCTACTTCAAATTCTTCCATTATATACATTTAAAAATAAATCTCAGTAGAATACTAAAAAATAAAATAATGTCATTTGCAGCAACATGGATGGACCTGGAGGTTGTCATTCTAAGTGAAGTAAGCCAGAAAGAGAAAGAAAAATACACTGTGCTATTGCCTTTATGTGGAATCTTAAAAAAGAAAAAGAAAAAAAGACACAAATAAACTTACTTACAAAAGAGAAACAGACTCACAGACATAGAGAACAAACTTATGGTTACTGGAGGGTAAAGGGGGTGGGAAGAATAAATTGGGAGTTTGATATTTGCAGATACTAACTACTATATATAAAATAGATAAACAACAAGTTTCTACTGCATAGCACAGGGAACTGTATTCAGTACCTTGTAGTAACCTATGATGAAAAAGAATTGAAAATGAATATATATATCTATATGCATGACTGAACTATTATGCTGTACACCAGAAATTGACACAACATTGTAAACTGACTATACATCTATAAAAAAGAAATATAATGTTGTATATATGAAGCTTATATAACATTATAAGCCAATGTTACCTCAATAAAAATTTTTTTAATTCTTTTGAAAAAAAAAATCTTAGCATACTGATCTAGAGATTTTTTCTTTCCCCCTTATCTCCAAATAGTCAAATCAGTCAATCAAGTAACTCTCTGGACAACCAGCTGAATAAATTTTAAGTTAGAAAATCAGCAATGTGTTGTTCAGATAATAGAAACAAAAGAAGAGAAGCTCATTCCAGGTTCTACTTGCCTGGGCTTCCTGAGGCATCTGAGCTGCGTCGACTTTGTCAGCACTATAAGTTGCCAACTGCTTGTCAATGGATGAGAGGGACTCCTGAATTAAGTGTAAGGATTTTTCGATCTCCTGGGCCGACTGGATACTCTGTTCAAGCAGCTTTTGCCTCCTCACAGCCTAAAGAGAAGAAGAAATAAGAATGAGTAAGTTCAGTGCTTCCTTGTGATAGTTTTTCTGCAATCCTGCTGCAAAAGTAAATGACGATTCTAGATTCTTCTCCAATCACCTTTTTGTAAGATAGATTTCGCAGCTTCCTGCCACTCATTCAGCTCTACTTACAAAAATGAAAATAAGAAAAAAAAAAAGAATCAGCACACAGAACTGCAAGATCGGGAATCTGTGCAGGACAAAACCACTGTATTATGTACTTTAAGGAAAGAGGCTGGGAAAAACATTAGTGAAATCATCTCCGTCATTGCAGTCTGCCGTTCCCAGGCCGAATGTTCCTCCTGATCTCATTATGTAGTTCAAGAGATTTGGTTTACTTAGAATAGGGTCATCGTCATCAAAATCCAATTCAAGACAGATAATCCACTTCCACCAGTGAGACACATATACAATCTGTTCAGAATCAGCTTCTTCTCAAAAGAATTTTAGATAACCATCTGGTTAAGGATTTATTTTGAATACCATTTTGACCAGTTTTGAATGGTCTTTTTTCCTTTACTTTCTTTCACAATTTGAATTATGGAAATTGCTTATACAATTGGATTTGTGTTACTGATGAAGTAGAACAAATAATAGGTAATCCTAATATAGCTGCAATTAATCTTGATTATTACTGTAAGTATGATTAGGATAATTTAACATTTTTTAAGTATAAATAACATGCTGAACAGACTGCAGAGTCTCCCTTCGAGTATCTGTTCACCTTTAAAAGAGTGGTTATAAAAGGAATGGGACAGGCAACTGATTGAGAATTCCTTAAGTTATGCATGATAATCGAGTATTTTTCCTCATTATACAATGTGTAGGCATGATTATCTGGTACAATAGAACTATCCTTCCCACAGACCATGATTAGTGTTTTAAAAATAATACTGCTCTTTATATTATATAAAGACTATCAGGCATTGTATCAAGAATATAAATGTTGGCTCTTAAGCTTAAAATATACTGGAGATGTCAATGTTCTTTAATGAAGTCAACTGGGAAAACGGCATTACTCAAGGAAGAATAAGACTAAAGTCATCTGGACCAAGGGAAAAGGAGTGGAAGAATTGTGATACTGCAGAAGCAAAGAGGCTATTCTCAGTATTTCTACCTATACCATAAATCTTCAGGATGCTGTCCGAAGCTTTTCTCTCTTCTCATTCTACCTGTACCCTTAATTTCAAGTACACCTCACATGCTTACAATCCTCAAATCTACATTTCCAGTTTAGTTTTCTCCCGTGATCTCCACACCTGCATATATATTATCTTACTTGACACTTCCATTTGGATGTCACCACAGCCACCAAAACAACAGGACCAAATATGGACCCACCGTGTATTCCCTTCTCACCTACTTCCCACATCCCCAACTTGTTTTTGCTTTGTCTCTGTATTTTTCTTCCTACTACAATTATGTACAATTAATCATTGCTTTTATTAAGCATAATTTTGGATATTCCATCTTCTATCACGTTCTTCACCATTTTGCATTTAATCAGTCCATCAATCACCAAGCCTTTCTTCTACCTTCTAATGTCCCTTGATGACATCCTTTAGTCCCTCTCCCCACCATCATTACTTTACTTGATATCACTAGTATCTCTTGCCTTTAACATGTTCCTAGAATATTGGTCGGTATCCTGCCCTGCCACTAACCATCTGCAAAGCAACTACATTGTGTTTTTCCCAAAATAAAATAATGATTCTCTCCTTTAAATTCTTTTGTGATAACTTATTTTCCTTAGGATAAAAGTCATGTTCCTTAATATGCCTCACAAGTGCCTTCACTGTGCCTGTGCTGCCTTCTACTACTTGCCTGAGATAAAAAGAAATACTAATTTTAATTTCCCAGCATATATTACATCTCTCTTTATACTTGCCCTTAAAAATGTTGGTTCCTTTTCTTAGAATAATCCCAAGCCCAATTTCCTTTTATTGATTAACTTACATTTAGCCTTTGAGTCTTACCTTGAAAATGTGGACATGTCCCTCTCCAGGTGGCTGTCCCTGACACCAAGTGTTCTCTCTTGCACTTTGTATTTCTGCCTTAGCACATATCACATCATATTGTAATTTCCCATTAACTTCCTCTACTTCAGACTATAAACTATAAACTCTAAGGAAGTTACAGATTATGGTTGTTTTATTCACTGTTCAGTATCAGTTCTGAGAAAAAAGGCCACTAGTTTTACTTATGGCTGGATGAATGATAAAACAAGGCTTTTTAGTGGGGAAAACAGAGAAGAGTTCAAGTAGTCTAAGGCGAAAAAAAATGGATTTCAAAAGAAATGGGGGGAAAATTTCACCACCACTTAGAGATACATTCTTCCAATAACAGATCTTCATGTTAATTTTTTATTATTATTAAATCTGTCAGAATAGGTTGAATAGGTTGAAACATTATTGGGAGCAAACTTTAATCTATTTCTATTAAAATACTTAATCCAAGCCAGTGACCAAGACCCTGCCCTGTACACTAACTCAAATATACTTTGCTTATTTTTTTCCAGGCAAAACATCAACAAAAGTTGCATCACATAATAACTTAGATAACAGTGCTCATGGCTATAATCAGATCTCTCTGTGTTACAGAGCAGAATGTCTGTCGCCTACCCAGAGTTTCTCCAGAGAAAAGGCTCTCTAATGATAAAATTTCACCATTGTGACAGGTGGCAAGAGAAACCTCCCAATCACAGCATGTAGTGATTGTCTACCCAGGCATTGTTTAAATCTGGTCCTTTATCTGGATAATGGCAAAAACAGCTTACTCTTTTGTGCACATCTGTAGAACATTAATGTAACTGAGTAGGATATACTATAGCATAATATTAAACAGCATATCAAGACTCAAAGTTATTTTTTGGAATCTAACTGTTTCTATTCATGAGATTCTTGGGGTTGAAAGAAGTGTAATGGCCTAAAAGATGATGGCAGAGTTGACCTCAAGTGGTTTGGTTCTTTGCCTGGCCTGGCAGTCAATAAGAGAGACTGATTTATACAGATTCTTTGATTATCTCAGGGAGTGAAAAGAGTTGATGTCAATCCAAGCTTGCAGAATTCTTTGAACTAGTAATGGCATTAGCAGCCTTCTATTTCTAAACATCTTGTTAGGCAGACCCTGATGGGATGCCAAGCCCGTGGATTTTCTAGGATGCTCAGCACATTTGACCTGTGCCGTCTCACTGAATGGAGCTGGTAGGATGTCCTGAACCATAATCGGATTTTTGTTGTTGTTCCAGAATAATACTCAACTGTTGTTTTAAAATGTTATTTCATGTCTTTAGCTAATCCGCTCAGCAATAAAAGGAGCCATACAGTTAGACAAAAACAGCAAAAGTGACGAGAGAAAGACATTAAAAGACTGGCAATCAACAACAAAAATATAAAAGTAGAAAACTGAATCCTAGTAACAGTTACCAAGAAAAAAACATAATGAAAACACATTTAATTTGATTTTTCAGAGAAAATTCAGAAAACTAAGATTTAAAAAAAATCAACATACATGAAAATAAATTATTCTTATTTCCTCAAATTGCTCTGCAAAAAAACATCAAAAGTTCAGTGACTTTTGTTGGCAATGGAAAGTTGTCTTCACAGTGAATTGATTGTTCCTCACATTCCTATTTTTTTAAATAATGTATTAGCCCTTGTGACCCAATATTACAAACACTTAAATCAGAGTGCAGCGTGCCTAAGAAACTGAGGAAGAATGAGTATTTCATTCTGGAAGAATACATTTTTCATGTGAAATAAAAACTAGGAATCTGCCCCAAAATATACATTTTTAAAATATGAACACAGGCTTTAAAATAGAAAAAAAAATTAGACAAATTATCCCATTGATTTTTTTATAAATCATCATTCATTAAAGGAGGTACATATCCTTAATATATTTATTATACTCATTATAAAATATAATACATTTTGTTTCATTAAAGGGGTAATAGGCAAACTCACGGTTGCAAATTAATTAGGAATTTGGGTGTTTCACTATTAAAATAGGTCCTGAGGAAATTATTATATATATTTTCCTTATAATTAAGCTTTCTAACCAGCAGTAAATACTTGTTAAGCATAGAATATATTTTGAAGAATTAAACTATATGTATATTCTCTCACCATAGGAAGACTGCAACCAAACTAGACAAAAATCTAGTAGAATGCAAGGATACAACATTTTTCAGCCAAAGAAAGAAAGAAGAAAAACAAATCTACATTAATGAGTTAAAGAATGGCAGAAGAGTGCTTTTGTTCAAAATTCCTAATCCTACACTGACTGCAATTTCTCTCTGGGTCACATATTTCACAAATTTTATATATATATATATATGTATATATATATTTATACACATACACACAGTATTTATATATTATGGATTACAAAAATTTTCCTAAAATAAATAGTACTGAGAAAGTTAATTCATAAAATAGCATGAGCTAGTTTAAGGCCATAAAAATAACTTTCTTCCAGTATCTGTGAGATATAGGAGTGGGAATCGGAAAAACTCTCATTGTTTTGTTTCTCCTTTTAGGATGTGTGTTATTGTTTTATTTGCTTTCTTTGGGAAAGAATGGGGAAATGGGATTCTGATGTCCAGATATTATTGTGGAGAACCCATTGGGTGAAGGAGGTTTTCATGAAGAAACCCTTTGCTGTGGAATCCCTTGTAGAGGATACAAGAGTTATGATAGGGGTCTTATGAAATGGGAAGCATAAGCGTGGAGAACATGTACTTTGACTTCCTGGTATCTTTCACAAACCTTTGTTTTTATTCAATTATGTAATAAATATTCCTTGGTTGCCTCCTATGTGTCGGGCAACAGGGGCTCAGTTTTTCTTTTTAAATTACTCAACAGATTCAAGCTTAACATTGCAAAATTGACGATTTCATTGGCCCTATGTGAAAAAGGGAATTATTTTAGCAGACTTTTGAGACACATTTGGTTTCTCAGAAGTCTAGAGTCGGGATTTTCTAAAGATTTGTAAATTCTTACTGGTTCTCTTTCAATTTACACAAAATTTCAGGCTCTTAGTTCAGACTAATTACCTAGGAGTTTTTTTTTTATTATTATTACTCATTTATATTTCTAGGAAATAAAGAAAAGCAGAAATTAGATGGCTTATTTAAAAAAAACAGAATATGGTTCAGATCATCTTGCAATAAAATATACACTTATTTATTTTACTTATTTATATTTTTTATTTCTAAGTACTTGCCAGTGAGATCTGGATATGTCAAATATTTTTATTTCCAACATTCTTTTCTTTTTTCCTAAGTAATGAAATATTTTAGCCAATGTTAAAGTTAAACATCATTTCTTTGAGTGATTTTTGTAGTACATGAACTAAAAAACAAACATAGAAAAAAATATATGTCCCAGAAGGATGGTTCAACATACACAAATCAATCCATGTGATACACCACATAAACAAAAGATAGGACAAAAATCACATGATCGTCTCAATAGATGCAGAAAAAGTACTGGATAAAATTCAACACCCATTTATGATTTAAAAAAAAAAACTCTTACCAAAGTGGGTATAGAGGAAACACATCTCAATGTAATAAAAGCTATTTATGACAAACCCACAGCCAGCATAATATTCAACAGTGAAAGCCTTCCCACTAAAATATGGAAAAAGACAAGGATGCACACTCTCACCACTTCTATTCAACATAGTCTTGGAAGTCCTAGCCACAGCAACCAGGAAAGAAAATGAAAGAAAAGGGATTCAAATTGGAAGAAAAGAGGAAAAATTGTCACTATATCTGGATGATATGATACTATATATAGAAAACCCTAAAAGCTCCATACAAAAACGACTACAGCTGACAAAAGCATTTGGCAAGGTAGCAGGATGCAAGATTAACATATAGAATTCAGTTGTATTTCTTTACACTAATAATGAAATAGCAGGAAAATAAACAAATAATGCCTTTAAAAAATCATATCCAAAGCAATAAAACACTTAGAAATAAATCTGACCAAGGAAGTAAAAGACTTATACACGGAAAACTACAAAACATTGATTAAGAAAATTAAAGATGACTTACAGAAATGGAAAGATATCCCATGCTCTTGGATCAGAAGAATCAATAGTGTTAAAATGGCCATACTGCCCAAGGCAATCCACAGATTTAATGCAATCCCTATCAAATTACCCAGGACATTTTTCACAGAACTAGAGCAAATAATCCTAAAATTTATATGGAATCACAAAAGACTCAGAATTAACAAAGCAATATTGAAGAAAAAGAATGAAGCTGGAGGAATAACCCTCCCAGACTTCCGAAAGTACGAATGACCTACAATAATCAAACAGTTTGGTCCTGGCATAAAAACAGACATATAAATCAATGGAACAGAACAGAGAGCCTAGAAATAAACCCACAGACCTATGGGCAATTAATCTTCGACAAAGGAGGTAAGAATATACAATGGAGAAAAGACAGGATCTTCAGCAAGTCATGTTGGGAAAACTGGATAGCAGCATGGAAATCAATGAAGTTAGAACACTCCTGAGTGTTCTAAATTCAAAATGGCTTAAAGACTTAAATATAAGACAAGACACGATAAACCTCCTAGTAATAAACATAGGCAAAATATTTTCTGACATAAATCTTAGCAATGTTCTCTTAGGGCAGTCAACCCAGGCAACAGAAATAAGAGCAAAAATAAACAGATGGGACCTAATTAAACTTATAAGCTTTCGCACAAAAAAAGAAACCATAAGCGAAACAAAATGGCAACCTACGGAATGGGAGAAAATATTTGCAAATGATGCAATTGACAAAGGCTTAATTTCCAGAATATACAATCAGCTCATAAATCTTAACAACAACAACAACAACAACAAAAACCAACAACCCAATCCAAACCTGGGCAGAAGATCTAAACAAGCAATTCTCCAATGAAAACATACAAATGGCCAATAGGATCATGACAAAATGCTCAATATCACTAATTATCAGAGACACACAAATCAAAACTATAATGTGGTATCATCTCACACCAGTCAGAATGGCCATTATTCAAAAGTTCATGAACAGCAAATGCTGGAGAGGGTGTGAATAAAGGGAACCTTCCTACACTGTTGGTGGGAACGTATTTTGGTGCAGCCATTATGGAAAACAGTACTGAGATTCCTCAAAAAGCTAAAAATAGACTTACCATATGATACAGGAATCCCACTTCTGGGTATACATCCAGAGGGAACTCTAATTCAAAAATATACATGCACCCCAATGTTCATAGTAACACTATTCACAATAGCCAAGCCATGGAAACAACTTAAATGTCCATCAAGAGATGACTGGATAAAGATGTGGTATATTTATACAATGGAGTACTACTCAGCCATAAAAAAGAATAAAATAATGCCATTTGCAGCAACATAGATGGAGCTAAAGATCATCATTGTAAGTGAAATAAGCCAGAAAGAGAAAGAAAAATACCATATAACATCATTCATATGTGGAATCTTAAAAAAAGAAAAAGAAAGGGAAAAAAGGACACCATGAACTCATCTACAAAACAGAAACAGATTCACAGACATAGTAAACAATCTTATGGTTACCAGGGGAAAAGAAGTGGGAAGGGATAAATTTGGGAGATTCAAATTTATAAATGTTAGGCACTGGGGGGAGGGTATAGCTCAACTGGTAGAGTGCATACTTTGCATGCATGAAGTCCTGGGTTCTATACCCAGTATCTCCTCTAAAAATAAATAAACCTAACTACTTCTCCCCCCACCACTGCCAAAACAAAATAATTAAATAATACAATAATAAATAAATTATAAAAAATAAAATGTTAAAGTTTTTTTAAAAAGCATTTAAATGTTAGGCACTATATATAAAAATAGATTTTAAAAAAGTTTCTTCTGTATAGTACAGGGAACTATGTTCAGTGTCTTGTAATAATCTTTAATGAAAAAGAATATAAAAATGAATATATGCATGTATATGCATGACTGGGACACTGTGCTGTACACCAGAAATTTACACATTGTAATTGACTGTACTTCAATTAAAAAAAAAGAAAAAAATGTGTCCCAAATTCTAATGCAAATAAAGGAAAACAAGTATAAATCCTTGAAGTTTTTGCTTGTGGGAGAGCTTTAATTGCCACCTTGAATGCTGCTACCTTGCACAAGATGGCACAATAAGGAGTATTTTTCTCATGGACAGTGGCTACAAGTGGGAGTCTGATAAGATGTGCTAAAACCAAATCCAACTCTCCACAGCTCTTCAGAAACTAACATGGAGACCAAGAGAGGTCCTAATCTGCTTGTTTAACAGCCACACTCGACTACACAGATTGTCCTGACCAAGAAGTTCTGTTTTCTGGAGTTTCAAGTTCAGGGGGCCAGGCAACTAATGCAACTACTTCCTTACTGCTTTTCTTTGTTACCTACTAAGAGGCTGTAATTTGTTCAAGTATCAAATAATACGAATACTTAATTTGACTGAATTATGTTGGTAGGATTCAGAACATGTTTGATTAGCTGGTTCCTCCTGTCCTCTTATTTAACTTATTAGCTGCTCTGAAGCTCCACTATTACGGTCAAGAATACACTGGACTCTGTTTTTTTAGAATTCTGGCTATAGTCCTCAACTGAAAACAGTAAGTACTAAGTTCCTCTCAGCCTAATAAATGGAAATAAAAGATCTATCTCAAAAGGGCTTACAAATGAGGTGGGAAAGCTGGCCTTTCCATCATTACTCCAATCTTACTTATTTTAAAACCTTCTGAAAATTTAGGAGAGAACCACAGTCATACTGAATTCATGGCCCAGGGACAGAGTGTGATGGCTTCTTCTGTTTACTCCTTGAGGAGGAATAAAAGGTGGTACTTCAACCCTTCTGCACCAAACCAAGACCATCACTCATAGAGTCTACAAAGTAGAAAGGGGATGGCATCTAATCACCAACTCGAACTCTGCGTATGTAGCTGAGTACATTATTTGCTGTCTATGACTACTTAGGGGTTAAAAATAAGGATCTGGAAATGATGTCATAGTGAGGAGAGGGGACACGTGTACTTTCCAAAGCTTGGTGTGGCAAAAACATTTTCATAGGTCAAGTAGACACTGAAGAAGGTAGCCATGTTTGAGCTGTCTAGTAGGAATACTGCTTGTGGAGCAAGAGTATTCCAGGATGAAGAGGCTCTAAGATATCTTTACAGAGCATGTTTTTCTTGTTAAAGATACAGGAAGACAGAAAAACTTCTGTAATACCTCCTAAAGAACCCACACTTGCACCCTAAAGAAAGCAAATGTTTTGTGTCCTTACATGTAATCCATGAACATCATAAAGATGCTAGTTAAGAAGAGACATTTGCCTACTTCTTCATTCCTACTTCTTAGGTCAATGGAGAATAATGCAACCCAGGTTGGGGTGAGTGAATGTGGTGAAAGTGTAGGGAGGAAACTGACCACTCTTGTCTTCCAATGCAGGCCAGTTAGGCATGGTGTTAAGTTTGAGCTGAAAACAGAACATTCAACTAAATATGAGATAGAAATTTTAAGGCAATTTAAACTGAATTTAGTGTTTTTAATATCATAGAGATTGGAAAACAATGGAATCTATTCAGGATGCCAATAAGAAAGATGAATCAAACGTCTGCTTGAAGCAACACCATCTCATGTTTGTGTTCTATCTGGTTCAAACTATGCAGCAAACTACTGACACCGTCCACAAATTCAGCACTTGATAAACCGAGATAGAGAAAGAGGAAAAAGATGGTTGTGAGTAACAGCTAGAACGTGGTTCCGGGAAAGACAGGACACAGTTTATGGAAGGCTTGAAGAGACAGATAATGAAGGACACAGGAAGTGTAATTTGAAGCACTGAGAATTATAGTAGTATGGCATGATTAGAAGACTTATAAATGCCTTTGTTTTATACAACAGCCAGCAGATTACACGCGTTTTATACCCATCTACCAACGTTCCATGTAGTAGACCACTGCTACCATTAAATGCAATGCTTGGCCTACTGATGAATAATTTCAAGGAGCAACCAATTAAAATCTCAGATGCATAATATGAAGGTCTTTTAGGATGGATGCCATGAAAATGTCAGAAATTATTTAAGGATCACTAGGAATGTCCTATTTATCTCAGAAACAGGTTCTCTCAACTTTAAGTTGTTCAGAACTGGCAGGAGAATGTCATCCAAAGAAGGTGAAATTTGAAGAACATCCTGGGTCTCACTGTAGACTTAGATTTCTTCTGGGCTGATGAGCAATAAACATTTCATTTTTCATGATTTTGTATGGAGAAGGAAAAATAACAGATCCCCACAATGTTGCATATAACATTTCTAGATGGTTAGGCATGCTTTCAGCAGGGTGAGGAAATGTTTTTAAGAAAAATCAAGCTAGTATTTTGCAAAAAGAATTAAACAGATTAAAAGAAGAGCAGAGGAGAAAGAAGATAATTTATAGCAGGAAGGACAATTTACAACTGCTCACAATCTCAGGAACCATCAAAAGCTTCAGTTGGTTCATTTTTTTCTTTTGTTTTAAAATTAGTCTGTCCAATTTTTTCCTGAAGAAAGGAGGTCCCACACAGTGTTCCTTAGATAAGAAAGACCAAATAAATAGAAAAAACTGCTGCGTTAAGCCACTTTACATTTAACTCATAAAGGGTTCTGGCACAGTTGGTTTTTGCGGCATATTTGTTAATGTACTTGACAGAGATGAAGGCTATAAATAATCACACAGATGCACACATTTCTATACATATTCTTTAAATATAAAAGGATGTTACATTATTTACAAGGGCTTTTAGATTCAGTTTTGTTTATATCACTTAGTTTAAACCCACTGTACAGAAAAACCCCAAAACCATGTGCATGGAGCTCCCTATAATTTCCTTTAGAGGAAGATTATAAACATTAAAACCACTGGTGTCACGGTTAGTTGAAACTTCATCTGTTTTAGGTCTGTGCAGGTCCCTCGAGTTCTCCTGTGACCTCTGGGGGAAGCATGCTTGAAAGTAATGTTTGGGAATCACTTTATCAATGGAACCTGACATCAGATCGCCATGACTTTCAAGTAAAGCATTGGTAGAATGGTCAATGAGCTGTACAGTAATATATCTTAAGACATTTCTGAATTTTTGCTGCATCTATTCATCTTCATGGGTAGACAAATGAAATTGGTCTTCTGCCTTGACAGGAGCAAACTGATGTATTATTTCAGCTTCAAAAAGAAAGTGATGGAAGTAGAATACAGTAAATCCAGAAGGAATCTACAGAGTTCATCTTGTCCCAGTCTTTTCAAGGTAACAAACACCACCACCCGCTGCCCCAGTCAGTAAAGCTTCCCTGGGCCAATGGTGAGGTGCTCTCTGGTTGCACATGTGCTCATAATATTACTCCAAACTTCAGACAATAATTTATTGACACTGCAAATAATTAAAGTATCACTGAACACTTCTCCTGATACAGAATAACAAGACAGAATCAGAGTCTGGGGATAAATTGGGTCAGGATTAAGCACAAGATTAAGTAACATACAGAGTGTATATAAGAGTAAAAATCCAAATCTTGGGGTAAAATCAAGTTGTAGAATGAAGCAACGACTGGAGGTCAGAAACAGAAGTAGGGATGCAGCCACTGAGAAACTTAGTTGATTTCTGGCAATCGCTTCTGTTGCTGTCCCAGAAAGCCACAAATGCATCGACTCTCCCCTAATTCAAGTATACATGGAGGAAGGGAAGGTATCCCAATTAGAAAAACCATAGGTGGTGCTTCCAAGCTGAAGTATGCAGGTAATAACCCCAGTGGAGAAGGCCTCTAGTGAGGGAGAGCCTACAGAGACCAACAGCAGATAGACTGGTAGTTGTGTCAAACTGTCACTGTTATGTAAATGAACCGGCCACTAGGTAGTCCTTGGGTCAGGGTAGTGATTTCCAGCGGGCACAGTAAGGTGACAGAAACATCAGAGTGGAAGAGCTCTTGGTGCAAGTCAAACTTTCCATACGGGAACGCAGACCCTCAGGATAAAGCCTGCACATGGTGTTTCTGGCCTCCTGGACTTTAGATGATGTGCAGGAAGCACATCCTTCACAGTTCCTTTCATAGAGTGCCTAAGGATGGCCACAAGGTTTGGTTATGAATAAAATAGTTTTCAGTCTTCAGGCAGGTCAGGTAGTCTCAAATACAGCTTCAATAACCAGAAATGGTGCTTTTCTGATGTACCCTAGTGATCTCCACTGGATCTCTTTTATTGTGATGTTGGCCCATAATAGCCAGAAACCAGTGTCCAGGTTCCCTTGAAATAAAATGCGCTAGACTCTGTTGACCTCTATGGTCAATCACCAGTGGGGTTAAATTATACTCATATTGGTACCAACTAAAAGTGGTATCTGAGAAACTGAAGAAATACTCTTCTCTCCTGGGATATCTGGGATGACTGCTTTTCATCCTTTCTGGAGGCATGAAGATTAGGAAGATGAAGATGTTCAGTTATCACGAACATTTCACATGATAACTATGGTTCTGGAGAAGTTGTAGAAGACAGTGTGGTTTCCTGCCACCCTATTTATCCACACTACACTGAAAAATTCCTCAGGTATAGATCACTAAATAGCTGCACTGTTGTGTCTGAAGGCTATTACAAGGCTTTCAAATATTGTGTTCTTCAAGTAGATAAGATAGACAAGACTACAAATGTGTACCAGGAACTCCTGCCAGAGTCTTTGGCTGTGGTATGATTCATTTGGCTGGGATGTGCACCTTAAACAGCAAGAGCAAGATGTAGGAAACAGCTGCTTTTGCTTTTACTTGCCAAATATGCTGTAAACTTACTGAGAAGTAGGCTGGGAGTGCAGAAAGAAGACTCATGTGCACTGATGTGGGCACGAGGAACAGATAAACACTGGCAAAGTGGTGTATTATACTCAATTGCTTGTTAGAGACCAGGGTCATCTGTCACTGAATGCTATTGGGAGATATTAAGCTGGCTGAAATAAACATAAACTGTTTCCCAACTTCCTCCTCTATCTCCACCCCTAGAGGCATCTTCTTAGCATCCATAGATAAAATTCATTGTTCTGGAGTTGTTTCGAGTAGTAGAGGAAACAGCAACCAGCAACCAGCTCTCAGGTGGTAAGGCCTCACTCATAGGATTGTTGCATTTGTCATAAGTCAGATAGAGCTGACAAGCTGTGGAAAATGGTTACTAGGGTCATGCAGAACTGCTTAGTGTCTTTTAAACTGGTCCCACAGGGAATGTCTGTTCCATTAAGGTTGTGGTCTGGGAGGGAGAAAGAGGTAGCATATTGTGGAACATGGTGGTACACTTTCTATGCCATCAAAAGTTTGGTATAGTTTCCTAAAAGTGCTCATTCTACTCCAGCAGGAGACTGTGGCCTTGAAGGAGAACCATTTTTATCCATGCTCAGTTTAATTGTTCAGGAATTGAAAAGGAGCTTCATCTATGGAATAAAGAGATCACTCAGCTCTAATGAGCAGTGGCTGGACATGAAAAAGTTAATGGTCACTCTGGGAATGAATCTGAGACCTAGGTCACATTAGCAAAGTGGACTGCCATTAAACAATTCATGCTCAGGCAGAGGTCAAGGTCAGAGTTCCAAACCTGAATAATCATCAGAATCTAGAGGAACTTTTCAAAATACAGTTTTCAGTCTCAATCAAATTCTATTAAATTAGAAATTCAAAGGGAGTCAGCAGGGAATACGTATAACCTAAAGTTCCTATAACCCTTCCATCTGTGTGATTTTGATGACTAGCTAGATTTGAAAAGAATTATCAAGAGTGAAATTTGAAAGAAAAGATGCCTTAAACAAGAATTAAATAATAACAGATAAATGCAATTAATTGGGCTCCCAACAAAGAAGAGGAAAGGACAGAATACTACTAAATTGGCCATTTCTTTATACAGATCAGAAAATGTAAGGAACTTGGTAAAACAGAAGCAAGAAAGCACTTCTCCAATTTTCTCTGATACTTTCAATGGAAACTTCCTAATGAATATGTGTTTTCCATGACTGAAAAAAAAACAGCTTGATAAATTTGAAAAATATTTTTATTCCTTATCCCATACATGGATTGCTCTAAGATACTAGAATACATTGTAAGGAAATGTTCTTGATCATTCTTTCTCCCATTTCCTTCTTTTTTAAAAAATGAAACTATTATTTACTAGCACCAAGTAATTTTAGTGCAGATTTGTCTGAATATTAAAGGCCAGTTTTGATCCTTCAACCCAAGAATCTATAAGTTACTTGAAAAGAAAATCAGTTTAAAAAGAATCTAGAGTGGTAAAGTAAGATGGATGAGATAGATGAATCTTTACCTTGAGAATAGTATTTTGTAAGACTTAAATATTAGTTGTAAGGAACGATGGACAGAAGTAAAAGTTATACGAAAGTCTCAAGTCTCATTTACAAAAAGAGAAAACTCTCAGGGATGTTTATGAAAATGTACATATAAAAAAATTAAAGGAAACATTTCTATATAAAAATTCATTTCTAAAATGCTACTTTACCAATCTATACTACTAATTTAATTATTGCAATTGATTAGTTTTAGGTCTTAATATCAGATTTTTTCATTTATATATTAACTCTCTCTTTTGCTATTCCAACTGTAGAGGAAAGGGTTCAACTACTAAATTATAAGAAACTTCAAGACAATATACTTTTAAATAAATAAATGTATTCACTCTCAGTCATAAAGATTTTAAAGCTCTCTCAAAGCATTAAAAGCAACTTGTCTAGTGTGAATATATATTTAAATGTTAATTATGTATTAAAATACAATGAAACTATAAGTATCTATATTTATATATAAATATATACAGAAATATACATTCGTGTATGTGTGTTGATGTATCCCTTCGCGTTTAGATCAAAGAAAGTGACTGTATTATATTTGGTATGCATACAGACAAAAACATTTTAACTGCTGTCTTATAAAAACATTTCAGAAATGTCAATACAAATGACCCAGGAAACACTATTTACTGAAGTAGGGTAAATTGTATTTAAAGATAATTATAGAATTGCTACTTAAAAAACAAAACAAAAAATAAATCTCCATGATTCATGATGATTAAAGTAAGAATGAAACTCATTTATGAACGACCTCTGTTCTTCTGAAGGTTATATAATATTTCACTTTCTGTATCTAAAAAATAGAGGGCAATTAAACTCAAAATACAATCTGCACGTTAAAATGTTATTAAACACAAGAATTAAGGATCACATAATTGGGAGGGGGGATGGGTATAGCTCAGTGGTAGAGCATATGCTTAGCATGCACAAGGCCCGGGGTTCAATCCCCAGTACCTTCATTAAAAAAATAAAACATTAAAAAACTTCAATTTTTTTAGAAGAAGAGCCACACAACTGATGATAGGAAAAGAAAGATACATTTCTCAGGTAACAAAAGATGATACAGTAGGGGAGTGGGTTGAGGAGTAGAAAGAAAGAAGTGAGGGAGATAAATAGGTACAAATTTTCAACAAAATAAATAAGTCACAGGTATGAAATGTACAGTGTCGAGAATATAGTCAATAACTGTGTAATATCTTTGTATGGAAACATATCATATGTAGACTTAATGGCAGTAATCATTTTGAAGTATATAGAAATATTGAATCACTATTTTTGTGTAACAGAAAATAACATAGTGTTTTACGTCAATTATACTTCAAAAACAAACTCATACAAAAAGAGATCAGATTTGTGGTCACCAGAGGTGGGGAGGAGGCAAACTGGATAAATGCTTTCAAAAGGTACAAATTCACAAGTATAAGCACTAGGGATATAATTAATGTACAATATGAGAAATATAATTAACACTGCTGTATGTTACATATGAAAGTTGTTAAGAAAATAAAGCCTAAGAGTTCTCATCATTAGGAAATTTTTTATTTCTTTAACTTTGCATCTATATGAGATGATGGATGTTCACTAAATTTACTGTGATAATCATTTCATGATGTATGTAAGTTAAATCATTATGCTGGATATCTTAAACTTATAGAGTACTGTATGTCAATTATATCTCAATAAAACTAGAATAAAAAATAAAGGATACAGATAAACTGCCATCTAAAGAGGTATATACGGTAATGTCTGGAGGAGTTCCAAGCACTGGAGCCTATGTCCCTATAGTGTTAGAGTATGTCACCCTTCCAGTGTTGATGTGTTCACCAACCTGGAAGCTTTCTGAACCCCATACTACTGGGATTTTTAATGGAGGCTTTATCACATATGTGTGATCAATTATCAATTCCATTACCAGCCCTTCTTCCCTCTCCAGAGAATGGAGAGTAGGGAAGAAAGTTCCAAGCTTCTAATTATGCCTTGATCTTTCCAGAGACCAGTCCTCCTTCAGGAGCTACCATCCAAGAGCAACCTCATTATAACAAAAGATATTCCTATCACCTGGTAAATTACAAGGAGCTTAGTGTCAGATGCTCCTATCACTCAGGAAATTACAAAGGTCTTAAGAACTCTGTGGCAGGAACTGAAGTCGAAGACTAAACATCAGAACAAATGTTTTTCCTAACATTTCTATACAGAAGCATTTTAAGAGCACTGTGTCAAGAACCAGAGAGAGTGACAAATATATGAACTTCCTAAATTAAAAAAAGCAGATACAGCAAACAGAGGAGAAAAACTATTTTATAATTAAAAAACAAAAAGCATATACTGTCTTGTCTATTTTTCTTACATTAATGAGGGCTTTGCTATTGGATTTATCACCCATGTGTAAATAGTACACAGTTGAGATTTTTCTTTCAAAATGTAGTAACTCTTGTCCAATTATTCAACTAAAATTATTATGAGGGCAAGTTGCATATTCGACCACTCAGCTCAAAAATAAAGACACCTTGAACACAGATGTTTGGCATAACAGTCTGCTTATGGTGCACTTTTATTTAAAGATAATAGTTTTATCAAAGAGCATTCAACCTAGGAAAGTCAGAATTCAATACATTAAATATCCTTCTTCCAATGTAAGAAAGAAGGCATCAAATTTAAAACGTGGAAAAAATGTAATCCTAGAAGCTGTATCCATTAGCATTCTAAGAATTAGAGTAAAATTGTACCTTTCAAAATATTAAAGCAGTTATCGTTGGTCGAGCATTTTCAGTGAAATATTTTCAAACAATGGTCTGCAGAAACGAGTCGAAGTTCTGTAACTCATGCATAACTTTAAAAGCAATTTAGGCGTAAAATTTACCAAATGTATAAAATGACAATTGGGGCTGGCATCATGGGCTTTTAACCTGGCAGTCATGTGAGACTCCATACTTCTAGGACTTAAGCTTGGTTTCATGTTCTGTTATAACTGTCTTGAGATTCTTAATTTTAAAACAAGGAGCCTGCATTTTTTTGTTCTGTCCCTAAAAATTATAAAGTATCTGATCCTGATTACAATAATTTGGGGAAAATGGCCAATAGCTATAAGGTTGAAATAAGAGTCTAAACTATCCAACAGCACATAAAAAAGATCATACATCATGATCAAGTTGGACTCATCCCAGGGATACAAGAATGGTTCAACATACACAAATCAATCAAGTGATACACCACATAAACAAAAGATAGGACAAAAATCACATGATCATCTCAATAGATACAGAAAAGGCACTGGATAAAATTCAACACCTGTTTATGATAAAAAACAAAAAACTCTTACCAAAGTGGGTACAGAGGAAACATATCTCAAAATAATAAAAGCTATTTATGACAAACCCACAGCAAGCATAGTACTCAATGGTGAAAAACTCAAAGCCTTCCCACTAAAATATGGAATGAGACAAGGATGCCTACTCTCACCACTACTATTCAACATAGTCTTGGAAGTCCTAGCCACAGCAATCAGGCAAGAGAGAGGAAAAAAAAGGGATGCAAAGTGGAAAAGAAGAGGTAAAAGTGTCACTATATGCAGATGACGTGATACTACATATAGAAAACCCTAAAAACTCCACACAAAACCCAACAGAGCTGATAAAAAAAAAATTCGGCAAGGTAGCAGGTACAAGAGTAACATATAGAATTCAGTTGCATTTTTTTACACTAACAATGAAATAGCAGTAAAAGAAAGTAAAGAAATAATCCCTTTTAAGATGGCATCCAAAGCAATAAAATACTTAGGAATAAATCTGACCAAGGAAGTGAAAGACTTATACACGGAAAACTACAAAACATTGATTAAGAAAATTAAAGATGACTTAAAGAAATGGAAAGATATCCCATGCTCTTGGATCAGAAGAATCAATAGTGTTAAAATGGCCATACTGCCCAAGGCAATCCACAGATTTAAAGCAATCCCTATCAAATTATCCAGGACATTTTTCACAGAACTAGAGCAAATAATCCTAAAATTTATATGGAATCACAAAAGACTCAGAATTGTCAAAGCAATATTGAAGAAAAAGAATGAAGCTGGAGGAATAACCCTCCCAGACTTCAGAAAATACTACAAGCTACAGTCATTGAAACAGCATGGTATTGGCATAAAAACAGACATATGGATCAATGGAACAGAACAGAGAGCTCAGAAATAAACCCACTGACCTATGGGCAATTAATCTTCGACAAAGGAGGTAAGAATATACAATGGAGAAAAGACAGGATCTTCAGCAAGTCATGTTGGGAAAACGGGACAGCAGCATGGAAATCAATAGTTAGAAGACTCCCTCATTCCATACACAAAAATAAACTCAAAATGGCTTAAAGACTTAAATATAAGACAAGACATGATAAACCTCCTAGAAGAAAACATAGGTAAAACATTCTCTGACATAAATCTCAGCAATGTTCTCCTAGGGAAGTCTACCCAGTAAATAGAAATATAGCAAAAATAAACAGATGGGACCTAATTAAACTTATAAGCTTTTGCACGGCAAAGGAAACCATAAGCAAAACAAAATGGCAACCTACAGAATGGGAGAAAATATTTGCAAATGATGCAACTGACAAAGGCTTAATTTCCAGAATATACAATTAGCACATACAACTTAACAACAAAAAATCACACAACCCAATCCAAAACTGGGCAGAAGACCTAAACAAGCAATTCTCCAATGAAGACATACAAATGGCCAATAGGCACATGAAAAAAATGCTCAATATCACTAATTATCAGAGAAATACAAATCAAAACTATAATGTGGTATCACCTCACAGTAGTCAGAATGGCCATCATACAGAAGTCCACAAACAATAAATGTTCAAGAGAGTGTGGAGAAAAGGGAACTGTTAGTGGGAATGTAGTTTGGTGAAGCCATTATGGAAAACAGTATGGAGATTTCTCAAAAAACTAAAAGCAGACTTGCTATATGATACAGCAATCCCACTCCTGGGCATATATCTGGAGGGAACCTTAATTCAAAAAGATACATGCACCCAGTGTTCATAGCAGCACTATTTACAATAGCTAAGACATGGAAACCACCTAAATGTCATCGACAGATGACTAGATAAAGAAGTTGTGGTAAATCTATAGAATAGAATACTACTCAGCCATAAAAAAGAATAAATTAATGCCATTTGCAGCAACATGGATGGACCTAGAGATAGTCATTTTAAGTGAAGTAAGCCAGAAAGAGAAAGACAAATACTATATAACATGACTCATATGTGGAATCTAAAAAATTTTTTTAAAAAGAGGACATTAATGAACTAATCTACAAAACAGAAACAGACTCACAGACATAGTAAACAATCTTATGGTTACCAGGGGAAAGGAGGTAGGAAGGGATAAATTTGAGAGTTTCAGATTTGCAAATGTTAGCCACTAAATACAAAAATAGATTAAAAAAGAAATTTCTTCTATATAGCACAGGAATCTATATTCAATATCTTGTAATAACCTTTAATGAAAAAGAATATGAAAACAAATATGTGTATATATATGCTGACTGGGACATTGTGCTATATACCAGAAATTCACACATTGTAACTGACAGTGATTCAATAAAAAAACGAGTCTAAACTAAATTGGATAAGTGAGAGAAATATTTTTTTACAAAAATACATGAAATTCAAATTAGAGGCACCAGGACACAGTGACATACTGGTGGAAGAAAAATGAATACCAAATGAATGACTTCCAAATATGAATATAATTGCAAGATAAGACTCCAAGCACCGGTCTCATAGTTGTTTCAGGATATAATCAGATACAAATAGGGGATAGATTAACTGAAGATAATGGAAATAAAAGTCTCGTTTCTTTTGATTGTCTACTTGTCTGTATGCGTGTGGTTGTTAATAAGATGATTATTTTGCTGAAAACAATGGGAGATAACGGCATAACTGTTTCCATTGCAAACTATTTTTACTAACTAGTACTGAATCTACTGTATTGTTCACTAATACTTCTGCCTATTTTGAAATGAGCTTTACAACAGGAGAGCTCCTATTCCAAGTGTTTTCCATGCTCACTTTGTCAAATGCACCAGTTCTCTAGTCTTCCATCCCCACTTCATGCCACCAACCTGACACATCCTAAAAAAGAGGCAGCACTCTCTCAGGTATGAAGTCTTTCATGAGTAAATTTTCTCAGTCTTCATACTCTTTTCCTGAAAATATTTTCATATTATCTCAATTCTCTTTTTTTCCACTTTCAAAGTTTGTCCTTCCATTTGCTCACATATATTCTGTAAGACTTCGCTTTTACATATTAAGTACATATTTTTGTAAGCTCTCCCCTCATATTCCAAACATGCTCAAATCTTCACTGCCCTGAAAGTCAATAAGGCATAAAATTAACTCTGCCCTATTATTTAAGGCACTAGGCCTTCTCTCTGATTTTTATCATCACCAAATGTGTTTTTCTTTCATTTTCAAAAGCATGCTTATTCTTTTTTTCTTGCTTTATTGAGACATAATGTACACATAACATGGTATAATTAATTTTAAGATGTACGAGGTATTTATTTGACACATCTATAAAGTGCAAACTGAAATGAAATGAAAGTAATCTGATTAGTAATTTAATATACAGATCGATTCTTATTGGCCTAATGGTTTTGCTTAAAATTATACTTGAACAGTAAAACAGGTGAAGGAACAGCACGTGAAAGAAATATTTGGCTTCTGTAATCATCTTGAGCATGGGTTTAATATCATCTCTTTATCATGACAGCCTACTTATAGAAAAAGACATTTGACATTTTTTTCCTTAAGGACACGCAAGTATAAAGACATCTAAAAGTAGACTGAATATGACTGAAGTTCAAAGAACCTAGTTCATAAAGAAAAATATGAGTGGCATATATACTCTTATTGCTTGACAGACCACATTTAGATCTGCTAAGACTACCTTTCAGATCAGCTGGAGAGAGATTGGTGAAGAAAGGGAAGAGCTCAAGATTACCTTAAGATTTCTGGCCTGAGAACTTTAGAGAATGAGTTGACATGCTGTTTTCAAAAATGGCTGCACAGAACGACATTCCAATCAACAGTGTAGGAGGGTTCCCTTTTCTCCATACCCTCTCCAACATTTATCATTTGTGGACTTTTGAATGATGGTCATTCTGACTGGTGTGATATAGTTTTGATTTGCATTTCTCTTGTAATTAGCAATACTGAGCATTTTTTCATGTGCCTATAGGCCATTTGTATGTCTTCATTGGAGAATTGTTTGGTTAAGTCTTCTGCCCATTTTTGGATTGGGTTGTTTGTTTTTTTGTTATTAAGTTGTATGAACTGTTTATATATTCTGAAAGTTAAACCTTTGTCAGTCGCATCACGGAAAACAGTATGGAGATTTGCCAAAAAAATAAAAACAGACTTACTATATGATCCAGCAATCCCACACCTGGGCATATATCCAAAGGGAACTCTAATTCAAAAAAGATACATGCACTTTAAAGTTCATGGCAGCAATATATACAAAAGCCAAGACATGGAAACAACTAAATGTCCATCAACAGATGACTGGATAAAGAAGTTGTGATATATTTATACAATGGAATACTACTCAGCGATAAAAAATAATAAAATAATGCCATTTGCAGCAACATGGATAGGCCTAGAGATCATGATTCTAAGTGAAATAAACCAGAAAGAGAAAGAAAAATACTATATGATATCACTCATATGTGGAATCTAAAAAAAAGAGAAATAGAGGACACTAATGAACTCATCTACAAAACAGAGACACTCGCAGACATAGTAAATAATTTTATGATTACCGAGGGAAAGGGAGTGGAAGGGATAAATTTGGGAGTTTGAGATACAAATGTTAGCCACTATATATAAAAATATATTTAAAAAAAATAAATTTCTTCTGTATAGCACAGGAAACTATATTCAATATCTTGTAATAACCTTTAGTGAAAAAAATATGCTCACAAGAATAAACCTATGGTTGTACACTTTCAAATGATTATAATTATTCTATTACTTTTATATTCAGAGTGGAAAGAGAGAGAGATGTATTTTTATATTGGTATCTTTTCAAGACAGAAAGAATATTCCCTTGTCCATCATTCTGCTGAAGCTATAACCCGTTTTACGTAGAATCTCTTCACCTCCCCCCATTTGCTTAAGCCTAAGGTTTAGATTTCTATCCTATCAAATGGCTTTATCTGACCAAAATCTGGGATTCTAGCATTAGCTCTTAGCACAAAGGCAATACAAGGGTCAGTGCTCATAGCTGCATTACTTTTATGGCTTGAGTTTCATCCGAATTTACTTTTTGTCCTGGCCTTTAAAGGTTTACTCATAGCTCCTTGCAAGAGAAAAAATATTTCAAAGCATATTTGTTGGAAATTTCCCAGCATCTTGGTGGTTTGAAGAGAGCATTTTAGAATATTCAATCTGCCTCATCCTTGGGAATGGAACTTAGCCTCTTCTCAACATATGTGAAGCGACCTAATCAAATTTACCTCATAAAAATAACGTGGGGATTGAGTTTAATCCTGTTTATAATTGCTTAGCACAAGGACAGACATAAAAATGTACCTAATAAATAGTAGCTTTTCCTATTTGTATTATTATATACTGATATTTTCTGAGAAGTAAACATACTGATGAAATGATAAAGCATAATTTTTTATTAGGCAAATGGCTTTCTAATAAAATTTTTGACCTCATGACTGATACACTGTCACTTATTTTCCTGGATTACTTTACAGTTTTCCTTCATTCAATATATGTCTATTCTGGTATTTTTATGTTAAGGTAGATGTGACACTGAGTGACCAATTCAAAGTCATAATTACAAGAACAATTCATGGGTCCCTCAAGCTATCATGAAAGTTACTATTAAAGCAGCATTAACCAGTTTAGATTTTGCCTCTTCTCTTTCACTGTCTGCTATTTAATGACAGGTTGAAAAAATTTATAGATTATTTTGAGAAGGACAGAAATGGGGGCATTAACAACATACAAGAAAAATGAAATAATCACTAATCAAGAGAGCTGGTGAAAGCTTTGGACTTCTAAATATGTAATTTTACTATTTGGTGAAAGCTTTGGACTTCTAAATATGTAATTTTACTATTTATGAGTCTAAATTTTTTAGAAATGAGTCATCCTTAATACTTTTAAGCTCATGCTGTAAGCTTTCCTTTGAAATTGGGAGACTAGGTTTCTTGCAATATTCACTTCTTAGCAGGCAGTTTTTATTTTTAATATAAAGAAATGATTACTGAGATTGGAGGTAGTGAGGTCAACCAGTCATATGCCCGGGCTCCAAGAGCAAAGAGACTTGAGTCTAAGCTTATGAGTTTTGTGGTCTCTGTTACTCTTTCCATTTCTATAAAATGGGAATGTAGAAAGCCTTACACCATGCGGGTACTGTGAGAACAAACAAGAAAATGCACGGCCGACGTTTAGAGCAGTGCCCGAGCCTTTGTAACAGTTATATTATTATTGCTATTATTATACAGTTTGCTGTATCACTAACACATCTTCTGTAGCTTGGTTACTCTGTAATAAGTTGAAAAATTAGATCATTTGGTATAATTTTTCGAGCTCTTTTTTCCTGGTTTGCTAACCATCTCTCAAATCATTACTTTGAGTAGAAAATATAGTACCATATGATTATGAAGAGTGAAAGATGCCTTTTCAAGGAATGGAAATAATTTATTACTTCTCTGAATGCAAACTCACACTTTGAAATTAGGAATAGGATCTAGCATATCTCTTTTAAATATTCATAGGCAATAAAAACTCTGGCTGTTTGATTGATTTAACAGGCAACTGAATGTTACCTTTGCTCTGCATAATTGCAGCTATAAGAAACATTAGGTAGGCAATAAAAAAAAAACCCACAAACCTCTGACATAGGCATTTAATTGAGAAGAAAATGGGCTAAGGCTTATCTTCACGTGAAAAGGCACTTTGTTTATGCCCTTTGGAAAATGGAAAACTATTTTTCTTCAGCCAAAAAAAAAAAAGCAAGAAACTTACATCTTAAAACAAATTCAGATTTTTTCACTATAATAATCTAATGTACAACATGTATTTTTAAAAAATCAATTTAAAAAACTGTTACTGTAATTATTTTATGTCCCCAGGTCCTTAGCTAATTTATCCCAAGGCTCCATGTGCAACTGCATCAAAACCCCAGTCCTTTCAACTAAAGCTTCAGTGGGACATACAACTGGCTTAGCTAACAAAGTATTAGGTGTTTCTCTATATACCTAGCACTTTAGAATCGATTAAAGTACCCAGATTATACCCTGAGAAATAGGAAAACCCTGTTAATACCCATTCTTTTAACGCAGCATCTTATTTTTAAAGTCATAGCAGCATATGAAAGACTAGCACAACAGAATTTGACAAGGATATTATCTCTAACATGATGTGTTTTTCATCAAAGCTCTGAGGCACCAAACATGCTTTATTTGCATTGCTAAATTACTCTCAAGTTATTATTGGCTAAATATTTTATATAAGCATAGCCAGGACTGATAGCGTTTTCAAGTTTATTTCAAGTTTATTTATTGTTACTATAGCATTCTGGTCAATTAACTACTGAAGGAGAAATGAAAAACCACTTTCAATTCTAAGACTTGGAGGATGATAAAAAGTCCTCTTGTTAGTCTTCTGCATTTTATTCAAATATAGACGTGTGAGTATTTCATTGTTTTTCATGATGGAATATATGTATTTGTCCCTGCCTTTGGTGGGACAAACACACACATACACACACTCACACACACTGCTTTGAGGGTAGATACACACATTGTTTTTGGTAAAAACTAAAAGCACTTTCCATGTAGTATGTTATGTTTTGCTCAGGATAACCCTTCAAAAAAGATCTGTTATCACAGATGAGGACATGGAAGTTTGAGAATATTACCCAAGGATACATAGCCAATGAGTTGTAGGGGGATGTGCAAGTTATCAATTTATTGTCTTTCAATATTCATCTATTGGTGATATTGGATTATTTCTTTGCTAGCTGGCATGATGCTAAGCTTTGTCAGTAGAGGGTGCTGGAGTAACACTGAGAGAGGTAAAGGTTTCTCTGCTCAGTGTGTTTTTATTTCTTGCTCCTACGGCTCTGGGTTGCCCTGTGGGATGCCCAGTGGAGCTCACCTCATCTCTTCCCCTTTCCCACAGATCTTAGCAACACCCTCTACAGTTGTCTTCTGACAAGTTCAGCAGATATTCCAGTGGTGAATTCAGCCTGGGTGGCATAATCATGGGCAGAACTCCCAGAATCCAAGCTGGTTTCCCTAAATTAAGCAGCACTTACTGCAGATAGCCTCCCAGTGAGTCCAACAGGCACTCTATCCAGCTTCCAAGAAAACCCAAAAGCATCCCTCACAGGTTGCCTCCCTATGAATTTTGTAAGCATCCCACTCCAAGACTCAGCCACTGACTATGTACTAGCTGAGTTAGGTCCCCAGGGAACTTCTTTGCCATCTCATGGTCTGGAGACACACTCCAAACAGGTTTGAATCTCAGCTTTGGACAGAACTCCTCATTTTGCAAATCATTTCCTTCCCTAGGTGCTATCCTTGTTTCTAGGGAATTCTTTTGAATTCTCTTCTATTTCCTCTTAAAAATTAATTCCCAGTAAATATGAATACTTATCTGTATTAAACTTTCCCTGTTCAAGTTACTGTGTAGTTTCTGTAACCTGTCTGATCCTAATTAATACAAGAGATTATTCCAACCCCAGTTTTTCTGATGCAATATTCAATGTTTTAAAATTTACTTTGGATACAGCAGAATAAGTATTCAATCAAGGTTTGTTGTTGAGCTGAATTACTATTTATTTGGGGGAAATAAAAAGTTCCACAACAAAAACATTTGAAATATAAAGACGTAAGTAGTTTTTGTGTTACAAGAGGTTTGCAAGAGTACTACATAAATGGTGTACTCCTAAGAACAGAATAAGCAGACACTGAAAATTGTTAAAGAATAAAATTCGGGCCTTTCCAAAAAAAAAATTGGGGCCTTTTCAAAGCTTAGCCAATTCAGTTTTACAATGTGCCTTTTGATTTTTTTTTTTTTTGCTTAAAGTACAATTTCTAACCTGACACCAACATTTAAATATGAATATAAGCACATTCCAATTTCATATTTAAACCCAAATTTAAATGATTTTTGAACTAGTTGCCACCTTGGGATATCTACTTCTGCTCACGCCCAATAGTTTGATAGAGTCAAGGGCCAAAGGACTGTTTAGAATCACCTATTCCCTGTCCCCAGTCCCTTACACTGATATGGAGAAAGAATGAACAGACTATTCAACAAAGGTAGTGCAGGATTAAGGACTGTCTGGAGGTTTGCTACTCAGGACTTCTTTCTAATGTAGAAACATGATCAAACTTCTTCCCCACATAAATAACAACAGGTTCCCTGTATACCCTTCCAGCTACCACCCCTCTTAGGACCTTTCCTTCCCTTCACAGCCAAGCTCCTCCCAAGGACAGCGCACAGTTGCTTTCCCCCTTCCTTCTCTCCAAAGTCTTCTGGAACGTACTGTCACCAGAGTCTCTCTATCCCCAGGAGAACTCCAACAAAACTGCTATAGTAAAGGTCAGAAGTGACCTCTTCATCTCCCCAGGCTTCTCTACTATACTTGCCAGTTTTTTATGACTCCTCTTTATAAACTGCTTCCTGCTAAGCACCCTGGTTTTAACCTCTTCCCTCTTTGATCACTTCTTCTCGTCTCCTTTGTAGACACTGTTTCCTCAGCCAAAAACTTCATCTGGGGTATAACTCCAAAATGCTATGATTCTTTTTCTTTCGGCTTCTGTGAGGTGACCTCATGAACTCTACAGTTTTAAGTGGCACGTAGCCTGACAGATCCCCTATCTGTGTAACTAGTCTGAGTCATGATCTTAACTTCAGGGCTACATCTCTCTTTCTTACTGAGTTATGGAATACCCCCTTCTGGGTCCTCCATAAATACTGTCGCAGACTCTGCTGACACCCTGCCACATTACCCCTTCACCTCAGAACCTCTGACTTCACCTGTAGCTTTGGTGGCCAGTGTGGGCACACAGTGCTAGGTTCCCACGTTGGGCACCTGCGTTTCTCAATTTTACTGCTCTTGGCATCCCAGAAGTACTGGGATTTTATGCACCCAAGAGGAATCCTCAAACACAAAGGGAGGAAAATTGCCAGATAAATGTTCCAGCCTCCACTAGCTCAGTGGGACAATTCTAAAAAGCATGCTCTCTGACACTGGTGTTCTACATGATTTCTTTAAAGCTCCCGGTGGGACTGAGCCCAGTAAGTTGTAGTGGAAACACATTCATAAAAGTATCCTTTATCACCTTCCAACCTTTCATTTTCCACTCTCCCCACGTCCTCATTTGTCCTTCTTAGTATCATCTCCCAAATAAACTACCAGCACCTCCATGCCTGACTTAGGGGTTGCTTTTGGTTAATATCAAACTTAAGCAGACATGTCAGGCTCAATGGGAGTAAAAAATGACACAAGATCTTTCACTTCCAAACTTGCTTTTTTATCTTACTTTCTCAAAGTTGTTTCTGAAACCTATCAGATACTCAATCACCTAAATCAGAAATCCAGATGCTCTCCTGGGTTTTACATTTTCTCTGTAGCTATCACCAACGGCCTTGCCTTCAACTGAACTAAGAGTAATTCTTCTGACTTGGTCTCACTGCTTGCAATTTCCTATCTCTTGGACCACCCACTCGGCAGTCTCCTCAGAGGTGATGTAATCACTTCGTGGCACCCCTCTTCTCCTCTCGCCTTTGTTTGCATGTTCTGGTGTCCACTTGCCTGAAACTGCCCTCCTACACTTGTCCATTTGGCTGTCTTCTACTCTACTCATTTAAAAATGTAGTTTACAACTAATCTTCTCTAGCAAAGCTACCCCAAATACCTTCCAATGCTGACCCACACACGTGTGTACCCTTTTTCCAAGTTCCCTAATCCTCTGTTATAACTTTTACCTCAATGCTTTGCATCTTATAAGGCTATTATCTGGTTTAATGTCCTGGAACACACTAAGAAATCTTATGTCCTTGCTTAACTAATCAAGGTCTCTAAGTACTGAAGTACAGGAACTTTTTTTTTACTTATTACCAACCCTTAGAACAGTGTCTCACATTGAGAGATGCTCTTAGCAACTGGATATGAAACTAAACTTCATTACAAGTTTTTTTTCTTTCTTGACAAATAATCCACTTTTGATTTGGAAGAGTATATGTAAAAGTGATTAAGAGAAATATCTTACTTTCTTTCAATTTTGATTTGAAAAATTAACACCACGTGTAATAATTTTTAAATAGGAAACCCACTCTGTTATATATAAATAAAAATATTATTCGGGAAAAACAAATACTGTCCACTATCTTCAGTACTCATACAATCACATGTATTATTAACAGATTACATATCACCATAACAAACGTGTATGTGTTTGGATAGAAAGAGAGAGAGGTGACGATACCTACACATATTGGTTAACCTTGCATAAGGAAAAGACCTCTATGGCCAGATAAGATCTGATTTTGAATACTAGATTAACTGTTTACTCTTCTGAGGATTTGAGCATGTTACCATACTTGGTATGTCTTGGTTTCCTATTAAAACCCACACTTCAGAAATTTTTTGTAAGCTCAAATGATACAATACACATGTAAATATTTCAGCCATGTCTGGAAGCTGAGCTAATATTTAAAGTATTCCTCATTTTGCCCAAGAGGCATAAAAGTATTTGCTAGACATTCATGCAAATTAGTTTAAACTCATCGTCATACCTCTTCATGTAGTTCTCTCCAACGTGAATTAAATGTCTCAAGTTCCTCATTGATCAGTTCATCCATGACTCCGCCATCTGTTAGGGTCTGTGCCAATATGCGAATCTGATTCGGGTTATCCTCAGAATGTTGCATCAAGTTTTCAAGTGACTGAAACACATTTGCAATAATTACTATTTTTCTTCTTTTTCTAAATCCACTGAATTAACCCAAAATGCTCAGTATCTCCTGATTTACATATAATTAAGTTATCCACAACTTAAAGCAGTATTTAACTGGTGTAACAAAACATGAAAGATCACTGTCATTTCAAAACTATGATGTTGTTTCATGTGAATCTTCATGAGCTTGTGGCAGAACTGTGCAATGGTGCACACAAAGACTCACAGCCACCTTCTCCTCTTAGGCCCACAATTTCTCAACTTCTCATATAGCTAGTGATGGCCAAGTGGCATGATTCTGCCGATATATGTATCTAGGGAGAAATTCAAGAGCAGAGTTTCCTTTCATACTCACACTCTCACACACATACACACACACGGCACAATCTCTTTAGAAGAAAGCCCTATGCCCTTCACACCTTTCACACATACAAGGCTTAGAGGTAAAGTAGCCATATTTGGACTGGGAGGCACTAAAAACAAGGATGAGGCCCTTCAACCTGATCACATAGTAGGATAACTGCATTATCACATCCTTTCTTTTGGCTAACATCCTTTCAGTAATGTGGGATAAGTGTGCAGGTTTGCTTCATCTTTTTTGGAAAATCACATAAAAGGATCACTTTGCTGGTTCACAACAAAATGGTCACTGAACATCTCTGAACAGGGCAGGGACAAAATGACAGTCCACCTGAGAACTCTCTTTGTTCTTTGATACTTCTGTCAGGTTTTACAATTCTTTTGCAAAAATAAGAAGGTTGGATATAATGATGTCTAGGTTTCTACCGCAACTTTCTAGGATTCTAATTCTACTCAGTATAAAACATTTTACATTTTCTTCACATCTTGTTAATTTATACACCTCATTTTAGCAGATTTACAAAGGGGTTGCACGACAAATAGCTCTACACACAATAAATAGGCTAAAACTACATATTCATCATACATAAAAGATTACCCAGAAGTACAATAAAATGCATAGGACATTAATGATTAATAAAATGTCAGAAGTTCACATAAATCAAAGCTTATATGTGCAAAAACTCCTTTCAATTTTACTTTTTATAGATCTCCAAAAGAAAACTAGAAAACGTATTAAAATTTTGTATATACTAAAATGTATTAACATTTTAAAGATACATTTCCAATATCAAAGCATGCTCATTTAATACTTTGAAACATTCTGTAAGATATAAATTTATGATCCTAAGTCATTTAAAAATATGTTCCAATTCAACGAACATAGCTTTTAAACTGGAAATGATGTTTTACACTATCGTCCCGTTTAACTCTACTCCAACGGAGCAAAGTTATGCATTCATACTGTCTTTATAGGTCTGTAGTACGCTTAAGTAGGTAAAGAAATGTGTCAACATAGAACTTAGCGATACAGCAAAAGGCAAATGTCCCTTGTAAGAGGTTATTTAAATCCTCTTTGAAACCTTAAGACTGGAAGGTTCTTAGAGGAAACAAAGGGCTTCATCCCAAGTGCCAGTGTGGTTTCCTTTTAATTTGTCTTCTATCTGATTCTTAACATCTTTCAATACAATACGTAATTTATCATAATTATATTAATTCAAAACTTACATCCAGCACCTCAGAGATTTCCTCAGCTCCACCAGGAATATTTTCAGTGGTCTTAAGTTTAAATTCTACTTCATTTAACCACTTGTTTGCCTTCTCCAAGTATGACAATAACTCATGCCAACATGCCCAAACTTCCTATGAAAGAAATATATATCACAGATGAAATATTTTGAAAGAAAGTAAACGTGTAATTTGGGTACCTCCATTTTTAAAATTCTTGAAAATAAAACATTTATTTTACATCTTTCACCTTTCCTTTGCAATGAATCACTGAAAATGCAACTAGTCATTTTGAGCATCTAATATGCCTATAACTACAAATCATTAAGGAAATATTTTATTACATGAATAAATTCAAGATTCAGTGATTTACTTTTTGAAATAAAAAATAATTAATCAACATTACAGTCTGGAAAATAGAAAAATAAAAGTATATGTGAAACTGCACAGGTAAACCTAACATCTGAACACAACAACTAGTATCACTTTTCTGTGACCTCCTCTAACCTTTATCATATATAAATAACTTGATAGTTAAAGTATATATTTAATTATAGTTCTCTTTTCACTAAACATAACATCTTGTAATTTTTCCATATTACTAAGAAGGTATATTTTAATAAAAATCTAAGGTTTCATTTAAGTGACTATAGTTTTGTTTCCTTAATAATCAACAATGATTGACTAGTTAGACTATTTTTAGTTTTGTTTGCTATTATAAATTTGTGATTATCATCATCATGAATATGGATTTTTCCATATTTCAGATTATTTCCTTGAGATGTATTATCAGAAATATGACTTCTAACTACTTCAAGGACATGATTATTTCAAATGGCCTTTGATATACACTGAAAGAAACTGATTAATATTCAGAAGTACTCATACATGAAATAGTGAAATTTTCAGATTGCTACCAGAAAATACAGAAGACCATTTTTCTGACCTTGGGATATAGAAGAGTATCTCAAATAAGGCATTTGGTAAAAAACAAACAAACAAAACTGACCATAAGAGACAAATAATTTTAATTACATTAGAATTAAAACCTTCCAGTCATCAAAAGACACCATGAAAAAACTGAAAGATTCAAACTTGAAGAAAACAACTGCAAAGTTTGTAAGAAATGAATAAGACTGAAAGGAACACCAAGTCAGTTAAAAGATGAACAAATAACCCAACAAAAAATGAAATGAAATCCTCAACCAGTATCTGAAAGAAAAAGATATATGCAAACCCAATAAAGATATACAAATCTGATCAGACTAATTAGTGATCAGAGGAATATATGTCAGGATTACAATGACATAGTGATAACGTTAACTGACACAAATAAAAAGTTTGGTAATTCCAAGTGTGAGAGAAGAGAAGCATTAACACAAATTTGTATTTATTGCTTGTGAGTGTATATACTACAATGACCATTGTGAAAAACAATTTGTCATTTTCAGTAAGATAAATATTCATGTATCTGGCAATCTAGAAATTCCACTTTTTGATGTAAATCCTCAGAGAAACTGGTTTGTATGAACAATAAAGGCAATTCCAAGAATGTTCGTCTCAGCACTTTCTGTAATAATGAAAAAAAATTAAAAAGAAAGAAAATAAGCATCAGTATTTACAATAACCAAGACATGGAAACAGCCTAAATGTCCATCAACAGATGACTGGATAAAGAAGATGTGATATATTTATACAATGGAATACTATTCAGCCATAAAAAGCGACACCATAACGCCATTTGCAGCAACATAGATGTTCCTGGAGAATGTCATTCTAAGTGAAGTAAGCCAGAAAGAGAAAGAAAAATACCATATGAGATTGCTCATATGTGAAACCTAAAAAAAAAAAAAAGAAGAAGAAGAACATAAATACAAAACAGAAACAGACTCACAGACATAGAATACAAACTTGTGGTTGCCAAGTAGGGGGGTGGGAAGGAATAGACTGGGATTTCAAACTCTGTAGATACTGACAGGCATATGTAGAATAGATAAACAAGATTATACTGTATAGCACAGGGAAATATATACAAGATCTTGTGGTAGTTCACAGCGAAAAAAAAAGTGACAATGAATATATGTATGTTCATGTATAACTGAAAAATTGTGCTCTACACTGGAAATTGACACAACACTTTAAAATGACTATAACTCAATAAAAAATGTTTAAAAAAAAAGAAAGAAATTTTTTAAAAAAAGGAAAATAACCTTAATGTCCACTGGCAGGAGAATGTATAAAACTGTATCCTATTTATACAAAAAATACAGAAGCAAAAATACAACTTTATCAAACAGAACCACGTGGATGAGTCTGAGACATAAAAATGTTGGGCAAGAAGAGCAAGCCCTAAAGAAACTATATAGTACAGGCTACCCTTTTGATACCCTCAGAACACACAAAGTTGAGCAGTATATTGTTTAGGTATTCACATGTATGTGATAAAATATTTTTGAAGCAGAGAAACAATATTGGTAAATTTCTGGATCAGGGTTCTGTCTGTTGGAAAAAAGTAGGAAGATGCACTAGAGGATAAGAATATTAAAATAGTCATTTTCCATTAGCTGTGAGATTGTAAATATTGGGCAAACTTATAACTGTAATAGTACAATCACCACCCTCTGCTAGCTGCCCCTTCCCACCTAGCCACCACCACCATAAATGAAGAAAAGGAATGATGTTTTTCACTTTAGGAGAAATCAACAATTCTATCAGATTTCCCCTATTTTCACCTTTGCTCAGAGCCCTTGCAAATGATGGAGGACATTCTCTAACTGATGAAAAGTATCAGTTTAACCTGCCTTGCTGGCCTACCAATTCTTGCCCAGTATTTTATGTACAGTTTATCACAGAAAGTAAAATTAAGTATTTTACTTTAAAAAAGTGATAGAAATTTTAAATCTGGGTCATTTCCAGCTCCTGCTGGACTACAGGCTGTCTTCCTTCTGGGCAAAGATCCCAGTGGGAAAATATAAATATCCCCTCAAATACCCGAGGGTACTTTAGAGCTCTGAAGATAAGGAAATGTGATTGGTAATATGTCTTATTAACTTTGGTACAGATTGAGGTAATGAACTACCTTGCTGATTTAACCATCAGGATGGATGGCCTCTTGTGTCCTCAATGCATCTGAAGGACACAGCTGGAGAGCTTGAATGTACCAGCTTTACAGGTCACCTTTGCAAAATAAAATATGGTCTTGCAGCCTGAATTGGAGCTAAAAGCCACTTAGAATTATTGTTAAGCTTAACAGTTTGGAACTTAAAATTACTTTGAAATCACCAAATTCAAAGTGGCTTTGAAGTGAGTAAAACAAAAAAGGAAACTTCTGGTCAAAATGGTAAATGGAGCTGATGTGGTAGTCCCTCCACCGGTGATTCAGTCATAATGGAATACTAGATAAAATGTAAAGGAAAAAATTCAAATTCATAGAGGATTTATGAAACAATTATGAAAAATTCTCAGGTGGCAGAAACAAAGAGGGATGTTAAGTGCACTAGGTATTAGGTAACCAAGCTTAATAAAATACTAGCATATCAGAACAGGGTGTATGACATAAAAGCTGGGGTATTTAAAATTTGGGATGTGAAAAAGAGGCATTGGTCTCATGCATTTCAGGGAGATGGAAAAGCATAAAGATGAGTGTCACTTATCCTGAAAACAAGAACTACAAAATCCCGATCCACTGGAGTATAAGGAACTGCCAAGAAAGCTGAGAACCCTTTTGATTTGGTTGGAAAATAAGGATCCACCCAACAGACTAAATTATCCACCTAAAAACTAAAACCTAAATTTATATCACACTTGAGGATAGAACATAACATCTCTCAGACTCTGGCAGACACAAATAAAAAATACTCGTAAGGACTCTCCAGTAGCCTAGCACAGAAGGGATTGCCTGTAAGATACAATTCCTACTATAGATGAGCTCACAAACAAAAATTTACAAGCCATGTGAGGAAATTGACTACAATTAGAGGGAACCAATAGCTCTAAGAAATGGTAGCATCTATACACTGTGAACAGAGGTAAGAGAACAGTTTTAAGGAATTTAATAACAAGTAATTTAATAATAAGTAAGTCAAAGTTGCCAGTAGGATCTACTTTTCTTGAGGCTGACAACTAGAGTTCATACTTAAGAGGTAAAAAGGCTAAGTTCCCTATATTCTATGTTGGGAAAACTTCTGCTGGATGTTTCTACAAGCCCTCATCTAAAAAGAGGGAGCAGATGGGGAAGGCATGGAGGAATATGAAGAGAAGAGAATTTAGTAAGTTAAGAAAGTCTTTTTTCTCACCTTTTATGAAGGTGCTTAGGGGAAACTTACCAGGTACCTTTTCTCTACAAGATCTGAAAGAATACTGTTCGTCAACTGGGTGGGTACATTCAGAAAGGGATGGTTGTCATGCCTTCCCTACTGAGTTGCTGGTATGGCAAAAAAGGAGTCAAGGACAATTCCTTCAAATTTCTCATTCCTGAGAATTATGGAAGATGGGATCTGCCAGTGCCCACAGGCTGAGTTGAGATGTAGTGGGTAAGTAAGACTCCAAGGGATCACAAAAGCATGAGTCATAAAGTTTTAATTTTAAAGGAAATATAATGCAAGGCTATTGGTAAGAGTCAGCCTGAAATTCTTGTTCAATATACCAAGGTATCATATATGCTCAGGAAATCTTTTTTAGAGTTTAACATCCCTATGAATAAGACCAATTGTTATCTCCATCAGACGACAACAAGTCTACAGAGAATAAGCCAGATCAGTAGTGATAACCTATAGAGTCTACTGATTACAGACTCATCATCACAGATGTGTGTGGGTGTTAATTAAAAAGTTAATAGCAATTACAGCCAGCCAAGAGACGAACATCAGATTAGGAGTGTACTTTTCATTCCTTACCCTCCTATATAACAATATTAGAAGCTCACTATCCAGAAACTGAGAGGAGGAAACTAAAAGATCACTTTTTCTCACTCCCACCTCTGTATAAATTACTGAAGACACAAGATTAATCTGAATTGGTGGAAATTTTTTAATAAAATATGAGATCAAAATTTAAGTGAGAGTAAATTTTAATAACTAAAAGTTAATGAAAAGTTATGAGATCAGACTGAAATACTCATTAAAAAGCCATGTATAGGCAGAAAATAGAGTTTAATATCATTGGTTTTAGTTTTTGGAAAAATAAAACTGTTTAATACTTCTTACTCATTAAGTTGAGATTTCTCAACCAAATAGATTACATAAGTTTAAACCATTTAAGCAAAGGAAGAAATAGAATTAATTACACAAAAGCAGAGGATTAGATAAGAGACAGATTTGAAAAAGGAACAGCTAAGTAAAACCAAGAGAAATGGAAAACACAGTCTTTGAAAAAAAATACAAACACATATATATAGATAGATGTATATACAGGCAGAGGTGAATATATATATTTATATAAGAAAGTTATAAACTATGCTTCCAGCAGGTGAAGATAAAATTTGAGAATTGGAAGACAGATTTTAGAAAATTAACCAGAATTCAGAAGACAAAGAAAGAAAGATAAAAAATATTAAAGGGAAGCCAACAATCAGAATATGGGGAGATTCTTCATAGATCTAATAAAGGTTCCTCTAGGAAGGAATGGAGAGATTGAGAAAAAGAAAATCTTCAAAAAGATAATGGAGACCACCAAAGAGAGAAATGATCATTCTGTTCTTATTAACATACCACATAACAAAGTATAAAGTATAAATGAAAACAAATTACACATAAATAGACTGAAACTGCAAAGCACCAAAGACAAAGAGAAAATGAAAAGGTACCGGAGAAAAGTATAAAGAAACAATAATTTTGACAGCAGTCTTCATAATAGCAAAGCATTTCAGAAGACAATAGAATACTGTTTTTCAGTGTTGTGAAAAACAACTCTTCCCACGTAATCATGCTCAGGTAGGCTATCACTACTGAGGGCAAAAATCAAAGGCATTTTCAGTCATGCAGTCTCTCAGAGCATTTGCTATTCACACTCAGTGAAAGAGTAGAAGTAAAGGAAAGATATGAAAAGCAAAAACCATTACAGAAATATGTAAAATAGTATTGGCAAACCTAAGTAAATATTATTAAAAATACTAATTACAACAGTGGTGGCAATGGCACTGACTAATTTAGAGGAGTAAGAAATAACGTGCAACAATAATATGGAAGATGGGAAGTAAATTCAGAGTTAAACCATGCCAATGGTTCTGTTATACCATTGTTAGATGCATGTAGTGGAAAGAAATACTTATTATTGCAGGCTTTGTTGATTAAGGTACACAAGATAATAATTAAGGGTCCCATTAAGATAAAGTAAATAGCATATATATTCCAAACCACTGGAAATAAAAAGAGGCTAAATAACTTGATAACTGTAATACAAATAGAAGAGTCTAGAAGTGTCATTACAGATGAGAAATAGAAGAATCATTCATAAATGGTCTTGAAAATTTTGTTCTTAACATGAAAATAAAAGATCCCCTTGGGAAATGTACCCCAAAATGGATTTCTGATGGATTAGCATAGTTTTCAATGAACAAAATAAATAAGAGAAAGCCAAGAATAATGATGATGTAAAGAAATTAAGAACATAACATTTGTGTTCTATTTGATTATCAGAAAGCAATTTCCTAGATATAAGAAGTCCTTCCCTCACATAACATGACAGTAAATTAGTTGTGACTTCCTTGAGATTTAGTGCCATCCCTTCCCTTCCCTTCCCATTGTCTGTTTGATACTCTGCACTCACACAGCACTAACAGAACAGATTTCACTTTATATCCTCAGCAACTATAATAGCTTCTGGGAAATAGAAGACACTAGCCAAGTGTATCAGGAATGAATTAGATACAAAAAAGAACAGGGACTGATAAAGAAGGAATTGGAATTGATATTGGAGAAACTTGGAGATTCAATTTTATAATTACAAAGTTATAATATTGGAAATATCTTGGGTACAGGTAAAAGATCCAGTCTAAATATTTTCAAAGGTCTACTCTACTCGTCTGAGTTGTGTCTGCCTTGAAACATCACTCAGTATAAAAAAGTTCCCTAAACCATCATGATTTTCAACAATGATGGGGCACCTAAATTCCCTGTCAACTCTAATCACAATGATTACTCAGTTTACATGCGGGGAGGTGGCTTAAATTAAAGCCCAGCTAGTGTGCAGTATTTGGCAGCATCAGCACTTGGTAGCCGGTAAAGTTCACGTTCTTAATCAGTACGTTTCACATATAATCATAAATTGACATACAGTAACTAATAAAGATCAATAAAGGCAAACTGACTTCCAGAGTCTTGCATTTCCCGTTCAGCCTGGTGCAGAGCCACTGGTAGTTGGTGGTTAGTGTGTCAAGTTCCTTTTTTAAGGCCTCTTGTGCTGCAGGTGGTGCTTGAGCTATGACACTGTTCACGGACTCAGTGAGGAGTTTCACTTTTGCCTCTTTTTGCTGGGCCTCTTCTTTAGCTCTCTGAAAAAGAAAGAATCCTCTCTTAATAGCAAGGCAATGACTTCACTCCCAAGATGCATTCCTATATATCGTGTTCTTTCTTCCCTGCAACACCTCTGTTAGAATGAGATTAATAAAAATAAATCCAATACTGACTCCAATCACTTCCATAAATTTGAGTTTTAGTTAAAACTGGAAACTTGAAGAAAAAAAATTATAATCAGACTGCAGTCTTTAATCAGAATAGTTTGAAAAGTAGTCTGTATGTGGGTATCTATTTGTGGAGAATATATATACATATATATAATAACCAAGAAACAAATATTTCAATGCTAACTAGGCTCAAAAATATCTTAGTCTAGAATTTAAATCACTTATGAATTACTCAGATAGATGAATAATACTGAAATCAATACAAATATCATTTAAATCAAAGGATAATTAACATAGAAAAGTCTTTTTAATGCTCTTTTTGGGAATATATTTTGATAAAAGAAAGTTGTGTTCAGTAACTGAAAATACATAAGAGAAAGAAACACAACAGAAGCTCCTGACATGAGGGTGCTGGCCTGGTATAGCTATGCCTTGGTATCCTAGAGTCGTTTTGTTTTTTTTTTTTTAACGAAAAGGTTTAATATAAAGTTTTGGGGTATAGTCATTTCAGACTTCCAAAAAGAATGTTGAAGTCAGATGTTGCTAATCAAACATTCCCCTTGGCTCTTTTATTTTAAGACAAAAGTTTTGCTTACAGGGGAAAGAAAGGAACATTATCATTTTCAAGTACAACACAGGAAAGAAAAATAAACAGAAGAAGGTCTCTGGTTATTATCTGAGTAAATAAGGGAGAGATGTCAAAGTAGGTCTGTAAGTCTCTTTTGAAAATAAAGATAAATTTGCTCTCAATATGAGCACAGCTGGAAGCCTGGACAAGGTACCATCTCTAGCCTCTGGGTGGTGAAATAGACCCAAAAAGACAATCCTGACTGGCATGCAGACAATACAAGAAATGGAATTTTCTTGCCAACTCCCTCTGCTGCTGTTGCCACAAGCTATCTGGGCTTTTCCTCTTTTCAATATTACCCCCATATGCACCAATTTTATAGCTACATCAGTCATTTAAACATGCAAATCAATGTGGACTAATTGGTTGGGCCACTCATTTCAGGGACTCTTCATATACTTTTTAATTAATTTGAGACAGTTTACTCTCCAGCACTAGAAAGAAAAAGAGATCTGAATGAGCGGTTACCCATAAAAGCAAACTGTTCAAAGAATGAGGGAAGACAGCCAGAGCCAAACAAAGGAACCAGGAAAAACGGAGCGGCTGAACACAAGCTGACTGCTGATTATCTAGTTAGGGATCTGAAGCAGTGGCTGTATAGTAATAGAAGAGATGGTGAAAACAGCCATTAGGGGATTGAGATGTGAAGAGAAAGGCAACAGAGGTGGCGCATGCTTAATAGAATAGAACTGTATGGAATGAAATGGCACAGGAGAGGGATGGAAGGGAATATATTCAATCCTTTTGGTTCTACCAAAGATAGAGCCTGTGACTATGAGTAAATTATTAGACTTTTCTGTAAATTTCCATTTTTCGATTAGCAGAGAGAAATGTGTACTATTTTGCTTCCAAAGTACCCTCTAAGTCTCACATTCTGTAATGATACAATTTGCCCAATGGTGACCTCCCCACCATCAAATTTAAAATCATTATAGTCCCTTGTTAAAAATCCTCCAATGACTTTTCCATTTCACTTAGAATGAAAATCCCCTGACACCCTACAAAGTGCCTGTGTCAGCAAATACCTACTCACTCCCTCCAAATCATCTCAGGTCATCTATCTCATTTTAAATATAATTCCTCACAAATGCTCTACAAGTCAACCCTGTCTAAAACAGCGTCTCATCACCCCCAACTCCCACTGGAACTCTTAATTATTCTTTATCTTATAATCCTGGTTTATTTTAAGGCAAATTGTCATGATCTCAAATGAGTTTATTTGCATATTTCTTCATTCATTGCTCCCCCCCAAAAGGTAGAATGTAAATTCCAAGAAGTCAGGTAGCTTTTATGTACTGCTCACCACTGTATTCAATGTCTAGAAGGGTATCTGGCACAAAATAACTATGCAATAAATATTTGTTGATAAATCAATGAATGATATATGGTATTGCTACAGTAGAATGCTTTCATAGCTTTTATTACTCCAGAAACTATTACTGCCTGTCCAAAGAGTCTTCCTTATATATTTTAATTTTACTTTCCACATGTGACTAAAGCCACATTACATTTGTTATTTAAACATGATTTTCACATGAGTACATTCTGCTCTTAATTATAATAAATATTCACTGAATGATCATATAACGTATATAAAGGACATGTAATTAATTTCTTACCATGCAGCATCAATAATAATAATAATGATAATAATAATTACTAGTTTGGGGCATCTAATTTGTGCCAGGCATTGCATTAGGACTTTCATGTTTCACCTTTCTAATAATTCTGAGAAGCAGGTATTTTGATACCTGGATCCAAATGAGAAAATGAAAGCTCGTGGGGTTTACGTAACTTGCTCAATGTTACATAGTTGGCGAGGGACCAAGGCGGGTTTTAAACCCAAGTTTCTGGCTCCAAAATGATTTTGCTGTGTTATGTGGCCCCAAACCAAATAAGTATCTACTAAAAGTTCACAGAGGCAAATGTGGTTAAATAATGTGTTATTGCTAATACACAAAGATGGTAATTATCATTATAGCTGCAAATCATTGAGTGCTCACACTGAGCTAGGCAATTTACTTACATGTAAGTTTCAATCCTCATTTCATACTTTGAAGTTATGAAATGATATGATTTACACATGAAAAAATAGAGGATGACACTGACTACTGGGTTTCCCAGGGCCATACTTGAAATGCCACTGTGTAGGTTCAATTAGCAGGCCTCACCTCAAAGTCCCTGCTATACACCAATTTCCTTGGACCTAAATCAATGTTATTTTTTCATTCCATTGTTTCAAGAATAGTGTATGTAAATGCAGTCCTTTCATCCATATTAGAGATCATCAGCTAACATATTTAGTACTTCAAAATTCTAAGAAACCCCTTTATACCACCAAATTAACACAGCCTATTGCCTAGATTTCCAACTGTCATTTCAATAACACTTTGACAGATTTCCAGTTTGACTTTGCATCAGCTAGAGATGTCTAATTCAGTAGGTGATTCCAGTCTCCTAATAGTACATAATTTCAGGGAAAAAATGTTCCAAACAGTGATTGTCAATATTTATGTTTTGACCACAATGCATAAAACTTAATAAATAAAACATGTAAGAGTTCCACAAATTGTCTATCAAACTTGAATCTAAGTTAATCAAAAATCAACCTCTACTATTAAACCAAGAAAAGAGCAGACTGTATAGAATCACAATTTGTTTTATTTGGTTTATTTTACCTTCATCTCTTCAACTGCTGTCTGTAATTCATCTGGGGTTTTATATTCAAAATCTCTCTCTAGGTATTCTTCTTCCGCTTGTGTCATCCATTCATGCATCTCTGAGAGATCCTTCTGAAGGCTTACAGTTTTATCCAAACCTCCCTTTAAGGCCTCCTTTCTGGCACAGACCTTCCATAAAACAAACCAACAAGCAAAGCATGAATAATAAAAGTCACAAAACTTTATCATTGTATTATTATTGAAAGGTCTGTAAATAATATAAAGCTTAGATACAAAAAATGAAGCAAGAAGTAAAAAGCTTACATGAATGAGGAAAGTAACTCATGGCAACTAAATACACTTAATTCCACATAAGTGTTAAAATAAGATATAGCCAATTACTTGGCATAATGAACAAATTGCCCTAAGACCATACTTTAGTTGCTGTGTAGAGTAATGCATTTCTGCAAATGGAGAATAAAGAAAAACTTTTTTTTCACAATATGTTTCTATTGGAAAAATTTATTGGCACACATAGAAGTAGAAATTCCTTGTGCTCTTTGATACAGTTTTACAATTTCAAATATCCTAGGAACATAATAATCTTACACCTACAGAAAACTCTCATAAAATAGAAAGAAAAAAATTTAAAATGTTAAAAGGCACAGTCACATAATGCACAGAAATAAAATTAAAATGAGGTCATATATGTGAAAAAAGATGCTCAGTATCATATGTGGTTAAATAATTGCGCATGTATAGTTAAATATTTGAACACGTATAGGTAAATAATTGCAAATTAAATTAAGTTAATGCATTTTCAAATGTAAGACTGGCCAAAACTAATTAGCAGAAATGCCCAGTTTGAGCAGAGATGTGGGGAAACAAAGGTTCTCCAACCTGTTGAGGGAAATATCCAACATAGTACAATCTTTCAGACAGTAAATTGGCAAAATGTATTACATTTTTTAACGTTCATAAATCTGAGTCTACTCTTCCACTTTAAAGAATAAATCATATAAAATGAAGTATACAAAACTGCATATGCACTATTCAATTCAGCTTTGAAAACAGCAATGTACTGGAAACAAACCCAAACGTGCTTTTATGGAGGGTTAGTTAAATATACTGCAGGATACACATGTACATGCACAGAATGGGATACCTGGAGCACCAATACATCTGGAAAGAAGTGAATAAAGTGAATGTTGTTGAGTTTATAATTTTAAATTTAAAAAGCAAGCTGCAGAACAGCAGGTGTGATAGGAGACTTGTGCTTTGTAAAGCGGCATACATTTCTGAAGTACTAACTTTTTACAACAGAATTTATTTCTTCTTAACCAGGAAGATGGCAATACTTTAAATAACTAAGAGAAAATCATGCATGCTAATGGTTTGCTACAAAGTACCCTATTGTACCACGCTAAGGAAAAATCTCCATTTAGTATTAGAATAATTTTATATAGCACTTCTCTTTTATCTTAAAAAATAACTTTAATCAAATGATGTTATTCTTCTCTCTGGGATTAAATAGAGTTCTATCTTTTAAATAACTGAGTTGTAATTATAAAGTCTTAATATATAAGGCACAGTTTTAGCATAATTAAGTTTTCGTGGTACTTTACCAAATACTAAATATGTGCAGAACCACCATCATATTAATTTTCCTTACATTGTACAGCCAACTTAAGCCTAATGTAGTTAAATTAAAACTATAAGTTCTTTACTCTCGTAGGAGAACATAGTACCTGATCTATTGAAATGTGAGTAGATGTTTCACTCCAACACAGCTAGGACCATATACCTAACAATTACACTAGTTAAGGTATAAAGATTATTTTGTGTAGTCAATGAGCCTATAATAAGCCCAGGTAAACAAGCTGTTAAATTTCTACTTAGATGCTCTGCTAGAATCTTTTGTGGCTGTTGGCAAAGTGACAATAATATTAGAGTGACTAATAGAACTTAGTCAAAGACATGTAGTAAAAAAAATACTGCATGCTATAAAACTAAACCAGAAAAAAAAAGACATCAGTAGTAATTATTTTAAAAGGAAAGAAAGGCAGGAAATCATTCTGAGGTGACAGCATTAACACATGGGAAAGAACACCAGCTGTGGACCTGAACTCAACCAAGCTAAGTGAACCTGGAAACATCACTTCTTTTTTCTTTTTCTCAGCTTCTTAACTAACCTAACAGCTGGACTAAATGATTTCCAAGGTCTTTTCCAAATTTAATATTCCACAGCTCTAAAAATGATCAGGGAAAGAGATGGATTTTTTATGGCTTCGTATTTTAGAAGGATTTCTGTGAAAAGATTTGGGCAAAAGCACAATTTTTCCCTCATCTTTATCACATTAGTAATGCCAACATCCTAGCCTTAAATTGCCCAATCTACCCCCAACAGTTTTATCAGATTATATTGCCTCAACTGCTTGATAAAATAGAAAGTTCTTGAGAGAGAAGATGGTGGAGTAGAAGGACGCTCATAGTTCACCCTCTCCCACAAATACACCAAAACTCACATCTACAGACCTACTCAGCCAACCAGAGCACCTGCCAAACTCCAACAGAACATCGCCCTCTTCGAAAGACAAAGACGCCAAAAATCTGGTAGGAGAAAAGGAAAAAAGAAAGAAGAAAAAGCAAAACAGCGTGGGACTGATCCCGTGGGGAGGGAGCGGCCAAGAAGGACTAGCGCTTGTTCGCTGGGTCTCCCCCCTCCAACAGAGAGGTCAGGGGGACGGAGGGGGAGCCTCTGAGGCTCAGATATGCCCTGAGCACCCCATGACCAACAGAACTAAGTTAAATGGGCACAAAGGGCCCCCGCGACACCCAGCCCAAGAGACGCGAGCTGGCAACTGGGGCCAGGACAGGCCACCGGAGCCGGGTGGAGGACTGGGGCAGCTTCCCTGCACCCCAGGGACTGCAGGGTGCTGCACGCCGTGGCTGAGAAGGGATACGGAGCAGAACAACCTCAGTCCCCCATAAACTGCAAAAAAAAGCAAAGCAAAATGGCTGGTGTGCCCTGGGGGGAGGGGCGCCATAGCCTTTGTCTCCTCAGACCCCCGGCGCCATTACTGGCACTTCTCGCGAGAAGAGAGGCAGGGCGCAGCCACAGCCACCACCTCCTCCTGTGCGCAGTGCCCAGGCGGGGGCGGGGCCGAGCCCTGAATCTGCACCCGGAGGCTCCGCAACGTCCTAGGCAGGACTGAGACTTGTTTACAGCCCGAGGCAGATAGGATCTTTCTGCCCTGGCACCTCAGAGAATTTGCGCCACCAAGACAAACAAGGAGCTGAGATTTGGCACAGAGCAGGGGCGGGGCGGTTCTGCGGTCTTCCCCGAGCCCACCTACAGAGCGCTGACCTGAGGCAGAGCGGGCAGCTGCACAGAGCAGCAGAGCAACAGGTGCCAGGAGAGGGCAGGCGGCCACCCCTCTTCCTGGCAGGAACGCAGCACCTGACCACGGTGCTGGGAGGGGGCACAGTCCACCCACCTGCCTCACCTGAGCACAGAATCTCACTGGGGGAGGGGGAGTGACCCGCCCGCCCACCAGGTAAGAGCTCAGCACTTGACCTAGTGCTGGGAGGGGGTGCGATCTGCTAGCCAACAGCCACTGGGAGCAGCACAGACGAGGGCGCCAACAGAGGGCCTCTGGAAACAGCAAGCTAAGTTTGCTAAACAGGGCGAAGACACAAAGACCTCTCGATAAAACCATTAAAAGCACACAGTCTCCAGGAGTACACACCCTTTTTGTTTGTTTGTTTTTTGGTTTGTTTAATCTTTTTTATATCTGTTCTACTTTCTATTATCTCTTTAATTTTTACTTTTTAAACAATTGTATATGTCTCCAGTTTTAATCCCTTTAAAATTTTTCTTTTAAAATCTTTTTATTATTATTATTTTTAAAAATCCACCTCATTTCATTTTTAATTCTCTTGGTTTTGATCTCCTGTTATTGACTATACACAGTTTTCAAATACTGTTTTTTGATTTTTTCTTTTTTTAAGGTTTTTAAAAGACGTCTCAACTCGATTGCTATTCTGCTTCAACTTGCTCTCCTATTATTGATTATACACTGTTTTCACACCTTTTTTTCTCTATTCTTTTAAAATTCTCTTTTTTTTAAGTTTTCTTCCTGCATAGGCTTTACACAGATAAATAAACTCCTTAAGGACCACAATAGATAACTGATACTCCTTAAGCCACAGTGCCAGAAAGATATGAGCAATATGAAGAAGCAGAGGAACCACTCCCAAATAAAAGAGCAAGAGAAATCCCCTGAAAGCACGATCAAGGAAATAGACATTGATGGCCTACTAGATCAAGATTTCAAAAAACGAGTGATGAAAGTACTGAAGGAACTAAAAGAAATAGTGTTTAGAGACATAAAGTAGGTTAAAAATGAAATACAAGCTATAAAGAAGAACCAAGTAGAATTAGTAAACTCATTTGCAGAGATGAGAGCTGACCTAAAGGCTGTACAAAGCAGGCTACATAATGCAGAGGAACGAATAAGTGACCTAGAAGACAGGACAACAGAGAGCACCCAATCAGAACAGCTGAGAGAAAAGCAAATAAATAACAATGAAAACAATATAAGGGCCCTATGGGATAATATAAAGCATGCCAATCTACGCATAATAGGGGTTCCAGAAGGGGAAGAAAGAACAAAGGGGATTGAAAAGGTCTTTGAAGAAATCATGACTGAAAACTTCCCAAACCTAAAGAAGGAATCAGATATCCAAGTACATGAGGCTCAGAGGGTCCCAAGCAGGAAGAACCCAAACAGACCCACACCAACACATATCATCATCAAGATGGCCAGAGTCAAGGATAAAGAAATGATCATAAAGGCAGCAAGAGAAAAGCAAAGAGTGAATTACAAGGGAACCCCCATAAGGCTCTCAACGGATTTCTCTACACAAACACTACAGGCCAGAAGGGAGTGGCAAGATATATTCAAAGTCCTGAAGGAAAAACAGATGCAGCCTAGGATACTCTATCCAGCAAGGCTATCCTTTAGAATAGAAGGAGAGATAAAGAACTTCACAGACAAGCAAAAACTAAGAGTTTAGCAACACTAAACCCATGCTAAAAGAAATATTGACAGGTCTACTCTAAATAGAAAAAAAGCAGGATGCTACAAAAATGAGAAACTCGTAACTGGAAAGGTGATAACTACCATGGATTCCAAATAGAATAAACACAAAATTGTGAAAAAAAGACATCTAAATCATTAAGAGTGGGAGAGGGAAGCAAGGAAAGTCACTGTGGAAAACAGTCTGGAGAGTCCTCAAAAGACTAGGAATAGACCTACCATAGGACCCAGGAATCCCGCTCCTGGGCATATATCCAAAAGGAACCCTACTTCAAAATGACACCTGCACCCCAATGTTCATAGCAGCACTATTTACAACAGTCAAGACATGGAAAAAGCCTAAATGTCCATCAACAGATGACTGAATAAAGAAGAGATGGTATATTTACACAATGGAATACTATTCACCCACAAAAACAGACAACATAACACCATTAGCAGCAACATGGATGTTCCTGGAGAGTGTCGTTCTAAGTGAAGTAGGCCAGAAAGAGAGAGAAAGACACCATATGAGATCACTCATATGTGGAATCTAAAAAAAAAAAAACAACATAAATACAGGGCAGAGGCAGACTCATAGACATGGAGTGCAAACTTGTGGTTGCCAGGGGGGTGGGGGTTGGGAAGGGATGGACTGGGATTTTAAAATGTAGAATAGATAAACAAGATTATACTGTATAGCACAGGGAAATATATACAAGATCTTGTGGTAGCTCACAGCAAAAAAAATGTGACAATGAATATATGTATGTTCATATATAACTGAAAAATTGTGCTCTACACTGGAATTTGACACAATATTGTAAAATGACTATTACTCAAAAAAAATGTTAAAAAAAACAGAAAGTTCCTCATGTTTCCTGTTTCAGAATTTGTAACTCTAACATTCAGCACTGCTCTTCCCCAATCCACCTCTTCTCCACCACACACAGCTTTATTAAGTTACAACTGACACATAACATTAAGTTTAAGGTGTACAATGTGACAGTCTAATACACCTCTACACTGTGAAATAACTACCACAGCAGGATTAGTTAATGCCATCATCACCACACATATTAGTTTTCTTTTTTATGGTGAGAACATTAAAGATCTACTCTCTTAACAAGTTTCAAGTACATAGTATGGTATTGTCAGCTTTAATAATCACATTGTAAATTAGATCCCAAGAACTTCATCATAAACTGGAAGCTTGTACCATTCGACCAGCATCTTTCCATTCCCCCCACTCCACAAGCCCTGGCAGTCCCCCTTTTACTCTGTGAGTTCAGCCACATATAAGTAAGATCATATAATATTAATTTTTCTCTGTTTGACTTGTTTCACCTAGTATAACACCCTCAAGTTTCATCCAGGTTATTGCAAATTGCAAGCTTTCCTTCTTTCTCAGGGCTGAGTAATACTCGTGTGTGTGTGTGTGTGTGTGTGTGTGTGTGTGTGTGTGTGTGTGTGTGCGCGTGCGTGTGCGTGTGTGTGTGTGTGTGTGTGTATCACATCTTCTTTATCTGTTCATCTGTAATGATACTTAGGTTGTTTCCGTATCTTAGCTATTGTGAATAACGCTGCAATGAATTTGGAAGCGCAGATATCTCTTTGAGATCCTGACTTTATTTCCTTCGAAAATATACCCAGAAGTAGGATTGCTGGATCATAAGGCAGCTCTATTTTTAATTTTTTGAGAGTAATCTCCGTACAGGAATCTCCACAGTGGCTGTACTGTATGAGTGCTGGTGGCTGCAGAGTGGAGTGTCAAAGGCTGAAATTATAAAGAAGTTATTGGTAACGACAATGTCTATGTTATGAGGCTGGCAATGAGGGACAGAGGCAGGGTCAGAGAGAATATCACTGGGGGGAGGTATCAAAGAACTGAGGGTTCAGGAACTGGGAGAACCATCTAAGAAGATATTGAAATAACGAAGAATTATGACAGGAGTAACTGTGAGTCAGCTGTTAAAATATTCAAGGAATGGGGCAGAGTGACCCAGGGGATGTGGATGACTGCACTCAAAAAATGTACTGACTTAGAGAAAGACAATGATCTGCAAGTTGCCAGAATGACATCTACCTGGCCTCTAGATTCAGGGTTTCTTGATAACTGTACATTAATTACTAATAATTAAAATATATAACCATGCATGATTTATTTAGAAATTATACATGTTTTATAATTTCATATATGTAAGTTTATACCTATTTCATCTCCCTTAATTTAAGTATGTATACAGTGGCTACTTTGTATTAGATACTGGTCTATACACCTTACAAAGACTAACTCAATAATTATTTTAAAATTCTTATCAAGTAGGCATTAATATGATCACACTGTAAAGACTGTGGAACCGAAGCACAGAGAGATTAAGCAACTTTTCCAGGATCACACAGGTAGTTTATGGTAGGAGTAAGATCTAAACTCAGGCAACTGGGTTCCAGAGCTCCTGGTCTTATACATTATGTTTGCCTCTCTAGCCACTAGAAAGTCTTCTCCATCCATAAGAGTTTTTATTGTATCCAATTTGGCCAAGAATTTGGGGAAAGTGGGTCTGAGAAATCTTTTCATTGTGAGATATGAGTTATATAAATGTCATCTTTATTATTGTGTACACAGTTTATACACCAAGTTCAGATACCCTACCTGAATTCCAGATGCATTCTGGCTACTCCAAAATAAACATGACTAAAATAGAAGTACTGATCATTCTATGAGGCTCATCAATTTTGTTCTTCCCTTAGCTCGCAGTCTTTCCTTCTTTAGTCAAAGACTCAGTAGCCAGCACTGTTGCTCAAAACAGAAAACTCTGAATATGCTTTGATTCTTCCCTCTCCCTCCCTTTGGATACTCTGCAAGTATTCTCCTTTAGCAAGTACTGCCATTTCTAACGGGGTCTGATAAAACATAAAATCAAGAAAGGAATGTGTTGCTGGGATACAAAAAATGGTTTTGGGTGGATGTGAGTGTGAAAGCCCTGACTAAAAATACAACAAGGAAAAACTTGTCTAATTGATTGGAAGAAACAAGAAAAATAAGTGACTACGTTGAGTGAGATAAGCTTGTTGGAGACTGACCATGGACTATAAACAAAGTTTGACTCACACAAGTACACTGGTCCAGTTTGCCTAGCAAAACATAGCCCTTCCTCATGTTGATTACTGTGTAATGGGAAATATCCATAAAAACAGAATAAACAGTAATGAGACGGAGCAACAAGAGTTAAAACCAGCTCTAGCTCTATAGAAGAGCTTACAAAATTATTGGGAGAGGTTCTGACAGTGAATCAAACGTGATGTCACAAGAGGATTACACATTTCGAATTTCTTCATGTCTCTCAATCTCCACTAATGTCCCCCCTGGTCTTTTTCCTGGCCAGTATTACTTCCTACTTGGACAACTGTGATTCCTCCATGCTGTCACTTGTGCCCCTTCAGCCCATTCTTCATATAACAGGAATTTACAGCAAACTTTTAAACAATCACTTTACATGATGCCACTTCTTTACCTATAAGTCTGATAGCTTCCCACTGTTCTTGACATGAACAGTAAATCCTCACTGTGACTGCTAAGACAGTTCATGACTCTTATTTCCCACCCGTTTTCTCATGGCTTATGCTACTTCACTGACAGTGGCTTCTTTGAGTGCTGCAAATATGCTCACCCCTCCCTCGCCTCAGGAGTTCCTCCCACTTCATTCTATATCCAGAATTTCTCGAATCTACGCATAAAAGTGTCAGGCTTTCCTCACTAATCAGGCACTAGCTTTAATGCCACCTCTTTAAAAAAGACTTCAGTGACAACTCAGTAACAAGTAGGTCCCCACTCCTACTATTCTTAGAGAACTCTGATTGCTTACTTCAGAGCTTTTATCAACATTAAAATTAAGCACTGTGTGATACTGTGTTAACTCATTTATTTTTCATTTGCTTTACTGAACTGTACCCTCCATGAAGATAGACACTATGTTTTATTGTATTCCCTAGTTTATGTGTATATAATACAAAATGTGTAATAATTATGTGTTTAAATAAATATTCTAGTAAGTAATGAAGAAAATGTTTCTCTAAAGTATTTACATGCATATGAATAATTTCTTTAATAAATACATAACATAATAATATAAAAACATTCATAATTATAAAACTCCTTCCCTCTCTTCTTTTGAATAAAGTTCATTAATTTGCAGGCTATTTTAGTAATGATTATCCTTTATTTTATAAATAGCTAGGATCTTGATATTTTTTATTTAGAGACATAATAAAATTTAAATTATCTCAACTTTACACCTACAGAATCAGATCATGAGATCTCAAAGTATCTTTAAGGCACATGGACAATTCTGTCCCTAATTAGTTGTGTTTTTCAGACTCTGACATCTAGAAACAAGTAAGGAGTTAACTTTAACCCAGGACAGAACAGCACACCCTGATTTTGTATTCAGCCATTTCTGTAGTACAAAGATTTACATTTCATTTCCATTCTCTCTATGGAGTACCAAATTGGCCCCAACACAGAAGCTTGACTTCCTTGCTTGTACTACATTGTTTTCCCTCTCTTCTTGAGGTCATGATTCCTTCATTTCAAAACCTAGTTCACCTGAACATAAAGTCAAGGCACTGGGCACAGTGATATTCTAAGAACCAGAGAGACATAAAATATTCTTAGGACGGGATGAGAACATAGCTGGGATCTATGGAATTTCTGCTCTGCAGCATGCTAGTATGTTTACAAACTTCTTTTCAACACCAAATTCTTGGCAAATTTTATAGTAAACATAAAGTATTAAGCAAGGATATTTTAAAAATAGAGACACTTTAAAAACTACACTGCTCTAATATGTAAGAACCTTAATAATTCTGTAATATTGTTGATACACACACACACAGACACATAATGTGCTCTCTTTCTATAAATAAATTGGTGTTGTTCTTTCTATTCATCCATTAAAAACATTCAACAAACAAACACCTTTCATATTGGCCTTCCAGGAAAACACCAGTGGTATAATCTATTATCTAACTAACATTTTTTCCTGAACAGCCCTTCTAGAACTGCGTACTCCAGGAGAAGAATGCGAGCTAGCTGACCCAGGGCTATCTCATCTGTGAGTTAATCGAACTGGTAAGCATTTGTCAGTGACAGTATTAGCTGGGTGACTTGCCTTGACTTTTACTTGTCTAAATTCTTTGCTTTTTCAAATTTAGTTTTTCCCTTTTGGCATGATTTCTTTTCAACTTTGAAAGGTTACTTAGAAGTAATGAAAGACTGCCTCTAATATGCATAAAATGAAACCTCTCATTAACTTCAAAAAAGGTACTGGTGTATTGAAAAGTAATCATTGCTTTAGGTCAAAATTTCAGCTTTTGAACAAGAAGTATTTGATATACACCACTTGTGTATATAATATTTATTTTTCCAAAATTTAATCTTGAAATTGGAAATAAATATCTATAAAACTATCTGCTATATAAAAAATGAGGAACTCAGATGTGAATATACAGTTATTTTATATTTTTTTCTATTGAGCTATTCTTAACTGCTTCTTATTCTTAATCCATTTATTGAACTAGATGTATTGAAGAAGTCAAACTTGTCATTCTTAACAATCTAGAGTGAAAAACATTTCTGTTTGTACATACACTTATATTACTCATTCACTGTATTTCTCTATCAAGTATAGAAGAGTAAAATACCTTTGTTGATCCAATTACTTTTATAAAGCTATGCATTGGAGACAAGATTCCATAAAAATAAAGCCTAAGAAAAGGACTTTATTGTTCAGCAAGACAGTTGTATTCAGTATGGTCATTTCACGACCCTGATAAGATGAATATATACTATTTAAAGTGTCTACTATGAAAATGGCTTATATGCTAGGCAAAAGCTAGTTTTAATTGTGCTTTAAACCATCAACATAGAGACTAAACTTCTTAAAAGGGCAATTGTGAAGGGAAACATTAAGAAATCTTACTTAATTAAATAGAAGCAAGCCACAGTTAAAGAGATTGGACATACCTGTCGGCACATGTGATCCCATTGAGCGTTAAGTTCTCTGAGTTCTGTCTCCAATCGGGAAGCAAACTCTGGTTCTGCTTCATTCTTTATCTTCTGTCCACCTTCATTGACACTGTTTAGACTGGGCTGAATTGTCTGAATATCACTGACTAAAAGCTAAGGAAATAATTCAATTTCAGCTAGCTGAAAAAATTACAATGTATTAGAAATGCAACATCAATAGGAAATGTATCATTAGGAGTCATGACACTACACATGAATTTCACCCTTTAAAATCTGAAATCTATGCTGCAAAAAAATGTTCAGTGGTTTTTATGGCATGAATGAAATAGGGAATTATCTATCTGTAGTCTACTTAGATTAGATATAAAAGTAGATAAGTTGAGTATTTCATGTTGGAAAAATGTGCGAAAATGATAGGCTTTTGACATTACTATTTTGGGAGGGATTTGGGTTTTCAAACACAGGATACCACAGCAACTGTTTATAGCAGGATGGTGTTTATAGCTATTTTTAAGATGGATTTACTTTTTTAGCTTTTATTCACAAAAAAAAAGTCCTTTAAAGAGCTAGATTATTTTCTTCCCACTGCCTGACAATGGTATAATAAATATTATTTCAAAATACATATTGTATTATACAATGGTGCAACATACATGAAGAAAGCAACCTAGTATGACTGATAATCTGTAAAAAGATATAACAAATAGCTCAAAGGATTATTTACCTTCAAACTGCATTTTATCAAAATAACTGTATAGTGAGGGTTGAACAAAAGGCATTGTGGGATATTTAGAAGCATCCCTGGTCTTTACCTGCTAGATCTGCCCCACCCCAAGTTATGACAAAATGTCTCCAGACATTGTCTGGACATAAATACCCGCTATGGCGGGGGTTAGGGGTGGGGCAAAACTGCCCCTGGTTCAGAACCACTGATATAACTAAATAATATTTTCCATATAGAAGTCTTCATATGAAAAGTGTCATATAAAAATCTTACCCTGCACTGTTTCAGCTGTTTTTTAAGAATTTCTGGATCCCCAAGGGCAGGCCATTCCTCTTTCAGGAAAACATCAACTTCAGCCATCCATTTCTTCAGGGTTTTTATGTGATTCTGGAATCAGAGGCCCATTTTAAGGCATTATTGGGGTGTTGATTTCTCCTAACACAATTCATCATGGCGATATGTCTGAACACAAGCCCAGGAACAATTCCCATGTTTGAAGAATGTCCCTGAGTAGCTCTTCAGGAAAAGAATATTTTTACTAAGACTGCATTTTATGGTCTACTGTAAGAGCACTGGTGTATGAAGTCTGATATTGTTAAAAATAAAAAATTACTGCCAAATGTAGTTTTATGATGTTACTCTCGAGAACATTAAATCATATCCCCCTCTAGAGGAATTTTAAGTTACAAAACAACTCATGATAATACTAACAATGTGCCCTTACAGTATATAAAACAAACTATGAACAATAAACTCAATGTAATGATGTCTTTATAGCCTCCCTAAACCTGAACTTCCACAAATTGGTTTACACAGTTGACAGTTTAAGTAGTCCCACCAGTTGAGAACTTTCAAACCAAGATTTGGTCATCTTTAAAGAGAGAACACTTTTGCTTTTAATTTCTTACTTGCCTGACCAGGTTGAAGTAATAATCAAGTGGAAAATGTCATCTTTTATCATTTGTAAATAGCCAAGTACACCCCATTATTTTTTCACATAATGCCTTTTTCTCCTGCTGCTTTTTGAGGCTACTTTTCAAGTGTATGATTTTTCAAACTTCTTTATTTGCATACAATTCAGCTATGCTGTCCAGATGTGCTATTTTCTCCTTTCTTAATTAAATTTTTATTTAAAATGTGCCTCGCAGGAAGTTTCTTCTTCACTGTGATAAATAACAATGACTTTAAAAGCATTTACTCAAATCTAAGAACTTCCAACATTATCATCTTGCTGATGTCTCTCGAGTTCGGTATTGCCCTTCTACCACATCACCATTGTCCTAGTTCAGACCTTATTACTGTCTCCTTGATTACTGCATTCGCTCTTTCTGGTAACTGCTTCAGTCTTACTCTCTACTAATTCATTCTCTACCTAGATGCCAACATTCTTCTCTCTTCGTTCCTCTTATCAAAGTGATGTTTGAAAAACACAAATATCATATCTTCCACCCTTTAAAATATCAATAATAGGTCCACATTATCACTATTTTTAATCCCATCAGCATTAGGTTATAATTCATATTCTAAAACATGGTATCCAGGACCATTCACAATCTACTCCCAGACCATTTCCCCTGTCACATATTTTATTAATCTCTAAATATTTCTTTTGTCTCCCTAGGACTGAACTACTTCCAATTAAGTGAACATATTGCTTCATTTTGTCAGGAACTCTTTCTCCCTCTTTCATTAGCTGCCTAATTTCTACTTCTTCAAGATGTAATCCAGATAATCCATGTTCCAAGAACATTTCATAACCTCTTTCCTAGTTTATGATGGATTTCCTCATTTCATTGTCATAACTTGTTTTAAAGGTTATACTTCATTTATAGTTATTATAAAATGCCATAACCTATACTGCACTGTTTAATCTACTTCAAGTGAATTAAATAATGTGAGTTAAATAATGACCTCCTAAGATTTCATGCCCTAATCCCTGGAACCTGTGAACTGTTACCTTATATGGCATAAAGGAATGTGCAGGTATGATTAAATTAAGGATTCTGAGATGGGGAGATGATCCTTGGTTATCCAGATGGGCACAATATGATCACAAGGGTCCTTATTAAGACATAGGAAGGAGTGTAAGAGAGAGACTGGAAGGTGCCACATGCTGACTTTAAAGATAGAAGATGGAGACATGAGCCAACAAATGCAGTTTCCAAAATCTAAAAATGACAATGAAACAAACTTTCTTCTAAAGCCTCCAGAAAGGACACATCCCTGCCCACGGAGACTGAATTTAGTCCAGAGATTGATTTTGAACTTCTGACCTCCAGAACCATAAGATAATAAGTGTGTGCTGTTTTAAGTCATTAAATTTGCAGCAATGTGTTACAACAGCAATAGGAAACTCACCCTTCTCCTTCATTAGGATGCGGGCTCCTTGACGGCAAGGACCATGTAATTGGACACTGCTTTACCACCGGTATGGGCCAAAATGCAAGTCTCTAGGTATGTATGTGCATGTATGTATGCATATGCATGTCCACATACGTTTACAAGTAGAGACACATAAATGTGGAGTGCTTTACAGAATGTTTCAAAACTGCTCAGTCTTCCGCTTTGTGAAAGCTAGGAAAAAACAACTAAGTAGCTGGACTGGGATTTAATCCAGAAGCATCTCGTTTCAATGTTTTTCCATCATGCCATGATGCTTTCAAGATTCTTCCCAGTATTAACTATTTTTTCACAATAATTTACAACCTAAGAGAGATTTTACCTATATTACCAAATATTTTAAACTTTAGACTACAGTGTAACTGTTGGTTTACTATTTTCCCCTTGGGTTATTAGGTGGCGCTATTCAAACAAATTTAGTCAGGAGAAGTTGGTTTGTGGAAGGTGATGGAATCAAATTTATACATAAAATAACAAATAAAATATAACAATGAAATGGTAAGACCATATTATATGATAGATAATGTCTTATCCATCCGTAAACTAAATGACACCTATATTTTAAAGGACAACCAGGCTAAAGACAACATTGATTTTGAAAATTACCAAACTAAGAAGACTTTTAAGTCTTATTGGTTCTGGTGGAAAAAAACTAATTCTAAAGAAAATCTAAGAAGCGGAAGTCTCAATAAATGTTTTCTTAAAAACAATAGGCAAAATATACTCAGTTGAGAAAAATTTGTGTCTTTTGGTCTTGTCACTGACTTTGAAGGACTATGGAGGTTAAATGTCTATTTGCCTTTTATAACACATTGTTAGGAGAGAAACACATAAAAATGAATGTAAAAAGGAAAATCTTGAATTACCTGAATTTTTCGGAGTTTAGCCATTTGCTCCTCTAGCTTTTGGCAATGTTCGACCAGCTGAGTAGAGAGTTTCTTCCAGCGGCCCTCAATCTCTTCAAATTCTGATTGATATTTACGGCTAATATCAGAGGGTGCTTTCTTTGACATCTCTTTCACAGTGGTGCTGAGATAGTTTAGGCCATTTTGTTGCTCTTGCAGAGAGCTTTGTAAAGCCTCAAAATTAAAAAGAACAAAGTGTATTTATACTAGTTGATGAATACTAATGAGTTTCATTGTGCAACTTCATTGATGACTTTCAGATAAATCAAATGTATTTAAAATGAAAGCTATATGATTCAAACATCTAAAAAATAGGTGATGTAATATCAGTTATAAAATAACTGGTAATTTAAAGTCTACTTATTGTCACAAGTCATTTACACATTACTCAGTAATATTTTACTTAAAAACTATGCCTATTTTATGAGCAATGCCAAATATACCCAAAACTCGGTCTTACTAAACCAAAGAGTTTGAGTACATCTAATTTTATTACATTGTGTCTGTATATTCATAACTGCACTGATGATAGTTAATGGAGTTTAATTCAATTATACTTAGCCTTTAGTAAGATAATTTCTAACCTCCATAGGTTAAAATATAACTTTATCAGATTGATATATGGAATAAAAAAGCTCTGAATAAGTTACCAGATGGATGGTATACTAGTGCCAGTTAATGAACGTTTCATATTTTTCAAAAGACATTGTTCTGTTTTGTAATATCACAGTGAAATTCTAGGGTAATTTTGGGGAGAATTTACAAACTTGGTTTTACATTTATACTCTATAACCTATGCTACCCCTTATAATAGGATGTCTATCCTGCGGTTTCTCCTGCTCAGTATTTATTTATATGTTATTTTCTGGTTATAAAGTAATAAGGTTTCAAGGTAAAAAAGGTAAAAAATACCCATTATATACACCTATTATGACATTAAATAAACTTCCAGTTTTGTCTATGTAAAATTAAATATTGACTATAGCATCATATCATATACACACATACACAGTTGTTCCTTCTTTTAAAATGTGATCTATAACATCCCCAAAATATGTCAAACACTTAATTTTATGGTTGCATCATATCTTGTGCTTATCTTGTGGTATACCAATTTTTTTTTACTTTACTAAGATGTTACCATTGATTATTTAGACAGTATCTAGTATGCACTGAACTACATTTTGAGCTAGTCACTCTATTGTGAGCCTTTCCCCATGTCATTAAGTATTTTTCAAAAACACAGATTTTATGTTTCCTCATTTCCCATTATTAGCTGTATAAACTAAACTTTTCCACTCTTATAAATTATGTTTATGATCTATTTATCTATCTCTGTCTCCATCTATCTCTATCTGAAAAGTTTTCCTCAGCAAAATTCACATTAAATTAACATCCCCACTAGTAAGTGAGAAAACAGTTCATTGCTGGCAGACCTGCACTTATTATATCTTTTGGGTTTCTCTGTCTTTCCTTTTTGGGGCAATTTGGTACGTTAAAAAATAGTATCTCATTCTGTAAATTAGTACTATATCCAGTATATATTTTTTAATTCAAGTTTAGCTCATTTACAGTATTATATTAGTTTCAGCTGTACAACATAGTAATTCAATGTTTTTATAAACAATACTCCATTTAAAGCTATTATAAAACATTTCTATATTCCCTGTGCTGTACAATATATCCTGTTGCTTATCTATTTTATACATAGTTGTTTGTATCTCTTAATCCCATTCCCCTTTGTAGCCCTTCCCCCACCACTTCCCCCAATGGCAACCACTAATTTGTTCTCTATATCTGAGTCAGTTTCTGTTTGGTTATATCCATTCATTTGTATCGTTTTTTAGATTTTTTTCTGCAACTGAGTATGCAAAAATGGCATCTCATTTTGTACATTTTTACTACATCCTTTGCAATTTGAATTATAAGTTTTCATAAGATTAATGTTTGTATCTCTTTTTGATGACTCCCTTATTAATGACTTGGACAAATGTTTTCCTTGGCTCACTTTTTTTTAATTGGCTCTGGTGTTTTTCCACTGTTTGTGACTGCTTCTGTTGATTGTTATGCTTCTCCATCATATGTTTTTAAAGAGTTTTACTATTTAGGTTTATTAAAATGTTTTTGAACTTTTTAATGTACGTGGTAGTTAGTTTTACTAGATTAACATCTGACACAAGGTTCTAACTTCATTTTTCCAATTAGTTAATAATTCATTTTCTCAATAATATTTGTAAATAATTTCTCCCTTCATCACTGTTTTATTAGTGGAAATACACTCTTCTACTCATCTACATACCATTTCTTTTGTACTTAATCCACTCCCCTAAGTGCTATACCTATGTACTCTAATTTTTTTAACATTTATGGTTCTATTAAGTCACATATTCTTCAAAGTAAATTTTGAAATTATTCTATTACAAACAGTAACATAAAGGGGGGAAATATTAAGCAGTTAGAGGTCGTTTGGCATTATAGTAGAGGAAATAGGACTAAATAGGACTGATTGAGAATATACATATACATATACATACATACATACATACTGGGAAATGTTTAAATAAAGATTTCTTTGAAGAAATACTTCTAAAATTACTTTTTAAAGATATAATATTTAATTCTGAAAAAAGAACCCTTGATATAACAAGGTTAAATTTTTAACTTTTTCTTAATTTAATTCTCAAAAATGTAGGTATTATCTCAGCTCCTAAATAAAATTAATATGCTTTAATGTCTTATAAAACAAAATGCGCTTAGATATACAACACAGGCTTTTCAGAATTAGTAGGAAAAGTATTCTAAAGTCTCCTACATTATTTTTCTTTCATTTCCCATATCAGTATTTCATATTTCCTAATATAAGACTGTTAGAAATACAGTTAATAGAACTCAAAAAACTAATCACAATATTACATCAAATAAAGGTTTAAATTAAAACTAATTTTGTAACCACACTAATTTTTACCACTTTCTGCTTGGAAGTGTGTGATGAGCTATAAATCAGCAAGCAAGCTATAAATCAGAGCTTTTATAATAATGAAAATCCATATTTCTGAAAATACACACTAAGTGAGAAAGAATATACCTCATAAGTAGACCATATTATTGTTTTCAAAGATGGAATTTTTATCTTATGGAGAGAAGGCACAAATGCATAAAATATTATGTTTCAAGTCTTAATCTTCATTTTTTCAGCTGGCAAACTATCACTTGCGATGATCATTTTAATTCTAGTATTATATTAAGGTTACACCAAAATCACTGCTTGAAAGGTGAGATCTGCATTGTATTGTTTAAGACATTCAAATATTCACAGACCTGTAACTCCCCAAGTCTCTGCTCCATGATTTCATATTCAGTGACCATGACCTGAGGTATACAGAGTTTGGTTTCTGACTGCTGGATCCACGTCCTGATGGTACTCATGGTCTCCTGATAGCGCATGGGTGGCAAAGTATCAAAAACTTTATCAAAAGGGGAAAAAAAGAGAATCATTTAACCATTTTATTTATTATTGTATTATTTTAATTATTATTATTTGGGGGGGAGGTAATTAGGTTTATTTTTAGTGGAGGTACTGGGGACTGAACCCAGGACCTCATGCATGCTAAGCATGCACTCTACCACTTGAGCTATACCCTCCCCCCAACCATTTTAAACTTTGTCACTGTATTTTCCTAAAGTGTCAGCAAACTAAATCATACTAATAATTACAAACACTAACAAAGTGAAAACCTGAAAATACAGATTAGAATATTATTACGATGCTGAAGAGAAATTCCTATCTATGCTTGATATTTTGACAGAAACTATGCATATATTACATTGAATCCTCATAATCAGCCTTGCACATTCTGCATTTTAAAATGCATGTTGTTAATGTGAGGAAATAGAGAAACAGAGAGGCTGAGTAACTTGTCCAAGGTAACACAGATGGTAGTTGGAGAAACCAAGTCAAGTTCATGTATATTTGACTTTGAAGGCTGCTCTCTTTCTCCATTATCATTTGCCTTTGAGGAAAATATTATCATTATCTACAGCAGCTGGTATTTTAAATTATGTCATTTCACATCTTATTTTATTAAAAGAAACACAATTTATGTGTGTTTAGTATGTGCCAGAAACTCTAATGATGATCACACGCATTATCATCCTTAATTCTTACAATAAACCTGTAAGATATGCATTTTTATTCTCATTGACATTTGAGGAAACTGAGGCTATAAAAGAAGGCCAACTAATTTTGCTCATATTCAAATATTTAGTAAGTGTCACAGCCAGGATATTAAACCAAGATCATCTGGTTTCAAAGTCAAAAGTACCAATAAACAGTGTACTTTCTCTAACATATATATATATATGTACATACATATATTGACATACATATTTTCTTTCCAAATACATATAAAATTAGGGAATTAAATATATATAATGGAAAAGTAAACGTGTGCATATATATAGTTATACATAAGCTTTAAATCATAAATGCATGTAAGTGTATATATATTTATACATTACTATACATTTTATACACACACACAGATTATGTGACTTAAGTAGCTATGCTGACCATGTTCAAGGTTGAGAATTTTGGCAGAAAAGCAGAAGCCATAAAAATACTTTTAAGTGTTTTAAGAAGAATACAAAAGAAATTCTAGAACTGAAACCTGCAGTAAGTGAAAAGTAATAACACAATGGATAGGTTTAAAAGCAGATTAGATAAAGCTAAACACAGATTTAGTAAACCTGAAGATGGGCCAGAAATATATATATACATACATATATATATATATATATATAGGCCAGAAATGTGTGTGTATATATATAAACATATATAGTGAAGCATGGAGAGACAAAACAATTGAAAATATAGATGAAACAATAGAAAACAGTAAAAAAAAAAAAAGTAAAATGAACTAACATAAATGTATCTCAGAAACACAGAAACATAGGGCAGAAGCCACACCTGAAGAGAAAATGACAGAGAATTTTCCTAGATAAAATCACGGTGCAAAATACTAGCTTAAATCATTTTATTAAATGGCTTAAATTAAGCCACATTATTTTTATTAGATAGTACATGAGTTTCAAATCTATATACCAATTCCTTCTAAACTATATAAGAAGAATATAGGAAAGTATTTTACATACTAGTTAATGGGGTTTTCATATGGTAAAGATATTTTTAGAAAGTGTGTTAGAAATGGATACTAAGAATTTTACTCAATGTGCTTACATTTATTTGGGAGTTGAAGTCCAAATTTATTTTAAGAAGCCTTCTCTAATCTGAGCACTTCTGATTTCATAGAGAAGGATCTTCACAGATCTCTGTGATACTTTAAACTTCACTGTTTTCTTTCATATACATAATGTTTCTCTCTCTACTGACTAAATACATTGATTTGAATGTTCGATAATTATTAATAAAAGCAAAGAGGGATCTCATGAATGGTAGTGAAGTAAAGGAGAATTTACTTATGATGAAGCAAAGTTTTATCTGAGAAGATCTCCGAGCAAGTGAACTGGAATGAGAGGGGTCTATGGGTAGAGACAAGGAGGTATGTTACATGGAGTATAAAATATATAAAGTTTGGTTTAATTAAACTTGAACTTGTAGTTTCTGGGAAACAGTGCTTGTTTCCCTTGTGGAAGTGGCTAGAACACAATAAACATTTACTAGAAGCTTGCCAGAGATGATATTAATCAATCTAACTGTACCTAGATGATGAATATATGTCAGGAGAGAAAGATAAGAAAGAGTTGGTTAAGATATTAAAATTACTTTTTATTAGAAAAAGATCAACAGGTTTTTTCTTATGAACATCTAACAGAGTGGCTTCTTCATTCTGATTTTTACAGAAAGAGGCTGTATAGCATGATAATTAGCAAGTCTGATTCTGCAGTTCAGTAAACGTGTGCTTTGGAATTGGCTCTCCACTTACTAGCTCCAGCAAAGTACTTAACATTTTAGCATCTTAGACTTCATTTATAAAAAATGGGGATGTAGAAACTTTGGGGAGAATTAATTGAAGTCATTTATTATTCCTTCATTCAGCCAATATTTATGCAGTGCACCAGGGATGCAAGAAGTAAAAACTTAAAAAGCATAGCCTTGGCTTTCATGATGCTTAAAATCTAATTGGTCAGTCAGGAAATTAACAAATCAAGAGACTGTAATAACTAATAGGAAGAAATGACAGTGAAGAAAAGTTAAGGTATTAGGAGAGGGTTGGAGAAGATTCTTTCAGATAACGCAATGAAAGGAATTTAAGATAGAGAATTAGGTATAAAAATGTTGGAATAAACATGGATCTACATAAGGAATGGGGGGCAATCCATAGATTGGCAATGGAGGCCATCACCATCCCCAGCGTTGGAGGGACAATCAGAAGAACTGTAAGATGACGTTACAAGAACCCAATAGTTGGAACTACCCAGAAGGAGCTGAACTCACAGGGAGCTCCCCTTTGGAGATGTAGTATTCCCTGAGGAATGTTGTTTCCAGAGAGGACTAGAAATTTAGAAGATTCATTCTCAGCCAGTGATTGAAATGCACCCAGCAACAATTAGAGGGGAAGAGAATTTTCTAGCTTCTCGCTTCTTCTCAACTTCAGTATCCTCCAAGTGCCTCCCACTGGCTGAACCAAACAGGTAGCCATTTAAAAAGGGGTCCTAGGGAGTGTAGTTTTCACAGAAAGAGCAGTGAATAGCACTGAGAACAGAGTGAAGAGCTGCACGGGGATGATGGTGAAGGTGGGTGCAGAGGGGAGGGAAAGGAATTTGAGAGGGGAGGCAGGGTGCACCAATGGTTGGGGCAACATTCAATATTTAAGTTTAGGAACTCAGTATGCAGACTTCTATTTTGCCATTATTTTTTTAAATGTCTACATGATACAGAAAATTTTTTAAATATAACAAAGGCATTAAATAAAACATAAAGGATAGGAAGTGACTAGACAGTGAATCAAAAAGCCCTCTCCTTGGAAGTACCACTTGACAAGAGACCTAGAAGTAGTGAAGGAGAAAGCCATGTGAATATGGAGAAGAAAGGTTTTCCAGGTGGGGAATAACAAGTGACACAGTCCAGGGCCATGAGTATTCCTAGTAATGCAGGAGCACAGCACATTTAACAAGAGCACAGTGAGCAAGGTGGAGTGTGGCTGGACGTGAGGACAGAAGGGTGGTCGGGAACTCTGACCTTGAGGGCCCTTGGAGACCATCATAAGATGCTACACTGTATTGTACACTCATCTGTGTTTGCTAATCGCCACACCCACTGCTGGGTACAGAGTGTATTTGCTGTTCTTTTCATCTAGAAGAGAGATGCCAGACAACAGGAAGATGAAGGAGACACTCTCAGGGCTAAGCAGAAATTTTGAGTTTAATAAAAAGCTTTATCTTTGTTAACAAAAGGAAGAAAATCTTTGCTGGGGGGAGAACAAATGCTGAATAGAGACACTCATGTTCTTTCATTTGAGGGGAGGGGTAGATGTCTCTGAACTGATCACATTCTAGAGAACCAGATTCACAACCAAAGCAGAGACATTGCTCTGAAATGATTTACAAACACACACATGTGAACACATACAATGCATATATATGAATATTCTGACATACACAGTGAATTTAGAAGTGAGTTTCTACTTCATCCTGCAAACAGAATCATGATCAGACCAAAAATTAAATAACAATAATAGATAAAGACCAAGAGAAATGGTATCAAAAAAGATGAAAGTGTTTTATTTCCTTAACTTTAAGTTTATTTAAACAGTGTTATTTGAATACTGAATAGTACTTGCTGGTCATTTATACACACACACGCACGCACACATACACACACACACACACACAAAAGACAGAGTTTATTAAATTTGAGAGAATAAATAACCATGTATTTGGAAAAGTGTTTAGACTGCGTAGAAGATAATCTTGGATTAGTAGCATCCTGGGAAAAGACTGTACCTGTAATTATACCTGCATTAAATGAGAGGAAATAAAGATTTTCAGATTTGTCAGCTTATCACTGAAGTGATTAAGTAGTACGAGCATGGCAAAAGCATCAGTTACTTAACTTACAAGTGTATGTTATAATAGTATAGATTACCCACAACTCAGTCAGCATCCATGTATATAGCTTGAAGGATGGAGGGAAGAAAGGAGATAGATACATAAATAGATGGATTGATAACTAGACATATAGAAAGAAAATGCCATAAATTCAAACAATCCATTGCTTTCCAGTACAGGCCAGCAAAAAACAAAAATCTGTCAAATCCAGAAAGATGAATACTGAAACATTCTAAATTATTAAATGATAAATTTGACCAATTTTCCTTCTATTAACCAATATAATTCTAGCTAGATCTTAAGAAATAATCACAACTTAATACATTCTTTTTCTTTCTGTGAATTTAAACAAAATGTCAAAGTACACATTAATTTATATTATCCTATAAATAATTTACATTCTGTAAAGTCTCAGGTTCTCTTCAAAACCCTGATAAAGTACTGAAGGATTCAGACCATCAGAACATGAGGGCACCGTTTATAATACTGTATAGACAGAACATCTTATTCTATGTTCTGACTCAGGGTGTTTGGGCACATTTCCTCCTTGCTGGCTAGATCCAAAGGAAACCTGGGTGTTTCACAGGAGGACTGCAATGGGGAGGAGCTAGAATTGAAACAAGATCTATCAAGCTCATCAGTTCTGAACTAGATACACCTCCCTGCCCTCCATGCAGGTTCATCAATCAGGAAATACCTCTATCTGAATACCTGGGGGAATAGTTACCCATTGGGCTTTAATCTCACTCTCACGTCTGCCTCATTTCTAAGGGAGACCCTGATTGTACTCTCCATTCTTTAGCTTCCTTCTGCTCTATCACTTTAATGGAAGGGGAAATATTTCAGTCTCCGAATGGTTGATTTTTTTTCTGTCTAACTGCTTGTGATCAGTATTCAGATAAAAGCCACAAAGTCCTCCCACTGAGAGCTGAATCAACTTTCACTCTATTCTGAGAGAAGACAGAATGACTTGTGAAAAGATCAAATGCTTTGTTAGTATAACTCACAGGTAAGTTACCCAGTACAAGCAAAAGCCCACACAATGGAAGATCCTTCCTAGTCTCTCCATGTGCGCTTTCGCTTCCTTTCAATCTATCTTCAATGCTCAGTTTCTGAAAATGCAAAACTGATGCATGATGTTGTATCACAGCATAAAACCCATCAATATTGGTTCCAGATATTACCATGAGAAAAATGAAACTTCATCACAGCTCATAAAAGGTCCTTCTAGATAATTCATCTCTCTAGACTCATCTCTCATCACTCTCTCCTCTCCATGCTCCAGAGACACAGGACTTCTGATTCTTAGCTAGCCATCACCTACTACCTTAGTCTCACTAATTCCTGTTCATCTTTCAGCTTCTGTGTCCAGCAGTACGTTCTCAAGGAAGGCTTCACAGACCTCCTCAGCCTGGATAAGTTTCCTTTATTTAGTTTCAGAGTCCTGGCCTTGGACTTCTCCATCTAAGCAGTCAGCTCAGATCATAATTATAAAAACACCAGTTTGATTACATGATTAATAGCTACATATTTCCCTAGGTTATAAGCATTATGAGAGCAAGGAACACATGGTTTTAGCTCAGTGATCTATCCTCAGTAACAAGTTTAATGTCATGCAAGGAATCAGTATTTGTTGAATGAATAACTGCAGGTTAAAGAGTATAACCTTGAGCACAAAGAAAGAACGCTTTTGCCAGGAACACAGAAGGAAACCAGTATTTGGTGAAGCCTAGAATCTGAACAAGAGAAGAAAGAATTTGCCTGGAGAACTTCGACATTCTTCTCATCTCATTTCCTTAATCTTTCTAATCCCTATGGAACCTTCTAAACTCTGAATAGCTTAAATTGACTTTATCATTCATCTTGCTTATCCTTTCACACTTCAATGTTTCTAGACTACTAAAGTCGACTTTAACTACAATGATTTTTTTCTGGTACAATTCATTTCCAAATTTAAAATGTGTTAGTCTGGCTGAAAATTAACAAATAGTAAAGAAAATGTATAGTGTACCTCTTACTGGAGAGACACAGAAAGAGAGGGAGAATGAACGCACATGCATTTTGGGTTTGTCCTGGGATTCTTTTGAAAAAACACAAAATGATGTTCTAAATTCTACTATTTTGGAATAGAACAATTGTAACAATTGTTACAGAATTGTTACAGAAGATAGAACAATAAAGTAACAATTTTTATTACATTGTAACCAGGAATACCAATTTAAGTTTCTATGGAAATATGAGTACCAATGCATGAAAAACAAACTATTTCTCTCTGTACACACACTTCTGAATATAATAAATATATGTATGTATTTAACATACATTTAGTATATTATGTCATTTACTAATTTATTATTTTAAGTATTTATCAACTGTCAATTCTATTTCAGCCACTATGATGTCTTTTACCGATGCAATAATGAATAAAACAGAGCCTCTGCATTCATTGATTTCATACTTTACTCAGGGAGCCAAATAATATTCAATATAGTTTTGATCAAATTGTAATTAGTTTTAGAAAAGAGAAATATAGAGTACTATGACAGTAAATAATAGGAACATCATATATAGACTGGGAGTGCTTAAGGATTAACTTTTGAGCAAAGACCTGAAGAAATAAGAATTAGCCGTGCTAGGACTTCCAGGAGAACATATATAAGATCTGAGGTGGGAAAGAACATGCGATCTTCAGTAAATGAAGGGTCAATATGAAGTAGGGAGAAAAGAAGCATGAATGAGGCTGTGACTGGAGGTAGGCAACGCCCATATTAAGTATGGCCTTTTAGGTGCCTTTAAACTAAGAGCAAACAGAAGTCATTAAACATACTACACACAAAAGAGGTGACAGTTAGATTTCCTTAAGAAAAATCATTCTAGCTGAAATACAGAAACTAGATTTCTCATTGTCAAGAATGGACGTGGGGGAGACAATTTAGTGGTCCAGGCAAGAAACCGAAGTAGCCTGGATTAATATGGTGACAATAAATATTAAAAGAAGTTTGGATGTGAGAGCTACTTAGGAGATAAAAATACACAGACTTGGTGACTGAATAGAAATGGGAGAGGAAGTGGGTGAGGAACAGGGAATATTAAGAATGATTTCTGTACCGCACAGAGAACTATATTCAGTATCTTGTAATAACCAATAGAAAACAATATGAAAAAGAATATACATATGTATAACCAAAATATTATGCTGTACACCAGAAATTAACATTGCAAACTGACTATACTTAAATATATAATTTAAAAAAAAAAAGATGACTACAAGTGTCCTGATTGTGCAACTCCACAGATGTCAGTTCTTTACCCTGATATTAGAGGGACCAAAGAGGAAATGGTTGTGGGTTGCACAGTTGCCCACCAAGAGTTATTTTTTTGGAACTTACTGAGTTTATGATAACTTGAGACATCTAAACAAAAAAGTCATAGAAGTAGTAAGATAGGAATCCAAGCCTTAGAGGCTAGGTCTGAGCTGCAGATCAAATGTGTGACTCTTCTATTTATAAGATAAAATTAAAACCAAGGCTATTTTACTCATATTTTCTTTCTAGATATAAAAAAGCATTCATTAGCCAACATGATTTACATGGTAGTAGCTGAACAGTGATTATAAATGACACACAGTTTATTTTACCAATGATTATAAAACACACAGTTTATCCCCTTTAAACTAGACATAAATGAGAATATTAGTGAAGAATTACTAGTTCTGTTTCAGATTAAAGAGAATGAAAAAGTCTGGTGCAGAACCTAGTTTCATCCCAGGGCAAACTTAGTATGAGCCGCTCTACCTACCAGTCAATGAGTGAGTGCATGCTGGCCTTGTGATTTCCCTCCAGGAGCAGAACTAGTCCTGCTCCATCTAGGGAAATTCGCATTCTTCCTTTTATGTAGAAATAGAGTAATAACCCAACTGAAAATTCGCTCTTTATTGAAAGCAATCAGGCAATAAACATATACAAATGAATAACCTACCATGTGAAAAAAATCACGAGAGTTCTATTCACACCATTTGGCCCAGATCAGGCCCATGAAAAAATAATGGCCTGAGGATTCAACATTTAGCCATATATTGCTTATAATTACATAACATTCACCTTAAAATAAAGTTTCTTAGGAAACTCTTCTGACAGTTTTTTTTTACTATTTTATTGCTAAGCTGCCATTTAAAAATATAGATATTATCTTAATGTTTTATGATTAGGGAAACATATCCTACAAAATTAAAATTAATATAAGCGATAATGGTTTTGGAAGCATGTTGGGTGGATTACTGACAAAGTAAATGTTAAGGGATAGCATGCTATACACACTACTGCTTAAAGCAAAAGGCTAAAAAAAATTTGATCTCCAGTCCGTTAGTACAACCATGTGAAGGACAGCAATGACAAAGTATGATCAAATTGACATCTAAAATTGCTGTAGAGGAGTGTGAAAAACGCCTTTTGTATCTTTTGTAAAAAAAAAAGTCCTTCTCTTTTATCCAACTGACTTTAAAGGGGGAAAGACTTCAGAGAAGAGAAGAGAAAAGAGAAGAGAGCAAAGGAGAGAGCAGGAGAAACAAGGCAAAATTATTTCATTATTTAAGAAAAAGAGAGTCATGGGTGGCATTAAGTGCTAGATTTTCTGATATACATGAGTCTATGTCAAGGGGTAAAAGACTCCAAATGAAACGCAAGATAAACAGAAATATACTTTGCAAATTCAGATTTTCAGAGTTACCATAATAAGGCTGAGTTCTCGGAAGAGTAGGTTATGTATGGCACTTTTTGAAAAGAAAAAAAAACACAACTATCTGTCCCCACCAAAAAAACGTTAAAACAAAACTACTCAAAACAATAAAGGTACTTAAATATCACAGAAATGATGGTAGAGAGAAAGAATATGGAACTATGCTCTCCAACATGGTAGCCACTAGATACATATGTCCACTGAACACCTGAAACGTGGTTAGTCTGAGTTGAGATGTTCTGCAAGTATAGTACACAACAGATTCTGAAAATTTAGTATGAAAATAATAAAAAACGTCTTTAATTTTTAATTTTGATTCTATGTTAAAATGATATTTGGATATCTGTCTAAATAAAACACACAATTAAATTACTTTCACCTTCCTTTTTAATATGGCTACTAGGAAATTTAAAATTATGTCCATGTCTCATATTTCTATTGGTTGATACTTATATAGAAGCTGGGGAAAATGATCCATTTAGAGAGAGAGAGAGTATTTATTAGCAGTCTGTAGCATGATAGCATTTAAGAACAGTGAAACTTCTGCTATGAATATGAAGCTGACTGCAACTTGAATGCCCCATCATGTATAAGCAGAAATTAGTGATGAGTTATATGAGTTTTGCATGTATTTGGAGAAATTGAACTGAGAGCACTTTCTAATTCTTTGATACAGCTATTTAGGGAAAAAAATGCTGAAGTTGAAGCTTTCTTTTTATCCCATACCAAGTAGACTCCAACTTTTTCCCCATGCCTCATAGTTAACAGAATGACAGGGAGATAATATCAACAGAGACATTCTTCTGCAACTCCAAACTTTATTAAATGACATAAATCTTGACACAGAACAAGTATTTCTTTAAAATGTGAACAGTGGCAGAAGATGTCAAGAAAGAAGAGGGGACCCACTGTACACTATGATTAACATATTAGAAATCATCCTTACAAGACTTAGAAAACTAAGAAATTGTGTATATGGAAACTTGCATTTCCAAAACCAACATATGTTACTTCCTTAGATGGATATTAAAGGACCTTTGTCATTGGAATTCAATGAACGTTTCAGCCCAATTTCCCATTACCATAAATGTTCTCCTATTCTCCAACCAAAATCTCTTTCTTAATTTAAGCCTTTGCGCTGATGCCACTCCCCTGCAAAAAGATCAGGCTCCATTCCCACAAAGGGTCCTATGTGTGGTCTGACATGAACAAAAAAGATGTCTTTCTAAGACTTGTATCTAAGATCACCTTAGAATTTTTAAGAAACCATATCGCCAATGAATCAATTGAAATCTGGGTCTTTTTCACAAGCATTGCTCTTGTATTCACCTCTGGAACAAATGATTCATTTTTCACTTTAATTACAATTTTCTGACCAAGTTTGTGTATATATAAACTACTACACTACTGAAATATTTATTACAATATAAGGTAAGTGTTGTGGGGAGGGGATTGCTACATTTTTTCTCTTTTCCAAAAATTTTTTTTCTAAAATTAGTCTTAACTGGTTCAGGCAATCCTATCTTTAAGAACTCCTGTTAAATAAACTTTTTAAATATTTTTTATGCTCCACTTGGCATTTAGCATATGTTCCCAAGATTCTCAATGTCAAAAAGCCATTCCTGTATCTCATGGTATGAAGCACATTTCCAGTTTAAATAAATACGTCTGCTATTCTTGCTCTTGGTGGTGTTGACAAAGGAAACAGTATGAAAAGAAAAGGACAATTTACAAACAGTTTTTCTTCACTTTTTTTCCCCTAGAGTTTAAGAGTGAAGCAATAAGATTATGTCTTCTAGAATAAAAGAATTCCTTACCTAGATATAAAAGTAAATTAAGTCAATTTTCTGACCTGGAACTGAAAGACGTATTAGATCAGGTCAACCTTCGTTTCCCTTCCCAATCTCAGCACCTTAACGTGTAATAGTAGTGACTAAGAACAGAGATTGAAATTACGGCCATAGAAAGCACTTTTTGCTGATGGCCCTGAATTTTTCTTCTATAATCCCCATAGAAGGCAAAAGTCATTCCCTGTAATTTTGGTAAGAGTATTCCCTACCACACCTCCCCAGATCATCACCACTTCAAAGGCCACCTTCGTTTTTCTTTAGCTACCCTGTGACAGCTCTAGTCCAAGGTTATGCCTGTATGGCTACAATTTCCCATATCTCTCAGACTCTTCTTAGATCTTTTAAAGACATGAATCAGTTACTTGATTTCCTCAACTGAAATTTCAACTGCTTTTAAAATAAAACCCAAACTTTATACAGGAACCTATGGGAGGACCTAGATGAACTCCACCCTTATTTTGTCCTAATCTTCCCATGATTTGCTAGTTTCCATCCCTCCAGTCCTCATTTCTATCTTCTTGGACATGTCAGTCACTTCTCCATTTTGGGGCATTTGAGCTAATTTCCAATCTTCTTAATGTCCTTCCTTCATCTCCTCACAGAGCTGGCACCTGTACATACTGTATATTTGGCTCAAATGTCATCTCCTCAGGATCATATTTTGTCAGTGAATATAATTTGTGATAATATAATTCAGATATGCATGTCTTTGTTAACTTTCTGCCTGTAAGTTCCATGAAGACATAAATCTTCCTCTTAATTTCCATTAAATACTTAGTATCCAAACTTCCATGGCACATAGTAGGTGACCAAAAATGTCTACTAAACTAGTGAATGAGAATGTAAGACAGTGTTGTGCCAAAGAGTAACAGATTAATGCAATCCCTATAAAAATCCCAATGTCACTTTTTACAGAAATTAAGAAAAAACAAACCTAAAAATCATGTAGAACCATAAACCACCACAAATAGCCAAAACAATCTTAATAAAGATGAACAAAGCTAGATGCATCACACTTCCTGATTTCAAAACATATTACAAAGCTAAAGTTATTAGAACAGTATGGTACTGGCATAAAGACAGACACATTGATTAATGGAACAGAATAGAGGGCCAGAAATAAACCCACATATATATGATCACTAAGCTCAGACAAGGTGCCAAGAACACACAATGGGGAAAGGATAGTCTCTTTAACAAACAGTGGAGGGAAAAGTAAATATCCACATGCAAAAGAATAAAATTAGACCCTCATCTTACCCTATACACAAAAATCTACTTAGACTAGATCAAAGACTTAAAGAAATTGCAACCATAAAACTCCTAGAAGGAAACAGAGAAGAAAAGTTTCATAACATTGGTCTTGATATTACTTCTTGGATATCACACAAAAAGCACAGGCAACAAAAGGAAAAGTAGACAAACTGACAGCAAACTAAAGTTTCTGTATAGCAAAGGGAATAATTAATAAAGTGAAACAGAAATGTACAGAATGTGAGAAAATATTTGCAAATCATATATCTGATAAGAGGAATATTTAAAATATATAAGAAATTTCTATAACTCAATGCACAAAAGAATAAACTGAATAAACTGATTAAAAAAATGGAAAGGACTTGCACAGACATCTCTCCAAAGAAGACATACAAATGGACAAAAGGTATATGCAAAGATACTCAAAATCACTATCACATCAAAATCACAATGAGGTATCGTCCCACACTTGTTGGGATAGATATTATCAAAGAGAAATAAAACATAATAAACATTGATAAGGATGTCAACTTTGAAACCCATCATCAGTGATGAAAATATAAAATAGTGCAGCCACTAAGAAAAAACTATGGCGGTTCCTCACAAAATTGAAAATACAACTACCACATGATCCAGCAATCCCACTTGTGGGTACAAATCCAAAAGAATTCAAAGTAATATCTCAAAGAGATATTTTTACTCTCATGTTCATTGCAGCATTATTCACAATAGTCAAGACATGGATACAAGCTAGGTGCTCATCAATGGGTAAACGGGTCAAGAAAATGTGGTATAGACATAGAATGGAATACTACTCAACCTTTAAAAAGAAGGAAATCCTGACACATACAACAATGTGGAAAAACTGGGGGGACACTATGCTAAGTGAAATAAACCAGACACAGAAGGACAAATACTGCATGATTTCACTTATATGAGGTATTTAACACAGTCAAACTCATAAAAGCAGAGAAAAGAATGGCAGTTGCCTGGGGCTGGAGGGAGGAGAAAACAGGGAGTTGCTGTTCATTGGTTATAAAGTCGCAGTCACACAAGAATTAATTCTAGAGATCTGCTGTACAACATTGTGCCTATGTTTAATACTATATGAAAGTTTGCTAGGAGACTAGATCTCATGTAACATGTTGGTATCACCGATTTTTTAAAAAGGAAAAAGAAAGAAAGAAAGAAAAAAAATAGTATCATGACAGCAATCTGAGGTTATAGAACAAAAGAACGTACTTCTGAAGTTTTTGAAAATAACAAAACACTTGTTTTGTCATAACTAATGCAGCTACTTTCCCCATTTTCTGAACATATCAAACAATAAAAAATCTAATATGATTTTCCTGACACGATTTCCACCTCACAAATGAAATAAATTCAATCTATACTACAAATTTTGTTTCCATATTTACGCTGAGAAAGAACAGTCAATTTTCTTCCTTGTTAAAACAATAGGTTATCTCTAACTACGTGCTGTGTTTTCCACATCCATTTTAGGGTCGAACGTGATCTTTCCAGTTTGCAGTTTCTAGACAATGTTTCTAGCAATTATTTTGGAAGGCAATGCTACTCCCTCAATCTTTCAGCCTTAGGCAATCACTAATCTACATTCCATCTCTTTAGATTTGCATATTGTAAACATTTCCAATAAATGGTATCATATAATATATGGTCTTTTGTGATTTGCTTCTTTCACTTAACATAATTTTTTCAAGATCCATCCATGTTGTCACATGTATCAGTACTTCATTGCTTTTCATTACTGGATTTTATTGTATGGCTACACCCATTTTCCTTCTTTATTCATCAGTTGATGGGCATCTGGGTTGCTTCCATTTTTTTGGTTATCATGAATAATGTTGCTATGAACATCCATGTGTACTTTCTAGTTCTTATACCATCTCCTATTCATCCTTTCAGTTATTCAAGCTATGTTAGGTCATTTGTGACATGGAGATAATAAAATATATTCTCAGAGGGTTGTTCTCAGAGGACTAAGAAAGAATTTATAAGAAAGTTGTTTGTATACTAAAAATTACTATGAATATAGAATGTATTTAACTTTTAGTATTATTTTCTCATATCACCTTTGCCAGGTACCAATCACCAATTCCTTACACCAATTTTCACTATTCAAAGTACACTTAAAAGTTAAATTTTTTTTTATTGTGATAAAATTAGTAAAGAAAAAAAGGAAAGAGGAAATGAAAGTAAGGATGGATTTCCAGGTCCTGGTGTTGGCTCTTACTTGCTTAAAATTTAATATGTTCAAAGTATCATGTAGTAATAGAAGAAATGAGATTTACTTCCTCGTGCCAATTTGGGGGGAAAACATACATGTGGAAAATTACTTGAAAATAATTATTAATTAACAATCTAAACTACATTATGACTTGATACAGTAAATTTTTTATTTACATTTTTATATATGTGTACTTAATACACATATACACATTATATATAAATATATAAAAGTAATTATATTATAATTTTATATAATTATATAACTATATACCAAATTAATTATGTAATTTTATATAATACATTTATATATAATGTATGTATAATAATGTATGGAATATATAAATTATTTACATATAATTTATATATATTAACACATAATGTAAATTATATATACAAATATAAATTGTATACTTTATAATTTACATATATAATCCATATTTAATTAATGATTAATTAAAACAAGTTTTCAAAAAGAGTAAAAGTGTTAGAGATGTTTTATTCAATACAATGGAAAGAAAGACATTTTATTTAGAGATAAACAGAGTGAAAATGTTTGGCAGTTTTATAAACAATCATTACGTATATAAAAGATAAATAGAAGACATGATAATATGAATGGGTAGACTAATGGCTATAAGGATAGAGAATATATATTACTATATATTTATATTATAGTATCATAGTCAAACCTGTTATCATCACACATCAATATTCTGAACATCTTTAAAAGAAACAAAAAAGGCTAAACCTTAATATAACTCTATATAAATTAAAATAATATTCCATCGAATAAGCTCTTTTGCCCACCAGATATAGTATAACCATTAACATGTACTTGATTTTAAGGCAGGTTTATAGATTTTATGATAATAAAAATGCATCATTGTTAAATAGGTCAATGCTGGAAAATTTAGGACATTCACAATTTTTTCCCCACTTGATTTCATAGAGCCCAGTAACAAGTATACTGAAATCCACCAGAGGGAGCTGACATTATTGTAAAGCTGTAATACATGCTTCCCTATCAGGAAAATAAACTCTTCAGCAAAACTGACTTTGAAGTAAAAGGGGAAAAAAAAAATAAGCATTTATCTTTCATTCCATGACCTCACCAATAAATAAAAAGGAAAAAAATAGGCAATTGAGGAAAGCTTCGTGTATTACAACACTACACTGATTCTAGAAATGTTATGTGGTAAATTTGTTGCATATTTACAAAGGAAAGCAATTAATTAAACGTGTGTTCCAACAAATTAAAGTTTTAGTAGAAAACAAATATATGTTCTTGTGCTTCTCATAACATCTTTGAGGATGACTTTAAAAACTTTTTTTATTCTAATGCCTTAAAATCCAATTTTACTCTACACTCCTTTGTGTGTACATATATAATACCTATGGATGTATGTGTACAGTGAACCAAAACCCATTCATTGATGCTTAGGAGTGTTCATAAACCTGTTAAGGAATTTTTGTCTTAAAAAATAAGCTGATGAGCAGGGATATTTGGACCAGAAACTGCATGAATATCGTAAGAGCAAATTGGTGAGAGGCAAATATGAGAATCCTGAAAAATCTGCTAGTTATATGGTAGACATTTGCATAACTGCTCCACTCATATTGTATTTTACTAGCAAATGAAAAAAAGATGTTGAATAGTTATAGTGATCCAATAGTAAAATGAAGCCCAAAGAATAATTTGTCCTTGGCTGAGTTTCAGTTGCCACATGCATGCTACTGCTATAATAATCTTCATATAAACTGATAGAAGTATTAGCAAGATGCCTAGCTAAATATCCCTGTACATAAAGCAAACTGGATTTAATGAAAACCCACTGAAAGGGTTTCAACTGCTCTTTTATTTCCTTCAATGCTCGATACACTTGAATGTAAAATCTGCAGCCCACAAAGGAGAAGTTATGCCTATATACAACATACGCTTTATTTGTTTCTCACTATCATGAACTTACTACGGAGCGGGTAAGAAACAGATATAACCTGTTTGTTTTCCAGCAACAGCATTTCATTACTTGTCACTACTGGCTGTAGCGAGCATGGTTTCTTCAACAGAAATCATTCCTTCATGTTAGTACTTTCTCTTTTCCCCGACAAAGAACTAATTTGGAAAATATCAAGTTAGTCATTATAAGTATTTTTACTTACTTGTCTGTAGTTCTTTCTCTCTGGCCTGCATATCAGCAAAGACTTGGTTAAAATGATTTGTAAAGGCCACAAAGTCTGCATCCAGGAACATTGGCCCTTGTCCTTTCTCTTTTAGGGCTCTGCTTTGACTTTTTAATCGCTCGATTTGAGGTTGAAGAGCTGACAGCCGGTTGACTTCATCCTGTACCATATTTAGAGTATTAAAGTAAATAATATTTTTACTTTGCATACATTATGTTTTTACAGAGCAAAGTATTAAAAGGCAATGATGCAAGCTTAGCTTAATGCCCTTTTCAAAAAATTGGTAAGAAACTTCCATGATGGCTAAAGCTAGCCTCTAGCACAGGTCATCAATTTAAGAACCTTGGCTCTTCATTCAAGAGATATCATCATATATAATAATTTTTAAATTTCAAATTACATCATTTAGAACATTCATGGTCATGAATGTGTACAGCTGCAAAGTATTAAAATGATCTTATACCTTTTCCATAAATCAAACATGGATGTCCCTCCACACCCTTCTTATCTCAAAGTTGTGTGCCTGCCACTGCTTCAAATTCTAAGCTCACTGGATGAACAATTTTAATTTTTCTTTAAATTAATTTGTGTAGAATTATACACGTGTATGTATGTCTGCAAATATACATACTACATTAAATCACAAATATGTTTATACATTAATACTACCACATGTATTATATATACATATATACATGTGTATAATAATACATACAATAATACATTTATCAATATGTAAACTGTATAATTTTTTTGTATATACACATATTTATCTCCATAATTACTTAAGTCTTGTTACTTCTCCTGAATGAACAGACAATTACAACTGTTTAAATTAGGGTGACTGTCCACCCTACTTTTTCTCTTGTTGTCTGGGCATAATTGTTAATAACACCCCTTTTCACTCTCCAGAGTACTCTGGACACTCCACTGTGCTGTCCAATATAGTAGTCACTAATCACATGTGGCTACTGAGCACCTGAAATGTGGCTAGTCCAAGTTTAGATGAGCTGTCCTCATAAAACATACAGTGAATTTTGAAGACTTAGTATGAAAATACACAAATATCAACTCTCATAAATAGTTTGAAATAACATTTTTGATATATCAGGTTAAATAAAATGTTATCACTGAAATTCATTTACGTACCTGCTCCTTTGTTCCTTTTTAATGTCATTTCTAGAACATTTAAAACTGCACATGTGGCTCGAATTTGTGGCCTGCATTAGATTTCTTTTGAACAGTATTATTTTTGATATAGGTGTTTTCATACTCTGTGGTTTCTAGAGAAGTTGCAATTTATATGAATTTTTTATATATATAATTTGAACTCTGATTTCTAAATGTTCTTTTTTAAAGTATAGTACCATGATTGTTACTTGTAAGTACTTGTAAGTCATTTCTATGCAACCTATAGAAAAAAGTACTTCAGGGTTGTTTACCATTTAAAATGAAAACAGGATAATTTAAGTTTTAAAAATTGGGTCACAAGCCAATTACAAGGAGGGGAAAATTGACAGAATTATAGTAATTATGAACTAAATATAAATCTAAGCTTCCTGGAAATTAGAGTGAAAGGGAAAAAAAGTTATTTTTGGACACATGCGTACTCTTTTAGAGAGAGTAACTTCTGTTGTAGGATTGAATGAGATAAATTTATCACATAGATCCTTTCATAGTAGAAAGATTACCTAATGGACAATGATACTTATTAGTTTTAGAAGATACAAAAATAACTTTCAGAGGAATTCTGGTATGTGGTTTTAGCAGTATGAGTTGATTCAAGTATGCTAATCTCTAACAGTCAAATTCATTTGGTAGGTGGAAATGAAAGACATTTAGATAAATGGGAAGGTGATTCATCTCTCTTATTCAAATATAAAGCCTTTCAATCAAGTGCTAGAAGGTGGGAGCATATTCATGGTTGAAGAATAAGACAAGAGGTAAAGGGTAATACTCCATGATTTAGATTATAGAATTACAGAAATGTACTTTGTACACCAGGCTTGCAAATGGTAGCACTGACATCTGCCGTGAAACATTTAAGAACCTGATTTACATTTGGCCAGATGGAGGGCCGTCATTCTTCCTGTTTAGGGGGCTATAGAGGGATCCTACAGTATAGTAAAGAATGTTCAGCAAAACAAAGGGGACTTTGAAACTAATAAAACATTTGGGCAAATGTTCAGTGGAGACCTTAAAGTTCGGAGAGTAAATAACAGGAAATATCATTTTGACCTTAAATACTTAACATTTAAAGATGCTAACAATTACTCAGTATTTCCATAAAAGGGCCTTAGTGTGGTTAGTTCTCCAGAGTTAGGCATCTCCTCTGAGTCTGTTTATCTTTTAAAATTGTATGTTTATCTGCTGGAAAAGCTTTTGTATTTTTCTCAGGAAAGTGTCCATGGATATCTTCCAATTCCAAAATGACTTCCTACTCCTCAACATATTAAGAACCAGTTCTGGCGAACATTAGATTTTGAGCTAAATCTGCATCCTAATCTTAGAAAACATGTCCAAATAACAAAATGCACTGACAAATAGGATACAGTAATTTATTTCCCTATCACTAATCACATCCAAAGAGTATAATTTTAACTGTTGTGTGAATGACATGGAGCTTTATCCTGGTAAATATTTTACCTAACGTGATATATTAAATGAATAGAAACCAATGGGGCAGAGAGAAAAAGTAAGGGGCGACTAAGGGGGATGGAATTGCATCATCAGAATTTGGAACTTTGTGGTTGAATGCAGAAAAAAAGAAACAGTTTCACTTAGGATGACTTCTCTAACATCCAGAGAATATTTAAGTATATAACCTCTAGGGATCTCCATTTGCTCCTGAGATAAAGATCAAGGTCCTAGCATGCCCCAAGAGTCCTTGCTTTGTGTCCTATATGCTACCAATAGGCTTGTCTTTTTGCCTCCATCTTTCATCTTATGATGAATATAAGATTTTTATTGAAAGAAATAATATAGATGGAGTATTACATTAATTCATAGGAAAAATATCATGGATTCTACACTTTAATAGCAAAATGTGTCTAGAATTCTAGGGAACAGAAATTCCTTATATTTGCATATTTGCCTAATAAACTAAATGCCTTTCTAGACAATACTCTTTATTGAAAAATATATTTCCTGAGTTTATTTACTTCCTAGTAAAGCTGTAGGTCCAATATTTGAAGAATTATCAAACCCTTCAATTGATTTTCTTTTCAAAATAGCTTTGAATTTCCCATCACTTTCCGGGTTCCACACTAATATCAAACCATCCCTATCTCTAGTCTTGCATTATTTAAAAATTCTTTTCAAAGTATGCAGATTAATTCCCATTCACTGCTTTTAATATTAAACTTAGTCATCTCAGTCTATCATTAAGGTTCATCCAGGAAACCTTTTCATCTATCCTGTAATCAATTTCCCTCTTCCCATAAAAAGTGTAACTATGCATAGTAACTTTCTGTAGGAACTAAGCTAAAAGTTCAAGTTACTTATATTATTAAATATCTCTTGTTTTATTACACGTGCAGAATACTCTTTTACTGTTTCTCAGACCCTTTGGTGACCGTTGTATGTTCTCTGCCCCTCCAGATACACTGTCCGCCCTTCTCCTGTGACTCAGGAGAATTACATTGATAGACTACAGCTCCTTGTCCTCCGCTTCTGATTAGTTGATGGGGAGCTCTGCACAGATTCTGGAGGCAGGGAGGAGAACAAAGTAGGGTGCTTCCTTTTCTGGCTCCATTCCTGTGTTGGCACTTAGGCTGGCTCTTAAAGCTGCCTTTAAAATGGGCATCTGACTCTCTCTGTCTGTGTTTCCATAACTTCTCTCTTCCTGATCCTTTTTATCCTAAGAATAGGAACAGCTCTGATGTTGGCTTACTATTCTATCCCTTGTGGTTCCTCTGTAGTCCAAGCACATATATACAATAGTTTTTATAAAGAAACCTTCCTCAAATTACCCTAATTTAGGGGACTGTCAGTTTTAAAGGTTTTCCTCACGAAACTGATTATACCGTATATCAGCTGCTTGTGCTTGTGTGGTTTCTACATTTTGAACATATGACTGAGTTTTGCTCTTAGCACTGGAGCTGCCGTAAGAAAGAGCTCCAGATTACTGGCCACTTCCCACAGGATATATGTGGTTTCCATACCCAAAAACAGCCTCACCATTCTGCAAACTGACAAAATCAATTAACTATGTGTAACTACTCTAAATATGTTTTTCGGGATTTGGGTAACCATGTATTACCTATTTAAACAGATTTTCTTCACTTTTATTTTGATCTTTATTGTGTTTAACTAAACCCTTAATAGGGAAATTTTATCATTAACTAATGTGCCATTCTTCTGGAAATCGCCAAGAAATCCCTACTGATCATGCTCCAAATAGGAGAAGAGAGCCTTACCTTACATATTTTTAACTGGCTTTTAATTGCTGTTGGCTCTGTTGCGGTTGTGGGTTGGGTTTTCAACCAGTTTTCAGCAGTAGTTGTCATCTGCTCCAATTGCTGCAGCTGATTATAGAAAGCGATGATGTTGTTCTGATACTCCAGCCAGTTAAGTCTCTCACTTAGCAATTGGCAGAACTCTTTCCACCGGCTGTTCAGTTGTTCTGAGGCTTGTTTGATACTGTCAGCATTAACACCCTCTAGAAAGAAAGATTTTAAAAATATATCCACTGAAGTCACAGACTGAAAGACATTATCTGAAAACCAACATGCCTCAAGTTTAAAAGTACTCATATGAATGATTTCAAATAGACCATTTATTTACTGATAAAAGAAGTTAAAATACCAAGATGATTTCTCATTATTGACTGCAAATTATTACAGCTGCATCTTATCAAAGAATATGAATGTAATAAAGTAATAAATAAGGATACGTAAGACCTAGAAGAGTAGAATATATTAAAAAAAAAATGGTCAAAGCCCTGGTGGAGGGTGTAAAATTGATCATGGATCAATACCTTTTTGGATGTTTCCAAATAGATGTTAAATATCACTTATATTATTAAACTGTACTTTCAAAAAGTAACTTCCATTTTTATTTTTAAGTGGTTTTGGAATTAGCTGAAATGTTTTTATTTGGATTTTTTTAAAGAAAAAAAAGTGAGTATGTATCAAAAATCAGTAATTCTGTTTCTGTTATACACAGTCAGAAATAAACAGATCACCCATGAGTCCAAAGAAAGGAAATAAGCATTAGGAAAAATAATTTTTCTAATATGAAAAAAGGTTTTCAAATTACTTACATATCATTTACAAATGTAGAGGTTGATCTGAAAAGTTTTAAAATCAACTACAGCAATACTAAAGCAGAAAAAAAAATCAGTCAAGGGCAAAATGGAAACATACACATATCATTATCAACTTTAGCCTTCTGGAAAACCTACTATGTGTTAGAGAACATGCTGTATCTTTTAACATACACTATCTTATTTAAATTTTGTTAAAATGTGATATACAACTAATGCCAATCCAAGTATATATTGTCCTATGCACAGCATAAAAGTATACCAATGCCACATAATTCACTCCCTAAAGTGCAAAATATGTAGATGTTCTTACATAGATATACATACACAAAATTTGTTTACAAAATAACATCCTAATAAATTATATAAATAAAAAATATTAAATATGATATGCACATTAAAACATAGCCATAATAGCAATGAAAAGTTTCTAATACTTTTGAAATACCAGATATTTTAATATTTCCTATTCCTACATATAATCACAGGGATATGAGAAGGGCTCAGAAGCTCACTATAAGATTCTTCCTTTAGATTAAAATATCTAAGGGTGAAATGATTTATAGAAGACCAAGTTGTCTAGAAGAATCTACCTTTATGAATGTTCATTTTACTCAACTTTCTGGTAATATGATTTAGTTAATGAGCAAGTAAGTTATTAAAAAGCCTGAAGAACATTTCTAGCAGATATGAGGCTTGTGGTTTGGCTAACTGGTACATGCCTACCACGTCACTCTTTTCAAAGAATAAAAAAATATGGATTTGAATTCAACAACTGAATTATTTTATTCTTTTACTTTCCTCTGCTCAGATATTCTAATCTTCATTTCTGTCATGATTATGTTATGCTGCCAAATCACATCTCTAAATTCATTTGAAACACAACTCCAACTTCACTAATTTCAGAGTTTGACACTACTCAGGATGACATTGGAAAAAACAAACTTTGCAAATATTACTGGCAACAATCTTTTCCTCCTTCTTTGGTGGATATATTTTTAAAGAAAATAACTGAAAAATTAAAGGGCAAAAAGATAATACATATATGTTTCCATATATACAACTGTAAAAGGCAGCATGTGGGTTGCAGGAGCTAAATATTCCTCTAATATTCTTCTAATAGTCAAGGAAGCAACCAGTCTTACTGAGACATCTGGATGTGTTTGTTATGAGATACACTGTTTGGGAGCATTTGGGTTTGAACAGTGACCAAGAATTAAACTGAAATATGTTTTAAGGGATGATGCTAAGTAACTATATTTGTAAAATGATCATGTTTGCTACAAATTATAAGAATCCAAATCTCCATTGTATAGGCACTCAGTCTGAGAAAAATATTACAATAAAATGCTAATATTATTGCTGGGAAATGAAAGGGAGTGGTTTAAAAATACATGGGGAGGGATTTTAAATTATGTTAGATAATTATCCAAAAATGTTCCATGAGTCTAAATGATAAGATGTTTAGGAGAAATATTTTCAGCATATGTTAAATATGAACAATCACTTGGTAGAAGGGAGTCCATGGTAGTCCAAGTCCGTGAGGAGCAAATAAGAGATGCTAAAATAAATTGAAGGTACTGATAGAATGATGCTGGGTTGAACTCCTTTAGCATTTGTCCAAAAAGGGAAAACAGAAAACTATCTCACTGTCCCTGGGGGAGGTCAACCATATGAAGACCCCTTAGCAACTCAGAAAATAAAATAATAAATTAATTCTCAATATGAATAATACATGCTAATTTAATCAGCAAATATAAATCAAACTATAAGGAAATATCAGGAAGTTCTATGATATCCATTAAAATACAGAGACAGAATTTAATGAGTTCTTGTTGATCATTACCCAAAACTATCAGTTCAATATGTTGTGCCAAAAAATGGCCAGGTGGTAAACATCATTGCAGAAGGAATTTAAATGAGAAAACTGAGCTTAGTTTAAATCTACTAAAAAAATCTACACTACTCTCCAGTTAGTAGCATACTGATTTTTGTAAATTTAAAGGCAGTTTAAAATACAATAATAGGTAAAAGAAGCATTTCCATATTAGGATAAATGGTAAGGGCAGGCAAAAAGGTATAAAAATGCACAGTTAGAGCTCCGGCATTACGCACATTTAAGTTCAAATTTGACCTTTACTAAATCAGTGAATTGGGCTCAGTTATTTAATCTCACTGGGCCTCATTTTTCTCATCCATGGAATGAAGATAAAACAGAATTGACCTCGCAGGATACCTACAAGGGTTCTGAGTCAACATGTGTGAATTGTTATGCCAAGTATGACATATACCAGGAGAGCAATAAATGTTAGTCAATGTTAATATAAAAAAATGAAAAGGAACATGTAAGAAAGTAGGAAAGAGAGCAGATCTTTCAAAGAGTGAAATCAGGGAGAGTGGGAGTCATTTTAATGGGTGAAAGGGGTCATTTATGAAAACTTAATGATTAATATTTTTAAAGATAGTGATAGTTTTATATAATACGGCACTGATACGGGATATAGAAAATATATTTATCCATTTTTAAAAGGAATGACATCAACCAGTAATGAATCCATAAGTTTATCAGGGAATCTTGGAATATTTGGTCATACATCTACCATTATTTGAAATTCAAGTTACAAAGGACAGCCACGTCAAAAATTCAAAACAGAAATTTCCAGATGTCACAGGCAAAGATATGATGTTGATTAGAGAAAATCAGACATCTTGTTATGAAGGATCTATGTGGAAATACTGTATTATGTTACTAATCTGTATGTAATACTGTATTAGTATAGATATGCTTCCTGTTCGAGTAGAGTATAATCTGTCATTCTAACCTGTGGAGAAAAATGTCTCCACAGGCAGTATCTGATAGAGTTCTCAGCTTAGAGTAGGTACGAAATAAATATACTATACTTGTGAAATCACCCAATACCAAATCAATAGCTTACTTCGTACGAACATAAACATTAGGGTAGCAAGAGCCACAGACGTGAAAAGCGAAACACAAAAGATGCACAGTCTCTCTTCATTCAAGTGTGCTTTAAAATACCTGGGGGAGGGTTCAAAAGCCCTGTAACATGTCATGTTACTTAATGCACAGCTCTTAAACTAATATTAAAGATACTATCACTTCAACTTCGTGAATTAACTGGCCATCTATTATCGAGTCCTACCAATGAGATTATGAGACAGTCCCTTTAAACTTTTGTAGAATAAAGGTACTAAATGTTTCCCCAGTGAATACTCACATATGAATAATTTTATCATTATATATAATTGTTTTATATGTATTTCATAGAATTATGCTTCTTATAGTCAGCTGAAAATTGTCTCATGACAGTGTGTAAATGTAAATATCTGCAAAGTTTCAAGTAGCAATCATTTGAGCACCTGCCTTTTTTAAAAATTTTTGTTAGCTACTTAAGAACACAAACACTAACTCACCAGGCACTATGAACAATACTTATGGAAACCATTTTGTAGTAGCACATTAGAATCTCAGGGATAATGGATCATAATCCATTCACGTCTCATATGCTAAACAACCTCTGAAATAGTCTATGAATAAATATATTGCACCCAGAGGAAATGGATCATTACTTGAAGGGCATACATTAATTTTATTACTTGTGTACAGTGCATAACAGACTGTTAGAATAATTTTAATTGTGCACCACCTTCCATGCAAGTACTTCAGAACTGCCACTTACAGTGAAGTATTCCTCATCGAGTATATTCATCATTAGCCATGAAGCCAGGGTAGAATAATGCAAAACCTGTGTTTTCAGAGCTCTTGAATTAGAAGAACATTTGGAATAAAAACTTAAAGTCGCTAATAAATAGTCTCTTATTTTTGTTGCATATTAAGTGAGGGTCATTACAAGTCCATTTGGCATCCAGTGTTAACAGTCTAAAATTTACTCAGTTCAGGAAAATAAGGTCTGAGTATTACAGACTAAATTCTAGAGGTTTTTCTCATGACAGTAACTTTTTATAAAGCTGCTACATCATGTATTTTTCTTGAAGTAACAGCTTTTAAAAATTAATAGGTTTATATAAAATTCACATCCTTAATGAATATAATATATAAATTTACTAACGTAACTTTTTAAGTTTTTCTCTTTCTAAACATCATTGAATTATAAGAGCAAAAAGTCAGATCCCTACTCATACTTGTTTTTGTGATTAATTTTCGACAACAACAGTGACCACTTTAATTGCCTTCCTTCACACAGACACACACACAAGCACAGAGTCTCTTCCTATGGAGATTAAACAAAGAAAAACGTGTCTGTCAATTAATGTTTATTGAGTGTGAACTCTGTGTAGACCATTATCCCAAGTGTCATATGGAGAAAGAGGAGCCATCTATCAAACTGCCTCGAACTCAGGAAAGACTAAGAGAAGAGGACATGGGTGCAAATGCGGAAAGCTACTCAGCTACTGATTCATGATGGAGGGGCTGGACCACTGCAGATAGTACAATTTCCATGTCCCACTGATATACAGAGAAGCTGCAAAAATCTCTTCCCATTAAAATATGTATTTAGCAGAGTTACTGCCACTGAAAATCCTCCACAGTGATGTGAAAAGATAATCAGAGATCTGGCTCTGAGGTGAGCCAAACTGACCACAATCCCTGCCCTTACCCATCTGACCAAATTTTGCCCAAACGCAACTGAGATTATTCATGTACAGGACTTAATGACTTCAAACCAAAATACTAAAAATACAGTTCTGCACTTGACATTATACATAAGAGGAGTACTTGCCTATGTTATCAGTCTATGCTATTTAATTACAATCCTTCGCAGACTTTCTATTAGGTATCACTTTAAACACTATAATCTAACACTCAGGGGATGATAGTTTTTGAAATGTTCTTTTAGTCTAATATACTAATAATTACTACTTTTATTTAAACATTTCCTTAATGTAACTATCTTCAGGCTCTTAATTAACACACAGAAAACTACAATTAGAAATTGAAAGTGAAGCACAACTTAATGTAAAAAACGGCACTAACCCTATTAGATAATCATAGTATCTCCTCTGGAATTTGTGGTGAAACCATTTTATTGCTTAAAGAAGGGGAAACTGAGCTTTGCTTATATATGTTTTCAAATGACTATTTTGATATAATTTTTTCGGTAATTTCAGTATCAAAGGAAAACAATTTATCTAAACCAGTTTTTGTGTTATATCTGACTGATAGACTATATATAGGGAGAGATAAATCTAAGAACATTATTTTACAAAAATAACTAAAAATAGGGTCTAATCCTAAATATAAAAAAGGAAGTATATTTTTAGATATAAAATTTTTCTAGATTGTCCAGAATTCCCATAATCCCACTCATACACTGAAAAGCTTTGCTTTGAAGTAAGGAGATTAGTCAAAAACCTGTTCAAAATAAATCCTTGAGAAAGCAGGATTCATTAATTAAAAACCAATAGTATTGATATAGTAGCAAGATTCTTCACCATACTTAGCTGCTAAAATTTACTAAATTTTAATTATTGTATATCATTTTGTGTTTAATTATGAAAATAACCCTTAAAGGAGGTTATATTGTATACTTCTTAAGAAATGAAATACATAAAAAATTGGAAATTCCATCTCTCAGTATAATACAGCTACAGGAAACATTGAGTAGGTCACTAGGTACCCAATCTAGTCTCCCACTTACTCTCATTAAAGTTCTGGGAAGTGAGTAATTTGTGAGACTAAGGCTATTATGCTAATCTTATATATTGACAATAAGCTTAATAAAGATTTTTGCCTGTGAAAAATTTCTCTAAAAATAAGAGGTTCTCTACACCATCCAACACTCTATCACACTATTCCCCAATCTCTTCCAGTCAATTGATTAGATAATAAGAATAATAAATCAATTTAATGTGAGTTTAAAAACCAGATAGATAAATAAATAAGGTAAAATTATACCCACATTCCATGTCAAAACCCCCGGAAGATATTTTTTAGGTAACTCTCTGTTAGTAGCACTATAGCCTCCCTTTTCAGTCTATTATGATCATGAAGATCATTTACAATCTTTTAAGAGAACTAGGATATTCGTAAGGAAAATGTTCATGTATAGCTTTAAAGTATGCAAGTAATTTATTCAATCTCTTTTTTTGGCTTAAAAAAAGGTTCCAAATGAATGAATAAGAATCTCTTACTCAATTTCTGCATATCATTCAAATATAAATTATTTTACTATAAAATTCACAATATAGTTGACATTAAAATTCACAATACATTTAATATTAACTATATTTCAATATTCTGCATACACCTCTTAATATATAATCAAGTGCAGCTAAAATGAAAATTATCTTCAAACTGATCATAACTTATATGTAACCCTGCGAAACTAAACATATGTTACAAGAAATAGTTGATTTTTAACACAAGTTTGCAACATCAAAATGAAAGTCACTTCTTCTACACTAGCATCATGGTAATCTCTGCACTTTTAACAATCTTAAGACTCCACTCCACCCGTTGTTTCTCAGCACCTTTCTTAAATTAATTCAAGAGACTGCCTTCAGGACTAACAAATTTTGATTTTTGCATTTCTTAAGTGGTGCTAAAAACTAATGCTTTCAACAGATATTTAGAAATGGCCAAAAGGGATTTCAATATATGTTTGATGTACCATTTTGGTCAACATTGATGTAAATATAAAATATAAGCACTGAAGAATTTTTTTGCATGTCTTAATAGTTTTGTTATGAAGGAAAAATTTAGAGTTCCAAAATCATTCTAGACATTTTAAAACATACTCTAATCTTATGGTAAATTATTTTAAGTAGAAAATTCAGTTTTCTGTATTATGAAATATTTTATTTAAAAAAGCTATAGTTATGCTACCCTTCATACGTATTTTAAACTGTGAATATGCTAAACATTGTTATCATGGTAAAACATCTATTGAATATATATATATTTGTATTAATTGCATAACATAACATTGTACAAGATGATTTGCCTTCATTTTAATTTTTACAACGTGCTATGTGGTTAAAGGAATAGACATTTACATGAGGTCACAAATAAAGTACTGTGATTCAGCTCTCACCTTCCTTTCTATAAATAAAAGAGCAGGGATGTATGCATTTTATATGGTTATGAGTTTTATTACAACTCCAAAGCCCCAACTTGAGAAAGGAAATTCAGAACTCATGAATTTAAGAGCTTCACTGAGTTAACTGTTGGGAAACCTGGCTTAGAGAAACCTCAGCTTGTCTTTCAACTTCATGAGCCACATCAGTAAACCCTAGTTTTGGATCTATCCATTAAGTAAGGATTAGAGGTCCCCTGAAATACACCTAGAAAGGTTCTAGAGCCACTTATTACTTGTCTGGCTTAACTTACATTTTGCACAATCACATAAAATATATACTATGCAATTTTGTTCTGTGAAAGACAAAACAAAACAAAAAGATAAGTTAGAATCTTTGAGTCTGATTTTTAGTAATTATATAAATTGTTTGATAGAATGGAGCAGTAGAGCTATCTAAGCTCTAGTTATAGCCCAGATCTGAGCCTAATCATGTATCACTTAGACAAAATCTTCATTGGTGTAACAAACGAGAAGCTTAAAATGTGATCAATACAGTCAACCAATGAGTAATCTCTCAAATCTCACTCCTATCCCTTACTGCTCTTTGCTTTCTATACAAATTTGCATTTTCCTTTAGAAGTATTATGACTTTCTTACCAAAATTACTTCTGTCATTATCTCAATTACTGCCATAATATTGCTTTGCTAAACAGAATTTAATCAGTCAATTAATATTTATTAAAGACCTAGTATATGTCCTGATTTTTCTTCATGCTTCCAAAAGTTAGAGCTATGAGAGCAATAATCTAGAAAATTTTATTATCACTAATCATATGATCATTTTAACCCTGTATATAGTTTCAATTACAAAAAAAAATTCCCTTCATTTCTAAATGTAAGTGCTATTTGAATAATTCAGTTTATGCTACTATCAGATGATCTGAGTTAAGGCATGCTTGATATTTGATTGTGAAATGACATCATTTAAAAGTACAGATTTTTGCATCAGCTTATAAAAATGAAAAATTGATAGTGTAGCTCCTGGGGGCAATTGTATAATAGCTACAAGAATTTTTTAGATCATATAATTTCATTTCACATGAATATGCTGTTGTCAAACTCATCAGTTAAACCATCCAGCAAACATGCATCTAAATAACCTTCCGGTATTTTCTATTGTGTATATATTCATTGACTTGTTAACCCAATACTTAAGCTGTCATATTTGCTTGTTTTTGTTTTTAACCAAATATAGTCATGGGGCTCATTAAAGAAGAAAATGAATTGATTTCCTAGGAAGATTACTGAATTTTTTTAATGCCAACATGGCAATTAAGGCAAGAAATAATTCATACACAGAATTTATGCCCAGGAATGAAGGCAGGTTCTGGAAAAAGCTGACATGCATAACAAAAACATTTGTTACATTTGGTTATGATATTCTTGTAAACATATCCTTTGAAAAATAAAATAAACCTTGTTTGGAAATAGCATTATCCCTGTTTGTCATGAATACTTATACCTAGAAATGAATATAGTTGTATAACAAAGACAATCAGAAAGAACTTTGCTTACAATTGACGTCAATAACATTTTGTTCAGACAGCTTTTGAGGCGCTGTTAGCAAAAATTAATTTTAATTCATTCGTTTTAAAAAAATGTTTTGCTAGCTTTGTACTTTTACCTCACTCCAAAATAGCTGAACTTAAAAAAAAATCCCCTGAGGAGACATTTTTTAAATGAATTTAAAAAATGAAAAGCAACATACAAAATGTCATATTATTAGCAAACAGGTATGGAAAAAATATATTGCAAGAATTATTTTAAATCAGATTCCAATCACTTTACATATATTATACAACTGCTTACATTTCTAATGATTTCTGCAAACCTTGTTTCCTTAAATTATTTGGACAAACGCTAGCAAGATTTGCATTAAAATTGATTTCTCGGCAACAGATTGATAAAATATTCTACCACATCCCATTTTCTTCCATTGGACTCAAAGTTGAATCTCCTCTAATAATTTGCTTAGCATTAAAAAAGAATAATAAAAAGCTCACCAACTCACTTTAAATTTAAATTTTCATTCAGGAAGTGCTTGTCTGATATAATTCAGCTGATAAATACGAACCTATGTGTTTATCAAATCCCTAAGAAGATTATCTAAATCAACTCCGTGTAATTACCATTCACCATCTGTTCCACCAGGGCCTGAGCTGATCTGCTGGCATCTTGCAGTTTTCTGAACTTCTCGACTTTTTCTCGCTCTATGGCCTGCAACATGATAGCAAAGGTGAGTATTTCAATACAAGGATTGTGAAACTACAGAATAATTATAACTTCTATTTGCCCTTTCAAGCCTTAAGATATTTCACTCTGGCAGCTTATCATGTGAATCTAAAGATTTTTCCAGATTTTTCCTCAAGTTCTTGGCACTAGAAGCATCAAAATGAAAAAGAAGCACAAACCATGTTCATACTGAATTGTTACTTTTTTAAAATAAGATTTCTACCCTTAATGTTTTTTACATAATAGTTTCTGATGCATTATAATCTAAAATTGCCCCCCACAAAAAAAGAACAAAAGACAATTCATAACGATGAAAGGATGAAATGTCAGGCAATTAAAATGGAAATTATCTTTAAAAAAAAATCACTGAAATTACTCCTAATAACGTAAGTCTACATACTCTGTATTAAAAATCAAACATAAAATCCAGTAAGTATATACAGTGGGGAAATGTATACTAGTATGAATAATTTAGCAAAAAAAAATTTATCTAAATACAAGAACACAGGCTAATTTTTCTGACTAAAATTCTCAAAGTACTCCCAATTCAAGGAAAAATAGATTCAGTTTTATATAACTTTATAGATTCCTTTGTTCATTTTCCCAAATCGGAGTTAACTTTTGAACAACAAAAACACAATTATTTAACAAAATCTAGCATTTGATACTGTTGAGTTCAGCTAATAACGACGTCTCTATAGAGATATAGATTTTAAACTATGATGCAGTGAAACTGTATTACTATAGTCATTAAAAAGATTTGAGTATAACAATATATGTTATCTATCCTGAAACTAACTACCTGCATAAAAAGCAAGCTATAATGCATTTAACATACAGTAAGAGCAATACCTCTGTGATGAAATATTGGCATTATACAAAGATTTCACCTTAGTTTGTGGCAGGAGGTTATTCTATATCAGACTACTTTTTTACATTTTTATTTAGATCTATAGGCATTTAAACAAATATTCCAAAGTTTAATACTGGAGTACAGGTGGGAGGTGTATTGTTTAAATGCCACAGATCTAAATACAAATTTAAGTATTTATAGCCAACCTGGAATATATACACTTACATTATGTCGTCAAGGGCAGGAAATGAGAACTCAGTTCATCTCACTGGCATGAAAACTCCAAAGGTGAAAGACACATTTTAGTATCTTGGATTCTACTAGAAAATTTCTAAGTACACAGATTTTGGTATTTGGGGATTATATGCTCCCAGGATCCCATACCAATTAGCAAGTGAAACTTGTGGGTTATCTTGAAAGTCAGTTTCACAAAGACATTACTGAATTGTTTACACAAGCATGTGCACAACCATGGAAGGTTCTAACTTGGTAGCTGAACTGAAAAGTCCATGAAAATAAAGCAGCCATAGTATGCTGTTAAATAAAAACCTAGACGAAACTCCAAAATTCACATTTTCTCAATTCTCAACTTTTGTCTTCTAAATTCTCTGTTCTTAGCATCTTACTGGCACATGTTTCCCAATACTTTAAATGTGTTCTCCACTAAAATGTGTCATTTGCAAAGAACTGAGCATTCAGAAAAGTAAGCACATTCTAAGTAAATATATAATATTCAAATATTCACAACTATCAAGAGCTACAGCAGGATTTTAGGTGTCCCAAATTTGAACTACAGCAGGAAAAAAAAGAGAGAAAATAAGAAAAAACATTTGTACTACAACAAAACAACAAGAACAATGATAACAAACTGGTGTTCTTTGAATTATTAGCCTTTCCTATCATAGTGGTTGTATTTTATCCACATTGAGCTTTTGCTTTTTTTAAGTAAAATTATATAAAGAATAGAGTCAGAATACCATCTTGTCTTTATAAGTGATCTAAAAAATTATCAATGGGCTTCTAAATGTCATTATCATAATCTCTTTGTTCTAAGCAACTAATGGAATAATCAATTAGTATTACTAACAGAGACACAAATTTATAATTGAGTATCTCAGGGTTAATACTTCAGCTCAAATATCTTGTGTGGTTAGCCCACATTATTCTAGTTATTCTAATATATATAAAAACAATAACCACCATCACCACTACAACAAAACAGTATCTATGGAGTAGGTACTATTACTCTCCCAATTTGACAGAAATGCAAAGTGAGGCACAGAGAGGTTTGTGAAATATTTGAAAACACTAACAAAAATCATGATAAAAACGGGAGTTCCTTACACTCTGTACCAAATTACAGTGTATGTACATTATTTCATATGTATTTCATAATAATTCTGTGAGATAGAAAGAATCAGCATTATTTTATCCTATTTTAGACAAAGGGAAAATTGAGCACCAATAAGATTAGGTCATATATCCAAGATCACAGAAGTAGAACGTTTTAAATCAAAAATTAGAACCCTGAGGATCTAGCTTTAAGTTCAGCTCTCTTTCAAATATACTCTGATGCTTCTAGGGGTATTTCAATGAAAATGAATCAAACGGATTTGAATATATCCTAGTACAACTCACAGCAAAAGGAACCTGATAGTTTGGATGTACTCAGGGATGGTATTCAAAATATTCAACCATTAATGCACCATGGGCACCCAGGTATCAGAAGGAATGCCTGGTCACTTAGTATGGACTCGGACAGTCTATAGGCTGGTTGGCAGTTCTGTGTACAGCTCAGTTACTGCACTCCATTGCCAGAAGTATATTATATATAAAGTAACTGATACATAAATAGACACAGAGGTCTGAGAAAGAATTAGTTAATAGCCTCTGTGTATTTGTCAGTGTTTAGATGATGTCTGGTTCTGATAAGTTATATCACTTTAAAGAGGAATATTGGAAAATAAAGAGAAATATTGGCACAGATGTGCCTTGAGGAATATGAACAAGTCAATGACGGGTCCAGAAAATATTTCATTTCAGACACAGCTATAGATGGTTGATAAAAATGAGAAAATTTAGGGTAGCAAGAAAATAGTAAAGAAGGTAATGAAAAGAAAAGTTTGGGAGTCACTCTGTTCTCAGTTGATTTGAATTCCTTCTCCACTGCTTACTAGCTATTTGACACTTGGAAAGCGATTCAACCTTTCTTAGCCTCAATATCTTCTATGTAAAATGACATTCAAGATACCCACCCTCCAGGGATTCTGTGGGGATTAAAGGAGGCTCTTTATATTATATATTTCCCAAATTGGGGTTTTTAGTTTAATAGGAAGCTAGAAATAATTAACAAATATTAATTGTGACAATGAAATGACAGAAACCTAGAACGTCCCAGACACAGTGGCACATGTGGTCATTCTAATGAAAGGTGATCTTGGTAATCTTAAAAATAAGTTTATGAAAAATTTTTGCCATAAGAGCTGGTTAGAGTACCTTGCTCACAGAAATGTATGACAGGTCCAAATAACCACATATAAAAAGTTGTAAAGAAGTTGACTACATTGATACCACTGAAACTTCCCATTTTCCTGGATCTGGCCACACACGTTTGTTCTCAAATAAAATATTATAAACTTCTGTTTTAAAAGAGGTGGGATTAGTAGTTCATAATGCTTCTATCTTCTCTCATTTTCTCCACAAAATATATGTAAAACACACAGAAAAAATAAAAAAATCATACACCAAAAACAAAGTCTGGAGAGGAACATGGTTCTGGAAAATGGAGAGCATATCCCTTTCCTTTAAAGAACTATGTGCCCTCAAGAAGAAAATTGGCCTTCCATGGGTCAACCTTACAAAGTAAACACTAGCCTCATTATTTAAAAAAAAAGGAAAAACACCTATCCCCTTACTCAGTTTCCATCAAAACTGCTGCTATTCATGTTACCGTTAGCCTCCATGCAATGTCATTCAAAGGCTGGTTCTCAGTCCTCAGCTAACTTTTCACCGTAATTTGATTCAGAGGATTCCTCCTCTTGGGAATGTTGCTTTGGCCTCCTAGACTACAAGCACACACACCTTTCCTCCGATCTCAAGGACTGCCTTTACTCAGTCTCCTAAGCTGGTTCCTCCTCATCTCCCTGACCTCTAAATTTAGCGCGTCCTAGGCCACCAACTGCATTTCCATTTGTTCAGGCCAAAAATGAAAAATCCTTCTTGACTCCTTTCTATCAAACCCCATATTCAATCCATCAGAAAGTTCTGTTGGTTCTAATCTCAAAGCACATCCAGGACGTGATGCTATAAGTGTGCTCACGACTACTGCACTAGTCAAAAGACCCCATCATTGCTTGGGAGTCTGGATGTTTCAAAACAGTCTAACAGACGGTATTTCTGCTCCTCCCTTTGCTCCCTGAAGATACCTTCTCAACACAGCAGACAGATGAAGCCAGTGCAACTCTCCAGTAGCTTCTCTTCTCACTCTGAGTAAAAGCTCAAGTCCTGACCATGGCCTCATCTGACCTCCATGTCCTTGACCTCTCTAACCTCTTCTACTGAACACCTTGATATTTCAGCTCCAGACACGTCCTTTGTTGTTCCCTGACACTCTACATAAGCACCTACCTCCTTGGGCTGTGCATTTACTCTCCCCTCTGCCTGAAATTCTCCTGCCTCAGGTATGTGTAAATTCCTCATTGCCTTTAGATCTTTACTTAAATGTCACTTTCTCGATGAGGCTTTCTATTGCCACTCTATCTACACAAGCACACACTTCTTAGCTCTCATTCTTCCTTTATTTTCATCTATGTTTTCCATAATAAGCTGCTCAATTTCCATCTTCCCCACTGGAATCTAAACTGTGTAAGGGCAGGTAGCCTTTTGCATTTCCTTCTTCATGCTATCTCCAGTGCATAGAATAGCGCCTGGTGTACAGCAGATGCATAGTCAAGTGATGTCTACAGTAGCAGAATACCTCCATATAAAATATTACAGTCTCTCTCATCCCACCCCAAGATCAAGTGTTCTATTAAAGTGTAAATGTGTAACACATCCTGGGAGCTATACACACAGTGGTCCTAGAACCAGCCCGTGAGGTTTGGCGCTACAAGCTCAGAAAAGGCACACAAATGAAGTCTTCGGCAAAGTGCAGATTAGGTTGAGAGTTGGGCATAACACCCTGGTCTCCAGCAGGACTGTTATGAAGTCCTGATAAAGGTAATAAACAATTACCCAAATAGAAACCAGACAGTACCACGTGAAGTTCATCAAGTCAAAACTAAATAGACTCTTGCCTCGGTTGAGACAAACACAGTGAAAAAGAAACAACATGGTGCTTATAACATTAATTATGGAATAATGAAAACATATATTTAAAAAACTAGAGGGAGTATAAATTTCCAACAATCGTCTACCACACAAAATTTTAGAAAACACTATTTTGGCATCTTCACTAAGAAATCATAAACTCCATGAAAAAGCAACATAAAAACATAAGGCTAGAAGAGGTTGATTTTTAAGCAGAAATGGAATGAAATACCAAGGCAACAGAGAACTGGCCTCATAAGGAAGAGACTAAAGTTGCATTAATCATGATCCAACATTTGTGACTGTAAAGTGCAGAAATAGTACTGAACAAAGGAGAAGGAACAGTTCTGGACTATGGTCCTAACCAGGATTCTTTGGACTCAGCAGCAAATAAACAAGTACTCCCATTTGGCAAATAGAGAGTATCATATTTTAAAGTACCCTAATTAAGTTATTCTTGTATTTTCAGACAGTGAAAAATCTTTGGCTATGCTGACATGTTAGGATGTTTTGTTATCCACTAGAGAGTAAGTGTAACAACACTTCACTGGTCTTAGAAATCTGGGAACTAACTTTTTCTCTCAGATGTTTTTCAAATGTTTCAGCATCTTCAGTCTTTCTTCCTCTTCCATGGCTCTCAGCCATCCTTCCTTCTTCCCTTCCTTCCTTTTTCTCTATATATTTACGTTATATGTATATTAGCTGTTCCTTTATTTTCAAGGCCAAGGGTTTCATCCAAATGTTCTTCAATGATGACATCCATTTTCTTGTACGCATTTCATCTTCAACGTTAGTCCAAGTATCTATAGATTTCAGTCCTCACTACTACAGAGAAAGTTCTTTCATGATGGGCACTGTTTTTTTTTTTCTTGCCCAGTACAATACTTCTTACAGCATTAAGCATCAGTAACTAAAACTACCTCTTTGAAATCACCTTCTTCATGAAAACATCTCTGCCCTTAACATTATCTTTCTTCATAAAGAAACTCACCAGCTTCTCTGTATGTGTGCCTATTTCCCTATATATATGTTTATCATATATATACATATGTATAATATGCATGTAATATTTTTAATCTTAAAAGTATGTGTTTTATGATAGAACACAGTTTTAAAATTTCCTCAACAGCATATTAAAATTTTTGCTCAGCATATATTTAATATATGATCATATGTTTAGAAGCTACTAGTCAGATTCTAAAGTACCTAGTACACATAGCTTCAAGTAAAGAATACAGAAGCTAAAAAAGGCATTGGTAAACCATTCCATAAGGAATATATTGCTCACTTTCAAATACAGTTTGGGCTCATGAAAATCCAGTGATCATAAGGAAATTATGAATTCTAAAATGTATAACTTCAAGAGCAAAATAAAAGACAATTCAAATCACTACACTGGGCACCTGAAACTAATACTGTATGTGAATTATAATTCAAAAAAAATAATTAATTGATCAAAAATACAATTGAGTTATATAAGAATATAAACAAATAATTAAAATAAGCTTTAAGCAAAGTACACAGACAAGGAAGCTGACTAAGTCTTTAATAAGTTGATTAAAAACATTTATGACCTCTTGCCCTGTTCTTTACCAGCATCTCTTAAAAGCCTCCTCCTTTCATGACATCTTCTCTAATTAATATGAAAGTAAGTTCCACATTCCCCAGAGTCCTACTCTGACTTTAGAAGCAATTAATTTTCTATTCACTTAACATCCTATAATGAAGTTTTGCCCTTTGACAGAAAAAGTAATTTATTCACTCAAATGTTTATTCAGAAGTTGTTACATCCTTCATATTGGTAGCAGAGCCTGACCTAAAATGTGCCTGCAGAACTGGAAAAAAAATCACTTATTCATACAGTCAAACACTAATTGTGTTAAATACCAGGCACTCTATTAGGCACTAGGATACCAAAACCAAACTAAGCCAAACCAAAACGAACAAAAAACAAAAGCTAAACAGATTAAGTTCCAGTCCCTAGTTTCTAGAAACCAACAATCTAACCAACGCAACAATATTTTGGATAACTAAATAGGAATTAGGTCATGGTGGTCTTCATAAAGACAACATGAAGAAACTGACTTTGTTAATGCCTTTCAGCCAAAGGACATCAGGAACATGCCTGTAGATTAACAAAGTTAAGTTGATTCAGTTGTTACAAGAGAGATGGCATGTAATAAGGAACTATGGAGTAAGTCTCTAGGAGGATGTTACAAATAGCTCATAGGGTTTGGGCTTGTGTAAGGTGATGGGACTGGTCAAGGAAGCAAGGTTTGGCCTTTAATTATATTCTGTAAGGAAGTGGGGGTAATTCTAAGATTGGGTCTTAATTTTTTTTAATCTATATGGCAGGAAGTATGCAGAGAGCTTAAAGCTACGATTAGTAAAGGAGTATTATCTGCCATGTTATTGAAGATGAGGAATGTGTGATCACTTTAGGTGGTTTGGACAATGTTATTCTTTTTGTCTGCACTGAGACACAATTACACAACGGTCACATTTTTGTCGTGATCCATCATGATCACAGAGAGGCCTGTCTGACATTGGCAATCTGTGCTGTTCGTCATATCCAAAAGGAGAAGCTCACAGACTAGCTTTGAGCACTGGCACAGCATCTAGCATCTCCAAAGCCTACCTGTAGCGCCAAGCCAGCTCCTGGGCTTCAGTGATTGCTTTTCTCTTTCTCAAATGAATAATAAACAGAGCCATAAGACGGTACTATTTATGTTTTTCTAAGTTCACTTTGGCAAAAGTGAAATGAAAACTAAAGGAATACAAAATTAGTGACAGTGAAGACCAGCTAGGGACTGTCATCAGAAGTAAGCCATGATATTAGCTATCATCAGAATCGTAGTGATGGGAATAGAGAGAATTGGACAGTTTCAAGAGCTGTCGAGGGAATGAGATTAATTGAATTTGTCAAAGGGTAGACTTGTGAACAGTGGAAAAAAAAATCTAGATGACGCAGTTAAGCTTTGAGGTTTCTGGATTAGGATGCTGGAAGAGGGAAAGTAAAAAGAAAGAATAAAGGAGGGCTGGGGGGAGTCTGAAGTTTGAGTTTTCAGGCAAATATTCAATTAAATGTGTCTATCAGGTCATTAGATATATTGGTCTAGGTTTTAAAGGAGACACATGAGCTAAAGATACGTATCTGGGGCTCATTAGAATATAGAAGATATTTGAATGAGAAGCAATGAAAATAATCTAGGGAAGAAAAACAAAGGAAAAACTGTAGAGAGTATCAGTATTAAAGGAAAAATAACATGGAACACATCCACAAAAAAATGTAAGAAGGGTCAACAGTAGATAGTGGGATCCCATAGCCAAAGGAAGAAAGAATTTCAAGAAGGACAAAGAGGTTAATAGGATCTAGTCCTGCAGAGAAGTTGAGAAAATAAGGGACAAAAGTATTCATATGTGGGTTTATAGGAGAGGAAGGTTTCCTCAAAGATAGTAAAACAGCCTGTTTAAAGGCTGATGATAAAGACCTGGGAAGTAGAGAGAGACTGAAGACATGGATGTGTGGCTAAATGGAAGCAGGCTCCTTAGGACACAGACAGTGACGATTAGCCTTAACTAGTCAAAGCACAGTCTCTTCCACCAAGGCAGAGGGAAAGAAAGAGACTGTAAGCATAAATACACATAATTTAATAACTATTATTTTAATTAAAGTAAGAGGGAAAGTCATGTATTGTCAATGGCAGGGAGAAGTTGAAGAGAGCCATAAATACTTGAAGTAACTGTTGAGAGAAATTGAGGAAAATTTACTAGGGAAGCATGGAAAACTTATGAAGACGTACTGATAAATCTGTTAAAGTATGGTATTTCAGAAATGGAATAATGTCTGACAGTGAAACATCTACCGTAGTTATGCAAGTGGGTAGCTGAACTGAGGAGATGAGGGAAATGGAAGCTTCTGGAGACAGTAGGACAGCCCACGGGAGCTGATTTTTAAGGATGAAGGCACAACCTGGGTGGAGAGGATTGTGGACCTTGTGCAAAAGTCTCAATGAGAAAATACTATAATGAAATGGTGAATGATAGATGGCCACTTGGCATGAAACACAATGGAAGAGAGTTTTACCTAAGAGTAGTACCTTTGGAATTGACCCTGGCAAGTGAGTAAACTAGCAACTCTAATGGAGTAGGGGAATGAGCCCTTAGTCTTAGTGGTGATCTTCAAGATGAACAAAGTTTTCGTGTAAGAACAGAATGAGTATACAAGACACAAAATTTGTTTTGGAAGAAAGGTTTCAGAATACACAGTGAGTGAGTGTGAGAAAGTACAAAGAAGAGTGAGACAGAGGAAACTGCAAAAAACCACAGAGATGAAGATACAAGAAAGGAAAGATGAATAGAGATACTTGTATTCTGGGTGGGAAACAGACAATAGAGAGAAGGGAAATGAGGAATTCATTGGCGTGAAGATTTGCAACAGAACTTGGTTAAAAGTTGATTCGGTATGGGTGTAAGCAAGTACAGGTCCCAGGAAGAGCCGGAGGCCTGCTGCCCTTAACAGCTAGTAGGAAGGCTTTCAGGAGAACATTAAACAGCTGTACAATCACCTTGTAGTAAGAAGAGGTTGTTTTGTTGTTTTAATTACTAACTTACATTACTATGTGCTCAATTCAAGAAGCTGAGTAGCTAGCTGTTAATTCAGCTAGAAATTCTGGACTGTGGTGACATTTACAGAATGAGGAAGAAACATCTAGGAGTCTAGTAACGTGTCAGACTGTGTATTGATTCTCAAACTTTTATGTACATAGGAATCACCTGTGGATCTGGTTCAAGTGCAAATTCTGCTTTATTAGGTCTGAAAGCCTACAGGTCTAATAAGCTCACAGATGATGCCAATATTGGCAGTCTAGTGACCACACTATGAGTAGATATGTCCCCTAGAACTCAACTTTTAAATAAGTGTATTGTGTTAATTATACAGATAAAACACATAGTTAGAAGAGAAGGAAAAATTATGTTAGATTTAAAAGTATCTAACACTGAACTGATAATGTTCTAGGATAATCTAATTGGCTAAAAGCACTTGATTCCACATCATTCATTTATGACTTCAAGTTAAAGGAAAAAAGGGTAATATTTAGCCATTTTTAATGGATGCCTAAAAATGAATTAATACCACTCCAGTTCATGAGATGGGCCTCCCAAGTGTTCAAAATAACCTACATAAACTGACAGGTTAAGAAGAAAATTAATGTACGCCTAGACAGCATATTCATCATCATTACTATGTATTTCTCTCAAGGATTTTTGATACATATACATTATATTTAGCCTGAAGGAAATGTCTAGGTAAATCATACCATGTCTTATTTTAGTAGGCAATTAAGAATGATGTTATTTCAGAAAATGAGAATAGAAGTTCATAAAGGCAACTCACAAGGCATCAGAAAACCACTCATACAATATTGTACATTTTTTAGCACTTTCAGCCTGTCATTGCTGGCACTATTGATTAAATGCAAATTACTTCTAGGTAACCACATGATAACAGGAAATTTGTGAATTTATATTCTTGAAATGCTGGAACTCAATTTTCCTGCTTGATCAAAGCTATTTTAAGATACAAAAATAGGATGACAAGCAGATAAGCAGATTATTCAGACAGATTCAAAAATTTAATTAGCTAATAAAATGTCTTCCCAAGGTGATTCATACTTTAAGTGCTCGAATATGTCACATGAACTCTGAAACATAGAGTGCATCTTCTCTAAGTAATTTTCTACTTGTGGAATTTCACTCAAAAATCGTAACAAAGAATATACCTTCAAATAAGTATATTATGAAATAAGGCATTTTGCTAATTTTCTACCATATATATTAGTCTTCAGTTTAATTTTAAAACTAAAACATTAACAATATAATCATAATTCCCATTTCTTAAAACTATTTATAGTAATCCATTATTAAGCTGCTAACAGAATAGCATATAAAGCTAATAAGCAATTTAAAATAACTTTCCCATTTATAAAAGTCAACTCTGAGCAATGGTGATGAAATTCTCTCTCTACCTTAAGCAGCCTAAAAAAGGTTATTTTTTCCTAGAAGGTCTTTTTTTGTTCTCTAATAGTTCCAACTCCACAGCAAGTATTACCTTCTATCTGTGGTAGTGTTGTATTTGTAAAAATCTAATAGATTTTGCAATTCATGAAGTCAAATGCTCAAAAAAAAATTAATCCACGCAGGTGACCTTCCTATAGTTAAAATTATTTAAGGGGAGGAGGGTATAGCTCAATGGTAGAGAGCATTCTTAGCATGCACGAGGTCTTCGGTTCAATCCCCAGTACCTCCATCAACAAAAAACCTAATTAGCTCCCCCCTAGAAAAACACCCCAAAACAAACAAAACAACTCTAACATTTGGGGGGAGGGTATAGCTCAAGAGGTAGAGCGCATGCTTAGCATGCATGAGGTCCTGGGTTCAATTCTCAGTACCTCCTCTAAAAATAAATAAATAAATAAACTTAATTATACCTCCCCTGACCAAAAAAAAAAAAAAAAGATTTAAAAAAAGAGCCCAACTAAAAAAAATTTATTTAAGATTCAGAATACTTGTTTCTTCAGCTTGCCCAATGCAGACTATCTACTCTGCCTGTTAGAAATTCTCTCACAAACTATTGCCAATTACATAACAAAAATGGATGTTTATGTCAAAATCAAAAGTCAAAGCCTTGATAATGTCCCTGAAGGTAAAGCAGTCCTTATTAAATTAATAAAAACCCCAACTGTGAAGGACAAAACTCTAACGTTTTGGTAGGGAATAAAAACAGCAAACCATCTCATCATAAATATTCAAAAAGGCTGGGAATCTTCTAGTCATGGTAATGTAATACATAAATATCTGGAAAACGTAAATGTGTTATAATTTACGACGATTACTAATAACTATAAAGTATAACAAGTGTAACTTTCTGATGGAAGTGAGAACACAAACAGGGTCTTAAGTATAATATTTCTAAGGGTCAGGTCTAATCTATCCCATTGTATTAAGCAAGCCTGCTAGAATCCCAGCCTTGAGGGGACAGAACAATATATGAAGGAAAATCAATACAAGTTTATGCTACAAAATTGTTAATTTACAGCTAAACAGTACAAAAGTTAAAGAAGGTTTATGAAAAAGTCAGTCACAGCAGAATCAGGAAAGATTTCTCTAGGCTAATCTTTGATTCTACTTGATATGTAAAATATATTTTAAAGATATATTTAAAAAGCATTATATCATATTACTTTAATCTTTCCAACTCTATTAGAATTGGAGAGTACAGAGCATAGAGTTTATAAGCAGCAAAACTTAGGAAAACACATAAAAATGAATGCAAAACCTACATTGACTTTTTCTTTAAGGTCTGAAAAGTTGCCTTCCTTCCGATAGATTGCAAATTCAGGACTCTGCAACACAGCTTCTGAACGAGTAATCCAACTGTGAAGTTCAGTTATATCGACATCCAACCTAAGACAGGAAAGAATAAGGGTCATTATTCCTTGATTATCTCTTTCTCCTGTATGGGAAAAAAAAATCTATTCCCTTTTACCATTCTTCTCCTAATCTGAGACTCCTGCCTGATGCCCCTATTACAGTTAATAGCACTACTATTTCCCTACTCAGGTTGGTTCAAAATTTGGAATCATCTTTGATCTCGTCTTATGATCACAGAGGTCATTTTATTCATCTCAATGTAGCAATGACTTCCACAGTATCTCCTATAAGCTATCCCTCAGCCTTTGTTTGAATGTTTGCACCGACTGAAAAATTACTGCTTCCCAAGATAACTCTCTTTTTGCAAAGCATTTACAGCAAACAAAAAAATCCCCATTGGTGGCCCCCCATTAAACAATACCTCAGCTATTCAAGCACTTTTTGAAGTCTCCAACCATACTGACTCTGTGTTTGGCCATGTGACTTGCTAGAGCAAATGGGATATTAGTAAGTGTAACGCAGGCACGGGCTTGATAAGTGCGTGCACCTTGGATCGTGTCTTCTTAGAACACACGCTCTGAGAAGACAACTGTTATATAAGAACTCCAACGACCCTGAAGTGCCTTAACGAAGCCCAATCTTGCCAGGTGGAGAGACCACGTGGAAGAGCATGTGGTGGTAGGCAAGTGAATAAAGCCTTCTTTGACCTTCTGACTCATCTCAAATGCTAGCTGAATATAACCAAGTGAGTGCTCCAGCTGACTCCACCCAGACTCACAGAACTGCCCAAAGAGCCCTGCCCATGTTGCAAAATTGTGAGAAATGATAAATAACTGCTGTTTTAAGCCGTTAAATTTGGGAGTGGGTTGTTATGCTGAAATAGGTATATGATCACCTATACTGTTACTCTCAAACATTCCTTTATTCCAGAGATCTGGAGTTAATGGGAATAAACTATTAACTCTGACCAGGTGATTCAGGTATAGTTAAAGCAGCGATTTGGGGGGAATCAAAGATGAGTTGCAAAGGTGGAAAATGTCTATGAATCACTTGAAATTCCAGGCACAATTCTGTGTGCATTTCTCATGAGAAAGAACCTACAGATTGTATCAGAACCTGTAAAGAATCTGTGATAAAGGGAATTTAGAGGCCATCTAATCTGATCGTTTTTTAAACAAAACAAACAGGTAACCAAACGAATGTACCCAGAAAAATAAATGACTCACTCAGTTTTCACAGGAAATTTGTGGAGTAGAAGGAAAAAACAAATACAAGACACCAAGTAAGATACTGTAATTACCATGCTCTATCTTCTTTTCCAGTACAACCCTCAAATAGTTGTAATTAGTTCCTTCAAGCCACAAGAAGATATGTGATGGTCAGCCTACCCTACTCCCAATTACTTCAATGGATATTCCATGGTTTGTCAGTTTCATACTTTCCTTAAAATTTGTTTCTTAAAGGGATCATATCAATAGTGTTTAGTATAATCAGGGAAGAACAGACAATGATTTTCTTTATTTACAAATGCTTCCACTGATAAAGCCTAAGAATTGAATCAGCATTTTAACTTCCACATTAGACTTTCAACTCACACAGAAATAAAATTGAGGTAAAACTTCTAGAATTTTTCCCTATAAACTACCATTAAGCCAGTTTCCCACTATCACAAAAACTTATTTCCTGAACTCAAATTTCAGGGCTTTAAGTCATATAAACCTCTTAGAAACTATTCATGTTAGTTGCAGGCTATTGTTTTAAAATTAAGCTGATAAAGAGCTTCAGAGAACACAAAACACTTCCAAAAGCATACACTCTTTTGCACTTAACAAAAGTCTGTGGTAAGGTATTATCAATCTCTGTGCTCATATGAGGAGATGGAGGTTCAGAGAAATTAAATTAATTGATTTCAGGCTGTTAGTACCATCGGGGAAGGAACTTCACTTATCTCGTTCACCACTATATGCTTCACCTCAAAGAGGGCCTGGTTCACCAGGCCTGGAATTTACATTGGTCTCGTCTGCACATGTGTCATAATTATCCTTTATCACCGTCGCCAATCAATTGAAAAAAAGGGCAAAGTTTATTTATTCAGTTTCAAAGTAAAAAATTTTCAAAAGACTCTTATAATACTTTTGGACATCTGTTTTTCTGAAAAATGTGAAACTGTGTGTTTCCTTTTAAAAGTCAAATGCCTCCCTTTGTTTTTGCCACAAAATATACACTAAGTGTTTACTATATGCCAGACATAGTATTAAACTCACAAATAACAGAGATGAAAATGCAGCAGTCCACATCAACAAGGAGTTTGGTTTAGCAAAGCACCCATTTGACAAAATAAAATGCTTTAGAGATTGAACTGGGGCTCAGCTCACACTGTGACTTTTTGTAAGGATAATCAAAAAACACCTTTTCAATGAATTAAAATTAAATCAGCTTCCAGACTAGAGGCTCTGCCAAGTAAATTGGTTACCTTCACACAATGAAGGCTTTGTGGAGTCAACACCATGGTAACCATTGGCTTGCTGCACAGACGGCAAAGATTTTAAGGGGGGCCTGGGCACCAGTTGGCATGTAGTTCTAATAATTCAGATCAATTCAGGCAATAGGATGTGAAATTCCATACAGAGGTCTTTCCTCTTTCAATTTTTTTGTTTGCCTAATCTTATAAATTTGGAAAGAGATTGCAAAAAGTGCCTGAATTTCTCCTCTATATAAGAAGATTTTTGGAGAGTGATTATACTCTTTGATTTATAGATTTATTTTTAAGGGATTTCAAATTTTTTTAGGGCAGTTATGAGTAGAAGTAGAGTGCTTTACTTAGGAAAAAATACCTAGTCATAGGCACATTGGTTATTATGTAACTCTTCCTGAAATGGAATGAAACAAAATTTCAATGAGTTTGTACTATTCTCAGCTGCCAGACTCTTTTTCTTTCAATCACTGTGAAATCTTGATTCCTTTGAAAATAGGTGGAACCGAAACCCAATTCTTACATTATTTAAGCTCTGAGCTATCACTCATCTTAACATTTTATTTTCTGTTGCTTCCATTCGGGCTTCTTATTCCCACCAATCTATGATTTCCTGACTAAAACTTTTTCTTTCCCAGTGTAATAAACAATCAGCCTATACTCCAACGACTAACATTCACCACCATCCCTTGGAGTTCTGGGAGTTGACTGTTAGCTGTTAGCATTTGTCTTCCCTCCAATATTCTGCCGGTAGGCGTCTCCATGTCTTTATGCCAGCAGTGAGGGTGGAGGAGTGAAGGGGAAGGAGAGGCAGAGTTTCAAAAGGCCTTCCATACACTCCTACTGAGTGCCAGTGGCCCACACTCAATGCTTAGTCTCAGTGTCATTTCCACTGCTTTTAGCAAAATGAACAAGGTTTCTCCTTCTTGGCTCCTACTCAGACTCTGGCTTCCAAGTAACAACTGTACATTTATTTCACTCCTTATCAGTTTGGCAGCTATTGCTTCATCACTTTCTGTGGTTTGCCCCCTAGTTTTCACACTTTCACCGGTATTAAATGTTTTTCAGATATCTTTGCTTAGATGTATGACAAATTAACAGAGCCCCTTGATTTAAATCCATACATGTTTCTAAATTGGGTGCTATCTATTCTCCTCAGTGCTTTGCCAGTGGTATATTCTATCGTGCTTTGTACTACCTGAGGCTGGGTATTTAATCACCAACTGAAGATATCATACAGATGTAATTCAGGTACCTTTTCAAACCCTTCAAGAATAACACTGAAGAACTATTTTCAGTGCCAGATTGAATCTTAGATTCTGTGCATGTATTTTTCCTTCTTCATAAAATCACTCATTTCTACTAATTTTTTTTGACTTTTAAAACACTCACAAAACGATGATCAACTGACATAGAGTAAGTTGCTTATAATGGGCCTCTACACTCTCAGAATCAGCTCATTCTTAAAATTCCTTATTACTCACTCATCTTACTCTCATAACACACTTCACTCTGTACTTAATGTACTATTATATGTTATTACAGATTCAAGCCCTTAAATCCAGTCTAACTTTATCCAACGTAAAATTCTCTTCCATTTACTAGGAAAATTATGACTTTTAACTCTCTATTCATGAAACGATTTTCTTCCTGTAATTGATGGATATTCTGTCCTATATTTTTCAAGTATGTCGTAAAAAGTTCATCTTTGTCATTATTTATGATTAGCAGTGAAGTGACAATTTTCTCTCCTTCATGAAAGCACTCATCGAAAACTCACCAAAACTAAAATTTATAAAGTCCCATAGATAGACTAGAGAAACCATGTCTCTTTGGGGGGGGTGTTCATTACCAAACCAAGATTTTTTTTTTAAAGAATACTTCCATTATCTTGGAAGTTTCAAAATATGTAAAAAGTATAATGCATACGTACCAAATATTTGGAAGGTCAAAGTTTTCCCACAAGATCATGTATAAATTGACTCTACTTCCTCCAGTTGAATTTCCCATAAAGATCAGTTACACTCCCTTGTGTTCAAAATTGGGAGATATATGTCTGTGCGCAGGTGTTAAAAGTTTTAAAAGTTGTCAATTTTGAATTGTCAATAGTATATCATTACATGGAACTTGTGCTATACGATAACTGTGCTAATTCTGTCAGAAGAGCCTCTTAATGGGCACTGACTGTGTTCTGGTAATATAGTGACAGCCACATAAAGTATTTAACTAAGATGACACAATTACATAAACTAATTCACTCACTTTCAGTATACCATTTGGAACTCATTAATCCTAAATGTGTAAACTTTGAAAGGAGAAATGCTCCAAGCTCCCAGACTTAACTTAATTTCATTAGTGAGCTAGGTTATGAATGGCCATTTTACATCTTTAAACATCTCTGCACATAGAATTTTATACAAACACATGATTAGCAGCCTGAAAGTAAAGTAGTAACATTTGTAAAATATGTTAACTCTTGCATATTTGCATATCTGTTCTAGGCCTAGACCAGGTGACTTAACAAACCAAATTTTTAATGTACATGTTAACTAGCTAGAACACATGTTTTCATGATCACAGAAACAAAACTCTGACTTTTTTTTTTTTGTACTAGTACTACAATGTGGAAGAAATCTTCCTGGAGGTGAGGTAAGATTTAAAAATTTTGTTTATTATCTATTTTTAATAATCATCTTTCTTCTTCAGAGCTCTAGAAAGTGAGAACACATTTTAATCCCATTGGTATATGGCTTCTATCCAGACTGTACATCATCTGATGAACTCCTAGTCATCTTTCAAGACTTAGTTCCAGACATACAACTTCTGTGAAGGTTTTTTTTTTTTAATTAATTTCTCCCTACTCTTACTCCTTCAGCCTTCTTTCTGGGGAAACTGGTCCCTCCCTTCCACATGTTTCCACATATTACTTCCTTTTAAAAACTGAAAAAACAGAATATAAATTAAATTTTAACCAGAAAGATCTTATAAAATATCAAATGAAATACTTTTTAAATTTTTTTAAATCAATATAAACCCTCAGTGCTAAAATATAAAGTCTTTTTAGGGTTTTGAGATGTGCTGAGTACATAGTAATTATTGTACTTTTAGCATTATTCATTATTATTAAAGGGGTAAGTCCTATTTAACCAGGAGAAAACAAGTTAACATTTAGATAACTACCTCCCCCCAAATCAAATTAGTTTGTATATACACACACAGATGTGTGTGTTGTGTCTGTGTGTGTTTGTACAGTGTAGGCATGCTTTCCTTGGAGGGAGGGGGGCCATGTGATTGCCTTAATTTTCTGTAATGTGTGTGAATGTGTTTGTATGTGTACGTATGTGTGTACCTTAAATATAAAATAAATATGGTGCAGTGGAAAATCACTGAATGGAAAGTCAGGTGTCACAGGTTTTGATTCCTCATCTTAAATCTTTATGCTTTTCCCTTGGGCACATGACTTACTTTCTCTGACCTTCCTTTACTTCTTCCTTTAAGCTACAACAATTTAAAAGTGTCCATCAAACTGGTCTTAAAATACAAACTAACAAAGAATCCTTTTTTGGTTACTCTTAAATGTGTGTTTATTTACCTCACTAATTAAAGAGATTTTGACCTGAGATAGAAAGCTGAGGTCAGCTTTGCTTACACTGCAGCTTTGATGTTCCAATTACATTAGTCTGTTCATCTAGCAATCAAATAACATCGAAGGATGTTATAATTCCTGTTTATAATAAGAACCCTACAAGCACTTTCAACAGTTTACACAGCACCAGAAACAAAATATGACAAATGGGAAAGAACAGCATCCTTCGTGAATATAAACTTGCTACATTAATAGTCTTATCAAATAATCAGTTTTCCTTATGTTTGTATGATCTTATTTACAAGCTTAAATGTATTTCTAGTTTTATATGTGTAAGTTTAAGCACATCACACATAAAACAATACATTTCAGTACAGTAAAATTTAATGATTCCAGATTGCACTGAAATGCATCTTTAAAAGATACTAAAAAATCAATTCCTGTGTAGTTTACCTGGTCCTAAAATATGCCTATTTAACATGTGCTTCAAAATCTGAATTCTAGTCCAAAACATAAAATTTATCCTTAAAATCATGCATCTTCTTCATTGTCAATTATGGCAAACCAAACTACTGCCTTTCAAAATATATGCCCTTGAATACAAATCCAACAATTTAATATTTTTAAGCTATAAATGCCAGAAAACTCGATGAGTTATCTAGCACTGATATTAATCTTTGTACCTCTAGGATAGTTGATTGTACTGAACAGAATAAAACCAAAAAAAAAAAAGTTTCTCTGCAAAATGTAAAAAGACTAAAATAGGGTAGGTTAAAAAAAACTTTCAAATAATCTTCTTACCTTAATTTGGTAACAAATCTCAATCATTTAAATATACATTGGTAATATTTATTTATAAGATGTGGTATGTTTGAAAAGAAGTCCCTTTTACATTTTCTGTTAATAGAACTCTCAGGGAAGCACACCTTAAAAACTAAGGAAATTCCCCAAATTCTATGATGTCAGAACCAGCTAGATTAGAGGAATTAGTTAGAAAGCCCAGGAGTATGAAAGCACATGGATAAAAACTGCATGACCCAGAGGACTGGAAATAAAATGTTGCTAAGCCACAGATGCCTGGAGCCTATTTTTCATTTTCAGTAAACTGAAAGTCCCTTTGAAACACAGTTCTTGGCAAGAAAATCATCTTAACATAGGTTAATAGAAATAGTCTTTTAAGTGATAGATGAAATCTTGTCATAGTAATAAATCCATGATCATACTATGTAATATGCTCAAGCTGAAAACCCTGAGCCATTTATTTTAAAATCAAATTTGATGTTTATTTAAAATGATGAAATCAAAAAGAAAAGCTGTATGTGCCCTTGTGAGAAATAAATGTGGGCACTAGAGGGTGCACATTCCCTTTCACAGCGTGTCTGGGCCTCAATTTGGCTTCTCTTTTATTTTCTTATCTACATAACGATAACATGGTGACAAATGGATTTTTCATGGGAGATCTCTTACAGAGAAACATAAAATGTCCAAAGATACAGATAAAATGGTGAAAAAAGAACATGTTAGTAAGACACTCTCAGATACACAGTTAAATGCCTTCAGCCATTTAGTACACACATGCACAAAAGCATCCTGAAGTCACAATACAGAGGATTCCCTTGAGAAATGCCTTTGATTTGGGAAGACACACTTAATCTAAATAATGCAGTAGCATTCTGGATTTTTAAACTCAGGAGCTTTCCCAAAGTTTATTAATTTTACCTCATTTTTGAATGTTAATAAACATGTGGACACTCGTGCTCTATAAATCTGCCTATAATTACATTCCTGTACCATCTAGCTTAAGTTGTTTAAAAATGTTAACATTCAATCAAATTCAAAGGAAAAAAATAGCATTTTAAACATCTTGTTCATGTCACATGCTTTCATAAAGCAAATTATTAACCCATCTCCCATGATAACCACGTAGGCTATTTGTTATAACATTCATTTTCAAAGATACATCATGAACAGAGAGCTTTAGAAATCTTTATTTTCAATACACAGTGAAGCATGGAGTTAAGATTCAAACCCAGCTTTGTCTGAATCCGAAGATTTACATTACACTACACTTATCTTCCTTTGTTCCAAATGAAAGGGAAACCATTTTTTAAAATATTAAGGAAAAGTCAACACAAACTTCCTGTTTGTGGCTAGACGTAGTCTGATGGTTATAACTGCACTATTTTGGACCATATCAGAATTTGACTGGCATCTCTAACATTAGGACATTAATTCTCAACATTATTATTAACCTAAACGATGATACTTAGTTGAGTAATTCATACCCTCATGGCATAATGAAATAGTTACTTTTCCCAGTTTATTTTTACTCTGGAATTTTCCTTAATTTCCTAAAATCCCCAACTTTCCAATCTGCTGATGTGTTTTCTGATGTTAGCACTGACTAAGCGTAGATGACAAAGGTTGTTGCTTATAACATATAGTAGAGTTAAGACGATAGTTAGCACTAGAAATCTCCCACTTGGAAAAACAGTTCAATTATATGGGACTCCCATTTATGCCTTGATGCTGAAAAAAGACATCTAACTTTGAAAGATTTTTTTTTTCACTGAAAAAGCTCTTTATTTAAAGATAGCCAAATGCTTATAGAATCTATTAGACTTAGAAGTTGGAACAGCCATGATTTAGGGTAAGTGTCTGGTTTCCACAGACAGACCTCAACAAATTCATAAACAGTCTCAGGGAAGCTTTTATTTTCAGCTAAACAATTTGATGAAATCACATTTAGTTTCTCACTATAGATGATATGACATAGAGTTTAAGAAGGCAGCATCCTGTGCTTGATGGCTGGGTTCACATCCTGACTATACTGCTTTCTGTAAACTATGTGACCTAGAACAAGTCACCTGACCTTTCTGTGACTCATTGTTCCCTTTGGCAAAGAAGGGCAATAATTTAAAAAACTACTTTATACTACTATTTTAATAGCTGAGCATGTTAATATGTGCAAAATATTTAGAAGAGCGCTTGACATATGGCATAAACCACATACGTTAGGTACTGTGATTAGTGCTTTTCATGATTTTCCTGCTGGATTTAAGTCAGCCCTTGAGCCATCTCTCACCTTCTCCTGTGAGAGTAGAGATATTTGTTTCAGTGTTTTGTTAAGGCCTGATCAAGTAAAAGCCATTCTTGTAACTATAGGAATAAAAACTGCAAAGAAAACTATTAAGACAAAGAAACAAATACTAAAAATTACCAAGAAAAAATAATGTCATCCATTGCACCCTTTATCACAGGAGCAGGCAAACAATGGTTCGGGGAGAAATTTGGCTCGCCACTCATTTTTATAAATAAAGTTTTATTGGAACACAGCTACACTCATCATTCACATGTTGCTAATGGTTGCTTTCTCCCTACAGAAGGAGAGTTGAGTACTTGCAAACGAAATTCTGTGATGCACAAGCCTAAAATAGTGACTGTCTGAATCCTCAGAGAAAAAATTTGCTGACTCCCTTCCTGCTCTATAGAGTGAAGCTGAAATGGTCAATCTCTCCTAACACTTATGTGCAGCCAAAACGGTGTGATTCACGGTAGCCATATTGAGTTGGCTTTTTTTCAAAAATATGCACTGGCATTCCATGATCAGACTGAAGTCTACACTCCTGTGTAAGTATCACTTATATACAGACTTATAGGGCAGCCTGTATCCGAATCATCCTTTTCCCTCACCTTGAGTTCAAAATGCCCTATTCTTTAAGTGTCCAATTAGATGCTAATGTCTCCATGAGCTTTCCATGCTCAACTCTCAAGCAGGAAGTGAGCTTTTTTCTTCCTTATGACTTTTCTAATACTTTCTTGGTACGTCTTCATGACATAGTTTATACTACTAGAATACAAGCTTTCTGAGGGAAAGTCTAAGTATGGTTCTTTGTCGTGGCAACCGGAATGCTTTACAAATCATAGTGACCTATTAAATATTGTTGAATGAATAGGAAAATCAGTAAGGAAACTAATGTTGCTGTCACTACAGTCTTGAAATACTTTGGATTCATATTGACTACAGGAGTGTTCAAAGAACTCCTCCATACATGGGGTGGTTCCTTGGACCTTGTGGGAGGCAAGTTAAACATTAAATACTCTTAGTGTGAAAGCTTGCTGAGTTTAAAGGACTTCAGTATGCTTTTATGTTGTGGGTCTTTAAAGTTTAAATAACTTCCAGTCAAGGTTCAGAAACTATCTAACGTAATGCAGAAAGCCATTTAGATCTGATGTGTACTCACTGCCCCACTGCCACTTCACCAGGATCATGAATTGTTTCAACCTATCTTCTTCTTTTAATGAGTATCTCTATGAACTTTAGTTAAAACCCAAAGCAAAACTCACTGCTCTACAAAGCCAGTGTCTTACTCAGCTCATGCTGATATAACGAAACACTAGAGATGAGTGGCTTAAACAATAGATATTTATTTTTCTCACAGTTCTTGAAGCCAGAATTTCAAGATCAAGGTGTCAGCACAGTAACTTTCTGTTAAGAGCTCTTTTCCTGGTTTGTACATGGTCACCTTATCATTGTACCCTCACATAACAGGGAGAAGATAAAACAAGCTCTCCTATGCTTCATCTGATAATGACACTAATCTCATCATGAAGGCCCCACCCTCATGACCTCTTCTAAACCTAATTATCTCCCCAAAACCCCATTTCCAAGTAACATCAAATTGGGGTTAGGGCTTCAAGACATGCATGTTGAGGGTGTTAGGCACAATTTAGTCCACAGGAGCCAGAAATCATTGTGTATATCTGTAGTGGCACAATGTGTGTTGATTTATAGAGATATGTTTCTTAATAGGGAAGACATCAGAATAAGAATATTCCCAGAAGATGTCAGAATATTTTCTATCATAACATAAATGTGGTGATGGAAAGATATCTCTTCTAAAATAATAATTGGGGACTCAACTTTCTCCTGGGGAGAAGATATATATTCTTACCTAAATAATCATCAAGAGAGACATAGATTTACTATATGATCCAGCAATCCCACTCCTGGGTATATATCCAGAGGGAACTCAAACTCAAAAGATACATGCACCCCAATGTTCATAGCAGCACTATTATAATAGCCAAGACATGGAAATAACATAAATATCCACTGACAAATGACTGGATAAAGAAACTGGTGTACACACACACAGACACACACACAAAATGGAATATTACTCAGCCATAAAAAAGGATAAAATAATGCCATTTGCAGCAACATAGATCGACCTGGAGATCATCAGTCTAAGTGAAGTAAGCCAGAAAGAGAAAGAAAACCACCATATGATATATTCATATGTAGAATCTAAAAAAAAAGAAAAAAGAAAAAAAGAAAGGAAAAAGAAAAACAAAAAAAGAGACACTAATGAACTTATCTATAAAACAGAAACAGACATAGTAAACAAACTTATAGTTACCAGGAAGGAGGGGGTGGGAAGGGTAACTTGGGAGTCTGAGATGTGCAAATACTAACTACTATATATAAAACAGATTAAAAAATGTCTTCTGTATATAGCACAGGGAACTATATTCAATATCTTGTAGTTGCCTATAATGAAAAAGAATATGAAAACAATTATATGTATGTATATGTATGACTGAAACATGCTGTACACCAGAAATTGGCACACTGTAACTGACTATACTTCAATTAAACAAAGAGACACATATAAAAAAATTTCCACAGTATGAGGGCAAATGAGGAAAGCCATATAAATTACATTTTAGAGGTGAAGAAATATATTCTGAGTGAGATTAAGTGACTTGCTTTAGTCACACAGCTGATGAGTGGAAGCTACAAGGCCAGAATCCATCTCTGTGCAGTCATGGCCCATCTGCTCGCTGGGATCCATTCCCCATGTTTCTCTTGTCCTCTCTGTATCAGAGGGACAAATATTTCCTGCCACTGTTTGCCCTCTGGCTTCCAATTCACTGGCAGAATACTTGAGGATGGAAGGAAGAGAAAAGAGAAGTTCCTTCACATTCCACATTTGCTGGCATTTCTAGAGCAGCTTCATCTCCACTTCAGCTTCAGTTTCCTCTGAACGATCTCTCCCTCCATAGGCCCAAGCTCTCGCCTGGCAGTCCTGACACTGCTATTCCCTATTGGAAGGTCCCAACTTTGGGGCTCTAGTATCATCCTCCCTGCATTATTCCTCCAACCCAAGGGATATGAGCAGCTTAATGATGATGTTAGTGTTTTGAGTTGCCTCACTATCCTCTGTACTGCTTCCTAGCTTTTTACCACCTGCTTCACCAATTCCCTGTGTTATGTTTTCTCCCTCTCAAACACCTAGAGTAATTTCTGTATTCCTGACAAGACTGACAAATACCCATTTACTATCCCATGACTATTTACTGAATACCTACAATGTGTTAACTTCTGTGTTAAGTGCTGTAGGTCTAGAGTCGAAAATAAATGGAGCCTGCCCTCAAGGAGTTTACTTGAGATACAAATATGTAAAAACAAAATCATTACAATAAAATTTTACAAGTCTTTTTTTAAACTTAACTTTATTCAAGCATAATGTATGTACAATAAGCTGTATTATTTTTTTAAAAACGTAATTGAAGTATAGTTGATTTATAATGTGTTAGTTTCAGGTGTTCAGCAACATGATTCAGTATATATATGTAAGTTTTCAGATTTTTTCCATTATGGGTTATTACAAGATAGTGAATATTTCCTGTGCTATACAGTGGGGCCTTGTTGTTTATCTATTTTATATACAGTAGTGTGTATCTGTTAATCCCAAACTCCTAATTTGTCCCTCCCCCTCTTTCCCCTTTGGTAACCATAAGTTTGTTTTCTATGTCTGTGAGTCTATTTCTGGTTTGTAAATAAATTCATTTGTATCACTTTTTTAGATTCCACATATAAGTGATATTATATGATATTTGTCTTTCTCTGTCTGACTTACTTCACTTAGTATGATAATCTCTAGGTCCATCCATGTTGCTCCAAATGACATTATTTCATTCTTTTTATGGCTGAGTAATATTCCATTATATATATACACACACACATTATATATATTTATATACATATATATACACACACACACATATATACACATATATATACATACATACACACACACCATAACTTCTTAATCTACTCATCTGTCAATGGACATTTAGGTGGCTTCCATGTCTTGGCTATTATAATAGTGTTGCTATAAACATTGGGGTGCATGTATCATTTCAAATTATAGTTTTCTCCAGATATATGCCCAGGAGTGGGACTGACAGATCACATGGTAAGTCTATCTTCACTTTTTTTAGGAACCTCCACACTGTTCTCCATAGCAGCTGCACCAATTTACATTTCCACCAACAGTATAGGAGGGTTCCTTTTTCTCCACATCCTCTCCCAGTATTCATTATTTGTAGACTTTTTAATGATGGCCATTCTGACCTTGTGAGGTGATACCTCATTGTAGTTTTGATTTGCATTCCTCTCATAATTAGCGATATTGGGCTTCTTTTCGTGTTTCCATTGGCCATCTGTATGTCTTCTTTGGAGAAATGTCTATCCAAGTGTTTTAATGGAAGTATTAGCAAGGCTGAGAATTGCCTGGGAGGTTAGGTTCCCAGAGAGAGAGAGAAAGTAGTTAGTTGGGGAAAAGACATCTGGGAGCTAGAAAACGGAAAGTCAGGAAAAGAAAACCTTCCATACGGAGAACAGTAAGTGCAAAGAAACGAGTGGAGGGAATATAGAGAATTTGGAGATCAGACAGTGGTTCATTAAAGCTGAGCAGAGGGCAGTGCCACTTGAAATGCAGTTTGTGGGCAATCTGTAAACTACCTGTAAGTAGTCTCTGACAAGAAAAGTCACGAGAGCATAAATCAAATCAGTCACAAAGCATACAATTTCATTTGATTTTTTGTAACTGCAAAACTTTCTTGAAAGAGGAAGCAGTGCATTGATTTATATGCTGCCTCCAGCTTCTTAGCTCATTGTGTGCTGGTAATAAACAGTTTGCAGACTATTTTCAGTAGCACTAGCATATTTAAAAAAATGGGTAGGGGAGAAGTGAGTGAACCTGGAGAGTCAGGCAGCCAAAGATCAGAGAGCAATTTCTGTGCCATGCAATTCAAGAATCATGGGCAGAGGAATGATCTAATTAAAACACCATTTTAAGACATCCCTTAGAAGGCTGTGAAGAGTATGGATAAGAAGGGTGAGAGTGGAGGCAGAGAAATCAGTTAAGAATTTCATGCAGAAAACTATCAGAGACTGAACTAGGGGGAAGGCAGCCTGGATGTAAAGGAAGGATGTAAAGAGAATGTAGTAGGCATCCTTGGAGGGTAGCAGCTATCGGGACCATTGTGAATGGCTGCACAGGTTGTGCACTGCACAAGTCCAGAAGGTGCTTTTTTTTAGGAACTATGCGACACTCTCTAACTCTGAGTTGTCTAAACTGCAGAACCTCATTTGTGATTTCTGTTAGAGGTCCAGGTGGAAATACTTTCCTCCAAAAAAAAAAAATGGATGGCACAAATGTGAGCATCGAGAAGGAGGTTAAGCTAGAGACATTAATTTGGAAATTATCAGATATAAATGGCTGATAAAAGCAAGATTATAAGTGATACTGCCCTGGAAAAGAAAGTGTTATGAGAAGAAAATAAAGCCAAAATTTGAGTCTTTTGGAGAACAACATGAAAGGGATAGGGAAGAGGAGACTGAGAACATACAGTTGAAAAGCCAGGAGGAGAAAAGAAAGAGGAGAGAACAATGTTCAGAAAATGAAAAGGAGGAAAATTTCAAGAAGGAACTAATCACCACTGTCAAGCACAGCACAAAGGTCAAGAAGGATAAGAACTGAAGAGCGACCTTTGGAACTGACAATTAAGGAGTTCTCTGGCGACCTTGCTGAGAGCAGTTTCAGCACTTGATGAAGAATATGAGAGGGTGAAGGAAAGAATCAGAAATAAGGGAATAGCAGTAGTTCAGATTTTCTGATTAAAAATCAACTTTTCTCTGCACTCAGGTCTGCTTCTTCTTTTAGATGAATAATTGTGACTCCCATTTGCTTTACTCAGGGAACAAACAAAACTGTATATCATGGTTCTGGGAATATGGCCTTATCTTCCTCTCTGTTGGTGTCCCTTTGAGCCTTGCATTGTGGAAGAGTACATGTTCATACAACCTCTACAGCTAGACATCCATAACTATGTATAGCATCTTATAAGGATCAGTTCCCATTACAGTGCATTTCAATTCAAAACATATATTGGGCATCTCCCATACAGAAGGTGCCATAACAGGTCAGGAGTATGATATGCACCCTTGCCCAGGGAAGCTTTGAGTCTAGAGTGTGAAACAGGCGTATGAAAAGATTACTTCACCATACTGCAATAGAGGTGTTACAAGATGCTACATCTTGTGTAGCATCTTATCTGGTATCATTAGCCAAGCCTGGAGAAGATACTTTATACCACTGGGGCCAGTTTGAGGAATGAGAAGCAAGAGTCAGCTCGTAACTAACATGATGCTCTCTAGTGCACTCATTTCCAAAATGTGGGCCCTGAATCAGCTGCATCAGCATCACCTGGGAACTTGTTAGAAATTAAGATTCTCAGGCACCACTTCAGATCTGCTGAATCAGAAACTCTGGTGGAGATTAGTAATCTGCCTTTTAACAAGTCCTCCAGATGATTCTGATACATGCTGAAGTATGAGACCCACTGTTCTTTGTGCAAGGGTTCTCAAACTTTAAGCCGGAGAGCCTGTGAAAAGATTCCTGGGCCCATTTGTAAAGTTTCTGATTCAGAAAGTTTGGAGAGCGCCCCCCCTAAATCTGCATTTCTAATGAGCCCCCAAGTGACACTGCTGTTTCATGCACTGCACTATGAGTATCACTGTGCTAAGTGCTCTCTGGTCACTCGGCATGCCTTTACAATTAACATTCCTATAGTCTTCAAAATATACTGACTTATTGTTGACTTACTCTATGACAAAACAACTTTTTGAACCTTCAGATAGATGGTTACCTGTTTTTGGAACGTCTGGAAGGTTTATACTCTTCACCAAAAATAGCTTCTAAACTGAAATTTGAGTTTGTGACGAAGGTCATTTGACTCTAATACATAAAAAGAAATAGGGCATTGCAACTATATCACTGGAATGGAAATTAGGAGACTCAGCACTAGTCCTCATTTTGCAATGGAAAGCAAGTTATTTAACCTTTCTGGACCTCAATTAACCTGTAACTGTGGACTAGAGTCTAGTTTCCTTAGATAAAAGAAGCAAAGTTTTATTTTTCTATGCCAAGGGGCAAAAAATATTATTACTGAGACCAACACCTCAAGTATTTTAGGATCAATTTATCACATGGAAAATTTTAAAATTAACCTTTCAGTACAGTAATCATGTAGTTAGATTCTAGCTTACAACTTCCAGATTATAATCTGGGAGTCAAAGTTAAAATAAATGTCTAAAATAAAAATAGTTCAGGCATTAATCTCATAAAATTGCAAAAACAGAGGTCTTATATAACTTCCTTCCAAGGATGTGACATAAACCAACATCATCCAGGAAGTAGACATAAAAAGAAAAAACACAATTAATCTGAAAAATAGAAATAGTAAGCAGGGGGGTACCCAGTCAGAGAAGCAAACAAGACTGTCTACTTACCCAGGAGAAGACGAAGAAATTCATTGAATTTAGGTATTTCTAAGTGCCTCTATACTTCCCTTGCGGTCAAAGATAACACTAAAGCTGAAAAAGTTATCTTTATTGAGATGGCATTTACTTAAAAAAAGATTTAATTTGCCATTGTTTTCAACTGGATGATACAAAATGTAGAATGCTTTTGTGAAGTCTCTTAAAATAACTGCTACATGATTAGGAACTAATCTTGATAAATCCCAATTACCTAATTGATCTAGTTTTAACCTAGTCTGATAATTACCTATACGTTAAATAATATCACTGAAGTGTAGGGATAATTTACTGTTAGAAATAATTACCTTGTGACCCAAGATCTTCAAACACTCTTGTATATGTTACTGTAAGGAAGACAATTTATGCAGTAAATGCGACAAATGTAGAAACTGCATGATTATTAAAGAATCAACTAAATATACCTTAGATAATTAAGAAACTACAGTGTGGTACAGAGCTGAATTTAAAATCCCTTAATAGTTTTGAGTAAATAATGATATACTAATGTGTAAAATTAGAATACTAAAGATTATTAGAATGTTCATTTGTTTATTATTAAGAAGAATTAGATAGAATTCTTAAATGTTACTGGAAAATAAACTTTTAGTTATCATAATTAATTAGACTGTATTACTCTTTCAACAAATATTTTTTATTTTTCATTTTATGCATGGTACTATATATGGAATCTAAGTAATATATAAATCTGATAACAAGATTCCTTTATGGTAATTGGTGATGAGAAAACTGTATGTGGGTGACATTAAGGCATATAGCAAAAAGAATGGAATGGAATGTAAATTAATCTTTCCAAGTAGAAAGATCTGTGGGAAGCTAGACGTAAAATTGAGAGGAGAAAAATAATGAATATCATAAGAAGGGGCTTGTGTTTTATTGCAGAGGAACTGGAGTTATGGGGATCTCAGGTCTGGAGGGTCAGCATAAAAGCAACAATTTAGACATATTAATTTGAGGCAGATTAATCAGAAAGGTCAGTGGAGGGGGAGGCAAATCTCGCCACAGGGAGGTATACAGCTTAGGTTATGGAGTTGGCAGTTAGAATGATTGGAAAATGACTAAAATGACATTACTTGCCCAATAATATAATGTAGTAATAAATAAAAAGAAAAGAAAATGACAGAAATTGAGAAGTCAGGTGGTGAATTATATTATGAAGAAGATGAGAAGGTAATTTTTGGTTATATATGTTAAGCTTGATGCTTATTATGGGATTTTTTTTCACACTAGTGCATGACCACCATCTCTACCTTGTCCGCCACCATCACCTTCACTATCACCACCACCGCCACCTCCACCACCATCCATCCTAATAGAACAAGAACAATAGCTATTGCATTTACTGAATTCTTACAATCTTACAGGCAACAGCAGTAAATGCTTCTTACTTAATCCTCACACTTAGTGCTTCATAAAGTGAGGATATTGAATTTGAGGTAGAGATATCAGGTTATTTGCTGGGGATCAAAAGCTAGTAATTAAAAGAGGCAAATTTCAAACCTGAGTAATTCTGATTCCAAAGTCCATGATTTTTCCAATATTCACTACTCTTTTAGGCACAAAGGCAATGAATTCTAATAACTAAAATATGTGTGCAGTGTGTGAGTAACTAGGTGTGGTTAATTGGAAGTAACAAATGTTTGCAATTGATAAAAATAAAAATTGAAGCACCGGCTGGATGCACAAGTAGAAGTACCCAGATTGTAGCTTTAAAGACAGATATAAAAGTGAAATTTGAGGGAAACAGTCAGATACGGAGCTATGATTTTTTGAAGTCATTTATTTAGAGCAAAACTTGAATCAATGAGTGGAGATAATTCAAATAAAGAAGTAAGATGGATTTATGACCTACTACCATAGGAATGAGGCAAAATGAGGAAAACAAGTCATGGTAGGGGTAGGGCCAGCAGTGTATCAAAGAAGATGAAAAAGTAAATCATTTTTTAAAAATCAGTATTCAGTTGACTGTCAAGACTACAGTCTTGGCAGTTAAATGCTAGTGGTTCTCACCTGGGACAAGAGGGAAACACTAGCCACCATGATGCTTTCGGTCATGTTTGCATGACGCCTCTGTAACTATTACAATATTTCAAGCAAATGCCTTCCTGTAGACAATTATCACATACTGAATTTAATTGCTTCTAAATGTTTGCTCATTGGCTCTCTTTGTTTGGTCTAAATTTTTCAATCTAGAGTCTTAAATAGAGTGTCCATGTTATTGTACTGTCCAAATCAGGCCACATTTGAGAGTGTAAGTTGGTGCTTTATATAATTATGTTAGGACAAAAGGTGTAATTTGGGATTATTCAAGCAAACCAAGACACAAGACCACCCTTGTCATTTATCCACTAAAGAAGCATTTTAGTACACAGTCCAGGTTCTGTAGTCACGTGACCTCAGCTGACATCCTGGCTCGGGGACTCTGAAGCTGTATGTAATAGTAATAATAGCCATTCCTATTTTGTAGGGTTAGTGGGAAGAATAAATGAGCTATGCATAAAAAGCATTTCATCTAGTGCTGAGTATATAATAAAACCCTCAATAATTGTTAGATTTTATTTAAGTAATATATTCTTTATATTCCCAATTGGACATCTCATTCCAAGCACTTACCAGAAGTGCTGAGCACATTATGATACAAACAGAATTTAGGAGACAAAGTAGTTTACCACTAGTCAGACTTTCTTGAAAACAAAAATGTATTCAGAACACATTTTTTCCTAACCCAATACATTCTTCAAGCAGGAGCCAAGAATAAGCTTTTAAAGACATAAGTTGATATCAATCAACTTGCTCGGCTAATATCTGTATTAGGATAGGGCCCTTAACACGTTAGGAGGGTAAGTCAACTAGGTTTCCATATTGCTCTGCTTGGGAGATTGCTGGAGAGCTGTTAGGTCGTTGCAAAGGATCCATAAATCCATGTGCCCACTAAGCATTGTCTGTAGACTCATTTTCAACACATCAAATTAATATCCATGCTATTAGGATTAATAAAAAGCAAATTCATCAAGAGTGTTACTGATTTATTTTTGCTGTCATGTTCTTTCTCTATCAGTAAATGTTAAAATGTGAACTACTGTCATGAGTAGGGTCCTTGGAAGTTACTGTCCCAAATAGAATGCCTATATTCAAAGATATTGAGAATCATTTGATTACAATAAGGCTCAGTAAACTCTTTCTGTAAGGAGCCAGATAGTAAATGTTTTAGGCTCTGTTACAACTACCCAGCTGTGCCTTTGTGATGGGAGAGCAACCACCGGCGAGACATACGTGAAGGCATCTGGCTATGTTTCGATAAAACCTTATTTGTGGACACGGATCTTTGAATCTCAGATCATTTTCCCATGTCACAAAATACTCTTCTATTGATTTTTTTCAACCATTTAAAGATGTGAAAAAAGTTCTTACCTCACGAACCATACAAAAACTGGTAACAGGCTAGATTGAGCCTGCAGGCTTTAGTTTGCTGAGCCCTGGACAAGAGGGTTCATTCACTTAGCCAAGCAGCTTTGACCAGGGAGAAAGGCCCCATGGTTTACTATGGAATTACGAAAGTAGGTTATAAGTCATGGATTAACATGGAAGTATTGAAAGTCCCAAATAAGGTACTTGAATAACTTCTCAAGGTGTTTCTTCCTTTGCCTAGAACATCTGACATGCTATTTTTATGTATGTGTTCTTCCCCCGCTTCCCTAGTCCTGTATGTGCAAATTCTAATGTCAAGTGTTCCTTGTGTTCCTAAACATATGCTGCGTAGACACATAAGGCAGATTTTCATGTTCTTTCCTAATCTTAGAATTGTAATAATTGGAATGAAAATGAACTTGTACCATTTTTACGATTTTCATGCTAGCCTTTGTATTTACGAAATTATATTCCCAGCATTTTAATATACCCAATGATTTACATAACACCTAACTTATCTACAATGTCTAGTTGAGAATATCCACAAAAAAGATCAGTTAAAAATTCTAACACCTTCAAGATAAGACTTTATAAATGTAAAAGAATAGGAAATCTGTTCTGTAATTACTCCTGATTTAGGATTCGCAGATTGAGACATTATGTTCTCATAAACTAACAGAATGGATCTCGTCTATTATAGGTGTACTTCTTCTCCCTGAAAATTTCCGTTCCATTACTGGAGAAAGGCATTTAATACAAAAGTAGGCACTGAACAAGCAGGCTCTTTATAAGAAAAAAGAAAGAATAGAAACTTTCAGGATAAAATGCATCCATGGCAGTTTATCACTTGTGGTTTCTTCTTTCAATCCAGAAAATAGTATCTCTATTAAGCATTCAGTTTTCATCGGGATAGGAACTGCTTGGGAAAATTTTAAAACTTACTTCATAATTTGTCTCACTAATTTAACTGACACTATAGGCACCTGAGGCTTCTGGAAATACTGTTTAAGTAAAAATGCAGCTGTCAAAATAGCTGTAAATGAGTTTTCCTGCTTAACAATTACACTTTGCTTAAGGATAAAGCTATGAGTAAAATCCTCTCACCTTTTCCTAATTTCAGAATCCACAATAATCTGCCTCTTCTTTTGGGGAGGTGGTGGTGGAAGTTCCTCTTGAGCATGCTTTACCAGGATCTGTTCCCTTGTGGTCACCATAGTTACCGTTTCCATTACAGTTGTCTGTGTTAGTGATGGCTGAGTGGTGGTGACAGCCTGTGAAATCTGCAAGAAGTATTGAAACAGAGGTCACACATTGCTTGAAAGACTTCAGTAAAGATTGCTTGGAGTGGTGAAGGAAAATAATGAGAAACTGTTCCTGCTTGTTGGTAAATTGACCTTCAGATCAAAATAGCACCATATTGAACTCAAATCAAATTGTTTTATCTGACTTAAGTTATGTTGACTGAAGTCACAAAGGAAAGTAATCTCAAAGCCAGAAGTAAACTTAGCATCTCTTCAATTTATTGGTCAAGCTATGGGAAATAAAGGGGGCAAAGGAGAAAAACTTAGGATGTCTTTCTGACATTTAATTAGACATGCTGTTTAAAGTGTTCACAATGCGAATGTAAATTTTGCAACTTCATTGCTTGGCACATTGTACATGTTTATTAAATTCTTTTTTGAATGCTTCTTCAGTTATCGTATTTGGTGATTATTTATAGTCCATAAATTTTTAAACAAAATTATTTGAACTCTGTAATAAATGACTTTTTAATCAAATAACTGACATGTCCTTTAAAATTACAATAAAACGTTAACACTGAGTGCCTAGTAGTCCAGAAATACATTTAAGCTGAATGTTATTCAAATGCTAAAAAGCAGATTACTCTCAATTGATTTAAATTAGTGAATATGTTAAAATACCTGAGTATCCAAAATTAGCATTCCATTCCTTTTGGTTTAGAATCACACTAACCTTGTGTTTAGGCTTTAAATAGATTTTTTAGCCACAGATCATCACTCTTGGAATAATATAATTTGCGACCCGAGTTGTAAGAGGCCATCACCTTAGTACAGAGGCATTGAGATACCCTCCTGCCTTAACCAATTCTTGGTCTCACAGTCTTCCCATTATTACGAGTGAAAAATTACCTCCTATGATGTTAATCATTACTCTTCCATTAAGCAAAATTTTTCCGAAGATCTATTTCCAAGGAGATCAGAATAGGCCTGCATTGGATCCACTTATAATAGGTACTTAATATACACGTAGACAGGGATCTGACTGGGGACAAGATTAGTTTTACTGATTTTCCTGAACTTGCTAAGAGGTACAGAAAGGGTGTGGGGGACCCTTTCCACCTCATACATGATGACTGATTTCCTCAATGGGGGGAAATCAGGGAAGCCTCAGGTATTAGTCCAGTTTTCAGATAGCAACTGACATGTAGTACTGAAATTCTGTGTCATGATGTCTTATGCAAAAAATTGCTTTTGACAAACGCAATTTAAAATGCTACCCTTTGTGCAAGCCACATCTTTACATACATCAAGGCCATAGGACTTCCAAATAGCCTAAACAGTTAAGAAAAAAAAAAAAAGGACATCAAAAAAGAGATACTGAGTTTCTATATGTATTAATCACAGGTTTTATCTTCTCTAAGATCTCCATAGATTGATTATTCAGAATCAATCACTAAGCATCAAATAATAATTATATAATCCATTGACAAGTTATTCCAAAATGAAAGTAGAAGGTAACATAGTTTCAAAAAATGTTTAAGATATAACCTCAGACCTAATTGTACTCAACACAAAATGACAGTTACATGATAAAATTCAGTTTACTTTTCACCAAAAAGAAAATATAATTTTTAAGTAGGATTCCAAGGGCATTTAATTTTTTCAGAGTACTATTTTTTAACCATAGACAAAGCTTTTTTGTATACAATGATGGCTTAAAGAAAATATCGTTCAGATGGAAAATCTCTACTTTTGTATGTGCAGGCACCAGAATGCAGAGATTCTGAAAATACAAAGTGATTTTTGCAGTTCTAATGTTATGGAATATTTGTGCTACTGAATATTTGGCTGTGAAATTAACTTCTGAAATGTTACAATATTGTCTCATTGATAATTATCATGAAATTGGATCGATGTCCCTATGGATGGTAAACAGAAAAGACATCTAAGAATATAGCAAACCTTACGAGAAAGAAAAAAAACCAGTAATTTTTAACAAAATAATAGTAGATGTGGATCTGTAATTTTCTATACTATAATCATCACTGCACTGTATTTGAAAATACTAGTTCATTTCCTTTGGGATGAATAAAAAACAAAACAACTGTGCAGTGACTCTGTAAATATAGGGTATAATTCGTTATATATAACAAATTAATAATTATGTTAAACACCTACCCCATATAATTAGAATAAAAAACAATTGGTCATGTACTAGATTTCCCCATGGCCTTTAGTTATTGACTGTAAACATTTAATTATGCATTTGAATCATTAAAAATATAGACAGGAAGGGATTATGGAGGTCATTTAGTATAACCTCCTACTTAGTACAGGATTCACTACTCCCTGAAGCACACAACTCCTTCCTGAGTCTGGCAGCAAATTTTCCCATTGGCAAAGATCTTTACACCTAGTCGAATCCTGCATTATTATGACTTCATTCATTTAAAATTTCTTTTGAATCCTGCACCAACACAGAGTAAGGTGAATACTGTTTCTACCTGACAGTCTTAAACACCAGAAGCTTGATAAGGAGGATTCTGATAAATCTTATTTCCAAGTTCTATAATACCAAGTATTTGCTAGAATTAGATTTAGCCTGATTGGTGCTCCAAAATCTAGGTTTTCTGGCTTTGGACATCACATTCAATTAAGGTAATCTAAAATTGCCTAAGTTATTCAGCAGCTGAATCACAATGTTTCAATTAAATTCCAGCATCTATTCAATATGCATCACTGCAGGATATCCAGAAATGAATACAATGGAACGAATCTCTATTTTCAGGAATCTCACAGTATAGCAGTGAAGGTAACAACAACACAAATAATTGTGATACAAGGTGAGTTCCATATGAAAAATACAAGTACGCAAAATAATCACATGCACTGAATATATAATAATCAAGGAAGTTTCTTTTTATATGTTAGAAAACCAAATCTGCCTCAGCCAGTATCTTAACATTTAAATTTATTTTGATGCTATAGGCTGCGTATAACTTCTATCCCTGTTCATAGGATCATTTTTAACAGTAAAATATTGGATAGGTGATGGTTTAAATACATCATAGCACATGCACATGATAAAGTATTGGACATGTTTTAAATATCTTCAATGTCACTGGAAAACGGTTACATTTTAGTACTGACTAAACAATGCAAGATATAAACTACTGGTTATTTTTTTGGCAGAGAAAGCAGATATTTCTATTACAGCCTCTATATTTCTGTACTCTTTCCATTTTCCAGCTTTCTACAATAAGACATTTTCTGCAAAATGTTGTTTTGTTAAGCAGAGAAAAATTTTCGAAACTTTTTTCAAATTGTTTTAAGACTATCATTCTTATGTATCTTTGGAATTATGTCAGCCAAATATATTAAAAATTAAGATATTAGAAAACCTGCTAAGAATGACTTAATGTCATCATTAAAATATTGAATAGGGAAGAGTCAAAATTAGAATACATCGTACTTTGAGCTACGTTCAACAAACTTTGAATCTACTTAACTAAACTCATTCAGTCACCTTCTCCATTTTGATTATGAATATCCTGGAAATGACTTTCAAATGTCTTCAATATATTTGCTTTTAAATGCTATTCCCTTGATCTGTCAGTTAACTAGCCAGTAAAAATGGAAAAGAGTTAGTTCAGAATTATTTGTCTTCGGGTTTGGAAACTAGTTCCTGTTACAGTGATTAAAAGTGGAGGTCTCTGAGCTAGGCTCCACAATTGTCAAACACCAGGTCCACAGTTCACATCCTGTAACCTTGGGGTCACGTTGGTTACCGGCTCAGAGCTTTGATTTCTTTCTTACATATGTAAAATAAGAATGATAATACATCTCTCCCCAGGGTGTTGCAAACAAGGCCAGCTTCATGGGTGTGCAACTTCTGTCATCACCCCTGCCACTCCAAAGGACCCCATACTTGGTTTCATGCTCTGCTGTCACCCTCTTGAAATTCTTAACAATTTTTGAACAAGAATTCCTGTATATTCATTTTCTACTGAGCCTCACAAAATATGTAGCCCTTCCTGCTTGCAAGAACTAACTTATGTCTGAACACAATATGTGCCCTCTTGATACATATTAGTAATAACCATTAAAAAGTTCAGAGAAAAGTCAGGAATTATTTCATACTGAACCTTCTTACACATAAGGTGATGTACGTTAATTTCAAAAATTTACATTTTTCCTATAGTGAGAATAACTGGAAGAGCATTTGCCCAGTATCTTGATAGTTTTAGGGTATACATCTTCTTGCAGTAAGGTTGTATAATTTGGGTAGGTTTAGAAAAGCCAAGCTGTTCTCCAACAATGAAAATCTTTCTTACACATTTCTCTTTCATTTGTTGAGAAATATACATCTGAAGAATATAAAAGAACATACAAAGAAAGGAAGTATTTCTTTTCTACCACTGCATCCAGTTTCTCAGTGGCAACTAGTATTTATCACCTGTTCCTACATTTTAAATTAAATTTATGCTGTTACTTTTCTGTCATTTTAGCCTGTATTCTTAGTCGCTTCTTTTAATTTTCCACTTAATTATTTAAATATTCTTGCTTTGTAAGTTCTTTGGGGTTAGAGATTTCTACTTCTGGCATTGTGAGATATTCTACTATTTGAACATTTTTTAAAAACTTACTAAAATAGATTCAACTTACAGAGAATGAGTTACCTAATTTATCTATTATAACTTTATTATTATCAAAATACTAATACTTACAATAATAACTACCAGTTAAGGAGCTCTTTGCGTGTTCCAGGCATTATGCTACGTGCCTGCATTCATTATCTTAAAATACTCAAAATAGTACCTGCAGTAAAATCGCAAGAAGTGGTAGCTGTCATTATCTCACAATGGCCCTGATAATAAGTACTAATATATTCCCATTTTATAGATGAGAGGTAAAAATTTCAGGTAGATACAACTTGTAAGTGGCAGAGCAGAGCTATAAATCCAAGTCTGATTGTTCGTTCATCCAACTGATAGTAGCTTCTATACCAGGCTGCTACACATGTTCAGACTTCTGAACGGTGACTTTCCTTAAAGTGGTGTAACCAGGTGTGTGTTTACATACACAACCATACAGATAGTCAGAAGACTGAATATACAGACAATGGCATAGGACAATCTTTTAATGCCCTTTAACTCTTCATAAACTATAATTAATTCTGTGCAAAACCAATCAAATGAAATACACGTGAATTTTAAAAACTACAATCAGGTTGACCACTGTGGATCAAAGCTTTTTGCTGTGTTCTTTATACATATATAACTTTAGCATGATCACTGATTTTTAGTGGGTATGGAGCTATTGCAGTTCCACAGTTTAAAACATACTGCATAATCATAGCAACAGCTTTAGCTGATAATTGGTAGCCGCTCTTAAAACTATCTGGGCAGGCATGGAAGCACAGGGCACAAATATCTGATGGTGTAAGGATTTACACTTCTAAGCAACAGAAAGGATTTATACGATGAACTTCATGAGAAACGTGGGGTAAAAGATCAGGTGCTCAAGAAGGAAGCTGGGTTATTAATCAAAAGGCTTTAACATGCTCTATCTCATGAGCAAGTGCAGACGAATTACCAGAGCTATGTGTAGCACACAAGGAGTGCTCAAGTTCATGAGAGTGGCTTGGTAAGTAAATTGTAATATCAATTACCATCCTGTTTTGATAGTAAGGCAATATAACTTCTTGAATAGATACTGACTTTGGAATCATGGGCACCATTAGAGTCAATATTCAAAAGATATCATAAAAGAAGCCATTCTCCTATTTGAAATACATTATATGATAATGAAGAAGATTTATTCTATAAAACTCTGTTTAATTTTATGTATTTTGTCCCTCACTTCAAATTCTGTTTCGTACAAATTGTCAGAAAGAGATACATGCTGGCTTCAGGATTCATATTGAACACAGAATTTGAGCAACTGTGTGAAATTTATTTTTTTCTCATCCACCTAACCATCCTCGACACACCACCTGCAAGAAGCAGTTAACCAGGGATGCAGATTATCAAGTATACAGAAAAAAAAACTGTATTTTTTTGATGTGTTATTTCATTTATTGTCAGTAGACAACAGATTTATCATACAGATGCTGAATATTTTATCTTCATAGTTTTTTAATTACATCCTCTTGATGAGTGAAATGTAACTACTTCAGAAGTCAGTCCTCTTTGAATAGGAAGAGAACTTTATTTTTATTATCATCTTCCAGCTGACTCTGAGGTTGATATTGCAGAGATATTTGGAATCTCTTCAGTAATTACTCCAGAGTTTTACATAAAATTTCAAGCAAAGAAAAATGTATTATAAACATTCAGCACTGGAAGGATACTACAGAGATCTTCCTAGACCAAACGTTTCATTTTATAAATTAGTAATGAGAGATTTCAAGAGTTAACTTAGCTCTAATCTCTTAAATTTTCAGTGCCTACAACACTTTATGTTGTTGTAGAAAAATTAACTTACAACACAAAACCAATTGCACTGGCACACATAAGGCCCATACTCCAACATCTACTTTAGTTGAAGATACCAAAAGGATACAGTTAATTCCCAAGTTTATTTGAGCTATAACTTGGAAATTTTCTAATCAAACCTTTGACCTAAGCAATTAACCAAAATATGCTCTAAAACTCAAGATGGTTAGTCCATGAATTAAATAAAATAAAAACCCAAAATAATGAGGAAATTTTATTTTAATTCTAGGTTTTTTAATAAAACCTTAATTTTTTTTTAATTAGCAGCAAGGCTGATTAGACTTAGCTTTCAGGAACCACTGAAAAGGGTTGTCAACTGAAAGGCCTTAGAGTACTTTTAATTAAAATCATTGGCAAAAAGATGCAATGCAAGCCGATTCTAACTGTATTTCATGTGTCAGTAGGTCTACAAAGTAATGCTTTGAGAATGGGTACAGTCAGAATGTGCATGTAAGTATTTTATGGAAAATAAAAACAAGGATTTCTGAAAAATGAAAATGAGGGGGAAGGCATAAGTCAGTGGTAGACTGTGTGCTTAGCAAGCTCAAGGTCGTGGGTTCAATCCCCAGTACTTCCATTAAAATAAACAAACAAACAAATAAACAAACCTACCTAATCACCACCCCCCAAAATTTAAAGAAAATTAAAAATGAGAAAGAACTCAGAAAGGAAAAACAAATACAGACATTTTCATCTTAATGCATTTGTATCTCTCTATTTGTATTTCTGGAATTATGAAAACCACTAGCTTATTATCTTCAGCCATCTTTTACATTACTCACATCTCTGGCAGGAGTTTTTAAACTCTCAGTACAACCTAAATATTATAGAATACATATATTCATACCTAATGATCATTTTCTCCATTTGGGCATCCATGAATATAGACACAGACATACACAGCATAAACACAAACTTTCATGTTCCAGGGGAGGGGAATTCTGAGTTTAATTGTATCTTTAAGATATTTGTGCTTATAGTCTAAAGCATTGCAAAATACTGATAAAATGGGAATAAGATCTATAAAGTTATATAAATTATAGAACATTCCTTATTCCTGGCAACGAAGAAAATTTACTCTGTTAAAAAAAAATCAGAAGACTACATAACTTTTGGACTTATGTAGATGGATATGTTCTTACATCTAAACACCTGATACTAAGTTTAACATAAATTACCATAATAAATTATAAAGCAAATGAAAAATAACCTCTTTCCACAGTATACTATAATTTCAGTTAAATGGAGAAAAGTTATTTCAAATCATTGAAATTATATTTAAGTTTGAAGTATTAACAATAATGTTTCTGACTATTGTATTCCTTAATTATAATCTAAATAAAAATGTGTCCATCAGGGTCACAGCAAATTTCAACAAGCACATTTATTAAAAAATGTGGAGGAAACAAAGGGTCATTTGAGTATTTAAATAAGTCAATCCAGGGTATACTTCATTTGCTCTCTTTTCTCATTTTAAGACTCCATATAGCAAGGGTTATTATCCTTTTTAACTTCTGGAAATAGAAAGTACTTCTATTTTCTGAGGCTCCCTTCTCATCAACTTAAGCACCCTCGGCTTGTGACTAGGTATTATTCAAGCCAAATCTGACTTTGAAATGCAAGAGAGCAGCCCTCACAGTTCATTTTTTTCATGTTTTGATCTCTTGCCATGCTAGTGTTTCATGAGGTCAAAATCCCTCAAAGCCTTGACCTGAATAGCAGTCAAAATTTCAGGCACATGATGTTCTTTATATGAGCACAATCAGCTGCCTTGTCATCTCAGTCACAATTCCTACATCCTACTGGATTTTAACCATTACCAGAACGTTGCTCATTCTTTATACCAATCATTTTAAAGTAGTTTTAAGAGACCGAGTGTATCATGTCATTAATAGGACTATTGTTTCCCCTGACAAGCATGCTAGAAAATATGCATACAAGTGAGCTTTGCTCTTCAAAGTCACAACCTTAACCCCAACAATCTTGGAATTCTTAGACTATTTGGATCAAGTTCAATCTGACAGGTGAGAAAGAAAATCAATGGCTTTTTTATTTTTTTAGTTATAAGACACTATTTCTTTGTTCACTCTCTTTATCTCCTTTTAATTCCTCTTTCCCTGGGTACTTTCCTTGTTATCTTCCTAAAAGCCCTAAACCCTCCAGCACTGATTTGAATTGGGCCTATGATAGGGCATTCTGGGGAAAAACCCATGAGTAAAAACTGAGGTGTGAGTTCAAGAAAGACTCAAGTTTAGTGTCCTAAAAAGCAACTTGCTCGTATAAGTCCATTTACCTGATTCTTGTCTGGTATAGGAGTGTAAAAGAATTTTAAAATAATTTTTTTATATCATAGTGAACTATAACAAGCCCTCCAGATTCATAAAATAGTATCCTTTGCATATCAAGAGCACCTTTTTTTTTCTCAAAATGCTTTCATGTCTATGGTTTCATTTTATCCTCAGCATATCCCAGTGAGCAAGGAGAGCTGATACATGTTGTAATGTATGTTGAACATCATTTTATAAAGAATTATACAAACCAAAGCTAGTCATGTTTTATTATAGATTTTGAAAAGTTCAAAAATATGAGGTTAAGTAAGTTTTCCTAGGTGATAGTCTCATAACGTTTAGGGCATTAAAAATAAGGCTTCTAAGGTGTTTTTGTTTGTTTTTTACCAACTAGAATAATCAGTAAGATTTTGATTAGATGCACAAAATTCTCATTCCACAGAATATTTAAATACTGCATTGCTAGAAAGGTCTCCATTCTCGCCATTTCAGGCAGCAATGAGGAACACCAGAATGTGGGGACTGGCATATATGTCATTGTCTTAATAATTCTATGTTTTTTTAAAAAAAATATGTTCTGCAGACTATACCAAAGGTGGCATGTAGATTACTAGCCTACTGGATGAGATTTCCTGAGCAAGTATCTAGGACTCTGAATTTTAATCAATTTCCCAGGTAATTATAATGTAGACTCAAGTTTGGAAAACCACTGCAGACAGCAGAAGTGAATGAGAAGGTATTATTGTTAACAGTTACATCTTCATAAATAATCCTTTCAAAGGAACACATTTCAAAATATCTTTATCACATAATGCCAATCATTCTTAATGTGGTAACTGACCATTTTATAGCAACAATAGTCTATGGAACCAGTGGGTACATACTGGAATGATATCACTGTTGGTTTAAAAAAAATAACATTTTCTAATGTCTCACATATTTACTACATAAATGCCAACGGCAATGCAAAGTATCCATGGTCAGGTCACATATAATAAGAGGAATGATGATCTGGTGGTAAAATCACTATTGGATCAAGTAACTGCTAAAAATATAGTCAATGGAATTTTTATCACTGCCCAATGACTGCATGAAAAATGTCTGTAACTGAGACTCTTCACATTTTAAATTTTAAATATAAATTTGATTTTAAAAGGAGGATTGAACTGTGATTCAAAATCATATATGTTGGCTAATCATTTTTTCTTATTATATCTTTGGAAGCAATACTTCAAATTTCATTTCTTCATCTTTTATCAAATCTTCCCTAAGTGCCATTTATCAGATGTCAAGTCTCAAAAAACAAATTCCCTGCACTGTCTCACAACAGTGCCTAGAGCTATTAAATGTGGCTTTAACAGAGATGTGTGTATGGTGCATTGAGCTATAAACTGTGACCAATTAGCAAAAATTAGCTTCTATAATGCAAAACAATATTGCAGAATATGCTCATACTATTATACATAATGTTAATATTTTGAAAGACTACCCATGACTCTACTACCTAACCATAACAGACAATAAATGTTTCTATTTTTAAAATGCCCCATTTAAAAAATATGAAAACTTGAAAAATTCTTAACATAAAACTGCATTATGACACTACACGTATAACTTAGGTGTTTTCCTAATCTACAGTATTTGTTAGGGTAACTAACCCACATTCATGATTTTATGAATCAATAGTCTATGGTAGAAAGTCCAATGATTACATCTGCACCTGTACTAACTGAAAGAGGTCTTCAGTGAAATCAAAGGACCCTAGCCCTGCTCTTATCACTAACCTTCCTTTAACAACTCACTTTTCCTCCCTAAATTTTATTCTCTCATACGTAAAATGAAGAGGTCAACTAATGGCCCTCACTGTTCCAGGAATCTGTGATTTGGGGTTAGAGTGTGATGACACAGTTCCCTAGCATTTTGTCTGACTGCTGTAAGTCACCCAGATCCTCATTCCCATTGAACTGGAAGAGATTACTCTCTAAGACAGTTAACTAGGTCAGTCTACTAGCACTCACTCCTCCACCCCTCCCACATTCTCCAATAACCAAGAGAGCCACGTTTTGAATACTTGGCAAGGACTAATCCAGTGACATCCTTCACAGTATTGCTCTCAATGCAGATTCCAAAAACCTCAAGGATAACTTATCTTAGGTTAATTATTATCACTAACCTGTGCTGAACTCTTTTCAAGTTTTTGGACTAAATTATCCCAGCGCTGGGCAAAGTTGTCTAGCCATGCTTCCATCTTTTGGGCCACTAATGTATTTTTCAGTGTCGAAAGAAGATCTTGATTGAGTGAGCGGAGTTTGTCCATGGTTTGCTTTTTCTTTTCGAGATCTGTTTTTAAAACCTGTTAAAACAAGGAAGAACACAGACTAAGCCTACGTTACATTTTATGAAACACTATAGTTCAATTTGCTTTGGCATGTATTTTCTGATTTGTATAGATATGAAAAGATTATAATTGTGCCTTCAAAGGATCAAGAGCCCACAAAAATATACATAGAAAATTATAATCCAAATAATCTTCCCAAGAAGTTTGAAGAGAAATAAAAGTCAGATGTAGAATAAACATATAGTAGAGGCAGTTATGAGCTACCCTAATACTCTTGAAGAATTGTCAAGTAAAACAGTAGTGTTGTTTCAAAAGGTAAAACAGAGATCAACATATGGAAATCACTTTTTAACATTTTGACGTGTTCTAAAGTGCAAGGCATGTCTCTTTAATGTTAGTGAATTTCCTCTTAATTCCTGATAGAGTTCAAATGAAATACCAAAAGCCAAGAGTACTGAAGAAAGATGATGAATTGACAAGATGAGCATGGCTAAGGGGCCTTCACAGTCTGAAATGCTGTGATTATTTAAATAAATTTGCAATATTATTTATTTCTACAGTTTTTACATTCTTTTTAATTATTTGGATATAAAAACCTGTTATGCAGTTTACTGATTTTTACATTTTTTAGCATCTGTTATTCAATTAACATTAGGCTATGAGTAATTATCTTCTAAAGCTAATTTTAGAGCCCATTAAGTAACAGAACTAAGTAATTGAGTATGACACAAATCCTTTGGAATCACTGTGCATGTTTACTAAATCCTTACGTGTTTTAGGAAGTAATTTTTAAACCATTCATATTTCCAAAGTTCCTAGGAGCTATGGAGGGTTACACATGCCCTTTGGTTGACAGGGAGAGAATAAACAAAATGGCTTGTGTGAAATTAGTAGATCAGGGCAACTTATTCTTTTACTTTGTCCATTAAGGTCACCCTACACTTTGGGAAATCCCATTTCCATCTCCCAAATGCTAGTCCCTGATTTAATTTGTAAACACAGAATAAGAGGAAAGAAAGGAGAAAATTATTTCACAGCCCCTTTACAATCCCCTCTTTTTGGCAGCAGCAAGTACAATGAACATAAACTAAGCTGTGAGGCCTGTCTTTCCAAAATAAATGCAAATTTATTTAAGAACAACCAGCACTGCAAAAAGGAAAGAAATGATCATGAAACAGATGCACCAACTGCTCATGAACTGAAGTGTCATTGACAGAGAGAATCAATACGCCCCCCTGCAAAGGACCCTTTATGTAGCTCATTTTGGCATGCCACCTGCATTGATAGCTCTGAACTGCAGAATGCTCTGGTGTCTCCTTCAATTAGTTCATCGTTTTCTCAGAATCTGCTTCACCTGGTGTTCTTTATATTGCAGTCTTACTGCGTGCCATTTTTAGGGAATAATAAAACGAAGTTTTGAAATTCATTTCTATTTTCTCCTCAACAGTTAAGCTCTTTTTCACTATTTTTTTCTAAGTTTGAAAGAAGGCAACAGACTGAAATGCCAGTTAACATATCTAAGTTGAATTTGAAGAAGAGGAAACAATTTGTATTGGAAATTTATGGCTAGCCTCATGTTATCTAAATAGGTTTTCTTAGATGATCTATAAAGCTAATTGGATACCGAAAGAGATTTAGTGGCAAATGAAATGAAGCCTCCTGTGTTAACACTAAACCAAATGAAGAAGCACTTGGTGAGCATTACAAAAATAAAGGGGAAATTCGCCATGAAAGAACACAATTAGAAAAAATAACTCAAAGTAAAGCAAAAACAGCTTTATTTAGAAATAATCAAATCAATTTTTTTATCTGAATCTATATGACAAAAATATTGTATTAAGCAAGGCTTCCATCTAGTAAATTCTAGATCTGTGCATGCGTGTGTGTGTGTGTGTGTGTGTGTGTGTGTGTGTTAATGGTGATGGCAGGTTAGTAGTTCTGCCTAAATGTGTTTCTTCTTGTTGGCTCTGAACTGATCTCTCTCTTTCTCTCCCAATCCCCCTTTCTCTCTCTGTCCATAATCTCCCAGCTCCTGAAGCACTCTCCCACCAACAGAGGGAGAAAACAGGAAATCCACAGTGGTGACAGATACACTGCCATAATAGTTATGAATTACCTTCTCCCATCTACCCTTGGGTAGCAATTCTTTTAAGCTTGGATACTATGTGTGCATATTAAATAACTATGATTTAATTGTTACTTATTTGTTAAGTATAAAAAAGATATCTTTCTGCATATCAAGAATTGATCACAGTTCTTTGAGTGCGGGAGAACCAAAAAGCTCTAGAAAACTCAGGAGGCAAAAGTAAGCTCTAGAAAACTTGCACAAGGCAGAGGTCGGCTGGGATTTTACAAGAAGAAATATAACATTTTCACAGAAGCCAGGCACCTAGACCTAACATTAAAGTAAGCAAGAAAGTACAGTCAATAAATCAGATTGGGCAGTAGTAGAAATGGTCAAGAAACAGATAAGCTGCTCAAGAAGACAGAATAGACATGTTCTATCTGGTCACGGTTAGATGATTTGAGGTAAAAAGAGAATGTATACTTATAAAAGGCCTAGAAAGTTTTCATCCTATTCTCATCAACTTTATGCTTCAGAGAGTAATGCCAAGGCAGTTTCTCTTACACTGGCAAAACTCAATTCTACCTATTTTATGTGGAGTTATTTATCTCTATATAAGAAGTACTCCATTCTAACCACCTGTTGTTGTATTTAGGTAGATTGATCCACTGCAGGGGGTTCTCAACGTTAGGGAATATCAGAATCCCTGGACTGCTTGAAGACTCAAGATTACGAGAGCCATTCGCTTCCAGAGTTTCTGAATGAGTAGGTCCGGGATGGAGCCTAAGAACTGCCATTTCTAACAAGGTCCCAGTTCTAAGCTACCAGTCTAGGGACCACACTTTGGGAACCACTGATACTATCTGGATAAATTCTTTGACGGTCATCACAGGAGTTGAGGTCAAAGTGGCAAGTTCTGGTGAAAGAGCACTGTGAACAGAGTGCTCCGAAAAGTACTCCCTGCCTGCCATTTGAACCCGCAGACCATGGAGGGTGTCCTAACTCCACAGTACTCCTATAGCCTCTGCACACCAAACTCTCTTGGATCATCAAGCTTCCTTCCCTGTCAAATGCTAGGAATTCTTACAGCAACAGTACTCTTTCCCCAGGAACATGTTTCTTGCATATTTGGGTCTTCCCATGATAGCGTCAGTGGTTCTACAAGTCTTAGAATTCATCTCAGTTTCTTCCCTCCTTTTCTTTTTATTCTTTGGAATAAAACTCAGTTTTGATGATAGAAAAATAGTAGAACTACATGATTTGGATAAAACAACAGATTCAGAGGAAATGAAATACTTGACTCATCTCCCACCTCAGATGAAAAGTAGGAGAAAGTCCCATGGGTTATTAGTGGTAATATTTCAAAACAAATTACACTGATTGTAAATAAAAGAGAGTTTTAGCACACTGTATCTATACCTAGGTATGTAGTAGGAACTGGTAACAGATGGCACCTGTTTTGGGTCTGAGATTGTGACATATTTTAATGAACATTAAATTCTTACTCACTGCCTGAGTCAGCAGGGGAATTTTACCTCAAATTCTAGACCAGCTGTCAGGTTTTGTTAATTGGCTTAAACTATCAAACGGTAAGACTTATACAAAACATATTTCCACTCTGTTCACAAGTAAGGTGACATAATTTGAATTTTAATCATATTGGAAAATTATTGAGACTGCTAAGAGACCATTTTCATGGCCGTGAAGCTGGTAAAGTCTTTTACTCAAAAAATGTCAACACAAGTGGCAGATGACTGTTCGAAAGAACAATTTTCAATTGCAGTTATTTTTGTCAAGGAATCAAATTGTATGAGGAGTTCTGAAATAGCTTAAAAGTCTTGGACGTGAGTCCGGATAGCTTGGTGCTCATTTTAACTCTGCTACTAATGTTCTGTGATACTTTATACAGGCCCTGTATTTTCTCCTGGGCCTCAGTTTCCTCTTCTGAAATAACCTTGTCTGTCTCCTCCTGTTCATGCCCAATGCTACTCAGTTCAGTTTCTCTAACTGGCTTCCTTCTTCACTACCATAAGTCTTACTACCAAAGAATACTCCAAAAATGCAAATATCATTGACATCAAATTCCCAATGGCTCCCTATTAGTTGCAGAACAGTTAAAAATGTATCACTGATATTTTTGCACTGTTTGATATGTACATAGATTACTTTTCTGATATCTGTCTTCAGTAGCCCCACTATTCAAGAAAACACATATTCTTGGAGGAATGATTTCTTATGAATAATAAGCTAGCTTGTAATAACAAGTAATACATACGTGAATCTATTTTAAATTTAAAGCCTAAATAAAATTAGTAACTCTGGGGCAAAAAGTATATGATACAAATAAATATTTGGTAAAAATGGTACAAATTTAACTTGGGAAATTTATTTAGAGTTAGTGCTAAATGAATGATTTACTTATTATGATATATAATACATAGTATCAATATAAACAGATTAATTTAGCAAAGTTATGAAACATTATTTACAATAGACCTTTGTTTTATATTAGAGTTAACATCAAGCTAGCATTTACTAGAATTGATCAAAAATCAAAAAGAAATCCAAATTCTGCAATATTTTATCTAAAAAATCAAGTTCTTAATATTAGATTGACCTCTCCCTTACTGGAAAATTAAAAAATTCACAGCAGAAGACAAGCTTTGGAGATCTTTTTTTAATTCTGTAAGGTTCAACTCAAACTGAAATATCTCAGTGAAGCCTTCCCTGTTGTCCTCTTACTGCCAAAGTTCATTAATTTCTCAAAACACACAGGTACTATAATCAATGCCATTGGGTTTACTTTAATTTTTTTTCTTATTTTTCAAACTAGGGTAGAAGCCCCTCATATATGAGAAGAATCATCTCTCCTACTTCTCTTATATTTTTCAGAGAATCTACTTAAGTTTATTTCAGACTTATTAGACTTATTAAACTTAAGCTGACTTTAGAACTATACTGTTTAGAACTTTGTGGAACATTCACATGTACTTCTTAATGTTACTTTTTAATTTTAACAGAAATGTTATTCCAGGTTTGCCATACTTTTTCCAAGAGTATAATTCTGTTTGAAAAGAAAAAAGTTGAAAATTCACCTATATATTGTGGAGTTAATGTTTACATTCCTCATAAATTCGTATGTTGAAAGCCTAACCTTCCAATGTGATGATATTAGGAGGTAGAGCTTTGGGGAGGTACTTAGGCTTAGATGAGGTCATGAGAGTCGAGCCCTCATGCTGGGATTAATGCCCTTATAAAAAGAGGAAGTGACACCAGAGCTAGTCAGGCAAGAATACAGCTAAATGGTGCTGCCTGGAAGCCAGGAAGAGAGTCCCTCACCAAAAACCAAATCTTCTAACACCTTGCTGTTGTGCTTCACAGCTTCCAGAACTGTAAGAAACAAATATCTACTGTTTAAACCATCAGTCTATGATATTTTGTTACAGTAACCTGAGAAAAGACAGGAACTGGGACCAAGAAGTGGTGCGCTGCTGTACCAAATACCGCAAACTACAGAACCAGATCTGGAATGGGTAATGTGTAGAAGCTGGTAGAGTTCTGAGGTGCATGCTAGAAAAAGCCAAGAATGCCATGAAGATAATCCTAAAGGCAATTCTGGTGAGGACTCAGAAAGAAATCAGGAGAGCTCGAAAGAAAGTTTCCATCCTTTAATCCTGAATGGAATGTTGGTATCAATCTGGATGCTAAACACCATTCTGATGAGCTCTCAAATGGAAATAAGAAACATATTGGACAAGGAAGGCAAGATGATCCTTGTTATAAAGTGGCAAAGAACTTGACTGAATTGTGTTCATGATTTAGTATTTTGTGGAAGGTAGAACTTGTAAGTGATGAAATTGGATATTTAACTAAGAAATTCCATGTCTTTAGGAGATATTTAAGCAAAGTGTGGAAGGAACAGCATGGTTCCTTCTGACTGTTTATGGTAAAATGCAAGAAAAGAGAAATTAATTGAATAAGGAATTGTTAAGCAAAAAGGTACCAGAACTTAAGGATCTGGAAAATTCTCAGCCTATTCATATTGCAAAAAATGAAAAAGAATGTTCAGAAAAGAAGCTAAGGGTGTGATTGGCCCACCCTTTGATAAGGAGATGTGTGTGGTGTGGGTGTGAACCAGAGACTTAAACAGCCATCTCATCAGAAGTCAAGAACAGAGATGGGATTATACCAGCAGAAACTGCCAGCTGGGACTAAGGGAAACAGAGAAAACGGGATGGATTAAAAGAAGGCTGTGAACCTGTGCTGTTCTTCAAGAAAAAGGAAGAATGATGCAGGTGATTCAGAGATCATCAGGGCTGCCACTCCCAGGAGGCAGGGCTACTTCCTCCTGGGTTTCAAAGGGTGGGGCTACCTTTCAGGTTTGGAGAGGGAGGCAGTTTGCCCCTACCCAGTGTCTCAGGAGCAGCCTCAGAGTCCCATGGGTAGGGCTGATGCAGAGAGCCACGTGGGTGGTGCCCTGTGAAGCTGAAGAGGCCAGGCCACCTTATGGAATCTTGGGGGTGATGCTGCTACTCTAGTGGTCCTGGAGGGCAAAACATCAATCCAAAGAGGATTTTTCTCGAGCCATAAGATCTAATGGAATTATTCTTGCTATGTTCTAGACTTATTTGGGACCTGTCACCTCTTCCTTCTTTCCTATTTCTCCCTTTTGGAATGGGAATGTCTATCCTGTGCCATCACATCACTGTATTTTGGAAGCACATAACATGTCTGGTTTCAGAGGTTCACAGCTGGAGAGGTCTGCCTCAGGACGAGTTATGCCTGGAGTCTTATTCATATCTGATTTAGATGATGGTGAGGCTTTGGACTTCACAATGGAGAGTTGACACAGGAACCAGTTAAGGGTTTGGGGGCCCTTTGGAGAGAATGAATGTATTTTGCATGTAAGAGAGACATGAATTTTGGAAGTCCAGGGGTGCCATGATATCGACTGAATATGTGTCCCTACAAAAGTTATATGTTGAAACCTTACTCCCCACCAACATGATGGTATTAGGAGGCAGGGTCTTAGAAAGATACATAGGTTTAGATGAGGTCATGAGGACAGAGCCTCCATGATGAGCTTCATCATCTTCTAAGAAGAAAAAGAGACATGAAATTTTCTCTTTCCACCATGTGAGGATAGAGCAAGAAGATTCTATGAACCAGAAAGAGGGTCATCACCAAGAACTAAATCTGCTAGCACCTTGTTCATGGACTTCCCAGCCTCCAGAATTACAGGAAACAAATGCCTGTTGTTTACCCTACCCAGTCTATGATATTTTGTAATAGCAGCCCCAGCTCACCAAGACACTATAGCTTTCCCTATTACAATTAAGAAAAGTAACAATATGATATAATCAAATGGACGATGATCTAAGTAAGAACAATGAACATTTGCTTTAAGATTTGAAGGCCGATAAATACCAAATAATGATGTTAGTATAAACTACTGAGTTTTTTTTAAGACTGTTGAAAGCTAAGAAATACATACAGTCAGTTTTTGAAGACTTGATAACATTTCACTTTGATCCTTAAAGCCAGTTCTGTGAATCTTGTTCAGTGCATCTTCTTTTTCTGAAAGCCATGTACTAAAAAGGCACTGGAAGAAATCAAATAATTCCAAAAAAAGAAAATAAATAATTATTAAAGTACATCATAATTTTTTTTGTTTCTCCATTTAACATCTCTCTATATCTTTCACTGATACAGTCTCTCCTACATGACTCACCTGTTCTTCAGTAAAACGTTGCCATTTCAGAAGGATGTCTTGTAAAAGAACCCAGCGATCTTCAGTCCACCTACAGATGTTTGCCCACCGATCTCCCAGTACCTGAGGAAGAGAAAACCCAACACAACATCAGCAAACAATTTATTGTTAACTGAATTTTATTAAAAATGAAATGAATGATTTGTAAATGTATATAACTTTGAGTCTCCTATGTGTACTGGAAGTTGTAAAGAACACCCTTACTGCTTCTGCTTAGAATTAGATAAGCATCGCGCCTTTCATTTGTCTTTAGATTATTTCACTCATTCTTTCACCTTACGGTGAAAAGCAAAGATACTTCCAAGAAGTCTGAGGCAGTTACCATACAACTATTTGAAATGTCTCTATAGTAAACATAAGATAGAGAAGGCATATAGAATGAAAGAGAATTTTTTTCATTGATAATATGTAAAATATGTATCTTTTTTGGTCTGAAAATACATCCCAAAAGAATAAGTTTGACTAATAAACAGAATGCCTAAAAAGACTCTCATTTGAAAACAATCCTGTATAATTAGAATTGCATAATGTCCTGACTGTAGAAGAAAATTAGTGGTGACAAAATCATATCCACATGTGAATTTTTTAGTTATCTGGATAATTATTACAAACTATTTGACTTCACTATATCTCTAAGCTATTCCAGTGAGAAAACTGTAAAGTTTCCTGAGTAACAGTTGTCCTATCTTTGGCATATCACTAATATCTACATGCACACACTATTTTTAATATGTAACATAAACCAATGTTTTTAGATGAAAAATAAACATTGCAAAGATTTCCGTGTAAAGAGCGTGTCTTAAGGAAAAAATCTTATTTATTTCAACTCCGTGATGCACTTCAGAGCATAAAATTTCAACTTTCTTGACTTTCTTATAAACAATACAATAATTTTCCCATAGATTTTGGATCTCTAAAGCTAGAAGTATTTCAGAATATGGACATGTTTTATTTTATATACAACTATTTAGACTAAAAAAGTTCACAACTCATATTTTTCACTAATGTACTCAGTGTCTAAGATAAGCCTGACCATAATTTCTATCTTAGTTGATGCTACACTTTTAGGTTGACCCACCTATAAAATATTGATACATGATTCAAACAACACATATGTAATTAGCATCATGGCAAAATCCACCTATTCCTATAGGTGATTTTAAGACATGACCTAATTTTTAAACATTTGTTTAATCTACCATCTTTTCGAAAAGGGAGCCCGAGGCATGGGTAAGAAGTAGGCAATAAACATTTTACTACAGCATTAAAATGATCATGGACTCACATGCAGCTCAATCACAAGTGAGTTTTCAGTTTTTCTTTAGAAATGTCAATAAAAATGCTTTTGCTTTCAGCATAATGTAACTGATTTTTTTGTTTTTTTTTTTTAGTTTCATTCTCTATTCTACTCCTTTTAAATTATATTAGTTTATGACAGAAGCCATAGCACTGAAAAGGTGAAGCAATATACCCACAGGAAATGTGCTAACATAACTGAATGGATTCAATATCAGCCATTTAATTATTACAACCAAACATCTGAGATTTAAAAAATATATATATATTAGAATTTCTTTTAGTTAACTTCCTAGTCACCATGTCAGAATGCATCAGGTAAAATGGAATGTAACATATCTGTTAATGGATTAGTCGTGAAAAAATTAGCTTCAAACAGAAAAATCTTATCCCTTAGCCATAAACTATACCATCTGCCTGATTTTTACAATGCAGATATGAAAGGTCAAATTGTGGGATGTTTACTGCAAGTCTCCAACCCCAGTGGAGATGGGCGTCAAGGAGGTAAGAGATAAACTCAAACTGTAGCATCGTCATACATGAAAGAAAGTGAACTGAGATTTCTAAATAAATATACCATCTTCTCTCTAGTGCTGCAAGGCACATGAATGTAGTTCCACTAAAGTAGCATATTAGATTTGTAATATCACAGGTGGACATTTATAATTTATTCATTTTAGTAGGACAGCCTATAAAACAATCTAAATAAAGGCCTCCATACTAGATTGCTTAAGATTAAATTAATAGAAATTCCAAAATATATTGTGATATACTTCACATTATAGTTTTTTCACTACATGAATGAGTTGTAAAAAAAAAAGTAATAACAAATACTCTTTTAGGTAATTAGTTAAAACAACTATTTTAAGAATATTATTTCTACTTGTAGTTGCCAGGGGGAGGGAGTTGGGAAGGGACAGACTGGGAGTTCGAGATTTGTAGATACTGACAGGCATATGCAGAATAGATGAACAAGATTATACTGTATAGCACAGGGATATATACACAAGATCTTGTGGTGGCTCACAGTGAAAAAGAATGTGACAATGAATATATATATATGTTCATGTATAACTGAAAAATTGTGCTCTATGCTGGAAATTGATACAACATTGCAAACTGACTATAACTCAATAAAAATGTTATAAAAAAAGAATATTATTTCTATGAACAGATGAGTGAATAAAGAAGATATGGGATATATATCTATCTACATATAGATATATGCACACACGCACACTGTGGAATACTAGTCAGCCATAAAAAGAATGAAATTTTGCCATTTGCAACAACATGGATAGACTTCAAGAATATTATGGTAAGTGAAATAAGTCAGACAGAGAAAGACATATACTGCATGATATTACTTATATGGGGAATCTGAAAAATACAACAAATTACTGACTATAACAAAAAAGAAGCAGACACAGATATAGAGAGCAAACTAGTAGTTACCAGTGAAGAGAGGGAAGCAGGGAGAGGCAATATTGGGCTAGGGGCTTAAAAAGTACAAATGATTATGTATAAAATAAGGTACAAGGATGTATGTACAACACAGGAAATACAGCCAATATTTTATAATAACTATAAATGGAATATAACCTTTAAAAATTGTGACTCATTATATTGCACATTTGTAACTTACATGATATTGTACATCAAATCTACTTCAATAAAAAAGAAAGGAAATCAAGAATTCTATTAAGTTTCCTTTGTATTCAAATAGTCAGATAACTTTGATAATTCACTGAAGCAGATTTATAATTCAGCCAATATTTAACTTACAGTTAATGATAGGTTCTAATTCATTCATTCACCAATTCTTTATTTAAACAACAGTATTTACTGAACATACACTATGTGTCAAAAATTAACAGAATAAAGATGTTATGGGCTGAATTGTGTCTGCCTAAAATTCCTGTGTTGAAGCTCTAACACCTCTACCCAACAACGTAACTGTATTAGGAGATAAGGCCTCTAAATAGTACTTTTAAGTTAAAATGAGGCCCTTAGGGTGGGCTCTAATCCAATCCAACAGGTGTGTTTATAAGAGGAAACCTGGGATGTGTGGGCACAGAGGAGAGACCATGTGAGGACACAAGACCTCAGCTGTCTGCAAGCCAAGGAGAGAGGCCTCAGAAGAAATCAAACTTGCCAGTACCTTGATCTTGGACTTCCAGGCTCCAGAACTATGGGAAAATACTATTTCTGTTGTTTAGGATGCCTAATCTTTGGCATTTTGTCATGGCAGCCCTAACAAACTACATGACATATTTAAGAGAGGCTGATTCTATGGCATTACAAAATGTGTCACAAAACTGAAGTTGTTACAAGTAAAAATGTACATATTATAGCGGGGAAAATTAAAGAATACATTTCAATTACTAGTGTAAAATTAATTTAAATTGTTAAAATAGGCAGAGTTCTAATAATTTATTGCAATAACTTCCCAAATACAAATATGCTATCACTTTGTGATTTTGTGTTTTATGTGGGCAAGATAAAATACCTAGAGCCAAACAATTTGGCTTCAAGTCTTACATCAGTCAACTGCTTAGATTACCAATATGTGTATGTCTTTTCAAATTACAAAAAAACATTTTAAATCCATAATTTTTTTATTGAAGTATAGTCCGTTTATAATGTGTCAATTTCTGGTGTACAGCACATTGCTTCAGTCATACATGAATATACATATACTCATATTCTTTTTCACCATAAGCTACTACAAGATATTGAATATAGTTCCCTGTGGTATACAGTAGAAACTTATTTATCTATTTTATGTATTCCAGTCAGTATCAGCAGATCTCAAACTCCCAATTTATCCCTTCCCACTCCCTTCCCCCCTGGTAACTATAAGTTTGTCTTCTACGTCTGTGAGTCTGTTTCTGTTTTATATATAAGTTCATTTGTCTTTTTTTTAGAGCCTACATATGAGTGATATCATATTTTTCTTTCTCCTTCTATAATAATTTCTTTTAATAATACTAGCAATCCTCTGAAGGGTCGGTAATATTACCTCCCCGTGTCCAATGAAATCAAGTGACTTTTTCAAGAAACTTATGGCTAAATAATTTACTGTCTCTCAAAGAAAATAATCATACCAACCACTTAAAGATTGTTTCAAATATTAAACAAGATTATATACGGAAAAGCAGCTTTAATTTGAACTGAGTTATGTATGTGTTGGTGGTTATTTACATTTTGCTTGATCACAGTATATGTATGCTATCTTCTAAGAAACACCAAGGGTGAACTATTTGCCTCTACTCACTCTAGAAAAGTACTTATGAAATCTTTACAAATAGACATTTAGAATTCCAGTATTCTTCTTTAAAGACTTCCAACACAAGAGAGCATGCATACCCTTTAGGAACATATTCCACTGCTTAAATCTATCTTACTCAGAAAACTCTCAATGAACTGAATCTAAGTCACCTCTGTTACAATGTACACATGGTGTTTTTACTGATCTCAGTGAAATTAGGTAAGTGAATTAGAAATAGCTTGCTCGTATGCTGCACGTATCTGCCCACAGGTAGACTTTTGCAATGCTATATGCACAAATATAAACAGATGTACACAGTACTTGAATTTATACATTTATCTGTTTATCGCTTAAAAATAGTGGTCCTAATTTGAATTACAAAGGATGGAGCTAAGCAATTGTTAGATTATCAGTCAGCCCTTATAATCACTCAAAGATGCTGGTTTCTATCACTGCCTGAATGGATGCAACCACATTGTTAGACAAGTATAAGAGATTGCATCAAACGGAATTGACCAGAAGCTAATTAAAAAAAATCACTACATTAGGATTAGAAAACTCTTTTCTAGAGAAGAAAAATCAGTGTTTCTCTGAGTTTCCATATAAGTATATGACTCCTTTGAGCTTTTAGGAATAATGCATATTTTTGTAAAGCTAGGTAAACATTACATACATAAATGAAAAATGAATTATAACATCTTATGGAGTGGTAAGAAGAAACTGATTTTTATTGATGTCCTCATTTTGTCTCAGCAGTAAGAAAAGCTAAAGGTCAGTTCATTTACTCTAACACATTTTCATGGGCTAAATCACAACTCCATTATCATCTAGGCTCAGATCCACAAAGGGGAGGATTTTTCCCTCCCATTTAATTCACATCTCGGATTGTTATACACGCCAAGGACATTTCTCATCTGAATTCTTTTGTTTGGTTGAGTTGGTTTTTCAAAGCAAAAGTGAAAAATGGCTATCAAAAGAACATTTGGATAAAGGTAAGTGAGGAAAATTTGACAAGCCTGGGAGGTAAAACTTAAGTACCTTGACCCTTGGATTTATTGAAGCCAGTGAGAGCTAAACTGTGCCCAGCAAGATTGGCATTAAGAGATAAAGTGTCCCCCAGAGTATGTCCAGTAAGGAAGAAACAATTATGTGCCATGGACCACACAATTCAGCAGTAACTGTGATTTATAAGAGAAGGAGGCAGCAAGCAACCCATCTCCTTTTATTGCAGTTTCAGACCCTGGAATCTAGTCCTCAGGTAAATGAATTTTATGTGCAATGAGCCTTCTGAAAAATAATTTGTTTCTTGATTTTTCTTTCTTACTTTATAAACAACCATACAGTTGAAAAGGATAAGCAACTTCATCTTACCGATGGTGAAATGGAAATAACATCAAGTAACTTATTGAAAGAAATACAGCATCCATTATGAGGGTAGAAATGGGGCAGAGTATTACTGACTAATGTTCAGCCAAGTCTATGATTCTCTTCTCAATTTTACTTTTTTTTTTTTTACAAACTGTTAACTGAAGCAGTATCCTATAAAATGACATGTCTTCTATCTTATATCTGCACTGCCTAACATATGGTCCAGGGTAGAAAAACATGTTCTGATGTATTAGGAAACACTTATTGGAGGTTTCTCTGAAAATATCATTCTTACTTCTGTTTAAATGATCCTGTAATAACTCCTGACTGAATTCAAAGAATTCTATCACTTCTAACTATGCAGTTTACAGATGAGGAAACTGACATTAAGACGGGTTAAATAACTTGTATGAGACCACAGAGGCCACAGGACTCAGGATCTGGGATTTGACTTCAGATCCATCTGGCAACAAGCCCTGCTCTTTCATGCCATTCACTTAGTATAGCATTTAACATTAAAAAAAAAAAAAGGCCTGGTGATTTGTGCTAGATAACCTACAGTGAGATGTACACATGCTGAATCCTTTTTGAGCCTTTTCATATTTAATTTTAGTAGAAATTTAATTAAACTAAATATGTTATCTAATCTATTTGACAAGAATTTGAAGCCTATTGTTTTAATCTGATCTAAAAACATTCCTGAAATTTTAACTCCATATTTGTTTAAAATATATTTTAAAAATCAAAAAAAAATACTTAACACTTCAAGACCAAGAACATGTGCTCTTTGCAAAGACTTATTTTGAAAAGGTAAATATGACTGATTCGTTAACGAAATTCTGTCTTGGTGATTATGCTAAAAGCGTAGTGAGATTTTTAACTTGAAGAAGCATGTTCTCCTGTGCTGTGACAGTCAGTTCCATATATTATTTATTTTTATGCATCAATGAAGTGCTAGTGAATAAATCTGGAAAGGCCCCCATTGTTGTTGCCATTACTATTTGTGGGTTATTATTTAATGTTTTGCGGCAGCTTAATAAACTCTGTACTCTCCAACTCCCACCAGTCTATTCAATTGGGGTACCAGAAAACAAAGAGCGGGAGTCCTAAGAACATTCCAACGTGACAATGTTCTTTCTAGTCGTCATTGCATTCACAGGCATTCCTCGGTAGCTTGAGGTTTCACTGCCCCTTACTGTTTTATGCTTCTGAATCTCTGAACTTCTTGGGGGGGGGGGAAGCCCCTTACCCTTGTACTTAATGTCTTGCAGAGCAATACATGCATTTCAAGTAGTATATGACTGTCTCAAAACTGAATACCACCACTGTAGTTATCAACACAGGGTTTTTCTCCCAAGTAGTATTCTTGAAAACTTTTTCCCCCCTTGTTCATCTTCATTAAATATCTGCCTGTCAGTCATTTATGTAACAACAGGGCTATTTGTAGTGATCTTGAAGACCCATAGGAGGGAAGAATCACATGTGAATTCCTGTACCTTTTATCTCAAATTCTATACCTTTAATACTTAAAGTGGGTGTTAGCCACAGAGCAGAATCTCTGAAACTACTAACCTTCTACATGCCACTAGGGTTAAAGTACGGATTGCCTGAATTTTTGCCCCAGCTGGACTGTGGCCCAACTTGGTTAATCTGTCACGAAACTCTTAATCTCGCCAATGTTTAGCTTTCCCACCAGCGATATGGATATATTAGTACCTGCCTCATACCCTCCTAGCCAGGTCACTGCTAGGGTCAGATAGATCAACAAATGTGAAACTGCTCTGAAAACTGGGATGGATTATTCAGATGCTTGTGAATGGTAAGGATTCAGAACTTAGTTGATGGAAAATCAGCTTTTGTTTCCAAATGTGATAAATCTAGAGCATAATAGATTTTTAATCCAGAATACAGTGAATCATTTCAGCATGACACTAAAATTACTAGGTTTTCATAATTTACCTATAGTCTAATAAGGATTATGCTTTGTAAAAGAGTTGAAAATCTTTTACTTTTCCATTTTTAAGCCAGGAGCACGCTCCATTACATATCTTATTTATAATTAAGTGAGTGGAAAACATATCCCTCTGTGTTCCATTCTAATCCTTGGAATTGGAATGCTCAATTTATTAGAAATCACACATTCTAATGTATGTGTGTGTGTGAGGGGTGTGTGTGTGTATATGTAACATAAAATGCACAAAATAATGCAGGTGTAAGAGGATGGAGAGTGATGGGGACTGCAGCTAAATGGAGAGCTCCTGCTAAAGTGGGCAGAGCTATTCAATTCCTTCTGAGGTTAATATGCAATTAAATAGGCCTAGGATCACCACGTCACTTGCTTGTTACAGACAGGCTAGAAATTCGTAGTTTTATTTCACCTTTTCTATATTTCAATTAAAAATGTATTATTAAATACCATGTGGACTGAATATGAATACATATGAATGTATTCGTAATTTTAGATGCAATAGACAAATTCTGACCAAGACAGAAACTACTCAAACTGACAAAAAAAGGAAAATCAGGAAAATGCAGATAAAATTAAAAAAATAGAAATCAAAAAATAGAAAGTCATGCCCATTAAAGTTATTGAATCTTTCATTTAAAACTTCCCCCATAAAGAAAATCCCAGGCATAACTGGCAAGTTCCAAAGCCTGCATAATTCAGCAAGCATTATCAAAAACAAAGGGGGAAAAAAAGAGGTCAATCTCTTTCATGGATACAATGAAAACTCTAAATCAAATGTTAGCAAAGAAATCTAGGAACAAATAAAAAGGATTACACATATCTACATTTGGTTTATCTCAGAAAAGCAAGGCTATTTTAACACTAGAAAATGAAGCAATGTGATTTTATATATTAACAGAATGAAGAAGAAAACTAATATGATTGTCTCAAGTGATCCTGAAAAACAAGTTTGATAAAATTAAGCACCCAGTATAGAGCATTACAAATAAAAGGCATCTACAATAAGCCTATAGGAAATACCATACTTTACAGTGATTTACTGAAAGTCTCATCTCTTGAGACCTAAATGAGAAACAGGTATCAACAATAATCTCATTGTACTAGACTATGCAGCACAAAAAAATGCAACAAAATTAATACAATGAATGATTGAAAAATGAGAAGTAAAACTGCTATTAATCACAAACCACCTGTAAATGTACATCTGAGCGATGCTACAGATAAACTGCTCAAGTCAATAAGCAAACTAAGCATGGTCTCTGGATACAAGGCCAAGGAACAAAACTCAAGGTGTATTTCTCAGTATCAGCGACAGACAAAAAAAATTAAAAGATACCATTTACAACAGCAAAAATATCAAGAACTTAGTAACAAATCTCATAAAAAGTCTAAGATACACTATCTTGAAATCCATAAAACATTATTTAGAGAAAATAAAAACCTAAATAACTGGAAGGCTATTCCATATTCATAAATTTAAATGCTTTATTAAAATATCAATTTACCACAAATTGATCTATATAGTCAATGAAATCCAATTAAAATCACAGCAGGTTTTATCTTTTGGAGGGGGTTGTGATAAGCTGATTCTAAAATATATATGGAAAGCAAATGAGTAAGAATGGCCAACACAATACTTAAAAAGGAGAAAACAAATATGAAGAGCTTACACTAGCCAAGAAAGATTTTCCCTTAGCTTGCCTGAACTTCAGACTGTAGGCCCCTAACCTCACTTTTCTTAGAGCACTTACTTTAGAAAGCAATTGTGAAATTTGTATCTGCCCCCTTGAGATGTAAATAGTCTACAACTCAAGAATAACTTAAGGACCTGTTAGCCATTTCTTTGAAATGTAATTATCAAGAAAGATAGGGCCCCTATCTCCCAGACTCTGTGGGAGGGTAGGGACCTAACTCTGATAAGGGACAATTAGCAAACAAACGCACAATCACCATGACCATTCAACTTAATAACGTCCTCGAATGTTTTCATGCTAACTTATCCCAGCACTTAAAAATTCTCTCACCTTTTAGTCAGTGGAACTGAGTTCAGTCTCTCTCTTCTGTTGCAACAGTCTTAATCCATAATTGCAATAGTCTTGAATAAATTCCTTCCTCCCTGTTTAACCACTTGGTACAATTTTTGTTTTCTAATACTACCAGATATTAAAATCATTATAAAGCTATAGTAATTAAAACATTATGGTGTCAACAGAAGCATAGGCAAATGCACAAACAAAACATATTAGAGATCATAAAGAGAGCGACACACGTAGAGGCATTTGATTAAAGGTGACACTGAACATTGCAATAAATCATGCTATTTCAGTTGGATCTAAATGGAAAAAAAAAAGAAATGCATCCTCTCCTCACACAAGAAACATGAGACGGACTGTCTTAAGAAAGATCAGACAATAAAATCACTATATAGCAATTCAGGAGAATATCTTCTGGGTCTTAAAGTAGGAAACTTTACGTTTTAACCTCAGGACAAAAATATACTAACCGTAATAGAAAATACTGACGTGGAGTACACTGAATTTAAAACTTCCGTTTACTAAAGTAGTAATTCGTTAAGGAGTAAAAAGGCAAGGTACTTAGCGAAAAAAAAGAAAAGGATTACAATCCAAAATATCTATTTTGAAATAACAACAAATCACTAAAACAAATATACACAATTCAATAGAAAAGTAGGCATTTCAAAAGAGATTTTTTCTCAAATAAGCAGTAAATAATTGAAATAGTGCTCAACCGCATTAGTCATCAGTACATGCAAATGAAAACAAGAGATGTCATTATACAGCCACCAGAAAGGCTCAAATTAAAAATCTGACAATACTAAGGATTGAAGAGGATGCAGAGTAATTTGTACCTTTATGCACTACTGATGAGAATATAAATTTATGCCTCAACTTTGGAAAACTCTTTGGTAATACCTAAAAAGCTAAATGAACACCTACTCAGTGATCCAGCAATTCCAATCCTGGCTGTATATCCAATACAAAAGCATATATATCTTCACCAAAATATATGTACAATTATGTTCAAAGCAGAATTATTTGTAGTGGTCCCAAACTGGAAACTCACATTTCTGAACAGTAGATTGTATAATTAAATTGTTATATACTCATAAAAAGAAAAATCAATGAACTAATGCTATATGTAATACAGATCAAGGTCACAAACAGAATATTGAGTGGAAAAAGTCATTTACAAAACTATATATATGATGCAATTCCAATCACATTAAGTTAAAAATAAAGCTAAATTAATCTGAGGTATTATCAGGATAGAGGTTAACTTTGAGGAGGTGGGACAAGTTTATGAACATGATATGGCTTAACGGGCTTTTTGATCGTTGGCAGCTTAATATATTTTTATCTGGGTTTGGAACTAGGGGTATGTGACCTCTGTGAATTCTTTAGGCTATAATTATGATTTGTGTACTTTTCAGAGTACTCCAATTAAATAAAAAATTGTGCCATAAGCTTGTTTTCTACATCTGTGAGTCTGTTTCTGTTTTGTAAATAAGTTCACTTGTATCTTTTTCTTTTTTTAAAGATTCCACACATAAGTGATATGGTATTTTTCTTTCTCTTTCTGGCTTAATTCACTTAGTGTGAAAACTCCAGGTGCATCCATGTTGCTGCAAATGGCATTATTTTATTATTTTTTTATGGGGGAAGTGGGGGTAGGGAGGATAAATTGGGAGTTTGGGATTTTCAGATAATAACTACTATACATAAAATAGATAAACAACAAAGTCTAGCACAGGGAACTACATTCAATACCTTGTAATAGCCTCTAATGAAAAAGAATATGAAAGGGAATATGTGTTTGTGTTTGTGTGTGTGTGTGTGTGTGTGTGTGTGTGTGTGTACAACTGAATCACTATGGTGTACACCAGAAATTAACATACTGTAAATTGACTATACTTCAAAAATGTTTTTAATTGTTATAGTATACAGTTTAGATTTTTCAGAGACCAAAAGGGCCAGAATTCTCTTTAGAACATACGATAATTAACATTTAATAATCATAAAGAATATTATAATTCCAACATACTTGCATGTTTCCCTGTAACAATTTTCTCAAGATGACATACTGATTTACTCCTATGAAATTGAGAGATTAGGATAAAGCCCAAGCTGAGGTATCACACAGATCTGGGTACGAGTCCCAGCTCTGTAACTTGGAAACTACATGAATGTGGAGTGAACTTCATTATGCATAGGCTTTTCATTTGTGAAATAAGGATAAAGCATTACACACAAACTATATAAAATTCTTGGAAAATAATGAACATACAGAAGTGCTAATAAGTATAATTATTGCTCCATGGGCAACAATTGTTGATACTTGGCTTAGTGAAATTATTTCCAATACCTTTGAAGTTATTTTTATTTTAAACATGCTTTTTATTCACCAATATAAAATTAGAAACTAGAAAGAGACATCAAAAATATTTTCATCTGTATTCTTCCTCATAAATAACCTCTACTTCTTAATTCTATAGGCTTTAATATTTCATAGCATTTAATTCCACCCCAAATTATCCCAAAAGTTTGTACTATACACACTTTTAGTTACGTATTTCATTTTCAAGCCATGATAGACTAGGGGATATTATAGTCTTACTAAACAACTACTTTTTAGCAGACTATTTTCCTTCCAAACAAGAGGCATAATTATGTTACAGAGATGGCACAAAAAAGGGTCATCACTATGGAGAAATACCAGCTTCCTAGGTGAAAATTTGAACAGAGTTTGTTACATGGAGTAGGACTTGAGGAAGCAATCAAAGCAGACTTGAGGAAGAGGAAGGGATATAGCATGTATGGAGATGGTGACAAACAGGGTATCAGAAGTAGCTTTGAGGAAGAGAATGTAGGTTGAGGGACAAAAGGGGGCTAATAGGAGATAAGTATTCAGAGACAGGTAGAGGTCACATAGTACAAACTGCCATAGGCCTAAATGATTAGACTCTCCAGAGGACAGAAAGTGACTAAGGATTTTAATCAGAAGAGAAATGATTAAATAAGCTCTTTGAGATTCCACGGTGACTTCAATGTGGGGATTGGATTGAAATGAGGTAAGAATGCAGGCAAGGACTTTGAGAGCTTGATGACATGGGCTTTACCTTGGAAAACAGTAACAGGACTAAATGTAAAATTTTAGGTATGTGTGAAATGATGAATATGAGAGACAGTTAACCAATGCTGTGACTGATTTCATTAGAGGGTTCATAAGACAAAGGAAAGGGATGAGTCTGGAATGCCTCCAGGTGTCTAGAATGGGTGTCAAGGTGAATGGAGGTGCAATAACAAAAATGGAGGAGTCCAGTAAAGGACACAAGTTTAGAGGAAAGTAGGGTACAGTGAGTCAAGTTTCACCTTGTGTCTGAGGCGCTTTTTGAACTTCAAGGGGCCCAGATCCACAAGAAAATAGGAGAGAAGAAATTGGGTTCAGGAAAGAGATCTGGGCAGAAGACATACAGCCTTATCAATACATACTTACTTCTGATAGCACAACCTTCTGAAGTAACACAAGATAATACTACTTTAACAAGATAATACTGCTCACGTGTCCCTTATCTCTGCTTAGGTTTTTCCCAAAATTAAATAACCCCTGGTTTTACACACATTACTTACAGGATGTCACTATCCTTGAAAGTGTATTCACCAGCACAGAATATAGTTATTAGTCCTTATAATCTAGACATCATGCCACTTTCAATATTGCATTAATCTACTAAGAATCTGTATCATCTTGCTCTGATTTAACCTTAAGGCTGTGTCTAAGTAAGGTCTCTCTCTTTCCTTCTCCTCTCTCTCTCTCAATCTGCCCCCATACATATGGAGAAAATGTAAATTTTTAGATATGTACATATGCATACATTTCTCTACATTGTTATACACTTACATTTACATTTATATATATTTATATTCACATGATGGATGGGAATTCAGATCATTCTTATCAAAAACTTAATTATCTTAAAGATACTGCTTTTTTTAAGCAGTTAAATGTCAAACAATAAATGTGCCTTTTCTGATTTAAAACATGAAAGACTTGTATGTGACATTCTAACTTCACAGGACATTGCTATAAAATTTCTACAGTCATTTGAGAGAGGAAATCTTCCATTAACCACTTAAGTGGGAACAAAATTTACACAGTGTCCCTGCTAAATCCTCAAATGGCTCCTTGCCCCCAAATTTTCTGACACTGCAGGTTGAATAAAGGAGTCCAATCATTTTTAGTTCAATTCACTGGCATATAAATCAGATAACAGGAAGGAATATATTAAAACACAAGACATTCTCCACCAACCCATATAGGTAAAGGTATAGGAAGACTCGCCTTATCCACAGACATATCATAAGAGGCTTTGCAAAATATTTCTGGGAAATGAAAACATTTTATATATATTCCATTCTATTCGGTCAATCAACCTAATATATACACCAAAGAATTTGTCTTAATACCACAAGATATTCGCACGAATTGTTTAATGTCATGTGATGTAAAGTTGGTTTTCATGCGAATTTTGATTTTAGTGAATGTATCTTAGCTCTTAGAGACCTTTCTAATCTTTGAAAATTATTCCTTTATTTAATAAACAAGTTTATTAGCTTCATCAGATGAGCAAGAAACTGTACCTAAGAGCAAAGCCTTATGTTTAATAATCTGCTCTAAAACTGTATTTTCCAGATTCTTCTTCTTCTTTTTTTTTGTTTTTTTGGTTTTTTTTAACATTTTTTATTGATTTATAATCATTTTACAATGTTGTGTCAAATTCCAGTGTTCAGCACAATTTTTCAGTCATTCATGGACATATACACACTCATTGTCACATTTTTTTCTCTGAGTTATCATAACATTTTGTGTATATTTCCCTGTGCTATACAGTGTAATCTTGTTTATTTATTCTACAATTTTGAAATCCCAGTCTATCCCTTCCCACCCTCCACCCCCCTGGCAACCACAAGTCTGTATTCTCTGTACATGGGTCTATTTCTGTCCTGTATTTATGCTTTGTTTTTGTTTCGTTGTTTGTTTTTGTTTTTGCAGGTTATTCTTCTTCTAAAGAGGATGCTTGTCTGTATGTATTCTTTTGATACACTTTTAATTCTCCAAAATGGTGGACAGTAACTTTAAGATTAAAATCATTTCACAAAATAATCCAAATGTTTATCTGCCAGGAATTCTCCTCAGTCTGTGGCTTTAGACACCTTTCATACATCTAGGTGGACTCTCAAATGTTAACTTATATAGAAGAACATACCTAAAAATAGGATTTTAATAGCTCTCCTTTTTCTCTGCAAAGTGTTTTCATTAGAACATCTTCTGTAAGCTACGGGCCTGACCCTGTTTCTGGGGTTTTGTTTGTCTTACCAGAAACGGTTATTTCCCTAGAACAATAGGCTTTCTTTATGCTCTACTTACAGTCTTTTCTCAGTTTTCAAATACAAAAGGTGCATAGGACTTGTGCATCTCCAAACCACCTTATTTCGTTTTAGTTTTTGCTCAAATGTTGCCTTCTCAACAAAGTTTCCCTTGACCTCTCCATGTAAAACTGCTCCCTTCTCTGTTCTATTTTTTCTTTAGAGTTCTTAGTATCTTTTTTGTTGTATAAAGCTTGCTTATTTATTCTGATGCTTGCTTAGAACATAAGCTTCATAGAGGAAGGTTTATGTTTTGCCCATACTTAAACTCAAAGCTTATACTTTTGGCTGGCACCTAGTAGGCACTCTTATCTATTTGTCAAAGGAATGAGTAAGTATGGCCCTTCTATCTGGAACACTTTCGTACTCTCTAGTGCTGCCTAATTAAATTCTACTAAGTCTACAGATCTCACTTAAAGTCATTTAGGAGGCCTTTCCTTACCTTCTAGGGCAATAGATATACTGTTTCCCCTTCCGTGAAACTACCCACCTCCACCAATCCCCTTTATACACGCTTTATACAGTTCCTGCCAATGTGTCCTTTAGATCCTAGTCTAAACATCACTTTACTAGGGAATCACTTCATGCCTTCAAGATTCAGTTTAAATCAGACTAATTTGTCACAAAACTTTGTTCCTTTTGTTCACAGAAATAAGTTATGTTCATTCTTAAATATTTGCTCATTTTTCTAAATATTTGATAAGTGTTACCTCAGTTAGGATGTGTGTACCAAGAGAGCAGTGGCCAGGCCCATCACCCCAACCACGGATGACAGAGAATCAGCATTTGAATTCAAAGAGGGAGCCTGAGAAATGGCTAGCATTGTTTTGAGGTTCCAAGGAAGGCAGTAGGCACACAAATTACTCATTTCTGACCCAGAAGAGCAGTGACAAATTCTCTTTTTGTTCAGCCAGCATAATCTCTATGACATTGTCAGAACATTACAAGCAGACCAAAAAAAAAAAAGGAAAACAGAATGCAGAGTGCTTAGAAAGAGATATGGTAATATCCTCCAGCATGGAAGACTCCACATACATTACCAATCTTCATTTTTCACCCAAGCTATTTCTCAATAAAATTAGTTAACTGGCATCACTGCTTACAAATCAGGCTCTCTGTGTACTGACACCATAGAAACATCTAAAGTTAAGGACAAGTTTCTGACCTGTGGTGACATTGCTGAGGGACAAGCTGAACCTCTGAGAGAGCGAATCTAATTAATTTACAATAGACTGCACTTCTCAGAATATTATCCTTCATAAGTCATGCCGTCTTTCAGAATCCCTAAGCATACGTTCTGACCTAACTTTTTCTTCAAACCCTTTAAAAAGAAGACTTCTAAAAGTCTTTTAAAGTTAGAGAAACTCTATTCGAGTTCATAGAACTAAGTCAATACATGTAAAGGTATTCTATGAGGAGTATTTTTAAAGTTCTCACTCAGGATGGTCAGAACATCTCTCACGGTTATTGAATTAAATCAGACTCCCTTTCCTCATTTTCCCCTGTCTGCAACTATTTACTAAAGTTAACTAGTATCCATTTTGAGGCCCTAATAATCCAGCAAACTGCAGAGAACTGGATTAGAGAATTGTGGTGACATGGGAGACCACGGAGGAGAAAGAAGGTACGAGGTGAGCATTTAACACTAACGGGTCTTCAGGAATGAGCCAGAATTTGCTTCAATGAAAGACCTCCAGATTCTTCTCAGATTTCTGCAAGGGTTTTTTCCTCTTGTGTTGAGTCCATATACCTGTTTCTCTTTGCTAAAATTCTTCCTATTACTTCTCTCAGAATTCCTCAGGCCCAGTATGAAACATGATAGTTGGGTCTCTGAAGCAGACGTGGAACTCTTGTCATGTGCAGAGGTTATCTGTGTTGCTATTCAAGTGACTCCTTTGTTTATCTGTCCTTTTACTCTTTATTATTTTGTCTTCCCTCCTCTTTTTCTACCAACTTCTTTACCTCTTACCTTTTCTTTTAAAAATTAAACTAGGTAAGGCAAGATCATACCACTTGTAAAGAACCTAAGAAGGAATCATGAAAATTTCAAAGTCAGACGAGAGCCCAGCATTCCAGGGCAATTCAAATCAATGGTTAAATAAGGCACAGAAGTCAAACATGGATTTTCCTGGGACTGAAGAAACTGGTGGAATGGGACGAAAGACAGGCTAAAGCAGGAAGGCTTTGCACCACTTAACTCCTTGAGGCCTGCCCTTCTGGACACTAATCAGGTGACAGTAAGGAGCTATTTAGAGGGAAATGGAGGTATCAAAAGGGGAAAAGGGGTTGAAAGGAAAAGAGGAGGCTGAGAGGCTATGGTCAATGCTAATTAAGAGAGGAGGCAATCATGGACAAATGTGCATTGAGTTTGTGTGAATCAGGAAGCGCCAATACATGTGCAGTTATTTTATCAGACGTTTCTGGGTCAAGGAAATAAAGGCAGAAAATAAGGTGAAAAACGAAAGCAAGGAGGATAATAAATATAGAAAAGCTTAGGGCCACCACTCTTAATTTATCCTACCTAAGCTCTAACCCAGTCACCATCTGTGAGTGCAATGGACTGTTTTTCAAGGTGGCCTAGTCCCACAGGCATCACCTTGGAATAATTATACTCTAAAGCGAGTTGTACTAGGTCTGGTGATGCCAAGCTGGATGTTTGTCAGTTGTTATTTTAACTGGAAATACTCTATGACTTAGAAAAATGTCTGCCTTAATTTTTTTTTAACCAGTAACTCTTCCAACCTCTGTCTCCAAGCCACCTTTTATCTTTTCTGAAAATTTCTAAGAAACACTGAATATTAGATTTTTACCCATCTGTAATCAGTTCTAACACTATTGCATCAGAACTACGGCATTCCTTAGAATGGATATAACAGTGTCCTGTCAGGCCTTTAAGCCGGTCACGTGTGTGTGTACGTACAATACATTTGATCATATATGTGATGTTATATTGTAACATAGGGTTGTCATAAACCTTTTTAGATCTGTGATTACTGCAATTTCATTAAAACATAAGCAATTAAATTGAGTCATTAGCTTATATTAAATGCTCGATTGTAGCAGTTTAACAGTTTTGTCTTTCTCAGTTAATGATGGAGAGTGAGATAATATTGTTGGAGATTGGCAGCCTAAAGCAATAACCTTAGGAAATGACACTTCACTGGGATTAAAAAAAAACAATTCACACAAAAAGAAGAAAACAGAGATAAGGTTTTAAGAAACCATGTTGCAGGTTAGGTATAGAAACTATGTTTAGAACAAACTTGGGCTGATAAAGCTATTTAAACCCACATGGACTGGATCCTTAGATATGTCAGATTATCAGCCCCTAACTATCTCAAAGGAAAGGCAGGCAATCGGTGGGTATAATGAATGCCTCAAATACAATCTGTGGTTGTGTATATATGTGAATATATGTGTCACATTCAGAACAAATTGTTGCATTTTCCCTTAATGTTGATGGTTTGGTGTATGTATCTGTGTCTTGCTGAAATTAAAAGAAATTTACAATAAAACTTTATTGTTCCCAATTAGGATGAAAATATGAAAATATCCTCATTATCCTTTGTTAATATGTACTGGTTATGTTTCCAAGGACACAATTACTATGAGTCAGATTGAGTGAGGGATAGAAAGGCTAAGTATGTGCTCCAACAAAACTTTCATGACTTAAACATCCTGCTATGCCTTCATGAAGATTACAACTGAGTCTCCCAGGAAAAAAATATACTGATGGTGTTAAATTTCTTGTTATTTAATTTCATATAATCCTTTTTGTGGTTTTATACCTTTGTCCCCTCTTAGACTGTAGGTTTGAAGACAGCATAAGTAATATTCCTCTGAATAGTTCTCTGATACATGATATTCAACTATAATAAAAAACAAACAGGCATTTATATATTTCTCCGAAGGCCAGGAAGCTAGTGTGAGCAGTGTATAATGAAAATGAATTATGCACAAATGTCCCACAAATGGGACCTAATTTGAATGAGTTTAAATAAATATTATTACATTCTAAGTATCTGTAATATACAAGTTACATTATGGATTTTCTAAATATTTTCTGAATTGCAATGAATTATTTTGAATGACATATCTAGCATATTAAAAAAAGTAGTCTGACCTGAAGTTGTTCTTCCAAAGCAGCAGTTGCATGATCTCCACTAGATTCATCGACCACCACCACCATGTGCGTAAGAGAATTGACCCTGACTTGTTCCTGTTCTAAGTCTTCTTGAAGCACCTGAAAGACAAATTTTTTTTTAAAGGAAATTAAACTAATAGTCTGCTGATCTGTATGCCAAAAACATTTCTTCCCAAATGCGTGTGGTGTGTGTCTGCCATGTTTTGGGTAATGTAATTTTTTTTATTAGACTAGAACCATTTCAAGCAAATTTTCTGCTATGGCGCTCAGCAAAATCTGCACATTTCTGTCAAATGAATGTGAAAGTACAGAGAGAGAGAGAGAGAGAACATCTGATGAGAAAGGCATGCTAAGATGTGCGGCCCCTTACTTCACCACTTCTCACTTTTTCAAGGACTTTTCTCGTGAAATACCAGGCTGCCTCTGGCATCTTCATGCCTCCTGTACTGGAGTTCTACATTAACAACCAAATAAAATAAATGCTTGACTCAAAAACTCCCTCTGTCTACTGACTTATTATATTTCTCTTCACTGAGAAATATTACGTGTTTTCAACAGTTAATCTTTCCACTTCCTCACCCTACTATCCCATTGAAACATCTGTAAAGGTTGCCATCAACCTCCAGGTTTCCAAATCCAATAGGCATTTTTTTGTATCACCTTCCTTGACATTTCGGTTTCTAACCCAATTAACCACCCTTTCATTCTTGACCCTCTCTTCTCTCTTCTTCAGCTTCATGTACCACACTCTCCTGATTATCCTCCCATCCCACTGAACACTGCTTTTTAGCTCCTATGCTGGTGCCCTCTCCTCTGCTCAACTATAAATCAGATGTCATTCTTCTGGTTAAGAACCAACGGAACACCATCACACTAAAAGGGCAAATCAAAATTCTTTACCTGAAACCCTTATATGACCTAGCCCCTTCCTACCTCTCTTATCTAACTGTACATCATCATTGCCCTCTGACACTATGTTTCAGTCACACTTGTCTTCTCTCTCTTCTACAATGTGTCAAGCTGTTTGCTCTGCCTGAATTTCTCTTTCCCCATATCTTTAAATACTCTCTCCTTCTTACCATTCAGGACTTAGTTTAAGTGTCACCAGCGCAGAGAGGCTTTTCATGAAGATGCTACCTAAATTTGCCTCTTAGTTAAGATTTCTGTAATTTTTTTACCATAACATTTTCACACTCAATTTTTCCTTATGTATTAGTTTAGTCTTTTTTTTTTTTTCGCTCTCTACTTACTGGAGTATGAGATCCACTAGAACAGAGATGTTCTCTGTCCTTCTCACTACATATTCTAAGCAGCTAATGATCAACCAACTTGTGTTGAATGAATGGTGCATGTGGAGCAATGAGGGCAATGCACAGGTGAGTTTGGCCCTTCCTGTCTGCATGAATAGTACAATCTAATGGGAGAGATTAGCTTCTTTTTAAAGTGTAATTACAATTACACTAACAAGCACATATAACCCAAAACAGTATTATAGTCTTTTAAAAATCACAATGTACAAATATTTTTTAACAAAACACAGGGATAAATAGAGAAATAAATAGACAGTAATCAGAGGAGGCTGCTCTAGAACCAAGACACCCTGCTTGAGAGTTCCAGTTACCCCAAGACCTTATCATGCTACACTAATTATTACTGGGAAATCCCTAAATGAGTATGTAAAATCCTTAGTCATCTCATTTGCTTCTTTAATATCTTTATAATTCAAAAATGCAGAAGCAGGTTTGGCATAAAGCTTGTTACTTTTTGGAAAACTTGCAACCTCTCCTTGTGAAACAGTGATGCTTGGCACCTACCATACTAGCTCTCAGTTACTCAAACCCTATGGCAGGCATAAGGGAACCTACCAGGATGGGCTGCATCACAATCTCAAGTGGATGAGCATTTTTATCCTAGGACTTGTATTTTTCAAGTGTCAACATTGCAGAGCACTATAAAATCACTTACATTTACTTCCTCTCTCCAGATTTTCATGGTACATTTTCAAGTGAAGCAATTTAGAATAAAATGACTGTGCATCTATTTTGTGTGTGGAGTCTACACTGCCGATCACGCCTCTGACATTCCAGAGCTTACACTGCTTAATAAAACTCTCTCTGCCATGAGGCTGAAAATGGAAACATTAACATTCAGAGTTGCCCTTGAAAGTCATGTTGAGTCTGTGTTTTCTGAGTTATATAAGCCAGGACTGAGAACATTTCAAATGTGTCAGCCAGGAATTTTTAAAATAATATTTTGGTGGTCAGTATATCATAAATTGCTTTTCCTATCACTCAAGTATGAGAGCATATATAATTACATATATTAAAGATTTCACACAACATTGTAAAATGATTATAAATCAATAAAAAATGTTAAAAAAAATAAGGACAATTAGGAAATAATGCTACACTGCTCATTTTTTACATGTAAATTGTTATTTTTACTTTTTTCATATTTTAGTAAAGGTATCACACAGAAAAATCATTGTGATCCATGAAGTACTTACTCTGAAATTCAGATTGGGTCACTCTAAAGCATATGTGATCAAATATACTAGTTATTTTCTCTAGTACTTAGATAACCAAAACAAAATCAGAAATCTATTTGTTCTATAATCAGAGATTATATCCTTGCCATAAGACTAAGGATTTACATTGTATGCTTTTGCTGAAGAGCTAACATAAAGTACCACTAAACTTAGTTGTGAGTTGACAGTTTTAAAATGAAACATGAGAACTATCTGAATCCATAGTGAGTAAAGAGAAACAAAAGAAAATGAGAAAGGCTCTCCAGAGTGGTTGAAAACTCTTGAAGAGTTCATATAGCATCGCGGTAGATTAGCATACACTGTATTTGATTTAAGTCATTTCCAGTGTCTCCTTCTCTCCTCTATGACTTTTTGAAACGATACCTTTTATTTTACTACTAATCAGGGATTAAAACAGAACAGGTTAAAGTGACCTTTCTGAGCATTCTCAAGAGCTGCAAAACAGAGCTTTTGCAACATTGTAATCATATTTCCTGTTTCTCCAGACCTCAACTCTGAAAATAAATATTAATGAATATCACAGTATTAGCTCTTCCTCTCATTATCTGAAAAAGACAAAAAGACTCTAAAATATCCAAAGTCAAGGCTTCATTTTTAAAAAATGAATTTGATTCTTAGAAGTAGCAAAAATGTCACTCAGACAATGGTGGGTTTAAAAAATTAAAATTTTCTGCCAACTTGTGTATCCATGAATAAGGGCCTTGATCATTGGTATAAAGTATACTGACCTGCTTCTCTCTTTGAGAAAAAACAGATTCTCAAGACTACTAATTTTTAAAATACATTAAAGTTTTTAAATCTATTTTACAATGAATTTTTAATTAAATATTTACTTCTTATGGATTTGAATTTCTCATAGCTGGATTTACACAATGGAGATTTACAGTTGATTTGCTAATTAAATCTGAAATATGAGCCAAATTATTCCAAATATAGATGTATCCCCAACGAAATATGCAAAGATTTTTGCCTATCAGAAGATATCTTCAGATTAAAATGCTGTAATGCATCCTTGTTAAAGTCTGTTTTTCTGTATTAAAAGCATATAAATTATTTACACACAGATACATACTAGGTATTTTATTATGTATTTCTTGCCAGTATTTGTTACACTTACCAGGTCTTAAAAGACCTGTCATACTCCTAATTAAATTTCTATACAATTATGAGATACAAATGTCAGCAAATGTTTGCTTTCTAATGTCAACTATTTTTTTTCCTTATGAGAAAAGGCCAACAGTGAAATTTAACATTAAAAACTGCTTAGATTTGAGCAACTTAGATTTTGTTACACTCCGTAAATAATTCTATTTCTTGTACTTTTTTCTCTAGTTAAAGGACCTGACCAAATGTGTTATTCCCTTGGTACACAGTCACAAGTTTATAACTGAAGTATGATTTTCTTCTATTTCCTTCAAATGTTATCAGTGGTACTGAATACTTCTCACTCTGACCCATGTCAATTTTGTCTTCAAAACCTGGCTTAGAACAACCACTAGAGAGTAACTTCAATGTTTACTTCAGAATTATGCTATTTTACCCTTTCTTAGCATACCTGTGAAATAATGTTTGGAAAATAAAAGCATGAAAATAAGTAAGGGCAGGGAATGTTTAGGCTTGATGTTTAGAGGTGAAGAGCAACAATTAATTTTGTTTTTGATAGAAACAAAAACAAGGTTAGGTCTCCTGTAAGTTCTACAGGAGGGTATACAATACTTCTCTTGGTCATAGTGTATGCCCAGCAACATGAAACATGAAAGGACAGTGGTTGCCTGTGTGCATAGTTTGTTTTGTTACCCCTACTTCAATGATTAACTAACAGGAAATTGTCAACACTTACAGATTCTACACACACACACCTAGAAACAACATAGATCATGGGTTCTGCATGGATTCTAAGGCCATCCACTACTTCCCACATACCACTTTAAATTAATATAATTAGAAATATGCTTAATAAACTAGTAAGTGATTTGTAGTTTTTAGCAGTCAAATAAATGCACACAAAAGAAAAGAATGGTGAGAACAAAACTTGTATCAAATATAACATTTGCAGAAAATAACTTAGGAAACCAGAAGAGTTCTAGAACATGGGGTGAGTCCAACATCTAGGAAAACACTCTCTTAGAAAACCCATCTTAGGAACCAAAAAAATCCCCAGACACTTATGAACAAATAGCTTAAGCAACACATTTAGATGTGAGTTGATTTTATTTCAAATAAAAGCATCCCAGGCAGATCAGAAGGTTTTACAATTTCTTAGAAAATGATGGGGAAATAAGCAGTTTATTATTTTTGTCACTTTTTCTCAAATGGCCATTCCTACGTCCTTTGTTCTTTCACCTCTGCACTGGGCTACGCTCTATATTCCTGATTCTGTCTATTCCCTGAATGAAACTATCTGGAAATGACTTGCCATTTTATTTTCAGTCCAATAGTCACTTTACTAAGCCTGACTGGTCACAGTACTATCTAGTTCCCCATAAGAATCTACTTATGGTATGTAGTTTTGTTATAAATTTGCTGAATATTTTAAATAAGCTTCCTCAACAGGCTCTTCTAGAGCTTTTATTTTGATATCAACTTAATTGTTATTGCAGAGTTATATTAGTCTTTATAACTTATTACTTTTACCTTTTTGTTGGAAATAAATGTATGTTTCTTCCAACTCCTAAGCTACCAAAGGGGGGGCCTTACAGACCATTTCAATGAAGATGGCTGAAAGATTTTAAAAGCAGTAATGCTAACCAATAGTAGGAAAGGAGCTTGATAAACATGAAAAATTGTTTTAAACACAGAGCTGACAATTAACGTACACCTACATGTTTAAGAATATAAGAAGAAAAGGACATAAAACGAATGACAGACTGACAAAAATATGTGCACATTTAACGATGTCAAACCTAACATCAAATTTCCTGGGTTTGACTCCTGCATGTATTGCTAACCAGGTACATGACCTTGTGAAAGTTTTCAACCACACCAAGCTTCAGCTTCCTAATTTTCAAAACTGAGATAATATGAGTACCTATTTCTTTAGGAAGATTGAATAAACTACAACTGGTTAGCAACTTGCCTGGTACACAGCATGAACTCAATACAATATTTTCAGCTAGTTGGTTCTAAAAACCCCTATTTACACACATTTAGAATCAAGACTTTAAACAGTGCTGCAAGAACTCAGTATTCACCTAATTCACCCTACTCTATTCATTATCCTCTAATAAGCTCTCTATGTACAGAAAGGAATGTAGTTCTGGAAATCCAGGAAAAGAAGGGTGGAAGTTACAGCAAAGCTTTAGGATCTGGAGAAACACATAATAAATTTTAAATCCTTAAATAAGACTTTAACTTCCAAATTATTTTCATGAGATTAACAATGGTAGCTTTAACTGATCCAGTGGTCGCATACACTGCTGAAAAATTACCATGGTCAGAGGAGCTATTTCATGGAGCAAGGAGGACAGAACCTTATCACTGAATAATAGCCCTCAATTCTCCTGTCTTTCCACCTCCTTCTACAATCCACGCATGCCTGCCTCTATCCATTCATCCTGCATATATAATTAACACTATTAAAATCAGAAGTTACAGTGAACATCAAGAAAATCTAATAATTATATAAAATGTCTTTACTGGAAAATAATTATTGAAAAAGAAGAGAACAGGATTACTGGGAGAGAGAGTTGGGGTGGAAGATTTCAAGTTTCAGCACAAAGGCAAAGCTTTGATTGGCTAATAGTATGGAGATGTGATATTCAACTCTCCTGATTATCCTGGCTCAAATATTACTGCCATTCTCATGATAGGCCCATTTTCTTCAATATTCCCTTTCTAGGCCCTTTTGCTCTAATTTTAAAGAAAGAGCTACAGGATTAATGTTGAAAAATCATTTCCTTAAGTATCCTGACTTTGAGCATGTCATACATAGCCTCTACTAATGTGTTCTCTTTCCCTACTGCCTTACTCTAAGTCTGAGGACCTCCATGCACTCAGTCTCTCCAGCTGTTTCATCTAGATATTCCCAAGCCTAGGAAACCAAGTACCACACTTCCCTAATCTCTTTGCTACTCTCTGCATTTGCTCTAGCCTCTAGGATCACTGCTGGAATCAAGGTTACTGGAATCTTAAAACAGAGGAAAAGAGTCTTGGTTCAAAGGCAGACAGGTCAGGATGACAAGCCCTAGACTACCAATTACTATTTAAATTACCTTGGGCAATTCCTTATCCTCTCTGAACACATATATTTATCTACGAATTAGGAATATAAATCCCTCCAGGACAGACTGAGTACTGGAGTTCAATAAGATAATCCATTAAAATCAGCTATCACACTGCTTAGTAGAATTGGTAGGTAGTGAAGAAATGCTTATTTTCTTCAATTTCTGACATCATTACCTTATCGTCCCATTCTTAAACTAAGATGCATGGAAATAGCCCCTCTGGGCATCAGTATATATTCCCAATACCCTTGATAATCATATATCTATAGTTAATAAATATTTTCAGTGTGCTGAAACTACTGAACATCATGTAAAAATACCTGATTCAGTAGTTTTCTTAATCTCACTATATATGACCTAGATCTTTGTTAACGGAATATGTTATCCAGTATAAATTATTTCCGAAAAATATAGTTCCTTTGAGTAACAGTACTACCAGCTGTACCACTAGAAATCATTCTGTTCATTACAGAAATATTAAACATAAAACAATAGTATACGGTAGTTAACAATTTTATATGACTTAGAAGGAGCTACAAAGCTATATATTCAACAATATTTTTAACATGAGATTGGATTTATAGTCATGCATTTTGTTACAAGACACATGGACATATTTTTCAAGAAAAGTTATTTTCCTAAAATTCATATTATCATATCTGCTGTAAGAATTTTCTCCTAAAATGCATTCTAAAATGTTTTTTATGCTGAAATAATTAATTTACATTATTCATGTTGCTTTATCTATTCAAGGGAACTGAAATTAATTTGTATTGGTACAGGAAAATAAAGACACTTCACAGGAGACTAACCTAATAGTAAGAGACAGGGTCCTTTGTTAGACTTTTTTAAATTCTCCCAGAGAGCAGAAACTTCTAATAAAGAAGCATTACAGGATTCCAGTGGCCAAGATGGTGGAGTAGAAGGAAGCGTGTATCTCACCCTCTCCCACGGATACACCAAGACTGATATCCACGGACCCACCCAGCCAATCAGAGCACCTGCTGAACTTTGACAGAACACTGCCTCCTTCAAAAGACAAAATACGCCACGAATCTGGTAGGAGAAAAGGAAAAAAGAAAGAAGAAAAACAAAACAGTGCGGGACTGGTCCCACAGGGAGGGAGCGGCAAAGGAGGAATAGCACTCTTATACTGGGTTTCCCCATCTCCAACAGAGAGGTCAGCGGGACAGAGGGGGAACCTCGGATGCTCGGATCTGTATGCAACAGCCCTTGACCGACAGAACTAAGATAAATGGGCACAAAGGGTCTCTGTGACCCCCAGCCCTAGAGGCAAAGTGGCATGTGGGGGACGGGACAGGCTGTCCAAGCCAGGTGGAGGACTGGGGCAGGATGCACAGAGGCACCTCCAGGGGACTGCAGTGTGCTGTGCGCCAATGCTGGGAGAGTATACAGAGCAGAACAACCTGGGTCCCCCAAAAAATACAAAAAAAAAAAAAGAGAAGCAACACGGCTGTGTGCCCTGGGGGGAGGGGTGCCATAGCCTTTGTCTCTGAAAACCCACCAACCCATCGCCGGTGCATTGTCAGGAGAAGAAAGGTGGGGCACAGCCACAGCCACCATATTCTCTGGCACTTAGCACCCAGGCAGTGGCAGATCTGGGACCTGAGTCCGTACCTAGGGGTTTAGCAACCTCAAAGACAGAACTGAGACTTATTTACAGCCTGTGGTAGATAGAATCGCTCTGCCCTGGTGCTTCTGTGAACTCATACCTCTAAGATAAATGAATAAGGAGCAGAGTTCTGGCACAGAGCAGGAGCGGGTGCTGTTCCGCCATTTTCCCTGAGCCCGACTATGGAGCACAGACCCAAGGTGGAGCAAGGAGTTGAACAGAGCAGGGGAGCGACCCACACGCCTACCATGTATGAATGCAGCACCTGACCACCTGACCACCAAGTCAAAAGGGTGTGCAACCTACCCTGAAGGAACTCAATACCTGAGTGCAGCATACGGAGGGGGCACAACCGGCCTGCCTACCATGCAGGAGCACAGTATCTGACCATGGTGTTGGGAGGGGGCGTGACCTGAGCGCTGCGCCAGAACCCTGAGTCAGAAAGAGCGTGACCCGCCCACCAACCAGCACTAGGAGCAGCACAGACCAGGGGCACGAACGGAGGGCCTCTAGAACCAGGGAGCTGAGTTTGCGCAGCAGAGTTAGGGCAGGAGCAGTGACAACCACAAAACAAAAAGGAGGCTCCATTCAACAACAATGGCAGGTTCTGACTATCAGGTCAACAGCCACATCCTGACCAAAGCAAAGCAAGACTTAGCAACCACCCATACTTAAGAAGGACCTCCTGACAAAATCATTAAGCGTGCACAGTCTCCATGGGAACACATCCACTTCTTATTTCTTCCTTTTCTTTTTCTCTGTTGTATTTTCTTTTACTTTTTTAATTTTTACTTTTTAAACAATTTTTGTTTCTATTTTTAATACCTTTTAAAATATTTTTATTACTATTATTTTTTAAAAATTTGCCTCAACTTCATTTTTCTTTCTTCTGTTCTTCTATTATAGATTATATTGTTTTCAAATATTTTCCCCTCTTTTAAGGTTTCTAAAATACGTCTCAACTCGATTTTTATATTGCTTCAATTTGTTCTTCTTTTATTGATTATATTCCATTTTCAAATCTTTTTTTCTTCTTCTTCTATTAAGTTTCTTTTTTTTTTAGTTTTATTTCCACATCTGCTTTAAATAGATAAATAAATAAACTCCTTAAGGATGACAGTAGATAACTGATACTCCATAAGCCATAGTACCAGAGAGATATGAGCAAGATAAAGAAGCAGAGAAACCATTCCCAATTAAAAGAACAAGAGAAATCCCCTGAAAGAACGATCAATGAAATAGACACTGATAGCCTACTAGATCATGATTTCAAAAAAGGAGTGATCAAAGTACTGAAGGAACTAAAAGAGATAGTGTTTAGAGATATAAAATATGTCAAAAAGGAAATTGAAGCTATAAAGAGGAGCCAATTAAAATTGGAAAACTCATTTGCTGAGATGAGAGCTGACCTAAAGGCTGTGCAAAGCAGGCTAGATAATGCAGAGGAATGAGTAAGTAAGTGACCTAGAAGAAAGGACAACAGAAAGCACCCAGTCAGAACAGCCGAGAGAAAAACAAATAAAAAAACAATGAAAACAATTTAAGGGTCCTATGGGATAATATAAAGCGTGCCAATCTACGCATAATAGGGGTTCCAAAAGGGGAAGAAAGAACAAAGGGGATTGAAAAGGTATTTGAAGAAATTATGACTGAAAACTTCCCAAACCTAAAGAAGGAATCAGATATCCAAGTACAGGAGGCTCAGAGAGTCCCAAACAGGAAGAACCCAAATAGACCCACACCAACACATATCATCATCAGGATGGCCAGAGTCAAGGATAAAGAAATGATCATAAAGGCAGCAAGAGAAAACCAAAGAGTGAGTTACAAGGGAACCCCCATAAGGCTCTCAGCGTACTTCTCTACACAAACACTACAGGCCAGAAGGGAGTGGCAATATTCAAAGTCCTGAATGAAAAAAAGATGCAGCCTAGGATACTTTATTCAGCAAGGTTATCCTTTATAATAGAAGGAGAGATTAAGAACTTCACAGACAAGCAAAAACTAGAAGAGTTTAGCAACAGCAAACCTATGCTAAAAGAAATACTGAAAGGTCTAGTCTAAATAGAAAAGAAGCAGGATGTTACAGAAAGGATAAAACCGTAACTGGAAAGGTGATAACTACCATGCATTACAATGGAATAAACATGAAATTGTAAAAGAAGACATCTAAATCATTAAGAGTGGGAGACAGAAGCAAGAAAATATCAATTTTTCTTTCTAAAATTATTCTGTTCTCAGTAGGATGGGTTTGAGCTTCTATTACTATCTGTTTAATACAAACAGTTATACTAATGGGTTAATATACATAAAAAAAAGGGTTATCACAAGACAAAAACTTACAAGAGAGTCACAAAACTAAAAAATATCCAAGATAATACAAAGGAAAATTATCAAACCACAAAAGGAAAAAGAAACGAAGAAAGAGGAAATACCAAATCAACTGCAAAACTAAGTTTAAAATGGCAATAAACACACGACTGTCATTCATTACTGTAAATGTCAATGGACTAAATGCTCCAGTCAAAAGACACAGAGTGGCAGACTGGATAATAAAACAAGAGCCTACAATATGCTGTATACAAGAGATCCACTTGAGGAAGAAGGACACACATAGATTGAGAGCGAGAGGATAGAAAAAGATATTCCATGCAAATGGAAAGGACAAGAAAACAGGAGTAGCAATACTGATTTCAGACAAAATAGACTTTAAAACAAAGTTCATAAAGAAAGATAAAGAAGGACATTTTATAATGATTAAAGGAGTAATACAAGATGAGGATATTACACTTGTTAATATATATGCACCCAATATAGGAGCACCTAATTACACAAAGCAAATACTAACAGACATAAGGGGGAAACTGATGGGAATACAATCATTGTCGGAGACTTTAACACCCCATTAACATCACTGGAACAGATCTTCGAGACAGAAAATTAATAAGGGAACAGAGAAATTAAATGATACAATACAACAATTAGACTTGGTTAATATTTTCAGAGCATTACACTCTCCCAAAATAGAATATACATTCTTTTATTTATTGCAGTCCCTATCAAATTACCCAAGACATATTTCACAGAACTAGAAGAAAAATCATAATAACATTTGTATGGAATCACAAAAGACCCAGAATTGCCAATGCATCGTGAAGAAAAAGAAAGAGAAAGAGGCTGGACAAATAACCTTTCCAGACTTTAGACGATACTACAGAGCAGCAGAAATCAAAACAGCACGGTATTGGTACAAAAACGGACATATGCACCAATGGAACAGAACAGAGAGCCCAGACATGAACCCACAAACTTTTGGTCAATTAATCTTCAACAAAGGAGGCAAGAACATATGATGGAATAAAAACAGTCTCTTCAGCAAATGGTGTTGGGAAAACTGGACAGTAGCAATGTAAATCAATGAAGCTACAACACTCCTTTACACCATACACAAAAATAAACTCAAAATGGATCAGACTTAAACGTAAGACAAGATACAATAAAGCTCCTAGAAGAAATCATAGGCAAAACATTACCTGACATACATCTCAGCAATGTTCCCCTAGGGCAGTCTACCCAAGAAATAGAAATAAAAGCAAGAATAAACAAATGGGACCTAATTAAACTTACAAGCTTTTGAACAGCAAAAGGAAACCATAAGCAAAAGAAAACGACAACCGACGGAATGGGAGAAAATATTTGCAAAAGATGAAACTTACAAAGGCTTAATCTCCAGAATATATAAACAGCTCATACAACTTGATAAGAAAAAAACAAACAACCCAATCCAAAAATGGGCAGAAGACTTAAACAAGCAATTCTCCAAGGAAAACATACGAATGACCAATAGGCACATGAAAAAAAATGCTCAATATCACTAATTATCAGAGAAATGCAAATCAAATCTACAATAAGGTGTCGTCTCACACCAGTCAGAATGGCTATCATTCAAAAGTCCACAAATGACAAATGCTGGAGAGGCTGTGGAGAAATGGGAACCCTCCTACACTGCTGGTAGGAATGCAGTTTGGTGCAGCCACTGTGGAAAACAGTACAGAGATTTTCAAAAGACTAGGAATAGACTTACCATATGACCCAGTGATCCCACTCCTGGGCATATATCCAGAAGGAAGGAACCCTACTTCAAAAAGACACCTGCACCCCAATGTTCATAGCAGCACTATTTACAATAGCCAAGTCATGGAAACAGCCTAAATGTCCATCAACAGGTGACTGGATAAAGAAGAGATGGTATATTTCTACAATGGAATACTACTCAGCCATAAAAAATGACAACATAACGCCATTTGCAGCAAGATGGATGTCCCTGGGTAATGTCATTTTAAGTGAAGTAAGCGAGAAAGAGAAAGAAAAATACCATATGATATCATTCATATGTGGAATCTAGAGGAAAAAAAGGAGACAAATGAACTTAAATATAAAACAGAAACAGATTCATAGATATAGAATACAAACTTGTGGTTGCTAGGGGGGAGGGGGGTTGGAAGGGACAGATTGGGAGTTTGAGATTTGTAGATACTGACAGTTATATATAGAATAGATAAACAAGTTTATACTGTATAGCACAGGGAAATATATACAAGATCTTGTGGTAACGCATGGTGAATAAGAATGTGAAAATGAATATATGTATATTCATGTATGACTGAAAAATAGTGCTCTACACTGGAAATTGACACAACACTGTAAACTGATTGTAACTCCATAAATAAAATTTATTCCTAGGTATTTAACACTATTGGGGAAAAAAAGAAGCATTACAGGATAAATTAAGAACAAAAAATAAAGTTGGTATCTCTAAGATGAGGGGGTCTTGGATACTTACATTTTAATAAGTACATTTACATTTAAATGCATTTATGTACTTTAAAACAAGGCTGTGACACTTTGAGCAATGTTACTGAGTCAGTGCTCAGTAGTTTCTAATTAGTCACCTGTTAGCTGGAATCACTTGATTTGTTAAAATTTAAAAAATGGGTATCAATTTAATTATTTTTAAAACCATTTTTTAATTCAAGTGTAGTCAGTTTATAATAGTTTATTGGGTTTGTTTGTTTTCACCTGGAACTTTCTTTTTTTAAAATTTAAGTATAGTCAGTTTACATTGTTGTGTCAGTTTCTGCATAATAGTTCAGTCATACATGTACATATATGTATTTGTTTTCACATTATTTTTCATTATAGGTTACTGTAAGACACTCAATATAGTTCCCTATGCTACAAAGCATAAACTTGTTGTTTATCTATTTTATTTACAGTGGTTAGTATCTTCAGATATCGAATTCCCAATTTATCCCTTCCCACCCTCTTTTCCCCCTGGTAACCATAAGTTTGTTTGTCCTGTATGTCTGTGAGTCTATTTCTCTTTTGTAAATAAGCTCATTTGTGCCTTTTTTTTAGATTCCACATGTAAGTGACATCATATGGTATTTTTCTTTCTCTGGTTTACTTCACTTAGAATGACGAACTCTAGGTCCATCCATGTTGCTACACATGGCATTATTTTATTCTTTTTATGGCTGAGTAGTATTCCAATCTGTGTGTGTGCGTGCGTGTGTGTGTGTGTATACATACATACATACATATAGACACACCACAACTTCTTTGTCCAGTCATCTGTCGATGGACATTTAGTTTGTTTCCATGTCTTGGCTGTTGTAAATAGTGCTGTTGTGAATATTGGGGTGTATGTGTCTTTTAGAATTACAGTTTTCTCTGGATATATGCCCAGGAGTCAGATGGCTGGATCATATGGTAAGTCTATTTTTAGTTTTTTAAGGAACCTCAATACTGTCCTTCATAATCGGTCCACCAATGTATTCCCATCAACAGTGTAGGAGGGTTCCCTTTTCTTCACACCCTCTCCAACATTTATTATTTGTAGACACACACACCATAGTTAGGTCCTACTATATGCTCTTACTGTTTGAAAGCAATGTTAACACTGGTTCATCTTAGAGACAAATGCTAATCACAAAGGTTGTATCTAACGTAAGGTTTTGGGCATGAATAGGAGGTTCAAGTTAATTTGATCTATATGGCTTAGTTTCTTTGGGCACAACTGTTTTTCACTCTTCTCTCGTGAATCTATCTGGATATTCTCTCTTGGAATCTATTTGTTACAATGCTGTATCTTGATATGATCATGGGATCCTGCTCCTGAGAGGGTACATGCTCTTCTCCCACGGTTCCCATTCACAGCCCCTTGAAGGTCAAGTAAGGTCTACATAGAAATAGAAAGAACAACATTTCTAGGCCTTTCTCTCTCTTTTCCTAATAAGATTCTGTGAAAAAAAAAGGTGAAGTTGTAAGCCCAGCATAAAAGGGTGAGCAAGATCTGAGTGAGCCTAGGACTAAGGCTATAAGGTCAAAAAGAGTCCTTACAATTTATCTGAAGTTCAACAAAACTCACGAGGCCAGAGTTTTACACAAATTTAAAACCAAAGTAGTACAATTACAGACAGTATAGTTTCTTTGGCTGGTCCACTGTGTACATCTTCCTCATGAACTAGCCATCTGTGGTAGGTAGCCATCTGAGGATTCGATTCTATTGAATGGTTTTCCTTTTCCACATAACTAATGCTCACATGCTTGATCTCTATGGACATACCCAAGTATGACTGCTGGTGGTATCTTCTGTGACTTTTATAAAAAGATGTCAAGGTTACAATCATTAAAATACTTGAACAGAGAATGAAACAGGGATAGAAGGAACAAACAAAATTCAGAGGTAGTGAGAGAGCACCAGACAATAAATATCTTCATGTAAGTTGTTTTATAGATGTGTTCCTTCTTCATCTGTATGAGTTGTTTTCTTGCCCTACACACAATTTTTTGTTTATTTAAACTGTAAGATTCATGTCTCTGTCAGAATGGAAGCAATGATGAAGCCTCTGTGTGAGAGAGAACTAGTCAGAATTATTTAAAGCATCTGCTCCAAAAACCATTTACTGAACATTAATTATGTGCTCAGTACTTGGCTAGACTTTGGAGAGACGCAGAAGAGGTCTCTGTGGTTCTCTCACTGTAGCACAGTATTTTTCCCCAATTATATTGTCGACCTTTACTACCACAGCCATCAAACATTCACTGGGCACTTATGGCAGCAAAAAAAAAATAGGAAATAAAATGGAATTTCATAGCAGTAACTAATATCATGCACTTTAAATCTTGCTAAAGATCGAAGAGAGCTTACTGATCACTAAAAAAAAGCACTACTTGATTCTATGGCATTCTTGGGCTTTTCGGAATCACTCATCCTCCTGCCAATTGCCCAATCTCACAATCTATTATTTCGGGCTCTTTGCTCACTTCCTAAATCTAGTCTCCTTGGTTCTGCTGTTGACTTCCAAAACATTTTTTATACCCATCCACAATTGTCATTAATATTGCCCTCATTCAGGCTCTACATACTTTCTTCAATATCTTCCTAACATCTTACAGCTTCCTGTGTTCATCTGTGCTCTAATTTATCTTACAAGAGATATCTTCCTAAAAATTAACATAAATTTTCCTAAATTGCCACTCTCGTCAGTTTAATTTATCATCAGTAAAGGCTTCCTGTTACCTATAGAGTAACTCCAAATGCTTAAGTCTCGAGTTCAAGACCCTCCATGCTCGGGCTGTGGTCCTCTAACACGAAGCATAGTGAGGCACATGACCTAGGCAAGTGACAGACCCTACATTCACACACCTCATTTCCTTTGTCCAAACAAATGACCATTTTTTACATTCTCAAGCCATTTGCCATGTTACACCTTGTACAGTGACCACCTGTTTTCTGTGTCATTATCCAATGTACTAGCACATGAGCTTCTCAAGGAAGATTCCATATATTGGGCAGGTCTCTATGTTCTTCACAGCAACCATTTTGCTTTAGTAAGTGTTTGTTCAGTGATATGGAGTAGAATGCAAAAGAATGGAATGAAATGTCAAATCCTTTCGCAGGATCACACTTATACCTTCCCTGTTATAGGACTATCTAGATCATTTTAAAGGTCACCAGAAGAGGATATTTTGCAATCTTGGCAATCCAAATGTTTGTGATTAACTAAGCTTCAACGAAAGGATCAGTGACTGAGCTTCTAACAGGTCATTTAATTTGTATTAATCAGGACTTAACATAGAACATTCACTAAAGTCATAATGGAGTGCACATGTCGCATTTATACCTGCAAATTCTAATAACTTGTAATGGTAAGGAATTTGTTGATGTTGTTACTGGATCAGTATAACCAGTAACAAAAGTCTAAATCTCTCACAAGAATTGGAAACTTAGCTAGTAAACTAAGCTTTAAATTTCATCCCAGTGTGACTGTGCTACGAAACAAGATTCCTGAGTCAAGTATTTTCTTTTTGATTAAAATGCCCTCCAAAATAGCAAACATCTTTCCCATTAATGAAAACTCAAGCCCACAGCAGACTTACTCCTCAGTAATACTGTCACTCCTTCAAAGGAAATCTTTTCATTCCTTATCAGCAGCACTAATAAAATCTTTCTCTTAAGACAGAAATAACCAACCAGAATTATTTCTGACATGTACCTTCACAAGAAGATTGAGAGGTTCAATTTGTTCACTCCCAAGAGAATCACTTTTGGGTGACTCAGATCTAAAGTAAACCTTTAAACTCTTTCCCCAAAGCAATGGCTATGAAGAATGACTGGTCTCTTCCAAATTTCATAGCAAACTGAACCTTTCCCAGTTACCCAGAGTTAACAGTTTCGCTAGATTTAATAGTAACAACCAATATAGGATCGATTGTTTTACCTTGCCTAATTGGCAGATTCAGTAAAAGTGACTTATTTCCATGGCATTTCACAGTGGTTGAATTTCTCGCCTGCCTCGTAATAAAATGCTGTTGAAATGAAGATAGCAAAGGAAGCTGTCAAAGAACATAGAGAAGCATATCTATAATATTCATGGTATACTTGCAAAATTTGCAAACATTTTTATTTTGCCCTCCAACAGAGAGAGACAGAGAGAGAGCCAGAGCCCTCTGACCTGAGCAGAATTTAAATCCATCCCTAGCAACAAAAACTGTATCCTTAATTTTGTCATCTCAAATGATCTCTTAGCAAAATAAAGAGAATGACCCAAGGATTTAATATCTCTGGATATGAAGCTAAAACACCTAAATGTTATATTAGGTGAAAAGTGTGGTGATACAGTCGGGTCGGGTTGCTTTTCTGCCTGCTCTGAGGTTACTGATGTATTTTGTTGTCAGGAAGGAGGAATTCCCTTATTCTGATTCCCTGACAATCCTTGGGAAAAAAAGCTGCAAAGTGTATCAATGATTATTTAAATAAGGCTTTAGTTTGGACTCTGTTATCTAAAGAAAGAACATTTATCTGTTCTGTTTTATGAAGTATGGAAAGACTAACAAAAATTTACTCTTTTTAGCATGTACATTTAAGAAAATATACATATTTCACATTTAGATAAATTCAGCTCCTTTATAAATGGTTTGATTTTGTCAAATCATGTTCTTATCATTGTAATTACTTTAAGTAACAAAGGAAAATTATTAACTACCAGGCTTTCTCTTAGCGATGCAACATGTTCTACCCTTCTCTTTATTTTTTAAAATATAATATTTAGTAAAACGGGTTTAAACAGTTAAAGGTGGAAGTTGGCCTCACTTTCTGTGCCAGCAAACCAATTCTTTCTGCTTTCCTTATGCAAACAAATCCTGGATATAAATGGTTATATAATCCACTTGCATATAATTCTGTTGCTTTCTTTTTGTTTCAAATTATTCTCTTCCATGCAATTTTATACTCATCCGAAATGGCACATTTTCAAATAATGGACAATCTATTCAAATTTTATGACAATATTAGTCAAATACTTTCCATTCCATTCACTCTACATCTTCCAGAGGAAAATGCAAAAACTTTCAGGTAATTGTCAGAAAATGAAGGTCCTAATAGGTCGAACCTCAGTGAAGGTTCTGTTCCAGGTTTCAAGGTGAGACCTTTTCTCGGGGTTGCCTGAAGTCACTCACACGTACGGCTACCCTACCATTTCCTGCCACTTCTCCCCTGGAGTCCTTCTTCCTGGCTTCTTCCTTAGACTCCAAGCATCCAGTGCCAACATCTTTCTCTCTGACATTCAAAGTTACTGGCCTTAGTCTTGTCCTTTCCTGAAATGCTTCACACTCCAGAACTAATGGAAACATTAAAACCATGACTGGAAGGAACACTAAAAGTCAACTGTCTCAACACCTTTATAAGTCCAAAGTGAAGATACGGTGACTTTGAGAGATTAGATAACATCTGAAAATTCCACATGTAGTTAGTAGTAACCTGGGCTAGTACTCTAGCTTTCCAGGCAACAAGGTTGTCTGAGGTTGGGTTTGTCCCCAATCAGACACTGAGTCAAGGATTTGGGTACAAATTGTTTATTCGAGAAGTCATCTCAGGAGATATTATGAAAGGGTGGGAATGTGAGATAGTTTACTCCATGGACATTGGGAGCCACTCTTGCAGTCTTGCTGGGAAACCTCTGAGAGACTGGGAATTGAGAGACACCTTGGAATCATCCTACCATGGCGCAAGGACTACAGGGTATTTATTCAACATCTCCCATCCCTCCTTGGTTAATGGCAGCTCTGGCAGCACTAACTCTGCTTCCTGCCCATGCTCAAACTGGCTAAGACTCGCCTGTGGCCAGCAAATGCCCTCGGACAGAGAGGAAGCCACTAGTGTATACAGAAACTGCATGCAACTTCCAGTGTGGGCCGAGGGGAAGTGGATGGGCACAGTATCTTCCAGATGAGTGCATGATCCACAGAGAAGAAATGGTCCAGTTCAAGGTCTAGCACTGGATCTAACTTCTTTATTGGAGGTTCAATTAAAATCTAGGTGACAAAGTTAATGTTTTTCTAATCACAATTTCCATGTGAAAATTAGAATGAAGTTGATGCTTAATTTTTTTTTTTTCCTGATGGTTCAGCTACAGGTCTCCTTAAGCTGCTTGACCTTAAACTGCTATGGCCAAAGGGCGGCTTTGGCGGCAGCAACAGCAAGAGCCAGCCCTATTTGCCATTGATCCTCAGTTCATTAAATAAAAAAGAACTCTGAGACTTAGAAACAAAAGTATCTTTCATCTGCATGAAAAAACTGTGAAGCTAACTCTGACAAAATATTATTGAAAAAAAAAGAATGAAGGTGGGTGATATGCAGATTTAGGTAGTATGAGTTGGGGGAGCAGATATTTCCTTCCAAAGCCATAAATCCAAAAGCCACAAAATCCTGAACAGAGTTGTCAGATAAACTCCAGAATGCCCAGTAAAATCTGAATTTCACCTAAACAATAAATAATTTGGGACAGACTTACACTAAAAAGAATTCATTGCTTACCTGAAGTTCAAATTTAACTAGGCTTCCTGTATTTTTATTTGCTAAATCTGGCAACCCTAATTCTGAGCCAATTATGAAGGTTCTTCTGTGTGTTTGTGTCCTGGTGGAACGAGCAAGACCCTGTTCCTATAATAAAATCCAGAGCTAGTTTTATAATAGTTATTAGAATGAGGTACTGTCACAATTTTATACACAGAAAATCCCAAAGAATCCACCAAAAAACTGTTAGAACATTAGTTAATAGACAAATTCAGGAAAGTAGCAGGCTACAAAATTAATATATAAGTCTGCTGCATTTCTATACACTGGTAACAAAATACCAGAGAAATTTAAAATGCAATACCATTTACAATTGCATCAAAAAGAGTAAAATATCTTGCAATAAATTTAACCAAGGATGTGAAAGACTTGTACACTTATACTGTAAGATGCTGATGAAAGAAACTGAAGATGATGCAAATAAATGGAAGGATATTCTGTGCACACAGATTGGAAGAATTAGTATCGTTAAATGACCATATAGCCAAAGCAATCTACAGATTCAGTGCAATCCCTATCAAAATTCCAATCACATTTTTCATGGAAATAGAATAAACAATCCTCAAATTTGTACAGAACCACAAAAGACCCCAAGTAGCCAAAGCAATCTTGAGAAAGAAGAGCAAAGCTGAAGGTATAAAGCGTCCTGATTTCAAACCATATTACAAAACTATAGTAATCAGAACAGTATGATATTGGCATAAAAACAGGCACATTTCAATGGAACAGAACAGAGAGCTCAGAAATAAACCCACACATTTACAGTCAATTAATTCATAGCAAAAGAGCTCAGAATATACAAGGAGTAAAAGACAGTCTCCTCAATAAGTGGTGCTGGGAAAACTATACAGCCACATGCAAAAGAATAAAACTAGACTATAATCTTACACCATACACAAAAATCAATTCAAAATGGATTAAAGATTTGAATGTAAAACCTGAAACCATAAAACTCCTAGAAGAAAATACTGGTGGTAACTTCTTTGACATCAGTCTTGGCAATGATTTTTTTTTTAATCTGACACCATAAGCTAAGGCAACAAAAGCAAAAATGACTAGTGGGATTATATCAAACTAAAAACTTGGCACAGCAAAGGAAACCATCAATGAAATGAAAAGGCAACTTACTAACTGGGAGAAAATATTTGCAAATCATATATCTGATAAGGAATTAATATCTAAAACATATAAAGAACTCATACAAAGAGCAAAAAAAAGAAAAGTCTGGTTAATAAATGGTAGAGGATCTGGACATTTTCCCAAAGAAGATAAATTGCCAAAAGGCACATGAAAAGATGCTCAACATCACTAATCATGAGGGTAACGCAAATCAAAACCACAGGATGGCTATTATCAAAAAGACAAGAAATGACAAGTCTTGGTGAGGATGTAGAGGAAAAGGGATCCTCACGCACTGATGGTGGGAATGTAATTTGGTGCAGCCACTGTGGAAAACAGTATGGATATTACCAAAAAATTAAAAATAAAACTTCCATATGATCCACCAATTCCACTTCTGGGTATTTATCTGGAGAAAACAAAAAACAGTGTTTCAAAAAGATATATGTACCCCTATGTTCACTGCAGCATTATTTACAATAGCTAAGATATGGAAACAACCTAAGCGTCTATCAATGGATGAATGGATAAAGAAATTGTGGTACATATGTATAATGGAATATTGTATATATTTCATTACGAAGCCATAAAAAATGAAATCTTGGTCATTTGTGACAACCTGCATGGATTTTGAGAGAATTATGCTAAGTAAAATAAGTCAGACAAAGACAAATACCGTATGATTTCATTTGCATGTGGAATCTAAAAATCATAATAAACAAAGAAAACAAAAAAAAATTTATAGAAACAGAAAAAGAATGGTGGTTGCCAGAGGGGAGGGGGTCTGGGGGTTTGGTAAATGGGTGAATAGGGTCAAGAGGTACAAACTTCCAGTTATAAAATGAGTAAGTCATGAGGATGTAATATGCAACATAGTAACTAAAATCAATAATATTGTAGTGCATATTTAAAAGTTGCCAAGAGAGAAAATCCAAAAAGCTCTCATCACAAGAAAAAAAACTGTTAACTTTGGTGATTGGTGGTGACTAGCGTTACTGTGGTGATCATCTTGCAGTACATACAAATATTGTATCATTATGTTGTACACCTGAAATGAATATAACGTTATATGTCAATTATATACCTCAATAACGAAATGGATACTGGAAAAAAAGAAATATTTCTGTAGAAATTGTAATAAGAGAAACAAAAGCTTTCTGGCATCCAGGGAATATAACAGTAAATGTACAAATAAACTGAAGAAAGATAAGACAGAAATATTAAAATTACTAGAAGCTATATTTTATAGGAAAGCAATGTTACAGGTGTTCATTTTTCATCAAGTTTGGCTTGCTCCAAGACATTATGAATAGAAGGTAAAAATACGTTTAACAAATTCTTGTCTTACTACTTAAATTTACTTTATAGATAATCCCTACAGAGACCCTCTTTCAAGAAACCAAAACTTTAATAAATCACATGGCCAGCATTGTTCTCTTCTAGGAATATATTTTTTTTCTCAAATATGAAAAGCCTAGTCATTTTGTACTTGAAAAAGTATATACTGCAAAAAGTATTAGTTAAAAATTATTTTAAAACTCTTCTCAATTGAAGCTTTAATTCTTTCCTATCTGTAAGCCATGACATGTGTATGTACATAATACACACATATATGCAGTTTCTTTTCCAGAAGAAGGCAAATAGCATAAAATATATACAAACCTTATGTTGTTGTACTTGGTGTTTTAGGTCCTCAAGATCAGGTCCAAGGGGTTCTTTTTCCATTTTCCTTGTCCTCTCTTCTGTTTTTGTTAGCCAGTCATCTAACTCTTTCAGTTGCTGATTCTGGAGATTCATCAGGACTTTATGTAAACTGAAAATTTGAAAGATGCCCATTACTACCTCTATCAAAACAACTTTACTTACTGTTATCACACCTACTACTAGGTAAAAGTGTTGACATTTATAACTAATGGTGTGTTCACATTGTTTGGAATCTGTTCGACATTAAGAAGAATGGTAAATAAAGCCCACAATCAATCACCTCTGAAGTTATTCTTTCTCCAACACATCCCAATTCTTACAAAGTTTCACAACAGCTAACTAAATGTGAACCTAACACCTAAAGTGCCGGCCATCTCTAGCAATTCAGCTACTAGTATATCTTGGCAATTATTTGTTTATATTTCTATTATTTTAATATGTGTGGTGATAAAACTTGGCCACAAAGTCTCTGTCATGCCATCAAGAGACAGAGTCTACTTTCCATGCTCATGAATATGGACTATACTTGTCATTTGTTCTGACCAACAGAATATGATAGAAGTGACACTACATGAGTATGAGTTCCATTCAAAAGCTATAAAATAACAGACAGCATTTGTATCCTCTCTTGGAATCCAGCTGCCAGGCTATAAGGAAGACCAGGCTAGACTACTGAATGACCGGAGACCATGTTGAGAGTAATTCTGGAGGATAAAATGCTATCTTAGAAGTTGAGTTTCCTGGCGAATGCAGCCCAGTGAGTGACCCCAGCCATACCACAACTGCAGAACCACCACCTAGATGGGCCCTACCCATACCCATGATCTACAGAATCAGGATGTAATTAGAAATTCTGTATTAAGCCACTAAGTTTTGGAGTCATTTGTTATATAGAAATAGATAAGCAAAAGAATGTTTTTTCAAAGATGTACACAGTGGTGGGCTGGGTAATGGATTTCAAGTCCAAAAGCTTGGTTTTGGTTCACAGCCTGGCTTTATGCCCTAGAACCAAGTTCTTAAACCTTGTCCATTGAATATCAGCATCAGGGACATGAAATAATATCTTGCCTATCAATCACACAACTTCGTGGTAAGTATAAAAATTAAAATTTAGGTTATTTCATCCATTAGTTCAACAAAAATTTGAGACTGAAATTAAAAATGTTAGTACCTATTTTAAGGTAAAAAATTTTTATGAAGGCATGTTTAAAGTATTTTTAAAAACCATAGTACACTGAACACTGACCTTACAATGCTAATAAGGAGGACATAATTTGAATTAGAAATTTACTGTTGTGATTTATAAAATCTTTACCAGACATTTCCAGCAGTAAGAATATTTAAACATACAAAATACACATACTGGGAGTGTTTACAATAACTTAGATTACACCATTTACCATTATATCTTTCACCTTTTAAAGACACATGTCCCCTGAGGCACACTACAGTGTGCCTGATTACAATCAGAAGTCTCTGAGAATGATCTTTCATTTATCAAGCAGAAAAAGTAGACATTTTCTTTTTATGGGAAACAACATAGATGAAGCATCCACTTAAGTGGAAGCAAAAACTCAAAGTTGCTACTTTAAGTTCCTTAGACAATGAACACCATGTGGCATTGTGAGGTATATAAATCTTTTACTTTATTGGGTCAGTCTATCCCTTGAGAACTGACCTGATAATAAGATTTCATGAGAATTGATTGCAATATCATTCTTTGGGTTTGTTGTTTTTCCTGTCCAGTTTGTCATTACATTGAGCTAAAAATCTTACATTTCAAAAACTCAAGAAATTATTACTTAGACTTAAAGAAATGTCTCAAGTCTAATAAACATTTGTTAGGGTTAATAAGGGATTTTTCATTTTAAAATATCATTTAATCTTTTTTTTGCTTTTGAACAGATATTACATTCATCAAATATTCACTGAATTCTATACTATGCTGGAAACTCCTATTTGTTAGGAGTGGACAAGAGAAAATACCTATCTTTATATGCAAGTAGCTTAGAGACTTTCATGGAGATTCATACATCAACAATTACAACAGTACAAGGAAACCATTATAATTAGATTTATACACATTCAGAAAGTACATAAAAGAGGCTGTGAGTTGATTTGGAGTCATTACAAATGGTGTCATTACACAACACACAGCCTGAGAGTTGAGACTTAAAGAACTGAGTCATACACTTATTAAACGTACAATTATGGAGTACTTAGATATTATGAATGGAGAGATGAAAAAGACCCACACAGCCCCTTACAGTCACAGAGCTTATGTTCTGGAGATGAAAGCCATAGATAATATATACCTCATTAGGCCATTAGTTAATCATAACTGTGATCATGCAATGAAATGAGATTAACTGAATTGAGTGTGTGAGGTAAAGAAAGGCTCTTCTGAAGCACTAATATTTGACTAACTCTGAAGTCTGAAGTCAGAGGAAGGGGTAAACACTTTCTAAACAGAAGGAACCACTTGTGCATATGTCCTGAAGATCAGATTTGATCAGAAAGGCCAGTACAGCTTGATGATATAAGGTGTGGGACAGTTATACAATGTCATACTCTACACTAATCCATGGGCCCTGGAAATTATTGAAGCTCTGCTTGAAAATCTGATGTCTGAACTTCAAGTACTCTTTCATGTTTAATAGTGGTTTCATCTTATAAACTGGGACTAATCAAAAAGAATGGATGTCCCCATAAGCACTTGATCATGTACTGCATCTTTCATAGATGGAATGTAGGAATGTGTACTCAAAGGTTCTTGGAGGAGGGGCTGGCATGGTTGGGTGGCAGGTGGTGTATGGGGACAGTCTGTGTACAGCCTGTGTGGTTCAATATTTTAATGATGGGCACAATCATGTCAATGTTTTCCAGCCAAAAAGATCCCTGCTTTCCCTGTCGAGACCAACGGTTCTCAAAGTGTGGTCCCTGACCAATAGCATCATTCCATCTCCTGAGAAGTTTTTAGAAAGGCAAATTCTTTGGTCCTGTTCCAGACTTACTAATCAGAAACTGTGGGGGTGGAGCCTAGGAATCTGTGTTTTAACAAGATGTCTAGATGATTCTGACGCACACTCAAGTTTGAGAATGACTGCTCTAAATAGTTTAATCTACATCCACAACTCACCCAAACTCTGTTGAGACCAATTTATCATTAATATTATGTAAGTGCCAATACCCAGGAGTTATTTGGAGTTATTCTGACATGAGACTATTACATTCTTTTTTTTAATACCTTTATTATGGTATGGTTCCTGTACAGTAAACTACACGTATTTCAGATGTACACTTTAATAAATTTTGATACATGTATATACCCCACAATCAAGATAGCTAACATTTCCATCACTCCCCAAGAGGTGCAATTTTCGAATTCCCAATTTATCCCTTCCTACCCTCTTTATCCACTGGTAACCGTAAGTTTGTTCTCTATGTCTGTGAGTCTGTTTCTGTTTTGTAGATTATTGCATTCTTATCCTTCTGATCTGATGCTCCAAAAGTCAGGGATTTCATATATCTGAAGCCTAAAATTAACGTTAAAGTCTGAAAACAGAAAGATGTGAGTGTGGTAGTAGAGTGATGCCAATCAGCATGAAAAAAACCTTTGTGGAAAGGGTCCTGAGAAGATGTTTTAATTATGTAAATATATCCTATGGTGAGGACCATAGGCCTTGACTAGATATTGGCAAATAGTCTATATGCCTGATTTGGCCTCCAAGGAATTGAAAATAAAGTGAAATTGTTGCTAATAGTTAAAGATCATGAGACATCACCTACAGATCGCACACGTGGACACTCTTGAAAACATCTACCAGGATTTAGCAACACTAAACCTGCCTTCCCACATGGCAACCATCTTTAAACTTGAATGTCAACTGGACTTCACAGACCAAGTGTGAGCTCTGAGTCTGCCATAGTCCCCACCATTGTTATCCTCTTTTATACCCAACTCACTTCACTCACTTATGTCATCTTTCCAGCTCCTATAACAGGTGTTTGGATTTGCTGCCCTTCTCACAGTTAAATATTCATGCAGAACACCTTAGGATTCTGATTTAAATTCAGGGGGTCAGGCCTGAGAATTTTCATTTCTAACAAGCTTCCAGGTGAAGCCAATGTGGCTGAGCCATGGATGACAGCTCGAATAACAAGAATCTAGGTTGAGAGAAAACCCAAGGGAGCAGATAAGACTTTCTTAAGGATGAAACTTCTGAGAAGAAATAAACTTAGGAATAAGACAGTTTGGGAAGAAAGATGGCGTCCATGTAGGGAACCTCTGTGAAGAGCTTAACTCTGTATGGTTTTTCTTTGGAACTGAGGAACAATTACTTTTAATATAATGTTAAAAAATGTTGTTCTTTTCCAGTGGTGTTACTTTAGATAGTCTAAATATTCAGTAATGTCTGGTCTGTCCTTACTGCTTTCTGCATAGTGGTTACATGAAATGAATTAATAGGTAGTGAAAGGTGCTAGGCTTCCGTCGCTCACTGAGGCCTGTGAAGAGAGAGCACCAGTACGTGCAGGTGAATTAGACCAGAGTTTCTGGGGTGAGTGGCAAGGAAGTGAGCAACAGCCCAGGGCAACGCCAGAGGAAAGGAAGAAGTAACTGTGAGGATGCACTGTTATCTGAAGGTCAGTTTAGTGAATTTCACAACATAAATGCCCTCTTTTTCAAATGTGGTAGAAGAAGGGGTAACTTCAGGGAAGGAGGAGGCTAACTAACCCCTGGGTTAAAATGTCTTTTAGAACTAATTTTTAAGTATTTTGGCTAATAGTATTCAACATTTTCATGTGATAACCTTGCTGTTAAGCATTAAATGCACTATTTCAGTGAACTGTAAAGGATGATATACAAGCCATTTATAGATTACAAAATGATTCATTAGGAAGTTATTTTTACTGTGTGTGTGTATACACACACTGAGCTTATGTATGTGTGTATATACAGATATATTTATATAGTGTGTATATATATGGTTTTACTGTATATATGAAATCATATAGCTTAGGATGAAAAATTAAGTAAAATTAAGTAAAAATTAATTATTTCAAGGAAAAGTATTAAATATATAATGATAAAGACAACTGCAAAAATGGAAGAGATTGTGAAAGTGGAGCATGATCAACTTATGCTTGAAAAATGCTGAATAATGACATCTGGTCCTCATTATTACCTAATGAGGTAGCTAATACTGTTGTTACTTTATTTCTGAGGACACTGGAACCTGGTACGGTTAAAGAACTTGTCCAATGTATCTCAGTGACGTGTTAAGCCAGTGACATGATAGCATGACAGTGCTAAGCTGTGAACCAAGTCTGTGCTCTTAACCTTGAATTATTTTCCTTCTTGATGGATAAAATGTTGTATTACGTTGGATCATATGAAGTTATATTTGAGGTTTTTATTCCATGAAAATGATAACTTCATTTTGTGCAACCTAAAATATTACTAAAATGAGGAAGAAAGTCCACATTTCCAACTAATAGTCTCAAGATGCAAGTAAATTAGGGAAATTTGTCAAATTCATAAAATAAAAATCTACCACCCACAGGCAAGAAAAGAGTGCATTTTTCTTGGTCTCATTTTATGCTTTTCAAGTGGTCATTTAGAAAGGGACATAAAATCAAAAGCAGAATAGAACATAAATATATGACTGGTACTAGAGAAAGGAGGTAATGGAATTGGAATAAAATAGCTCTGGACAGGAGATGGTCCTGACAAAGTCTAGAGGCAAAGCATGACAGGATATGTTGCTAGGAGCTACTGCAGCCAACTTCTAATTGTAAAAGCATCTGAGGTCAGACAAAGATATGCAAAACCAATAAACTGAAAGAACGTGGGACTTTGATGGCACAACTGAGTCAGACTTAATGATCTCGTTACCCCACCTGTGGATTTACTGTAATATAAGACAATAGACACTCTCATGGTTTTAACTAGTGCTTCCCAAACTTTAATGTGCGTATGAAATCACCCAAGGAGTATGTCCTATTATGGATTCTAAGTCAGCAGCTCTGAGAAGGGGCCTAAGATTCTTCATTTCTAACAAATGCCCAGGGAATGCCTATAATGTGGGTGCATGGATCAGACTTTCAGGAATAATGCTGCAAGCCACTTAGAGCTAGGGTTTTTTGTTAGTTGCATTAAAAGGCATCTTAAGGAATATCATCTTCAAATAATTTTACTGGAGTTCTGCCTGTCACCTCACGCTCGACTGCAGGAGCATTATCTCCATGAACGTGAAAGAAATCAATGCAAACATAGGATTTGCCTAACAGAGACTCTGTTGGACCTTGGGAAGGCATTTGTTCTCGAACGGGTACTGCCCAACGGAACTTTCTGCAATGATTTAAATGTTGTAGATCTGCACTATCCAATACTATAGCCACTAGCCATGACTGGCTATTGTGCACTTGAGATATGGCAAGTATGACTGAGAAAGTGAGTTTTCACCTCTATTTTATTAGAATAATTGAAATTCACAATTATATAGCTACTTGTGGCTAGTGGCTACAATATCAGCCAGCTCTAAACCAATAGATAATTGGATTGACAACAGCAAAAAATCCTTATTTGGAATTCATTCTCCATACCATTTCATTGTCATGTGACATTTATAAGGAATGATATCCTGAGTTAAGAAATCTAGCAATAAATATGAACAGCATTTTTTGAAATGCCCATTCTCTAGACATGCATCTATAAATGACAAGTGTACATGTTTTCATTAATTTCATTCTATATTTGATAGTCTTAATAGTGTTTCTTGGACTTTATGGTAAATACATTATTTAAAAAGTATAAAAATACTTACAAAAACATAATCATATATGTAAAAGTATAGACTTTATAAATCCTAGCAGATACAATTAAAAATTATGAAATTACCAAGAGAGGTAAGCTCTTTTGGAAGGTAAGTTCTCACGCTCAGTGTCCTGGACTTCATAATTATTTATTTATATGCAATTCTTAAATAAGAAATAGAACTAATGAAAGGAGGCAAAATATTACTGTTAATTTCTAAATTATTAAAGAATCACTGGTGATGTTCAATTAACATGTATATTCACAATACAATCCCAAGATTTAAACTGTCAATAAGATGCATCCGATTTAAGGGAGGGCTACTAGTATGAATTAGAGAAACTGAATTTTTAACACATTTTAAATTTTCACCTGCATGCCATTTAGTAACTAAAATCACACTGATAAAAACTAAAATTAATTTATTTACTTATTCAAACTGTTAGCTTGAGAATTTTAGTAAAATGGTTTAATTATATAGTCCTGATTTTAGCTCAGTAATTGCTTACAAGCAACCAGATGTTCACAAAATGCTGACATATGTTTAACTATGTAGTTATTTTAACCCTCTTATATGGGTTTTTTGTTTCCTTTACTCTATTAAGAAAGTGGTCAAAGAAGGTAATGCTTAAGTCCAGTGTTTATTCAAATTATCACATCAAGGTGAATTAGTGGAAGCTGTCTCTAGCCAGGGGATTCCAATGAACACCTAGGATTGAAAATGATTCCATTGGTCTTCAGCTTTACCTTGCATAGAAATGTCTTTACCCAATTATTTATAAACTAGTAATACTTTATAAGTAGTACATTATCTATTAGTCATTTTGACCTCACACAATTTGGGACTTTTAAAGAAAATTTTACTGGTAACACATTATACTTATCATGTATCAGACAATAGAGAGGTATTATTTTGATTAATCCTGCTGATGAAGGAACTGATACTAGCCCCGACTCACAGATGGGGAAACAAAAATTGACTTGTGTCAAAAGGCAAGCAAGGCGAGGTGGGAAAGCAGGCAACAGGTGTTTTGGCCCTGGGGCCCGCTTCCCCATCATGCTACATTGTCGGTACTAATGTCACATTTTTTAGAGATGACTAAATATCTATTCTTCATTTCATTGATGTCAGTGATAATCAAGAAGGAAAAACAGAAGGAAAAAGGTCATTTAGTGGGATTTTATAGATTGTTACTAATAGATAATTTTACTCTTTTCTTCTCACCAAAATGAGGCAACTCAGCATGAGTTTTATGTTAAGGACAGCAACCACAAAATACTTTTTGAGACCCAGTTTCCCTCAAACATACAGTGACAAGGTAAAATGAATGACCAGATATTTTTTATATTTATAATGTTTCATTAAATGCAAGAATCAGAAAACATGATATAGCCTAGGCAAAGGAGAAAAAAGCAAACACTATTTTAAAATATAAAAGCAATATTGATTAATTTAAAGAAAAGTTTCACTAATGCAGGTACAAACATATAAAGGCTTTTTGTCGTATGGCAGTAATAAATGGGCCATGTGAAGCACATTAGTATGTTTCTACTCTCAAGGTTAGAACTTTTATCAAAGCTCAACAAATGCCCTGTGAAACACAAGGTTTAAAACTAAGAATCCGATAAATATAATGATCACAAACGTACAAGACTTTCACCATCACTGTCACCTCTACCATCATCACTACCTCCACTACTAACCTCTCCCAGTTTCCATGCTAAATTTCTAAAACTCTATCACCAGCATCCGTGCAGGTTGTTAATCCCTCCTGCTCCCCTGCACCTCCCTGCCTCAATGAATACATCCTCTTTCCTCCAAGTTCTAATCACACCTTAAAACACCCAGCTGTAAATCCTGACACTGGACTGGTCTTCTGTCTAGAACTCTCAGGCACTAGTATAGCAGTAGTTTCCACTGGAGAATGAAGTGAGGGAAAGGTCTAACAGAATCACACAAAGAATTTCTTTTTTCCCAAAACAGGAAGGTGTTCATCTTCCTCTCTACAAGTATACCACTCCCACCAGTCGGTACACTGATATCTTGGGCCAGGGGAGAAAGCAAGGAAAACAGCTCATGCACATTTTTCAAAAGCTCCTACTAACTCTAATAATTAACATTTTATTACACCCTGCAACCTGGTCTTGGAGGCTACTGTTTTCAGTCTACAACCTCACAATAAATATTTTAGGAAAAATTCACCTGCAAAGTTTCCCTTTCAATACTAAAAATGAAACTTTCAACCCTCCCTCAAAATAAAACATGTATTAATATTTATTTTCCCACTGACTGGAATGTGAAAAATAGCACTGCATTTAAAAAAGAATCTGTGAAACAAAAATGAACCACTTTTTTCAAAATATAGATCTATTTTATTCCTCTATCCATATAGCCCAACAGCAGTTTAATTATTGATATTCTTCAATTATCCAGAGCAAGATAACAGTTCAAAACACAAATCCATTTGCATTTTGAAAGCATAAATTCAAAATAGTAACAATAACACAATAAAGAAGCTGCATGGCTGGATGCAAAAGATTCTTGTGGCAGATACATCAGATACATTATGACAATGCTCATTTCAATCTTCCTGATTATATACTTAGAAAGTGGGTGGAGCAACTCGCAGATGTCATCACAAACCAAGGATGAATCTTAAATACAATGATTGGAAGACTGCTTAAATTATCACTAGTCAGAATGGGGTATGTTGACACTCTGAGATCATATTCATTTCTATGGCAATAGAAGCCCACTTTGAACTTCAAAAATTATGTCATTAGATAATATCTGGCACATAGAAGACACGTGATAAATATTTCTGGAATGAATAAGTGGTATCAATTACCAAGCAAACGTAAGATAGAGTACAAAAATGCACACCCTTTCCCAAGCAGAAACAACAGAATTAAGATTACAAAAATGTCAACTTCCATTCAATCTGCTCCTGTTTAGACAGTCCATTAACCACATTTGAATCATTTTTAGTTAGAAATCAGAATGGGAGCATTTGACCTTTTGTCAAACATGCCTAGCTTACTCCTACCTCAGGGTCTTTCCATTGGCTTCCCTTTGCTAAAGCTATCAGCACGGCCATTCCCTCCCTTTGTTGAGGGCTCTCCTTAAATACTATCTCATCAGAGAGGCCTTCCCTAACTGCCCAGTATACACAATAACACACAACATTTCACCCTCTAAATCTATACCCTGCCTTTTCTCCCCTTTCGATCATTTAATGCCATCTGATAAAATATGTATATTTTACATGTTTTTTACTTGTCTTCTCCCATTAAGAATGCATGCTCAGTAAGAGAGGGATTTAGTCTGTTTTGGTCACTGATATTTCCCTAGTATCTAAAACAGTGCTGGAAACATAGTAGATAAGAATTATTAGTTAGATGAATGAATGATTAAGCTTAATTTTCTAACTATCATTATTTATCTTAGTGAAAAAGCATTGTTCCAAAAAATGCTACTCTCGACTCTTATTTCTATGAATTGCAGAGATTTGGCTTCCCTGTTTATAATTTAAAGTGTAAGAGGCACATACTTTACATTATTGGAACAGGGAGTGTACACATTTTAACTGCGTATTATTTATGGAAAAGATTTTCATGGCTGGTCATATCAATTTGAGCCTAATCAAATTACCTCCTGTTAATAACTGCTGCTTCTTAGGCCAGTAATGAACTGTCAACACTCTCACATCGTCTCTATTGTATATTCTTTCACAAGAATCTTGCTATTCTATAAATCACCCATGGAAAGTGATGTCAACATTTGAGGACTGAATGAGACATCACCAGCACCATTTTTGGAGCTTCTAAGAAAGTAGTTAAAGTGTTTGGTCCACCTCAGTTGATAGAAAAATAGGGACAGAAGAGATTGAAAGTAGCAGTCTACAAAGGAGTATGAACTTTTACTGTTCTACTATGGTTTCAAATGGATCAGTGCTTCTCAAACTTTAACGTGCTTAGGAATCACCCAAGAGCTCGTTAAACTGCAGATTCTGATTCTGTAGTGCGAGGCCTGAGATTTTGCATCTTTAACTAGTTCTCAGGTGATGCTGTTGCCAGTGGTTCTTGCACCACCTTCATCTGCAAGAAATTCTTATTTTAACACGATTGGAAGAATTAAATAATGAATTAATGAAACCGTGCTAAGACAAGTAAGAGTCTGAGATTATGCACTGCTAAAATAGTCACTGCAACAAATTCATTTAACAGATTAGATCTACTTAAGAAATTAATTTATTTATTCACTCATTCAGATATTCACATAAGCAATGTTAAGTCACTTCTTGGGAGAAAACACCCTACCCATTTGTTTGGCACCTCTTTTGCTCTGTTCCCTCTCACATAAATTATCTCATTTGAAGACTGGAGCAGACATTGGGGGAAAAAAAGATGAGCCAGACTTCTTAGACAAATTTTTCTCTCTAGTCAAAGTGTCGATGGACATTCACAATTATTTCTAATGTTATGGCTTGTATTTTCACCCAGATACTATTCATATCTCTCCTGCTGATGTAAACTAGAACACAACTTCCCTTAGCCTCCTTACTGACTTTTTCCCTCACCATCACAAAGGTTTCAGTTTCCCTCTGCATGTCCTAACCACAATTATCAGAGAAGGTGATGGGACTTGCTGTGCTCATCTTTATGAGTCCTTGTAGAAAACACAGTAAATCTCTTTTGCTCTTTGCAGGTTGCACTTTTCAATCAAATTAATTAGTTTATTCATAGAGAAGAAAATCTTCTCTTGTCCTTACACCAGGAGTCTTCTTGTATTTCCACAGTGGGAAGTTTTGTCTTTTTCTTATTTCTCCCTCACCTCCCAACCCCCCGAAGGGTATTCTGCAGCCTAAAATGGAACAAAACCAAAATCATCTTGCCTACTCCTTTGAAGGTTTCCAACTCAAGCATGCCAACAGACATTGTCTTGCTTTAATTATTTCATTTTAATTATGCAATCAATGGCACTCAGTTCTTTCATTTTGATCTCATAAACATTGCTAAAGATTGGTAACTGACCAAGAGCAGCATATTTGTGCCAAAGTAGTTTGTGGCTAGAGATATCTTAACAAAGTTCTTTACTGTATTAGCTTTTGCTTCATCACCAATTCATGTCCATGAAGATAATTAGAATTGGAGAGGAAAGAAATTAATAAATAAAGAATCAAATGAGAATAGAGTGAAAAACGGAGGCAGGAAATAAAGAAGCATCTACTTATGTTTTTTACTTAGATTCCTTTGCAAGGAAGATTTTTAAATGTTTTTGTAATAAAAATAGAACTTCACATGTAATTTTAATTACCCTGCTTGTGTCCCCCTACCCCCACAGAAAACATACACACATATTCTTTGGGGAAAAATGAGCAAGGCAATTAGAACAGGCTGGAGGAAAAAAAGAGTAAAAAGTATACATAAGGCAAAGTTATACAGTATGGTTAAAATGATTAACCCATGACTAGTCATCTTATTTATAATGATGATCAGTCTTTACATTGTGTAATAATTTTGCATTCACAATGTACTTTTTTGTACCCTGCCTTGGCCAGTACCTTTTGGAGGGATTTGCCAGGCACCCAGAACTGCTGCTGTTTCATAAATCAGTAACCGAGGACCACGGAGAGAAGTATGTTGCCCAGTTCACATAAACAGGTGTTAGAGAAAGTGAGACCTGAACTCTCAGATTTAGCATAAGTTAGAAATGAGAACATTTTGTTACCTCTGTATTTTTAAAAGTACTTGTTTCGTTTGATGAGTGTTAATGGTTTGTTGCATAGATAGAATTTCCTAGACACAATCTGTATAAAGGTAGCATCTGTATGTATCAGGTAAGGATGCCTATTTCCAGAGGGGAAAAAATATCTGGACTGTTAGGTGAAAAAGGAAATAAAATCAATTCAGCAGGAGTGGTTCATAAATTAATGACTGGGCTAAGATAGTAGAATATGCTCATGTATTATTACAAACACCACCTGGCACAAGACACCAGCATCTCTTACCTGGGCTACTGCACTGATCTTATAACTGTCCTGTCTTCTTCCAGCGGCATAACTGACATTTTCTTTACCTGTTTTTCCCCTACTTAAAACCTTCTGGTGGCTTTTTCTTGCCCTTATGCTGGAACTCAAAGCAGTTATTTTTGACCCTGACCCTGCCATATATGATAAGACCCTTACCTATATTCCAACCCCATCTCACATCTCAGACATTTAATCTTCCCTCCTGCAACTCTCCAGCCTTGCTGGTCTTTTGGTTCCTCTAACAAACCAAACTATCCAATTTCAGGGCCTTTGTAATGGTTGCTCCCTTTGCCTCAAGCTACTTCCTCCTGATCTGCAAATGGTGGTTCCTTCTTGTCATTCAAATTTCAAATTCAATGACTCCGCCCTAGAAACAACATTCCTGGATCACAAAGGTTAAAGCAGCCCCTCAAACTCTTTCTATCATATTAACTTTTAATCTCTTCCGAAAATGTATTCCTATCTGGTATTTTTGTAGTTTTTTGTTTGTTTGTTTGTTTTAACTGGATGTCAGCCTCTCTGGAGTTTCATGAGATCTGGAACCTTGCCTCTTGTGATCATTACTGTATCCCCAGTGTCTTGAAATGTATCTAATATCACGAGGCACTCAATCAATATTCATTAATATTTGTGTGTGTCTATACATATATACAGATACAGATAGTGCTACATACAAATACACACACTGTTACACAGTGTTATATACATAGTAATATATATATCACAATGAATACATATCAAATATAAGTTGATAACTGCTGGTAGATATGTTGTTAGGTAACACTTATAATTCACAAGTGTACATATTCATGGATTTTAGTTAGCAGTTTATCTGTATTCCCAACCATTTTTTCAATATTGTGATAATAGAGCAACTTAAGAATTCTAGCATGGCTTTCGTTATATCTTGTAGGCGTAGACAAACCTAATATCATTCCTCTCATCACTAAATCTATACATAGGCAGGGATAATGGCTTCTGACTGGGTCTAGCCACACCCTATCTTTGGGGAAGAGAGCTGAAAGGTATGGACTAATCCATTTGTGTTTGCTAGCAATCTACTAAGTCTTCCTACTCTTAAGTAATCACGTTTGGGAACAATAGGTAATGCTCCAAATTGAAGCTAATCATCATCATGGCCATGATAATAAAAACTGAACAGGTAGCAATGTACTAAATAAAGCATTAAATACAACCTAGAATTATTATTTTTTTAAATACTGACATCATAATATTGTCATAATCAGCTTTTTGTTTCTGCTAAAAAAAGAAATCTATCAAAAGTCAGGTCCAACATACTTTGCACAATGGCTTATCTCATTTAAAATTTAATGCATGAAAACTCACAAAGTTAGTAAAAGTGGTATCTTAAGACTTACTATTATTTACAAACTCACAAGAGTTCTCTGAATTTTCTTGGCTTAAATAATACTTGGTGTATCTATATTTCAACAAATCGTCCAGACAAGGCTACAAGCAGTTCCATATTAGTGTCTCATTTTAACAATTCTATTTTTTTTAAGCAAAAGCTATGCCAGCTAAGAGGGAGCCCTTGCCTTCTTGATAATCATTCTAAAAGCCTACACACAAACCAAAGTGTCCCAAACTTCCCAAAGGGCAAACTACCTTTTGATGTCAATCTTAGCTTAGTGATATTGGCCATTTTAGGTTTCGCATTGTCCAGTGGAACACAGGTGAGGAAGTTACACACGTATGTATGCGTACACGGTCATCCATGTATGTGTCTATGGTGTCATCCATCATCTAATGGTACACATCACTTTAACAAAGAGACTTTTTAAATTAACCTATTTTCAAAAGTTATAATAACAGATTCATAGCTTAGGATTTTAATTTTTGGTTGAATTCACCTTCTCTTGCAACTCAATCTTTAAGCTGCAATTAATTAATTCTTAGTATGAATAATTAATCCCATATTGTTAGTCTTACTGAAAAAAGAGAGTGAGGAACAAAGAAGATATTTAGCCTCCAGAAGAGGATGGAGAAACAGAATGCACAAACGCAAAGACAGTGGGGCCACTATGGGAAAGGCAGTAAAGGAGAAGCCTGGATTTTAAAGACTTACAAATGTTGTCTGAGGTTGCTCTGTTGAAGTTGTACAGTTGTGCAAATGGAAATTGCAATCTGAAGAACGATGGCATATGACCACAAGCAGGAGGCTCTATATCTTATGATTTATGATGATACATGGGTGGAGAAAACTAGTTGACCCTTGGGCATGGGGTGGGGGCAGTCTTAATAGTTATAACATGGCTATTATAATTTTCAACTCTAGAGTGAGTTGCAATTGTCAAAATGATCATGTCTAGGGAAAAAGTCAATATGCATAGATCAGTATCTCCTGGTATGGAATGTCAATATTTTTGAAAATTCTATTTTATATATACTTCATTTATTCTTTCAGAATACATGAGCTTTAAAATGTGTTTCTCCCCTCCCTATTGTCACAATACAATTTAGTACTGGAATAGCAATCCTCACAGCATATCTAATGAGTTTCTTTGGTCCTATTTTAAAGGTTTTAATCTTCATAAATAATAGTTAAGTAAACTTAAAGCACTTGGACTATTTCTTTAGCTTAATGTATTCAAATCCACAGTTGACAATTCATTTCTTTTCATTTAAAAATAAATCTATCTTGTCTTGATAAGCTCTACACGAATACTCACACCTAACAATATAAATTAAACACATCCAGAATGATGAGATCTATTTGTTGTTACCTTTATAAAAAATATGCCATTTTCAGAAATGTCTGAAAAATTCTTTTTTGATTAAGTCAATATATATTCTTAAGATAATCCACAACTATGCAAGTACTTCAAGAAGGATTTCCAAACAGATTCTTTCAAGAGGATTTCCATAAAAATATGAGAAACTAATATTTCAGGAGCTTTTCCTTCAGAAGATAAGTTTCCTGTCAACTGTACCTAATATGTGACTTTATGTGTATGATTTTCTTTGTATACTTCCATGTCTTCTATATTCACATTTTAATTTTTGAAGAAAATTTGGAAAATACTATGACAACAATTTTAGCAATCTTTACAGTATAGTTCTGCAGATAGTGGTCCTTCTCTCCATCTCCACATCAATTACATAAGTGAAAATCAACATGTAACAGACATAAAAATCTAACCAAAATGCCCCTGAACAAGAGTTGTGCACACTTTAGGGAAAAACTAAGAATCCAAACTTAAACAAGAAAGTGCATGAAAATAATAGTAAGATTCCAAAACTCATTATTTTTAGAAATTTAAAACAGACTTACTTGCTTTGTTTTTCCATGCTAGCTACCCTGAGGCATTCCCATCTTGAATTTAAGAGATTCATTTGTTCTTGCACTTCAGTTTCTTCATCTTCTGATAATTTCCCTGTCCCAATCAGTTGGCTTCCCAATTGGAGAACATTGCCAACTCGTCCCTGATGGGATGTCAGATCCATCATGTACCCCTGACAAGGAAAGAAGTTGATAAAAGTTGACGCTCTAAGGAAATCATTGTGGTTTTGATTGTTTTTTGCAGTTTTAAATTCGTAGCCCATTCTATATTCCCAATAAAAGTATTTTAATTTTTTCTTTAAGAAAACCCAATACTGTGTTTAGTACAAATTGAGGAAAATTATTAGCTTAGGTCATGTTCTGCAGAAGCAGACCCTGAGAAAAGGACTTGTGTGCAAGTGATTTATTAAGGAAGAGATCCCAGGTGTGTCACCTCATGAAAGATCTCCCACTGGGGGTAGTTCCGCATGATACCCCATATGTACTCTGGAGTGTAAGTTCTATCTCAACATTAACCTTAGCCCAAGAGAAGGGAGCTGGGCTTTCATATGCCTGTATGAGTCACTGGCAAAATCAAATCTCAGCACCTTCAAGTGTTTTTCTCCAAAGGAGAACTTCCAAAGCTGGCTATTGGAATCCCAAACACATAACATTTATTTTGCCTCCATCTCAAAAGAAACACTAAATTACCAAAATACAAGCATCTTGCAGCATAACTGAGCGAAAAGGAGACATTATAAATCATGAGCTTTGTTGCATCAATGTTTTCCTTTACCTCGTGAGTGTGAAATTGTTCTTTCACTTCTTCTACATCATTAGAAATCTCTCCCTGTGCCTGCAATGTGTCCTCAGCTGAAAGAAGCCATGAGAGTACTTCTTCTAAAGCTGTTTGGTATCTGTCCAGGTTGACTTCAGTCTCCATCAATGAACTGCCAAATGACTTGTCCTCAGGAGCTTCCAAACGCTGAACAATAAAACAAACTGGGTGTTATACAATTAGTATCTTTGCAGACTGTTTCAGTACATTAAATGATAAATTGAATGAAATATTTAAAATGCTAGAAATGTCCACTTGCATTATCAGAGACACGAACAGCAGACACATGATAAACAAGCCTGCATTTTTAACATCCTCACAAACAGACACAAATTCTCAAATGGCAGTTGGAATCCACTTCAAATGATTATTTTACTAAAGCTCTTCTGGATTACTACAAGTAGTGAATTCATACATCATCTCTTCTAGTACTTTTCTTTGTTTTTTTTTTGGTGGGGGGAGATAATTAGGTTTGTTTATTTACTTGTTTATTTTTAATGGAGGTACTGGGGACTGAACCCAGGACCTCAAGCGTGATAAGCATGCGCTCTACTACCTCCCCCTCCATAGTATGTAAATGTCATGAATTTTCATCCACAGGTAAACTTTTTCAGTTCGGATTTTCAATCCTTTACATATACATTGCTGGTATTATATTTATATAATTTTTGCAATGATACTTCCCAAGGGCCCCTAATGAAATATTTCTAAGAATTTACAGACCAAAAAAATTATCAGTATGAAAATGAGGGTGGGGAGGTAAAATTTAAAAAGAAATACCTCATTCACACATCTGAAATTTCTAATGGTATAATGACTTCCATGAATTAAGTGTTTATCTCCAGAAGGCCATGGTTTAAATAATAAGACATCACCTTACGAAAAGAAAAATATGAAGTATTTGCTATTGAATTTATTTAGCAGGATGTTAAGTGAGATTCCCAACATTTATCTTGTACTTTCTTCTGGGGCCCTAAAGCAGAGAACAATGGTTCCAAAGTGTTCATAATTGTAAAAAGAAGATCAAGGCTACCTATGAAAGAATTGCTAATAGGGGACCACAAAACTGTCCCACCACCCTTAATCCAATGTCTAGTTCAAAGGTGTGTAAGAGGAAGCAAGGAGGTTGACTGGAGCATTCTGGTGAGGAAGGATTCCTGTGGAGTGCTACATGTGTCCGTATCTTCCCCGATCTCAAGTCAAGTAATGGAGACCTCAAGAAAATCACGTCTAGAGCAGAGGGTAGTTTCCAAGATGGAATACTGACCTCTAAATCTGTCTGTGTGTTTACAGACATTCAGAAGCTATGGGACCAGTACTACTAAGTGATAAGAGAGAGCTCTTGGGATAACCTGTGTGTCTGCTGCTTTAGCCTTAGGGCAATTATCAATAGTAAGAATTTGAACAAATAAGAAAATCTGCAGAATTTTTTTTCTTAGGTCATGTGCACTCATGGTAGGTTGCTGGGCTTTAAAAGTCCTGAGAAAGACCAAACTCAAGAGGGCTTCCTGCTGGGATAAGGCACACAGGCAAATTGTTGAAGTAGTTAGAGCAAAAATATTGGAGAAATATTTGGAGGGAAATTTTCTGTATACCCTAAACATAGTAAGTAAGCACTGGACCCTAACAAACAGGATTTTGCAAAGGAAACAAAAGGCATTGTAGAACAACCAGAAGCTACTTGGAGGGTTTCACGATCCTGTCTAGAGAAAAATCTATCCTTTTGATGATTCTGCCCTGGCATGTCTGCTTTTAATTTCCAGTCCCCAGCAATTCTGGGCCTTATCCCACTGAGCTGCCTATACCAACTTAATGGTGCTCTTCTGATAAATGTTCTAATTTTGAAATTTTAATATTATATATTTCTTTAACTATTAAATCCTTTAAGACGAAAAAATATAGTGACAGTCTTCGGTGTAATATTTTCATCAAATGATGCATTCTTCACCTGTCTCTAGAGAAGTGGCAGAAATAGGTCATCCTTATAAGTGAAAATCACCCAACTCCAGTATCTCCAACAGAGAATAAGTGTCCCAAGAGAGCTAGTTGCATGGACCCTCCCCAAGGTCAAAGCAAGTTCTGCAGGTCTTAGGGGTCAGAACAAGTTCCATGCTATAGCCCTCCTCTCTACCTGTAAATACTATACATAGTAAATATCAAAGTCATTATTCACAGGAAAAAAGTCACCAAAAGCTAGCCTGGGAGATGTATGTAGACAGAAGCAGCTTCATGGTTAGGCAACATGAGCAGCTGTATGGTGCCCAAGGCTAAGGAAGACCCCCTGCTTGTTTTATCTGCTTCTTGACATTTACATCTTAAAATTCTTATTAATTTTATCTTGGAACTTGGGTTTTGTAAGTGAAGTCCAATAGGGCGATGGAGTATGACCATGAACAGAGTAGGTAAGTACAATATGTGTGTCTGCTCCATTTGCATACAGTGTTTCTGGTGTCCCATAAGCCTATAATTCTGGTAGACCCATCAGATGTGAGAGTTGAGCAGACTCAAAGTGAGCTCCACGTAAGTATGTTTAGGATTGAGTGCCTGAGGGCACTGCACTGACAGCCCCAGAAAGTTGTGCTTTCTGTTTGAATCAGGACTTGCTTCCGATGGAGAAATCAGGCAATCCTAAGAAAACACAAACAACCAAAGAACCCTATCATATCCTTCCTTACGCGTATTGCTTGCCTGTATTAGCCAACCATTAATAGTGAAATTGATGACACAGAAAGAAAGGAAAAGATAGGGCAAGATGGTTCCTTTCTTTTCACTCCTTCCTTACTCATCAGTAAGCTTAAGGTAGAGAATATCAATAGAATGTGAACCTATCAAGAAGTGAAATAAAAGACGGCTGAGTTAGTTGTATGATGTTTCCACGTTAAGAATGAAATACATATGCATGCACAAGCTACGAAATACAAATTGTGCAATGGTGGTGATTCTGCTTGAGTTAAATGATCTTATATTTGCATTTACAACTGCAACTGCACGATATAACGAAGAGCAGTAAAACTCAAGCTAATACTTTAAAATTTTAATTTTCTTTATTCAGTACGATGTTAAAAAGCAAATAAAAAACACCATGACAAGTTGAGAAAATGACCATAGAATAAAGGAAACAGCTTTATATTTTAGTAATTTTAACAGCACTTTCCTTTCTGCTTTTTGAACAAGAGGCTTTATATTTCATTTTTCACTGGGCTGTGTACAGGTGGGAAAAAAAAGTACAATCCAATCTCGGACATTTTGCCTTGTCTGGGTTGTAGGTGAGAAAAGATGGGAGCTTTATTGTATACAGTAGAATGTGGTTATAAAACCAGGGGCTTTATAGGGGAAAACAGTCGGTGTCTGAAACGTGACTTGGACCTGAGGTCTTGTGTCACCCTGGGAAAAGGTACTTAGCCCCATCCTTAGCCTTAGCTTCCTCTTATGTAAAATGAGAACAGGAATACTTTGCTAAGATTGCAGTAAGAATTAAAGGAGAGTATATAAAGTGTTTGGCAGAATGCCTAAACTTGTGTAAGAACCCAATAAAGTAGGTGACAGCTATAATTATTATTAGATTCTTAAATACATAAGAACCATTTTGAGACACAACCTACTCCAAGGTTACGTTCTTAAGTCACTGTCCAGATTTCAAGAGCCAGGTAATTTCTGCAGAAAAAATGACTGGTGAAACTTCTACAAGCAAACATCAATTAAATCAAACCTTTCTGGAACTGGAACTTCAATCCAGCTCCTATTTAAAAGTTCTAAAAATTATTAACAATCTTGAGTTCAAATAATCTCCTGCAAATGATAAATTGTAAACAACACTATTACTCAAGTAATACAGCACTATTTTTTACTATTGTATAATTTGGATTAAAAAAGTAAATACTTCATGATTTACTACTATTTACAGAAGGTTGAATTTTTAGGAAAAAAAATTTAAAAGGCAAATCTTTATACTCAAGGACATGATGTCTAGTATTCATAAATTCTGAATCTAAAAGTTTTGTCTGAGGATGTTCAGAAAACAAATACTTTGCAAAGACAGTGTGTGTATACACACACACACACATATGATTATGGTCAAAATTATCAGCTGTGATCTGAATAATTCTTTCTTTCTCTAGACCACTTTTCTTTCGTATTTGTCAGTCATGATTTATCAGCGATTCATGAAATTATTTTAGTGGGTCATGATCATGAACATTTCCTAGGTCATTATCAGGAATATTCTATTTAAAAGTAAATAGAATAAAAATACCAGTCTGTATCACTTATATTAAGTACTAAATTTTATTTGTGAATTTTTGTTTCAGATACGCATATATATATGTATGTCTATGTATAAATGTACATATTTTGGGGCAAGATGAAAAAAAATTTTTTTCTATAGCTCATGGAACAAAACTGGAAATGGTTCTAGAATTCCAGTGCAGGCAAACCCATAAAGGAATAAATTTGCTTGAATTACACATTTGCACATTTTCAGTAAAACCGTTGGAACAACACATATTCTTTATAAATCCATCTTTAAAAGAGAACTTGGAAACAAAACAAATATACACTGAGAGGCTTATGCTTTTGGTTTTAGTTTCCCAAAATATATATTCATTGTCACAGTATTACATATTTCACCTAAACTTGTGGCTAGTTCATACATATTATGGCATTAAAGGGAATTTTCTAGGAAATTTGATCTTTGCTTTTTACAAGAAAAGAACTATGTATAAGAAAGAGATACTAGTCATTTCATGAATGGAGATGCCAGTACTAGAACTAATTTTTTTTCCTACGCTTCATTCTTATTTTAATTTCTGTCTTTATCACAGTAGTTTATGTTTCTCTGCAGTACATTAGGCAAATAATGATTCAGATGAGAGGCGTAAGAATGGATGGATGAAACAATTCTGGTTGTTTTCAAAATTAAGAACACTAAAATTTATTCAACGTTATCCATGTTCTTCAGAGGCTTAATTATTACCCGTTTGCACAAAGAATTACTAGACATCATCACCTATGTTCCTTAAAGCTGTTGCTAACGCATAAAGGTGAAGGAGTAGAGAGGGGAAAAGTCAAGGAATGAGGGAAGATAAGTGAGTCTGTGTGTTAGTTCGGTAATGTCCAGGACAAATGTCTGGAAACTTATTTCTAGTAGCAGAAATTATAATAAAACAGAGTGTTAGCCTTCACACTATTCCCTACATTAGTATTTTTTTTAAACCCATTTGACTATTTATCGGATCTTGTGTAAGCTATTTAACCTCTCTGTGTCTCAGTTTCCCCATCTGTAAAACATAAAGAAAATAAAAATAAATCTCCATAGGATTGTTGAAAAGATTATAAGTGATGATGCATATAAAATGCTAAGCGCATTCTAGTTTCCATGAAATGCTCTGCAATGCTTGTATTTGGGGACCAATGTTCGTTGAAATGGCAAGCGATTTTTATGAGGAAACACAGTTGAATGAGCTGTGTGTATTTTTAGAAGCATGATTTTGGCAATTCAAACTGAGATAAGTCATCAAATGGCAACATATAGGTAGTGAAACCAGCAATCCAGCAAATCACAAAGCTCTTAGAAAAATAGCTGGGACGTTTCCAGAGGGCACAATCTATCACTGAGTAGTTTTATATTTCTGTTGAAACTGATCTATTCTGGCAACTTCTCCAAATTCAACCTTAGAATGTGATACGAGTTTTAACCTGGATAAAAACAGTTTTATTGTTCTTGAATGTATAAATGTTTCAAGAACATTTGAAATGTTATCACTTAGCTCCTTTAAATGTGTCATACTTCTTTTTTATAGCATCTAAGTCAATGCATGGATGGTGAAATTTTTGGTGCATTCTATAATCTTTTTATCCTTCAGTGAAAGATTATTTGAAAGCTAAAGGATTACAGAGGGATAACCAAGTGGTTCTTTTACTAAATAACAAAAGAACAGTTCAGAGGAACCAGGATTAGTATCTGGAAATATTCTTGCCTCATTTCCACTGCATTTCTTCTGAGATACAACATGTAAACCAGGGTATTATTCAAAGTGTGAAAAATGATTACAGAAGTGATTTACGAGAAATTAATCCATCATGCAACACTGTACATGACATTCAATCTAATGATACCATTCAATGAGTAATTTTTAATACTGCTTGTGCCTGAAATTCAGGTTAAAGTTAAGCCCTGATGAGAATTTAGGAAAAATTATGGCCTGCTGTTATGGCAATATTAAAACAACAATCACAACAACAACAACTACATCTACAATAGCAGTAACAACAGCTGCCATTATTTACTGGGCACTTAGTGTCAGTCAACTTGCTAAGCACTTAATGTGCACTATATCATTTTTCACAACAGGTCAGGATGACAGAGAAGAGTAGGCTGAGGAAATGGGGCCAGAAAAATTAAATAACATGCCAGAGGCCACAACGGTAATTGGCTCATTTGCTATTTAAAACCAGGGTGTTTGGATTCTAAAACGCACATTTTTACCACAATTTGGTAATTCTCTGCTAATGAAGAAAAAAGGATTCAGAATCTATCAAATAACACCTTCACAAAATATCCTAACTTTATAAAAATTAAATGAAAATGTATTTGTAACTGTAGTGATGGACATTAACAAGACTTATTGTGATGATCATTTGGCAATATACACATAAATCAAATATACGTTGTACAACTAAAACTAATGTTATATGTTAGTTATATCTCAGAAAATAAATGAAAATAAGTAAAATTATTAGGGGAAGTTATATCCCAGGTTCATTAAAAAGAAATCACTGAGCTAATGTTCTAACCCAAATCTCTTTAGCCACCTGGGGAGGATTTTAATTTCAAATAGTAACCGTACTGCGAGCTATCCTATGCCAGTTATATAAGATGGGTCCAATTAAAGAAAGCTAAAAGGAGGTTGATAAGATGACCAAAGCCATTTCCATTCAGATCACAGTTGAGCTGACCAAATTTGCCTTTTAAAAAATTACTTTTTTTTCTTTTCTTCATTTCTACAAGTTCAGAATCAAGAGTATTGATACCTAGACCCCATTATGTTCTTAAATCAGACATCAAATAGAAAGTTCAAAATGGTGCTTGCAAGACACAGATACCGATATCACAGTGAAGAAGGGGACAACAGAAAGGTGGCCATGTGACAAAGCCCAGGTGGTGAAACAAACTCTCTTTTATAAGGCAGGGGAAGCTGAGCAAGAAATAAAGCTAACATCAATATTTTCTAAAGGAAGGCATATGCCCACCAATGTTGGTACTCTATACCTTCTCCAATTCCTATCACTTATCTTTGATTTTTAGTATCAACAAAGTTGATGTTACATTCTTCACTACTAGAGACTATCTCACATAAATGCTATTCTGTGCTTAGTATATCCTGCTTAAGAAGGGAAAGTGTATCACCTGTACACATATGTGTTGTGTGTGTGTGTGTATTTACATTTTAAAAAATTCATCCAAAAGCCTATTAAACAAAAGGTTCTGGAATCAAAAGCGTTCATCTTGATACCCAGAAAAAACTAGCCACTGCAAAGACTGCTGGTCCTTCAATATCTGTCCTACTCCATTTCTTTGATAGGAGCAGACAGTTTTGGTGACTATTTGGCTATTCACAATATAAACTACAGTTCCCTGCTTTCCTTGCAGTTAGGTGTGGCATGTGACCAAATATTGGCCAGAGAGATAGGTGTGTGCAACTTCTTTGTCAAGATGTAAGAAGAACAGATAGGCTCTCCTCTTTGTCCTTTCCTCCTTTTCGCAGGCTGCGATACATACATGGTGGTGAGCTAGCCCTGACTGGGGCGGAGGGGGGGGGCGGGGGTGAAGGCAGATCCCAGAGGATGACAGAGCAACAAGGCCAAAGGACCTCGGTCACCGGATAAGCAGAGTTCTCCTGTGAGGCCTGAATCACCCACATGTGGACAGTTAAGATAAATAATTCTAAAGAGAAAAAACTTGTTTTTTAGATAATCTATCACTAAATTTTGTCTTTGCTACTTTCACAAAACCTATAGCCCATCTAATACACTAGCATGCCCTAAGTTTCTGGGATGTGAGACTTTACTATAAAGATATACATGTTTCTAAGAGCTAATACGTGATTTTAAAATAAACTTTCTACCATAAAATCCTACATCTACCTGATAATATGCCCTCTCTCTCTAAAACATACTTTCAGTGAAGGCAATAGTTCATTTTTATTCATCATTTCTCAATCCATGTACCTTTATTTTTTCCAGTTTAGTGAGATATAATTGACATAAATCTGTAAGTTTAAAGTGCATAGTCTGTTGATTTGATACACTTCTATATTGTAATATATTCTATTACAACTTTAGCTAACACCTTCATCATGTCAAATAATTACCAAGTCTTTTTGGTGGTAAAAATATTTAAGATCTACCACTCTCTTAGCAACTTTCAAGTATAGAATACATCATGTACCTTTAACTATTACACCAGCCTTTATGTTCCACGAAGGCAGGGACCCCACTCCCATGCCTAATAGATGATACAGCACAAAGATAACTAATAAAGATTCATTGAATTAAATTTTAGGGGGTATCTAACTTGTATTTATCATTAAAACTCATTTGTTCTTCTAATTTACAGTCTCATATAAAATATGTTTTTTTTTCCTTTTTTTTACTGATTTATAATCATTTTACAATGTTGTGTTAAATTCCAGTGTTCAGCACAATTTTTCAGTCATTCATGGACATATACACACTCATTGTCACATTTTTTTTCTCTGTGATTTATCATAACCTTTTGTGTGTATTTCCCTGTGCTATACAGTGTAATCTTGTTTATCTATTCTACAATTTTGAAATCCCAAATTACAATTTCAAAATTGTAAAATATGTTTTAACAAATAATCATGTCCTAAAAAACAGGAGCATCATGGTGCAAAATATCCATGATTGGAAATATGTACTTCTTCCCAATATTCTCTTTGATAATTTGTGTGTGTGTTTTTTAATTCCTTTTCTGTCTCTAATTTGTCTAATTCAACTCTTGCATATCACTGGGCATACACTTACTTTTTAAGTTATGCTATCTTTTGTTCCTTATTTCCTCTTTTCTTGACCTCCTCTTAGTAATTTTTGCCTTGCGTATTATTATTCACAAAGTAATAAAACCCTTCCTATAAAATCATAAAGGATATAAAAGAAGTAGCCATTGCCATGACAAACTCTCCTAAACCAATGGAAATTTAGAAGTAAAATAATAAAATATTTGATTAGATAACAAAATATCTAACATAGAAGACATCCTTTTTTAAATTAATAGAGTTCACAATAAGATTTTTGATAAATATCAATAAACAACTATGTGAAGCAACTTTATCCAAAATTCATTTGGTAGTGCATAAAGGCTTTCCAGTTTAGTTATTTCTTTGTACCCATTATCTCATAAAATTCTCACAAAACTCTGAAAGAGGAGCCCGTTTCCCAGATGAGGAAGCTGAGGTCACACTAAGAGTGCTGGAGGAGAAATCAGACCCCCAGTAAACCTATATTTCTTCTTGTCATTCTGAAGGGCTGAAGGAACAGTATGAGAGCCACAGATTCCTGAGAAGGCAGATGAACATAATAACTCTGTAATATTTATGATATGTTTCAATAATTTTAAAAGTCAATATTTGGTTGGAATTCATACAAGTTGGGAATTCAAACAATCGGGGATTTTCTAAAAGTAATTTTAAAGTAAGACAGTTAAAAAATGTCTGAGAAGACCAAATCAATTCCTAACTCTAACAATCCTACCTACTTTCCAATAGACCTAATGCAAATATAGCAAGTCTTACTTATTCTAATCAATCTTTTATAAGTATCTAAAACAAATATGACTCACTGGATGATACTTATACAATTAAAAGAATTTCCAAGTATATTGCTTTAGTCAAATGGTTTTTAACTTGAATGAAATCTTTCAAAATGAGCTCATTATTTTCTAAGTTTGTATATACTTTTTATACATAAATCATCTAAAATTTATGTTATAAATAATATCCCAACATGACTGTAGTCTATAGAGTTTGCTATAACACAGAAAAACAGTCCAAAAGTGAGCTATGAAGGAAAACTAGTCATTTATGTATTTCCATGCACCCATTTAAAATGTTCTGCTCTAGGTCATATATCATCATTTATAGTAATATTCTTAGTTATTTACTCATCTATTCAACAAGTCTATACTTCACTAAATTTGAAGTTAGACTCCCCTCAAATATACAAACTTACCTACAGCTCTATTAATCCTAGCCTCCTCATTTCACATTTCAATGGAGAATTTTACTATTTCTATTATGTAATCCAAGGATCCTTGAACTTTACACTTTTTCTGTAAAGAGCCCCAGAGTGAATACCTTGAGCTGTGGCGCCCACGGCAGGCCAGCTGCACCTACAAAAAGCAGCCCCAGACAATACGAAAGTGAACGAGCATGGAGGTGTTCCGGTCAAACATTCTCTACAGAAGACAGGTGGCAGACTGATTTGGACCCTCAGCCTGTAGTCGCCATCGCCTGATAATCCTTTTCCTTCTCATATTTAATCTCATTCCTTTTCACACACTCAAGAATTTCCCACTGTTTATCATCCCTTCTCTCTCCAACCTCTCCCCCTCAAACTGAACCTACTGTGTTGCCCTCTTACTTACTCTGTCGCACATCCAAGTCAGCCTTCTCTACAATCTCACTGCCCTCCCCGGCCCCACTCCCACCTCATACGTAGCAATGTCTCAAAAGTCTCATGGCGCACAAAACCAATGCCTGTCCTCCAGGAACTTCGATTCTGTCTCACTTCTGAGGAAGAAAAACCTGAGTTCAAATTCCTGAGCCTCTGGAATTTATAAACAATCTGTGCATGACAAAGATATTTAATCTCAAACTCCTGGTACAAGCCTGAAAATAGCTATGATTATATTAACATAGAGGGAGCTTGTAAGGCTTACAGATAAGATACAAAAAGTTTACATTAACTTGCGGCATCACCCCTTCCCATTCAATCTTTATAAAATTATTCCCATTGCCTCATTGTTCTTACTTAGTACAACACGGAATTAGGACGTAAGAAGTAACATCAACAAAGGGGAGTTTGCTTCTATTTAGATTCTAGGTTGTAAAAATAGTCAACTACATTGACATGTTTTTGCTAAATAGGTGATTTCCTCAGAAATAGTGGTTCTCTCCACTTCCTTCAGGTACACCAGCTACTTGGATTATCCTATTATTTTTTTATACATATCATTAAATTCTTTGGGTTTTCTCTTCATTCAGTTTACATGCTCTCATCTCCTTTCCTTGTTTCTAGAAGTGTGGCGTGGTACAGTGCATCCTTCAGCAAAACCCTCAGAATGGACTAAATATAAGCTCCACGGGTATAGAGGTTTGTTTGTTTTTTGGATTTACTATGTTGTATTAGTTTCTGGTGTATAGTAGGCTGGTGCAAACTACTAGATAAACAACAAGGTCCTATTGTATAGTACAGGGAACTGTATTCAATGGCTTACTGTAACGTGTAATGAAAAAGACTATGAAAAAGAATATGCACGTGGGTATAGAGTTTTGTTTATTTTGTTCACTACAGTGACTGACAAATCGAAGAACATAATAGATTGTTGTTCAATAAAGTAGTGAATCTCCTAGTACATGCCAGGTAATAATTTTCCATAATAGTTTATATTCATATTAGGACATTTTTCCCTAGGTGAATTAGACAGAAGTTACTGCATCTTTTCATCTCAGAGCAGGGAGAAAAAATAAAACACCTCACTTGTGTTTATAGCACCTGCTGCCTTAGTGTACTGTTTGTCTCCCTATTCTCTTCAAGGAAAGAGATCCTTTGTTTAAGGCCTTAAGAGCTTGACATTTATAAGGAAAATGCAAATAATATCAAGCATGGGAAGACTCTGGATAAATTTCATTATCAGCTGAAATTCTGCCCTCTGCCGCAAGCCAAGTAACAAAAGACCAGAGCAATCCTCGGCTTTGTGGGTGCAGGTAGATTAGAAGGTACATGGAGTCAGATGAAGGCAACAGGCTGTTCTATTTTATCACTGGCTCCTAACAAGCGTGCACATGCTTCAACGTTTATGCTTCAGGGTCTCATTGACAATTAAAAGCCCTTAATCTTAAGATTTAGAGAACTGAGAAGAGTGTATAAGGGTTCATTGCATTTGATAAAAATGAAAGGTGTGAAACTTTTGGACAAGTTTCTATCTCCTGTTGTACTAACACTTCTTTCACATCTTGAAGGAGAAGACTCAAAAGTCAGGGTGGTTACAATCTAGGAGGAATCACTCCTGATTTAGGGAACATACTGTAAAAGGATTTAAGTGTATCTATGTATGTATTATAAAATGAGGCAATGGAAAACATGAGTAGAAATGCAAAAGAGAGCCCCAAGTGAGACTGAGATAGAAAATTCATATCATAAAGACATATGTGTGTGTTATTAGTTTAAAAAACCCTTTTTTTTATTATTGAAATGACTTGCTCTTTTGTCTTCAACAATTTGGTTGAAAGCTGCCCAGCAAGCAATATCCTTGATAATTTATTTCACATTCACCTCTTCTTTTTTATTCCTAGTGACATCACCCTAACCCACCGGTTCTCAACCAGGAGCTATTTTGCCCTCTTGGGGACATGTGGCAGTATCTGCAGGCAGTTCTGGTTCTCTCTGCTGGGGGTGGAGGGTGCTTCCGATGTCTAGGACACCTAGTGGGTAGCGGCCAGGAGTGCCACTAAACATTCGACAACACAGAACTCAGCAGCAGCACAAGTACTACCACCACCCAGTGCCCCTCCACAAAAAATGAGCAGCCCCCAGATGTCAGAAGTGACACTGTGAAGCCATGCACTAAAACAACCCAAAAACGACACTGATGAAATGCTCCCCAAATTGATTCCATCTCCTCTATCTTTTGCTTGCTTCAATCCAACTTGAGAACAGTTGTCATGTTTATATTAAGTATGTTACTCTTAACGTGCAATAAACTTCACTGATTTCACTCTTAGAATAAAGTCCCAAATTCATAAATAATCTCAGATGTTTTCCTCCATTCTTTCTTATGGCTTCAGAAACCTACAAATCATCAATTTTCATGTTTTACCTTCCTATTATTTATTTTTCCTGCTACCAAAATATTAAAAAAAAAAACACTTTTCCAAACACGTTTAAATCATAGTCTCCTTTAAGTTTCAGCTCAAATCTCATCTCCTGTATGACTTTTCCTGAACTTTACAATAATGCTCTTCAATTTTGCAAATGTTCCTCTTTATCAAAACAGTATTTGTGAATGCATATTCCATTCCACTTTTTAAAATCACCTCATTCCCCCGCCATTTTGAGAAATAATTCAACTTAAATGCCCTAATCACTTTGCACCCAGTCTAGATCAGGACAGTAAAAAATTTTAGCTACAAAATTTAATCTTCTATTATCTAAATCAGGCTTTGTTGCAGTATAAAATGAAAACATTATTATAATTATCATGTGGATTCAAAACCTCACGAAAGTACTAAAAGTGTTTCATTTATATTTTCAACTAACTAAAATTTTTTCCTTTCAATTTTTTGTGCGCAGATGTGCGCACAAAATCTTTGTGCGCAAAGATTTCATAATTGACACATCTATAGTGGGAATATTGCCAAATATCCATGTTTGAAATGTACTCTCCACAGCACAGATTTCCTATAAAATGTGGTTCCTTTCTTAATCATTGTTAATTAGCACAGACATTTACCTTGAAATGAGAGATCAAGTGTTTTTACTGCTTTTGGAAATATCTCAGAAATATTATGCACAGCCCCTTGCCAACACAAAAATGTTCAACATATTTGGAATGCTTGCTTTTTTTGAAAAAGAAAATACGTATGACATTTTTTTCAAGTACTTTGCCATGAGACAACTACCACACTTCTGTGCAGATAAAAAGATTTTCTGGGACACTCCCATTTTATTGTAAAATAAATAAGTACCCTACTACTTAAGATAATACAATCTGTAAACCCACTTAACAGTTCACATGCATTGCAATGCATCCAGAACACCAAAGATGCTGACAAAGAAGGCCTCATACCAAACTGCTCTGTTAAAGATCTCTGACGGAGGACATTAAGTATCATATGTTATATAAAATCGTCTGAAAATTTGTATGTTAAAAATTAGTAAAGTTAATTTCTTTCTTAACTTCAAATAAAATATGCATGTGAAGAAACATCAAAATATGTTCTTCTGGAACCCCAGAACATCTTGTGTATCTCTTAGGTAGCTGCTCCCCAATTTGCAGGCTATGCTCTAATCTAGAATGCTTTATTCATCCTCTAAACTCCTATAAAATTTATAAACAGAAGACAAGTATAATGCATTGAGTATTTACTATCTGTAAGGTGTGCTACAAGTGCACCATTAAGTTATCTAATTTAACCTTACAACAAAAGGAATGATTACGGTCTACATTCTACAGGAAGGAGACCAGATTCATAGAGGTGAGAAACTTGCCCAAGGTCACACAGTCAATAAAGAGCAGAGATGGGAGTTTAACTCAATATCTGTCTCAAAGAAGCCTGTAATTTTAACTATGTTGCCAGACGTATTTTTAATAACTTAAGGGGAAGAAACATTTCCCAGAGATAACTAGATTGTTAAAATTGCATTTAAAAATCAAAATATAATAATGTGCCATAATTTATGTGAATGTAATGACTACAAGTTTCTCATATATCTCTAGAACTACTGACAGAATTATTTGATTCATCCAGGGTCTCTCTCCCCTAGACTTTTCTGTGAATAATTTTACACATTTTTAATATGATTGAGTTTGGCATGTACTTTTGGTATTCTCAATAGAAAACTTGTTCATATAAAGACTTTAAAATATCTACCATGAGCTTCATTACTACAATGCCCTAACATATACTTACATACTTAAAAATTTAAATCACCACATAAAATTATGGATACTATAAGATATGTAACAACAGTATCACTGGGTTTTTCTGTTGATATACAATCATACTTAGAATATACATCAAAATCTAAAACATGCTTACTACATTTTCAAATCGTTTGCTTTATTTTTGAAAATAGGAAGGGAAAGAAACAGAATGAATAAAAATGCTTTCTCTGTTCACACACTGAGATAATGCTATATTTAAAAACAACTTTTTGTTTAATTTTTAAAATAGTCTTGAATAGAGTCAGTTATCATTTTCTTGATTTGTATAACCCTTGGAAATTTTCCACAGAATCACTAATTATATAAAAAAAGGTATGTTTTTATATATTGGTCTTATTTCATATCACAATAGGAAGGAAAAAGAATTATTGCCACATACACAAATTAAAACAATGAATTAAACTTTGATTATTAAAATATGGTAGCAATTAAAAACTTTAACATGAAGATGAATTAAAAATCATTCAAATGAGCAAAAAAGGAAGGTCAAATATGTCTTTGTTCTGGGGAAACTACAAACTGGAAAAAAAATTAATTTACGCTAGAAGGAAAATAGTCACAGTATGTTTAGAATCTCGTGATTTAGAAATGCAGTTCAATTTGACCTATAAAGCTTTCTGGATAATCAAATTGTGCCTAGGCCTAAAGATATACACATGCCATTTGTTTAAAAAGATTGTGAATGCCTTGTAAACTTCTTTTACAATGTTATTAACACGAGTTGCTCCATATACTTGGCCAACATTGCTTATTTCTCCCATTGTCCAAGAAGAACCATAAACTGACAATTAGCATGGGAGTACTTTATCAGAGTATGGATTATGTGGAGCTCTTATTTCTCTCCCATTTGGCCTTTTCACAGCTCATTAGCACCTCAACAAGAAAGTTAAGGCTAAGGAAGGAAAGGCTGCCGAAATTCAAAATAATTGAATTTGCTCCTTGTCAGCAGCATATGCAACAGCACATTTAGAAATGCTAAAAAAATTAACCAAAATGGGATTCACAAAGATATTTAATGTATACAATGGCAATGTGCCTTGACTGATTTTTTTTCCCATTGTATTATCTTAAATACTGACCGAAATGACTGGAGGTTTTGGCAACCTACAGTACTCAAAGTTCTTTTGTTTTTAGCATTTAACAGGCCACCTTTAGAGATATCCTTGCCAGTGAGCAATACATAACACTCATTGTCAATATACTGACCATTTTTCAGTGAGAAGACAAGAAACCGAAAATCAGCTTTCCAAAAGGAGATTTAAGACGACTACATAGTTACTTGGGAAGAAAGAGTACGCCCGGTGAACAGTCGACTAAAAAGCTCCTTGTCTGGTTTTAGGCTTGCCTGTGTATCTGATGCCATCAGCCCCCTTGACTGTCCTCTAAGGGAAGGAAAATCACTTGTGGTAAAGCACAATTACAACTGATGGCTAACTGAGTTTGCCTTAGGTTCTTCCAGAATCTAATAGTTTTATGACAAATACATAAGAAGACATTTTTTCATAGGACAAATATCTATTTTTCTTTAGCAATGTAAATGTCTACAAAACAAATGCAGGCTAAAATAATAAAGGAATCCAATGCATCATTCAGAAAATGTTGAATAAAACAGGAAATGATGCAGAGAAAACAAATCTTTAAAATGTATAATGCATATATAAGGATTATTACAATGATGTCTGTAATGTCATTTTACATCATTAGAAATAAAACATATAGAAAAAATTCAAAGAACTTTCTTTCTATTCATCATACACTTGACTTCTTAAGACCGATTTTCTTCCTCAACTGAACTTTCCTTATCCAGCTGTCATTAAGGATGAGTGAAACATGGGTTTAATGAAATATAAAAGTGCTGATTATATCAACATATACCTTCTTAATAAAACTGAACCTTCTTAATGGACAGCATCTATCACCCAAAACACAGCATGAATAATGTGTACAGATGCGTAACTACATTCATATCAAGGTTCATGAGACAATGATTTGACTTCTAAGTCACAAGTACAGTTCTTTTTAAAGAACTTCATGTCTAAAATCAACAGATTTAAAATTCCATGTTTTTCTTTTACAGAAATTATCAGATCAAGCCAAAATGTATTTTATTGCCTCTTAGAAAAGGAATTTTTTTCAAAAGATTATCCAAAAAATGTCGACACATACTTTCATAACTAGAATAAAAATGGTTAATTATAATGAAATACTTTGATCATAGTCTAGAAACTACACACACACACACACGTATATCCGTATTTGGGGAAGAAGCAAGGAATTCAGAATACTAAGTCTTATTATGTATTCATTATTGGTAATATATCCTTAAACATAGGAATCATAATATGTTGCATACATTATCATTTTGCTTTTTAATAAGTATGTAACATGTTCACAATGAGTTGGTAAATCTATGTTTGTCTAGCTTACTTAGGGGCAACAGAACTAAGAATTTTGAAAATTTTGTGATTTGTCAAAACATTATCATAATTGTAGATTTGCCAGGTAGAGGAACAATTAGAAAAATGGATTGGATACATTCAATACATTACACCCTTCTTTATTTTGTAGAGAAGAGTTCTGAAATCATATGAAATTCTGGCTCTACCACCTGTTAAATAAAGTGATTCTTCAACAAATATTTACTGAGCAACTACCAAGAGCCAGGCACTGTTGTAAGTAATGGAGATACAGCCATACACAAAACACACAAAAATTCATGTCTTTAGGAAGCTAACCCTATTAGGGGAGGCATACTAAACAAATTAAATAAGTACATTTGAAGCTGGTAAGGCTATAGAGAAAAATAAAGTGAGGAAGGGGAATAGGAAGTGGCAAGGAAGAAAGAGGATGCTGGGGATTTAATTTAGGATGGCCAGGGAAAATACCACTGAGTATCCTGGGAGAAACAGACTTAAAGATGTGATGGAGGGGAAGTCATGTGAATTTGTGTGGGAAACGTGCCTAGAGGCAAAGGTATGGAGGCCACGATGGCTTCAGAAGAACGAGAGAAGGTAAGAATTGCCAAAGATAAGGCCAGAGAAGAATCGAAGTTGGAGAGGGAGGTGATTGTATACGGGGTTTAACACACAGCAGGACTATATTTTACTCCAAGTGGGTGGCAAGCCACTGGAGGATTTTCGGCAGCAGTGTGATGTGATCTAACTTACATTTTAAGAGGATGCCTGGCAGACAAAAGTGACTGTAGGTAAGGCAAGGGTCAAAGGTGGCAGACCAGCTGAAAAGGCTATTTCAATAATCCAGACCAGAGATGATGTAAGGGCAGTGGAGGCAGGGAGAAAGGATCAGATTCTGGATACAGATTGGTCGTGGTGGCCTGGCAGAATTTTCTGACTGATAATATGGGCTATGAGAAAAAGGGAGACTAAATTTGACTCCAAAGTATCAGCTGGGCAACTGAAAGTATGGAGTTACTACTAACTGTGATAGGAAGGGGCACCAATGAAGCAGATTTGGGGGTTTGTTGGTTCAGCTTTACACATGTTCAGTTTGAAATGAGTAGGAGTGAGTAAACGCTTATACGTCTAAGTTTGGAGTTTACCATAAAGTCCTGAGTCGGGGTAAACATTTGGGAGGCAATCAACCTACAGATGCCATTTGATATAATGTTACTAGATGAGATCATCAGGAAAATGAATGTGGTCTAAGACGTGAGCCTTCGTTACTGTCATGTTTTATTTTTGAATCACAATCATTAAACATTCACAACACATACACTCATATGATCATAAGCATATCAATTTTGTGGACTGTGAGTCAAGAATATTTTCTTCTTCCTCAGTTTGACAAATGTAAAGAACTAGCTATCGAAACTCAGAACATTCATTGACATTTTTCTAAATAGGAAAGTTGTTGCAAAATCGACTGTGGGAAACCATATTTTTCAGAAGGATTGTTTGTAGAGGTGAGCTTAAAGGGTCCCATCGCCCTCCTGCATTATTCACAATGAGCTGTTGAAAGCGCTTAAAAATCTGGCATCAAGGGACAGAGCCCTAAATGGTCAGCAAGCTTCTGCATAAATAATAGAATTCTAGCAGCGAATGTTTTAAAACAAAGCACTGCCTGATCCTCATTTTATTGGGTTTTATAAAATCAAATCATGTAAAAATGTTCCAGCTATGGCACGATCTATGCTCTCTGCCCTATGCCATTTTGCTCTCTGACAAAACTCGAATGTGAAAGATTATTTTTTAATAAAAGGTGGAAATACACTGAGAATTAAAGGCACTGAAAAGGATTAAGTAGGAATCAATACTAATAATAATCACTTACTAAAAATGGAATTCTATTAGTTAAATATTAACGGAACAAAAACTTGTTATTGAACATGCATCATGAATGTTCATGCAGATTTTTTGTGTGCTGGTTTCACCACACTAACAACCATTATAGATAGATTCATATCACATATTACATACAGCACACAGTATAGTGTATGTGGTGTACTATAGATTCCTACTGCAGAGTATATCAAAAGCCTTGCTTAAATCTCTCCCAACCTAAAACACGCCTGTCCAATACTATCACTCTTCAGTCTACTATTCCATCTCCACCTTGCTTTCATCACTGAACTTCTGAATAGATTACTTTATTTTTCTGCTTCCAATTTGCTGTCATCAACCTTTAATCCTAAGCAATCTTTTTTGTTTTCCACCCCTCTATTGAAACTGCTGTCTCAAAGCATACAAGTCTACTTACAAAACACCAGATCCAGCTGAGTCTCCCCCATCTGCAACCTCTTCAACTTCATTACAGCATTTGGCACTGATAAACATGAGCACCTTCTTCAATGTCTTTTTAAAAATCATCTGTGTTATAGTACTCCCATGAGGAAGGGCTATAATCATACTTAACTATTCTATCCCTCCCCCATCCCCACCTGAACCAACTTGGCTTCCGTTTAGTTTGTGTGCTTCAATATATCACCCCAGATAGTCTATCCTGGGATCTCTTCAAACTTTTTTGTACTTTTTCCCTCTGCGAATACCATATACTCTTCCAGACTGCTACGTTATCTCTTTTCATCCTAGCCCCTATGTGTCACTGGTCTTAACTGATACCTTAAGAACAAATCCTGATTTTCAAATGCAGTTAGCTCCACCCAGAGGTGTCAGTGGCACTTCCAGCTCAGCATGGCCATTTCTGACCATCCCTCTATGCCCAAATGTATGCATCCGGAGTTAGCTCCTTAAATCCTTGGGTTGAAACACAGAGCTCCATATTCAAAACTTGCCAGTGGTCTTCTCCTGCCTTCTGAATAAAGTGTATCCCCCTTAGCAAGATACTAGGGCCCTCCACAATTTGCCCTCAACCTTCCTTTCTAGTTGCCACTCCTACTCCGCCCCCATCACCATATACCCATGTCATTTACAATATGAACTGAAGGTGCATGCTTCTCTGTCTTTCTCATGAGGTTCCATAAAGTAGCCTGATCTTTCTATGGGAAGAATCCCCCCTATGAAAATCATATTTATCTATCAGAGTTCATCATTCAATTACCCACCACCTGCAATCTGCTAAGTCAAGATCTATGAAGCTGTGGTTTGTGCTCACAAACGGTTTGTATGAAAATCTATAATACTTCTTAATTCTACTGTGTCTCAAAGCAGTTATAAGAGTGTCTTTCTCCTCTTCTAGACCATAAAGACCCTGAGGATAAGTCAAATAACATCTAGCAGTTAATGCAAATTAGATCATCAATAAATACTTGATGGATTGCACCATCAGCATTTGACCTTCACATACTAATTATGTAAAATATTTAAGTACATTTTAAATTAAAAATAAATTTTAACAGAGAAGCAAGAAGGTATAATTTTAAAATTACACACTTAGGAATTCAGGATGCTTGGAATCCATTTTACTCTGCTACTTACTACTTCTGTGCTGTCAGCAAATTATTTAACTTAATCTGTAAAGTGGGAAGACTGGTGGTAAACACTACAGACACTATCCGCAAAACAACTGCCACATGTTCCTGCCATATATTAAGTGTACACTGAATGGTAACAAAATGATCCTAATAGCATTTAACAGTGATAACACGGATATGTGACCACTTTGAAAGCCTTGGTCTATTGTGGATTTCAAGAAAGTAAACAAGGTAAAGCCGCTGATTGAGAAGTTAGAATTATTGGCAATAAAATACCTTTATCTTGCACTGAAGATACAGAATGGTGCCTTCTCAGATTTTTCTGCTTCAAAACTACAGTCTATTCTGTTATTGCTGTACTGAACACTATTAATTTGCACAGATTCTGTCAAGGCCAAAAGCATTATAATTCTAAGAAAAATGTGTGCTCATAAACATGGACAATGTGTGTGGGCGAGTGAGAAAAAGCACAGCACATTCCATAGGATTTACTTAGGTTTTCTCAACTTACAACAAAGAACTGCAAAAATCCCCCTGTGTGGTTGAAGGTACACGTACGGAAAACAAAATTTAAGAAAATACCCTCAGCTACAAGTGGATAGGTATAAAATGGTTAATATTCCATTGCCAATACTAATGAGGGGTAAATCATTCTAAAATATTTCTCTCTCTCTCTGTCCTCAGTTCTTTCTGAAATTTGGCTTAGGTGCCTATAGAATGTTCTGAATAATGCATATCTCTCCATTATTCAGTGAATTATGTCTGGCTCATAAACATTTCTCAATTACCAGACATCAACCTGTTTTCATCAAGCTTAATTTCTTATTCCAATTAGCCATAACTTCAATTTTTAAATTTCTGTTCCCATGACACACACACACACACACACACATACACACACAGTTTACTAGCGTCTTACTTCTCTCCTAAACCTACCCTACGTAAGTATGTTGCACAAATATATTATATATTTCAGAAATATATCACTTTAAAACAAAAGAGGAAACAATATCGGGTTTACAACGTTATTATTGTTAACAAATAGAGATTGCTTGGAAATTTCTGTAGATATATATCTGACTATATGACATAAGTACCATCATAATTTATGAGTAAATACAGATATTATTTGGTGACTTCTTATTTTCTAATAAAATATGTAAGTCAATAAAATTTACTCAGAAAAATTGGAAACCATACATTAGGTTGACCTGGGAGGGTCCTCTATTTTTGCACTTTACAAAGTAATCTCTCCAGATAAATAGCTTTATTTTACTCTGTTTATTAAACTTTCTTCTTTGTTTTTGTAAATTCTACAGTGTATTTAAGGCTAGCAATCTCTGAGAAGAAAATATAAAACTGGCCAATTTAATAAGTCTAATCTATGTGAATGTATGTATTTCACTTCACATATGCTTATGTTCTTATATAAGCTGTGTAGTATGAAACCAACTCAAGTGAGTTCATGTATCATTATTTTCTTCTTTATTCTAAAAAAAACCTCAAGGTCTTCCTATGATAAAATGAAAAATGACAGAAAGGAAAAATGTGATGATATTGGAAATAAGCACACTCTGAAAGCCAATTTGTCATTGTTTTATGACATACATTTATCTTCATATACACAAGAGCACCTAGCATAGTACTTTGCCTATAACAGGTACTCAATAAATGTTTGCTAAATGTTGAATATATTTAGCCCTGGGATAGAGCCTAATGTATTGCTCTAGAAATACTTGATTCATCAGTAACCCAACCTATACTAAGCATGACTTTGTTTGGTGTCGGGCAACCTCTTTGAAAAGTATCCAGTTGCAATTTATATAAGATAGAAAATTTAGTGGGTATGAAAAATATTTTCCAAGGCAAAATAAAACATATTTCTAGAACCAATGGAAAAATATATATATTCAAATACACATGCACAAACACAAATATGTAAACACAAATGATACAGATATATTAGAAGAAGCCTACATGATAGCTCTTATTCCACCAAAGATTTTCATGATCAAACCATGGAAAAACACTGAAATCATTCAAATATTACCGTAAAATATTTCCCCAAATGTATTCAACCTATCCCACCTTGTATAGCAGCCCTGTGGTTGGAGTAGGATTCATCTCAACCCCAATCTAGAAATGGGCCCTGATTGGTGTAAGTGAAACTTCCTTGCCACAATGTTTGGCTCAGAAACATTGAATATAAACCCAGACATACCATTTTCTGCTGGCCATAGTGTAGCAATCACAGACACATGAACTAACATGTTCCAACCAAAAGAGTGCCCAGGCTTTTGGTATGATTACTGAGAATGATAGTAATTCTTTTCCTTTGGACATAAAAAAGAAAAGAATCACTGGAGATTCAGGTAGCTGTCTTGCTATTGTAACAAAACCATCCTGGAAAAGAATCAATCACTTGAAAGAGGTAGTGGAGGGAGACAGAACCAAGAAAATCACAAGAGAGATGGAACTGCATTATGATGACAAGCTGGATTAAATTCTCACCAGAATCTCACAATTCCGCTAGAATTTTCTATTACACAAGCGAAAAACTCGTAAAGTATAGTCACAAGAAATTTTTAATGGAGAAAAGATGTCATATATGACTGCTCCAATGCAGGTGTTTTCTGTGTGTGTGTGTGTGTGTGTGTACACCCATATATACACATTTTATATATAAAATGTATATATAAAGTGTGTGTGTGTATATATATATCATGTGTATATATATTTTTAGATTTGTCTTTGTTAGGGGATTAATTCAAAACTGTATTATGCTAGCAAGACAAAGCACTAATATGGCTCTATGTAAAGCACATGTATTTTTATTTAATATACATAGAAAAATTAAAAGGTGGTAACATCTAATTCACTATTGCAATAGGCCAAATGTTCTACAAATGTATTTCCAAAAATACTTCACTACCTAAAAGTAACTTATTCAACTTAGAGAATCTAGGTGGTTATATATTGTTTAAAGCACAAGAACTCTATCAATAGGTAAAATGTACTAACTCAATTATTTTTAATGAATTTCAGTACAACTGAGGAGAAAATATGAAAATTATAATATTATTTTTCCCTTACACTGTTCCCTTGTAATACTTAAAGAGAAATACTTTCTCCTAATATAACTGCTAAAGTTCCAAAGTAGACTTACTAAGAAAAAGAAGTACATTTTCTACTTTTAGTTATGTATGTGATAGAGAGAGACGAAATGACAAAAGTTTAACATGAATTATCAAGTTTAAAAGAATCATCCATAATATGGAGGAATATACACATGTATATATGTATATATTCCATCTAACAATTACTTACTCAGGCACTATTTACAAAAACTATCTATTATTCCTTGTGTGTACTTTCATGTATGAGAATGGGGAGGGGTGCAAATTTGAATCAATAAGATGACTACTACCTGAAATCACATTGTTAGTCTTTCCTTTATTCACTATGACACTAATCCATGCTAAAATGCAACTATTTTTCATAGAAGGATTAAAACTCTATGCATGAGTTTCCCATTATTGTAACAAAAAAAATTCTAACATATATGGAATTTGGAATCAGAGAGTGGAGTGTTGAAAGTAACGGATCCTAAAATGTGGAATAGGCTAATTATGTTAGAGACAAGGACCAAGAGTGAAAAGGACCCACCTATCCCAGTGATAGTTATCACATGATTAAACAACGGCCTATTTTATGTGGAGACACATACTTTATACCTACCAACATTATTAAGGGATGAGAGAGAAACAAAGATGTTGGCACCTACCAAGAAAGAAAGAAGTTCATGCTAAAGGTCACCTATCTAAAGCACAGGAAAAATAAAGAAACTATGATTTTTTTGAGAAGAACTTTGCTGCCTATGGCTTATAATGTAAATGACCTGAGAGTCTGATAATTTAGAGTTTGATAGAATTGGAAAAGCCAATTTTTATTTTTATTTCAAATCTAATGAGTAGAGGCAGGAGAGGCATGATTTAAGACTTAAGTACTTTAAAAAAAATCAACTATAGGGCTTCCCTAAAGCACTTTTCTGATAAAGTAGATAATCACTCCTGTCCTGATGAAGCAGCCGAGATGTAATCTACAGGCAAAGGGCAGACTGGCAATGCCTCCTATCCTAAACCTTCGCTGCAAAGTGCCTCGGTCAGGAGATGTGCAAAGCACAGGGACGTATTAAGGAAGATAAAAGGGCTCACATTCGAAGACTAGAACTAGAGCAGAGGACTTTGGTTACTAGGCCATAGACTTGAAAGAGAAAAAATACTAAAAGTCTAAAAATTATAGAGAAATCTGATCTCCAAAGTAATCTCAAGTCTGATTAAAAAATACATTATTATTCAACCCTAGAGGAAACAAAAGGACTCCAAAATGGTGCATTAAGTAGATGACTAAAGCAGTATAATCCCCTGCAATGGCATTTTCCACAATGTCGATCTCAGATACTACTGTGAAAACAACTTTCAAGGAAAGTTGTTTCATGAACAGAAGGAAGAATCGTCAGGAACTCTCTGACAGTACAAGATAGAATATGTGTTTGTTTCCGTTCTTTTCTTTTACACATTTATTTGTTTTAAATCAAGATATCCTGTGTTCTTTTAAATTTTTATTTAGGGGTATTGGGCTTCATTTTTTTTTTCATTTAATCATTGCCCACTGGACCATGAAGCACTGCATCGCAGTCTTAAAGAGAGTGCAGACACCCAAAAATCCCAACCATGGAACTGGCTATCATTGCTGGTAAATATTTTACACATTCTCTTTTCAAGGATGTTATGTGGACATTTTCAAAAGTGAGTATATACTAAGGAGGGTGTGATGCAATGCTGGATATTCAAACAGGAGGACGTACTAGACATTCTGACTGCCCACCTCATGTCCTTTCTCTTACTCCCCCATATACAGCAGCTTGATGACTAGGACTGGATAGCGATCACCCTTAATTCTAGATGTGAGTTTGGGTTTTGTGTAAGCCAACTGGGATAATTCTATCCCTTGTGCTACAGTGATACACTTAGCCAGGTACCTGATCTAAGAGGTTCCAATCATAAGAGAAACTCACACCTTTTGTTTGATATTAGGGAAAAACATACTATTAACTCCTGGCTGTGAACAAGAAAACAAGAGTTTCCAAGAGTTGCTGAAGAAATCCAGCCTGTAATAATCTGACAAGTTGAAGAAAAAAGAAAAGAGACCCATCCCTGACTCCAGCGATAAAACTCTGTGTTAAAGACTTGAGCAACCTTGAACTTATTATTTACAAAGTCAATACATTCTTATGTGACTTAAAAGTTAGTTTGAAACCAACAGCATTCTAAATAACACATAATACACATTAATGTTCTTCATCAACTTAATAAATCTTTAAATAATCAACGATCATTTTAATATGTACTCATAGCATCTTCACTGCCAAATGTTCTGATTTCAAATTCAATGCTCAATTGCTCAGTTCACCAAATCTAGTTAATTGCTGTTACTCAAAAAGCATTATCATTAATGCCACTGATGCTATTATCAATAAAACGAGGACAATTTGAATTGGTTCGCTTATTCATCAAATGGAAATTTTTAGGAAGGGTGTATTATTACAATCAGAGTGCCAAATGGGAATTTAATGCACCATTTTTTTTTCACAAGCTGGCTATAAATTGGAATCTTTAAAACAATTTTATGTCTCTCTCTCTCTCTACCTGTCTGTCTCCCTCTGTCTCTCCCTCTTTCTCTCCCTCCCTTCCTCTCTCTGTCTTTTTTACCTCCCCTCTGCCTCTCTCTCTCTGTCTCTATCTGTCTGTCTGTGTCTCACAACTAAACTAATGGTAGTATCATCTGAATCTCTTGCAAGGAAAAAAGATTACTGCAATGAACAGTTGGTAGATTTCATAGCAATAATTACCAGTTGCTCAGCCTTCACTCTTCATTTTTTAAAGAACTGCCTTTATTTTACCTTTTTTTATGTTGCCTGATTTGTAGTTTCTGTCATTAAATTGTCTATGTATTCATTCATTTTTAGTAAATAACAAAGAATGTGTGTGTGTGTGTGTGTGTGTGTGTGTGTGTGTGTGTTGTGTGAAAAGATAACCTTTGTTCACTAACTATCGCTCTCTTTCATGTCATTTTAGCATAGGAGTTAATAGGATAAATACTAGAGTCAGAAATTGTGTGTTCAAATCCTGGTCCAACCACTTTTCATCTGTGTGACTGTGGGCAGATTTCTTAACTAGTTTGTGTATCAATCTCCTCATGTGTAAAATGGATATACTAATAGAATCTTCTTCACAGGGTCGTTATGAAGATTGAATTAATGCATGAAGAGGGTTTAAGAGTGATGTTTGGCACATAATCATTGTTCAAAAGTGTTATCAATTTTTGTGTTATTATTCATCATTACAGACATTCTCCAAGAACACTAAGATCAACACTTGAGAACAAGGATCTTAGGCTATTACAATGGTTAGGAGTCTGGGAATTCAAAACTGTTGCTGAGTCCTGTGTATCTATTGCTTTCTAACTGTGTGACTCTGGTCAAATTATTCCACATGTTCTTTGTTAACAGAATTAAATTTCATCTCCTATCTCACAAGTTCATTGAGGGATTAAAGTGACATGTACTATGTAAAAGGGATATACATGTGTTATAAAATATGAGGAATCCTTTTTATACATAGGAGATTATACATTCTGTAGATCAAGAGAATTCCTTTCACTGCCTGTTCTGGTAATGGCTCAACACACCGGACACTTGTTCCTCTCCTGCCATGAGATTTTAGTGGAAACATAAATTTTTAGTTGAAACATAAATCCTTTTTCGCATGTCTCAACCTACTAGATTTGAGATATGGGTAATATAATGTGAAGCAATTATCTGATGTACCATTGGAAGGAAAAATGTGCCTGGCTTCCCGAGTCCTCAAGATCTCACCGTATCTTATTTTTGTAAGGGGTTCTTTACTATTTGGAGACAATAAATGCTTTGGAGAATATGATGAAAACTGTGGATTCTTTATCCTGAGAATATATACATAACAAGACATTTTGAAGATTATGTTAATGGAGCAATGGATACTTTTATACACATTTCATGAACTCTCAGGGTCTTATGGACTCTAATAATTGTTATATTCTTTTACTTTCAGTAATCTGCACTGACCTGTCATTCTGGGGCTAGTCAAAATTCTGTATCCCTCAGCAGTCAGTGATGTTAACCAGCACCTTTAAAAAACTCTCTAACAATATGATCACACGTGTACTTGGCTATAATAGCCTCTGCTTATATTTTTAAATATGAAAAGTTACATAGTGTACTATTTACCATTTTGCTAGCATTTATACATTATCCTCAATAAAAATATAATTTATTGCTCTCTTACTGAAGTATAGTTGATTTACAATGCTATGTTAGTTTCAGGTGTACAACAAAGTGATTCAGTTATACAGATTCAGATTCTTTTCCATTATAGGATACTGCATGATATTAAATATAGTTCCCTGTGCTACACAGTAGGTCCTTGTTATTTGCCTATTTTATATAATAATTTATTGTTTTAAATTTTGTTAATTGAATTGAGAATTTTGAAGATTAGATCACTGATTACTTTCTTTTCCTGCTTTTAACTTATTGAAAGTTGAAAATATATGTGAGAGGATTTTTTACCATTAAAAAATTTTTTAAATGTATTTGTATTTAAAACATGTAAATTCATTGAAGAAAACAAGAAAAGTGGGGAATTCAAAGAACTAAAACCTTCCTATAAAAACAATTTAGTATAAACTATTCTGGATGCTATTGCCTTTACTATAAATATACATATAGATGTATACCACACAAATATAGCTTATTTTTTCTAAACAAATCATGATGTTATCCCACCTACATTTTTACTCATATAATAGATTTTAAACACTTCTCAATGCCAGTAAATTTTCTTTTATAACTTGGTTCTTAGTGGCTTTATGGTATTGTATAATTTGGAGATACAATAATTCATTTAAAGAAATTGGTAGAAGTTATTCAAAGATGCAAATTTCTATAGAAAGCATATCAATTCCATAACAAAAAGAAACATAAATGAAACAGCTAAGGAATTGATCAGCAAGCTATTTTTCTTCCCATATGTCTCATTTGAACACTATTCAAATAATCTCATAATTAAAACTGAAATGAAAGAATTATATAAGCGCACAGTATTTTCTGTGCCTCTTCCTATTTCTTAAATTTTGTAATATTCCATTAAAAAATAATGGCTTGCAATAACTACGGAGAAAAGAAAGATCCACCTTTATAAAAAGTTACTATAAAAATCCTCCATGCATAATAAAAAATAATATCTACCATGTTTATTCTGTAATCATATTTATGGCTATTAACTCAATGAATTCTTGGTTCTTTTTAAGAGGCAAGACTTCTTCTTAAGCCACTTTTAAAACTGAGTGAAACTGCAATAATACATCCTAATTCACAGAACAGTAAGCAGCAGAACCAGAACTAGAGGGCAAAGTCAGTCAGACTGATTAGCAATTGCATGTGTGTTTAGGACATTTTAATCCCATGAAATTAAAGGGCAACCGCTTTAGCCATTATAACTACATGCTGTACATAGGGAAGATAGGCCTTCCGTCATCCAACCAGAACAAACATAAACATGTACTCTCTGTCTCTTTCTTCCTCCCTCCTTCTCTCAAACCATAGTTACAGAGTCTTTCCCTAACCCATGACCAAAAAACAATCTAAGCTTTTCACTTTCTGTCATTTGTGAAGAAGAGAAAACTTGACCAGTTAGTATAAAATCATCTACCTTGTCATTCCTGCAAGGAATTCTAATAAGTAAATAGGCAGGGTCCCTGGACTCCACTGTCAACCTTGGAAATATAACATGCTTTTTAATCAAAGTTTGGATATGCTAATCATTGTATTACACAATTTTAAAAATAAAATAAATACTAAAAAGAAAATCAAGGATGATGAGGCCATTTCTTATCATGAAGTCACCAGAGAAAAACCTGACATACTAAGAAACAACTCTTAAAGACATTAGTAAAAAGAGAATGTTATAAAAAAATTTTTAATGTAAGTCTTACAGGGATGTAAGACAGTGACAAATAATCTTAGTGGTTAATGCTGTTAGATATGCGAGTTGATTGGTCAATAATTAGTCCAACAACATAGTTGAGCCTTTTGTGTTTCTACAGTTGCATGTTACACTTCATGGAAGCGTGGCTAGAGTTATTATACAGGAGATTTTCTTCTGGCTGACTCATTCTTGAAATTTACTGATTCCATAATATACAATTCAGATTCAGTGAAAAACAGTGCATGGGCGAAGGAAGTGGGAAGATTTTGGTCAAAGATTACAAACTCGCAGTTTGAAGATGAGTAAGTCCTGGAGATCTCACCGCAAAGAAAGAAATGATAATTATGTGATGGGATGGAGAGGTTAGCTAACACTATGATGATTATCATACTGAAATATCTAAATGTATCAAATCAACATGTAGTGTATCTTAAACTTAAACATAATTATACGTCAATTATATCTCATTTTTAAAAACAGGTTGAAACACACACAGTACATGAAAATTGTCTTCTTTTTTCTTCTCGTTAAATAGATGAATAAAACTGGCAAACAATTTCATGTTCAAATGGTGTTAAAGTCTATGGAAAGGATTCTTAGGAATTAAATGCAACTCAAACACAGGTAACAGAAGGCATCTTAATGGCAGGCAATGAGAGAAGAGCAAAGACAATGAAGATTTCTAAAGATAAGGGTGGGGAAAAGGCAGAACTGCCCTTCATGAAATGGGAAGTACTACTCTGTATATTTTGTTGGGAGATAAATTTAGGAGGACAAGAATAAGAAAATAAAGAGTATAATAATCAATGTAGGAGGAAGATGTTTAAATTTCTGACAAAAGACTTTATTTTTCTTTCACCCTCTTCCTACGTCATGCTGAACCTGAAACTGCACCAAGAAATGTCTCTTAAATCATTAACACTCATTTCCTTCTGCCTTTTTGTACTCTTAAGAAGGTAGTTACAGAATATTTCTTAGAAGTCACACACATAACCATAAAATTTAATTTGCTAATCTTCATAGAGTTTTATATAATAATACCATTTTAATGAAAAAGTAGATGAAAGGTAAGCCAGGTACTCTTTCCTCTCAGCAATGATACAATAATAAGTAGGTGAACTGATGGTATTAATGACTCTTGGCATTATGCTTAATACTGTGGTACCAGATATACTCTGATATGTGTGCTCTATAGTAAGAACACCAAAAAGCGCAAGATATGATACATGCGGAAACAGAATGGCTTTACAGTTACTTGGGAAAAACTGTCTTTACCTCTGGAGACATCTGGAAGTCTGCATTTCGACTGTTAGCTTAACTAACAGTAGGGGGATTTAAGGTATGCTTTTTAAGATCCTAAATTCCCATGATGATCTGCAGGGTCAGTGTCTTTACTGATGCTTGGCATCTGGCCTAACCAATGTGACAAGGCAGGCTTTAAAGGCACCCCATCAAGGACTTCTCTTTGAGCGCTGCAAAAGCTGATTCGTCACTCAGGAACTTGGAATGGCTCTCAGACTTTCAGTGCTTACTGCACCCTTTAGCCCACCATGTTATCTGCCTTTAAATAAAAGCCTTATGTGAATAGACTCTGTGGAGTATGGTGAGGTTTATCAAACACCCAAACTGAGGAAAACTTTCTAATACATTATTTCTTAGCCATAATAAATCCTAGCGGCCAGGACTCATAGGTATTTTCACATAGTTTTTATATTTTATTCTGTATTTTCGGGAAATTAAGGTATCTCCTTATGTTAGTGAAATGTACCTATGTTTTATGTGAACAATTCCTATGATAGATCACAAGCTAATTAACCATTTGGAAAGAAACAATTCATTTAGCTTCAACCTTATCTATCACGCTTTTATCAGAAAACTCTTTCTGCCATGCAAAAAAACTAAATTTCCTCTCTTACATCAGAAAATAGCTTCCTGAATTTTGATTGTGTTTTTACTTGCATCAGAAGAGTCAAAATTACTCTGTTCCATAGAAAATGCTACACCTTGGAAATTCCAGGAATTATATACACCACAAATTTTTATCCATAAAAAATTAAAGGAGGGCTCATTTATTCTGATATACTGATTTTATTTTTCCTAATATTTTAGGAATTTTCTAACATTTAGAAATATCACTATGAAATTATAATATAATTGAAAGTGAGAGTTCAAATGTTAGTTTTGTCAAAGGTCTGACCTTTTTCTCCAACAGTAATAAAACTGCCCTCACAAACAGTCCTTCAGTCAATGAGCAGAATTAAGTTTCATCAAGGTAAAGGATCTTTATCTATAAATGAGTTAATCTACTTTTGGGCACTATTAAAATTTCCTCTTACGACAAGTTGAAAAAGCTCCATATAATTCCCAGACTAACAGAGAAGAGCACTCCCTTCACTTAAACTTAGGTATTACATCTCAATTGTTAACGTAGAATATTTGTTAAATAGATTTAGTATTTAAAAATGTCAAAACTTCACACAAGCCAAAAATGTGACATCTTCAAAGTTCATTAAAGAACAGTCATTTCACTTTGAGCTTAAACACCCCCGCCAGGTTCCACCCCCTGCCCTCATGCGCGCGCGCACACACACACACACACACACACACACACACACACAAACTGTAGAAGTTGTTGAGGACAGAAAATTATCAGGCTATTTAGAACTCATAATTGAAGGAGAAGTTTGCAAGTCCATATCTACTTATCTACTTAACAGTTTCTTCTCTGGGCTCCCGTAGTTCTTAGTTACATTTTACATCACTTTTCACCAATTCCTTCTCTACATATTTTCCATCCTTAGTTAACAAGTGGTAATTTCCCTCTCTACCTGTTCTTATTACTATTAAAGAAATAAAGCTTCTTAGGGTAGCAAAGATCCCAGAGCTATCTATTTCTTTCATTTATTGAATACAGGCTTACTTTCATGGCTGTAGGAATGTTATTTATTAAAGTCATGCCCCACTTAAAATAATTTCATTCTTCCCTTCACTTACCTAAGCCTAAAAATTCATGTTTAGAATGAATTTACTCCATTAAAACAGACCTAAGTATCTGTCCCTGGACCACTGCAGGGCATCTGTACACATTACAGATTCTTGGACCCCATCCAACAGGCTTGTGGGGTGCCTCATGAACCTGTACTTTTACCACCTCCCCAATCCCTGATGTAACTTTAGAAAATAAACCACATGCTCGGAATGTAGCCTATTCAGCTTTGTATTGTTTATCCTTTTATATGTAGATGTCCTGTTCAAGTACGAGAGATGGTATTAATAATTTACAGAATGAAAGGGAAGAAGATGTAAAACTCTGTCACTGCAGGGTTCAGATTGTAGGAAGTAGGCCTAAAACTGAGTAACTGATTAGGGTCACCAGAGCACCACTAATATATTATACCCAGAGAGCTACTCCCTTGAATAATGATTTCACTCAATTCTTTCCTAGAATATGGAATAACTGGTCACATCAAAAGAATATACTATTCATTCATTCATTCATTTATTCCACTGATATATTTTGAGGACCTACTATGTATCCTAGACACTGAGTCTTTTCTCTCTTGGAGTTTTCATTCATTAGGGGAAAATGACCTACAAATAAATATATAATATAATGCTGATAGTGATAAAGCTACCAGGAAAAAATTAAAGTATTGAAAGAGGAAAGGAGTGATTGTGGTGGTATATTAAATAGGATATTGAGAAAAGTCCTCTCTGAAGCCTGAGTAAGGTTAGGAAGCAAGCCATGTAAATATCTTAGACAGGGCCTTCCAAGAAGAGGAAACATATGTAGAATTCCTGAGTTGGAAGCACATTTTGTCTATTAGAAACAAAGCTGGCAGGCCAATGCACCTGGAGCTGAGTTATAGGGAGAAGAGTGGGGGAAAAAAGTAGGATATGCAGGGAACAGATCACATAGGGATTTTGGGTTTTCTTCTGAGTGTAAAATGAAATCATTCTAACATCATAGCTACTTGTCTCTACTTACTCAATATGTAAATTCTTAAGGGCAACAATGTAACTGTATACAAACCCCATGCCTGGTTCATTGCCACTCATTCCATAACAGTTATCACTATTAGACAAGAATCATAGATCAGGATCACGGATTTCAGGCTTACAATGAAGCCAAAAGTCATCTTGAACAGCTATATGGTTCCTGTACACAGTGGGGAAACAGGTTAATGAACCATGTGTCCAATGCCTGTTTCCTTTGAAACTAGTCTGAAATCTGGTCTGTGCTTAAACACTTCTCTGAACAGAAAGCTCATCATCCTCCAAAGCCTTCTATCACAATCTTGGGTATTACTATTAGAACGTAAGTACTAGTTAAAAATCATGAATGTGCTCCCATGAATTACAGTGAGTTAAACAACTTGATTGATTTTTTTAGTTTAATAAATTAGTATTTTATACTTAAGAATTAACATCACTAAGCCAATTTCTTGAGGGCATGGCCATGTCTTCAATTCTTATTTCATTTTGTCTTTTGATGTTTGTGCAAATCACTGCTTAAGTATTGCAGCAGTCATAAACACTGCTCATGCTTATTTTCAGCTTTCCACATTTGAGATCTGTAATATGAATATACTTTCTAGTGTTCTGTAAGGACACATGACTTGTTTTGGCCAATGAGTTGTGAGCTGAAGTAACATATACCACTTCCTGCCCAAATATTTAATTGCCAGTATTTCACAACTTTCTTTCCCTTTGTACAGTGACTAGAAATATTCTTGGAGGTGGCTGTGTCATCAGGCTGGGTCACTGAGTGATCACAATGAATAGAGTACTCTTGCTGACTCACAAAGTGCATGTAGTTTGAGAAAGCTGTTTCAAAGTAATGAGATTTGGTAACCTGATCTAGAATACCTGATAGAGATGACAAAAAATATTATCAAGTAGCTACTAATACATTCCAATAGCAGTCCTTAATCTACATATTGTAATACATTAGTAAATCTCCAAATCAAAATCAGGTTATCCTAGAAAGGAGCTTTAGTGTGGTTCCTAGTACATAGTAACTACCCAATAATTGTTTATTGAATGAAGGAATGAATGTAACTATTTATCTAGCAAGAGGCTAGTTAGATTTATTTTCTCAATTTTTCAAGAACCATTGTGTAATAATGGCTTATTTCCCTAAAAAATTAAGTTGGTAAAAATTCAGTTACTAAGTTGTTAAATTTCCAATGAAAAGAATTAGGAACACAGAAATGAAAATTAAATGTCAACTCACATACCCAAGCCAATAATGAAATTTGAAGTTATTCACCTTAGAAAACTACAAGGATTTTGAAAACAGCAGCAAAGAAGCATATAAATATTTTCCTTCTGAGGGAAAGACTGAATCAAGAAAAAGTTAACTAAAATAGACTTGTTTTTTCCAAAGTCAGTTGGACCGAGGATGTGGTCTTTGCCTCCCAAGTCATCCATTATCTGATTTCACATGAGTGTTATCCCAAGAGGCATAGCTACTTCTTCTTCTAAAGACTTGGGGAGGGGGAGAGCCATGAATTTGATAGATAACAACTTTAAATATGTACCAGATATTTTCTTTGACTACTTTCTACCTTCTTAAATTTTGGAATGTTCTATTAAACCTAATGGGATCCACAAACAACTACAAGTAAGGTGACATGAGAATTAAATGGATATATAGATTCATAGTGTCTATCAAGATTTAGAGTTCTAGATATGGGAATGGGACTAAAGAAGTGGCTACATAAGGGGAAGGGTTGTTGAAGACAGCCAATATATCTAACTCAGAACAGGAAATATATGTATTTGGTATTATGAGTAGTATATGTGTAGCTGTATGTGTATAAACATGCACATACACAGACGTAGTTTTAATTTTATATATATATATATATATATAATGCAATGTATAATTATATTTCATAGACTAAAGCTTTCTCTTTTACTTAATCATATATCAGGGCTACCTTTACAACATGGCACTAAATATACCTCTACAGCATGAATTTTAAAAGTTTCATGATATTACATTAAATATATTTACCATAAGCTTTATTAATCCCATACTGATGGATATTCAGGTCTTACCTATAATAAAGGCCGTGTTTGACAAGCCCACAGCTAACGTCATACTCAATTTAAGATCAGGAACAAGACAAGGATGCCTGCTTTCCCCACTGTTATTCAATATAGTATCTGAAGTCCTAGCCAGAGCAATTAGCCAAGAAAAAGAAACAAAGGTATCCAAATTCAAAAGAAGATGTAAAATAGTCACTATTTGCATATAACATGATATTATATATAGAAAACCCTAAAGACACCACCAAAACACTGACAGAACTAATAAGTTCAGTAAAGTTGCAGGATATGAAATCAATATACAAAATCAATTGTGTTCCTACACAATAATGAACTAGAACAAAGAGAAATTAAGCAAACAATCCCATTTACCACTGCATCAAAAGAATAAAATACATAGCAATAAATTTAACCAAGGAGGTGAAAGACCTATACACTGAAAACTATAAGACATTGATGAAAGAAATTAAAGAAGACACAAATAAATGGAAAGATACTGCATGCTCATGGATTGAAGTAATTAATACTGTTAAAATATCCATACTATCCAAAGCCATCTACAGATTCAACACAATCGTTATGAAAATTCCAATGGCGTTTTTCGCAGAAAGAGAACAAGCAATCCTTAAATTTGTATGGAACCATAAATTTTCATTCCTTAAAAAACTACAGTTGACCTTCAAAAAACATGGGTTTGAACTGCACAGGTCCACTTATATGTGGATTTTTTCAACCATAAATACTACATTGCTACACAATCCATGGTTGGTTGAATCCGTGGATGTGGAAAGGTAGATATATAGGAGCCATGGAAACAGAGGGCCCACTATATACTAAACACGACTTTTGACTGTGCAAAGGGTCAGTGTCCCTAATCCCCTTGCTGTTTAAGGGTCAACTGTATTTCTTACATCACTGTACTCATAAGATTATTGCCCTTAGGTAAATTTCTAGAGGTATGAATGCAGGCTTCAGATTTTACAAATTTAAAATTTTGTGATGTATTTCAAAAATTATGCTCCAGAAAGGCAACATCAATCATTCTGTTATAAACACTTCATAACTCATGAGATTTCTTGATTCCATATGCTCTGAAAAATTGTATTATCACCCTTCCAATCTGCCTGTCTGGTGGGTAAAAATGACTTGTTTTAAATTGTGTATCTTTCATTACTCGCTAGGGAGAATGTCTTTTTATATATTTACTGATATACTGACTTTTTTTTTCCTTTTGTCATTTCCCATATCATGTTGGTTTTTGTGTGTGTGTGGTCATTGTTCCCCGTATCATGGTTTTTGTGAATTTTCCTACTAAGATGTGCTTTTTCTTATTGATTTATAAGTTATTTATCTATGAAGGCTATTAAAATAATATGTTATAAATGTTAGAAATAATTTCCTAACTCATTACTTGGCTTTCAACATTCTTTATGATTTTTCATGTATAAATTCTAACCAATACATGATACAACAAGAACTGCCTTACTAAATACCTTCACCCACTCTATAAATAACTACTATAATCATAGAATGTGAAGCAAAAGAAATGGTAAAATTTAATCTACTTCAGGATGACACCTGCACTCCAATGTTCATAGCAGCACTATTTACAATAGCCAAAACATGGAAACAGCCTAAATGTCCATCAATAGGTGACTGGATAAAGAAGATGTGGTATATTTATACAATGGAATACTACTCAGCCATAAAAACCGACAACATAACGCCATTTGCAGCAACATGGATGCTCCCAGAGAATGTCATTCTAAGTGAAGTAAGCCAGAAAGAGAAAGAAAAATACCATATGAGATTGCTCATATGTGGAATCTAAAGACTCATGGACAGAGAATACAGACTTGTGGTTACCAGGGGGGCAGAGGGTGGGAAGGGATAGACTGGGATTTCAAAATTGTAGAATAGATAAACAAGATTACACTGTATAGCACAGGGAAATATACACAAAATGTTATGATAAATCACAGAGAAAAAAATGTGACAATGAGTGTGTATATGTCCATGAATGACTGAAAAATTGTGCTGAACATTGGAATTTGACACAACATTGTAAAATGATTATAAATCAATAAAAAATGTTAAAAAAAAGAAATGGTAAAATTTTTAAGAGCTTAATAGATATTTTCTTTCACATTCATTCCTGGCTTCTAGGACCAACTGGGCAATGAGCAATTAGCAAATTAATGGTAATACTACAGTGCTTGTGGCATACTTGTTCCAAGTAGTTAAAAAGCCTTTAATCGGTTGGTTCACATGAAATTTAAATGATGAAATAGAAGTAGAGGAATCCATGGGCACATCTTATTTCTAATTCCATTAATGATCCAAAATTCCTCTTGAAATGACTTTTTTAGGTATTATAAAGTAAATTTTAATGTTTCAGAACGAGAACTACATATCTCAGGAAGCAGATAATTGCCCCTGGATTTAGCAATCTGACCCACAGTATAGAAATTTCTAATTAAAGTCTTCTTTTTATAATGCTAATCTTTCAGCCAAAAATTTCCTTGGGACATGTTATAATGAAGATAAAATGTACTAAGATTTTAAATTAACCAGCAATCCCAGAGAAACCTAATAAACACTTTCATAAATGTTCACTATACATAAATTTTATTGTGAAATAATCCTATTTTTATCTATAGCTCCCATCATAGGCATCATTACATCATGAATAACTGAACTAATAGAAATAAATATTTAAAATGCTAATCTTCCAAATATGGATTTGATATACGTAAAAGAGGCAATGACTTTCTGTAACTGAACACCAGGCAGATGATCTGGAAATAAAAAAATCATATAACAATAATGTTAACTCATCATTAATCCCTTAAAACAGTTTCATTCCTTAAAAGTTTAAAAAACTGATGTCTGTATACTTATCACAAGTTTTCCATGATATAAAATACCTTATATGAGTTCTAAGTATATGTTGCTTTCACAATTACTCTATATTAATTACCACTAAATAAGATATCCCTTCCAAAGAATTCATCTTTTTCTTTACATACACAAGTTTAAGGGAGTAAAGCTTCAGTTAAAATAAAACATTTACCAGTAGATTTGAGACTTAATGACATTGAATTTACCACCTACCTATCATATATTTACTGATATTGTTCTGCAAATTTGCTTAACTTAAGCTGATTAACTTAGCATCATTCCATCTTTGTCCTCATATTATTCCCTAGGGAAAGACCACAAACTAATGTGTAAGGACATGTTTTGATGGAATTTTGTAGCAGGGATCATAATTATGAATGGGTATCTACTAAATGTAAATTTTAAGAAATATATTCAAATAAAATTAATTTCCAATCAAGGTTATCACATATGTTCATTTTTGATGTTACCACACTTTGAGCAAGTTTTCATTTAAAAGAAGGGTTAAAAGTTTAACTAAGGAGTAATTATTAAATAGTAAAATAAGAAAAAATTGTTAGAAACAATAAAATCAATGAAAAACAAGAAATCAAATCAATAAATGTAAAAACTGGAGACTGTTGTACAGAAAATGGGAAAATGTGGGAAATTTACTTAAAATATTACTTTAAAATCCTAGGACAGAAATCATATTTAGCATATTTCAAGATGCAAAGTCTTAGAACCAGTATTTCTACCAAGTGGCCTTATTTAAATGATTTAACATCTCTGGACTTTAGTTTCTTCACCTATAATACCCTTCGTACTCCATAACATATGAATTCTTCCCAAGTGAATTTGAAATTTCACTTGGAAAGCAACTGAATGATCTCCATTGCATAACTTACTCTGTGATATTTATAGGCAATAACATTCTCAGACTTCTTTGTTAATCAGGAGCCTGTACAGGCTTACTTAACTGAATACAGTCATCAGTAAGTACAGTACTAGTAGCAGCAAGCTGGCTACTTTTCCCACTTGAGCACTATCACTCATTTTGCAAATTGTGGCAGACTGTATTTTTCAAGGAGGTTTACAAGATCTCCCATCCTACACAATGCCTCTTACAATGCAACAATGACACTTCTCCATCAAGAGTGCAGTTTATATTCCCTCTGCTTGAATATGGGTGAACCTGTGACCGTGGATCAAAGTACACTACGTGATTTCCAAGACTAAGCTACAAAAGGCAATACAGCTTCTGCTTGGTACTCTTCAGATCACTTGTTCTTGGAACCCAGCTAGCCTTTTGTAAGAGTACACAAATTACATGGAGAGGCCACATGTAGATGTTCCAGCCAATTTCCCTGGCTGGAGTTCTAATACTAGCCACTGGACACATAAACCAAGGAGGCTTTGAGATGACTCCAGCCTCTGCTACTGTCTTATTGCAACTGCATAAGTCCCTAGTCCAGTAACCCTCAGAAGCATGAGAGATAATGACAACAATGAGTGTTATTTTTATAAGCTCTTAAATTTTGAGGTGATTTGCTACATGGCAACAATAACTGCAGAACAAGACATACACGACTTTATTAAACAGGTGAGCTAATAATAGACAAACATTTGAATCATACAGCAAGTAAGATGATGAATCAGAATTTTAACATACATTCTTATGATATCATGCTTCTTCAAAAATGTATCTTATTTGCAAAAAAATTAAAAACAAATATTTGGCATTAATATTCTTTAAGGGGCCAAAAATAAGCTAAACAAGATATAAAACATCCAGTCTATAGGAAGAGATTCAAAAAATGTATTAATGATTACAAATAAGCCACCTGCTCTTTTTAAAGAATGTTACATAAACAGATTAGCTTGGTTACACCCAATACTTCTTTCAACCTTTATAAATCCACCAGGCCCATAAAATGTAATGAACATGAAGTAAATGGGAACTTTCACATATCCTTGTTTTGCAAAAGTTGACTCCATTTTTTTTTCTAAATCATCCACAGCTATACCTCTGGAGTTATCTCCAGTATCAAAAGACAGATGGGAAAAGTCAGATCCCAGCACTAGTGGTTAAACTATCTATTATCTTTTTCAGAAGCGCCAATTACCTTTGACAAAGGTAAAAACAGAATTTCATTGGACCTTTTTGGATTTAGATTATAGTTTATATCATAATTTATGAATATAACAAAAAATGCAGGAAAGTTGACTTACATTATTATAAACGTTTCTTCATCCTTAAACACTTATTTAGTGCCTATTGTGTAAGAGAGTACATGAAGGGTTTTTTCACAAATGCTATGTGTTAATTATTTTAGCCACCATGTAAAGCAGAAATTGTCTCCATTTTAGAGATGAGAAAACCAAGTCATAGAAAATGGTACATTCAAGTCCCATAGAGAGTTATTAAAATAGTAGAGCTGGAGTTTGAAGGAGATTAGCTTCCTCTTGCCCTCCTGTAAGAGAAGGCTCACCTGATACTTTCAGCTACAGAATACTCCTTTACCTTTAGCATTTGCAGTATTTTTTAAAATTTCAGCTCTTGTTTCTTTCTTTTAAAGTGACTAAAATGACTTATAGTTATTTTTTAAGGTTTACTTACTTATTTATTTATTATTATTTTTTCTTTTTTATTTAATGGAGGTACTGAGTACCGGACCCAGGACCTCGTGCATGCTAAGCATGCACTCTACCACTGAGCTATACCCTCCCCCAACTGGGCTTTAGAATCATTTTAATTTGATTTTTTAAGCATTTTGGTCTCTTTTCCTATTTATAAATTAAACCTGATGAAAGCCTGTCCATGTAGTTCATGGAGACTCAGGAACTAGAAGAGTTCTAGCATACAGTCTATGCTTAACGCATACTGAGTGAGTAAACGAATAATATTAGGATAAAACCTCTAATTTTAGGATGTCTAACTCAAAACTCTGATTCTAAATATAAGAATTTTGTGTACCTGATGTTGAAAAATTTGAAAATACTTCAAATGGTATAACTTAGCCAGGTGGGCTTCTTTTTCCCTTTTTCCATTTCAGAGATTTTTTTTTTAATGGAAGAGTGTATTCATTCAAAGTAATATCATTATCTATATTCTTTCTGAAGTTCCCTCCAGTTTCAAAATTCTGCTCGGAAATTTTCAGTGCACCAATCTTTAAAGCTGAGCTCAAACCTGACGATCCTCTTTCTAGGTCATTTGTTCAGTCACATCAGAAAGTAGATAGACTTCCATGAGCAGATCAATGGTGCTTTTAATCTAAGGAGAGCTCCCCACTGGCTGGCTTTACACCCTCTGTTTGCCAATTCTTCTGCACAGTCTGTGTTTGGTCTAAGGGACAAGTTGTACTGGGAGGGGCCAATGGCGGAGAAAGAGTGAAGGAACTCCTTCCTCTACCTCCTCCCCACACAGGAACAAGGTGCCTAAAACCACCTACAAGTGTTTTTTTCTGCTTTGGAAGGAAGCATTGCTATATTCCACTTTGCATGGTTCCAAGATGATTTCTCAGCAACTTTAAGTTCACCCTTTTCCTTAGAATTTTGTATTCAGTATATTAACTCAGGCAGTTGCCAAACTCTACACAGGTTATGATTCAACAGTTTATTTATAAATCAGAATCTATCTTCCCATAGAAGAACTGATAAAAATATAATAAGGTCCTCATATCAAACCACAAAATTTCATTTAACACCTGCTATATTTAAAGTAGTAATCATGATATTGGTACCAGTTTTTGAGAACCTACACTGCGCTTATGCCATGGTAGGTTCTTTATATAATTCATCTTACTTAATCCACCAAACAGCTTTATGAGTTAGATATAACTATTATAACACACAGGAGGAAACTCAGGCCCACAAAGCGCAAGAAACTCTGTCAAGGCCATATAGCTAGAAAGTGGCAGAGCTGGAACATAAACCTAATCCCATATGATGCCAGACTCTGGGCTCCCTCCTCTTTGTTCAATTAAAACATTCCTCCTCAAGAAGTGATGCTTCTGTGGGTGAATATGGTTTCATTCTGAGATTTCACAAATGAATGTTTCCCTGCCTTTGGAGTATCAACTGTGTATCTTTGTTTATCTCAGCTACCTTCTGGGTAACAACACAATTTCTGGCCTTGAGCACAAATTCCATCAAGCCCTGGGATACTTTAACATAGACTGCAGACTTCCTATACAACATCCCTTTTCTTCTCTACTTCTTTTTTTTTTAATTTGCATTCTTTTTTACTGAAGTATAGTCAGTTTACAATGTTGTGTCAATTTCTGGTGTACAGCATAATGTTTTAGTCATACATATACAAGCATATATTCATTTTCATATTCTTTTCCATTATAGGTTACTACAAGAAATTGAATATAGTTCCCTATGCTATACATTATAAATGTGATGTTTATCTATTTTATATATAGCAGTTAGTATCTGCAAATCTTGAACTCCCAATTTATCCCTTCACACCCCCTTTACACCCTGGTAACCATAAGTTGTTCTCTATGTCTGTGAGTCTTTTTTTAGTTAAGTTCACTTATGTCTTTTTTGTTTTAGCTTCCACATACAGGCGATACCATATGATATTTTTCTTTCTCTTTCTGGCCTACTTCACTTAGAATGACGATCTCCAGATCTTCTCTACTTCTTAATTAAATCTGCTTTGATTCAGGAATCACCCTGTTTCATTTGGCTGTATGAGTCTAGGATGGCTTGCTTTTGATTGGTTTAAGCCAGTTATGGTCGTATGTTCTGTTCCCCTTTATTGGTGTAGGCATAAGGATATGACATAATCTTGACCAATGAAATGCATGGGAAATATGCCAGGGAGTTTCTAGAAAATGCTTCTTCATTCTTAAAAGAGGCATACATTTTATATATACCAGTCAGTATCTGCAAATCTCGAACTCCAAGGTTATACCTTCCCACCCTGCTCCCCACTGGCAACCACAAGTCTGTATCTATGTCTGTGAGTCTGTTTCTGTTTTATGTATAAGTTCATTTGTCTTTATTTTCGTTCCACATTTGAATGATATCAGATGGTATTTTTCTTTTTCTTTCTGGCTTACTTCACTTAGAATGGCATTCTCCAGGGCCATCCATGTTGATGCAAATAGAATTATTTTATCTTTTTTATGGCTGAGTAGTATTCCATTGTAGAAATATACCACAATGTCTTTATCCAGTAATCTGTCAATGGACATTTAGGTTGTTTCCATGTCTTGGCTATTGTAAATAGTGCTGCTATGAACATTGGGGTGCAGGTGTCTTTTTGAATTAGGGTTCCCTCTGGATATACGCCCAGGAGTAGGATTGCTGGGTCATATGGTAAGTCTATTTTTAGTCTTTTGAGGAATATCCATACTATTTTCCACAAGTTTATACTTGTATAGCACAGGGAACTATATTCAATTTCTTGTAGTAGCTCACGATGAAAAAGAAAATGAAAATGAATGTATGCGTATTCATGTATGACTGAAGAATTGTGCTGTATACCAGAAATTGACACAATACTGTAAACTGACTATACCTCAATAAAAGAAGTAGCAAAAAAAAACACAAATAAATATATATAAAACAGAAACAGACTCACAGACATAGAATACAGACTTGTGGTTGCCAGGGAGGAGGGGAGTGGGAAGGGATAAACTGGGGGTTTGAGATTTACAGATATTGACTGGTATATATAAAATAGATAAACAAGTTTATACTGTATAGCACAGGGAAATATATTTAATATCTTGTAGTAGCTGATGGTGAAAAAGAATATGAAAATCAATATATGTATATTCATGTATGACTAAAGAATTGTGCTGCACATCAGAAATTGACACATTGTAAACTGACTATACCTTAATAAAAAAAAAGGCATACATTTAGATTATGATAAACATGCATTAATCCACAAATGGTTTCAACAACTGGGTAGCTTCTGTGGAAAAAAAAAATGTTCTCAACTTTCCAATTTGCACCAGTTTTAGTAGGATTAAAGTTTATAAAACAACTAGAGAAATCATGGGAAAATCATTTTTTAAGCACTCTCTCAAAAGCAGAGTCATTTATAAATATGAGCTCCTCCTGTCAACAACAACAAAAGCCATAAAATAAAAGATGAAAGAAATCCCAACAATATAAAATAGTAGTATTTTGAATGCAGAAAAACACCCCAAATTCAAAAGACTGAATTTTGAACTGAACAAAAACTGAAAATTGTTTGTATTCCATATCACAAAAAATGGCTAATGTATTTAATATATAAATAATTCCTATAACCTGATAAGAAAATATATTATTCTAATCAATAACAATTGAGAAACATATGAAAATATCCCAGAAAAAGAAACCCTACAGGTTCTTAAGCACATATAAAGATGCTTAGTCTCTCTCACAGTAAGAAATACTGCAAATACTTGAAATTTTACACACACACACACACATGCACACATCTGGGGGTGGCAAGGATGAGAAGAACATTTCACTATAATTGACTTTTAGCCTTTTTATTCTTAAATCATATTCATCCATATCCTGTGGCAAAAATTAATTAAATAAAAATTGATATATAGAACTTGTGATGAGACTCCTTCCTTCAATTTATCATTCAACTCCTGAAACAGGCCATTTAGTGTAAGGCCAGTCATTATTATAGAGAATACCTGTATAGATGTGAGAAGGTGTGCAAGTTGGCATGCATGCATGAAAGAGAGAAAGGGCCAGAGGCATGGAGGAGGAGGAGGCAAACTAATTGAACAGAGTAATTTAAAGACATGCCATAAGGCAAGATCCAGGTGCAAGTGGGAATATATAAAGGAAGATAGTCACAGGTAGGCTTAACAAGGTTTGCCAGATCAGAGAAAGTTGAAATCCATGCTGACAGACAAGAAGGAAAAGGTGCTAGTAATAACAGCAGCAGCAGTGGGTAGGAATAAGAACCAGCTGTGTTACTCAGCCATGAAAAAGAAGGAAATATTGCCATTCACAGCAACGTGGATGGACTTAGAGATTATCATACCAGATGAAGTAAGTCAGACAGAGAAAGACAAATATCATATAATATGTGGAATCATATGTGGAATCTAAAAAATAATGCAAATGAACTTATTTACCAAACAGAAATAGACTCACAGACACAGGAAACAAACATATGGTTACCAAAGTGGGAAAGGGATAGATTAGGAATTTGGGGTTAACAGATACACACTACTATACATAAGATAGTTATATAGTAAGGATTTACTGTATAGCACAGAGACCTATATTCAATATCTTCTAATAATCCGTAATGGAAAATAAACTGAAAAAGTATATATAAATAAATAAATAAATACATAAATACATAAATAAAATCACTTTGCTGCACATCTGAGACTACTACAATAAATCAACTATAGTTGAATTAAAAAAATAAAGATAATAGCAAAAATATCACTGACAACAACAAAAAGAACCAATTAGGTACGACGGAGTTCAGGGGAGACACACACATGACTAAATGTGTTCAACCTCGTGGAGAACAAATGTCAGAAGAGACCCCTGGCCCCAGGAGCAAAGATGAGGTCAGTTTTAAATACACTGAACTTAAGGTTACGGTAAGACATTCATGCATGGAAATTACTAGTCAGTAGGTAGATGAAATTGTAGAAGTGGACCATTTCAGGGGTAGGGCCGAAGCTCTTGAATTGTGTGTAAATCAATACAAACTTTAATGAGGGGCACTTCCTTTTCATTTCTTCTAGTTTGTGAATATATAAATGCCATTTCTAGCTATATAGTGTTATCCCGTTTCTCCACCTAACCCTATACTTTATAAATATTTGTCATCTAAAATATTTAAAGATAACTGTTTTTCTTAACTTCAACTTCCATCATTTTGAAGGCACCCATAAGTATGTTTTTCCTGTTTTTCCCTCTTTGTTATTACAAGAGCCAATTTTCCTCCTTGTGTATAATTCTTGCTTTTGTGATGTTTTACAGATTTTTATAATATGAAGGATGCTTCTCTATAATGTTTCAACACACTTTATGTTTGGTATCTCTATTTTAAATGTTCAATTGCTTATTTCACAAATGCATAAATAATTATTTACCTGTCCTATTGGTGAAGGCATACTCCAAGGAGGTTGACAGCTACTGTTCATCAGACAAAGAGGAGGAAGAAAAAGATTTCCTTTTATTTGGAGATGCTTTTTAGTATTTATAAATATTAGAAGACTACGAATAATGGTAATGAAAAAGAACGGGCTCTCTGGTTGATCTGGCTGGGAGTTTCAAACAGTGAAACATTAAAACTACTGGAAATCAGGACATCTGGTCCAAGTCCCAGTTCTGCTGGTTACTTACTGCTTACACAAATCCTTCATTCTATTTAAATTTCTCCTTCTTTAAAATGAGTCAAAAAAAATCATTCCACAGGTTTATTGTACTCATCAAAGGACATATGTACTCAAAAGGCTTTTAAAAACTATAACTGTTAGTTAAAGAAGAGAGGTGCTTCTTGTTTTGCTCTGGCGAAATTGCCACGGGTTTGATTCCCTTTTATTCTTTTAAAATTATAAAGAGCATAGGCAAAGTATGGGTAACTTTCCAAAGTCTGATTTCTTTACTTTGTGAGCAGAAGCAGAAGACATTATTTGGGGCTCAAAATGTTTATTAAATGAATGTGGCCATCTGTGCCCTAAGCTGTCCAAGGAACACAAAGATTGATAAGGCCTTTATAGGCAGAAACATAGGTATGACCTTGTTTGTTTCTTGTTTTTTCTTCTATCTTGTTTCCAGCATAAGGGTGGTTTCACAATGCCTCTAGCAAAAGGATAATGCTCAAATGTGCAGTCAGCAAAAGAGTAAGGGAACAACCTGATATTTGGGGACACCTTCAAAAAGCCACGTGATGCTACCTTATTGTTAGCTTTCAGGTAATGGAGGCCTTCCTAAGATTTGCATCCCATGGTGTTAGACAGTGGCAGCCAGAAAAACACCCCTTGCACAGATGTCCATGTCCTAATCTCTGGAACCTGGAAATATGTTACATTACATGGCAATGAAGGATTCAAGCTGCAGATTAAATTCAGTTTGCTGATCAGCCAACCTTAGATAGGTAGTTTTCTAGATTATCCAGGTGGGCCTAGTGTATTCATGAGTCCTTAAAAGTGGAAGGAGGCATAAGAATAGATCTGAGTGGTGCGATAAGAGAAAATGCAACTTGCCCTTGTTATCTTTGAAGATGGAAGGGGTCATGAATCAGGGAATGTGAATAACTTAAAAGCTTGAAAAGAGAAGGAAATGTAATCTCCCCTAGAGCCTACAGAAGGGAGGAAGTCCTGCTGCTGCACTGATTTTAGCCCAGTGAGAGCCACACTGAACTTCTAAACTGTAAGACAGTAAATTTGCATTGCTTAAAGCCACTGAATTTGTAGTTGTTACAGTACCAAGAGGAAACTAATATATAGACTCATAATCAGAAGGATGGGTTAATCCAAGAGACAGATTAATGCTGTTGTCCACATGGACAAAAACGATTCAGTATAGATTTTTAAGTGTTACAATGCAGGTAGCCCTCACTTTCATTCTCTCTTGAACACACTCCAATCAGCAACACCTCCAAAAGGAAAAAAAAAAAAAAACTCCACTGAAATTGCTCTTATCAAAGCGAATATTAGCTACAGTGAGCATATAACTTCTTGGCCAAAATGGGCCAGTTTTGAGAGTGAATAAAAGTGTTATTAGAAAATCTACTGTGAAAACAGGTGTATATCAAGATTTCCCAGGGACTCTATCCTACCAACATTTCACTGGTTAATTTTCAATCCTAATGTTACTTGAACTCATCAGCAATACTCAACGCCATAAAACACTAGTCTCTTCCTGAAACATTTTCTTCTCCTGGCTTCTATAATACCACACACTTACCCATTTTCCTCTCCTCTTCCTGGCCATCCTTTTTATTCCATTTGTTGATTTGTTCTCATCTCTAAGTCTTGGGATCTCTAATTTACTCATTTGTACTTTTTCCTAGGGCATCTCATGATCCAGGTCAATGGATTTAAATACTACCAATGCTGTTGATGACTCCCAAATTACTTATCCTTAACTCTGATCTTAGAACCCCAGATCTATGCATATTCAAATCTCATAAGCATCTCAAGATCCACATGTTCAATGTGATATACCACATTAACATAAGGAAGGATAAAAATCATATGAACAGGTCAATAGTTGCAGAAAAAGAGTATGACAAAATTCAACATCCATTCAAAATAAAAACTCAAAACAAAAAGGGTACAGAGGGAATATAGCTCAACATAATAAAGATCATATACGACAAGTCCACAGTAAACGTCATACTCAATGGTGAGAAGCTGAAAGCTTTTCCTCTAAGATCAGGAAAAATACAAGGATACCCACTCTATCCACTTTTACTCAACATAATATTTGAAGTTCTAGCCAGAGCAATTAAGCAAGAAAAAGAAAAAGCATCTAACCTGAAAAGGACAAAGGAAATGTGTCACTATTTGCACATGAAATGAAAGTATATATAGAAAACCCTAAAGACAACACCAAAACTGTTAGAACTAATAAATGAATTCAGGAAAGTTGCAGGATACAAATCAATATACAGAAATCTGTCTTGCTTCTAAACACTAATAACAAACTAGCAGAAAGAGAACTTAAACAATCCCATTTACAATTGCATCAAAGGAATAAAATAACTAGCAATAAATTTAACCAAGGAGGGAAAAACCTGTACACTGAAAACTGTAAGACACCAATGAAAGAAACCAAAGATGATACAAATAAGTGGAAAGATATTTCATGCTCATGGACTAGAAGAATTAGTATTGCTAAAATGTCCATATGACCCAAAGCAATCTACAGATTCAGTGAAAGCCCTATAAAAATTTAAATGGCATTTTTCACTGAAATTGAACAAATAATCCTCAAATTTGTATGGAACCACAAAAGACCCCAAACAGCCAAAGCAATTTTGAGAAAGCAGAACAAAGCTGGAGTCATCAAGTGTCCTGATTTCAAACTATATTCCAAAACTACAGTAATCAAAACAATAAGATTGGCATAAAAATAGACACATAAATCAATGGAACAGAAAAGGAAGTCCAGAAATAAATCCACATCAATCAGTTTACAACAAAGGAATTGCAACTATACAAGTGGTAAAGGACAGTCTCTTCAATAAGTGTGTTAGGAAAACTGGGCAGGCACATGGAAAAGAATGAAACTAGACTACAATATTATATGATATACAAAAATCAACTCAAAACAGATTAAAGACTTGACTGTAAGACCTGAAACCATAAAACTCCTAGAAGAAAACATAGGCAGTAAGCTCCTTGATACCGGTGTTAGCCATGATTGTTCTGATCTGACACCAAAGCAAAGGCAACAAAAGCAAAAATAAAGAAATGGCATTACATCAAACTAAAAAGCTTCTGCACAGCAAAGGAAACCATCAACAAAATGAAAAAGGCAACCTATTGAATGGGAGAAAATATTTTCAAATCATATATCTGATAAGGGGTTAATATCCAAAATATATAAAGAACTCAAAGAATAGCTTAAAAATGAATAGTCCAATTAAAAAATGGGCAGAAGATGGGAATAGGCATTTTTCCAAAGAAGACACTCAGGTGGTCAATAGTCATGTCAAAAGATGCTCAATGGCACCAATCATCAGGAAATGCAAATCAAAACCACAATGAGCTATTACCTCACAGCTGTCAGAATGGCTATTATCAAAATAACAAGAAATAACAAGTGTTGGTGAGGGTGTGGAGAAAAGGGGACCCTCATGCACTGTTAGTGTCAGTGTAAATTGGTACAGTCAATATGGAAAACAGTATGGAGGTTCCTCAAAAATTGAAAACACAACTACCATATGATCTAGCAATTCTACTTTCAGGTATTAGCCAAAGAAAACCAAAGGACTAACTCAGAAAGAGCTCTGCACCACCGTGTTCCCTGGAGCATTATTTACAACATCCAAGAATTGGAAACAGCGTAAGTGCACATCAACAGATGAATGCATAAAGAAAATATTATACATAATGGAATATTAATATCATTCAGCCACAAAAATAATGAAACCTTGCCCTTTTTGACAACATGGATGGATCTTAAGGGCATTATGCTAAGTGAAATAAGTCAGACAGAGAAAGACGAATATCATATGATCTTAATTACATGTAGAATCATAGATACAAAGAACAGATTGCTGGTTGCCAGGGGCAAGTAGGGGATGAGCAAAATGGGTGAAGTGATCAAAAGGTACAAACATCCAGTTATAAAATTAATAAGTCATGAGGATGTAATGTGTAGCATAGTGACTATGATTAATAATATCATATTGCATACCTGAAAGTTGCTAAGAGCATAAATCTTAAAAGTTCTTACCCCAAGGGAAAAAGAAAATTCTGTAACTCTGTATGGTAATGGATGTAAACTAGACATTGTGGTGATCACTTCACAATATATACAAATATAGAATCATTATACTGTATACCTGAAATTAATATGATAGCATATGTCAGCTATACCTCAATTTAAAAAACTAAAGATAAAGATTAACATGTTCAAACCTGAGCTTCTAATCTTACTCCCAACCCTGGACCTCCTACAGTCTATCCTATCTTGGTTGGTGGCAACTCCATTCTTTCTATTGCTTAAGCAAAAACCTTGCAGTAATCTTTGGTTTCTCAAATTCTTTCATAACTCACTCTGACCATGTCATGGTAGAGCATGATCTTGATGCATTTGTGGCCCCCACTTCTTCTACCAGGTATGCCATCTCAGAGATCATGAACCAAAAAGGCTCACCAACCAAATTAATGTGCTTGAATCCCATCATTTACTAAATCAGTTTAAAGTGTATGGCAAGAAGCTAGGTGAAACATATGGGGGTAATGCAATTAGGATAAAGTCAAACAGAAAGACCACCATACTATTTAAATTTTGGGTTATCCCATATTCATGTTTTGCTGTATCAGCCTTGCCTGCTGATGGTGTGCTAAACAGAACCAGAGGTGAGATTTGAGCAAGGGGTCCAATAGACAGAAGGTACCTAAGGCTACACACACTTGCTCTACTAGAGAGATGCAGGGACAAGTACACCTGACCTATAGTGATAGCACATCAATTAGTCTGCTGAACAGTTATAGGATTAATTTGCATTTTTTATGCAGAGCACTTAGGCGGCCATAAGACCATATTGAGCGTCATTAACAGGTGGCCAACTTAGGAATTATGTAGCTCTTAGTCCAGAGGTGATATGATTATACCTTGTGATTTGGTATTTTCTCTCTTTCTATCCATAGCAATACCCTTGCATGTTCCATTATTTATTCCATCTAGTTTTAACATGTATAATAGGTTAAGCTACTATCTATAGTTAACACACATTTTGACTTCTGCCTGTGTCTCATAAGCTATTTACTTCCTTATCAGCTAAATTTAACACATGAGTTTCACTTATTTATTTCATAAGCTATTAGTTTATTTACAATTGATTGTTAATGCACCTTAGAAGTTTTATCTATCATCTCTGTTATAACACAATTAAATATTCTCAAAAAATATAGCTAACATGTGTTCCACATTGTATGAGCAAACCTGTAGGTTATCCAAAATATATCCAGATTTCAATTATTATGCATCACGCTAATTGATAGAACCATTATGAAAAACAATATGAAGATTTCTCAAAAATTAAAAAAAAATAGAACTACCATATAATGCAGCAATTTTATTTCTAAGGATATATCAAAGTAAATGAAAACAGTATCTCGAAGACACATCTGCATTCCCATGTTCATTGTAGCATTATTCACAATAGCCAAGATATGAAAACAAACGTAAATGTTCATCAATGAATGAATGAATAAAGAAAATGTGTGGGGGGGGTGTACACACACACACACACACACACACACACACATATACAGTGGAATATTATTCAGCCTTAAAAGGAAGGAAATTCTGCCATTTGAGACAACATGGATGAACCTGGAGGATATCATGCTAAGTGAAAAAAGCCAGATACAGAAAAACAAATATTGTATGCTCTCAATATATGTTGAATCTTTTTTTTAAAATGCCAAATTAATAGAAAGAGAGAGTAGAATGGTAGTTCACCAGGGGCTGGAGGGAGGGAGTCATGGGGAATTATTGTTTAATGGATATAGTTTCCATTTTGTAAGATGAAAAGAATTCTGGATATGTTTTGTGGTGATAGTCATACAATTTTATGAATGTATTTAATACTACTGAACTGTACACTGAAAAACAGCTAAGATGGTGAATTTTATGTTACGTATATTTAAGCGGGAAAAAAGGAATAATCCAGATCCAAGCCTCTCTTATATCCCGCCTGGCTTACTGCAACAGCACTCTAACTGGTTCCCCTGCTTCCATCCTTATTCCTTTAGTCTATTCTCCACACAGCAGCCATATTGAAATAATATGAGTTTACATGACTCCTCCAATGGCTTTCTGCCTCATTGGTAAAAAGTCTTCACCATTACTTACAAGATCCAACGTGTTCTGGTCCACTATTACAGCTTAGACACCATCTCTTAGCACTGTGCCTCTCACCCCTACTTTTCCTTGAACAGTCCAAATATCCCTACAACTCAGGCCTTTTGCACTATCTGTGTTTCTTCCTCATGGGTTTATCTTCCCCCAGATACCGATACTTCTTTCTGGTCTTTACTCACAATTTACATTCTTTGTGAGTCCTTCCCTGACTACCCAAACTAAAATTTCAACTTCTCACCACCACATACTAAATACGTCACCTCCCTCTTTGTTTTCTTTTTAGCACTACTTATACTTACTACTAAAATTTACTTTACTTAATGCATATTACATATTATTTGAAATGTTATTTAACTTAATGATACTGCTTATCTTTGTTCATATAATGACTCTCCCATGAGCATATGCTTTTCATTAAGGCAGAAGTAATTTTGTGTATTTGTTTACTGCTGTTTCATTTGATCCTATAATAATACCTGGCATATAGCAGATGATTTATAAATAAGTGTAAAATCATTACATAAATGAGTACAACTCCATGTGTGAGAATCAATAGTTGAGAAAATTCAGTGGTAGTCAGTACAATTAAACATAGGCTTGGAGTTAGATAATCTGAACTTAAATCCAGGTTCCACCACTTATTAGCTAAGGCCTTGAAATTTGTATTAAATAGGCAAATTTGAAAAGGAGACATAAATCACTCTAGACTGAGAGAATCATAAAAGCTAACATGAGAAATTGTTTGGCACTTGTGTAGGAGAGAGACTGATTTAATTTCACGGGAGTAAAGAAAACATAAAATAGATTAGTATGAAATAAGCATGAAAATATAAATTGTTCATACATCATGGAGCCTCTTGATGCAATTTAGGCGAATAGAGTTGTTATAAAGGCAAAAGGAAATAAAGAAAATTTTGTGAATTATATTATTAAAGGTGTTAATACAGAAATCAAATCTGATTTAGATGGGACAGAGCTAAAAGGGTGATACTGATTGCAAAGCTATTTCTGTAATCTAGAAGACAAGTATAGAGGGCTTGAATAAGAGGGCATATATGAATATTGAGGGGATATAACTTAGTGGAGAAATGCTGTGAAGAAAGAATTGACTATACATGTCTTATTATTGACTATCAAATTAATACAAACACAAAGGAGTATGTCACATCTAAGTCTCAAAAACTGCTGATTAATATCCTCATTTACATCACAAAAAAGACAAGCAACAGGTTTGTGAGCAAGGAAACAAAGTTCACTTCAGGACATAATACCAGGTTTGACACATGAGTGGACATCAAGATAAAGATATGTACCAAAGAACCGAAAATGAGTTGGAAATGAGGATGTAACTCAAGAGAGATTGGAAGTGGTGAAAACACAGATACAATGATCAGTGTATACAGCTTCAAGTCAAGAGATTAAATCACAGTAACGAAAGAGCGTGTACAAAAGAGAGGGTCAAAGGATCTCAAATGAGCCTCCTATGCTAAGGGAGTTGGAAGAGGAAAAATACCCAGATAATGAAAGAGATAAAGAACAGTCAGAGAGGGAGAAGAACCTAAGTCTAGAGGCTATAAGAAAAATATTTCCATGATGGTAGAAAGTCTGAGAGGTGATAAAAAAGACATTTTGTTTGGTGACCAAGTATAATTATTTGTTGAAGAAATAAATATATTTATAAAGCATAGACTACAAAAAGTGGTCAGTGAAAGAAAGACTCACATAATACTACGTTAACAAGATAAAATGGAGTGAGGTGTTTGGAGATGTGAGATGTATTCCTATAGGAGCTGTGGACAGGGTGAGGCTCCAGGAGAGAGAAATACAGAGTGAAAAAGATATTGGGGATTTTTGATACAAGATTAAGAGTTGAATGAGAGGCATGTTCAAAGTCATAAAAATAGGAATTCAGTACAACTATAAAATGGATGCCCTCCATTCAAGAATGGATGACAGTTAAGAGATACAATGAAGGAAAAGTTAGCGTTCATACCAGATAGTATTTCTTCTCGGTAAATTATGAGAAAAACAGATTCATAGGCAGAGATCCTGAGTTAGGGCAGACTGCTTAACCACAACATGTTCAGAAACTGCAATGATTATAAATCAGATTTTACAAGTTGGGACAGATGGGGATAAGTGATGTTTCTAAGATACTGGGAACTTTTAAGATAATTTAGGCATTTTATGTTTCCTATAGGGTACAGTTACTCGCATGGCTCTCTCTCCTACTATGAAAATTTTCACCCTTCCTTACAGACCACCGAGTAAACACTTGAATGAAAACCCTCTAATGGAATCCAGTCTGGCCTGTCATTTGAAGTGGATCAGATACAACCTACAGGGGGCAGTAAAGGCTGAGCCCCTCTGAGAAACTCCTTAGAAAAAATTTTCTCAGTAAATCATTAAGACATAAACTTACCAAACCTAACTACGTGTAACATCATCTTCTGATGTGCTTCCTTGAGAAACACATCAGGCATTCTGTTTCAGGCAGAATATATCATTCCCCATCTACTGTGATTCATATTTCTTCTTTGCTAAAGGATTACAATAGGTTTATTTCAATGGCTTGCGTTAAATAAAACAGAGAACTGAATAGCTGACTATTTCATGATATATTACATATTTTGTAATATTTAGACAAAGGTAGAGAGAACAAATACTATCTAGCAAAATTAAGTCCATTTATAATTACTTCATTAAGGAGTCATACCTGAGCAATGCCTTAATGAGATGGTAACGAGGTAAAAATGCGCTGCCGGAATAAGCACTGAAGAAAATCTTCTGGAAGAGGGAGCTCAATAAAGTGATAATCAGAGGGAAAAATCTGATCTCTTTGTCTTGGCATACTACCTTTATTTCAGGATGTACACCACCTATTATTTAAGTCTTGCAAGTTTCAATGGGAGGATGGTGATAAAAAGAGCATTAAGAGTCAGGGAGAGCCAGGATGGTGGGAGGGGAGGAGGGAGAACAAAGAAAACGGTGGACATACTTAAACATAAAATGGGATAAACATAGTACCTCCCACCTCTTAAGAGTTGTTATAAGGGTTTGAAAAGTTCATATCATGTATACACATGGCACAGAGTAAATACTCAGTAATGTGTGACAGAACTATTTTTATTTACTGATAATGGGGAAACGGATTAAGTTTCTTGTTCAAGATTATACAGCTGGCCTTTGTGAAAACGTGGATGGAAATTTAATTGAAGATGAAGCAGAGTCACACCAACATTTTCACCCGGTCTCCTCTGTTCAGCTTTGCAAGAAAACTAGCGGAAGATAAAGGGGCATAGCTATGCCCTGAAATATGTTTCCCTGGGGGAATCTTTCAAGTGTTAAATTTTAAACACATGAAGTGTTAACTTTTTTCAGCCTCAGGCATCAATTAACTGCACCAAATAAATCACTAATTAAAAACAACCACTATCTTTAAAAAAATCAATGTCTCCAAAAATGTACACTTTCCCCAATAGGATCAAGACAATAATCTCACTAAATTCCCACTCATAGTGTATTACTGACAAAAGTCACTTCCTCAAGAATTTTTCAAATTGCTCTACTAAGCACAATAAATGAAGTTTCCTTGTAAAATGAAATTTTAGCAGTTCTAGCACATTTCATTTCCATACTCTAACATATACAAGGCTATAATTTCTTGTATTTTTTGGGTTTCCTACAACACTGCAATAATGGTGGAAAACTCCACTGAGAAGATTCCTTACGTGGAAAGCATTAAATGGTGCACAGAATCTGATCTGGTTTGGGGGTGATTTTCTTGTATAAATACTACAGAGTCTGCTATACACAAGTTTGAACGAGCAAAATTAAAATATATCATACTAAGAAGCTTGCAGTTATATTTTTCTTAAATAGAATATAAATCCCTATTTATACAGTGAAAATACAATAAGGGTATCTACATAGAATATGTATTTCTTTCAGTATCAGATATCTAAAAAAATCTCCCCAAATAATGTGATATTTAAATTGCATCCATTTTTCCATTCCTTTAAATAAGCTCTCTTTAATGAGCTTTGTGTTTTGGTATAACCATTGGTAGCCTTTATAAAAGATAATCTTACATGCAATTATATCATGATAGTATAAATCCCCGCTACGAGAATCCCCACTCATAAACAATCAACATATGTCAAAGCTAGATAGGTCTGGATAACAAGACAGCATCATGGGAAATATCTAATACAAACGGGAGCAATGAAACAGCTCTTGATGGAGGAGGGAAAAAAGGCACTGCAAAATTCAAATAAACAAAAACCATGTTAGATTATCTTGGATGAAGAAGTTCTTTGGTTTGCAGAACAGAGAGTAAATGTTGACAGACCTGTGAAGGAAATGGGCTCCGTGTGGGGTCAGAGGTGGTGACATAAGCAGCCTGTGTGTAGGCATAGCTCTTGAACCGAGGCTTAGGAGAGGAAGGAGTTCGTTCATAGCCCTGTGCTAGACTGACTGTGATCTGCAGAAGGGTTAGGGGGAGGAGGACAGAGAGGAGGAGGAGACAGCATAAGTAACCCTGGAAGGACTGCTTTCCAACACACTAGAAAAACAAATATTAAATGGAAACAGTGAAATGAAAAATGTAATCCTAAATATATATGAGTGATATTAGAAACTGGTACACTCCAAGAATTGTGGTGCTCAATGTCATGTCGGAGAGCAGGTCATCAGGGAAGGGAGGAGGGTGGGATTTAACCAAAAGGATTCCATACTGACACAGCTCCAGCACTAATACGGGATGGTGCTCTTCAATCTGGCAAAAACAGGCATCCAAAAGCAATTTTCTCTGAATCCAAAGTAAACAAAACCAGAATTCATCACATCAATATCCTAGAAAGGACTGAAGCTTTCATAAGCTAAATATAGAATTAGCTTAGTAGAGTGAGAAAATTAGGCCTAAGAGCTTTCCATGCCTTCAGCAGAAATTTTGCTAAAGGCTTTTGCATCACTGTTTATATTAAAGAAAATAAAAGAAAACACCGTACATATCCACTGTTGGGAAGGAAAATCAGCCATGTAGTAGAAGAATCCCACTGGATTCTGTACAATAACATAATAAAAGTGTTGTCATATATATTGTCCATTTAATTTTTATTTAAAATATTTTATACTGCTTTTATCTTAACAAGAAGTTTACCCTGAATAATCAAAATTTGTTAATACATCAGCAAGTTGCCACTAAAAATAAGAAAATATTAAGCAGAGAATGTGCTTTGCTCTTGGTCTAATTCTCTGCTCTTTGCTCTAGCTGATGGAAAGTTTAATATGTATATGAGTCTACCTTTTATTTTATTTCATTTTACACAATGGACATGCAAAATATTCTATGCCCCATATTTCTACACTATGGTGCAGAGTATTTTATCAATAGCAGAATATTTTATCAATAGCAGAGTATTTTAACAATGTGCTTTAAAAACATTATAATCCATAATATCAGATAAAATTTAGGTTTACAGAGTCTTTTCTATCTCTCCCTCTCTTCTCCAAATGCACACACACACCTATTAAGCTATATATACATATATTTGTGTATCTGTATGTAAATATATACATATGTAATATGCTATATATACACATAGGTATGAATATACCCATAGATAATAGATCTGTATGTATAATATCTAAAAATACATATAAAGTAGAAATATCAATGATACTAATTATGCTTTCGACACTTTACCTGTTGAGAATAGTGCATTTGATGATGTAATTGAAAATGTTCTTCTCTAGTAACTTTTGATGGCCTTGGCAACATTTCCACTTCCTGGATGGCTTCAATGCTCACTTGTTGAGGCAAAACTTGGAAGAGTGATGTGATGTACATTAAGATGGACTTCTTATCTGGATAAGTGGTGGCAACATCTGTAAGCACATTAACACCACATAATCAACTTTTGGTTTCTATATTTGACTCTCTAAAAGGGGAAAGAACAAATCAATGTTACAGGAAGAAGACAGATTAATGAGCACTCGATTGTCAATGAATGTCCTCCAGAGACTTAATTAGAACATGATAATCAGGCCTAAAATGTCCTTCCAATCTGGCAGACCAATGAGATGAGCACTAAAGTTAATTTCTTTTCCTTGTTCACATAAAAACTTCATTCTGCAATACTTTTTCCTAAGTCAAATTGCCAAACTAGCCCATCTAAGAGAGTGGTTTTCATTAGATAACAAACAAACAAACAAAAGATTACATCTTCTTTTCCATGAAAAGTTATAATAGCATGTCAATTAAAACGGTGCATTGGTAATTAAACAATTATGCAAAAGAGCTACAATGCCTTGGCTTCCAGTAAAAAAAGCTTGTACCTCCTAATCAAATGTTTGCTGGTGATTAAGTATGTAAAGAGCAAAATAATGTCTTCGTGTTGAAATGAACCACATACTTCCAATCAAAACAAAATAAAACAGCTATATACCATATGTATAATAATTTGAAATATTCCTTAAGTATATTAAAAATATTTGTTTCCATTATGGTGCATCTGTTAAAGTCAGATGTCCCTTTCCTTCTCAGACTTTGGAGACAAATTTAAAACTCCTTCACATAAAGTTGATATGACACTATGTCCTTTGCCATATCTAGGGAGTGAAAGAAATCCAGCATTCAATGTCAATAATAATTTGTAATAACACATATAGTAAGTGGCAGCTCCTTCAAAAGCTTCTTTTGCTACTTGGCATTACAATTTACCTACTGTGCTCATTCCAGGAAATCAAAACGTAAAAATAATCCTTCATGTGAAGTGTATCATTAATCCCAGAAGTGTTAAAAACACAAGTCCTGGCAGGAGGCCAAAATAACTTTGCAGCAATGTGCCAGGCACTTTTCTTGCCATAAATTTATCCTAGCTTAGCCAGCATTAAAAGATCTGTTTTAAGTTAAATATGTATATTCTGATAAGTGTTCTGATTATGACCTTAAAAAAAGCCGAGTCAAATTTCAAGTCCACAAGCATAAAAGGAGATTGAACAGGTCACTTAGTCTGTCCCTTCACAAGTAGCAGGAACATAATTAATCAAAACAACTATTTTTAAGGTATTTTTAAAAAGAGTTACAGAGGAGGGAAAAGTTAGCTAATATTCCTTGGTCTGCTTTTATCCAGAGTATAATACAGTACTTCTCAATTTTTAATGTGCATATGAATCACCTGAGGATCTTTTTAAAACTAGAATCCAACTGAGTAGGTCAGAGGTGGAGCCTGAGGCTCAGCATTTTCAACAAGCTCCCAGATGCTGCTGAAGTTGCTGGCTTGAAGATCATACTTTGATCTTTTATTTTGACACATAAGCAGACGCTTATATTATCTACCATTTCATTGTTTTGCTTATTTGTTTTCAAAAGATACTTATTGGACACAGATGCATAAGGCTTAAAGGTATAAAGTCATATAATACGTATTTTCTGCTCCTGATTTTAATTTAATTATTAACCAACAGATGGTGATGGTAACTTTCTGCAAATATTATTTAGGGAAGAACTAAAAATTACTTTGTGCATAAACACTGCTTTTCTAAAAACAAAAAATCTTACTAACTTAGCTTGGAAATTCTGAAGCCTAAAATCTCCCTCTTATTTGATAACTGTTTTTCAAGTTTTTCAAGTGTTCACTGTATGGTAGATACTATACCTCTTCACCATATTTTGAAATTATAGAATATTTTCCTTCTTTTCATTGGTAACTACTCAGTTTCACCTGTAATGACAATACTTCAGAATTTTATTTTTTAGTGTATTAAATAAAACCATGCTGTGAGAAAGGCATTGAATTTTAAAAGTTTGTCAATGTAAATAAAAACTTCCATGCCTATTTACTGGTATATTATACACAGGCATGTTCATGTGTATGTTTGGCCTCAAATATATGCTGTGATAAAAAGAAAGAAAGGTAAAAATAGATCAAGTATAATTTTTACTGCCCTAAGCAAATGTCAAAAATTGTTTCACATAAACATAAAACATATCTTTGACATATCTTTGACAAAGGAGGCAAGAAGATACAATGGAATAAAGACAGTCTCTTCAGCAAATGGTGTTGGGAAAACTGGACAGCAGCATGTAAAACAATGAAGCTAGAACACACCCTTACACCATATACAAAAATCAACTCAAAGTGGATCAAAGACTTAAACATAAGACAAGATACAATAAACCTCCTAGAGGAAAACATAGGCAAAACATTATCTGACATACATTTCAAAAATTTTCTCCTAGAAGAAATAAAGCCAAGAATAAACAAATGAGACCTAATGAAACTTACAAGCTTCTGCACAGCAAAGGAAACCAGAAGTAAAACAAGAAGAAAACCTACGGAATGGGAGAAAATTTTTGCAAGTGAAACCGACAAAGGCTTGATCTCCAAAATATATAAGCAGCTCATACAACTCAATAAGAAAAAAATAAACAACCCAATCCAAAAATGGGCAGAAGACCTAAACAAGCAACTCTCCAAGGAAGACATACAAATGATCAAAAGGCACATGAAAAAATGCTCAGTATCACTAATTATCAGAGAAAGGCAAATCAAAACTACAATGAGGTATCACCTCACACCAGTCAGAATGGCCGTCATTCAAAAATCCACAAATGACAAATGCTGGAGAGGCTGTGGAGAGAGGGGAACCCTCCTACACTGCTGGTGGGAATGCAGTTTGGTGCAGCCACTATGGAAAACAGTATGGAGCCTCCTCAAAAGACTAGGAATAGGCTTACCATATGACCCAGGAATCCCACTCCTGGGCTTGTATCCAGAAGGA